>NC_090932.1:1209621026-1210871026 GCF_040938575.1 Ambystoma mexicanum
AAAAGGGCAGTTTTCGATGGCAGATTATGGATACATAGATATCCTGCATTAACAATGCTATTTATTTGGGGTATCATCTCTCCGACCAGAATTCAATTAAATCATGGACGGACATCATTAAATGCAAAACCAGGCCATTCCTTTCGCAAATGAAAAGGATTTATACCCGGTTCTGCAAATTTTCACTGACCCCGCTAATTGAATTTATGTCAATTAAAACCGAGAGTGTTATCCTTTATGCACTAGATATTTGTTTGTGTGATATGTCTGACATGTTGGATTGTTTACAAGGCTCACTTTTGAAAGCAGCAATGTTTTTACCAATGTCTATTCCAAACGCCATCATCAGACATGAATTGGGGTTGGTGGCATTATCGTTTAGATGGAAATGGAGACAGCTTTCTAACTTTGCAAAAATGTATTATCCACCGACTAATTCATTATATGTGGATTTGAATAAGATGCTGGACACACATTGTCCCCTCTCTTTTCACAAATACCAATTGAAAATGCAACAACTATTGAGTGAAGCAAATATTACAGTAAATGATGTATATCTGCGTCCTTGTTATGCTAAAAAAAACTCTTTGAATTAGACTGGTATGTAACCATTGATCGGATTATGACTTATAAATCTTATGAAGAATACGGGGCTTTTGTTAAGCGGCGCATCCCTCGCTATGCACATATCACTTTATTCCCCTGTGAAATTACCAGGAAGGCATATATTCGATTTAGATTGAATCTTTACCATACTAGAGACCAAACTAAGAACTGGAAAATTAATGCCATTACATCTTTTGTGGGATGTCGATTCGATTAATGCAATGACCCATGCGAAACATTGAAGCATTTCATACTTTATTGCCCCCACTTTAAAAAAACTCGTACAGCAAGATTCATGAAATTTGTTAATATTGGGTATGAGGCCTGCCTCGAGTTCCTATGGTCTCGAATGATGCAAGGAGTTCATTACCGTCTAATCTATGAATTAGTAAGTTTTTGTAAGCACATTGAAAAAGAACTCATTTTGTACAGAGAATGAATTGCTTACATGGCAAATCTATCGGTAATCTTTTTCTTCTTTTTTACAGCTTGTTTATGAAAGCTGCAAATGATGAGCTAGATATTAATTGTGATATTATCCTTTTCCAACCTGTATTTTAAAAAGTATTTTAAAGTATGGTGTGCTAATGTGAAGCTAGGAAACTTTTGAATGTTTGAATGTTTGTACATGGATTTTATATGTTTGTATATGGATTTTTATATGTTCTTTTGCAAAGGTTCTACTCGAATTTATTCTTGTAAACGAACTAAATGCAAATAAAAAAAAAAAAAAAAATTGTCGATCTATCTTCTCTGTCTCCCCTCCTTGCATGGTGGTGCCTCAATGCACTTGGAAAAAATGCAGAATCAACATCAAACCTATTTGGTGTTATCTGCACTTACTCTGCCTATTCATACTTGCATCTTTCAGAAATTCAAGGGCTCTAATTGACTTTTGTTTTTCCCCTTGCTCCCTCCCTCCTTGAGTTCTCTGAAACACTTGCCTTGTGTATAGGAGGTTTACAAATAAACAATAGCATTACCATATATATTTTCAAGAATAAAAAAAAGTTTCTCTAGGGCTTTGTACATTTCTAAGATGCAGTGGAAGCCAGTCTGTGTGGCATTATATCTGTGTTTCCATGTTGTGCAGGGAGGAATAAAAAAATATTTAACAACCTTATATAAGTGCATATGTTAATGAAGAAATAGAGGTTTCCCTCTCGGAAAGACACTGACTAAACGACAAACAAAATAAATTAAGAAAAATAAATGTGAAGAAGTTGCAAGAGGGTAGGCATAGGAAGATCAGTGAAGCTTTACCCGATATCTATGATCCAAAGTGTCAAAGACAGGTATGTGATCTGTCCCCTAAGAAAGTAGAAATTATGGTGTACATTACGTTACGAAATAATTGTACATCCGGCAAAATATAATCAACAAATAACAGCAGCCTGCCTAAATATGGGATATGAGAGCTCTGGTACATTCATAGAATGAAGAAACACCAATGGCTCCACAGCGAAACATACTATAGACAGTTTTCAATAAAAAAAGAACATTCTGCATTTGATTATGGTGTAATGTCAAGAAGGTTGTAGAGCAGTTAGTTAATGAACTTGTACAGAACATTTGTATTTTTCTCAGAGTTGGAAATCAGGCACATGGAGCCTAAAAATATTTTAGGCATATTGGAAGTTTAATGAGGTTTAGTGAAGAGCTTTGAAGACACATTTACTTCCACGGTTGTTGTGCTTTGTTCAAATGGTGATTTTATGAAACAACACTATAAGTACTTCCCTCTGGGTTGGTGGTGTGTTTCTGATACCGTATGGGGTCCCTCTGGTCCTTGGCAGAGGATCGCTGCAACCAGGCTTCAACCTCCTTTTCCCCATTGACTTGCATTAGGTCTGTGTTCTGATTGACTGCATTCTGTGCAGTGGCTGCTGGGCCTGGAACTTTACTTTGTATAACTTCTTGTGGGTCTACTGAGATGAACCTTGGCGTGGGTGCTGGCATAGGTGCACTTGTGTGAATGAATTGTGACTTACCTGGCTTTTCCATCACAGCCACAGGTCAGCCTAAAAACTTGGTTACATTGGTTTCTATGGGGCACATTTAAAGTAATTGAACTTCTACAAGTCATACTGTGAAGTGCTTACTTGAACTGTGACTTCATCATCATCATCAAAGATTAAATTTGGTGAGAAAAAAAATACCCAAAAAGAGTCACATATTATAAGACATCTCTACCTTACATATCAAATATATACTAATATTCTAAAATCATATAACATGATATATAAATTCATATTAAAATAGAACAAAAGAGAGTGTTATGCAATTTCATATGGTGTTAATATTCTATTTTGCTCAAACTCTGATCTTAAGTTTGAGTCAATTTTGTTCTAATTCTCCATGATCTCTTTAAAATTTGAAAAGTAACCAGAGTGCACGCATTGTTTGTGCTTGGTGATAAACTAACGTTGCTTGTCTCAAAGATCTAATATCACTAGATATAAACATTAGAAAGAGATATTTGGACCACAATATTTTGTAACAGGGACATAAAGGAGAACATGTGCATTCTCCTCAATGTCTTGGCAGAGTTTACATTGTGAAGTTCCCAGCGTTAGTTTCCTTTGTGTGTAAAATGGGTAATGAAAGCAATACTTCTTATTGCTATCATCACCACATTTACTCACAAAGGAGCTAGGAGACCGTGTAGAGCATTGTAGGTAGAGTAGTCTACTTTTGGAATCATCAATCAATGAAAGATAATTCTCTTGTCCTAAACCAACTTTCCTCTCGAGGAACCCATGCATTAATACTGATTGGGGGATTGCTGCTACTTTGCATGCATAACACCATTCTTCAAAATCATTCTTGATTTCTGACTTTGATAGAGTGCTGTTGCTCTTGTGGAGGGGATTTGGGGGTCCCAAATTGGGCCATCTCCATATACATCGATCAGTTACGTATGTACTTAAACCAAAAGAGATTGTTTGCACCAGGTTGCGACACAGAGTTAGTGCATGCCTTTCTGAATGGATCTAGTCCTTCTTTGGCCCATATCTACTCAAAAAAAGAAAAGGCCATAGTTTAGCTTTAGAAGTGTTTCTATGCATTCTTAGTCCCATCAGGTGTAGCAATGTTGGCACACTCATTGAGAAATTAAATAGTTTATTCAATATTCAAAGTTCACTGCTCTCTAAGGGTAATAAGTTACCATGCCCCCACATTTCAGCTCCATATAATGCTGCTGACTGGGTCTTGGCACTATGTCTTCCTACGGCTTGAATTAAGGCTTTCCCACTGTAACACTTGGAGAAGGTATTAACTGTGTCTCCATATCTTAAGTATGTCAGAACACCTTTTTTATGTTTGACCACAGGCTCCTCTCTTCAATATGCACACTGATGTGGTCATAGAAATCAACTATTTCTATCACAGAATCCCTTAAATTCAACTGAATGTTTCTCATCAACCTTTTTGCCCAGATAAGGTATTTGGTTTTGGAGACATTTATCTCCATTCCCAAACCATTCACAGTGGGTCTGAAGAGGGTTGATGCTTTTTGGAAGCCTTTTGGAGTTTTGCTGGACAGGACCACATCATCCACAAAAAACAAAATTCCAATTGGTTCTCTTACCAGATGCGGTACATCCACATTTGAAGCACAGAGTAGTTGCAAGCTTGTTGATATAGAGGCAATATAAGAGTGGCGCCAGGACACAGCCCTGCCTGACATTTCTAGTTACAGGGAACGTTCACATGCTCTCTCCTCCCATGTCATATCTCACTTAGGCATAGTTTCTGTGATAAAGATTGGCTATTGGCGAAGGGACTGACAAGGGCAGTCAGCAGTGTGAGCAGTGAGCGCTGTTCGAGAGCGCAGTATTTCCTCTCTTTCCTTTGGAGGCGTGTGCTGAGAGGCGTGTGCTCTGGTGAGCCTCTGGTACATAACCATTTCCCTCCGCGAAGCGGACCGCGAAGGGACTGACAAGGGCAGTCAGCAGTCCGCGGTCGGCGGGAGGAGGAAGGAGTGCTCTTTAATCAGCGCGTCTCAAGGGAGGGGCCCTCTCAACCATGACTGAGTTGGCGCAGAGAGCCAAAAGGAAACCCTTGGTGAACGTATTTGAGCCGAGAAATCTACGGAGCAAGAAACCGCGGTGCCCAGAGTTTCTAAATTGAAGCTCCACCGATGCAGCTGAGCAGGTAATGGAACATGGCCCCTCGTTGGATACGCATCATAACCTCCCCCTAGCCGGGGCGAGATCATTGTCGCCTCAAGGAGAGGTCAGGTTAATGGACTCTCCAAGTTCCCAGGACTACATTGCCTCGGCTACCACAGCGTCCCTTAGCCCGGTAGCGCTGTCTCAGCCGAATGCAAGTCCTTTGTCCAACGCTCCTCCAGTGATCACCCCACCATCGAGTCCTCAATCTGACAAAAGGAGGACGGAACCCTCTGTTCACTCAAAGACACAGGGGAACTTACAGAAAATGCTCCCCAAAAGACCAGCGCGTTTAAAAGCTCCGTATAAGAGAGGGGGAGTAGGAGGGAAAAAAACTCAGCATCAGAACCCTTCAAATGCAATGACCACCCTCAAAGACTTTTTTGGTAAAAAATCGCGCTGAGAAGGTCGTGGACAGCAGGACTTCTCTGATGTGGAGCTGCTGGCCATAATGGAGGATACGGCCCTACATATCTCAAATCTAATTCTACCTTCAAAACCTAAACCTCATGTGGAAGAGGTTATCAACAAGACGGTGCCAGCGAAGTTACCCACCGGACCTGTAAACGACCCACCCAGTAATATGCTACCAGGGTTGGAGGTTGGGCTTGGTGATGAAGGAGACACCCATGCTGGTCCGGATGCGAGGAGTAATCCTTCAGAGATAAGCGACGTTCTTGAAGTGGCACGCAGAGAAAAAGAGTGCCCTCTCGCTGCCAAAGTTCAGGACCCCCGTCGGCAGCCCCAGGAAGATCAGGATAAGGACAAGAGGGGCTTGCGGGAGAGGAAGGGGCAGACCTCTCTTCCATCTGACCCTGAAGAGGGGGCAGCCTCCTCGTCCAAACCTTTCCTCCCTTCGGCTCCTCTTGACTTGATCTCCCCCCCTTCTCCTAAGGGAGTCAAGGAGATAGGGTTAGGAAGCGGCCTAGACAAATGCATCGGGAACGATCAGCACGTGAACTCCCCTGTGCTTCCTAGACGGATGAGCGAACTTACTGCCAAACTGATGCCAGAAACACCTGTCAAAAAGCTAGATCCAATGACGATCCTGTCCACCGTCACAATAGCATTGGCTCCGTTTGGGAAGCTGTACGAATCGATCCATGAGACACTTAAAGATAAAAACACTCTAATAGCATTTATGCACTCCAAACTCACCTATCTAGAAGGTTTTGTGTTGGCCCACAGGACTTGCGTGCATGACTCTCAAAATGTTCTAGGTAATAAGAGACCTCAGCATGCGGATGGGGGCCTGACTGACAACTCGAGGGCGCCCAAACAGGTTTCCTTAAATAACCAGGAATCCCAAACAACGGATGATGTCTGCAGCTCAGCTGATCTGAGGGCTACAAGTGGAAATTCCATCCTCCACCAGCCTCCTAGGATTGAGGTGGGCTTAACTGACCCGCAAACAAAGAGCTTAGCAGGCACGAAAAATGGTGTGGTAGTTCTTAATCTCCCGGAAGACGGTCCCGGAAGATTCAACCTGCAGCGACGGGAACCAATTTTGCAGCAATTAGGGTCCGGTCAACTTTTGAAATCTTTAAGCACGTAGGAGCTCCTTACCCGGCCCAAGGAAGAAAAAAAGCCCAGAGAGCGGCCAAACCAGCGTCAATTGTCTCGAGAAAAACAGCAACGCTGAAACCGAATAACATAAGAGAGTCAAAGACGGCAAATGACTCGCCACCTGTGCAAAACAGAAAAGTGTTTAAACTAAAGCCAGCTGATCAAAATCAGGAGGACCACCCTGACATGGAATCCTGTAGCGACTTAGACTCAATTGATCTAATCGACCTCAGTACATACTCGGTGGAAGAGGACGAGATAGACCCGCTACCCCCAATCCAGCAAAAACGAAAAACCCCAGAGACTCGCGAAAACAGAGCCGCGGAAGAACCAAAAACAAAAGCCCTCCTCATGGACTCGCCAACAAGCATCCCTCGGGCTAAAAACAAGAGGAACTCGAGCCAGACCTCCAGGGCAGGTCCTGAGGGAGCGAGATCCAAGAAGGATAAATTCTCACACAAATCCAGGGAAGATAGGCGCTCCCCCCGGCTTATCACCAGGAAGAAGTGTTATAGCGATAACAAAAGAGCTTCCGTAGATCTAAGAGTCAGGTCGCTGAAGAAAGAAAGAGACCGTAAGGAGAGATCAAAGGCTGGAAGAGTCTCCCCAGCAGTCCTAGACCCGCATTATAAACCACGAGTCCACGAGCAGAGGTGGAATGAAAGGGGAGCCGTGTTGGAGGGGCTCCCACGAAGGGCAGCGGTGGATCAAGAACTTCCAGGAAAAAAAGAAAAGACTACCAGGATTTTCAAACTCCAAAGGGTCCATGAAAAACAGGACAGTTGGATCCTGAACCGTAGAGCCCTGGCAAAACTATTTAGCGAGTCTCATCTCTCGCAAATTAATATCACAAAGGAGATCAACATCCTCGAGCCAAATCCCAACGGAAGAAAAGAGAGCTCGTATCTCCACATTGACTCAAACTACACACAGCAACAGATCTGGGGGGAAAGGTCAAACCTTTTCAAATTGGGTTTCGAGCTGTCCTACGTCACAGACGGTATCCTGGGGCCTAAACCACCCCAAGAGGGGGCGTCACGAAATGGGCCAAATCATAAGGCGAACAAACAAAATTACGGACGCCAAAGGCCGATCCTGCAAAACAGACGAAGACACGAACTGCGAAGTGAAGAGGGGGGTTTCACTAACACTGGCAAGATGGAGGACGCCCCTCCAGCAAGAAGGAGCAACCAGCAACACTCCTCCGGAAGAGGCAGAAATGAGAGGGAATGGGAACCCGATGAGAAGCCGATACCTTCTACTCGTAGAATTTTCCAACTAGCTGAACAAAAATTGAGTGACAGAGGGGCTTGTAGGGCGCCTCCCCGTGATCTAAAGCCCTCGAATTTCAATGATCAAAATGGAGACAAGCCAGAATCCAGCAGAGGTCCCCAAAGAAGCAAGTAGCCACCACAAGGATTAATCACTGACTTCTTTGAGGACGTCAAGGCATCTTCGACATGGGACCCCCCTCTTTAAAGCTAGGGTCTTGGAACACCAGGGGCTTCAAACACCTGACTGTGGAGTCAGATGTCGACCTCACAAGTTTCGATGTGCTGTGCTTACAAGAAACTTGGTTAAGGGAGAAACCTATTTTGGACGGTTACCACCTGATTCACTCGCCGGCTCTTAAAGAAAACAAGGGCAGACCCAGATCAGGGCTTATCATCGCCATCAGATCGGGAAGTGGCCTTTACCTTAAAAAGGTACTCAAAACAACAGAGTTTATATTAGCGGTAATCATCACTTGGAACACTTCCCGTAATGTTGGTGATAAGGCCCCGCAGTTGGAGATATTACTGGTGAATACCTATTGGAACCCAAAATGGGTGACCTGTGATAATTACATCAATCAAATGGAGACGATCATTGATGATCATCTAACTTCGAACACCGCCAGTTATACCATCCTGGTAGGGGATTTGAATGTTGACTTAACTAAAGGACTAAACTCTTCGACGGGAAGAGCCCGCAGACAAACCTAATAAAGGCAAGAGATATACATAATCTGCTACAAAGAGTAGCCCCTAATGCAGAGGTTATCCCAACTTGGGAGAGAAATAACCAAACGGCCATCATCGACTACATCCAGGTATCAAGGAGCTTTTTAATAATAAAAGAATCCTTTGAAGTGACCAGGACTAAATATAGCGATCATAATATCGTGAGTTTTTCTTGGGCCTCACCAAGAGCAGAAGCCTGCTACACAAACGCAAATTTGGAAGTCAATCAAAGTGGCACACGGCTGAAGATGTCCGTATCCGCAATCGCCCAGTTGACACAGCTGTATAAGGAGGAGAAAAACGGGAACCTTATTGGGGCTAAGGTATCGACAGACTACGCCTCAGTTCTCTCGATATTCGCCTCTAATAAAGGAAAGAAGCAGCCAACAGCAACGCCATTTAATCATGTATTTAACCCACAACTAGTAGAACGCAGAAAATGGGTGAGAAAACTGAAGGAGTCCGCAGAGAAAAAAGAAGAAGCAATTGTGGCGGCGATTAATTACAAATCATGGTTAAGGTCATCGAAATACAAGCGTGCTCAAGATGACGCCGAGCTCATGCTACGAACCATTTGTGGTAAGAACGCGCAAGACTTCTGGTCCCTAATTAAGAGGGATTCCAAAGTTCTGAATCAAGCCCTTCAAAACTCAATAAATGATGCAAGTTGGGTATCTCACTTCTCGGACCTCTATGGAGTCCCATCATCATCTAAAAATCTACCAACACCAGATCAGCAGACAAAAAAGATTGTTTGGGCTGTTCCAATTGATATCGAGACGATCGAATGGAAAATGAAAAAACTTAATGGCTCTAGAGCAGCCGGCCCTGATGGCATCACGAACCATGATCTGAAAAAGAATCTGAATGCGTGGTCAATTTTCATCAAAGAGGTTTTCATGACGTGTGTTAAGCTCTCAGAGATTCCACTATCATGGAAAAAGGCGTTAGTGGTACCTATTTTCAAAAAGGGCTCTAAAGACACTCCCTCGAACTATCGCCCAATAGCGCTGCTAGACTCCATAGGTAAAGTTTTTGGAGCTCTACTGTTGGACAATTTTCAATCTTGGATACTAACATCAGCCCTCTTTGATCCTCTGCAGGGAGGCTTTGTGAAAAACATTGGCACGACGGCAAATATATTGGCTTTGAGTACACTGAAAGCTAAGGTATCAGAGGGACGGCCCAAAATATACATTGCTTTTATTGATTTGGTCCAGGCCTTCGACCGTGTTGATCGAGGTCTACTATGGGAGAAACTACATCATCATGCTTGCCCCTTACAGATCCTGGATCCAATAAAGGCCCTGTACTCAGAAACCTTAATGTGTGTACGGTTAAACAATCTGGGTCGCCTCTCTTCCGAGATCAAGACAGAGAGAGGCGTCAAGCAAGGCTGCCCACTGGCCCCGGCCTTGTACAACGCCTATATAGCGGATTACAAGGAATACGAGGAGAGAGTACGTAGCTTCCCCCCGACATTGGGAACAAGCAAAATATCACGCCTGCTATATGCAGATGACATTATTCTCATGGACCTCACACCTATAGGCCTGCAGAGACAGATTAATAATCTTAACGCCTATCTTAAAGAAAACCATCTCCAGATGAACTTCGATAAAACCAAAATAATGACGTTTGGAAAGTTGTCCCGTGATGTGGAGAAATTCGTCTGGGCAGTAGACAACAACCAGCTGGAAAAAGTGACCAACTTCAAGTACCTTGGGATTATCTTAAATAAAAGCTTAAAAGAAGTCCCATTGCAAGACAACATAATGACTAAAACTCGCCTACTCACAACCCAGGCAAGAGCAGTAGCGACCAAATTTGGCCGTTTCACATTAGCGCCAGTCCTGACCTTCTACAGAGCGAAGGTAGTCCCTACCCTGACTTATGGAGTTGAAGCCTTACCCAATTTACCATCGAACTTCTGGGAAAAAGTGGAGGGACTCTTTTGGAAAAAACTGCTCAATTTGCCACAGTCGCTTCCAATTGTATTAATAAGGAGAGAGCTGTCGCTTCAATCGCTGAGCTCCATTGTGGCTCGAAACGAAATTATGCTTTACCGAAAAACGTTACTACCCTCTCCGCCGCTGATACTAAAGGAAATACATCAGGAAACAATATCAGGGTCGTGTAAAATGCTGTCGGATTGGTCACTAAGAATGACAACTCTCCTAGATTGGGCGAGTAGTTCTAGTGACGAACTCATTAACAATCCGGTAAAGGTGAAAGTGCGCATTATGGAACAAGACTGGATTGACACATTGGAGAAGGCCTCGACTTCGAAATTGATATTCGATCTACCTTTGAGCTGGCAGAAAGTCAACTCTACAAAACAGTACCTGTTGAAATGTCCAGACAAGAAAGTACGAGAGTCCTTCCTGAGAATTTGACTGAAAATCATTCATACTAAGGAAGTTTTGTCAAGAAGGAATAAGTCAAAAGAAAAAGGGTGCAGATTCTGCAAACTTGGGGACGAGGTGGAAACTATTAAACATCTGCTAATGAATTGCCCGGCTGTGCTGGCTGCACGTACACTACATCTCGGTCCTCTATTCAGAAATTTGCAGTCCTATGATGAAGAGGAATGGTGGTGTCGCTTAATCAACGGGGAAAAGACGTCTTGGGTTATAGCAGTGGTGGGCTTTTTTCGTGCTATTGGTCTAATAACTCAATAAGGAGGGGAAAGTAAATGGAAATCACGGCTTGAAATTTTTTCTCTCTACTACCCTTACGGGAGGTAATAGGGAACAAGCAGGATTTTTGTTGTCCTCCTCGCCTTTATCCTCCTCTTCTTCTTCTGCTGCTCTTTGTCTCCTCTTTTGACTGTGCTATCCCCTTATCATCAAGGATTTTTTTTTTATTTTCCTTTCTTTTCTTTTCCCCTTCTGACTTTAAGGATCTAAAACCTTGTAAAAATTGTTTTATACAATTAAATCAAGTAAAATAAAAATAAATAAATAAATAAATAAATAAATAAAGATTGGCTATGGCACTGCACACATTTGATTGCACTCCTAGGGCCTTTAAAGAATCCCATAATTCATTTCTTGTAACTGCATCAAAGGCAGTCCGAAGGTCTATAGAAATAAGAAATAGGGGTTGTCTCTGCTTGTGGATGTTACATTTCTATTGCACTAGGGTTAGTCAGAAGACATGATTTATGGTGCTTTTGCCAGGTGTAAAGCCGGCTTGCAGATTCGATAAAATGCGATTGACCATAGCCCAATTTTCAAGACAATGGAGGAGTATTTTCCCAAAGTTTTGTACTCACATCAATCAAAGATATAGGGCGATAGATGTATTGTTGCTGCCCCCCATTTTATAAATAGGTTTTAACTCAGCATTTCTCCAAGATTTCAGAATGTGCTCTTTATCCTGTATTCTGCTGTATAGTTTATTTCAGGAAGTGTATGCATATGCGAGATAGGAATAGTTCTGCTGGGAATCTAACTAGTCCATGTGTTGTATTCCTGTTCTGAGATAGCAAGACTTTTTCTACTTCACGTGTTGGCGTTATGTAACATCTAACTCCTTGAATTCACTTAAGCATCTTATACTTTGAACTAAATAGTTTGTTATTTAAATATGAAAAATGTCATTCCTGCATATCTTGGGTAATATGGGTAGCAATAATTTCTGGCTCATCTACAGTACCATACATTTTTCATTATCTCACATCTGTCACATATTAGCGGTTTTATTTCTTAGCTGTCAGTTGTTTGTATCCCCTTCCAAATTCTGCAGTTTTGGCAATGACTCTGCCAGGGGCAAGCTTGATTGTTCTGATTAACAGTTTTTTTTTGTTGCAGATCTGCATTCCTGGTCAAATCAGGTGCATATTGGTGAGTTCATTTTTTATAGTAATTTGGCTGGTTGTGTTTATTGGTTTTAATGTTTCACTGAGGGCTCTGTATATCCGGTCTGATGTAATTTTAGAATCGTTCTGAGTTACTGTTCAAGTATGGGGAGAATTTGCCCATCTATCTCAGGAACTGTGTTGCGAGCAAGAGCAAATATATTAAATTAGCCCACCTAACCTTTTTTCTGAATGGCACTAGTGAGGTATTATTATAAGTCTGGAATAATCGAAGATTGATGTCAGTTAGCAACAGTACAACTTGTAAAGGGTTGTGATTATCCTGGGTTTTGTAATGGAACACAGTCATCAATTATAATTGGGGATTAGCGTCTGCGATGGATTTGTATTGCATTCCATGAGTAGCCATATTGCTGGGCAAAGGAAATAGATCACTTTCCAGTGTTACCCAATGGCATAACACAAAATGTGGACGCTTTGTGAAACGTGCTAACAGCCCATCCCAAACTCCTTTGAAAAAACATAGGCAATTCTGAAGAATCTGGCGCCTATTTTGGCTACCACCCATGCAAACTGTGCATGAGTCATATGTACTCATTTGGACAGCCATTGACACTGGGAGTCAGGTGATGGCTGTCCTAATGTGGTAGCAAACAGTTTCCCAACAAGTATTTCTGTTACAATCGCAGAACTTTAATGAATCAGTAGTTTCCTATGCTACATACACATATATTTATTACAGGGCCTGCTCTATCGGCCCTGTAGTTATGGTTAAATTGCTCAACTCAGAGAAAGAGCACTTTTTTGGTGACATACCTTTGCCCCTCTTGGACAAATCCTCACCAAACTTTGCAAATAAAGCATATAGCCCCTTTGGAATTCTGTGAGGTTTGGTGCGGTTTTGTCCAGGGAGGTGCAAAGTTATAGGGGGGTCCCAAAATGTGTGGAAATCCTCCTAGACTCAATAGAAATAAAATGTTGCTCGCGCCTACAGCTCAAACCCGCTGGATGGATATTCACCAAATTTGTGCCAGGAGCGGTGCTTGGTCCCGAAAGCATGATTTTGTAAATTTGGTGTAAATCTATCCATTAGTTTTTTTTTTAAATGGCCAAAAAGTTGTAATAGCTGGGTCACCAAGTTGAATTCGCGTACAGCTGCTGGTGTCTGCGGAGAGCGTGATGGGGAAAATGTCTGGAAAACACATTGGGGGTTATTTGGTGGCCAAAAGAGAGGCTGGATAGGGTGGGGAGTGGAATATAGTTTATAAGCAGCTGTTTTTATAGGTATAAAAAGCACATGCAGGTGCCACCCAGTCCACAGACACCATGGTAGTCTGCGGACACGGCTGTGAACAGACCGTTTGCAAAACACATTTGGAGTTATTTGGAGGGTGGGCGAGTGGAATAAAGATGGTATAAAGCTGTTTTTCTTGGTGAAAAAAGGGTTGGCAGATGTCACTGTGTCCGTGGTCAATTTTGGTGTCCGCAGAAATCATTTGGATGGCAGTGGGTTCTGGCTGAGTTTTGTTATTTGAAGGTCTATTGTGCATACCTGTTATATGGTTTAATTATATTGTGGTGGTTGTGGCCACTGGCCACACATACTGTAGTAATATGTGTATAGTAATTATACGTACTGCATATACAGTATTTGTAATGTGGCGGAATAATATAATTGACATGTATATGATATTTATGATTGTAGTACAATTGAGGATAGTACGGATTGCATAAAAATGTACATATCATTTTCTGGACCCTCATAAACAATACATTCTATGTAGTATGTGTGGTACCTCATTAGTGTGTGCTACACCATTGTTGTATTTACATGAAATAATAATTGGGTCATTGGGTAAAAAAAAAAAAAAAATCCATAGAGGATTATTTTTTTTTTTTAACATATTTTTTTATTGTTTTCAAAATACAACTCAGAGAGCATGAGTCTCTCCCAACTTCCCCTTACCCTCCCACCTCCCCGCCCGGAAGATTTCCAAATGTCTCTGTTGCACGTGTGATTGTCTATGATGAGAATATATCCGAAATTCTTATATTGTGCGGGCACCATTGCTCCATATAGTCTGATTGTAGGTAGTTCAGGATCTCTCCCCATTCCTTTGTGAACAATTCTTTTGTTCCCCGTATTGTGTGTGTGAGCTTTGCCATGGTTAGTTGTGCCCATACTTTCTGGAGCCAAGTATAGATCAGTGGGGGTTCTTGTTTTTTCCAGTTTTGGGCTATTGACGCCCAGGCTGCTATGAGAAGCCCCATGAAGCCTCTCCATTGTGGTTTCCTGAGTTTCCTTGCTGCCTGGTCTTTTATTCCGCATAGCCATACTTTCTCGTCTAGTTGATTGGCCTCAGGGAATATCTTGATAATTTCCTTCTTTATTTCCGACCAGAAAGCCTTGATCCCCCCGTAGTACCACCAGATGTGTCTCCATGTGCCCACCTCTGAGCAGCCTCTCCAACATGTGTTCGGAGTTTGGGGGTACATGGCGTGTAGCCTGTCTGGTGTAAGGTGCCATTGGGTCACCACTTTTAGCCACATTTCCCTTTTTTGGACTGATCGGGTCATTTTTGGAATGGTGCTCCATAGATCTTCCCACTGCTTTTTGTGGATTTCCTCCCCCAATGTCTTCGTCCACTTGACCATGTATGCCCATTTGAGTTCTTCCTCCTGGGAGTTGATGTAATAGTAGAGCGAGGAGACCAGTTTCCTTGATCCGGGGTTGGTTATTAGGAATTTCTCAAATGGTTTGAGTTCTCGTGTGGCTACTGCTTGGATGTCCGGGGTTGCCAGCCAGTGCCGTAGCTGTTCATATTTATATCTGTCTGCATCTGTTAAGCTCAATAATGATTTACAATCTTTGAACGGTCTTATTTCTTCATTTTGGTACATTTCGCCTATTTTTGTTAATCCTGCCGCCTCCCATTTCTCATAGGCGCCCTGCTCCATTCCCGGTGGGAACTGGGGGTTCCGGCATATGGGCGTGAAAGGGCCCTCCACTGTAGTCATGATGCCTCTCCTAGTTTGTTCGTCCCATGCCTCTAGGGTGGTTTTCATGATCTCGCTAATTCGGAGATTGGGGTGTCTATGTTGTTTGGCTATCCAAAGGGTACCCTCTAAGGGGGATCTAGCCACCGCCCAGTCCTGTGACACCCATACTGTTTGCTGATTATCCCCCAGCCATTCTATCAGAATCCAGAGTTGTGCTGACTGATAATATTTGCGAACGTGTGGCAGGGACATTCCCCCTTTCTTTGTTGGAGCTGTAAGGGTCACTCTGGCTATCCTTGTTTTTTTTTTATTCCATATGTAGGATGAGGTTGCTTTGGAGAGTGCTTTAAAGAATGAGTTAGGCACTTTGATCGGAAGAGCCTGGAAGTAATAGAGCATTTTAGGAAGGACATTCATCTTTACTGCTTGTATTCTACCCCACCATGACACCATCAGGGGGTTCCAGCGCTCTAGGTCCCTCTTAACCCGTTCTAATAGGGGGGGGTAGTTCCCATTGTAAAGTGCTTCTATCTTGTGTGTCAGGGTAATCCCAGGTATTTAATCCCCCTTTCAGCTATAGCCAAGTCTAGTGTTGCTGCTATTCTTTCCATTTCCGGCCTGTCCCCTGTTAAGAGTAACAGTTCTGATTTCTTCTTGTTTATTTTGAGGCCCGAAAGTGCCCCAAAGGTTTTGAGTTCTCTAATAACGTGGGGTAAGGCCGTCCCTGGGTTCGTTAGGGCTAGGAGCATATCATATGCGTATGCAATTACCTTATGATGTATACCTCCCATTTCTATCCCCGTTATGTCGCCGGATTCCCTTATTCTAGTCAGGAGAGGTTCCAGGAAGATGGCGTATAAGAGGGGAGACAAGGGGCATTGTTTGGTACCCCGTGTTATATCTATTTCGTCAGTGACCATCCCGTTTATGGCTATCCTGATTGTGGGGGAGGTGTAGTTAGCTTTCACCATTTTTATAAATTGGTCCCCAAATCCCATATGTTTTAAGGTTTTGAACAATATTGACCACTCCACCCTATCGAAAGCCTTTTCGGCGTCCAGTGAGAACAGGACTGCCGGTGTGTGGGTAATCTCAGTTTTCTCCACTAGATGTATTATTCTTCTCAGGTTATTGTGTGTCGTCCTCCCTGGGATAAATCCTTATTGGTCTGGAGTTATTAGGGACGGGAGGAGTGGGGATAGTCTGTGTGCCAGGATTTTGGTGTATATTTTGGCGTCTAGATTGATTAGCGCAATGGGGCGATATGAGGAGGGGAGGGAGGTTTTTTTTCCTGATTTGTGGAACACCAGGACCTTTGCTTCATTCATAGTGTGTGTCATATTGCCGGTTTCTTTGAAGGAGTTTAGGAGTCTAGTCAAGACCGGGATAAGTATATGTGCGTATTTTTTGTAAAAGGGTGCAGTAAAGCCATCCGGGCCTGGTGCCTTGTCGATTGGGAGTGCCGTTATTGCCTTTTTTACTTCCTCTTCCGTGATCGGGTTCTCTAGTGCCTCTCTGTCAGCCTCTGGGATTGTCGTAATGCGGAGGGATTGCAGATATGTGTCTTGTTCGGTTTCATTTGGGTGCTCTGTGGTATATAATGTTCGGTAGAATTCGCTAAAGACTTTGCCTAAGTTCTGGGTTGGTGTATGAAGTTCCCCCTGCGAGTCACAAATGTTCATTATGTTCGTATTCTTTTGTTTTTCTCGCAGCTGTCTTGCTAAGAGTCTGTCTGCCTTATTGGCTTTTATGTATAGCCATTGTTTAAGGAATTGGAGGGATCTCTCTGCCACTTTAGAGCGGAGCATTTCTAATTGTCCCTGTGTGTGTTTTAAGGCTTTCTTTAGGGATCTAGAAGGGTGGGATATCAGTTCTTTTTGTGTGTCCGATATTTTTTTTTCGAGTTCTTTTTCCCAGCAATGTCTCTGAATTTCTTTAGTGGCTTTTAGTGCTATGAAGTGGCCGCGGGTTACCGCTTTGAATGCCTCCCAAATTGTACTTATTGGGACCTCACTTGTGTCATTCTGTAAGAAGTATTCTGTTATCTTGTCCCTGACCGTTTCCCCCAAAACAGGGTCTTGGAGAATATCTAGAGGGAGCCGCCAGCGCCACAGGCCTCCCCCCTTTTCTGGGGTCTTTATTTCTAGCCAGAGCGGAGCGTGATCTGAAAGAGAAATCGATCCCTTTTCTATGTCCTGGATGTTCCCCATGAGGCCCACCGATACCCAGAAATAATCAATCCTTGACATTGTGTTGTATACGTGCGAATAGTACATGTAGCCTCGCTGTTGGCTCTTTAGTTGTGTCCATACATCACAGAGTGCCAATTGTTCCATCTTCTGTTTGAGAAGTTTGGATGGGGCGCCTTGGGTAGTGGGTCCCCCCGTACTTCTATCTGTTTGTGGATGCCATGCAAGATTTAGGTCTCCCCCCAAAATTACTTCCCCTTTCGCAAAGCCCTCGAGCTTCTCTAGAGCGTCTCTAATGAAGCCGTCCTGTCCCGTGTTAGGTGCGTATATGGAGGCCAGGGTCAGGCGGCTTCCGTCGAGCTGGGCATTAATGATCGCGAGCCTCCCTTCCTTATCCGTTAGCCTGTCTGTGAGGACTACATTCACTCCTTCTTTTATAGCAATCAGGACTCCTGCTTTTTTGTCTTTGGCATTAGATTGCACCCATATACGATGTCCCCTGAGATGTATTTTCTGTTTGTCCTGGGCTTTGATGTGTGTTTCTTGTAGTAGGAGAATGCTTGCCTTTTCTCTCTTCAGCAGGGACTCAACTTTTTTCCTCTTTAACGGGGAGTTCAGGCCTCTTATATTGTATGTTAGGATTCTAAGTCTCCCCATTGAGAATTACGGTGTGGGTCATTTCCTGTTTTTCGGTGCATTGAGATCTTATTGCTTCTTCTGGTGCGTTTCTGTCCCCCCTCCCTCTCTGACTCCCCAACTTCCCCCCCAAAACAAACTTTGAAACAATTAACTTCCCGAGGAGGGCCCGGGTACCTAGGGTTGCTAGGGCGTTGGGCCTATCGCTCCCGGCCATCAATGTGCTTGGTATTAACTTTGCGGGGGATCCTATACCCCGCATTTCCTCAGATCTTCCTGAGTTACAGTTCCAAGGGCTCTTCACCGGGCCGCCTGCCTGTGCTTGCCGTGGACATTTTGCTTTGACAACCTAATTACCCATTTTGCTTCTTCTTTTGCCGTATCTCTTCCCATCCCCTCGGCCTTTTGTTGTACCCATAACCTGTTCTGTTGGGCATCCCCGACGGGTCCTCCCTTCGTATGTCCATCACCTGTAGGCCTTCGTCGTATGTGGTTACTCTTCTTTGTTTACCTTCCCAGGTGAATAGGAGGCCGAACGGGAAAGTCCATTTGTAACGAATTTCTTTCGCCACCAGTTCCTTTACAAGTGGTGCCGTATCTCTCCTTTTTTGCAGAGTGACCGCTGCCAGATCTTGATATAAATGGATGTCCGTCCCATTCATCCTGATGTGTTCCAGTTGTCGCGCCCTCCTCAGAATTTGTTCCTTTTGTGGGTATGTGGCGAGGGCTGCTAGGACATCTCTAGGTCTTTCTCCGGGCGCCCCTGTTCGTTTTGGGCCCACTCTGTGAACCCTGTCTATCCCTATGAGGTCCGTTTCCTGCTCCTCCAGAATGTCTCTGAACACTTCTTGGACCCCTTTTTTGAGGTCCTTATCGAGAACCGTCTTCGTGATATTTTTGATTCGAATGTTTGATCTCCTAGAGCGATTTCTCGAAGTCTTTGCATTGGATCTCAAGGTTTTGGGTTAGGCGCGCCAATTGTTCCTGGGTCTCGCTGTATTGGCGGGTTTCATCTTCAAGGTTTTGGACGATTCTCTCCATTATATCAGTCCTCTCTTCTAGTTAGGCTACATCCCTCTTGACTTCCTGCACCACTTGTTTTATTTTGTTTCTCAAGGAAGAGAACTGGTCCTGGACAGTTGACATGAATTTATCCTGTAGCTCCGCAAACCACGTCTGCATATCCTCCCGGGACGGAGGTAGAGAGGTGGCGTTGGAGTGGATGCGGCCCTCTGGGGAGTCGTCCCGTGCCCTTCCTCTTGTTTGTACTTGTGATTCCGCCGACCACATTTGTACCAGGTTAGCGTCTTGTTTAGCTGGGTGTGGGTTCGGGAGAGTCGAGTTCCCTCTCCCCTTTGCTTTCGACATTCCTTCCCTGTTGTAGAACGTTCTCCTGTGGTTATCGGGAGACCCTTTGCGCTTTTGGATGTCGCCTCGGGGTGTTGGTCTTCCTGTATGGTGGGGGGCAGTTACCCTGGAGGGGGCAGCTGTCCGCGGTATAGTCCTTCCTTGGTGCCCCCTCCTGCCGCTCTGCACCCCCCTCGAGCCCTGCTTAGGCCTCCGAGTGGTGGGGACTCAGTGAGTGTCCACCGGTAATCGCTGGTGAGGGGGGGGCGCTCACCTTATGCGCCTCCGGGCGACCGATGGCGTGCGCGGTGTTGCTCGGGCTGCTGGGCCTCCCCTCCTCCGCTCGGGGCCCCGCGCTTCTCTGGTGCCCTCTCCGCCTCGTCCGAGCTTGCTTGCCCGGCCCGGATGCGGCGACGCTCCGATGGTGCCGCGGAACGGCCCCCGCCTCCTTGGGTGTTCTGCACTGCTTGCGGAGAGGAGCCGCGGCCTCCCGTGTCTCCCGCTGGTTCTCCGCTCTCGCTACTGGTTATGGCCGCGACCGATGGGGGAGGGGCGGCCGCTTCTTGCCGCGTCTGTGGTTCCGTGTCTCCGGTCCTCACTTATGTAGGGTCGGGCCTAGCCTGTCGGATGACGTCTTTAATATTCGGGTAGGTTTTCGTATCGATTCATGCGTTTTTGTCCTGCTTTATTGTGGTTTTGTTAGCGGCTCGGGCGGGGAGAGATTTATGTGCGACTCCCTGTCCCGGCGGCCATCTTGGAATCTCATCCATAGAGGAGTTTAAAAAAACTATTAGAATTATATGAGTTTAAGTGTGATAGTATGTTTGTTTGAGGCATGTTTAATGTAGTTAGATACCTGTTGGTCTATTCTAACTATATTAGACTTTAAACAAAGTTGTATTAAAAATAACTTTGATGGCGTATTTGAAGTGTATTGAAATGAAGGGTATTATTGAAGTGGTTAGATACCTGTTGGTGTATTCTGTTTATGTACTACAGTTTAGTGAGTACATTTGGGTTGATGGAATATTAAGTTGGCAATTGTTTGATTTCTGCTAACCTATGTTTTGGAGTAACAGAGATGTTCTTACATTCAAACCAACCACTTCTTTTTCTCACATATGCAGAATAGTGGACTGAAGTGGTTGTAGCACCAGTATGGTATATTATGCCTACTGCTGTGAAAATTTCCTTGGCAAGAGATACTTGGCTGTGTGTCAAGCTAGTGAGTTTACAGTTATTTGTGGTACCATCTGCATTGTATCATAGAAGAATTAGTATCACATATTGACATTGTGTGCTTATTTGTATGCTGGACTGAGTATCTGAATTGTAAAAAGGGCATAATATGCGCTGATTTGCATTTCACAGAAGCTGGTGAAATGGAATGGATTCACAATGTGGTATGGATACATATACAAATCATTCATTAGGGTGTGCTCTTGTAAAACATGGTTGTAGAGAGTGCATGTATGTTTCCACGTATATATGAAATATGGACGATTTAATTTATAGGGATGTTTTTGTTTTCAAGTACTTGTAGCAAGTACATCCGGAGTTCTTGTGGATCTTCCTGTGTGTTTATGGTACATTTTACCATTCCAGTAGTGAAATTCTTGCCCTATACCTGAGACACTATAAGTGCTGACAGGATTATTTGTGGCTGAAGTACTAGCGTGCAAACACAACTGGTCTGAGCTGTTAAAATAAATGTTGTGAACAAAAATTGGAAGAGAAGATTGATTGTTACATTTGCATAGTAATTTACTCCAGTTGCATTGCTGAATTTACATGGATCGGGGAGACTCTGCATCCTTTGATAGGCCTGCAGTTGTTTTTTGAGGAGAGGCATTTGTCTTCTGATGTACGCGCAGTTGAGTTTGTACTCGACAGTTTTGTGGTTATATTATTTAATGAGGAGGGAGTTGGTCATTATTTGTTTAGCAGTATTGTTGGGAGGTCAGTTATAGTTCTGTTTGTATTAGTTCTCTTTTTAAAGGTTTTCTTTTATGAGGTACAGGGTATATGTCTAGATGGGGGTGAAAAGTGCACATATCCTGTTGTATTCTAGGATTCAAGGAATGTCAGAACTGACTTTGCTTGCATCAAAGCTAACTAGGAATAGACAATTGAGTGTACGCAGACGTGAAAGTGCTACATAACTCAGACCTTCTTTAAAGACTGCGCTGCCAATGTCAATCAATGTGTGATCTAGTGTTAGATCTTGCAATATGTGAATAGTGACAGCATAAGCAAGAGATCGAAATAATTGTTCTCTGCTTACGTACATTTCTCTGGAAAGAAGGAAACACGCTATACGTAGGGCAGTTTTTTTAACTTCTGCAAGTTTGTCAAAGTGGATGTAGACAAACTAAATGTTGTTGTCATGGGGATATGTTTGAAAGCCAACAATTGTACCAGTTGCTCCATTGACTAAACCTTGTTCTGCGTCAAGGTTACATTTTAGAATTACTCTGCTGTTTAGACACAGAGTGAATGCTTTTTCTAATTCAGCTTTGCTTGAAATACATTTTTCTGAGTTATTTAGTTGTGCTGTTGCTTGTTGACACATATGGAGTGTCATTATGCGCACTTCTAATTTGTCTGTGGAGCTCATATGCAGTATGGGTTGCATTTTTTTTTAACATTTTCTGGTTGTATTTACTAAAGCTGTCAAAGGTTGGCATTAAGGACATTCCTTTTATATTTTGCTGAGTTAATTGTTCCATGACATCAGGAGCAGATGTGTTTGACCCATATAGCTCAGGGATTAGTCTACTATTTAAGATTGATTTTGCATCTTTGTAAGCAGACCGGCACGTAGTGCTGTGCATGAGTCCGGTGGAGTCCAGTCCCTCATGAGTCTCGGCAAGTACAGTTGGCAGAATGAACTCCAGAAGTGAAGGACCAGTGCTCTCCAACACTTGCACGAATATTCATCTGAATACTCGTCTTTACCAACGTAGCGGGGAGGGCTGCCATGATGTTTGGGAAAAGGCAGCAAAGAAGGCAGTGAGTAATTCTGAACCGCCACTCGAAGGCTTTAATTCCCTCCCAAACACGCCCTGCATTCCGACTGAACTTGGTGAGGCGAGTCATAAAAAGTTCCTTGATTTAACAGACACAAAACTATTAGAAGCTGAAAATCTACTTGTAACCTTCATGCTCTGATACCCTCGGGTCTGGAGCTCTATACAAATGAATAAATAAACAAACAAAACAAACAAGCTGTGGGTGATGACACCGCGAGCATGTTTTGATCAGTTTTGGTTTTATAACCGAGAAACCAATTGCAGCCCGAGAACCTCTAAAGAAATTATGAATTCATTTGTTTCTCCTATGGACTTACCAGATGAACCGTGGTGCTCAACGCCGAAAATAGATGAATCAGCTGATTCCCACTGTGTAAGCCGCTGCACCCTACAGCTTGACGAGGGTATGTCTCCTGGATATTGCCCACACATGAACATATCTTATAACAACTCTAAAGAGCTGGACATAGAGGCCGAGCAGGAAAAGTATCCGCCATCACAGGAACCACAGGAACAGACAGTGGCTCTTCCGGTCGACACATCATTGAAGGGAAGGAAAGTCCATTGAAAAGACTATGACAGCAATCAAGGCAAAAGTGACGGAAAGGCAAATGTCTACAACCTTATCCGCATCATTGTTAAAGCCCCAACGATTTCATTTCAAAATTGTTCTATAGCGTAGGAGCTGTGTTAGGGAGAATTCTCTGTTTAGGTTGAATTTTCTAACCTAGTGAGTCCCCCAGCAGCTTTGCTGGATTTTTGGGGTTTATTTTTCTCCTGCCAAGAGTGAGACACTTTTACCCTCACTCTTGGGCATGATTTGAGTGTGTTTCTTTGACTCTAGATGTGTTTAATGGGCTATGGGGTCTTCTACTCCATAGGGCTTCATGTGTTTTTGTGATGTGTGTTACACAGCACCCTCAGTGCAGTAACACGGGGGTGTCATAGTGACCCCCCAATATAGACTCCATACCCTGGGACTGACTACTGTCTCCCAGGGCATGTAAAGTCACCATTGACTTTACTAGTCTCAAATTCTGAACAGAACCAGTACAAACCATCATATTGTGGACGTACTGGCCGGGGCAATTCGATTGCCCCGGGGTCTGTTAGTCGAGGGGGCACGTCTCCGTCCCCCCTGATCGAGTTTTGGCTGGTGGCAGTGGATACTACTTTTTATATTCGACCGCGAATATATCTCTATGGGATTTCCCATTGTTTGAGGATACCAACTTTAATTATTTAATTCCTATAGCCTCGAACATACCGCCGGTTTATTTATTTAATATTAATTCTCCGGTTGGTATTTTTTGCCAGAACTCAGTTCTAAAATGGCGTTTGTATTCGCTTCTGTGACTCCAAACCAAGTTGAGCCCTTTGTTCCACTTTTTGGCGGGCTTCTCCACAGAAGCCCTCCAAAGTGGTGCCACTCTGTCTGGGGTACTTAGGAGGGGTGGAGGGAAATTTGGGCACCCTGGACTGAGTTGCCTAGGCAACTCAAGTCACACTCCGTCCTGAATGGCCCAAGTGGTGAGCCGGCCGGCTCACCACTTAGCATGTTTGCGTGACAGCTAGGCTGAGTGAATGGGGGTTTTCTGCATAAAAGCAGGGCTTTGGGGACTGGAACTTTAGAAGTCGCCACAGGACCTTAGAATCCGACGAGGGAGAAGCTGAGCCGACCTGCTACGACGACACCACCGGTGGAGCCCTGCTGAACCGTCTCACCACTTTTCCCAACGACAGAGGAGATCTCCAGCCCGGAGAGTCTTCTTCCTTCGACTGGTGGGGATAACGATCTGCTTCCTTTTTCGATTCCTGGAGCATCTCGTGGCCGCCTTGCCTGTGCCAAGCACCCCGGCAACCGGGATACTACGTTTCACCCCTACCGCGAATCAAAGGGTAGTACCTTTAACCAGAAAACTCTGCGGCTGGTTTCTTCCCTGGCAGTGCAACAAACCTTCATCTTTCCTCCACATCGAGATCTTCTCTTCCTCTGGACGACGCCGTGACTTGCACCCGCTGCCAGGAACAACTTCCCCCGCTGGAGGATCCTTTCCACATAAGGTACCGTGTTCCGCCTGGCTTCCCTTGCAACCGACTGTGCGGGGTAGATTTAACCCCCGGCTTTCGAACCTGGGTTAGCCTGGGACACCCTGGCTAAACTTTTCTGAGCCTAACTAAAACCTTCCTGAACTCCCTGCAATACTTTTTAAGCCTGTTGTCATTGTGTGATCTTGGGTGCATTTGTGCCCTGCTCTCTCCAAGAGTGGGCCCGGCCTATGGACTTTGGCTCACAAGTAACTTTTGACTTTCCTTCCTTGCTTAAGAGTTCCTAAGTATTAGTGTGGTGTATTTTCCTACATTCTGTCTTTTTCCCTCCCTTTTTCGTTAACTTATTGGAGTGCCATCTATAGTTAAGCGCTCACCTCTGTCTGGAAATAAGTGGTGTTAACTAGGACTTGTCTGATAAGGAATAAGGGATGTATATATAATAATAGTAACTGTGTTTAGAGTGATTTACAATAATAGTGCTGGAGTGTTTCAATAAGTGTGTTTTTAAATAAATAATTATATACCTTGATACCAAAGCTCTGGTCAAGTGTTTACTTGTGCTATTGTATCTGAATGCCTATTGTGTATACTTTGCATACTGCCTAACTCTTCTTGAGGGAAGTCTGACTGCTCAGCCACAGCTACCAGGTAAGTCTGGGTGGTACAGACTGCTACCAAGTGGGTTTACTGCTAACACCTGTAGTCCTAAATCATTTGCAGTGTTCCCAAAGGGAACTGCACAGGTTTCTGACTAACAAGCTGAAAGAACTTGATCAAAGTTTGAGCTTTATAACAAAATTGAAAATGAAACATGGTAATAACGACAAGGAATGAGAGTTTGGTGACTATTCGAGACAAAGAGCCTTCTCTCAAATTGAGGCCTCGGCAAGTCACCAGAGGGAAAGTGAAGATAATTCCCTGCAACCAGGGATAGAGGACTTCAAAAATGCTTTTGAAAATAGAATAGGCAAATCACTACCTTCATGGATTAGGGGAACCACTCACAACAGCAAAAAAGCCCCCTTACCCAAAACGAATGATAAAGGTTGTGATCTAAACCGTGTATAAGAGCAGTCTTGTCCAAAGACAATTGGCCCAAAGGTTGACAGCACAAAACCACATATAACAGAGAAAGAGGCAGCTGACGACTGATCATATATAGTCACGAACCAAAAAATGACAACATAACCAGTGGCTCATCACAATGTGCAAGTCAAAATGTCCAGGGTAAAATCTATGAGCACATCAGCATTAAAAGTTGAGAGAAAAGTAACAATGGTGACAGCAATAAGGGCAACCTCTTGATAACCGTGGGGATCCAAATTCACAATAAGGTAATGGCGGCCATGACTATTGCCATGGTCTCATTTACAAAATTGTATGAAGTATTCAGCGAAAACATAAAGGATAACGAGATGATCCTAGCCCTTTCCCTGACAAAACTGGCCCATCTAGAAGCATTTACCACAAAAATTGAAGATCGCCTGAATATTGAAGCCGAAGTTTCTCTAAATTGGCAAAGGCAGCTATGTAATATGGCCAGGGGTGGCCATAATGAGAATGTGGTCATGATGGAGGCACTGCTAGACGCGATAAAATTGATGCAGAAATCGGTGAAAGACTGTACAAATAATCCAATGGTAATGCATGACCTCGGGCCAAGGGGGAATTTTGACGATTGCACACCAAATAACAAAGAGATGACTAGGAACATAGAACCGTTGGTACGGGAGAACTGCTTAATGCTAAGTAATTCTTCACGTGAGGCTTCCATTATTGCCTGTTCAAGAAGTGTGTCGATTGATTCTAAAGTTGCCGGCTCAGGAAGTGTGGCGACTGAAACCAAAGAAAATCATAAAAGGAAGCACTTGCATTCCAAATCAAAGTGTACGCAAAAGGAAAAAGGACAGACAACATGAGTAAACGGAGTGATAAGACCGGAAAATCCCCCGAGAAGCAAAAAGCCCAGTTCAGCATCACACAACAAAATCGGCATACAAGATAATGCTGCTCCTGCTGAAATGGTTGAGAAGTCATTGGAGGCAAAATGAAATAGTGGTCGTCAAATTAGAATCCAAAAACAGCATGTTTGAAAAAGACTGAAAGAATTTGAGAATTGGAGAATGATGTAACTAATGACGAGATGTATGCGATTTTCAAAAATCAAAACCGGCTGAAGGCAACAATGGTTCAGCAGTGTACAGGAAGCCCAAAAGAAGAATTCAGCTGGTTCCAAGTAATAACGAAAAGAGATCAAAAAAAGGATCACAGAGATGCATAAGGAAATCAACCGGTTCACAAGCCTTCTTGAGGAATATCTCAACACCACCAAGGCTGGTGTGCAGGGATAGCAGAGGCCAACAAACATTAAGTCACAAAACAATGACCAATACATCAGGTCTCAAAAGGAAATGT
This sequence comes from Ambystoma mexicanum, assembly GCF_040938575.1. Lineage (NCBI taxonomy): Eukaryota > Metazoa > Chordata > Amphibia > Caudata > Ambystomatidae > Ambystoma > Ambystoma mexicanum. Next base: position 1,209,647,871 of record NC_090932.1, read on the forward strand.
AGTGATCTCAGCACCTCTAAATGCAATAGCTCAATAGACAGTCCCTTTCAAGAAGATGATTTAGAAGAAGCGGAGGACCGCGATTTAATCAACGGTACTTGCTTCTACATCACTGAAAGTGAAATGGAAGTTTGCATTGATTCTGGATGCATTGACAGATATCGAAGTGTGGCAGTTGGGTCCCATCCACAGATGAAGGCTAATACAAAATCGCAAAATACTAGTATGAGAGTGGTAAGAGGACAAACATCGAACAACAAACCTGGTCCATTTCTAACTTTAGAGGATGAGAGAAAGAAATGTACAGCTAGGCTCATGCCGTCGGATCCCGATCTTCTTACATTAAAAAAACAGAAAGAGATCGATCCATCGAATAAGATAGGGAGAGGCATTGCTGAACATTTAAATGCCAAACCAGTCACAGCATAAGTTATCACAGGGAACCCAAAAGGACTGCAAGGGAGACGGAACGTGTACGAGCCACCTATGATTCCAATAAAGGGCAGACCAGCGCAAGCTTCTGATTTGAAAAAAGTATTATTGGAGTGTGTGCAATGTGAAGAGAATGATGTCAATCTAAATAGGAGGAACGTCATGAAATTGCTACACAGTGTTCCTGCCTTGCATACAATAGTGTCAGATGATATCGCAATTGTTGAATATTCAGAAGAAGATAGAATGGACAGTGTCATCTTCCATATAAATTCCCAATTGATTAAAGAGACCTTGTTAAGAGGAATGAAGGACCTGTATCAATATGGGTTTGATCTATCTGACTTGGAGAATAAGTCTAGAGAGCCCGAATTAGTGATTTAGAAAGACAACAAAGAAAAACACAAAAAAGTCAAGGCTAGTGCAAATAGGCCAATTGATGAAGTGACGGACGATCAAGCGCCATCAGCCTTTAAAGTCACATTCTGCAATAACGATCCAATAATTAGGGTGGAACTTAATCCAAAAACAGATAACTCCTTGAATAACAGACTGAAAGATTGGAGCTGGCTGGCGTCAGCCTTAAACAAAAAGATCAGTTTAGCAAATTGTTTCATCGTAGGTGGACTTTGATTTCATGGAACTGTAGAGGATTCTGCAACGTGTTCTATAAGGAAAATCACCAATTAAAAGAGGCCCACATTATTTCCCTAAAGGAGACATGGTTAAAAGACCATCCATGTTGTGATGGATTTGAAGTCCTAATGAATCCTGCTGAGAGGGGGCATAATGGAAGGCCATACTCTGGTCAACTAACACTGATAAAACACAATAGTGACTTGTCAGTATTGGATTATGGAATATCCAATATCTACGTTTCATGGACTACGCTTCACATGGCACAAGTTGAGCCACTTCCACCAGTTGGGATAGGGATAATTAATATATATATATATTGGAAGCACAGCAAAACAGACCCAGCCCTGATGCAAGATGCAATTCTGTCTATAATCAACAGAGCCCAAGCAGGAAAGACAGGCCCCATGCTGGTAATCTGTGGGGACATGAAAATGAACTGCATGAGCGAAGATGGCAGGAGAAAATCAAAAGTGACTTGGAACATCACTCGATCAAACTGGTTGTTCACAATGAAAGAAAGAAATATGTACCTGCTAAACGGGAATATGGAAGGCGACATCCCTGGCAAACCAACCCGGGGTAATGGAGCTCAGAGCTCAACCATTGATTAAGTATGGATTTCAAGAAATCATCTTGATAAAATAGAAAGCCTCGAAGTGTTGCCAACCGACCAGAGCGACCATGATATGCTAAAGGTTTCGTGGTTAATAAGACTCAACAGAGGCCGGGGGACAAATTGTCAAGAGTTAGAACTAAACCAGGGGTGTAATCAGATCAGGTTACTGAAGAAATTGTGCAGTTAAATGATGAGTACATAAAAAAAATTGAGAAGAGGAAGTAAAGATTCATCATACGATTGTCTGCTAGAGGCCTTTAAGACTGTGAAAACCGGAGTAAAATATCCCTTGTTAGCCCCAAAACACGATTAAAAGACATTAGATTCATATTAAAACCTACTCTTAAGAATACCCATCATGAAATACAGAGGATGGTAAAGGCCAAGAAACAAAAATATCAGAACTGGGTCACATGTTTAAAAATAACCAGGTTTCAGGAAAAGGGTGAAGAAGTGCTAAGAGCAATGTTGAGTAAGAACACACGAGATATATGTACAATAATTATTGGGCTAACATTGAATCAACAGAGCAGATTCAACTGTGGATTCTCAGAAAAAAATTGGACTGAACATTTTTCCGAGGTCTTTAGTAACAAGACTGGTGACCAGATAATAAACATAAATGACCATCTGGAGAATTGGGATGTTGAAACAGATGTTGAGCAAATACAAATCAAGATTATGAAGTTAAAAAATGCAGCGGTGGCCAGCCCAGATGGGTTGTCTAATCCGACCCTAAAAGATGAACCCCGACCATTGGGCAAGATCCATAACATTGGATTTCTCAACCATAAATGAAACATTGTCGATCCCCAAATCATGGACGACAAGCCTCATGAGATGTCCCTGGGAACTATAGGCCCATAGCGTTGTTAGACATAATAGGGAAATTATTTACCTCATTTCTGCAAAATCGTCTATCAAAATGGGCTGAGTCATGTCAATCCCTGGCAAACCAACCCGGAGTAATGGAGCTCAGAGCTCAACCATTGATTAAGTATGGATTTCAAGAAATCATCTTGATAAAATAGAATGCCTCGAAGTGTTGCCAACTGACCAGAGCGACCATGATATGCTAAAGGTTTCGTGGTCAATAAGACTCAACAGAGGCCCGGGGACAAATTGACAAGAGTTAGAACTAAACCAGGGGTGTAATCTGATCAGGTTACAGAAGAAAGAAATAGTGCAGTTAAATGATGAGTACATAAAAAAAATTGAGAAGAGGAAGTAAAGATTCATCATACGATTGTCTGCTAGAGGCCTTTAAGACTGTGAAAACCGGACTAAAATATCCCTTGTTAGCCCCAAAACACGATTAAAAGACATTAGATTCATATTAAAACCTACTCTTAAGAATACCCATCATGAAATACAGAGGATGGTAAAGGCCAAGAAACAAAAATATCAGAACTGGGTCACATGTTTAAAAATAACCAGGTTTCAGGAAAAGGGTGAAGAAGTGCTAAGAGCAATGTTGAGTAAGAACACACGAGATATATGTACAATAATTATTGGGCTAACATTGAATCAACAGAGCAGATTCAACTGTGGATTCTCAGAAAAAAATTGGACTGAACATTTTTCCGAGGTCTTTAGTAACAAGACCGGTGACCAGATAATAAACATAAATGACCATCTGGAGAATTGGGATGTTGAAACAGATGTTGAGCAAATAGAAATCAAGATTATGATGTTAAAAAATGCAGCGGTGGCCAGCCCAGATGGGCTGTCTAATCCGACCCTAAAAGATTAACCCCGACCATTGGGCAAGATCCATAACATTGGATTTCTCGACCATAAAGGAAACATTGTCGATCCCCAAATCATGGACGACAAGCCTCATCATCCTGCAAGAGATGTCTCTGGGAACTATAGGCCCATAGCGTTGTTAGACATAATAGGGAAATGATTTACCTCATGTCTGCAAAATCGCCTATCAAAATGGGCTGAGTCATGTCAATCCCTGGCAAACCAACCCGGGGTAATGGAGCTCAGAGCTCAACCATTGATTAAGTATGGATTTCAAGAAATCATCTTGATAAAATAGAATGCCTCGAAGTGTTGCCAAACGACCAGAGCGACAATGATATGCTAAAGGTTTTGTGGTCAATAAGACTCAACAGAGGCCCGGGGACAAATTGTCAAGAGTTAGAACTAAACCAGGGGTGTAATCAGATCAGGTTACAGAAGAAAGAAATAGTGCAGTTAAACGATGAGTACATAAAAAAAAATTGAGAAGAGGAAGTAAAGATTCATCATACGATTGTCTGCTAGAGGCCTTTAAGACTGTGAAAACCGGACTAAAATATCCCTTGTTAGCCCCAAAACACGATTAAAAAGACATTAGATTCATATTAAAACCTACTCTAAAGAATACCCAACATGAAATACAGAGGATGGTAAAGGCCAAGAAACAAAAATATCAGAACTGGGTCACATGTTTAAAAATAACCAGGTTTCAGGGAACGGGTGAAGAAATGCTAACAGCAAAATTGAGTAAGAACACACGAGATATATGTACAATAATTATTGGGCTAACATTGAATCAAAAAATGCAGCGGTGGCTAGTCAATAAATAGTGCAAAAACTAAGATCATGAAGATCGGGGCGAACCATAGAAAGTGTGGAACATCTTTCAAATGGAGGGTTGGGAATGATGTGCAAGGAAATGTAACAACTATTGGCTATCTGCGAATAAACTTCAATACTTCAATTGCGGAAAAGGCAAGATTTGATAAATTGTATAAAAAAACTGTCCAGCTGGCCGCACAAGGAGCAATCTTGCACTCAAGATACGGGAAGTTTTCATTGGGACCTGTACGGCTGTTTTATATAAGTGAGGTATGCTTTTCTAAATGTATCTTGGAAACCATGGTCATTGCCAGATGGGCTGTCTAATACGACCCTAAAAGATGAACCCCAACCATTGGGCAAGATTCATAACATTGGATTTCTCGACCATAAAGGAAACATTGTCGATCCCCAAATCATGGACGACAAGCCTCATCATCCTGCAAGAGATGTCTCTGGGAACTATAGGCCCATAGCGTTGTTAGACATAATAGGGAAATGATTTACCTCATGTCTGCAAAATCGCCTATCAAAATGGGCTGAGTCATGTCAATCCCTGGCAAACCAACCCGGGGTAATGGAGCTCAGAGCTCAACCATTGATTAAGTATGGATTTCAAGAAATCATCTTGATAAAATAGAATGCCTCGAAGTGTTGCCAAACGACCAGAGCGACAATGATATGCTAAAGGTTTTGTGGTCAATAAGACTCAACAGAGGCCCGGGGACAAATTGTCAAGAGTTAGAACTAAACCAGGGGTGTAATCAGATCAGGTTACAGAAGAAAGAAATAGTGCAGTTAAACGATGAGTACATAAAAAAAAAATTGAGAAGAGGAAGTAAAGATTCATCATACGATTGTCTGCTAGAGGCCTTTAAGACTGTGAAAACCGGACTAAAATATCCCTTGTTAGCCCCAAAACACGATTAAAAAGACATTAGATTCATATTAAAACCTACTCTAAAGAATACCCAACATGAAATACAGAGGATGGTAAAGGCCAAGAAACAAAAATATCAGAACTGGGTCACATGTTTAAAAATAACCAGGTTTCAGGGAACGGGTGAAGAAATGCTAACAGCAAAATTGAGTAAGAACACACGAGATATATGTACAATAATTATTGGGCTAACATTGAATCAAAAAATGCAGCGGTGGCTAGTCAATAAATAGTGCAAAAACTAAGATCATGAAGATCGGGGCGAACCATAGAAAGTGTGGAACATCTTTCAAATGGAGGGTTGGGAATGATGTGCAAGGAAATGTAACAACTATTGGCTATCTGCGAATAAACTTCAATACTTCAATTGCGGAAAAGGCAAGATTTGATAAATTGTATAAAAAAACTGTCCAGCTGGCCGCACAAGGAGCAATCTTGCACTCAAGATACGGGAAGTTTTCATTGGGACCTGTACGGCTGTTTTATATAAGTGAGGTATGCTTTTCTAAATGTATCTTGGAAACCATGGTCATTGCCAGATGGGCTGTCTAATACGACCCTAAAAGATGAACCCCGACCATTGGGCAAGATTCATAACATTGGTTTTCTTGACCATAAAGGAAACATTGTTGATCCCCAAATCATGGACTACAAGCCTCATCATCCCGCAAGAGATGTCCCTGGGAACTATAGGCCCATAGCGTTGTTAGACATAATAGGGAAATTATTTGCCTCATTTCTGCAAAATCGTCTATCAAAATGGGCTGAGTCATGTCAAGCAACAGATCCACATCAAATTGGATTTACCAAAGGAACTGGGACAGATTTAAACTTGTTTATCCTTTCGCTTTTAAAACTTGAAACGATCCGGTCCAAGGGGTCGCTCTTCTTAGCATTGTCAATATGAAACAAGCTTTCGACAGTGTCAACCAACAAAAAATGTGGCAAAACTAAGAGTGATGAATTGCCCCGAAGAGTTGTTGGGTCCAATTGAAGTGCTCCATCAGGGCACTACCGCATGTGTAAGGTTGGATAACGATGGAACTAGTACAATGGCACTAGATGTTCAAAAAGGGATAAAACAAGGGTGTCCCCTGGCGGCCACCTTGTTTAAATTGTACATAGCAGATGTATCCAAGGCACTGCACTCTACCTTTAATTTCCCTACAAAGTTGAATAACACATATGTACAAAAAGTACTATATGCTGATGATCTGGACATCATAGACCAGACTCAAATATGGCTGCAACGCATACTGGAAAATCTACAGCACTACATGGAAGAAAACGATCTGTCAATAAATAGTGCAAAAACTAAGATCATGAAGATCGGGGCGAGCCATAGAAAGTGTGGAACATCTTTCAAATGGAGGGTTGGGAATGATGTGCAAGGAAATGTAACAACTATTGGCTATCTGGGAATACACTTCAATACTTCAATTGCGGAAAAACCAAGATTTGATAAATTGTATAAAAAAACTGTCCAGCTGGCCACACAAGGAGCAATCTTGCACTCAAGATACAGGAAGTTTTCATTGGGACCTGTACGGTTGTTTTATATAAGTGAGGTATGCTTTTCTAAATGTATCTTGGAAAACATGGTCATTGCTAGAAGGGAAGTTCTGGAAGTCTGTCTTGAAGCTTTCCCAGAGTCTCCCTATGGTGGCAATATGTGTAGAACTTGTTCTTCAATCGCAAGAATTGATAGTGCAATGGAAAACGCTTTGTCTCCTAAGAAAATGAACAGTGGATACTCCGGCCAAAGGCTATGTGTTACTGAAACATGAGGGTTCGGGGAGAGAAGCCAGAATGCTGCGTGATTGGAAAAGGAAAAGTTAAGATAACTTACGTTACTTGAACTCTTCTTTTAGACAGTTGGTGGAAAATCCTGAAACAGTGAAAGTGAAGTTAAAACAAATGGACTGGATCCACACACTGGAAGTAAACACCAAATTATCAGCAATGAGTGTAAAGTGTGTAGCAGATCGAGAAAGTTAAATATCCTCCCCAGCTACCTCAAACAATTTCAGAGTCAGCAGCATCAAAATGATCTACTGAGAATAAGATTAAACATCTATCAGATCAATGAATATCATCAGAGGACAGGAAGACGTGGGGTATACGTGGGGTCTTGTAGAGTAAGCACTGACCAATGTTGCCCAGAAAGAGTAAAACATCTGCTGTTTGATTGTAAGGAAATCTCAAAAGAAAGATCATTATTCATAGGGAAATACATCAAACAGTTTCAAACTTTATCATCTGATGACTGTGGTTGATGTTTTTGGGTGGCTACAAATGCGCAAAATTGTAAAAGAGCTTTATCAGTCAGAGGACGATGAATGACTGGGGAAACAAACAAAGTATAATGGTGTCAGTGTTCAGAATGTAAGATTGAATATGATGAGTTGTTTGAAATGTGTAAAAAGTCTGTTTTCAAACTAAACTACACAATAAATAAAAACATTAGAAAAATGTTTTTTAAAATGTTAGCATAGATGAGGTCTGCAGACTCCTCATGTTTTGAGTTAGTTCTCTGTAATGTAAATGTTGCCAGAGATTTACATTTCCAATGCTGCTGAGTATGTTACAGCATGTTTTGTGCCCTAATGTTTTGAAAATAGGTTGACTTTTACTGGTGTAAACTGTAGGAGGTCTCAGGAAAGAATAACCTGTTTTCCTGCAAACACTTGCTCGTAGTCGGTTTTTAGGACTTCTTGCATTCTGAGGTGAATTAAAGCCAATGAGGTTGGAAAAAACACTTACTTCATCTATCAGGAGCAGTTACACTTGTTTCAGAATTCTATGTACTTCAGCATCAGCTTCTGCTGCTAATTTGTGGTACTGTAATTTGTTTTGGTGTTCTACTAGGAGGAGCAGTAGTCGGTGTAAAGTTACACCTCCTATGTTGTAAGTAGCTAAACCTGTGGGGGCTGTTTCAACAGCCGAAAGGTTGTTGTTTGTTAATTGTTGTAGAAATGTGATTATTTTAATTAAGAACATTTTACCAGAACCAGCTTCACCACTTAGATACAGGTTTATAATGTGTACAGCTACACATTTTAGTTTTGTGTTTAAAACCATGTTCACTTTCTTCAGTGACTTCCAGATAAATGATGAGTTGTTTATCATTTAGCTTTGATTTAAGCAAGGACACATCTTCTTCACATTGTTTAGATTGATACTTGGTATTTTCTACATCAGTCATTGCTATTTCTGCTTCATTTAGAATGAGTGGTTCTCCAAGTGGTTCTTGGCTTCCTGTAAGAGAAGGTTGACTGCCCTCAGGAGTTTCTTTATCTAGTTGAGCCAGTTGTCAAACATTTCTTTGTATTGTTTGAAATTGACATTTGTTATACTGCTTTCATTTGCTTTGAATTCAAATGAGTCATACATAGTCTCCTAATAAGTCTTCTTCTTTTCTCCAAGGTCTAAAACGTTGCAGATTGGCCATGTAATAAAGTTGCAAATGGGCCATGTAATAAAGTTCTCTATGTTGCAGAGATTTAAATGATAACTTGATATCATAACTTGATATGATTAATTAGGCTGAGTTTGGAAAGTTGCACTAGGCTTCCTTCACAAATTGAGACTGATATTTAGCAGTTGCCTCACCTGTTGTGACATTGTTTTTGTAGGAGTGCATATGTGACATCACATATGAATTTAATTTTGCTACAAGGGTCTGTGTTTATAATGTTGGTAAAAAGATGCAGGGGTGATCAGAAGACCTATCATGAATTACTGAATGTATTAAAGAATGTACTCATCTAAACAAAACATATTGCAGTTTTGTTGTTAGTACAGGAATCAAAAACATACACACAGGCAAAGGCTACAGCATGCACAATGCACATACAATATTCTTCATCTGGCAATTTTGGATAGTAAAATAATGAATGCTTCCTTATCAGAGTTTCGAATAAGGTTAAACATGGAATAAATAGATAACAATTCAAGACTTTCTACACACTTGTGTCTGAACAGAACAGATATATGAAGGCCCACAATGCATACAAGTCAGGGGCACTTACAGGGACACTAAAATAAGGAAGAAAGAAACAACATCACCAGAAAATGTCAATATCTCCTCCTATCACCTCTCCTCTATTCCCTGCTCTCCCTCTGGCCTTTCTGCAGCCACCCCTCCTCTCTCCTTCTCTGCCTTTCCCCTTTTTTCTGCTGACAAGGTTTCGAGACAAGTCCGATCTATGAAAGTCTCATCAAAACAGGTCCACCCCTGTTCCTCCAAAACCATCAAGGACCATATTGACTCCCTGACGCCTGCCCTGGCTGACTTCTGCAATCACTCCTTTAACTCTGGAGTCTTCCCATCCCCCCTCAAGCACTCCCTTGTGCACCCCCTTCTTAAGAAACCCTTTTCCGACCCCTCCTGCCCAGCTAACTATCGCCCAATCGCTATCACTCCCTTCCTGGCCAAGCTCCTGGAGAAACTGGCCATCTCCCAGCTCAATCTCCATGCTGAATCTGTTGGTAGTCTTCATGACCATCAGTCTGGCTTCAGAGCTGCCAGAAGCACAGAAACTGCTCTCCTGAACATCCGTGAGGACCTGCTCTCAAACCTTGACTCTAACACCCCTTGTGTTCTCATTTTGCTCGACCTCTCTTCTGCCTTTGACACTGTCAACCACACCATCCTGCTCAACCGTCTCTGTGATAACCTGGGTATCACTGGTCAGGCTCTGGCGTGGCTGACCTCCTTCCTCTCCAATCGACCCTCCCAGGTCCAACTGGGTTCCTTCCTCTCTGACATCTTTTTCTCTACCTGTGGTGTCCCCCAGGGATCTAATCTCTCCCCCTGGCTGTTCAACCAGTACCTGGCACTTCTTGCTCACTGCATCACCGCTTTCTGTCCCAACTTTCAGTGCTATGCAGATGATACCCAGCTCAGTTTCAGGCTACCCTCGGCCTCCTCTTCCCCTTCCCTCATCTCCGACTGTCTTTCTGCTAACCAGGAATGGTGTGCCGCCAACGACCACTGCCTTAATGCCAGTAAGACTGAGATTCTACTTATCAGCACACCCACTCCCTCCTTCCCTGCAGCTCTCTGGCCGGCCTCCCTTGGCCCTCTTCCTGCTCCTACCTGCAAGGCAAAAAACCTTGGGGTCATCTTCGACTCCACACTCTCTTTCTCTCCTCACATACCTGACGTCTCTAAGAAGTCACACTACCAGCTACACCTCCTCAGAGGTATCCTTCCTTTCCTCTCCTTCCCCCAGAAGCTCACTGTCTCCAGAGCTCTGGTTCTCTCGAAGCTGGACTACTGTAACAGCATCTATCTAAATCTTCCTGCCTCTACTCTCCGCCCTTTGCAACTCATCCAGAACAGGACTGCAAGACTTGTCCTTGGCCTCAAGCCCAGGGACCGTATCTCTCCAGGACGGAAATCGCTACACTGGCTCCCAGTGGCCGCGAGGATTAAGTTCAAAACCCTCTGCATTGTCCACAAGGCCTTCTGGGGCCTTGGGCCAAAATACCTTCAACTCTCTCTTCCTAAATATCGTCCTTCTCGAGCTCTTCGCTCATCCACCTCCAACTACCTCAGGGCCAGCCGCTTCTCCAAGCAACGAGCTGGGGGTAGATCTCTCTCCACAGCAGGGGCCTCCCTCTGGAACAGCCTTCCTGCCTCCCTGAAACTTGAGGAGAACCATCTCCGGTTCCGGAAGCACCTCAAAACCTTCCTCTTTGCCTCTGCTTTCTCTCCCTCTCTGCCCTGCTAAAATCACTGAACCTGCACTGAATCTGCAACTGGCCACTCACCGATCTCGCTCCTTGGCCCTGCCACTCTTCCCTGCACTGCCTACCTGCACTACGGGACTGTCTCTGTATCCTACAGCCCCTTCTCCCGGCACTTACCTTGCACTTGCCACCAGCTGGCCCTATTATTTATCTTGTATTCTACTAACCATGTACTGCACTCCCCCTCTCCCCATCCCCTTGCACTTTTCCCAGTCCCCCTATCCTTGCACTTGCGCGATCTGAATGACACCTGGCCTAGTAGGATCGTTGTCTGTTCTCCCCTTGTTCCCCCCCTGCCTCGTCGCACCTAGAAACACTTGTGTATTGGCGCGTTACAAATGCCATTTCATATCATATCATATCATAGTAATGACAGAGGCAGGAATCCACTCCGGGAAGATCAAGGCTACACCCCCTCCGGAACAGTTGAATCTGGGTGCAGAGAGGATCTTGTAGCCATCAGGGAGGAGAGTGCCAAAGCTCATGACAGAGCTAGCCGTGAACCATGCCTCGTGAGACTGAGGACATCGAGATCAAGTTCTTCAGGGAGGCGGCAGATGTGAGAGGAGTGTTTGACAGCTGAGCAAGAGTTGAGATTGGCAATATGGAGAAGGTTGCCAATCATGAAAGACTTTCGGGGAGGGGTACAAATCAGAGATACGTCCTGCGGAGGTGTAGAAGGAGCCAGTGGGGGGCAGAAGAAGAAGAAGGAGAAGGCAGGGTAGCCAAGGAAGAGGCAGAGGGGGGAGGCAAGGAAGCCAAAGAAGGGGAAGAAGGGACAGCAGTAGAAGAAAAGAAATTGATAAGGCAGAGGAATTGTCTATCAAAGAGAATAAGGTTGGCTTGAGGGCCTTGGACGGAGATGGTGCAATTAAAGTAAACATTAATGACGACTTTAGTGGAGTGGAAGGGGGCCAGGAGGGCCTCCCACCTGGTGGCACCATTAATGTGAGAGGAAGAGAAAGGAGAGAACTGATTGATGACATCAGTGATGTCATTAATGACATTTGTGATGTCATCTTTGATGTCCTGGGTATTAGTCTTAGCATTGCACGGTGGGGGAGTGAGTTATATTTGCTTAGCTTATCATAACTGGTGAATTTCTGTTTTTTTGGGGTTTTACTTGTAACCATAACATCCCTCTAACAAACTCTTTTCACTGAATTTCATAGGTTTTTATTAGTGCAAATTAACCATAACGTCAATTTAACAAAGTCTTTTCACTGAATATATAAATCTCTTGTAATATTCAATAACTAACTTTCATTGTTTCTGCCACTCACCCTCTCCAACCAAACACATGCAATCAGCTTTATTGCACATGCTCACAGTCAATCACCCAGGCACCCACTCACATTACAAATTTCAAACAAACATCACACTTAAACACACAAGCCACACATTGTTGGTTAACCTTACCATGCTTGAGCTTAACTGCTGCCTTCAGGGCCTCGGAATCCGCCCTGGCATGTCAATAACAGCTACAGCACTGGGGTATGTGTGCTCCTCTGGAACTCAGGCCAGGCATGCAGTTTTATTTTGTTGTTTTTTTGTTTTTTAAAGTGAGTGCATGACTGAGTGCCCCCCCCCCCCCCACACACACACACACACACTGCTGGGCCTGCTGAGGCCCCTGTTACCACCAGTGGTGTTACCCTCTCATTGAGAGAGGAGGGATTGTACATTTCTACTGGGATGCAAGTGCATTAGCTCCTAATTGATTAGGGACTGATGGAACCTCTATGAATTCAGGTGGTACACTCAATTGAGGTTTGATTGGCTCAGTGCTCCTTCCTGGTTGTTTGCATTCAGAGCCTCTTCTGTTGAGAGTGAGTCAAGCTCCATGGTTGGATGATAAACAGCAAGATGAATCATACCAATGGAGAACTGTGTCCCGCCTTTGGGAAACAACTTTAGTTGTAGTGGCTTGTTGTGGGAGGGAGGGGCTTATCCCTTGTATTCTATTGTTGATTGTGTCTTTTTGTCCAAGTACGTTTTCATTAACCTTTTCGGCAGACTAGTTATCAGGCTTCTATCGTCAACTTTCCCACTCATATCTTTATTGGGTCTGTTGTTGCTCTTGTTTAAATCCTTTAAAAGGCTCACAATTTCACTAATGAATGCATTATTGTTGTGTATCTTTTGTGTTTGTGTTGTAGAGTAAGGAATACCTTTGCAGAAAAGTTCAGTGCAACATATTTATAGAGTCCTCGTGTGGGCCCTGGATTTCTCTGCCAAGCCCTGGATTTTTAGATAACACCGTTTATTTGTAATGGATTTTTTAATCTATGAATTACACTCATTCATCAGTATATACACTGTATCAGAGTGTGCTACTTGCATTTCCCTCCTTGGAGTGTAATATGCCCATCTCAGATTAGGTAATGCAAACCTAAAACATATCCTGGACTTTGGTAGCTCTCCTGACATTGCTGGTCATTTGATACCCCAGGTGTATTACCTCTAGGTGTTTTACCACTGTGTTGTGCACATTCGTGTCATGTGTATTACTTTCCTATTCGTAGGAACTCTGTTTGTGTTTGTGTAAAAATCTTCCTGATATACATCTATCTTTATTTTACTGCTAAGGCTTTCAAAATTAGTTTAAACATCCTATCAACTTATTATCAGAATGCAACATCATTGATTAACACATGTAAACAGTTATTGAGCTCCTCTCAGCCAATCAGAATCTTTCGAGTGCAGTTAATAATAATAATGTTATTGACTGTATTCTGAACATTCTGTTTTCAGAAGCAGACAGGGGAAACCACAATGTAATTTCCAGGCAAGATTTTGTTTGAACAAAACACTTTTCTCTGGGAGGTATTTTTTTCTGCAACATGCTAATTAACACAAGAAAGAGAAAATGAAAAACATCAGAAAATGCCTGCACTTTCTTTTAATTTAACACGACACAATTTGCATTCTCATGATCAACGTGTTGCAATTCAAATACTTAACTAAAAAACAGCTGTTATTTAAATACTACAAAAAAAGACATTTAATGTACTAGCTCATTTTGTCTATTTACTCAAATGACTCTTTAAGCATAATTTTGTACTAAAACACACACACTTCAAAACATGTATTGCTACTACTGCCATGTGCTAATAGGCTTATAGACATCAGGATGTATCATTATTGCTTGTGATAATGATCCTTTCTTCAGTCTGTAAGGCTATATTCAGCTACAGCAAGAAAATAATGAAGGGAGATATTAAGGTAGCTGCTACTTATTGATAGATGGTGGACTATAATCCTAATGTCAAAATCACAGCTTTTGAAACAACAGTATTATATAACCATTGAGTAACTATGCTGAATAAAGTTTTAGGGCCTGAATCACAAAGCTTTTTTCCTATGGGAGTGTGCCATTATAAAACACTTCTGTGAATAAGGCCCTTAGTTCTTAATGAAATCTAATAGTTATAAGCTACGAATTATTTTTGACTCAATAAAGGTGCAACAGCACCTGCATTTCTGCAGGAAAAATATCAAGCCTTTGTTTGAAAAAGATTAGGCGGTTTATTTGGTAGTAAACAGGAGACAGGTTAGGATCTGAACAAAATAAGAAAAAGTGGCACTTGAAATACTGTTCAGTTCAGATAGTATGCCAACTATTTATGAATGAAAATTATTTCTTTTGAAGACAGAAATACAGGAAAATGATTTAGAAAAAATGCGATTACATTTTTTTAATGAATGTAAGCAATGAGAATTACACTTAGACATTCCAAGATTGTATTAGAAGAAATAGGCACACCTATTATGAGCATGAACTATGGAGAAATTGAGGACCCATTGAGTTAAAGGGTAATTTCTATGAGTACTACATGAGGCTGATGTCTTTATTTACCAGGTTTCCAATCACATAATAATGTAAGAAATCCACCTCCATCAAGGAAAGCATCTCATTCCTATAATCTTGCAATGTGATTGAGGAATCATACTATCTTGACAATCTGAATTACAAGATATGTTGGAAATATACCGGCTGGAAATCTGTGTGCATTCGTACCTGGTAGTTTGCGTTCTTATTTGACCAGGTTCATATTTTACATCATCAGTTTAAACAAGGTTCAGACAGTTCAGTTGCCATTATTACATTAGAAGCCAAACAACATCACGTGTGGTCTACTTTATTTGTATCCTGAAGAACCTGTTGAAGATTGGGATGGACATTGTTCTTTAAATGTCTCTAGGCATTGACCATTGGAGCAAATATTCCTTACATTTAATTCTAAAAGAATACGAAAATAATAGCTAAATAAAATATAATGCTAGCACTGTCCGGTTACACAACGTTTAATTTTAATTGAGGGCACAAAGAAAGCAGAAGCCAAATGGAATAGAACACTGTTTATAGAACATTTGATAGAACAAATAAGGCTAATTTTCAATATTAATAGGCACACAGTGAAATATCAATGGCAATGCAAGGTGGTCACAGTACTGTGGTTGCTTAAGGCACATGTGTGCGGTATTGTTATTTTGCCCTACAAGCACAGCATCACTTTAACCAAAGGTCTGTAAATTATTTAAACCGTGTTTGTGATATAAACCTCAACATAATGTAACTTTGACCAAGGTTTGTTTTAAAATTATTAGGTTATTTTTATTGATGTATACTCACATGCCTACAGTGCCAGACTTAGGTCATTCCGCAAAGTTAGTTTATTAGATTTATCATTAATGTGTTTAGTTATAACGTTTCACATAAAAAATTGTCATACATAGAACATTCTTAGAACATGTCATACAAAGAAAAACGTTTACAAACATCTTTTTCCATAGGAAATTAGATCAACATCCACAAAATAGCAGGCACGTACTGTATAAAATATTTATTGCGACATAATTATGAACACACCTGCCTAATGTGCTCATATATAAAGAACCCTTGGTGTTACATCTGGTTTAAACATGACGTGCTGTTTCCTTTATTCACCATTATTACACATTCTGCAGTGCCTCATAGTGTTGCGGACTTTCAGCTGCGGTCCAGTGTTAGCTAGTATTTATTAATTAATGTATTTATTAATGTATGTATTTGTTTGTACTGCCCCATACCCCATAGGCATCAGGGCGCAACATAAACCCATGGACAATTCAGTTAGACGAGACATAGCATAATTGGAGGGGTTAACAGGGTGACTATTCGAAAAGTAGAGTTTTTGTGCGTTTCTTAAAAATTGGATGCTTTACTTCTTGTTGTAGATCTGCCAGGAGGTGATTCCAAGCCTGGGCTGCCAGTACCAGAAAAGATCTGCCCTTCCCCCATGTCATTTTTGTCCACGGCATTGTAAGATACTGTGTAGTGCTAGAGCATAAAGATCTGCTTGGTTTGTCATGAGACAAGTTTTGTTTCAGGTAGTGGAGGGCTTCCCCATAAATGCATCTATTGGTTAACATAAGTATTTTGAAACGCACCCTCGCAGCCACTGGTAGCCAATGGAGTTCTTTCCGGGTGTTGGTAATATGTTCCCTTCTTGGGATATTGCACACAATTCTGGTGGCATCATTTTGGATTATTTGTAATCTTTGTAGACAGTCTTTGCTGGCATCACCAAACTGAGAGTTGCAATAATCCAAACTTGGCATTATAATAGCTCAAACCAGCGTTTTGCAGTACGTGCGGGTAACCAATGGTTGGATCTGATGCAGTACCTTGAGATAATAGTGCACATTTTTTACCACACAGTTTATGTGGACATCAGCACCAAGAGAGCCTTCCATAAAGACCCCTAAGGTCTTTACTTTATCAGAAACAGACATTGGACTACCTACCACTTCAAATTTGGTATATTCAACCTTTATGTGTCAAAATGTCCAAACAGAGGGGTAGGGGGGCTAATAATAAGATACATGTAGGTTAACCACATGCCACCCCATCATGTATACAGGGGACTGTCAAAAAATGTATTAAGTAGAGTGATCTTGACCTGACATTAGTTAAACCCTTAATATATAAGGAAATAGTTCCATTAATAAATATCTTGGTAGAGACAAATATGAGGGATACAGACCCCATAGGTTCCTTTGCTGATGTTTTGGAGACTATCATGCCCTTGGTTTCAAAGCCAACTAAAAGTAAAAAAAAGTAAGGAAATCTTATGTTGCTCCTGGTATGACAGGGAATGTAGAAAGGCAAAGACTGCCATCCTTAACTGTTGGAGGCAGGATCCAAGGCAGACACAAGAACATTCTGGAGGTTGGTCCATGGCTTAGACGAGGACCGGGACAAGGGAGCGATTACCAAAATAAGCCTGTCCACATGGGCCAACCATTTTGGGGCAATATACACAGAACAAAGAGATACATAATGACAGTTCCCCTGCATGGTATTAGTGGAGGAGGTGGATGTTGCAAGTAGACCCCTCCAATTAGAAATGAAAGAAGTATGTGAGTAATCATTAAACAGAAGTTGGACAAGGATCCTGGCCCCAACCTCATTCCCACAGACTTCTCAGGATGAACCAACGATATTGGGCCCCATGTTATGGCTCCTTTTTAACGCATGCCTGAGATTGAAATGGGTCCCCCATCATGGCATATGGCCATCATAATCCCTATGTATAAGAAAGGTGGTAGGAGTGACCCATTCAACTTTAGTCCTATATAATTCATAGACTGAGTGGGATAAATTGTCGCCAAATCAATTTGTGCTCACTTACAGGAATGGGCAACTCAAAATGATATAATCGATCAACTCCAGGCGGGATTCGAACCGTGAGTCAGTACATTAGATGAGGCATTAAGACTCCACCTTGTCATTCAGGAGTATGCAGTATTAAAGAGAATGAAGGTGTATTCTGCCTTCATGGACTTGTGGACCTCATTCAACTCTGTGTCAAGGATATACCTTTGGAAAATCCTGTACAAAAGAGGAGTTCCTGCAGGGTTGCTTAAAATAATTATACAGCTTTACACAGAAAATAAGGCAGCTTTAAGGTGGGGTGTGGTGGGTGAATTAACCAAGCTGTTTGATGCCCAAAGAGGGGTCCAACATATGTTGGCCCCCATACTTTTCCTTATATACATGGATGAGGTGGTGGCCCGTGTAAGAAGGAATGTTCAGACCACCCCAATTTGGGAGTGGCTAAATGTCCTCTACTTCTTTTTGCCGATGATGCAGTCATTTTCATCTCCCCTAAAGGACTTAAAACCTCATTGGAAGCATTCCAGGAGAAATGCACTGAGTTGTCTTTGGAAATGAATATGTCCAAAAGCAAGATCGTGATATTCCAGCCAAAGTTTGGTAAATACACTAAAATGATGGTTTAGGTCAACTATATCGACCAGGAACAAGTACAGGAATATGATTATTTAGACATACGTTTTAATGACTAAGGGTACTGCCCCACAAGGGAAGAAAGCTACCCTGCAAATGGAGAAATATGGGGGGGGGCACAAATGAGATTTTTCTATAGGCATGGGCAAGGAGAGTTCTCACCAGCAATTAAAATGCTATCTATCCAGGGCAAGGCAGCGTCGAGACGTGTAGCTTAATTATGGGGTCATGCTGATTCTTATACTTTGGGCTCAGCATAACGAACAATTCCAAAGAAATTGATGGGCCTACCCAAATCATCTCCAGCTAACCAAATGTATTTAGAAGTGGGACTTAGCCCAATACAGCAAGAGGTTTATTTCAGACCTGCTCTCTTTTGGCTTAGGACCTGGTCAGTCCCTGAGCTTAATACTTCCAAAAGGCAATAACCTACATACTGGACTCAGAGGGTGGTTGATCCCTCCCGTGGGCATGACAAGTAAAAGACTCCTTGGATTTTTTGTGGTTGATAAACTTATCGGGAGATAGAGCCACTGCTAAGAAGAAAGTAAGACACTTTATTGAAACAGAATTAGTTGCCAATTGTAGTAATTCTACAGGGGAAATCTTATATCTGGAAAGCAAGACAGGGTGGGGACTTGAAACATACCTTGATATGGTAAGGCCTCCTAGCGCATGCAAACTGTATGTTTAGTTTAGAGTTTCCAACTTACCTCTTGCGAATGCCACTAAAAGATGGTCTTCAAATGATAATGGTGCCAGTCCTTTTGCTAATTAGCAGAGGAGACCTTGACACATTTTCAGTTTTTTTGCACAGCCTATAGTGCCCTTAGGCACCGATTTCTAGTCCCAGAGTTAATTGCAAGTGGCATAACAACAACAGTAGAAGCACTAAGGTACCTCAAAATATGCAATGCAATTAAAGTGGTGTATTGTTTATCTACATTTCACATGCACACTTGGTGGATAAGAACAAAAAACATCACAAAACAAGCAATAATGGTTTGATTTGTATCTGTGTAAGTATGAACTTTTTAGCAGTATTGTGTGTACTGGATATAAGTATTTTTAATTAGAACCTTGCCTGTTGCTATATTTTATCATGGGATGATACTTTTTACTACTGTATTTCGTAAAATGTGTAAGGCAAGATGACATACGTTGAATGAAAGCCTATTGAACTTGGTATATTCATGTCCTAATTTAGCCCTGGCTTGCTTAGATCTGAAAATCATGAGCTCTGTTTTCGAGCTATTCAAGTACATCCAGTTACTGGTCATCCAATCTTTGATGGACCTGTATATAGTATTAAGGTTTTCTGTATCCTTTGTATGATTACCACTAAGTTCCACCACTAGCTGAATATCAAGAGCATAGTTTGGGAAATGTAGACCAATCCATTCTATTTGATCACACAAGGGTTTAATATAGATATTAAAAAGAGCGGGCGATAAGCATGCGCCTTGTGGCACATCATACTATATCTGGGTTGGCTCAGAGGTAGCATTACCCCAGCAAATCCTGGATTTCCTGTCTTTCAGAAAAGAGTTAATTCACTCAATGGCATTCCCGGAGCATTTACCTGTGCCTGCTAGTGTTTGCAAATCCAGAAAAGAACTCTCAATCCCATGTTTGCTCAGATAGTTTCACATGAAAGGACTGTGGTATTTCTGCAACTGTGAAGCTGCAATTTTATCAATGACCTTGAGTACAAACGGGGTGTTTGTATTTGGTCAGAGATTGGATGCGTCCTTGGGGTTCAATCAAGGTTTTCTAATAAGCAGGGTCACCACTACATCGTTATTTGCAACAGGGATTGATTTATGATAAAAAGAGGCATTTACAAATCTCCTAAGAAACGGTGCAAAGGTATTTATATTTTTCTTTTGTGTGAACTCATCCTCTGAAGGCGGTTCTTCATTTTTTCAGCTATTTTTGATTTTGTTCTGTGCTAGCATGATCTTGTCTGAGAAGGCTTGTTGTACCCTAGTACAATCATCGTTGTCCGGTGAAAAAGGTCTTTTCAGGGCCTTAGATTTTCCAGCTGTCTGAAAATGTCAAAAGGTTTTCTCGTATCATTGTGTGCATTTTCAATTTGTTCGTTATTAAAGCTTTTTTTTGTCTTGTAGATTTTATTTTAATATCATTTTTCGAGTAATTTCCAAGCACGTGTATTGTCTTTAGACTTTGTTTTTCTCCCAGACTCATTACGCATTGTCTCTTTGATTTTTTTAGAGTAGTCAGGGCTGTTGTAAACCAGTTCTGATGATCTGGTCCATCTTGTATAGTCTTAACTTTACTAGGGGCAACTCCATACAGAAAAGACGTTATGAAGGATCCATAGACTTACACCAGATTCCTTGGCAGATCCTGATCTAAGGAAGGATTCATAATCATTTCAAGACAGGTGCTTAGGTCTTCCTATTTTATTTTATTCAAGTTTCTGCTGAACACTTTCTTAGGAAGACTGAACATTTACAATAGTCATCCTGGTAGCTGTAAACTACATTCTATAGAAGAATGGTCAGACCAGATGCAATTTGTTGTTTTAATTACTCCTATATTGACACCCAATCCAAGGTGTGACCTTTCACATGGGTGGGTTCTTGGTTTTGTATATGCATTCCTGAATCATTTAGTTGTCCTTCCAAATTCATGGCTTCCTTATCCTCCACAGCCTCTCTCCAACTGTTCAAATCCCCCAACATAATAGTAGCATAGTTAGGTTTATTCAGGGGGGTCTAGGAGCTGACCTAAATCCACATTAAAACTAGCCATCTCTATATCTGGCTGATAGATTAATACAAGATTGACACAATTATTGTCATCAGGAGTACATTTTGTGTGATGATTTCACATCCCTCACATTCAATGTTAGATTTATACATGGCAATCTCTTTTTTACACAATATATCTACACCTCCCCCAGTGCCCTTTAGGCGATTTTTACAAAACAATGTGTACTGCTATTTTGGGACCACAAATATGATATCAATATTGTTCTCCATGATATAGTCATGTATGTCCATCGTGTGTTAGGGAGTGAGCGTGTGTTCAACAGAGCTAGTTTTAGAATGTGGGAGTCTGTGTATTTATTTCTTATCCTCAGACCAATGAGATCCTCCATGTCTTGTGTAGCATTCTTAATAGAGGAACAAGTTGTCATGTTGTCATTTATAACTTTGATGGATTTTTTTGAGTATATTGAATTTGTAGATGTCACTAATTTGTAAAATGTTTGGTGATTGATCGTATTGTTGTGTTTTCTTTTTTTCTATAGGTCAAAAGTTGTTTATATAGCTTTAGATGAAGTAGTGCATTCTGAGATTAATATTTTTTCTCTCCTTGGATTCAGAGTTTAGTGGTAATAGATGGGGATGACATTTCTTGCCGGTCAACTGCCCACTCCCTTCCTTTAGTCATGTTCCTGGCCTGTGGTGTGAGTGTTGTAGGGAGCTCTAGCCAGTCCTCTTCAGAAATCACAGAAATCTCAGCATTAAAAGGTATCAGTGTGGGGGGAAGGACTTGTTCAGCACCAATATTACTTCTTAAGGTCTTTAAAGGGTGTATCATACATTTGGCATACATCTTATCAACATAGCTTCACACTGTCACTTCCCAGCAAAGCTTCTGGGCCACTAGTAATAAAACTAAGTCCAGATGTAACTAGACATGAAACACATAACCACAACTGTGCTGATTGCTGATGAAAATCTTGTTATTTTAATATGATGAAAAATAGCTGACACGTGTTTCGACCATGGGTCTTCCTCTATGCTGTTAATGACATTACATATCCATGATTAGAGAAACAGTCAAACATGACATATATACATGTTTATGAAATGCAACTGTATAGGTTGTAGAATTAAGAAATGAACGTTCAATGTATAGGCGTGCAGAATTTAAGAGGCGAAACAGGACAGGATAACCAATTCAAACACCATCCATTGAACCAATTGTACAATATAGCACACAGGAGATTCAAAAAAGTATACCAATGAATCCAATCCATTGTCATAATGGATAACTGAAGAACACAAAAACAAAAAGTATATAAATAATACAGCAATGACACTCATCTCTAACTCACAATAATTCTACCAATAGCCACCATATATACTGATGTTTGTATTGGTACCAATTATACAAAGCCTTGGATAACAGATAGTCTGAAACTGATGCAGCACCATTTTGCCAGTATCATACACATGTCTATGGTATGAAACAAAGCCACCCTTATTACCCATAGCTCAATTTAATGTGAGTGCTTGCTCTTGTTAAAACACTGCCTGACTTGTTAACATGTGCCGCTTAACAATTAGTGCTATACTGCCACCCAGTCGTGCATACTGAAGTGCTTGTCTTTTCAGTTTAATGAAATCAGAGCCTACCTGAGCTTGATCAGATAAGTTTAATGGATTGGGTTTAGACATAGGAATGGGGGACTGTGAAGCAATGGTAAATGCCATATTAATATGAGGACGTTATGTTAACTAACAAGCTGCCTTCTCAAAATTATTAGAACCTACCTGATAGTACACGCGTTAGTCCAACATTGTGGTATGGATCTACCAAAAGTAATTGAGTATCAGTCAGCAATTAATATACACTATATATGTAGTAAACAGAAGACACTGTGTGTCTTGCATTCTACTCATTATAATCTTACCTCTCGTCTAATGCCAGTTGGCCTCACATTACTGGCTGTTTCAAGTTCCTGTTGCTTATCAGGATGCTGTGTGCAATTGGATATGTCTTCCTCGGAAACCAAGTCTGCCATCGTGAAGCGCAGTTAGTTATCATAAGTACGCTATTCCTCTATACACCATTCAAATTTGGCATTTCACAAGTTATGTGTTTGTTGCATGTTTTCCCAATATATGTTTTAATATTGTTTAATGATAATATTTAATCATTCATCATGTGTTAATCCCAGAATTCCAATTTGTACTTGTTGGAGTGTATAGCGCTCCAAGTAATGTTGTTAAGTATTTCCCAGTCCTATAATGTTAGAATTAATCTAAATCATAAGAGACATCATAGATTGTAACATCCATCCTTAAGATAGACCGCTGCCAGTAAACGGGAGTCGGTAATGTCTAAACAATGTCCTCCACCCCGGGGTGGTATTTGATAACATGTCATTCAATGCACGCCCACAGACCTACTTGGCTCTAGAGTTAGTCAAAGCATTGTAATAACACATTCAAGTAATTACACGGTTTAGCCAGTTTATAACCTGATGTCTTCCAAATTAAATCACATTGCAAATACAATTCATTGCCACATGCAGACAATTCACCATAATGATGTTCAAATATCCAAGGTATACACACAGTTCTCATACTATAGTCGTTTTAACATAAAATGATTTTACGAAAATAATACTGAAAAATCCTGGTCTGTGTTCAAACCATGATATACAGTTCTACATTTACAAATCATCTGTGATTCTAATTGTCTAAGTTTTAAAATGTGGTCACCACCTCTTGGTGGAAATTCTGCATGCATTAATCCTACTAACCACAAGTCTTTGATATCATCTAATTGGTGATGGCGCTGCCAAATTGTTGCTAATGGGTATTTTGCCTCTTGGCTAGAAATAGAACTCATGCGTTCCCTTATTTGTACCTTCAATGCACATATTGAGCTGACGATTTAATTAGCACCGCACAAACATATAATGCAGTAAATCACATATTTTGTGTTACAATTAATTAATGTTGGCTCTGGTGTGTCCCTAAGTCACCAAATTTAACCTCACTAGTTTCAAATGCGTGCAGACACATGGAACATTATTTATACATTTGCAGTCTCAAATACAATTGATAGCGAATTGGTCTTTGGTTGACAGTGTTTTTATTTTGATAAAGGTAATTTGGGTGCTGCTTGGTGGTGACTAGTAACACTCAGACTGCCGAGAGTGTCACAATTTATGAAGAACAGAATTTTCAAGTCACCTTGTAGCGCACCTGAAGTTAACGCTAACTACAGGTTAAATGATGTTCCAACAATCATGTTTGTTGTATCATGAGGCTTTTTTATTCCAAAAATGATCCTCTAAAAATTGTTCTTAAATAGTAGTGCCCTCTACACGTGTTTCACCAAATCTATTGGCTCATCGGGAGGGATTTATAACAGAAAATTCAATTCAAATTCATTGATTAGATATAAACATGCCTACTGATTAAAAATGTGCATTCATCTAGAAAGCTTCGTCCATGTTTAGATTCCAAATTAGTTTGAAATTGGAGTGGTCCTGGTAACATGTGTGTTTGGGGTTTCTCCTGTGCTGTTTTACCCCAATAGGAGTTTCTTTAAAGTCTTTCGATTGAGACTTGAGAGCTTCTGAAAATCGCCCTCTTTCCTAGGAAAGAGGATGATTTTCAGAAGCTCTCAAGTCTCAATCGACCACTCCAATTTCAAACTAATTTGGAATCTAAACATGGACCAAACTATCTAGATGAATGCAAATTTGAATTGAATTTTCTGTTATAAAAATCCCTCTCTCCTGATGAGCCAATAGATTTGGTGAAACACGTGTAGAGGGCACTACTATTTAAGAACAATTTTTAGAGGATCATTTTTCGAATAAAAAAGCCTCATGATCCAACAAACATGATTTTTGTAACATCATTTAACCTATAGTTAGCGTTAACTTCAGGAGCGCTACAAGGTGACTTGAACATTCTGTTTGACACATGCAACATGTTCTGCATTTATGAAATCCGCCTTTCTTCAATTTGGACAGCCAGTTTGCAGATTTTGGAGATTCTCTGATGAACGAAGGGCACAATAAGTCCCTCAATGTAGGGACCTCACTGTATGTAATATTTGCATTTGCCTCTATATACCTTTCTGAAGACATGTATCCCGTTGCAGCAAGTGCCAATGCTTTTGTAGTATGTTTAAAAAATGTTGGCTGTTTGCATTGTAATGTGTAAGTAATCTTATGGGTTGAAAATGGGAACCATGGCGCTTGGGTGCAGGTTGCAACAATACAACTCTCTCCATCTAATCACTTTTTGTAATGCTGCTTTCAATGCATTTTTAATACATTTGACATGTGACATGTAGCCTGTAGCTAAGAACCTATTACATATGTTATCACACTCAGCTTTGTAATCATTATTGCGGCTACAATTCCTTTTGGCCCTAATCAATTTGACTTTGGGTATATTAGTAATAATCAATATTTTGTGACAGCTTGTTGCATGTAAAATAGAATTTACCGCTGTATCCTTCCAGAAATTATTAGTAATAAAATCATTAGGAGTTGCAGTAATTCTTAAATCCCCAAAATCTATGCTAGTCTTACTAACTTTGCAAGTAAAGCTCAAGCACCAGTTAATGGAATTGAGAAAAGCCTCAAAATTCATCAGATCATTTTCTGATGCTTACCAAATCAGAAGAATATCATCAATGTAGCATTGCCATAGATGAATATGTGACACAAGTATGTCATTGGTCAGGGAATATGAATGTTCGAATTGATGCATGAAGATATTTGTGAGGGACCGGCACAAAGCTTGCTCCCATAGCAATAACTCCCTGCATTTTATAATAAGTGACAATGAACAAGAATATTTTGTTATAAAGAGCAAATAACAAAAGCTCCTTCATCATCTAAATATGTTCAAAATATGATGCTGACTTTTGTCTAAAGATTCATTCCACAGTTACAATTGCTAATTCATGTCTAATTGAAGTTTACAGGAATTTAAAATCCAATGTGACCAATGAGTAACCAGTTTCTGTGCCCAGTTCATTCAATATTTGCAACACATGCATTGTGTCAGACACAAATGTTGGTGTATCAATGACTTCCTTGCTCACTAATTCATTCATATATTGTGACATGGGTTCCGTTACCCAACCTTTCCCCACTCATTATTGGCCTCCCTTCCGAAATTTGATCCGGCTTTGCCTGTGCTCAGGTACATCATGCCTCGTCATTAAAACGGGACTGTTTAACTTACTCTTTATATGAGGTCTGCAACATAGATTTCAGATACAGGATATTCTGGATCACAGCCCACGTAACTATACTAACCTCTCTCAGGTACCAAAGCCGGATGATTATTTCAACAACTTGCTTTCGGATATCGCCATTTTAGCGCCAGTGGTCATGGCAGAACTCGGAAAGTGAGTTATTTATTTGTATTTGTTAAGCGCACAATACAGCCTGGAGGCATTGTGGCGCTAGTTACAGCAATAGGAAGAACTTAGTTACACATATGGTAATGTACATACAAAATTAATGCAAAACATTGTCATTGTATATTGGATTGGCAGGAGAAGGTAGCGTGTTAGTTGAAGAGGGAGGTTTTGAGATTTTTTCAGAAAGCTGTGAGTGAACTTTCTGCTCTTAGCGCAGGGGGGGGGTTATTCCAAAGTGTAGGAGCTGGGTAGGGGAATCCTAAGCCTCCTCGCTTGGCCTTGTTGATTCGTGGTACAGTGAGTTGGTTAGCGTAGCATGATCTTGTGGGTTTGGTAGCGATGGGTCTGTGAAGGGTGTCAGAGAGATAGGGCGGTGCTGTGCTGTGGAGACATTTGTGGGTTGTGGTGAGAATCTTGAAGGTGATACACTCTTTGACAGGGAGCCCGTGAACGGATTGTCTTGCTTGTGAGATGTGTTCCTTTTTTGAGTTGCTTAAGACTTCTCTGAGTGCATTATTTTGGGTGACCTGGAGTCTGTTTAAGTATTTTTACACAGGTGCCTGCTAGAAGGGCGTTACAATAGTCAAGTTTAGCGCCTATAGTGGTTCTTGCTATTGAGAGACAGTTTTCTTTGGTTAGGAAAGGTTTGATGGCGTTGATTAATTTGGAGCTTAATGCAGAGGTGGAGACAATTGCGCTAAATTGTTTATTCATGGAGAGGGTTGCATCAATGTGTACCCCCAACGTTTTAACAGAGGCTAAAACTGGGTTGGTGCAGTTGTCTATGTTAAAGTTGTTGTAGAGACTGTCTAATTTGGCGAGTGTAGACTTTTGACCAGAAATAAGGATCTCTGTCTTATCCCCATTAAGACATAGGCCGTTAGTGGCCACCCATGTTTGAATGGTGGCGTAAATTTGTTTCAGGGCTAGGGCATCTGCTTGATAAGAACCTGTTAGAGGTAGGAGCACTTGGGTATCGTCTGCATAGTTGGTGTATGCGATCCCAAGTGCATCCAGTTTATCGAATAGAGGCTTAGTGAAAAGGATAAACAGTGTGGGGGCTGTACATGAGCCTTGTAGGACACCGCAGTGTAATATTGTAGGAGCTGCATTGGAAGTATTTGAGAACACTTTCATGGCCCTCCCTTCCAGAAAGGATGTAATCCATGAGGTGGCGTGGTGGGAGAAATGTGCTGAGTGAGTGAGGTGTGTGGTGAGGGTTTTATGGTCCACAAGGTCTAACACCACTGAGAGGTCAAGGAGGAGGAGGAGTGCGGGTTTGCTTGTGTCCAAGATCTTGGCCATTTGGTTTTTAAGGTCCAGGAGGGCCGTCTCTGTACCGTGACCTTTGCGGAAGCCAGACTGTCTGTTTCCTAAGATGGAATAAGTTTCGAGATAGAGTTGGATTTGGCTGTGTGCCACTTTGTCTAATATTTTTAGAAGGAAGGGGACTGTTGTTATGGGTCTGTAGTTGTTAGGCTGCGTGGGATCTAAGGTTGTTTTTTTTAGGAGGGGGCGAACCCATGTTTCTTTGAGGCTGTCAGGTACGGTGCTAGTTTTGAAAGAGGCATTAATGAATGCAGTGATGAGTGGGGCAAGTGGTTCAGTGCAATCTTTTATTAACTTTGGTGGGCATGCATCACCTTTACAAGTTGATCGTTTTAGATGTTTCAGAATGTCTATGACTTCAGATTCTGTGACATCATTAAAAGCAAATTTGGGGATGTTGGTAGTTTTGTTAGGTGTGGGGACTTGTGAGGTCTGGTTAGATTTTGGTAAAGTATTGCAGTGATCAAGGATTTTGTTTTGTAAGTGCTCTTTTTTTTTGAGGAGAGTGGCCTGAATGCTGTTGCACCACGCCTCATCTTTCAGAATCTCATCTGTGGAGATTGGCGGAGCTGTGAGCTCCTTAAAGATGGTAAAGTGTTCTTTCGAGTGAGACTTGGAGTCTGATATTCGATGGTTGTAAGCTTTTGATTTGGCATTGAAAATGGCAACTTTGTATTTTTTAGCGATATATTTGAATAGATTTTTAGTGATGTTGCAAGGGTTAGCTTGCCAGTTTTTTTGCGCTTGGCGTTTGTTGTTGCGTAATGCTAGGAGGTCATCAGTGAACCATGAGTTTGAGTGGAAGGACTTTTTTTCTTTTTTTTCTTCTAAGGGAACAATTGTGTTAATAGCGTTGGTGAATGTGACCTTGTAGATATCTGCTAAGATATTGGAGTCTTGTGAAAATGGCGGGGCTATGCATGGTGTATTAAGAAGGGGTCATAGGTTAAGTGCTGTTAATTTTTTTGAGCTTCTTGCTAGGGTTGCTGCTTTGTGCGAGGTGGTCTTAGTGGTCGGAGCTGTAGGGATTGTGAATTGTATGCAGCTGTGATCCGTCCACGGGAGGAAGGTGTTGGAAATGATGCATGAATTGCAATTGTCATCGAGCAGCCAATCCAGAGTTCTTCCTTTGGAATGGGTGGGTGACTTGATTTTTTGTGTGAAGTCTAAATTAGAGACGTCCTTAAGGAAGTTATATTGTCATTAGGGAATTGCACCCCCACTTTTTTTTCCCCTAATCATATTGATGAGGAGTTTCTTTACAATGCTGCTATAGCTACACACTCCGCCACAAATTACCCCTCCTCGCTAGCCTCTCCATTAGCAAAGGATCTGTTTGCCCCTATGGCTAGTTCCCCAACCCTTCCTAAAGACAACTCTCCCTGCAAAATAAAGGGAATTAACTTGGAGCAGGAAGCGGCTTCTCATTCCAACATCAATGCCCTTCCGAATTATATCGAAGGGGTATCCTATGACTATGCGTCTCCTGTTCAGACTGATCTATTTCAAGATTCAAACACCTCGGAAACGTACTAATTTCCAGTGTTGACACAAACCTTGTATTTGTTGGACAAAGGACACGATACAGCACATTTTTCCACTCTATCAGAAATCATGACGAAGTTGAATAGATTGGAGGAGTTTTGCGGCTAAAATCCACTTCCATGGTGAAAACTAAAACAACCTCTACCACCTCATTGGCTTGTCAAACGGAGAATAAACTGGCATGTAATTTTGCAACTCAGACAGAGGCCTCCAAAACAACTTCTTTCATGAATAAACCCTTGTATGCCTCCGTTGTGTGTAATTCTGAAGCCTTGTCTGATTCAATATGTCCAGGCAGCTTGAGAGAAGTGTGGGATTGTATAAATATCAACGCCAAAAAGATTTCTGAATGACAAAATCACATGCAATCTCCTCAGGTACCCAACATCCCTGTACAAAGTAATGGCTCTGTAAGTCATGCTGGGGACATAGTTGCACCATACTCAGTGAGTGTTTATCCAAATAGTCTGTCCTCTTTGATTGACTTGATCAACGCTTCTGAAACCAAACTAGATTTCTATAAATAACATGCATTTGTTGAAAGATTCCACTCGTCCCTATCTGTCACGGAAAATCAAAAGATTAGAGTTTAGAGACATAAAGAGAAGAAACAATAGAAACAATTCCAAAGAAGCCATAGGAAAAAAAAATCATGTGATGTCCAAGATCAGTGGCTATAATGCCAATTTGAAAAAGCTCTGCAATCTCCCAGCTGATGACAAGCTACTTGATCTTCAGCAGTTGAATGAAGAAAGTAAATCTCTTATACAGGTACAGGAGGATTCCTCCACTACTGCTTCAAAAACTACTGTTGTGTCTGAGAAAAAAAAGGCAAAGTCAAAATACTACAACGGTAGACGAGACGTTAGACTCTATTGAAGTCCCATATCATCTTATGACAGACAATAGTGGGACTAGACAAACACAGTTATCTAGTTTTTTCCCATTGATTGGCAAATTAAAAAGACAACTTTCATCAGCTCCCAAAATAGTTGCTCCTTCCCTCAACAGTCTCGCTCCCGCTGAGTCCAATCGTCCTTGGTGCTCAAAGTCTCAGCTTTCGAGAGAAGTGATTTCAATAGTCAATGACAGTTCCAGTCATGTTCCAATAGACCCCAGGTTAGCCTCCACTATCAAAGAGATGACCTCTGATTCAAACAATCTTGCAAAGCATGATCCCATTCCCAAAAACTCCACAATCATGGGGTGGTCCAGTGATCCCAAAATCAATGGTTCCTCAAGACAAAATTGTTTGTTTATTCTTAATATTTTCAATCAGATCCCCTCTCTGAGGATCCTTAATTCAGATGACATAGAATGGGTTTCTTTGTCGTCACAGAATAATAATAGAATGATATGTCAACTTCATTCATTTATCATTCTGAAATTGATTTGGGATCACTGAGTAGATCTGACACACCTGGGTTTGCACCTCTCACTATTTCAATCGAAGGAAGAGGCACTCTCATTTATACAATTTCAGTCACTTGCCGCTGAGGAAGGTTTTAGGTCATCTGGCACTAATGATAACTCTTCATTTCCTAGTGCTCTCATTTCTCAGGTTGCTGCCATTGCTACTAATATAAAGGATTGGTCTTGGGTGGACCCCTTACTCAAAACCATGTTCACTTTAAATAGTTCCAACCCCAAACCGTAGCCATACGGGCATCACCTTCCATTCTTAGAACTCATGTGGATTCAAGAATGTATCCACATGTTTGAATGCACATCCATTTTTCAAAGCACCATCTATAATATTCAATAAGGAAACCATGGGCCTCATTACACGGATGGCGGTAAGGTTTTACCGGTACCGGTAAAATACCGGTACCGGTAAATCCTTACCACCTTACTACGAGGTCCCTTTGCGGGTTGGGGGATTTAACGCCTGCTTTTTGCAGGCGTTAAAAACCAACCCGCAAAGGGACCCAGGGAGCTAATTACGGTACCGCAATTTGTGGTACCGTAATTAGCGCCTTCCCCATTCCCTTTGAGCCCTATGGGGCAGAAATGGGAATGGGGAAGGGCAATGGCGGAAGGGGGAATTACCGCCCCGCCAACCGTGGAAAGGGGCGGTAATTCCCCTTTCCGCCAAGGCGGTGCCGGTATTTTACCGACATGAACCATGGCGCTAATAGCGCCATGGTTCTCCGCCATCCGTGTAATGAGGCCCCATGTCTTTACAACACCTTTGCATAGATGGATATACCACCTTCACTACATCGGCTAATAGAGGATGTAAATAACAACTTTAATGCTCACTCTAAGTTGATACTATCCTCTGAAGAATTGCTGGCCATTGAATTTTTCACACAGGCTGATGTTCATCTCACATTTCTACTAATTTGTGTGTACTGGACTCCTGCTAGGATGTCCATCACTACAATGTATGACCATTTCAACACATTATTGGAGAATGTGTTTATGGGCAATCCCAATTCTGAGATAATCCTAGGCAGCGTCTTTAACTCAACTTGTTTTGATTTACTTAGTAACCGACTTGATCATACAACCACACAACATGAACATTCGTCCTCTAATAGGTTTCATAGTTGGATGAATTATCTTGTGGCTTGGGCTATCCAAATAGTTGAAATGGACAATAAAAAAATCTCTTTCACTTGGCAAAGAGGTGTTCACCAATCAGTGATAGATTACTTCTTTGTATCTTTGAATCTACTCAATGCCTGTAAACTAATCACAACAACTGAGGTTGGATTGCATGATCACATGGTTAGCTCATTGCAGGTGTCCGTTGAACGTAAAACTTTAGCAACAGCTCCTGAACTAGCACTTTTGGAATTTGATCGACCATTTTTATCTGTCCACTAGAACATGAAATTGTGCAGACAACTTACTGTACAGTTAAAGGCTAAATTATCTAATGATGACAGCGTGCCATACTCTGCTACAGACATTCAGTGTATAGAGGCTCATAAAAACTTTACAATTCGCTCTCTCTGCCTATTTAACTATCCAAGCAAGGAAGTATCTGTACACAACATCATAAACATAACTTCCTGGCGGAGGTTGCTAACTTAAAACGCCTTAAAAACTAAAGTTTAAGGGAGATTCAAATTGATCACTATCCACGCAAATGTTATTTAAAACTTTAAAAAAATATCACACAGACACACAAGAATAAATTGAAGGATCTCAAGCTCAAATTGTATATTGTCGATAGTCAGACAATAGTTTATCATCTTTGTAAGTTCAACTCAAAGTCAATTTGGACATTGATAAAAAAGGGCCACTACTCACTCCCCGGCAACAATTAATTCCTCTATTTCAGCCGAGGCTAGGCAACACCATTTGGCACAGGCTTTTTGGTTACCCCTATCACATGCTCAAGTTTCTTACCCAATTCTGATTAGCTCTACCTTGGAATGTTGCCAGTGGTCATTGGAGGATATCCAATGGGCCATTAACAAACTTAACTTCTTAAAAGCTGCATGTCCCGGTGGGATACCCTCTTATGTAATCAAACCAGATCTTTTGGTCTGGTAAAATTTGAAACTATTCTCAAAGCCAACCAAATTCCTGACTCCAGGCTTACTTCCACACAAATTCCCATTTACAAAAAAGAAAATACGTCAGAACCATCAAATTACTGAACCATCGCTCTCATGGATGCATCATATAAGGTATTTTCCATCTTGCTATTTAAAGATCTTAACAGGTTTATTCAAGATCATGATTTGTTTTCCATTATCAAACGGGGTTCCGCATGAACATGGGGACTACCCTCAATACAACTGTGATTGCACATGTTCTAGAAACATCTAAGAAAACAAATGCCGGGTGTGTATACATGGCCGATGTAGACATTAGACATGAGCTCAGCTTCTGCTTGCGTTATACGCTATCAGCTCTGGTAAAAAATGGCAAAGATGGGTTTCCCTTCCTTTATTACCAACATGATTGCTATGCTACATCAGCATACCTGTTATAGGGTTCAGATAAATCAAGAAGGCACTCTAACAGACAGGATTCCGACCTATGCAGGAGTCAAGCAAGGGTGCAATCTAGCTTTGACTCTTTTTAATCTCTATCTATGCGACTTGGATGCAATCTGGGAACATGATGGTCAGCTTCGTTTGCATTGGTTAGCCTTTGCAGACAACCTTATATTCTTCTACAAGACACTGGCCCTCATTACGACCCTGGCGGAAATCGCGGTGCTAAATGCACCGCGGAGCACGGCGGAAAGCTGCCGATAGCGCCATGGGGGTTGGCGGATTTTCCGCCCCATGCCGACCTTGGCGGGGCGGTAAATCCCCATCCCCCATTTTACCCTTCCCCATTCCCATTTTTGCCCCATAGGGTATAATGGGAGTGGGGAAGGCGTTAATTACGCCACCGTAAAATACGGTGGCGTAATTAACAACAAGGTCCCGTAGCGCCATGGATTTCTCCGCCCGGAAAAACCAGGCGAATAACGCTGGCGTAAACCCACTCCGCCAGGGTCCTAATGAGGGCCACTGTATGGTCTGCAAAATAAATTGCATGTTTTTTCCATTTCTGCCCAATAACATAACTTAGATGCTAACCCAGGCAAGTCGAAAATCGTAATTTTTTCTGGTAAGAATAAGATCACCTCATTCAGATGGACATTAGATTATTCACCAATTGAGCGTATTCCTGAATTACTCTATTTAGGATACAATCTATGTGAGGTTTCATCAACTGCAATGTGGAAAAAATCCTTAAAACAGAAAACAAGACCACTCATCTTGCATTTAATAATTATCTATTGTAAATTCTCAGTTAGCCCGGCCATTAAATTCTACACTCTCAAGGTAGAATCTATCCTCTTATCGGGGCTGGATATGTGCCGCCTTGATATAGACTACATACTGGATTACACGGACAAATCTGGAAGCGTACTCTGGGAATGGGCAATTCTTTGCCTAACTCCGTTTTAAGGCACACATTGGGCCTTTATTACTTGGCTTCTCATTTTCACTGGAGACCATTGCATAACTATGGGAGAATGCTAAATCCACCTCGAAATTCTCTTCATGAAAATCTATAAAAGATGCTTCTTGATACCCATCCAACTTTTATGTTACGGTTTGAGACAAGAATGAAACAGCTTTTGAAAAAGATCAGTGTCCCCACAAATGATCTTATTGCACGTTCAGTTCATACAAAAAAGAAATTATATGAATTTAATGGGCCTCTCACCATTGACGCTCTGGGAGGTTAAACTATGTATAAGGAATATGCCTGTTTTATCATAAAGAGGTTGCCGAGATTGTCGTATCTCCTATGCTTTCCATGTGATAAGGCCCAGGCTTTGTTTATGAGGTTTAAATTTAACCAACTGTACACCAACGAGCGTATCAAACATAGAAATTCAGGTTCAATTCTAAACTCTGCAATGAGTCATTTCTGTGGGCATGAAGAGCACATGGAAACCTTGGAACATCTTGTTTCTCCAGGGAACTGTTTTGGACAAGATGTATGCGGGGGGACAATGGGCCTCATTACGACCCCGGCGCTAAACCATGGTGCTATTAGCACCATGGTCCATGCCGGGGTCCGCCATGGTGAATGGCGGAATTACCACCCCATTCCAAGGTTGGCGGGGCGGTAATTCCCCATTCACCATTGGCCCTTCCCCATTCCCATTTTTGCCCCATAGGGCTCAATGGGAATGGGGAAGGCGCTAAGTACGGTGCCGCAAATTGCGGCACCGTACTTAGCACCAAGGTCCCTTTGCGGGTCCCTACTTTAACGGCTGGTAAAACCAGACGTTAAGGTCGGGTCCCGCAAAGGGACCTCATAATTAGGCGCTAATAGGTTAACGGCACTGCAGCCTTTTACGGCGCCGTTAACCCATTAGCGCCTGGGTCGTAATGAGACCCAGTAACTCACTTGTTCTGGTATGTTTTTTAAACGTAATCAATGCAGATTTAACTTCTTCATGAGAGAAAATAGTAGTTCAGGATAATGTCTGATACGCATGTCAATGAAAAATTAATTTCCCATTGAGAAATCATTGTAGCAGGTACTTATGGCTGACGTTATGTTGATGGAAACCGTGATGCCATTTACTTGTAAACGGGCATGTCAGAAAAACGTTATCGAACTCTGTACGCTGAAAAATTGCAATAGCGAGCAAATCGTTTCTTAAAGGAATTGTATTGTTGTGTATGCACCACTATGCACTTTTCATAATATCCTTTTTTTACAGATAATATGATTTTAATGTATATTTATATGTATTTTATGACTTTATCACTTTTTTAAATAAGTTTGTAAAGGTTTTTGTATGAACCAAACACACATTTGTTTTTTTTTTTTAAATGGGATCTCATTTCTTGTAAATTTTCACAAGGAAATTCATGGTTGGAACAGTGGAATGTTCCAGAATCATACATTGTTATTCTGCATCTGTTAGAAAACTGTAACAACATGCCACAACGTATTGAATGTAAGTACAGATGTACGCTCATAGTGTGCAGGACTTTCTATAAATAGTTTGATAATATAATTAGTAACTCAGGCCGAATGGTGCTGGAGATGCTGCTTGGGCATTCAAACTTTCGCGCGTACAGGCGCTGCCTTTTGCAGAATAGCTATTGGCTTGTCCCTAATGTGCCAGCGCTGATGCACCTAGCAACAGTTTAATATAGCACGAGGACTACAAAAGTCAAAAGACTTGTAGTCCGAGCGCTCTCATATACAGAAGCCGGCAGTGAGGGTGCTTCTTGGACAAAGCAGAGTCCAATCAGCAGCAACAGTAAATGCAATCAACCTTTAGTATCAACAATCCCCCGAAAGATGAATCTAGGTAAAATCAGGTTCTAATTAGGTAAAATTACTGAAAGCAAGTTTTTGCAAAAAACACACTTTTGCTAAAAGCAATACATCAATGAAACGCCTTATAACAATTCTATTAAGAAACTAGCAGCGTGTTGTTCTGGTGAGAGCTTAAAATAAGTGAAGCAGCTCACAACGAGCAAAGGGTCTATATATACTAGCGTGGACTAGCTATTGGCTTGTTGCTGATGCTCCAGCACTGACACACCTTGCAAAAGTTTAATATAGCGCGATGACTACAAAAGTCAAGGGCGCTCTCATAAACAGAAGCCTGCAGTGAGGGTGCTTTTTGAAGAAAACAGAGCCCAGTTCAGCGAAATGAAATTAATGCAGCAAATCAGTGGCAAAAGTAAATGCATTTAACCTTTAGTAGCAACAATCCCCCTTGAGTTGAATCTAGGTAACATCAGGTCCTACATGGATGTAAATTACTAAAGGCAAGTTTCAGCACACTTTACTAAGAGCAATCAATCAATGTAAAATGTTAAAACAATTCCATTAATGAAATGATTTGTTATTTATAACACACTTACTCGGGGATCAAACCTGTGGTGTTCCATGTCGTCTTACTTCCAAGGCGAGCACATTGCCACTGAGCTATCCTCCTGAGACTTATTAAGAAACTAGCAGTGTGATGTTGTGGTAAGAGCTAATAAAAGCTGGGAGCTGATCTGTCTGTAGCAAAAGAAGAACTATGCATAACAAGGGAGATGGACAAATTAGTAGGTAGGGCTGCGTTGTCTTAAACCTACGGACTGTCAAACTAGTATCCTTTACATTGTACAAAGGTTGCAAGGTGTTCCTGGTTCCTGTTCCATTTTAAAGTGATGTTGCTTTAGCTATGGACGAGGCACCTCCTATCCACCCGTTGTGTCTATTGGGAATGGGCAAATGCTGTGACTAGTGGACGTTGTGCCTGGGACCAGGTCCAAAGTCCTTACCCCTGATTCCTCTTATAGCTATAGTGTTGTTTCTGGACACAGCCTGCGGCCATCCCCAATGATAATATTGGAAACTTAAAACTCCTGGATCTTAATTTGGCTTAAAGTAGCAATGATTGCCCGCCTTTCACCTGTAGTGGCTCTGCCATTATGGTAGCTGAGAAGTTCTGTGCTAAGCGCCTTCTGCACTTGTGCTGTAGGAACTGTAAGAGGATTCAATTCAACACTACAGCTAAGTCAATGCCTAGTCTGGGATACTGAATGGAAACCCTTATTGATATATCTTTATGTCCAGTTCATGCGTTCTGGATGACTACCCCTATATAACACCCCTCTCTTGGAATCCCCCTGACCCCACTGAGCCAAGAAGTAGTTCTGTTTTGCAAGTTTAAAGGTTTATTTGATAATTTAAACAATATATATATATATATATATATCACGCTTTATAATAAATTAATAATTGAATATCACACTGAATCTAAGCAGTAATCAATAATGGATAGTCTGGCACTAGCACACTTGTGAATAGGAACAGAAGAATAAGGTGGTAGAGAATGCTTTATATAAGTTCAGATGGATGTAATGTTGAATGAAAATGCAATACAGAAAATACTCAATATGATTTCAACAAAACAATGTAATCACTTTTCTCTGGCAATCCCCTCCCCCCCTTTATGCAATGCAAGGAAATGGAAGGAAATCACACAGTTCTCAGAAATGCAATCAAATGTAATCCCGTTCACCCCAGCAAGCTTAGACTACAGAAGTTTAGAAACACAGGCCCAAAATGCTTTTACATGTGCTGGCAATGAAGTGAAAAATATGCTAAAATGCTTTTAATTCCCTCTAGAGGTTCAGGGTGAGTGAAATATACTTGGGATGAGTTCAGGCTCACTTTAGCAAGGATCTAGGAGTAACTAGCAGGTTAAACGAATTTTTGGCAAATGAAAGCAAGAAAACTGCTGTTTTCACAGGTGGAGAAATTTGCAAATCGCGGCAAATTCGCGAGTGCGTTTTTCGCGATTGCGGCGAAGTTGTATGGAATAGGAATGCGGTTCTAGGTTTGTTGAAAAGCTGAGATTCTAAGCATTCAGAGGAAAGTTACTGCAAGTCTTTAAGACAAACGGTTACGGAGTTATGAACGATTTTGTGAAGGTTGTTTTTCGGATTTGAAATTTTAAAGTTCAAAGTGACAAGTGACAGCTTTGCAAATGACAGGTGACAACTTCTAGGAGGCAGTTCTGGTTAGATTAAAATAGATTGAATTATAATATTTTAACTAAGAGATTGGTTCTGCACCGTTCTGCTAGGTACTCACAATATATTTAGAAATAGAATGGGTCTCGCCACGGATCTGGTCTGGACTCTGGTCTGGTCTCGGCACTTCACAGTGATCTGGGTCAGCTCTGCTCTGCTGGTCTGGGTCTCTGGTTCTGGATATTGATAGATTTGAAGTCTGGATCTTTCTGCACAGCTTTCTCTAGAGATTGATGGAGGTAAAGTATGGATTTTCCCGGCAGAGCGTCCCGCAGCAAATGGATTTGAAGGTCCCTATCTGTCCTGTCTGTCTGCTTTTATGTGTTTTGAAAATGGGTGGAGAGGGTAGCTTCCTAGGCCCTACCCCTCTCCACTTGTCATTGGCCACTTCATCCTCTTCCCCTTGATTGGGGGAATGAAATGAAGTGTCATCATGATGAGGTCTGTTTATGGTACAGAGAACCCACCCCTGTCAAATTACACACAATCTATATTTGATCAAAAAGACATATTTCCACAGGTACACATTTGTTTAAAATTACATGCACCCATCAAATATCACAGGAGGTGTACCCTGTCCAAATCTGCTCTTCCTGGGAGCTTGCATTCAGAAATGGCAATATATTTCACTTTTTGGTCAAGTTACCAATATCAGATTCTTACTCAAATGTACCCAATTGTGTGCAAGGCATGCAGGCATTGATTGATGAAGTATCAGACTTTTCACATGCAGACATTTTAAGTAATACCCTCTTAACTGCTAGTTTGCCCCCAGAACATCACACAAATTGGAGTTTGGGCTTGAATTGAAGGTACATTTTTTAAATTAAGGCTCTTAAAGTTATACATTTCTGTCATTTGATTGCAAAGAGTTATCAGTGTTTCTGTAAAATATATATTTTGCTTTCAATTCAGTTCTCAGAGTGTTGGAGTCCGCCTCCAAGACTTGGGTGGGTCAGTCACATGTGTCTTCTGGCAGGCAGGCCTTTGTTGACAGGAAACAGTCAAAATCAACATATCCTATTCAATTGCAAGAGCCTATTGTGTGGTCTCCAGGAGGCTCCCAGCCAGTCTGCCTTCTATCAATCAAGAGGTCATGTGAGATTCTAACTCCTGGTGTGAATCTCTAGAGGTGAGAGGGTTTCCCAGGCTTCAGGCCTCTGGGAACAGCAGGTGGCTAATTTTGAATTAAAATGCAGCCTTTGAAGTCAGCTGAGTCAAATCCCTTTGTCAGCAACTGCACTCAGTTCTCCTGTCAGACTTTAGAACGCTAGCGCCGCCTTGAGGATTTTGTTGGTACTGCATGCAATTTTGGGATCTTTCTTGGATTAATGCATTCTAAACAGGAATGGTTCTTACATGGTAGTAAATCCTTGCTTAACATTGTTTTGATGGGGCTCCTTACAGTAAGATGATTATGTGGAACCCCACAAAAGGGTTGAATCTTTAAAGTGGTCCAATGAGTCACGATTTCAGCAACTTTTTGACATCAGTAACAGTGGATTTTGTTAACAAAGATCTTTCTTTACACTGGTGGTTGGCAAGTTAGGTGACCACTTTGGTGTGCACACAAACTGCGTGGTTCTCCTGGATTCTGGCGCACTTGTGGGCTTTTTGGCCATCTTGGATTTTCTAAGCCCACAGCACCAAATGTTGCAGCATGATAGTCCAAACGTGGGTCAGGACACCCGCAGAACATTTGCTGCAAAGATCTCATTCACACGTCTATTCACACGAAACATCCAAAAATAGTGTGATGCTGTCAGGGATTTCCTTGTTGCACATCTTAATCTTGTTGAAAATGTGAAAAGAAAATGTCTTTATAAAATACATGTTTGATACACCTCAACAGTGAGGCACAGATGCACATCAAGTGAATCCCTGGCAACCTCACGCTGGGTTTACTTAAGGGTTTGCATAAATTAGCAAAAATGCATCTTTTTGTGGCTGACATGTTATGTCAACAACGTCACATGTGTACTAGGATTATAAAACATTTTTTTACATAGCACCTGCTGACATATTCCCTGCTTGTAAGGGCTGTCATTATGACTGGTATAGTTACCCTATTTCATAATACTTTATTTATAGTCTTCTGGAGTTTGTGTCAGTCCTTCCAGGGTCACAAACTTGCAATGAGCTATTCACTGGGATTCTACTCTAATGGATTAATGCAGCATACTGAAATAGCAGCTCTGTTATGCATGTTGCGCAATGCAGAGTTCCAAATTAATGAAATAAATGCCACCTTAATGTCTTTCACTTTTTATTTTATCTATACAATTATGACTTTTTCTAGATACAACCAGTACCTGTGCAAACGTTGAAAACATGCTATCCATTTCTGGATTAAAAAGGATACTATTACGATGTCGTACAGGGGAATATACACTTGCTTGCATGCATGATTTGTAGAACATTAACTGCAAATCGCACATCTCTAGAGTGTTTTACCTACCACTGTATAAAAGATCAGATTAATATTTGCAAAGGGTTTCTCATTGACATTAATCACTAAATTATCCAGTTCTAGGCGATTTGTCGAGTCACGACTCACAGAATGAATGTATTTGACCATGAGGCATATTTATGAAGACATTTTCTAAGACTTTTTTCTGCTAGATTTCCAAAACAACGAACTAATAGCTTTAGTTCTGAGTTTTCAAACCCTAATGACGTTTTGATTGGGTGCATGAAAAATGCCAGTTTAAAATGAAATTACAATAGTTTTTCACATCTAGGTATGATATGATATGTTATGGCATTCATAACGCACCTATACACAAGTGTTTCAAAGCGCGACAAGACAAGGGAGGGGAAACAGGGAAGATGGAGACAACGATCTTACTAGGCCAGGTGACATTGAGATTGCACAAGTGCACCTCCCCTCCCCTGCACTTGTGCAATTTTAGTGTCAATGGGGAAGGGAAAATGCAGGGGGAGGGGGCAGTGCAATTCATAGGATCAGCAGTAAAATAAATAAAATAAATAAATCAGTAGGCTAAAGTGCGGCTCGCTAGTGGCAAGTGCAGGGGTAAGTGCAGACATCAAGTGTTAAGAGCTGGTGGGACTGTAGGGATACAGAAACAGCCCCCAAGTGGAGGTGTTTACCCGGAGGCAGTGCAGGAGTGCAGCTGGCGGGGTACAGGACCTGGGCCCAAGATCAGAGGGTAGCCAGGTGACCAGTGCAGTTTCAGTCAGGAGTTGAACAGGAGGGAGGAGAAGAGAAACAGAAGCAAAGAGGAATGTCTTGAGGTGCTTCCCGAACCGGAGATGGTTCTCCTCGAGTTTCAGGGAGGCAGGGAGGCTGTTCCAGAGGGAGGCCCAGCCAGAGAAAGAGATCTCCCACCAACTCGTTACTTGGAATAGCGACTGACCCTGAGGGAGTTGGAGGCAGATGAGCGAAGAGCTTGAGAAGGACGATATTTCGGAAGAGAGAGTTGGAGGTAATGAGGCCTCAGAAGGCCTTGTGGACAAAGCAGAAGGTTTTGAACTTAATCCTCACAGCCAGTGGGAGCCAGTGCAGAGATTTCAGTCCTGGAGAGATACGATCCCTGGGCTTGCGGCCAAGGACAAGTCTCGCAGTTCTCTTTTGGATGAGTTGCAGAGGGCGGACAGTAGAAGCAGGCAGATTTAGAAAGAGGTTGTTGCAGTAGTCCAGCCCAGAGAGAACCAGAGCTCTGGAGACAGTGAGCTTCTGGGGAAGGAGAGGAAAGGAAGAATACCTCTGCCGAGTTACAGCTGGTAGTGTGACTTGTTAGAGACATCAGAGAAGGAGAGAGTGGAGTCGAAGATGACCCCAAGGTTTTTAGCCTCACAGGTGGGAGAAGAAAGAGGGCCAGGAGAGGCCAGCCATAGAGCAACAGGAAAGGAGGGAAAGGAGGGAACAGGTGAGCCGAAAAGAATCTCAGTCTTACTGGCATAAAGGCAGAGATTGCTTGCGGCACACCACTCCTGGATATCAGACAGACAGTCAGAGATGAGAGACGGAGAAGAGGTGGCGGAAGAGAGCCTGAAAATGAGCTGAGTGTCATCCACATTGCACTGAATGTTGGGGCAGAGAACGGAAATGCAGTGGGCAAGAAGTGCCAGGTATTGGCTGAACAGCCAAGGAGAGAGGTTAGACCCCTGGTGAACACCACAGGTAGAGATAGAGATAGAGGAGAGGAAGGACCCAAGTTGGACCTGAGAGGGTCGATCTGAGAGGAAAGAGGTCAGCCAAGCCAGGGCCTGATCAGTGAAACCCAGGTTATCATGGAGACGGTTGAGCAGGATGGCATGGCTGACCGTGTCAAAGTCAGAAGAGAGATCAAGTAAGATGAGGATCCAGGGGTTATTGGAGTCAAGGTTAGAGAGCAGGTCTTCACAGATGTTCAGGAGAGCTTCTGGCAGCTCTGAAGCCAGACTGATGGTCATGGAGAGAACCAACCAATTCAGTGTGAAGATTAAGCTGGGAGATGGCCAGCTTTTCCAGGAGTTTGCCTAGGAAAGGAGTGATGGAGAATGGGTGGTAGTTAGCAGCGCAGGAGGGGTCGGCGGCGGGTTTCTTAAGAAGAGGGTGCACAATGGAGTGCGTCAGTGAGGAAGGGAAGACTCCAGTGGCGAAGGAGTGGTTGCAGAAGTGAGCCAAAACAGGAGCCAGGGTGTCAAGTGGTCCTTGATGGTTTTAGAGGAACAGGGGAGAACCTGTTTTGACGAGACTTTCATAGATCAGACTTGTCCAGAAACCTTGTCTGGGGAGAACATGGGAAAGGCAGAGAAGGAGGGAGAAGAGGTGGCCACAGAATGGCCAGAGGAAGAGAGGGAAGTAGAGGTAGGAGGCAGAGAGGAAGAGATAGAGGACAGGATGCCCTGAGTTTTAGAGATGAAATGAGAAGCCAGGGTTGTGCAGAGGGTCTGGGAGGGGACAGGCGAGGTAGAGAATGCAGCAGGATTGGCCAGCTCCTTGCAGATTTTAAAGTGTTCAGCCGAGTCATTGGATACAGCAGAGATGCCGGCTTGAATGAGGGCTCTCTTCTTGGTGCGGACAGAGAGCCGGTATTCCCTTTGGAACAGGCAGCAGGCCAGTTTGTCAGAGGATGTACAAGAAGCACGCCATTTCCATGGTTAGCACATGATTGTTCTTGTTCTTGTTCTTCAGATGCAAAAAACATCTGCAAGTCAGTATCTTACCCACCACCCCATTGAAATCTGCTCGAAGTGTCACTACCCCCAGCCTGTAACTACATCACTCTTCTGTATCTTCGGGAGAGATACTGTTCACTAAAAATGTTTACTTCCACCTGCAGATAGCATTTTCAAAGTGAGTCACCACATTTGTTGATGAAACCTGGATTGGACATTTCCTTCATTTCGGACAGTGAAACTATCATATGGGTCACTAATGGTTCACCTTCACACACTTTTGAGGGAATAGACATCCCTTGTCCCGACTCAACAAATAAGGCAGAGGCAAATCTCCTGATTGTACCTGTTTACCTACCATGAATGTGTTTTGTTACCGTTCGTAGATGTGTGAGGGTTGAGTGGCTCATCACACCCCTACTCACCCTGTGGGTGAGATTACAATTTTACACAGATGTGTCTCCCATGATTTACACCATGTAAGAATCAATTACTTCATTAATTGAAGGCCCTTGTGGTGCTGTGGCCACACCGTCACCTGATACACGAGTTTAGCTATGAACACCCTTGGGCACACACTCATCTGCCCTACAGATGTTGGAGGGATTTTGGGGGTGTTACAGGTTCATTTGCTGTCTCTGTGTATGAAATTAACTCATGTCTGTACAAAAGGCCCTATCAGACAGCACAGAAACATTGTCCTGCTCATATATATACTGAGCAGGACAGTGACCATCACAGTGATTTTCAACATCACAGAGGCACCAACACCATCACTGGCAACATCCCAACACGCCTCTGAGCCACATAAGACATTTGTACTACCTTTCTGAATAAAATGTCACCCATAAAAGCACACCTGCATTCACTGCACAATGACAACCCCTTATAAGTTGTCAGGTCATATACAACAACCACATCTCAGGAGCATATGCGTGTACAGTGCAACATCCATGCGTACTGCAAGGTACAGTCATCATTGGACTACATAGATAATACATACATCTGTACAGCCAACATGCATGACCACATGGCCATCTGTGCGAGGAATGCAATGTAGGACAACCTTGACTACCACAATGATGAACCACAATGAGAGACCATCATACTTAAATGCATACAGCTAAATAGAGACGC
Source organism: Ambystoma mexicanum (assembly GCF_040938575.1). Classification (NCBI taxonomy): domain Eukaryota; kingdom Metazoa; phylum Chordata; class Amphibia; order Caudata; family Ambystomatidae; genus Ambystoma; species Ambystoma mexicanum. The sequence continues at coordinate 1,209,692,444 of NC_090932.1, forward strand.
CCGTGACAGTCTGCATATAATGCAAACCCACCTAAATATACTATGCAGATGCATAGACTACATGTATGGACAGAATGATCCAAAGTACATATGTCGATCCTCAAGTGCATGGCTGTGAGCCTCACACCTGCGTTCAGCACACACAGTGCTTGTCAGCAATGTGCACATGTAACACAGATTCATGCCTGCATGGTGATCAGATGCATGGACATATGCTACACTGGAACTTGTCAACTGTAAAAAATGAGATACTGAGTGAAGTCATCTAAATCCTGACAAGCATAACACATGAGAAAGATGAATGCAACCATCAAAACAGCCCAGTGTGATATGCAAAGCAAAAGCTGAATGCATACAGACATCAATGTCCGAGAAAGTGATGTACATAGCAAACCAAATTAACAACATCACATTGTGTGATTTTTTTAAAAACATAACTGTATTAGCATGCATTCAGATCATGATTCTTGTAAAACATTTGCATAAAAAAATATCAGATTTTCCATATGTGAACATAGCTAACAACAAACTATCTACAGTCACTACTTCTGTTCAATGTCTTCAATGCATGGGTCAAGGGTGCATGTATCTCTGACTCCACCTGCCGCAGATGGGCTTTCGTGGTATCCCAGAGGGCCTGGAGGGCCTCTCTAGTCATACGTTTGATTTGCTCTGAAGCCCTGCAACGCTTTGCCAGAATAGATGCTTGTTCCACCTCCATTTTCACCTGTGCTGTGGCCCTGGCCCTGGCAGCTGCCTTCGCCATTGCCTGCAACCTCTGCTCCTCTTGCTGCCTCATGTGTTGTAGCTGGTGTGAGGTGGCTTCCTGGATCCTCTACCTTGCCACTTGCCTCTTCTGACTGATGTTGTATACCCTCTGCCTACTCCTGCTGATCAATCTCCTGTGGGGCCTCCTCTGGTGCAACAGCTCCTTCTGCCTGGCAGCCCAGTTCTGGTGCTGGTACTCCTTCCGGTAAAATGACCGACTCCTGGAGGGGAGGACTGCAACACCATTCAGCTCCTGTGCCATGTAGTCCTGCACAGCTCATTCCTCTATGAGGAGCATGACAGTATCCTGGACCACCTGAACTGCCTCTTAGGGCCCTTCCAACTCCACCAAGGGTGAAGGAAACTCCAGACAGGCTGACCGGGAGAAAGGGGCAGAGGAGCCGGAGGTGATGGGCAACAAGGAGGACACACTTGATGCAGAGGAGGGGACATAGATGTTGCCTGTTCAATGAAGCCTCTGCTCATTAATGCTGTAGCCAGTTGTGACAATAGGTGGTACATCGGACCGTGATGGCTCACGAGCTGCCCGCAGATATCAAGTTCCTCATGGGCAGTGTATTGCCACCTATGTCCTCATTGGCTGTCACTGCGGGTCTCGTATGTGTGGAGGTATCACAAATGTGTGTAGCCCTGCAACTTATGGGTCTGGGACAGAAAGAAGAGCAGACCCCTTCACTGTGTCCAGCTTATCCTCCAGGCGCCGGTCTGCAGCCAGCACATCCAACTGTGATCCCCCACCTGACACCATGGACAGGCCCACAATTGCATCCTCCTCCTTCACCAAACCTAACCCTAACACTGCAGATGGGACCTCCATGCTGCTTGGCTCCTCTGTGGTTACGGTAGAATTACCCTGTCCCTCTTCTCTTGAGGTCTCACCCTCCACGGCTTGCCAACATCCTGACAGCTCAACCTCACTGCTGTTGGATGCACTTCCTGCCCCAGTCACATGTCCTCAGAGGAGGTACCTAATGGTAGTTTGGCTGAGGTCTGTAGAGCCATCTGGAGGCCCTTGGCCTGGAAAGTATCTCCTCTGTACTTCCCCCTTCATTTGCAGCAGACACTGAATGAAAAGGGAGAGAGGAGAGGAAGTTAGACATATGTGTGTACACATGTGCAGTTCCAAATATTGTCAAAGTGGTTTGCTGTAATATACAAATGCCACAACCTTACACACACACTCACAAAACAATGCCAGATCTGTGTGAGGTCTGTGCAAGAGGATTGTCATAATCTGTGCTAGGGCCTGATTATGGCTATGAGTGTCATGATGGTCTGGTGATGTCACTGACATTCTAGGTGGAGTGTTGGTGTGGTGATTTCACTGGGACTCTAGGTGGAGTGTTGATGGATGTTTGGAGTGCTGGGTTCTACTGGTGTCAGTTGGACCTAATGTGCTGGGCTGGATGCATGTCCCAGTGCTTTCTCTACTTATGAACAAGAGAAATAAACCTACATGTAAACTACTAACCTTCTCGTCCTGGTCTTATGAAGAAGCAGTCTTGGTTTACCACACTGGCGATGAGGATGGTTCCTGCGCTGCTGGGAAGGGGCAGCTGGTGAGAAGCACTACCTTCCAGGGAGACATCCATCAAGCAGGAAGAGGCTGCAGGCCGGGCGGTGCAGTGGAGGTCCAGGTTGGGTTCCAGGTTGTGGATCCTCAAGGTCCCGTAGTCAGGCAGCAAGAGGTGGTGGTGGCCGTTGAGCAGCAGAGGTCCATTGGTGTCCAGCCCTACATTAGCTAGAGGATTAGCCTGTGTAGCTTGAAGTGGCTGGCGGGGGTTCTGCATTCGAGCTGGAGGTGCTGCACATAGGTCGGTGCGGAGCTGGAAAGGGGCCAGTGAATGAGTCGTTGGCGGGTGCTCTGCTTTTGAGCCGGAGATACTGTGAGGCACAGTAGTTGCTGAGGCTCAGGTGGCCCTATTGTTTCGGATGGGTAAGGTGGACTTATGGAGGGTCCCTGTGGTGGTGGCTGGGCTGCACCGTATTAATGTGAGCAGTTCCGCTGTGGGGAGGAGCGGAGAGGCCACCAGACAAGGTGCTCTGCGGGCTGATGTTGAAGATAAAGGTACAATGGAATGCAGAACTGCAGGCGTGAAGGTTGCTGGCGTAGTGGGGCCAGGCAGCGATGTTGCTCCCATGGTGTCAGGAGCAGCTATGATGACGTTGGCTGGAGGAGGGCCGACGTCGGTTGGAGGAGGACTGGCGTTCCAGCAACATAAGCTGGAACACAACGTTGAATGCCACAGCGGCATCTATTTGGAACACAGATTGGGCGGCGCAGTAAGCGCAGGCAGGCCAACTGGTGAAGTGTTGCCTATGGGCGTGGGGTCATCCCAACGTTCTGATGGAGTGTTGGTGAAGATTGTTGGATTTTTCCTCACTGCAGAGAATTCTCAGGGAAGTACACATATGGAGAATGGGAAGGCCTGCCCGTCGTTGGTGTCGGTCAAGAAAGTTTCATTTTTTGTGTATGTCAAGGTGTGGCAGCGGCAACAGGTTTCCTGCAACAAGTGGCGGGGCTTTGCAGAAAGCCTGAGAGAGTTGGACCCTGATCTATGGGGTTTGTACGTCAGGACGGTGGATTTTGCTAGCCCTGAGGACTAAAATAAGGTAGGTGTTGGGGGAGGCCAGTGTCACTATCTATGCCGTTGTATTTATGTGTGGCCTCTGGGGTTAGTAAATATATGGGTCCGGGCTTTGGGTTAATGTTAGCAGTTTAAGGCCTGTCAATTTATGTACTGCTGTTGTGTTTATGTGGTGGCCTGCTGTTTAGGACATTTCTATGGGTTTGCAGTATGGACTCTTGGTTGGGGGTTCATTGGCAAAGTTTGTAATGTTTACAATGTTTTTTTTCCAGGTTGGTTGAATTGGACATGGGGGTGTGGGGATGGCGCAGGGACTTAAGCGCCATGTCATTTTTGCATTTATTTGCCTAAAATTCATGGACATGATGGGATTGGCGCAGGGACTTTGGCGCCATGGACTTGCATTTAGTTGTTTGGCATTTCATGGATATGCTGGGGTTGGCGCAGGGACTTTGGCGCCATTACTTTATCTAATATGATTTTCATGGGGTTTATATATTGTCCTGTGGTGTTTCTGTTTGTCGTTGTTTGTAGGGGCATGTCCCCTGGGTATATGTGGATGGATGTCAGTGATTTTAAGGGGCAGTGAGGTGTTGCCTGCTGGTTTTTAAGGGCTAGTGAGGTGCTGCCTGGTAGTTTTTAGGGGCAGTGAGGTGCTGTCTGATGCATTTTAAGGGGCAGTGAGGTGCTGTCTGGTCATTTTAAGGGGCAGTGAGGTGCTGTCTGGTCAGGTGCTGTCTGGTGGCAGTGAGGTGCTGTCTAGTCATGTTAAGGGGCAGTGAGGTGCTGTCTGGTGGCAGTGTGGTGCTGTCTAGTCATGTTAGGGGGCAGTGAGGTGCAGTCTGGTCATTTTAAGGGCCAGTGAGGTGGTGTCTGGTCAGGTGCTGTCTGGTGGCAGTGAAGTGCTGTCTAGCCATGTTAAGGGGCAGTGAGGTGCTGTCTGGGGCTTTAAGGGGCAGTGAGGTGCTGTCTGGGTAATTTATGGGGATAGTGCATTGATATTAGGTTTGGTGGTAGGATTAAAGTTCTGGTTGGAGTTGTTTGGAGTTGGACATAGACATGGTGGCCACATGTCTGTGTGGGGATTAGAAGGTGAATGGGTTAGTTTGGTTGTGGTGTGTGGGGTTTCCTCAGGGGAAGGATTTGTTGTTTGTTCTTCCATTGTTGTGTCCTTCCCCGGGTTTATAGCTGAGTGGGGTTCAGGCTTTGGGGGAGGGCCTGTGATTCAAGTTTAGTTGTTGATGGTGTTTTCCATTTAAGATCTTGGTTAGATGTCGGGGTGTAGTGGCTTGGATCGGTGGGAGTTGAGAATGGTTTCTGAGCTGGTATGAGTTTTGTATTTGTAACTTTTCTGGTAATATTGCAATTGTGATGGGTCTCTACCATGGGTGTAGTGTTGTGTTAGTGGAAGCGAGGGATATATGTCATAATCTGTGCTGGGGCCTGATTATGGCTATGAGTGTTATGATGGTCTGGTGATGTCACTGACATTCTAGGTGGAGTGTCGGTTTGGTGATGTCACTGGGACTCTCGGTGGAGTGTTGATGGATGCTTGGAGTGCTGGCTTCTACTGGTGTCAGTTTGACCTAATGTGCTGGGCTGGATGGATGTCCCAGTGCTTTCTCTACTTATGGACAAGAGAAATAAACCTACATGTAAACTACTTACCTTCTGGTCCTGGTTTTATGAAGAAGGAGTCTTAGTTTACCACAAAGTTCACAGCAAATGTCAACTTCCAATGATGATGCCTAAACATATGCACATGCAACCCCCGCCAGTGACCACATGACCATGACAAGTACCCCATACAAATATATATTGCAAAGATGACATGGCATGAGAAAACTGTGCAGGCCCAGCGACATTAACTGCACATGCAAGCAGGTGTCATTGACAAGAAAGTCATGGCCTCCACGCATCACAACTTGAATGAATCCTCCCCTACACTCAGGCATAAAAGGCTATAGTACTTGATGACATCACCATCAATTGTCTCAATGGTTTGGCATAAAATGAGCGCACACTACTTCATGGTCACAGTTATTGCCACAGCCAACTGCGCTCATAGAAGGAGCATACATGAGTGTTCTATCATGTTGGATGTCCCGTAAACATGTGCAAAAACACAACATCATTGTGATGCAGTAGTGTATGGGGAAACGGCACAGGGATTACTGCACCTTATTTATTTATTTATTTATTTATTTAATTATACCACCCAGAGCCAACCGGCATCGGGCGCATAACATGAACACAAAAAAGACTCTTGACATACAATGAGGACATAGCACGGGCACACGACCGCTTAGTGCACTCAATGGTTTACATGCGAAATGAATGCGTGTATGAGCATGCAACTATGTCCACCAGTGACAAATTATCTCACACTTGTGAATGTCAACAGAGGATCTGTTGCATCATCCACCTACTCAATAGTACAACACAGTAATGCCTCAGCTTGCCTCTGGGACATCTAGCAATGGGCATAACCCACTTCCAACACCAAAACAGTGTCACAAGTACACTTTACTAATTGACAGAGACATACTGTTCCTCTCTCTACCATTAGCACAACCTCAACATTCTCAATGTAATTTTCCTACCCACAATGTTTGCACCTAAGAAACTCTTACTCCCATTACCCACTCATTTTGAAAGCATTGACTAAAGTTGTCACAACACATCACTGATGTGCAGTTAGTGGACAAGGTAAGTGGCCAATGCTGGAAAGGTTTGGGACATTACAGTGACTGTGCTTGGGTGGTCCAGTGTGGGCCATTCATGTGAGCAGCACCGTCTGAGTTGGACATCTGAGAGACAACAGGAGGCAACAGCAAAAGTAGTGCAGAGGCAATTGGAAAGATGTGGTCTGGGGAGTGTGTGTGTGTGTGTGTGTGTGTGTGAGGCGTTAGCCCAAGGAGAAGAGACAGAGTAGGTCCTGTGACCTTAAGTGACCACAGGCCAGGAAGTTAGAGGGCATTGGCATTAGGCAGAGGGAGAGAGAGGCAGGGGTGGCCATGGCAGCAGGCACCAGCCGAGCACCCTCTCCTTCCCTCTAACCTCACACATTCCATGTGTCATACAGAGGTAGGTAGCTAGGTCATCTTTCAAAGGGGTTGGGGTAGAGCTGTAAAAGGGAGGCCACATAGAGCCAGGTTGTCACCAGGGCTGGGGGTGGTGTTAGGCAGAATCCTGTGCAGTTCCCTTGGACTACAGGAGTAAGCAGTAAACCCAATTGGTAGCAGTCTGTACCACCCAGATTTACCTGGTAGCTGTGGCTGAGTAGTCAGAGTTCTTTCAAGAAGAGTTAGGCAGTATACAGAGGATACACAATAGGGCCAAAAACACAGTAGAGCAAGCAAACACTGACCAGAGCTTGGTATAAAAAGTATATCATTATTTATTGAACACACACTTAAAGAAATACACTAGCACTATAAATCAAAACAAGTTCAAACACAGTCAGAAAAGTATATACACCTCCCTTAAGAATTATTTAGACAAGTCTAAGTCAAAACACCACTTTTTGTCAAAACAGAGGTGAGCATGTAACTTAGATGGCACTCCAATAATTAAGTAACAGGGAGAGAAAAAGGCAGGTCATGAAAATAAAACAGTTCCCAACACTTTTAAAAGACCAAAACAAGTTAAAGAAAGCAGAGTCTACTGTAGAGCCAAAGTTCATAGCCCAGGCCCACTTTAAATGGAGAAAGGTGAAATGTGCCCAAGATCACACAGTTTAAAAATGCATTCCAGTCTTTGTAAAAATGTTCAGAAGAGGTTGGGTGGTTCAAAAGGTAAAGTTAAAAGGTCTGGGGGCCAACCCAGTTGAAAAGCAAAGGATTTAAGGGTCACCTTTAGCAAACCGTAGAAAGGGAGGCCAGGTGGAAAACAGTACCTTTAAAGTTGAGGAAGCTCCAGCGGTGGCAGTTGTTCCTGGCAGAGGGTGCAGTTCATGGTTTCGACCATGGGAAAAGATGATCTCGTCGAGGAGGAAACTTGGAGTCATTGCAATGCCCAGGAAGAAACCAGCCGCGGTGTTTGTTGGTTAAAAGGTGCGTTCCTGGTATTCACAGTCACAGTGGTGAAGCTTGGCTATCCGGCCGCCGGGGTGCGGCCGGGGTGCTTGGCACGGAAATGGCGAACTGGTTGATCCCACCAGCTCAGAGGAAGAAGACTCTTTCATCAGAAGATCTTCTCTTGTCGTCGAGAAAGTGGTCAGGTCGTTGCAGCAGGGCTCCACCGGTGGTGTCGTCGTTGCAGGTGGCTCAGCTTCTCCCCTCTTCGGATTTCTTAGGTCCTGTGGCGACTTCTGAAGTTCCAGTCCCAAAAGCCCTGCTTTTTTGCAGAAAATCACTCATACATGCTAAGTGGTGAGCCGGGCGGCTCACCACTGGGCCAATCAGAACAGAGTGCGACTTGAGTTGCTAAGGCAATGCAGTCCAGGTTGCCCATTCCCCCACCCACACATCCTGTGGAACCCAGACAGAGTGGCACCAGTTGGAGGGCTTCTGTGGAGAAGCCTGCCAAAAAGTGGAACAAAGGGCCCGACCTTGGTTGGAGTTACAGAGACGGACATGAACGCCATTTTAGAAAAGAGTTCTGGCAAAAAGACCCAACCGGTGATTTAATATTAAATAAATAAACCAGCGGTATCTTTAACCTTGCACCAAAAAGTGGTGTGTTTAAAATCAATGGGAAAATCCCATAGGAAATATTCTGGAGGAATATTTTGCGTGGTAACCACTGCCACCAGCCAAAAACTCGACAAGGGGGGACAGGATAGTGCCCCCTTGGAAACAGACCCAGGGGCAATCGAATTAACCCCTTCCAGTACTTCCACAATATGATGGTTTGTACTGGTTCTGTTTACAATTTTGGACTAGTAAAGTCAATGGTGACTTTACATGCCCTGGGAGACAGTAGTCAGTCCCACGGTATGGGGTCTATGTTTGGGGGTCACTATGACACCCCTGTGTTACTGCACTGAGGGTGCTGTGTAACACATACACAAAAACAGATGATACCCTATGGAGTAAAAAAGAAAAACATAGCCCATAAGCACACAAAGAGTCAAAGACATACCTCAAATCATGCCTAAGAGTCGGAGGAAAAGAGTCTCACTCTTAGCAGGAGAAAAAAACAAACCCCAAAAATCCAGCAAAGCTGCTGGGGGACTCACTAGGTTTGGGAAATTAGCCTTATAAGAGAACTCTCCGTAACAGGTGATGGCGAAAATGGGACCTCAGTAACACAGCCACAAAAGGAAGGATGGAGGACAAAGGGTACATCAAACAAAAGGCAAAAAGTGTGCAAGTTGGGGAGTGCAGGGCAGGAAATGATCCTGGTACCCAGGAGGCTTTCGTCTCAGTAGAAATTCAGGGTATAAATATATGAGGTTTTTTTTGGTGGGAAAAGAAACACAATTTCATTCGGCACAGAGTGGGACTGCTAGTCAGCGGAGGCTGTTGTTCAAAAAATGGAACAACGTGAATCCCCTGCTTGGTTGCTGGGGCATGGCAGAACAAACACTCGTCCAGAGGAGAATTGAGGCCTATTGACAGGACATGGCAGGAGCAAATGCTCAGGCCAGCCCATCGCTGGTGAGTCATATGATGAGCTACAGAGCAGAACTGGCCTGTAGTAAAGTGATTCCTCCCCAAAAAAACACAGGGGGATGCTTCAACCCTGCTGGACTCCAAATTAGGCTGTTACAGTGCTAGCACCAGTGGTGGTACAGATTTGCACGCCTCGTCATTCTAAAAGGCTCCAGCCTCTCACTTTGCTGGATAAAGAAATGTTGGAAGCCTGATGCAAGGAGAGCCAACTAGTAACCTGTGCAAAGGAGATCGAAGGGAGTGTCGCAATGAGTGGGTCAGGAAGTGGCTGTGACACGGTGAAGAGCAAATCAGAAGTCGAACACCTGAGCTTTTCGACTGGGACAATTTGGATGATTCTGGCATAAGGGAAATCCCACCTGCGAAGACGGCATGCCCTGAAGAGGAGGTTGTGTCGACCAGAAAAGCAACAGCGGGAATTACCAAAAAGAAAAGGCAAGTGTTTTACAGGTACGGAACAGATAAAGTTTGAAAAAAACATAAACATTGTTGCACTCTGACAGAATGGAGTGGGGCAAAACGCTATTAGAGAAAGACAGGAAGGCAAAAAAAAGGAAAAGAAAAGGATGGGGCGTGGCATGTTGATGCACAGCTATCCCAACTTAGGGTGGGAAGAGGAAGAAGTCAATCTCTATATTTTTAATGTACTGAAATCAATGATGTCACAGGTACTCCCAGATTATACAGGCAATCAGAGAGCATATGCTCACAACACACACACGGTCAGTGATAATAACTACCCTCAATTTAGGCTGCAGCCCTTTTAGAAGAAAACATTCTGGAGACAGAGGAATTGGCACCACAACGCCCATCAGTTTACACGCACGTCCCAGGATGAGTTGGGTGGATGGCACTGCAAGAGCAACTCAATTTGTTGGGCATTCGAAAAAGGTTCCTGTAACTGGGTACAAGAATGTAAATTCAAACATCCGTGCAGTAAGTGCAGCTCTGAATACCACAGTACAAAATTCACAAAGAGTCCCCTAACAAGGAATCCCAGGCCAATGAATCTTAAAAATCCCTGAGAAGTGATACACACTAGGAAAGTCAACAATAAAATTACAGTCAATACTAAAAGGGCTAGACTAGAAATCGGTCAAGGCAAACACTGAGATAGTGAAGAAAAAGATACAGAAGGAAGTCAACCTGGAATGGGTTGGGGGACCATTTGACAGAATACCTTTCAGCGAGTTCATCTGTTCCCACTGGGCTTGGTACCTTAAAAAGAAAAAGGGGAATTTAGGCGGATACTTCACCTCTCCTACCCTCTGAGCAAATCAATCAAATATGGCATTTCCAGCTTGGAGGCAGTAGTACTTATATTGAGATTCAGGGATCCATTGAATTATTGAGGAAGGCAGGCAGAGGAGCATTTCTAGCCAAAGCTGACATACAATCAGCTTTCAGACTACTCCCAGTACAAAGAAGTACCCGCCCCTGACTATGCTTCCAGTTTGAGGACACATAGGGCCTCATTACAACTCAGGCGTTAAGGGTTAATGCCGTCGTTAACCCTTAACGCCTGATTCCGATTTTAACGGCTGCTTTTAGCAGCCGTTAAAATCCATGGCGCTAAACCGCCTTGGTGCTAATTACGCCACCGTAATTTACATGTGGCGTAATTAGCGCCTTCCCTACTCCCATTATGCCCTATGGGGCAAAAATGGGAATGGGGAAGGGTAAAATGGGAAATGGGGATTTACCGCCCCACTCACCTTGGAATGGGGCGGTAAATCCGCCATTCACCATGGTGTAAACATAGTTTACACCATGGTGGTAAAGTTGGCGTACTTACCGCCTGGGTCGTAATGAGGCCCATTGTATTATGACAAATGTTTGCCCATTGGGTGTGCAATTTCCCACGCATTATTTAAAAAATGGAGTACCTTTTTAAAATGGTCATTTGAAAAGATCATGCCTGAAGCCTTTATTATACACTATTTGGATGATGTTGTAATTATAGACCTGCAGGGATCTAACCTGTGTAGACAGATGTTAAAGGCTTTTGAGTATCTGGCAGAAGCATGGGGCACCCCACCAGCACAGACCAAAACAGTAGGGCCTTCTCACTTAATACAGTTCCTAGGTATAGAAATTGACTTGCAAAAAGGAGAGTGTTGCATACCCAGTAAAAAAGTAAATGACCTTATGCTAACGATTGATACGATTAAATTAGAAGAGAAAGCAACAGTGAGGAAGCTTCAGTCACTAGCGGGCAAACTTGGTAAGTCCCGAATGATTTAATAATCATTAGCAAATGGCACAGAGGATGCAGCCAATCAGGTGGCTATTAACGCATGGTGAATCTCCCGATTTAAACCTGCATTCTAAGCTGCCTGATGGCTGTTCCCCCCACCATCTTCCCCCACCACGCATTCCCTTTTTTCTTTTCCCTCCCTCCCCACTTACGTGATTGTGTCGCCGCAGCTGCTCCTTCTTCCACTCTACCACCATTGTGTCTGCCATGGAAATGGAAGAAGGGGTGAAGGGATCCGTAAGGTCCCGTTTTACAGCTACAGGCAGTCATCTTGCTACAATATTTTCAATGAATGAATGGGACACCGGAAGGCATCCCGTTAATTCATTCAATATACAATGCTCTCTGCACCCGGGGTTACGGCGGGGTTACGGCATTGGTAACCCTGGGTGCTAATATCATTAACACCCTCTCCGGTGTACTGGATCGGATGTTATTGGCTGAGGGACTCTCGTTTAACTCGGGCCCTGGGCCGATAACACCTGATGTGGCTCACTGGATCTTGTGTTAATGCTTAATTATATAGCGTTAGAATAAAGATAATGGGGGGTGTGGCTCAGAATGGCGGGCTGAATCAGAGCTCTTGCTCCTATTTATACTAATTATATTCTAGAGGGACACTTTATTTGTACTTACCATTTCTCTGGTTGGACCCAGCTTCTGTCCCTTCTGGCGACTTGTGGAGTGGTCTCTTGGCTCCTTACCATATCAATAATGAGGCCTGGTGCATTTCCTGTCGGCGACATTGGGCCACGTCAGACGTTTGGTGGCGCCCCTTTTCACTGAGGCACAGTTTTCCTCATAACACCAGCACTCATGATGGGAACAGCCTTTTCCAACGAAATGAAGCTTTTGAAGTACATTTATGCTATTGTTAAGCTGCTGTAAGCATTCCTTATGGGAATATCTCTTCATAAGAGACCACTGGTATGAATAAATATAATTAACTAAAAGGTAAACAAAGAAGGGGAAGAAATAAAGAGGTAAGGAGAGAAAAAAGAAAAGGAAGGAGAGAAAGACAACTTGTATTGTGCTTTTTATCACTATTTTCTTCTTTCACCAAAAGACACTGGACTAATATTAATTTTTGTTTTTCTTTTTTAAATTCTCTCTGCCTTTTTTTTTAATCAACTTTATTTTTTACTGTCATACGAAACACAAGTACATTAGACATGATGTAGAGTGCACATTATTTTTGAGTTTATGGGGGACAGTGCTGCCAGTGAGTGACAGTTCCGGTGCTGGAGCACAAGTGTGCCCTTTCTTCTTTTACGGGATTGGTAATGGAGCTTAACCCGGGGATAAACCATTCAGGGCAGGTTCCGCGTTGAGTGAGTCAGTGTCGGATGAGTCTGAAGCTGGCCTCAAGTAGTTCCGGAGGGGGGCCTATATGTCCTTTGGTCGGCAGGCCGTCGTGATATTTATGACATATGCCTCCTCGGTCTCCTGTACATATACAAGGTCCTTCAGCCATGCTCGTCGAGTGGTGGGTATTTTGGATTTCCACGCTCTGAGGATATTTCTCTTGGCGACCATTCCTGCTAACGCAAAGAACCGCCATGTTTTAGTTGGGACCTTTCCTATGTCTCTCAGTAGGTATTTCCACAGGGTGGCTGGGATCTGAAGCCCGATGATTTCACTCACTGTTTCCGCCACCTCTGTCCAGAACTGTTTTATCAGGGGGCAGGTCCAATACATATGAAAGGAGTCTGCTGATGTGGTCTGACACTTGGGATATTCTGGCTTCGATGTGGGGTTAAAGTTAGCTATTTTGTTGGGTGTGATGTGTAGGTGATTCAGTATCTTGAATTGAATCAGTCTGAAGTTTGCGCATATTGAGGCAGATTTGGTGTATTGGCAGTATCTGGTGCATTGGGTTTCTTCTATGGGGGCATCCAGGTCTTTTTCGCATTTAGCTTTCATTGTGTTTTTAGAACGGGTGTGTCATTGGCGGCCTGGTATAGCGTCGAGATGCCACCTGTGAAGCCTTCCAGTGTCAGGATTTCGGTGAGGAATGGGTGTGTGGGGGGGATTTCCAGAAAGGAGGGCCATTTTGTATTACATGCTGCCTACATTCTGTGGTATTGTATCAATGTTGTTAGCCCAGTTCAGACTTTTAGTCGAACAATTTCCAGGGTTGCAAACTTCACTTCCGAATATAGGTCTCCCAATCGCATTTCTTTCCCGGGATCCCATCTCCTCTGTACGGCTGTGTCTGAAGTGGGTTTGAGATCTGGATAATCTGGATAATGCCATAACGGGATATGGCATCCTAGCCTGTCAAATATTCGGGACCAGGATCGTACAGTGGAGCTTACCGGGTCAAGCTCTCCCCTGTCTCTTGTGACTTTGGCAAATGGCATTGCTCTAGGATTTAGTTGGGCTGCTGAAAATTTCTCGACGAGTATGTATGCATGTGGTCTGCCCTTGCTGCTCAGTGCTTAGCAAAGTGTGCTTGGGCAGCCTGAAAATACAGTATAAAATATGGAGCAGCAAGCCCCCTCTTTCATACCTTTCACTCATCTTGGGCCATTGAATATGTGCTGTTCCCCAACTTCACACAAAGCTTGCTGACATGTTTTGCAATTTTTGAAAGACCGATTTGCCAGGCCATATCGGGATATTGCAAAACAAGTATAATAATTTTTGTACAATCACCTTTTTCAGTAGTGATATATGCCCATATAATGATATCGGGAGTTTGTCCCACACCCTGAGATTGTGTTCTAGGAGTTCCAAGGAAGGGTCTAAATGTTTGCCAGTAAGGTCTGTTTGTGGATAGTATGATTCCAAGTATCGGGCTGAAGTGGGTGACCATTTGAATTGTGTGGTGGCAGGGGACTGCACTGTGAAAGGTGTAAGAGGGATAATTTCGGACTTTGCTTGGTTTATCAGATACCCCGAGTACTTGGCGAACGTCTGAATTTCCTGCATCACTGGTGCGAGGTGAATTTCAGGGTTTTTGAGGTATAACATAATGTCATCTGCATACAGTGAAACTAGTTGGGGGGATCCCCTAATAGGTATTCCCCTCCATTCATGTTTGTATCTTAGTTTATATGCCATTCCCTCAATGGTTAGTGCAAAAATGAGGGGGGATAGTGGGAATCCTTGTCTGGTGCCTAGTCCAAGCGTACAGCTTGTCGACAGGGTATTGTTAGTTTTGACAGCTGCCCTCGGGTCGGTGTATAGGACTCGAATGTATCTGGTGACTACCGGGCCAAACCCCATTTTACTTAGAACCACATACATGTACCTCCAAAACACAGAGTAAAAAGCATTTTCAGCATCCAGGTTGACAGCTACGGTCTGGGCTTTCGGGTCAACTTGTAAGGCAATAGAGAAGAATCTCCTGAGGTTTAGTGCGGTAGATCGGGTGGGAATGAATCCCGATTGGTCGGGGAGGACTAATTTGTTCGCAAATTTTATTAGACGATTGGCGATTACCTTAGCGTATACTTTGGCGTCTGAGTTGATTAGTGATAATGGTTGGTAGGGGTGGTTTATGTGGCTTAAGAAGGATTGTGATAATCGCTTCTCTCATAGTGCTTGGTAACAACTATCTGGTCAGTGCCTCTTCCCATATTTCTAGTAACTTCGGGGAAAGTGCTGTCTTGAAAGTTTTATACAGGTCAATTGGGATACCGTTGGAACCTGAGGTTTTACCTGCTTGTAGGTCCATGATGGCTTGCTCTATTTCTTCAGTGTTTAAAGGGAGGTTGAGTTCTGTTTGGTCCGCTTCATCCAATCTAGGTAGGGGGAATGAGTTCATGTATTCCTGCAGATCTTCAGGGGGTTCCATGTCAGCATTGGTATACAGTTTATTGTAGAAGTTCCAGAACAAGTAATTTATTTCTGCAGACCTAGTTTGTACTATTTCCTCAGTGTCAATTATGCTGGTTATGTGTCTCATCTCTTGTTCCACTCTAATGAGGTTAGCCATAGTTCAGCTAGCTTTGTTTCCTTCACTGTATTTTCTTGCTCTCATAGGTTGCATCACATAAAATATTTTGCGTTCAGATAGTGATTTGAAGTTTGTAAGTCGCTCAAATATTTTGTGAAAAAGGGTTTTGCTATTGTTTTGCACCTGTGCTGCTTCTAGTTCGTTTAGCATGTGCTCGGTATTGTCTAACTCTTTTCTTATTTCTTTCAATGTTCCATATGTCCGCGACATCAACAGAACTCACAGCTTTTGAAGGTTTCGCAGATAGTAGTGTTAGATCCGACAGAGCCGGCGTTCCACTCGAAGAAGTCCACTATGTCTGTCCTAAGTGTTTCAATCATTGTGTCGTCCTTCAGCAGGGCTGGGGGCATTCTCCAAATACGGGAAGTGGATTCCGAATTTTGCAGGGTCCGTTCAAGGAGGACCGTGGAATGGTTGGACATTGTCGGCTGAAGAATCTTGCAAACATTTGCATCTGTGATAAGGTTCGGTGAGCATAGCCAATAGTCTATTAGTGAGCATAAGCCATGTACGCTTGAGCAGAAGGTGTATTCCCTCTCCTGTGGGTGTAATTCCCTCCATACATCTGCTAAGGGGAGCATGGACATGGTTTGGTTTATGATTGCGGCGGCTTTAGAATGGCTTCTGCCGCCGCTCAAAGTTCGGTCAAGGTTAGGGTTGAGGATAGTGTTCAGATCGCCACCCCATATCACATTGGCCTGGCCAACTGGCAATATCAGTTCTGGGATTTCGAAGTAGAAACTTGGGCTGTCGATATTAGAAACATAGGTGTTTATATGATCATTTCCACGTTATATAGTGTCCCCCATATGATCACATAGCGACCCTCCTCATCTATTGCAGTTCTGGCTATCTGGAAGTTTATGCGCTTATGTATCAGTATGAGCATGCCCCTTGCTTGGGTTGAATAATTAGTGGCAATTCTCATGTGGCCCCATGTCTGGGCAAATGTATCCATGATTTTTCTGGTTGCATGAGTCTCTTGCAGGAGAAGAATGTCTATTTTGTGCCTGTTGGCATAGCTTAAAAGTTTTCTCCCTTTGATCGGATGTGCCAGACCTCTGATGTTCCATGTTAAGTGTTAAGTGTTTAACCCCCTGTGTCTTTCTTATTGAGGGCACTGGTGGTGAGTTGTCTCTTAAGTTCTGGTGGTTGTTCCCCGATCTGGTGTAGTGTATTCTTTGTGTTTGTTAGATTTTTCTTTATTTTTGACAACTTTCCCTTTCTCAGACTATGCCTGTGGTTAGGCCAGTGATTCGGATGCCTTCCATAGGGTATGTTGTTCATTCTTCTTCGGTTCCCAACTGGCCATCATGCCCTTGCCCCCCCTCCCTCACCATCCCCCCAACTGGACAGTGTAACCCTTTGTAACAATGTCAACTTTTGCAATGGTGGGTGACTCTGTGAGCGCGTTGCTTTCCTATGACAGAGAGACCGCCCCCCGGAGGCCGCTGCGCCTTATTGTGGTAGAACGAACCTGCATTTAACTTGGGAATCTCTTCAGGTACTCATCTTCCTTCAAGTGTTGGAGCCACTGGGTTGAGTGTTTTTGTCTGCGGGTAGCAGAATGTTTAGTTCAATGTAGCCCACAGCCTCTTCGGGAGTGTCAAAAAACTGTGACTTGCCAGAGATCTGCAGGCAGAGTCTGGCCGGAAATAACACGGCGTGTGGTATAGCATGGGCTCTAAGCACTCTTTTTACCTGGTCGACGGATTGGCGGGCTAATTGTACTCCATTGGAAAACTCAGGGTGTATATGTATCCTTGCCGAGTCATACATTAGGGTCCCTTTCTCTCTAGACAGCCTCAGGATCATTATGAGTATATATTGGCGGGCTAATTGTACTCCATTGGAAAACTCAGGGTATATATGTATCCTTGCTGAGTCATACATTAGGGTCCCTTTCTTTCTAGAGAGCCTCAGAATCAGATATCTGTCTTGATAATTAAGCAAGCGGGCTATTACTGTTCGAGGTGGAGCCCCTGGTTTGGAGGGGAACGAGGGACCTGTGGGCTCAATCAGAAATTGTTAGGAGAATTGTGCATGAGGGAGGATGGTGCGGATCACTTTTTCCAGAAATACTTCCATTGGGACATTAAGGGGCTTCTCTGCTAGCCCGACCACCCTAATGTTATTTCGGCGTGATCTCGATTCTAAGTCCTCACATTTTATTTGGACCGTCTTCAAATTCTTCCTGATGTCTTCTATGTCTTTTCCATGTTGAACGGAGGTGTCTTCCAATTCCCTTATCCTGGTTTCTGGCTCTGGTGTTTACCTGTTGGACGTCAGATTTAATAGAGGATACAGTGCTGCCTATGTCTTCTAGTCTCTTATTTACTGCCGCAAATCTGGTCTGGAGAGCCATCATGTAGGGGTCTGAGGTGTTATCTTTGGGTGGCTGACTGTTAGCGGTCGGCATTTGGGGTGTTTCGTCCACCCGTGTCTCCATGTTTGCATTTGTGAAGGCAGCCATGGGGCCCTTTTTGCTGCTCTTATTGCCCCAGGGCATTTCTTTGTGGACAAGGCTAATTAACTGGTGTGCCCTTCTTGTCTCGGAGGTGGTGACAAGTTGGGCGCAGTTGGCTTCGTGCTTCACTGTTCTGCCATTCTGGTCGCATCAAGGTACAAGCCCAGTATGGGAAATGAGTTGTGGGGACCTGATGGGACTATGGGCGGGATCTGCACAGAGGTGTAGGGCTCGGTGAGGGTGCCGCTTTGGTGCAGGTTGATGTAGTTGGCTTCAAACCCCACTAGTGTGTCAGTTCTTTAAATGGGCTCACCAGACAGGTATGAGAGCAGTGATCTGTTGGCTCTGCCTTTGTGAGTCTTAAGTATGCACTTTTGGGTGTTGACAGCTGCTTTCAGAGACACTACTTGAGTGGCGTGATTCCACTGGAGCCCTGTTATTCGGGGTAGGGTATGCCAACCTGTGTGTACCAATCCGTCTATGCTAAGTAGTAGCTTCAGGACGGCTTAATGGAGTTTGTGGTCAGTGATCAGGCACTCGTATCATGTGAGTGATTCAGTGCTCTGTTTGGATGATTTATGCTATTTGTGGGTAGTTGCCAGGTGCGGGTCAACGTGTTGTGATGGTCAAGAGTCTTATGCTCCCCTGTCCCGGTCGGGCATGCTCGCTTCCTTTTCCTGGCAGCTCGCATATCATGTCAGCGGTCCTACAGTAACAGCTTTCCAATTCCTCGCTGCTTCTCTGCTTTCCAGTGGTCAGAGTTGTGCGAGCAGGCATGGTCAATCGACCAGTGCTGCTTCTAGTGTGGGATGGGATCTGCAGCCTCTGTTCGCGCTGCCAGGCATGCAGGGCCAGTCAGCAGTTGCCGTATTTCTCAGCAGTTTTAGGTTCAGAAGGGGAAGCAGCGACAGTTCTGGATACCCAAGAGTGTCCTTTAATCGAATCCAAGTATATTTTTCTGGCAGCAGGTCTCGTTCAGGAGGATGTGATCAGATGGGTTTGGTATGTGGTGCAGATACACGGTTAGGCAGCCATGTTCATCGGCATCCTACAGCGCCCCCTTCTCTCTGCCTTTTTGACTATTGAGTTATAGGAAGAGGTTGAAGTGTTTTGGTTGTCTTTTTGAGTCTTGGAGATCTCCTAGTTACCTTAAATCTCCCTATAATATTACTTCACCAAAAGGACAAGCAAAAGGCTGCCACCTAAACAAGGCCTAAAAATGATTCCCCTCCTCCTGTCAATTCTCGAATCAAATATGGAAACTACTTATTTAGAAATAAGAGCTATCAAACCCTTTATGGAAACCACTAATAAACTCCAACAAATGGATGAACGATGGGCGAACTTTGAAAATAGAATTGCAGAGATTGAAAGAAGAATTAGTGTGACTGAGGATGTGGCCACTAGAGTTGCTCTCATGGAAAAAAAAAACAATATTCGGTCTTCAGAAAGAGAATGAAGACTTGGTCACCAGGAATGTTAGAAATAACCTTCGCATTTTTGGTTTTCGTGAAGGAGTGGAAGGGGATGATGTGGCTCTGTTTCTGAAGAAAACCTTCCCAAGTATTATGAATCTTCACTGTCCATTGCCCTTACTATTCAAAGGGCAAATAGGGTTGGTGCTAAAAGGGAAAAGGGTTGAGTCATATAAGAAGAATGCACGGAGAACAATAATCTTCCTGCACCAAGAACAATAATCTTCTTGCTTCTTGAATATACTCAACTCCAACTGATTTGGCAAAAGCTAAAGGGATTGAGCGTCTGGTTTAGAATGGCCATAGGATTTTTATTTCACAGGATGTGTCCAAAACTACAGCTCAATGGAGGAAAGCGCTCCTCTCAGCATCAGACCATTTCTCACTGAATGTGAGAAATGGTCTGATTCACCCCTGCATTTTCAAAGTCACCATCAATGGCAAAACATTGTTATTTGAGGATGCAGATGACTTAAAGAATTTCATTAAACTACAAAAGATGGAAGCAATTGATACTGGCACCATCATTCATACATGATACACCTTTGTGCCTCCTTTGATCTTTGTTTTATAATTCATGTAGTTATGTTTAAGTTGCTAAACCCATAGGAAGAGCAGTTTTTGGGTGGTTTATAACTTCGCGCCCCCGGGACAAATCCTCACCAAACTATGCAAACAACGTATATGGCCCACACTGAATGTCTTTGCAAGGTTTGGTGACGTTTGGTCAAGGGCAGGCAAAGTTATAGGGGGGTCCCAACATTTCTTTTTCCCCATAGACTGAATGGAGAACAAATGTTGTGCATGCCAACAGCCCAAAAAGCTGGACAGATTTTCACCAAATTTGTGGCAGTAGCGGTGGCTTTTTCCAAAACCGTTCTTTTGTAAATTTTATGAAAATCTGTCCAGTAGTATTTTTTTAAACGACCAATAAGTGGGTCTCAACAAATGTGTGATATCTATGTCCGCTCTGCAGATACACTTCCCTGTTCGCTTCGTAGACAGGACACTGATTGGCTAAGGAGGCAACGTGGTGTCTGCGGACATCGGACGCATCCAATGATTGGATGGTGAAAAGGATGAAGTGCGTTAGATTTTTGGAAACACCTGCCTTCTTGGATCTGCTGACAGCGACCGGGAAAACATATTAAAAAACACAACATTGCACTTGTCAAATTTATCAAATAATCTCTGGGGATGTGAGGGGTGATTAGGATGGGATGGAATATGGCTGCAAGAAGCAAAAAAAAACAGGTGTTTATCACCACGAATGTCCGCTAACAGTCCTGAGAAGTTTGCTGAAACCTCCGCATTACAGGGTTGGTTAAAAGCAGTTGGAAATTCTAATTGAAAAATGGTGCTAATTGATGCACCACTGCTCCAACGTTCACTCATGAACAGAAAACCAACATTTTCACAAATGTGAACATGGACCCTTAACGGAGGAGCAGGAACGCAAGAAGAAGTGGTTCCTTCCATCTTCACCTGCACACAAAGCTCTTGAGAAGATTGTGTTTGATAAAACTTACTTTTCACACGGTGCATAAGTAATGGATCGATTAGAATAGATTTAAGAACGGCTACTGAAAGACATTTCTGTTATGTTTTCTACACAGCCACATCCTGCCCTACTGCGCAGGTTCCACCAACGCCCAATTCTAGGCTAATGTTTCATTAAAATGCAGTCTATGTGTTAGTTGAATTTGTCAGTCAATTTCTGCATCGGCCTTCTATTGCGAGCTACACACACTGCATAGCACTAACCTCTCAATCACATTGTTGACTCCAACATTGCATGTTGTTTTCTCTGTGGCCCATATGCCCTTTCGCGGTACCGGTAATAAGGAGTACCTTGACATCATTTACGGTGGTGCAGCAACAAGCTGATGCCAAAGCCTTGCGAATCACAGTGCTCCATCCAATGATCTTATAGCCAAAGGAACACTGTGTGACTCACGATAAACATTTGTGTATTGAGAACAAAGAAAGAAACACAAAATGTAGTTGACTATGGAAATCGGCGGATGTTCTCAGAGCATTTATTGTGAAAGAAAAGCACATTCTAAATTGCCGAGTTATGCGGTTTCGCTTAAAGATAGTGTTTTGTATTCAGAATTGGGGCGCGCTGTGCTGTGAAAGGATGTGTGTTGATATTCCAGGTTGTGCGTCAACTGACGTCTGGACGTAGGTGATCATTGGCTGTATTTGGCTACGCTGCACAGTAGTGTCATGGATATGGGTGGAAAATATCGCTCAGAATGGTGATGTCAGCTTCAGTGGAGGGGACTATGATTTAGTGCCGAAAGGGTAAGGTGCATAGGAACAGTTATTACGATCGATCAACCTATGCTTAAATACACATGCCCAAACACTTGGGGCAATAATATTTTGGAGCAGAGTACTCCTTTAATGCCACTGAATGACATTTTTCAATTTTATTCCCGACCTACCTCCGAATGAATTTGTAAAGTTTAGTGGGATTCTGTGAAGAGGGGGCAAAATTAGAGGGGGGTCCCATAATAATGTGAAGGCTAATAAATGAGGTGCCATTTGACGAATCTATAATTAATTTTGCAAACTGACAGCAGATCTATATATAAATTATTTTGCGAAGTTTGATGGGGTTTTGTCAAGAGGGGGCAAAATTAGAGGGGGGGCAAAATACTGGAGAGGCTTATGAATGAGGTGCCATTTGACAAATCTATACTTACTTTGGCGAACTAATAATAGATGTATATATAAATGTTTTTGCAAAGTTTGGTGGGATTTTGCCAAGAGGGGGTAAAATTAGAGGGGGGTCCCAAAATATTGTAAAGGTTTATAAATGTGGTGCCATTTCACAAATCTACACAAAGGTTTGCAAAAAGGTCATACGTCTAGATGTAAATGTTTTTGTAAAGTCAGAATGTTTTTTGTCAAGTGGGGGCTAGGTTATATGACTATTATATGTGCATACATTTGACACTTTGTAAAAAATTAAACATATGTGGATTTTCAGCAAACTTGTGTAAGGAACATTGCCAAGGACCTGAAAGCATGGTTTTGCAAATGTGCCCATGTTTTATTTTTTGACAAGTGTCACAATGTAGGTACAACAAATAGTGATATACCTTTGGTGAATGAGGTGTAGCTTTTGGCCATGGGCAGTGGCCAGATTGTTTGGGTCATGGAATAAGGTCATTATTCGGACAATCTGGCTACTGGCCATGACCACGAGGGACAACACATGGGGTTAAAGTGCCCATGTCCACCTGGGACTAGCTTTGGTGTGAGGTTACTAGAAATTGGGATAGGTTTGAAAGGGAAGAAACATGTAATTGTGGTAATATGATCATAGGGTTCTCTTTTTACCTTCTGCAGGCAGCTATGCAAAGCGAAGAGGGGCTCTGTACGAAACCCTGCCTTCCCATTCCGTGGTGGCCATCTTGGAAAAGGATTTTCTTCCTACACTACGACGCCTGAGGCATCCCGCTGTAGGAAGGAAAATCTTTCTTTTAGCACCCCGGGTTTCCGGCTTTGGGAACCTAGGGTGCAAATGGCCTTCATTCCCCATTGCAGGGGCTGGAATGGGGGGATAATGGTCTGGAGACCTCGTTATCCACCCTCGCTTCGCTTGGACTGATAATTTGGGCTGCCAGATCTGTATCCACCGTTCCAGTCCCTGGACCAGGGGATAAACGCCACAATATTTCCATTAGAATACCACAAAATGGAAATGGAAATGTTGGAAAATCTTATTGATTGTATGTACTTTACTGATAAATATAAAGTAGATGGAGTCTGTATGTTTTTATTTTTTATTAGGTCTATTTTTTAACTTTGAAAGGTGGTTTCTAAAGGAACATTTCTTTTATTGTTTTTGGATGTATATATTTTTTTTTGCCGGAGAGCTTAGAATGAAAGGTGGGGAGGGAAACGAGGGAAGAGGCCCCAAACACCAATATGGAGGGGCTAGTGGATAGGGGAAAATGTTGTGTGTGTGTTATGTCTAAGGTAAGGGGCATTGTTTATCATGCTCCTTGATTACAGCAGTAGTGGTGTCTGTTGGGGAGGGGGTATGGCATTAGCTGATTCCATTGTAAAATAAATAGCAGTTTTGCTAAATGTATGTACTGTGTACTAGATTGTTACTGGATAATGAGTGGGAATAGGTATTGGAGCTGTGCAAGGGAAATTTTGAAGTTGAAATTTCCTAGATCAGTAGCAAATGCAGTTCCGAACTGTCCGTGAAGTATGGATTTTATCATGAAATGCGGACGGGTTATCGGACACGTCATCACCAGCGTATGGTCATGTGGCTATGTACGGAAGTTTCGGTATGAAGTCAGATGTTCGTAGATGTTTACGAATGCAAAACTAGTTGAAATTGTTGCAAAAAGTAAAAAGTGTACAGAAGTGTTAAAAATGATTCTAGAAGGTGAGAAATTAGCAGTTCACGGTGGTGGTGCAAGTTATGGTTGCTTAGCTTACCATAACTGTTAATATATATATATATATAATTGTGCAGAAGCGGTCTTTTCCTGAAAATCCAAAGTCTTACAGGCGGCAATCAAAGCAGCGTACTGGCATCATTACAGCAGAAGGGAGTCTGCAACCCATGTTGGCACTTGTCACTTGCGTCTTTTGATCTTTTGGTTACTTTATCTCACCTTATCTTAAATGTAGATTATTTGTTCAAATCATTAGATTTAGTTCTTTATAAAATATTATATTGAAGTCTATGACATGGAATGTTAAAGGTCTTAATAATCTAATTAAAAGACAACATGTTTTAACTAATTTTAATAGATTTAAACCAACTATTGCATGCTTATAGGAAACCCATCTATCATTACAAGAATCCATGAAATTAAAAATATTTTGGTTTGGTGATGTATTGGCTAGTCAAGCAGAAGGGAAACATAATCGTATGGCAATTTTAATTAAAATGTTTACTAAATATAAGATATTACATAAAGACACTGATACTAATGGTAGATGGGTTTTAGATGGGTTTTAGCAAAGCTTTCAATTAATTCTCAAATGTTCTCAATTCTTAATGTCTATGGGCCTACTAATTCTGACCCTGATTTATGTTGTAAATTGATTTTGAAATCGGATCTCCTCAATTTGGTATTATGTGGGGTCTTTAATATTATTATCGATTCTTTTTTAGAATGAATATCCCCTTGTAAATTTAAACTCAACAAATTACACACTGAATTTACAAGTTGTTTAGTTAGAGTTGTTGATTCTTGGAGGTTCTCAGACCCTACAGATCTGGAATTTACCTTTCACTCCCTCCCACATAACTCATTATCGCGTATCGATTACATTTGTGTTGCCAAAACCTTGGTATGTGCAATAATTGACTCCACTATTGAATGTCCATTATTATCAGACCATTGTCCTGTAATCACTAATATACAACTGGATGTGCTAGAAATAGTTTAAGCAGATGGAGATGTAATAACTGAGTTCTTTAAGACATTAATTAAAAAAAAATATTTTCTTGATTTTCATCATTTTTTTTCTTCACATTAATAAAGACGAGGGCCCTTCTCTTATCAATAATTGTGATACATACAAAGTAGCCTTATGGGGACACATTATTTATTTTGTTGCTAAAAGAAAGAAAGAGGCCAAGAACTATTTAGATGCACGTTATGGACAATTATGTGCTCTACAGAAGAAATACAATGCTAAAGCAAGTGATACTTTGCTTGGACACAGTTTTACTCTTTGCTTCTCTAGTAACAAAAAACATACAGAACAAGCTTGTGGTGCTATGCTAAAATTCAAATCCAAAATATATCAATCATCTAACAAAGCTGGCAAAGCTTTAGCCTCATATCTCAACATCGGAAAAGAGAGAACTAGAATATATGCTGTTAAAATGATTTATGTAAAATAGTATCCTTTGATGCAGATTTTCTTTGCCAAATTCTATAAGAACCTATATTCCTCTGAGCATCTTCATTCCACTATGCATTTCAATGATTGTTTGACCACTTGAAGCATAGACATCTTATAAACATTGACTTAAGTATTCTACATGGTCCAATCCATGTCATTGAAATTATTAAGGCCATTCAAGATCTTAAAAGAGCCAAAGCTGCTTGACCTGAAGGACTCTCTATGGATTTCTTTGCACATTTCTCCTCTACCCTTTCACCTAAGCTTGAATCTCTGTATAATTCTTTCACAAATACGGGTGAGTCATCAGGTTCCTTCACCGAAGCTCTTTTGATCCTCTTTGCCAAGCATTATAAAGATAGTGAATTGCCCAAAAATGATAGTACAATATCATTAATATATTCAGATTTTAAGATGTTTGCCAACATTTTAGCCAATAGAACAGAGTCCTTTATGCACAAATTAGATAAACATGATCAGGTAGGATTTGTTAAAGGTAGGATCATCTCCACTAATTCTAGACTTTTTATAAATGTCCTTCATTGTATAAATAGGAAGAGTCATCTAAGAGAACCCTACATGGCAATAGCTCTTGATGCAGAACAAGCTTTTGACTATGTTGAATGGGACTTTATGTTTCAAGTGCTAAAGTGGCATGGAATCAAGGATGGGTTTATTCATTTAGTTGAGCTACTTTATTCAGATCCAAAAATATCTATTTTTATTCATAACCAATTTTCCCCACGGTTGTCCCTTCATAAGGTACAAGGCAAGGCTGCCCTGTTTCACCTATCATATTTGTTTTCACCCTTGAACCATTATTAGAACTAATACAATCAAAAAATACATTGAGGGTATTAAATGTGGTGATTATAAATTTAAACTTGCTGCATACGCTGATGACATGTTCATTTTCCTTGAAAATCTGAGCACAACACTCATCTACTAGACACAATTGATCTGTTTTCCTATTTCTCGGACTATAAATTGAACAAAGACACATCCGAAATGCTTCCTCTCAATGTCTATTGTATAAAAGAAGATTCTACCCATTTTGGTTTTATTTGAAATCCTATTTCTATTAAGTATTTGGGTTTCTCAATTGCCTCTTCACTTCCTCACTTAGTCAAGATCGACCTACAAAACCTCCAATGAAAATGAAATGAGTCCGTAACCTTATGGTCCCACTTATACTTATTATGGTGGGGAACATTACAGCCTATTAAAATTATGTTCACTCTTGTCATTCTATACTACTTGCAAAGGATTCACATTCCTTTACCTTCCCTTTCTCCTATTTTTAATCTATTGACAATATTCTTATAGATTTTCTTTAGGGACCTAAGAAAAAGAAAAGAATTGCTGCCAGAAAACTTAAGTGCTCATATTCTAGTGGTGGTGTAAGACTCCCATATGTGAAAAATTACCATAGAGGTTTTGTTCTAAAACAAGCAAACGTGTTTTTTCCACTAATGATGACATGAATCCTCCTACTTGGTTAACTGTTGAGAAATGTCTTGTTCTATCATTTGACATCCAAGACATAATTTATCTGTGTAATGGACCCACATTGAGCTTTTCCAAAACAATCTGTCTCACTAACTCTTGCATGAAGGATTTCCCTTTTCATCAAAACAATAAGCCTGGTATTTTCCCCCTTTAGATGGTATGATAAAAATATAATTATAAATGCTAGTATAAATGATAGAAGCACTTCCGCAAAGCTTGGATTAAGAATGGAGTTAAATATATTGATCAACATGTTGTGGGAGATGATATTCTTTCAGCTAAAGAATTTAAACTAAATTGTTGTTACCAACATTTCCTCCCAGGCAATATTTTGCTCTAATGAATGCATTTGTAGATTGTATAAGTAAAAAGAATTCTCAGCAATCAGTTGTAGATCCTGCTATATTCCGTTTCTTGGAATCTATTGATATCATCAGTGCTTTCATCAGTGCTTCCAACTTTTACAAAGTTCTTATGGCAGAAAGACCCCATCTGAACTGTAGTGGGTTGAAGATTGTGGAACTCAATTTGGGAATTAAATGTGTTCTATGATTTGCTCTAATATTAACATGATATCTGCCTCGGCAAACCTAACCTAAACCCTCTATTTCTTCACACATAGACCCTCCATCACTCCTAAGAAAAGTGTTATGTCTAAGTTGTCTTATGATGATCTATGTTGGTCCTGTCACTCAGCTACTGGGTCATATGTTTTTGAATGCTCTTTGGTTAATGCCTTTTGGAAACAGATATTGATTTTCCTTCAACACATTTTTAAGGTCTATTTCCCATTGCATTTAACCAATATCTTGCTTGGTAACGGGTGGTGGAACAATTAGATTGGAGAAATGCATTGCCAACTCACCCTCTCTCAATTTAAGACATGCCAAAAAGTAGAAACATGTTATTAATTATTAAATAATACAAGTACTTAGTCCAGTCAGTTCATATATAAATCACATTATATATAATAATGCTTTTTTTTTCTCAAATCCTGATTTTCCCTTTTAATGTATTGTATTATAGAGTAAATGTTAAGGTTTGTAATTGTTATATTGCACTATTGTCATTGTATGTTTGTACTGATTGTTGATGTGTATTTTAGTGTTAAATAAAATCAATATATCAAACTAAAAAAGAAAAAAGAATAAAGATAATGATGCATTTTTATATATTTTTACATACATGTGTGAAGAGATCAAATGGAAACTGTTTACTTTTATTTTACGTGTATAAGTCTAAACAATTATAAAATGATGTATGAAACATCTGACATTTTAGATGTTTTAATGGGTATGTGCGCTATAATGTAAAAAAATCTAATACTATTTTATTAGCTTTTCATTATTTATTGGTAATGTGAACAGCTATACTGAAATGGTATCAAGAATTGTGTTTCATTTGGCTTGGAAGGAAAACTGTTCGGACCCCAACTCTTTTTGCATGCCTATAATCAAACGATTGGCTTAGCAACAAAACAGCAGATGGCCACCGTTAAAAAGATGGCCAGAGTCTATGCCCTGGGGATCCTCTATTATATTAGTGAGAAAAAAAGGTGTTCCAGTTGTACACAAATCTGATCAAAAGGCCAAAAGCCAAACTATTTGTTATTGAAAGTCAAAAAATGAACTTGTCACTAAAATGTAAAGCTCCTCTAGATGTTGTGGACTTGCAAACAAAAAATCAAATAGTGAATATGAGATGCATGTTAACATTATCCCAAACTTAACTTGGGTTTATTAGTATCAAAAAAGGCTTTTAAATCAGTGACAACACCCGAACTATGTAGTGCATTGTGGATAGACTGGATAGAAGTGTTCTCTGCCCAAAACCTATATGAGGAGATACTAAAAATATATCCTTCTAAAGTCAGACAACCTGGCCCCAACAGTTCTAAAATATGATCCTGAATTATGGTCCACTATCCTTCATGGACTTTTTTAGGAGATAGTTACCAAACAGAGGCTTCCATTTATATGGCATTCTTGCATTATCATTAAGATGATCATCATTTTGGCTCTAGCCCAGCCAGAGACAGAAATTCAGCACTGTTCAGCACTGTTCCGCTTCAAAGAGGAAATCCTGAGGTCCTGAGGTCATTGGATCCAAATGTTCCAATCATTTTCACATCCTGGACCTCTTGGCTGCCGTTGATACTATCAAATATGCCACACTCCTTGACAGCGTTGGCATATCATGTTCTCCTCTCCTCTTTAGCTGATTTCATCTTTTCTTGATGAAACAGAGATCATGGACAGGTCAGGTATTTTCCTTTTAAATTCCAACACTCAGTGCATGGGGTTCCCCAATGCGCCATCTTCTCACTATAGCTATTAAATACCCTGGATGATCTCACTATGCCCTTTTCTGCCACCTTCAAAACTTAAGCAGAGAATATGCACATTGCCTTCCATCTCCCCAGTTTCTTTTATGATATTCGTCACATTCCAGACTGGCTGCTTCAAATACAGGACTGGATAACAGATAATCAGCTTTATTACAATGCCATGAACATGTTGTGTTCTACCTTGGTAATTACAATATCTCTTTTCTCCCTATGTATGTCCCCTTCCCATGGATCACATCCAACCCTGACCTCATCTTCAAAGAACCACAGAGTTGTTTTGACAATCTTCTGTCATTAGAGCCACATGTTCAGAAACTCTTTAGTAAGGCTCGTGGTCACATCCAACTACTTAGACAAATCCTCCTGCACATGGCACAAGGAATCCAAATGATGTCTGTTTGACCCAGATGCTTTAAATTATTCGGAATAAAGTGACCAGGATAATTCTAGGACTTAGGCCATTGGGTAACATCTTCCCCACTCTTATCTCATTGCACTGGCTCTGTTTGAATGCTCAAACTACTTTCAAAGTACTCAACATCATTCACAGATGCTTTTGCAATAATGGCTGAATAACTCAAAATGAAGCATACATAGTATCTACCCTCCAGGTGCCTTAGATCATTGGACTAAAGGTCAGGTGTGCAGCCATCACCACCTTCAGAAAACAAAGATTAGTTGGCATAACTCATGATGTGATTGGAGCTACTCATTGGAACAAGCCACCTATCTCAATCACTTTGTCACTACACAAATGCATCAACACATATCTACAGATAACCTACTCATCTGCTTCCCAATCTGTCTTTAAAGGTGGGACAGCACTGAGACTGCTACTCTTCATATCCCTGATGACCTCCAGAGATTCACAGAAAAAGGACACACAGCAATACTTGTACTCCTCAACCTCTCTGCAGCTTGCAACACCATTGACCACACCATTCTACTAGACATCCTAGCACACAGGATGAAAATCTCTGGCCCCATACTTGACTGGTTTACTTATTTTCTCACTGACAGGGCACACTTTGTCTCCATGCTCTCTTACCGATCAGACCTCACCCCTGTCAAGAATAGGCAAGTGTCCTCCCTATCTCCACTCCTCTTCAACCTATATGTTGAATCCCTTGGACAGACCCTTATTAAACACAATAGGCCTCATTATGATTGCGGCAATAGCCGTGCAGGTAAATATATCAGCACAGCTGGCTCCAGAGTAATTTTTTTTCGCTGCCGGCCGCCAATGGGGATTTACCAGGGCATTACAGCCCCGGCGGTCCCAGCAATTCCTCATTTCAGAGCGACAGGAAATATTACTCCCCATTCACATTTGAGTCCCATTGGACTCAATGGGAATGGGGAGGACGGATCCACCAGCACCATTCATGAATGGTGCGGTGCATCCGTCAAGGTCTGCGAGTGGGTGCCGTTCCGCCCGCCAGGTTAGACCTGGCAGGCAAAAAGGCACCCGCTCGCAGAACTCGTAGTTTGCCCGTCTGGAAAAAACAGTACCAGCAAGCTACCGGTACTGTTGTTTCCAGACCGGCAACCTTATAATGAGGCCCAATGTCCATTTCCACCAGTATGCAGATGACACACATATATACTTCCAAATGTCATCCCCTTTACAACTCCACACCTTCAAAACCTGCCTCTTGAACATCACCAACTGGATGGCCAGCCACTTCCTCAAACTCAACCCTTCCAAAATGGAATATCTTCTTATCTGCCCCTGCTCCCCAGAACAAACCCAACGTCACCACCTGGATCCAAGAGCTCACCACTGACAACCTGCGCATGTCTCTTTCCACACCAGTGAAATGCCTTAACTTTACCATTGAACCCCAACTTTCTGTCACACACCAGATTGCCGATGTCACCAAAACATGCAATCTACAATCTACAGCTACAGCTCCAATGCAAAATCAGACTTATTTTTCCACTTGACAACTTCCACTCTGCAGGCCCTGTGTACTGCTTCTCTCTAGCCTGGAGTGGTTCTCTCTAGCCTGAACTGCAGCAATATTCTCCTCACTGGACACCCGAACAGCACCCTTGCCCACTGCAAGCAATACAAATGGAAGCAGCCAGATCCATTCTCCTCCTACACAAACATGCACACATCACCTCTGCTCTCTCCAAGCTCCACTGGCTCCCTGCACCCCAGATAATTGCCTTCAAATTACTCTGCATTGTATTCAAAGCCACACCCCTCAAAACTACATCTTAACCTCATGACAAATTCAAACCCATCACCCAAACAAACACCAGATAAGCCAGACAACACTTTCTACACATTAGACTCTGCAAACTCACATGTACACAAAACAAGCCTTTAACCAATGGGCACCGAGGGCATGGAACACCCTACCTCTTCACATCCACAGTGCACTCCCCATCACCACTTTCAGTAAGAACCTCAAAACATACCTCTTTCACCAAACATAGCCCTGCCCTCCTCCACTGTTATCACTATTCTATGTTTATTTTTCTTTCATTTCCTGAAAACCTTTTGTAACTTCTTTTTTGAACTCCCACCTTGTCAAGCTTTGAACCATTTAAGTCACTGCAAAACCCTCTGGGTAGTGCCAGCACCAAACAATAATTGAAATAAAATAAATAAATACCTAGTCTTATCAAAGTTGTGGACCTGCTTTTCAGGAAAATGCTTCACCTGGACTCCTGATTTGAGGATGGTTGGTTCCTCAGCTGTATGTACAGCCCTTCTTGTCTTGTGGGTTTTATCACCCATCTTTCTTTGCCCTATGTATTATTCATTGCACATCTCCATCTCCAGTTCTGCATTCAGTAACTTATTTTGCATCATCATGTCTATTTACTCTTCTGCCTATTGATTTCCCTTAACTGATGTGAATGTTTTAGTGCCTTTAAAAATCAGATATCTTTCTCTCTCTACCTTTTGTTTTCGAGAACAAAGAAACTGTGTTCTGTGACAAGCCAGTCAATGGATGGGTTGAATCCCCTCTTAGTCAGGGGTTGGGAACCCACTAGCGGAATCCCAAAGTCAGTCCTACAGCTGAGGGGGGATGGTGGCAGATGGGGATGGTTGTGGTCTCATGCAGAAGGGATGGTACCAAGCAGTTGGGGCTGGACTTCCCCTTTAGGGGTGGGACCAAGCCTGATTTGCATATGGTATTTCCCCTTTCTGTAATGGCTTGGCAGGCAAAGAACAATGGTCTGGAGGGTTGCCCAGAGCAATTGCCAGAGGTTTAAGATCTATTCTAAACCTTTCAGATATCGCCTATTTCTTTTTGCTGTGTCGCCCCAAGTGGGATGAATATTCACAGACGTGTGTCCAGTGACTGCCGGGCCTGGAGACACAAGCTACTCCTCACTGATTATGCCCAATGAGGATGAAACATGTCTGGGAATGCTTTTGAACTTGTGCAGAAAAGATGTAACCTAGCATTTCGGGATGGACTGCCTCTTTGGTGGATGGGATCAAGCCTGATATGCATATGGTCTTTCCCCTTTCTGTAATGGCGTGGCAGGCGAAGACGATGATCTGGAGAGTTGCCCAAAGCAATCATCAGAGGTTTGAGATGAAATTTTAACCTTCCAGCCATCACCTCTTTGTTTTCGGCAGCTGGAAGGGACCAAGTTCTACCTCTGCAAATAAATACCTCTTCCCCAGGTGCTAGCATGATGTATATTATCACACCTATATCTACCCCTATACCCCTTATCTGTTAGGCTCGCCAGTCATTTTTCATCGTAATAAAAAAGGTCAGCTGAGGAAGGAAATCAAGTTATTCCCCCTGCAGCAGCAGACTTTTGTTGAACGAGGCACCTGAGAAGGGCAACAGCCAACCTGGATGCTTGGAAGCCAGTGGTCCACAGCTGCCACTGACCAGCACTAAAGACGACAATGTGGCAATGCCAAAACTACACAGCTGTGCATGTTGCAGTGTCTCATTGAAGCTATCCCGTCAGTTTGCTGTGGGACACGATAAAACAGCCCTAGACCAGGGGCATGACCTGTGGATTAGGGCATTGGCAGTTTATTGACTAACCAATGTGGGCCATGAAAGCTGGCCTCCACACATGAACATAGATTTAGGCCCACTAGGGACACTATTGAGATTCCTATATAAGCAAACAAAGTTTCAGGGGATTACCCCTCATGTTATGCTCTTTTCAAACACATACACACCCCTCTGTGGGAAGAAAGCACAGGAGGATTAGATTTGACCAGGGAACCAACCACTAGAGAGGAGGGGCTTCCAGAGGAGGGTTCAGGAAGCAGAAAGTGTAGATTCGTTGGGTAAGGTTAGAGGAGGAGCAAGAGGAATGAGAGACCAGCAAAAAGAACGAGGAAGCAGAGTAATGTGGATTTGATTTATTGTAAAGGTAAGGTATTGGTTAGTAAGTGCAATGGTACTGTGTTGTTTTTGTGCACGTGAGTAAGGTTGAGTGGGGTTAGGAGAGTTAGCATAAGGGATGACTGTGAAGTGAATGTGAGAATGAAAGAAAGGCCTGCTGAAGAGAGTTGGTGGAGTGGTAGGTATAGAGGAATGGGAGTGGTGCGAGTAGTAGTAGTAGTGTCACAGTAATAGCATTAGTGTGGGAGTTGGAGGAGTATTGAGGGGACAGAGTAGAAGTAGAGGAGATAGATTGGAGTAGGAGTCAGTAGAAGTGGTATGAGAGGGTGGGTGTGGTATGGGAATGGTGTAGGAATAGTAGGAGGGGTACAGAAGTGGTAGGAGGAGTAGGAGCAGTGTAAGAGGGATAGCAGAAACATTGAAGTTGGAGAGGAATAGGAAAGTGTGGCATTGGAGGAATCGAGCAAGAGGGGTTAGAGAGTTGGAGGAGGATGGAGGAGGATTGACAAAGACGAGTCAGAAGGAGATAACATCTGGAGGAAGATCAGGGAAAGGAGTGTTATAGTATAACAGAACATCTGTGTGTCCAGGGCACATCCCAAACATTAGAATACTAATGACAGATAGGTTAGGGATAGCTAGATTGTTCCCTGAGAGATGTAAAATAGATAAGGCAAAGGCATTTAGGCAAACATTAGACCCAAGATAGCCTATAGGCAGTAGTTGTTACCGAGATCTGACACTAACCTGGGGAAAAGGATGCCTGGATTAGTGTAGACCCCTATCCCTCTTCAGGATAGAGAGAAGGGGAAAGCCATAGTCCCCAATAATTTCCAAATAAAAAACCTTGAACTGTCCCTGAAGTTTGGTGTAAGTTTCTTGATACCTTAGCATTTACTTTAATTGATTTTATTTATTTTCTACTTTTGCATATATCTTTCTCCAATTATTCTTTCCCAAATGTATCTTTGATTTCTGGTTTGTGGCTCATTGTTTGCTATAAACACATTTTGCGTTTGTATCTCTCCATTTATCTCATTTAACACTATCCTTATTAATTCATTCATTTGTTTTCTTCATTTATAATTCCCATTTGCTTGCTTTATTTGTGTTCCATCTGTTTCCCTTTTTTTAAAAATAAATGTCTACAGGTGTGTCTTCTCATTAAAAAAAGACTGTCCAAATGTAAGATGGGCTCTATAACATGTTTTTAAGTATTCTAAATATATTACATTTTCTCATTCCAAGGCAGGGAAAGAGCCCATGAGGAGGTACAGCTGGTATGCTAATGTTTTTTTATTTTTTTGTGATATGTAATGAAGATTGGTTAGTGCAGAGCTGGGGGAGCTGTGGGAAGGTGGTAAGGATGAGAATTAGGGTGATTGGCATAGACATCCTCCATCAGCACTAATGTGGCTTTCACTCCCGCGCGGGAGGCTGACATTGCTGGTAACAGCCTGCCAGCCTTCGCTAAGGTAGTCTCAAGTGAAGCAAGGGCCTTACCGAGGGTTAAGTTTGTGACCCGTACTGGCCATGCCCTACCACCACCAAGGGGGTGAAAGCCATTTGCAACCTGGGATTTCACTGGGAGATTTCCATCGGGAGATGAGTTCAGCGCAGAGTGTGCAAGCCCATTTAAATGTAAAAGGGACTAGGTTCTTTTCGGATGACTGCGTCTATCAAATAAATGTTAAAAATATTCCCACCGTCATTGTAAAATGGGGCCTAGTCCCTTTTCTATTTCATGCCCTGGGTGCGTCCAGTGATTATACAATGAACCTCGGGAAAGACAGATTGTGATTGGTCAATCTGTCTTTCCTGGGTGTGAATGTGGCTTCATCATCAGTCTCAATTTTGATTCAGCTGTGAATCCAATTTCTGACCTGAACAATTGTCACATCATTTTTTTACCAGCTAATTTATGCAAGTCCGCTTTCTAAGTCTGCTGTTACTGCTGGAACGTTCTACTCGAATGCTCTGATACTATGGCTGAAGACTGTGAAAAGCATTACTGCAAAGGACTTTGGTATGATTCACAGACTCTGGTAGTACATGACAGTCTACTGATTGTCTTTTGAAGTGGACTTTTGTCTTTTGAAGTGAATTCACGTTACAACTTACACATTCTGTTGTTGTCGGTATTCGAATTGAACAACTCTGCCTCCTTTACCCAGAATACTATTTGAATACAAAGCATGCGCTTCATGCGCGCGCGCTTCTACATGTCCGCTTTCTAAGTAAGCTCATTCCTGTAATCATCAACTCATTCTGGCTATGGGCTTCTGTTTGTGAAGTGTGTTACCAGCTCATTTTCCTCGTTACCAATTGTATTGGTTTGAGTACAGCTACTCTGCTTTGTTATAGCATCCAGCGAGTGTGAATGTGAGGTATTTCATACACGCTAAAGTCGGGAATGCTGGCAAATGTGGCTGTGACGCGCACATCTGTCTTACTGAAAGCAGCGACACAGAAATCTTTGCGATCCATTGCATTAAAGAAAAAAACTAAGTGGTCATTCAATTCTAACGCCCGACAAGAGGAATATTGCGGGTGATATCTGTGACTTCTGTCTTCCTAGATGTGAGTTGGATACCATGGCAGACATTAATATTGAGAACAATGTTGTGATGTCTGAATGCACAAATACTATATCCTCTGATGAAATATTACACATGCTTAATAGCAAGATGTCAATCTCGGACACGATTATAGTGAGGGAGGTGTGTACTATGCAATTTGAAGTAGAGACAGCTCAGTTTATAGATCTAACCACTCAAGGAAATATGATTATACCCAGCATCCATAACTCAATGCCTTTGTTGTTAACCAACATAAACAGTAAAGTGGACAATTGCACAATGGTTGTACCAGATGTATCTGACTTATGTGTGACACGCCAGAATGAAATGTGTGTGCCAGTGGCGGTTAATGGGACTTCAATATGCCCGTCATCAATAACAAACGATAGGGCAAATCACCACAATGATAGTCTTTACTGTTCTTCTAGCCTGTTTGACCATCCCTCGCACGTATCTGAAGTCCTAACTTCATAATTTTAAAGGCCAACACCACATAGATTACATGTTCCCCCTCATTCGAAGGTGACTTCTGAGATCTCCAACCCACCCAAGAACTATGCTCTGCTCCTAGAAATCACCTTAAATGCCATGAACATATTGATCATGTCACTGTTTAAGCTTTTTGAATCCCTGGACACGAAGATCACGCGCCAGGCAGATCAAATAGACTATATAGTCAAACAGCTTCATGAGCTTAATGTGACTAAGAATAACAAATTGCACCATGGTAAACTGCAGGATAATCAATTAATTACTCCAGTAGCACAAGTCTTTGAACATCTTAATCAAGCCCTTAGGGAACATGCTAAGATGACCGAAGATGATACTGCCCTTCCAATCTTCCCTGTGATAATACGTACTAAAGATCACACTATGGAGACTGCCACTCCAAAGATTAGGATCTCGGATTTGGATGATTTGCCCCTAAAAACAACTGAGAGTCTAGAAACAAACAACACAGCTGTGTACAACATGTTTGGTTAAAAATCATACATATGTCAAAAGCAAGAGAATGATGTACTTAAAGAAAAACAAGAACCAGAAAAATTTGCCACAAATGTCGAGAGAGAGCACTAAGCAATTTGTGAAACAAATCCAATTGCCGCAGAAGTCTGGCCCTAAAATAAGCTGTTTGCTACATTCGAAGTATAACAACTTAAGGCAACAGAGTCATCGAGAGACTAGCATGGTTCCTGTATATAATCTACCTGCTGACTATTCGCCCTTAAGTGCTCTGGTTTCACTAATTGATGAGTCAAAAAAGAATAAAACGGACAACATTACTTGCCCTGATCTTCCACAGATAGCTAGTGGCTCAGACTCGATATTTATTAGTACATCAAGAAAAGAGGACAGACCTATATTCCCCCTACCATGGTAGTGATTGACTCCTCAACGATGCGTACACAACACGCAAACTTGCAGCAGAGGGGTGTCCTCCCAACCAATCTTCCCAAAGATGTCCTTATTGACATCAGAGCTGAGATGCAAAGATCAGTTGAAGAGTTTTTGAAGTTTAAACAATCGAGGCCTAGGACTGAACACATGCTTACAAAATCAGGCTTGACAGGTGATCATTTCCCCCAGGTGATGGGATCAGTGAATCCTGATATTCTTCGCTGCTCATCTGTTAATGGCGACGTAGATGATAAATTACGCTGACTAGCTGCAAATTAAATGCAAAACCCTGTATTTCACAAATCGAAACATATATTATCGAGAAATAATTACCATTGCTTTATATTAAAATGTCCTCCTGCTACAAATTTAACGTATGATCTAAGCAGGACGAGTGTATTTGCGATATTTGATGAGATTGAAAGTCTACAAGACATTACCTCAACAGAAATCAACCAAGCAGAGTTTCTAAATGATGAGAATTTGTCAGTGGTCAGACTTTGGATAGCTTCAAACTTAGTGCGAAATACTATTTGGCAGGCTAGAATGGATCTGTTCTCCATGGGTTTCCTTCTGGCAGTAGACCCCACTACTCTGTGTCCTGCTGTAGGAATAGAGAGCTCCATTGGGAAAGGTGATTCTGCTTTGATAAGACTGAGGAGAATATACCAACCACAGAATTCAGTGACAAAGTTTAACATTGCTTATCAATCAGTGTCTTCCATGACCAATAGAGTTTTATAACAATTTAAGATGATTCAACAGGGGACTATCATGCTAACTAGTTGGAACACTTGTGACCATTCCCATTTCACTGGTCTAAGTGCTGTCAGTTTAGCAAATTTTGATATAGTCGCCCATCAAGAAACGAGGTTGGTAGATCAACCAATATGGGCTGCCCATGAAAATATTCTTCAACCAGCTAAAACAAGTTCTAGAGGTCGTCCGTCATCAGGATTGATGGTTGCAAATAAATCAGGCAAAGGCCTACATATTCATGCTTGGGCAGCGCCAAACATATACTTGCAGATGTTTAAAATTAAGTACTCAGCTGGTGCTATAGCACTAATTAACATCTATCGCAACCCATTGGCGATAACAGACCGTATTTTCTTTTATGAACTTGAACTGCTATTTAACATAATGTCATAAACACCAGAGATAACTTACACCATTCTTTTAGGAGACCTAAATCTTCAGTGTTTGAACTCCCCCAAATTAACAAAAAATTGATCATGCGAGAGATGGCTTTCCTTAGTGACCCATCGTAATATGGTGATGCTCAATGGTTCTCTATCGGGAGATGTCCCTGCCAAATATACTTGGTGCATAGGAAGGAGCAAATCTACTATTGATTATATGTATACTAATGGGTATACGTTTCAGAATCCTAACAAATTTGAAATTATGCCACAAGTATATAGCGATCATGAGATACTGATTGCAAAATGGAGCTATGATCAACTATCACCTAATGTCACACAGAAAAGGTATAGAGTACACCTTACTGTCAACAATGCAAGAATTTGTTTCCACTGGAATGAGAACTCCCTAAACCATTTGAATGATAATATTCTAAATAATCACTCACATCCACACTGGATAGGGGAACCATATAACATCACTTTACAGATGTATAAACTCCACTCCAGCTCAAGAACTCATGTGTACTTTACACCAAAACACAATTTCAATCTTGAAATTCAACAACGTAAGGCATTGCTGCGTTGACAAAAAAAAGTAGCCTCATTACTACCGATTGCCATAAGAGGTCATACGATTCACTCCATACAACGTGCATATAGAAACTGGATTAGATCCTAGAAGAGTCTTCTATACCAAGCCAAAGGGGAAGCCATGCTGAAGGCTATTGCCTCTAAGAACACTGCAGAAGGTTGGCCCCTCCTTAATGTAGCAAGTCATTCTAAACAACTGCCGGTGCAGATCAATGGAGTGCTAGAAAGCACCTGGGTCACTTATTACACTGAACTATATGCTGCCCCCGTCCCATGTTTGTTTAAACCCCTGGTGAGAAACGTGAG
Organism: Ambystoma mexicanum; assembly: GCF_040938575.1. NCBI lineage: Eukaryota > Metazoa > Chordata > Amphibia > Caudata > Ambystomatidae > Ambystoma > Ambystoma mexicanum. The sequence goes on from NC_090932.1 coordinate 1,209,731,715, forward strand.
TAATCAGCAAATGCAAGTACAAGGGGAGGATGTGTTGGAATAAATACATAAATCTTCCAATTTCAGAGCTCCAGGCCCGACGGGCTCATTAACGTGATGCTTAAACCTCACCCTCAATTATGGGCTCGAATATTATTTAATATTTTTCTCAAATTCCAAAGACCAAAGTTATTCCAACTTCAAGGCGGTCCTCTGTTATTGTGCCCATTTTCAAGAGAGGCGATCGGTTCTGTCCTGCCAATTACAGACCGATCACTCGCTTGGATATTCCAGGGAAAGAAATGTCACGCTTTATCCTGAGGGATTTTACTAAATGGCTGATAGATTACTTTAAACGAGATCCCTACCAAACAGGATTTATACCAGGTATGGGGACCTCTGTTAATTTACTAACAATAACATCTATTATCAAATATCACCACTTACTTAAACAACCCTTGTACTTTGTTTTGTTGAATTTTGAGCCGCGTTTGATTCTGTTTCTCGCACTCTGCTGTCTGCAAAATAGGCCCGAGAAGGCTGCCCTGCTTATCTCATTACTTGAATTGAAGCACTGCACACCGACAATAGCCTGCAAGTTAGACTTAACCTTGAAGGATCTCTATCATCCATCATTAAGACCTTTTGAGGCCCGAGGCAAGGGTCATACTTGCCTCAGCTTTGTTTAACTTTTTTATAGCTGATATTGGCAGTTTCGGGGAATACTGACAGATGCACCAAAAATAGCAAGCATGGCAATTGCTGCCCTTCATTATGCAGACAACTTAGTGTTAATCTCTAAGATGCCACGTGGCTCACAAAATGAGCTTGATGCTCTTTCGACATATGTGACTAAGAACTTTCTGAGCATCAACTTTAAAAAAAAATAAAGTTATGGCGTGTGATACAAATGGGGGAGCTAAAAGTAAGAAAAACAAGAAATATCTGAAATGGCACTTGCAAGATGTAACCACAAATACAGAGGACACAACATCAAACAACTAGAACCCAAACAAGGGTAAATATGCGAATTCTGCAACATGCAACCTCTGTGGAACACCATACTAACAGACAGATGCACAGCTCAAGCATGTTTACTCTGCACAGAAGAACTGAAGACCTTATTGTTTAAAACGTTCCTCCTTTGGGGCCTAATTTATGGGATTGTGTCATTGTAAAACACGTGTGTAAATCAGGCCGATAGTGTGTTCAGCCTTGCAGCATTAGCCCAGTGTGCCTTCTGTTGCCACCCACAGAGCCCACTTCAACTGCACGTTCAGGTAACAATTGACTCTTACAAAGTGTTGTTGTCCGTTGCTGGGTTTGTGCTTCAGCAATAGCGTGCATACATTCAAACATAAAGGCATATATTTCTTGAGCACCATTACAACAGAAAACCTAGAAAAGGGACAGAGCAGGCTACACAGTCATTATTTCTTAATGTATGTTGCATTGAAATTAGTTGTTGAAATCATTTGACCAACTGCTGGAATAGTAAATCATCCGGAAACTATATTAAAACAATTTTTAAAAAAGAAATCCCTATAAGGACCTTGCACATTACATCTGTTTAAAAATGCATCAGATTCCCTCACCTATTCAAAACCAATATTTCTGTTCGGCATAAGAACAACATCAGCATGAACAAAACTGGCAAATCCTTAACTGCAACACATTTGAATAGCAGGGACATCACACATGATCGCTGAGTATAGATATTCTTTTGGAAATTGGCAAAAACATCACACATATCCAACAGAGCGATAGCTAGCCCTTCCGATTTATAGCTAACTGCCCGTGCTTTGATTTTCTGCAGCAAAGATTTAAGTTTTAGTGCAAAGAAGTGGTCAGCTTTATTTCCCTTTCTGAAAAAAAAACGATGTTTACGACGCCCCTGTGACTATTATACCGACACTTTACTCATGGCGTGAACACAATTTACTTCCACGTGCTATCCCCCCGGGCCACCATCTTTTCTATCCCTTTTCCAAGGTCTTTATCTTATTCATTGGTTTATCGTTCTTTCTTCTGTATGATTTTGTATGAGTTGCTGCTCTTGTAAAACACCCATTAGTTGCTCTGCTGCTCATAGCCACTTTCACTAATCTTTCAGAAGTCAATAATTGCCTTCACATATCAAATATTCATGGCAGAACAAGCAACCTGGTACTCTGGCAGATTATCAGACAATCGGCCATTTCATTGTGATTTTTGCAGTTCAAAGAAATTTGATAATGGGAAACTTCATAGGAAGTAAACATCATTGCATCACTGCTCACTTGATGAAAGCACACTTGATATTGTTTGGTCATGTGCCACAATTATTTAGAAAGGAGAAAAGTCTCAACTCTTTAAAAGCTGCACTTTTCAGCATGTTTGTGTTATCTCTGCCAGAACTGTTTAATCAAGAACAGACAATACTCTGATTCTTGGACTCCATTCCCCCCTTCCTCGTCAGTGGAGCAGGAGCTCCCGTGACCCTGCAGGAGCAGTGGTCTACCAAAGGGAAGGCATCCCGAATTTTACAATCTTTCAGAAGTCAATAATTGCCTTCACATATCAAATATTCATGGCAGAACAAGCAACCTGCTACTCTGGCAGATTCTCAGATAATCGGCCATTTCATTGTGATTTTTGCAGTTCAAAGAAATTTGATAATGGGAAACTTCATAGGAAGTAAACATCATTGCATCACTGCTCACTTGATGAAAGCACACTTGATATTGTTTGGTCATGTGCCACCATTATTTAGAAAGGAGAAAAGTCTCAACTCTTTAAAAGCTGCACTTTTCAGCATGTTTGTGTTATCTCTGCCAGAACTGTTTAATCAAGAACAGACAATACTCTGATTCTTGGACTCCATTCCCCCTTCCTCTTCAGTGGAGCAGGAGCTCCCGTGACCCTGCAGGAGCAGTGGTCTACCAAAGGGAAGGCACCCCGAATTTTACAACCTTTTCCGGTAAGCGCACCTCCAAATTGTGCAAAACGGATTCTCCGCATCACAATATCCCAGCTACGATGCCCAGATGCCCTTGCTGTCCTTGCAACTGAAATCTGCTTTGGCGCTGTGTTTCCGGCTGAAATTGCGACCGTGTGCATGCTTCCACCATTGCTCACCATGTGGAGCCCAGCACACTCAAAGATGGCCGCCTGCCACCCATTTGAGGCATCCACTGCCTAATCCACCCAGCAGACGCTGCTGAGTCCCGATTGGCTGGTGACCCTTCTTCAGCTACCTATCGGGAGCCGGCAGGCGAAGCCGGCCCACTCTCACCAAGGCCCAGTGAAACAAGGCTGACTCCTGTCCTAGCCTGTCCCAGCCTTACTCGCCGTTCGCCTGGAAACTATGCCCTTTTTCAACTCGCCCTAATCCCTGCTTGTGGTTACACAGCTGACTCTCCTCCTCGTGAACCTATAGACTAGCGCTCTCCTCATCCTGAAAGTAAGACTGGTAACGTTATCAACTATTCTAGCGCTTCCAAATGCTATGCTTATTCCCACAAGCTTGATACCTAGTATAGCTATATAAGCTGTCCACTCTGTGCCTACTGCCCTACAAGCATTTATCTTGCCTATTGAACTTGCTGACATACTATCTATCCTGATGTTGGTAATGCCTTTACTATGCTAATATAATCACAAACGCCACTTGACAAGCAGTAGCAACGTGGCGACCTGCTCCATGCACACCTCTGTACTAAGTCTGCACATCTACTACGAGCGTCCTGACTTTAATCAACTGAGCCAACTACATATTTGAGCTCCTAGTCGCTACCTATTCGCGGTTGCTTACCACCAAGTGATTGCACCATTTCAGCGCCTTATTTGCTTGCATTGCCTATGTCTGTTCTCATTGCCGCCCAGCCCATACCTTTGCATTGCATGACCACGGCACCGCTTTCATTTGCGGCTCTGTTCGCCTGTGCTTGCCTTGAAACTACTATGCTGTGAACCCCATGCTCGCTTTTGAAATAATTGAGCTCTTGCTCAGAACCGCAACTTGGACCCACTTGTTAGCTCCATGATATACGCTACTCTGCCTGCCTGATACGCTCATTGTGTATTCCCAATTTTGCTGCGCAACACTTTGATCTATGCCTACATATGTTGCACCGCTCCGCGTAAGACATGTCCACATGATCTAAGCTAATTCCAGGGTACCTGCCTTACTCTGCCGTGCCTTTCAACTTGACATTTACCTGATCTGCCAATACTTGCTGCCAACACTAGAATGTCTTCTCTGCCTGAATTGTTGCACCGTTACAATTAGATCACGCCTCTTGCATTCTGCATTGTTCCCTGCCTAACATGCTAATGTATATGCAAGCTTTGGTATTTGCTTTGCCTGTGTACCCTGATCTGATGCACCCCCATTGTTTGACTCTGAATAAGTAGACTTAACCTGTCTTAAACTCATTGCCTGCATTGCTCGTACAGAGCACACACTGCCTAGCCAAATAGTGCCTGTAACGCTTACCTATAACTGCCTCACAGACCCAGCAGCCCTTCCTCTCTAACCTCGGTAACATGCTACCACGCTGGTCCTCCCTAAGGTCACTGCTCTCCTCATTACAAGTACTACTCTCAGTGTGGTCAATTACCAGGTCATCACACCTACCACCTCCCGATTTAGCTGCACCTAGCTCCTTGCATACCTCATCCATGGCCACCTCTCACAGATCTCCTGATACCTACCAAAGTACTGCACCTCAATACCACAACATCTACCTCAACGATCCGGCCCTATGGCTCGACCATTTCACCAAAAAAACCCTCACCTAACCAACCATGTCCTATCTCTCTTAGAAACCTTAAGATTAGGATCTAGACTTATGGGTAAGAATGGACACCCCATGTACCTGAGTTCATACCTCAAAACTCATACGCACAGCCCTTCTCCACAAATGGCCACCTCACCCACGCCCCATCACACTGAAACCATCACAGCTTCATCAAGCAACGGTGGTTTAATTAAAGCTGCCCTGATTAACGCAGGATCCCTAGCTGCGCACGCTCTGGACATTGCTGATCTTATCAAAACTCAGGAACTCGACTTCACCGCCATCACCGAGACCTGGCTGCACGCGGCTTCCGGCCCGGCACTCTCATTGGCCATCCCCACTGATTACTCCATCATCAGATGTGATCGCACCTCGAGAGGTGGAGGAATTGCTTTCATCGCTAGAAACTCATTAGGACCATCCCAAGCACTAAGGTGGAAACTGCAGAGTTACTCTCTGTCAACCTTGGACTCTCAGCTAACCAAACGGCTACCATCCACCTAATATACAGACCCCCATGTGGTCCACCCACATCCTTTGTGGATGATATCTCTACGTTAGTACTCAACAATGCTAAATCCAACTCCCAAACCATCATTCTTGGTGACCTCAATCTAGGACACCAAGACCCTAATGATCCTGCGGCCCTCGACCTAGCTAATACCTTAACAGATTTAGGTTTCACTCACCACATACAGGAACCCACCCACATTAAAGGGCGATCCCTTGACTGGCTCATTGACACCAATTGCAATATTAGCGTAATCTCCAACGCCCCTTGCTTGTGGTCTGACCACCATGTCATCACTTTCAGCATTGAAGAAGCCCCACCACCCAGGCCTTTGGTCGCCCCAGCCACCCTCACTAGAAATAAAAAGAACATTACGACAGAAAAAATGTCCCCCTTATCCTTCCCACACTAAATAACGCTCCTGACACTTGCTCAGACCCCACCAACCTAGCCGACATGTATAACCAGTCACTGCTTGCAGCCATCAACTCTATCGCCCCGCTCAAACTGAGGAAACCCAAACAACGAGCACACCTTAACTCATGGTTTACTCCCCAGCGTAGAGTGTTACGCAAAGAGAAACGCTCAGCAGAGTCACGCTGGAGAAGTCACCACTCCGACGCCCACAAGGTCAGTCTTCTGATAGCCACCCTTAACTATAAAGAAGCTGTACTCCCGGCAAAAAAAGATTCTTATAATAACCGCGTTATGTCAGCCCAGTCCAATACTAAGGAACTCTTTAATATCCTTAAGGAACTCGAGACACCTGCAGCCCCCCCTGACTCTTGCTCCAAAGACAACACTTGGTGCACCAATATTCAGTCAGCACTCCTGGGTAAAATTGCTACCCTCCAATCTAAAATCAGGGACAAACAGAAATCCCTACAGCTTGACCAACCACCGACCACACCTACACTTAATACACATTTAACCTATCCGCATAAACCTTTCTCCTTCTCCCCACTCACTACTCTCGAAGTAGAAAACATCATAAACAACTTAAAACCTTCCAATTGCCAAGGCGACCCCTGCCCAGCACCTATTATCAAAGAAGCATCTCATGAGCTAGCCCCGTTCATTACAGCATTCATAAATGCTTCTTTCAAGAAGGGTATTGTCCCCGACAACCTAAAGGATGCATGGGTTATCCCACTCCTCAAAAAACCCTCCCTTGACCCTAATATCCCAACTAACTTCAGACCTATCACTACGGTCCCATTCCTGCTCAAGATCCTGGACCACGCAGCCTACCTGCAGATTCAGGATTACCTCGAACTAAACAATCTCCTGGGCTTAAGACAATCAGGGTTCCGCCCTAAACATGGCACGGAGTCAGCTCTGATCGACTTGAAAACTCAGATGGAGTAACTGAAGGACAATGGGAAGCTAGCTCTTCTCCTTCTCCTCGATCTCTCTGCGGCTTTTGATCTGGTCAACCACCAAATACTCTGCCAGCATCTCAAATCCGCAGCCCACTTCTCCGACTCTGCCAATGCCTGGATCCACTCATTCCTGAGCAATAGATCCATGAGGGTCTTCTCACCGCAGGCATCAGCGGATCCCTCCCCCATTCACTGTGGCATTCCTCAAGGCTCGTGTGTATCCCCTATGTTGTATAACGTATTCACCAAGCCCCTCTTCGATGTGTTTGACTATCTGGGTGTCTCCTACACTAACTACGTGGACGACACCCAGATACTCATCCCTATCACAGGAGACTACACAGCTGACACCAAAGCCCTTAACGATGTGTACTCGGTCATCCAGGCCTGGATGGCACAGCACAAACTTTGCCTTAACGATGATAAGACTGAGCTCTTACTTTTAGGATCAAATCATCGGCTCAACAAACTAGACCAAACCTACAAGCCCTTCATTATTGATGGCAATGACATTAAAGTCTCCAAAGATACTAAGACGCTAGGGGTCTATCTTGACTCCTCGCTTTCTCTGAACAGACAAATAAATGCAGTTAGGTCAGCTTCGGCCTATACCTGCAAACTTATCACTGCTTGTAGACCCTTCCTAAACTCCACCAACTGTATCACACGCGCCAGAACTCTTGTTATGGCCAAAATCGACTACTGTAGTGCTCTCTACCTAGGGACCAGTCAGTCTAACCTTAATAAATTGCAAACTGTACAAAATAATGCCTTAAGGGCAGCCTTAAACATCCCGAGACGCTCTCATTTCTCCTCCATCAGATTGGATTTACGCTGGCTCCCGGTAAAACAGAGAATTGCCCTGAAAACCCTAGCTTTGACTCACAAATGTCTGAACAACAACGCCCCACCTTACCTGTCCACTCGCTTCTCACGCCACACCTCCACTCGACCTACCAGAGCAGCCCAAACTCACAGCCTCATCGTGCCTAGATGCAAACTCCAAAAAGCTGGTGGGGTGAGCTTCCCTGTCCTGGCCTCCAAACTCTGGAACACCTTGTCCACACCTATCAGAATTGAACCATCATTCCACTCCTTTAAGAACAATGCTAAAACATGGCTGCTCTCCCAAGTCTCATGAGACCTTGACATAGTCCAGACTCCATGTGGGGTACAGAACTGAATATACATTTTCTCTATGCTCTGTCCCTGTATTATACGCTGTTAATGGTACCCTTCGGTACATGTATATATGCTGTATATTTTTGTAACTCACTGTAACTACTGCTTTTTGTAACATGTTTAAGAGTATGTACATGTATATATGCTGTATATTTTTGTAACTTCTGTAACTACTGCTTTTTGTAACATGTTTAAGAGTATGCGCCCGGTTGCCCCTGGGCCTGGTTTTTTGCGCTTTATAAATAAAATAAAATCAAATGCATTATTCTATACTGCTTTTGCAGGAAACAAGGGGAGCAGCAGATGTTCATTCGATGAGTGTGTTCTCCATCGAAGTGCGACAGAACTAAAGATTATACAGCGGTTCTGAAGCCAGGGTTTGGCAACAAAGGGTTATATTTTGAAAAGATGGATCAAGCTGTTACAACGTCAGAGGTTGCAATTCATATAAACTCCAAGGAATGTGGTACTCAGGGCTAGTTTTGGTGTGAACCCTTTGATATTTATGCCAGCTAGCCTTGATTGGTTGTCTGATCTCAATGCAAGGTGCACAAACTCAGTCTTGGCAGGGTTGAATTTTAGAAATGTTGTTGTCATCCGCGATTGGATGACTTAAAACAGAGTTTTAGCTTTGACATATATACCATGCCATTGACTGACAGAGATAGGTTTCTGGAGATCCGGTTAAAGCCTGGGTTGTATGTTGAGTGTCTCTGATGTTATGCCACAAATGATTCAATTCCTAAAAGTTTCCAGATCCCTGGCATGTTTGCTGATGTCATTATGCAACGTTGAAAGTGCATTTTTGATTTTCCCAAAGCTTTTATTGCTCCACATGTTGATCAGAGTGTGAGGAAAATGGGGAAGTTGGCATAGGCTTCTTTCACAATAAGCCATATTTTAGCTGTCAAAAGGCATACATGATCATGGTCCTGTTAAACAAATAGTGGCTAAAATTAAGATCCAATGGTGCACACACTAATTTTAAAGGGTAAGTGGTAACTAATTCTAGATTGATTTAACAAGTATAGTAAGTGATCTACAGGTGCAAGGGAGAAAAATACAGATCTGGCACAAAAAGCTTGTCATGGTACATATAAATATTCAGATACAAAAATGTACGATTGTATTTATTTTTTAATATATTAAGTCAAACAAAATAAAGAGCTCTACTCGTTTTCGGGATGTAACCCTTCAGCAGGAGCAGCAACTCTTTAACACACTTGATATGTCTTCAAACTTTATGAATGGTGTAACATCCAAGAAGTAAGTGAAACATTAAATAGGTAAGTTATATTTAGGGAGTAAATACTGCAACTCATCAATATAATGATAACATTGCCCTTACTGACTTCACAGTGGGAATAGACCAAAGGTAGTCTTCATGAAGTATTTTCCAAAGCCTTTCTTATTTGTAGATGGAGAATCACTCCACCTAGTAGTACATTTAAAATCTACATCATCTTCTACATAGTTCACACTCTAATGATAATACTTCTCTGTTAACTAAAGAACTGAGGAACCAATTGCCTTCTTTCAGTAAAATATTAGACCATTTTTGAGTGCCAATGCACTTGATGGGACACAGTAGTCAGCAAGGTGCCCACATAAATATATCTCTGAATCTGTAACAAGACAGAATTTGAGCATGAATTGTGTATACATCTGTAGGATAGTGGTAGACACTATACTGTATGCTACAATCTCTTTCAGTGAGTTCCACTCACCTAATACATGTGTATGCAGTGACTCTGGATTCAGGGAGTATTGTTCTTCCTGAGATGTAAAAGAACAATTGAATAAAATTAGGTGGCATGCAGATCCAAATCAATCTGTCAAGATTCTTCAAGGAAATATCATGGCAACTTATGTGTGTAAGAGCTTATATGCATACAAAGCTCACCTATGGAATGTTAAGGCTATCTCACAACATTTCAGCTGTGCTGTGGTTGAGATGCAAAGATCATCATAGTCAATATGGCAGTTCGCCGACTAGACCATCTGGGGATAAGAGGAAAGCTATTTAAGTTTTTCTAAGATGGTGTAGTTCTGAAATCTACATTCTTATTACCCAACAGAGCAATAACAACAATAAATCCAAAAGGATTATGTGAATTTAAATTTACCAATCAGACACAGTCATTCCTGATCCAAGAGCAGCCATGCTCTGGGTCTAAGATGGCCCACTTTACGTATGGTGCCTACAAATGTCAATACAAACGTGATGACTCCACCACCATGTTGTTTGTTTTCTGTTTGCATGATTCGTATTGGGGCATCCAAACTAATGCCCATAATTTGTAAAATCTCTGCAACGGAGCAGATTTAATTTTGAAAAGAATGCTTTAAAAATGTGGTCCAGATCTCTGGTGAAAGTTTGTGTATTCAGCAAAACTCAAAAAGTCCTCAATGTACAGCCAAAGTTTAGGCACAACATGAAGTCAGTGGGATAGTTAAAAAAAATCAGAATAAGGCCACTTATATGTATAAATGGGTGACAATTCAGCCCGTGTGAGAACCCCTGCGAGCGCTGACTGCTTACCTGCTCCTCCGGCTGGCAGGCCTGTGCTGCTTCTTATTTCTCTGGAATACGCTCTCCACAAGGTTATTTGGACTTTCACTTTCATCCTCTACAAGACTTCGACATGCCCCTAAAATCACCTGACCTCCATAAAAGGAAGTATGTGCGCACACCCACGTGATTGCCCCTGCGAGTGCTGATTGCTTACCTGTTCCTCCGGCTAGCTGTCTTGTGCTGCTTTTCATCACGCTCTCCACAAGCTTATTTTGACTTTCACTTTCATCCTCTACAAGACATGGGTATCATATTATATCAATCTGACTTAATTTCAGTCCTATAATCTACTCTGCAACGAGAAATATAACATGTTTTCCTTTTTACCTAAGACACGCACCTAAAATCACCTGACCTCCAAAAAAGGAAGCTGCCACATGCACATGTGCACGCACATCCGTATGAGTGCCTCTGTGAGTGCTGACTGCTGACCGCTGGGCCTTCCTTTACCTCACGTACTACATGTGCCTTGATAGTGCTAAGCGCATACAAACAGAACGCCTCCTCTGATATTCACACGAGTGTTCAGTGATATCACGCTTCAGTATTTCATGAAGTTAGTTTGTATTACAAGCCCTCCATCATGCCTATTCGCACTTGACACTGTTTCTCCATTAGCATGTTACTGCTTACATTCATCTTGCTATTCATCGAGCTTCTCTCGAGCCCAGAATTCGCTCGGATTGCCAAGTCCATCTTGTTTATGTGACTATCCGCCTCCTCTATAACAAAGCGGACAATGGCTTTTTGTTTAACATCAGGAATGCCACGTGTTGTACCGATACAGAAACAAGGTCTGCCAAGACATGATCATTCCTCATCGCAACACAAAAAAACACTCTCTAACCTTGAACAGCCCACCACCTCCACCCATGCAAGGAATGCTGATATAAGAGACTTTTAAGCATATAAAAACAACTTCGTCAAATGTAAACTCTATCTCCTCAACCGCTACAATCAATATCCCTCCTGCAATTGTGTTTCTTTTGGCCATTGATGCTTACAAACCCCCACATTATCCTTACCACTCTCTGACACCACTATGCGCAACTGTTCATTAATGGCTCCCCTCATCGAGTTTGACGACATACTTGTCCCCCTTGTTGGAGATCTTGCTGCTGTCACATCAACCCTACGTGTCCCTGCATCTATGCGGCAGACTTGTCTCCCACACCTCCGCTCTATTCACAAATAGTATCTGGTGACTCTCTTAGCCATATTTAAATCAATTACTGAGTTAAATCAAATCACATCTGAAGACATACAGTCAATTAAATACCGTGACCTATATAACCACAACACTGTGGAAGACAGTTTTCATTCAAAGATTGAAAAGCATATTGTGCAGTGAACTAGAGATATCATCAAATTGAATGGCATTCTCCTTCAAACTCGATAACAGCTCCCACCACTGAAACCAATTCACCACAACCTCAACCTACTTGGCCGTTATCAGCCAACTCTCAACAGTCACTCCAATCTGCATCACAAGCGTGCTCTTACTGCCTCAACTCCATACCAGCATCCACACAACCAGTGTTTCAACCCATCTCGAGATGAACATAGGTCTCTAAAGCCACAAAAGTATCAAATAATCTGTCACACTGTTATATTATTGCCTTAGATGAAAAGCATGAATGTTTGCTAGCAGTATGGAACACTAGAGGCTATAGCCATCTACTGTCCCCCAAGACCACAAGACTCAATTGTTACGACATAGTGTTATTACAAGAAACATGGCTAATCACAGATCCGATATGGCCTGACCAAATTATCACGTGTATTCCTGCTACTAAAGCCGCTAAAGGATGACCATCAGCAGGACTTCTCACTGCAGTTAAAACTAACACCCAATTACAACTAAGTCCTTGGCTCTCTCCTCTTCCTGGGATCCAACCAACTAAAATAACGACACTAAACCTGCACCATCCATTATTCTCCTATATCAGCTCTAGTAAATATATATTGAAACCCCTGAGCACAAGAATAAAGACTACTTTTCATTAAGATTGAATCTGTTCTTGATCTAGTGCAATCTGACCCACAAATTAAAACTATGATAATTGCTGGCGATTTCAATTTGAACTGCCTTATAACAACTGCGAACCATCAACAATCAAGAGCAAATAAATGGATGTCACTTATGCAAACTTGCAAATGCTCAATCCTTAATGGGTCATCAAGTGAAGACAATCCACCACTCTGCACCTGGAAAAGAGGATTGCAATCGTCAATGTTAAATGATGTATTTGTAACATCAGACATGAACAAACAAATCGCCTCTTTCAAAGTCTTACCAACCAACGAGAGCAACCACTCGATTTTAGAAATTCTCTGGATCTCTGATATGATATGATTGTTTATTTATATAATGCCTATACACAATGTGTTTCAAAGTGCTTCAAGGCAAGGGAGGGAACAAGGGAAAATACAACCACATTCTTACAGGCCATGAACAGTAAGGATGTGAAATTAACTATCGTACTCGGCCTGACGACCTTTCAGATAGTGCAAGAGCTAAGACATAGGTAAGGAAGGGAGGGGGAGAGTGGGGAGGAAATAGAAACAGACAGGTGACTACCGTACTAGGCCTAACAACATTTCTGGTAGAGCCGGAGAAAAATAAAAGGTGAGGGAGAGGGGTGCAGAAAGGGAGGGGAGGAACAAAACAAGTGGCTATCATACTAGGCCTGACGACATTTCAGATAGTGCTGGAGGGGTGGTGGGGAGGAAAAAACAGTAATGGGAGGGTGGAGGAAACAGACGAGGTTGCTATCATATTCCGTCCAGGGACAATTCTGATAGAGTAAGTGCATAGAATAAAGTAAGGGGAGGAGATAGGAAAAGGGAGAAAGGAAAGGAGGAGAGAAAAGAGAGTAAGCAGTCAACAAGAGTGGAGAAGCAAGAATGGAGAGCGAATACAATTGCAGAAGTCAGTAGTAACACATAATGTTGCAAGCCAGGATACAAGATGAAGATGGGAACAGCATGATTCAGGGCCACCATGAGTACAAGATGCAAAGGAAGTCCAGCATGAGAGTTGAGAAAGAGTGACGCACCGTGAATGAATGAAGTCCATGAAATTCAAATCCGGCATTGGCCACAAGACAGTGATGGTGAAGGAAGGCACCAGGTGGGCGGGGCTTGCTAAGTGGTGAAAAAGAGCAGAAGGCAGGAAGGTACCAAGCGGGCGGGGATTAGGCCAGGTGACCTAGATCCACTTGCACCTGCTCCCCATCTGCAAAGGAAAAGAAGCTGGAGGGCTCCTTAAGTATGGAAACAGAGTGGCAAGCAGGAAGGCACTAGGTGGGCGTGGCTTGCTAAGTGGTGAAAAAGAGCGGGAAGCAGGAAGCACCAGGTGGGCGGGGCTTCCTAAGTGGTGAAAAAGAGCAGCAAGCAGGAAGGCACCAGTTGGGCGGGGCTTGGTAAGTGGTGAAAAAGAGTGGCAGGCAGGAAGGCACCAGGTGGGCGGGGCTTAGGCCAGGTGACCTAGATCCACTTGCACCTGCTCCCCATCTACAAAGGAAAAGAAGCTGGAGGGATCATTAAGTAGGGAAACAGAGCGGTAAGCAGGAAGGCACCAGGCACCGTGGCTTGCTAAGTGGTGAAAAAGAGCAGGAAGCAGGAAGGCACCAGGTGGGCGGAGCTTGCTAAGAGGTGAAAAAGAGCGGGAAGCAGGAAGGCACCAGGTGGGCCGGGCTTTCTAAGTGGTGAAAAAGAGTAGCAAGCAGGAAGGCACCAGGTGGGCGGGGCATCTCTCATGCTAAAACCACACCGGCATATTATGACCAAGCAATCTCTCTTAATAAACAAGCCAGGAATTGCCTCTCCTGGTGCATTTCTCAAATAACCTCACTAGGATGCCCTTTACAACTAGCATTATCTAATAATCATTCACATAGAGCCATTGAATATACTGATCACCTTCAGGTAATCAAGCAAAATACTTACTCATGGAAGCAAATAGCATTTGAACATAAGCATACTTACCATTCAGAGATAATGAAGCTAAAACTCATTCACTGAAAATCACTAAGAGCATTGTCCTCTGTTACTCAATTAGACCAACAAATTAGGCTAAGAACTGAATACGGGAACAAGATTAAGCACATACTAACACTTAGGAAACAGCAGAACGCAGAAAGTTAGAAGTGATTTAAAAAAAATCTATTGGTGAGATATGGAAATTCCTAAACGACACACCAGCCTCTGCTACTGACTCATTGTTGTTAAACACCATCAATGAGCAAGAGTGGCTCTCATACTTCTCCAGTATGCTTAACAGATTGCCACCACAAATTCCACCCCGAGCATATGATAAGCCGAGACTTGATAATATACAAATTGACAAACTAGACATCGGGCCTCATTACGACCCTGGCGCTAAGGGATTACCGGGAACCAGTAAGGGTACCCGTACCGATATTCCATTAGCGCCTGATTACGAGGTCCCTTTGCGGGTTCCCACCTTAACGGCTAATTTTACCAGCCATTAAGGAATGGACCTGCAAAGGGACCTTGGTGCTAATTATGGTACTGCAATTTGCGGTACCATAATTACCGCCTTCCCTATTCCCATTATGCCCTATGTGGAATGGGGAAGGGCCATGGAGGGAGGGGGAATTACCGCCTCGCCAACCTTGTAATGGGGTGGTAATTCCCCCCTTCTCCATGGCGGAGTCGGTAAGTTACCGGCATGGACCATGGTGCTATTAGCACCATGGTTTTCCACCTGGGTCGTAATGAGGCCCATCAACCTTCTACTCAAAAAACTGAGTCCGTTGAGAGCCACTGGAACCGATGGTCCATGAAACCTAACTCTTAAGAGGCATCGAAAACAATGGGCAAGCTTTCTCGAAATCATATTTAAAGAAATTATCTGAACAGGCAACTTACCCTTGTCGTGGAAAAAAAGCTGTTCTTGCGGTCCTTGGACCCCCATTTTGCTTTTCTGCGCATCTGCTGGCTCTGCTAGGCTCTGCTGGGCTCTCAACACTCAGAAAAATACTCAGACAGCATACCATGAGACGGAGACAGCTTTTTCAGGGACATCAGGTTTTATTCACGCCAGACTGAGACACATACCACATCCTTGTCAAGTACAAGAACTCAGCCCCCCTGCTGAAGATGGAACTGTTTAAATAGCATTCTGAGAAAAAGAGTCAAGCCCCCACCTTTATTAATACATGTCAGAGCAAAGCTCTCCATTGACTTTACTCTCATGCCTGTCGTTTAGTCATTCTTATGCTTGACCTTCAATTTGAGGTACATTTTGGCACTTTCCACTGCATTTCCCGGTTCAGCTACTCTTATTTGGTCATGCAGCTGTGTCTTTTTTACTTAAGAAACTCAGACATGGCATAGTTATCTGTCTGGTCTCAGGCTTTTATCTGATTCCGTAGGGAACATTGGCAAGATTTGAGCTCTGTGGCCTTGAAACTTTTTCCTCACAGGAGGCTGACTCATGCCACCATTGTCTACAGAGATCAGTTTCATTAAATACATTCTATTTGCTATTAAAGGCAAGGTTTGGAATTAAAGGGGTGGGTAGTATACAAAATAATGAATTATTTTATGTCTGGTCATATTTAAACGCTTGGTTATTTTCTACCTTTATTTTATAGTATATTTCTATATTCTGCCCTTCTCAATACATCATTCATGATTTAAAGCATTTAACACATTTCTGATTTTATAAACACAACACAATTTAAAACACTCATGTTTTTAAGCATATTTGAAGGCCTAGATCACCCCACATGGATTTCTATGCCTAGTTTAATGGGGTGGGCGGGTGCCCCCTACTGCATTGAGTTGTCGGGACCTCCTCTTCATATCGGTACCTCCTCTACATTTCCCCATCTTGAAAGTTTGTGGTTGTTAAACAATTACTTTCAACCATGTCCACCCTCCTTGATACTTATTTAAAAAATATTCTATCACAATCCTACAATTTGTCAAATACTAACACATTATTCCTCTTAAAACAAAACATGTGTGTCCCTACACTTACTTTATCTTCTCTTATTTGAACCCCATCTCCATTTCTTAATGTATTTTAAACTAACTATATTTTTCAGAAAAGCTTCTTGCTGTTTATGCATTTTTTGTGAGATAGTCATTAACTTGAGGCAACCCAACAGTCCCATCATACATTTTAGCCATATCACAGCTTATCGGTGAAATGTTTTCCTGCTACTCCCCACTCAAGACATCATATTTTATCCCATCATGCTTATCCACGCAGTTGTTCCCACGTTGTGAGAGTTCATTTCTTATTCTCTTGTTGTTGATGAATCTTCCAACTGACTCATCTCGGTTTGGCATCTGTGGACCGTCCATGTCCTGTCCCGTTTGTCCTTTCTTTTTGCGCTGTTTTGCAGCCAGTCTCCCAGGCCTTTTTGATGCTTAGGCCAGGAGTCCATTGTCTTTTTTCTTTTTCACAAAAGTTCAATGTTCAAACTATTGACATTAAGCATGGAACACTTGCATTTGCACCAGAGACACACACATGAGGTTGTTTCTGCAGGTTTTAGCAAATGTGGCTAGTTTTGGGAACTGGATGAGTTCCTTAATGGCCTTGCTCAGCGTACGGCCAACTTTTCTAGCTCCATATAGGTCCCTCATTGTCCATCTGCAATATAAAGCTGAACGAGTTTCTTTTGCAAATTAAGCATGTCTTTTTTAATATCACATTTCCTACCAACCCATCCCTTAAAATAACCCTTTGGTTGCATATTCTAACAATCTTACCCTACCTTCTAGAAAAAAGAGTTCATTACAGTTTTCATTTAAAACATGTTATGGGCCATTCCTGCCTCCTAGACAAGCTACACCCACATCATTACTGTGTGTCAGCCAGCTGGAACCTGGGTTTGTTTTCAATATCATGCATTACACTATTTGTCGTTCGTGGGGCACATTTTTCTCCTGAGGGTGACACATGCAGCCCTAAGGAAATAAAAATTATAATTAAAGAAAGACGTCTTCGTCTTTTCTTGTCTTCTAGGCGCATCCGTAGTAGATGAAGATGTTCTTGGGGATCCCCATTGTCTGTAGGAAATCGAAATAGAGACAAAAGTCATTCGGGGACTGGCAAGGGGGTCAAGTGTTCTTCCTAACTTAAACCCCTTCTTCCTTTTTCTGATAACAACAAATTCTTTCAGGCTCATGGTCTATTTTCCTTCAGCCCTTTGTATGAACAGGCCCTCCCTTTTTTGTTTGTGCACATAAACAACTACTTTTCAATACTCAATGTTTAGGCTTGGTTCTTTGTTCAGCTTAGCTGTATGAGCTTCCAGGTTAGCTGCATGTTCTTCGTCAGCTCAGCAGGACATTCTTGCAGGATAGCAGTAAATGCTTAATTTTTTCTCTTGATTTTGTCGGACCATGGTTTCTGCTTCTGTGCTTTACTTTCATCCTGTTGAGACAAACAGAGGCATTTCGATCCACACCGTCCTTGCCTAACTTAATCTAGTATATCTCTTTTCTTTGAGACTATGGCACCAATTCTTACTATGTGCCTCCATTGTTTATCATATACAACAGTGTTTTCCTATTCTAAATAATTGTATACCCCTGTCCAATCAACCTTCTCCGGCATTATGAACACAAAAAAATAAAATAATTAGCCACCTTCAATTTGACTTATTTTTTCTGCGGTTGTCTGAAATGGTCATGCTGTCATCTATTTTCACTCTTCACACTCAGCTACATATTTGAAGTCATTGTGTCTCTTACTACCTTTTTTCCTGTTACTCACCTGGATCCTCTTACTTTTAGTACTGATCAGCTGTGTGTCCACACCCTTTTAGCATGAACCAGTACTTACTTTTTTCTTTTTCTCCCTAATTAAGACCATGCAGACATTTCTCATGCTTCCGTGCAAGATCCACGGCTTTTATCTGTAACATAAATCAAAATCGTCAAAGGCACTCAAAAACATTTTTTTTTACATACCTCAATATGTTTTCTTAAATTGGCTTTGTGCACAATCTTCCTTATTTGGTTGACCCAATTTTTGGTCAACCATATTCCTTTTCTCTGTCTTCATGGTCACTGATGCTTTTTATTACCCTATGCTCTTTTTTACTGTTGGCCAGTAAACCTCATTAGTGCAATTTGTTTTACATTTTTTGATGTTTTACCTGTCTCTGTAGCTGTAAAACAACCCTTAGGAGTGTTCCTTGACTCACCTCTGTCCATGTCATGCCAGGTTAAATGCTACACTCTCTTCCATTGCACTTATCATTACTCATCATCCTCAGCCTCACTACAAAGCTCATTAATATCATCAAACCTTTCCTTTCCCCACAAAACTGCATATCCATCGCCCGTGCCATTATCGGAGTTACGTTGGACTACTACACTGCCATCCTTGCAGGCACCTTAACACAAAATCTCAACAGGCTCTAAATAGTGCAGAGCAATGCTGTGTGCAGTTCTCAGCATTCTCAAAAGAGTACACATTACTCAAGCCACGCAAGCTGCCCACTGGCTCCCCATGAAGGAACGGTTAATTTCAAAATCCTAACCATCTAAACATGTAACTAAATCACTGTAACTACATTGTATATTGTTTGTCCTATAACCACAGGCAAAGCTGTGGCATGCAACCATTATGTACCCTTCTTTTTAACCTGCAAATCTCTTCTTTGTAACAGCACCACAATGCCTATGGCTGCTGTGTGCTCTATACATTCTAAAAATAAATAAAAGTTTATCCATGCGTTTAAGCCTTTCCTCTCTACTAGGAATTGCCTATTCATTGCCAAAAATACTGTAGGCACCAATACTGTGCCAGGTCAAGTGGCACAGCGAGTAGAGCTCTCGCTTTGAAATCCGTGCAGAGCCTTGCTAACATAGGTTCGAATCCCGGCAGGGCCAAACTCAGCCTTTCATCCTTCCGAGGTCGATAAATGAGCACCACACACCGTGGGTAATAATAAGCAGTGCTCAGATACCTGAGGGTTTGAAGCGCTATATAAATGCCAAATTATTGTTATTATTATTATTATTATTATTATTAATACTGGAATACTGCAATGCCCTTTTCATTGGCATCCATGCCCAAAACCTAAACAAATTACAAGTCACACAGAATAGTGCCTCTAGGGCAATACTGAATATCCCCATAAGGAAGCCTCTCATAGCTCACTGGCTACCAGTAAATGAACACATCCTTTTCAGACCCATGGTCATCACACAAAGATGCCTTTTTGTTGATGCTCCTTCATACTTATCAGAGTGAATCACTCTCATTAATCCACCAGAACCATCAGGTCAGACCTGGTTCGTCCAATATATGTGCCTACTTTAAAAAAAAACAAAGCTGGGGGGTCCAGCTTTCAACACCTGGCTCCTAAAAGCTGTAATGCACTGCCGACAGCACTAGGAAATGAAACTGCCTTCCTCAAAATGCTGAAAACCTTCTTGCTCAACCAAGCCTCTTCGTGATCTCACCACGATGAATAGCTAATCTGCTAAATGCTACCTATTAATCTAAT
The DNA here is from genome assembly GCF_040938575.1 of Ambystoma mexicanum. Classification (NCBI taxonomy): domain Eukaryota; kingdom Metazoa; phylum Chordata; class Amphibia; order Caudata; family Ambystomatidae; genus Ambystoma; species Ambystoma mexicanum. Next base: position 1,209,751,631 of record NC_090932.1, read on the forward strand.
TAGCATTTCAATAATTCCATCCATGTGACCAGCGCCACAATGCCCCTGGGCTGATGTGCACTTCACAAATTTAAATAACCACCACTGGTACGTGCCTATTGCAATTATACCACAGCTAACACATTCACCTCAGAAACTGCTAAACAACACCACATTTATAATCTTAAAAGCTGTCTTTTCTCTATGGACACACAGTCCCAATCTCTATCATTAGACCAAACATTGTTCTTTGTTGCCATATTTCTCCTTGCCACTTAACACTTTTAAACACATCAGGTCACCCTATGAGGCTGTCCTATTGTGAAGACATTCATTCTTTTGTTTTGCAAAAGTATTCCTTATTTTTAGGTTCACACATTTTATTCCTTTGTGTCTCTCTGTATCCTGTGTTTACATATTGCTGAGCCTACATGTAAACTTACTTACTCATCCTCCGCAACAAATTCATTTTGTATGTAATGCACTTTATTATCACAAAAAATGCAACATATAAAAACACAACTAGCTGAGCATTTTCCAGCCTACATGCTCACATAGGCGTTCCTCAAGCCTAACGCAGCCCAAACACAGTCTATGTGTCCACCCACCTGACTGCACACATCCAGCTGACTTCTCCAGCACCACACCTATCACTAAAAAGCAGCTACCATCCAACAATTACACCAGCTGGGCACATAACTGGTGCACACAGACACCATACAACGCCATCTCTCTCGACTGACTTGATTATTTCACAAAAAACATTCAGAAAGGAAAATCACCCTTGCGGCCCTTCCCCTTTTGGAATTCATCAAACAAGTTCTCAAAATACCAACATTCATGAACTTGCTTATTGTCTGACAGTGCATTTTTTGCTGCGCCCGTCAGAATTCTAATTTTTTATGTCTTTCAATTTGTTTGTCAGTTTACCGCAAAACCGTCATAGGCAGCAGCCTTTGGAGATGTAATTTTACCCCCATATTTTTTTTATCAGAAACAATCCTTATATATCTAGTACATTGTGTCACAAAATCGTTCAGCTCCTAGAAAGCCTGACTCATGCAGCGCTTAAATATGCGCTTACGATATGCATTTTGCATTCCTTCAAGATGGGCCAATTTCCTGAACTCAGCAATGTTATCTCAAGGCTGACATTGTGCATTCCTGTCTCTCTCTTGTTTTTTATCTCAATCCTTGCCTGTGAGCAAAACGAAAACATAATTGAGCTTGGTCCAAATGCAATCCATTAACACATTAACTTAGCTGCATTCTGCACATAGGAACAATGTTTAAATCTCACATGTCTCTCAACTGTACGCTCTTAAGCAGTTTTCTCTAACTTTTTTATTCACATGCTTTTTCAATTTATAAACAAAATGCCAACTGGGTTTTTAAATGCTGCATTTTTCTTTAACAAAAACACAGCCTCAACCATGAGATCATTCTTTTTTTTCTTCCCTGCCTAGTGTTCCCGAAAGGTCTTGTATCCGATGTAAACCAACACAACTTAGTTCCAGCGTTAAAACCAGCCATATTTTCAGATCACCCTTCAACCATTCATCTCTGGAAGATTAGATGCCAACTCATCCTCACAGAAGCCGACATCTCACCTGAAATGTTAGTAGATATGCCAGACTAAGCAAAAAAGAAACTTTGGCTTTATGATTGGACACTGACATGGGATGCTTGTCACAGCTACTTGAGCTTTAAAGCTGGAGCATTCCTCATTAAATCACTGAATCAAATTGCACCTTATTTATTAACATTTCCGAGTCGTATATATGTCAATGCATTGTTACGTTTTTGATTGGATTTATGGCCAACAAAAGTGAGACTTGCAAGAATCGCAAACACCATCTTAACTGACATGACGATTCTGTAATGTGACTAAACACAATGGCCCTCATTACGACCCTGGCGGAAATCGAAAAACGATGGCGGAAATGCAATACCGCCATCGAATAGCGCTCGGTGCGACTATGACCCGTCACCGCAAAGTACGAAGCCATTAGCGACACCGTAGTGAACGCCAACGCTAACTGCACCAAGTACGCGCGCGCCATGCCAAACCGTAAATACCACCATGGCGCAAGGGTACGCGAATTCCGACCCTAGCGGACATGTACCTAACGCCATCAAGCACGGCGGAAAGTACCATACCGCCATGGCGAGAAGTACGGCATCGCGAATCAACCGTAAACGACCCCACTGAGTGCCTGTACACCGCTCCCTGCCCACAAAGTACAACTCCCCATAGGTGCAATGAAGTCACAATGCAACCAGTGAAATGTACAAGTCACCCATGCATGCCAACGAACAAAAGATACACAAGAGGGGCCAATGGGAGCTGCAGGGCACAGATGGCACGAATACAGAAGCCATTCCATTGGACATGACCACAGTCCCCCCCAAGAAACGCACGCAAACACAGGCACCTGTGACCAGCAAAATTCCGAAAATCACATCATTCCACCAGTCCACCTGGCTGACCGGCATCTGTCACACAAAACCCAATCCCCCGCCCCTGAGCATGACAACAATCAAACAGTCATATTGGCAGCCCCCATCCCTGACCTCACTGGGCTCCGTAGGCAAACGCGCCCAGCACAGTACCACGCAACTAAACTCCGAAGCTGGAACCCAATGCAGATCTCCTCACAATACATCGCTCCCCAAATAGGAATATGCCACATCACTCGCAAAGAAGAACGCTACATGGCCCATATCAGAATAGAAATTTAATGCACAACAAAATCACCAAGCCCATACAGCCATTAGGCCATGAACTCCAAAACACATTTCACCATTGTGGGCTGCATCCGCAAGAAATGACCAGCTACTACTTGTGTGACGCCCTGTTCCATCATGGTACACAGAGCCACATTCACGTACGAAAAGGCAACATGGAAGCGCACAGAACCGCAGGGCCGTCCCAATGGGGAGGCACTAGTCCAGCTGAAAGGCCGAAATGTTGCTCCGAGCCACTAGCACTGCTTAAGGGCATGTGGCCCTTTGGCGATCGTCCCATAAGATCGTAATGCTGCTCCACTGATTAACATGAAGCAGCAGGTGTCGGGAATAAAAGCCATCTGCAGGAGTGGCATACAGATGGCATTGGCAAAAGGGGAGGAGATACCTGTCAACCAAAAGAAAAGAAAAAGAACAGAATGGCCATCAGAACTACATTCGAACAACTCACTTCAATGATCACACTAAATCCACAGCCATATGCATGCTAGCCCAGTCCAAAGGATCATCACCACCCCAAAACCACTTGCGACTCATGACCATCTATATCGAGGTGTAAAAACCATCACAAACGAGTGTACCTGTGCATGCGTCTGTCATAACAGAATCCATCAGATGGGAATGTTAACGTGCATGGACACAAGTGTCTGAAGGCGCGTCGAGACAGGGAGGGCTCAACAAGGCCAGATAGACGATGGTCCCACTATGGCAGCCCTGCATCACATAGCGCAGGGGAGGCGGATAGATTCCAAGAAGCCCTGTACATGGCAAACTCTGTATCAAATCATCTGCCCATGCATCCATTCATCATTCCCTCATCCCGGTATAAAAACGCCTGAATATTTACTCACATAACATTAGAAATATCCATTGAGTCTGTGCGTTATGCAGCCTGCAAAATCCACAGTGCCCCAGCCCGTAATTCCAGTGTTGTGAAGTAACATGTATTTGGGAACGTCCGGCCTCATCGCCCACGTCGCAATTGCGCATCCCAAACTATTCATATCAATCATTGCATCCTCGCCATGGCCCCTGTCTCAAGGACATTGAACAATAGAACGTTATATTTGCAGTCAGACCTGTGGGCATCTCCTCGCCGCTAGCTGAAAACCGAAAGCGCCGCCCTTCGAATTCCTCATTTGCAACATCACGTCGAAAAGGCATCTGTGGCCGTTTGAAATCACAAATTAATCCATCCAGTGCGGCTGTGTGTGAAAATGGCAACTGCCTTCACCCACGAATGGGACGCCCCGCCCGTCGGTGCAACTCGGTACAGTGATGCATGAGGGCCCACCGTTACTCGAGTACTACGTTCCACTGACCCTTCACAAGTCTGTTCGCGACTGCAAAGATTGTATGTGAAACAATGGGACCATAGCCGAATGTACATATCAACAAATGTTACACGGCCATCGGGTACAAATACATGATTGCTATAGCAAGATGCCATTACTCGAATTGCAGCGTTGTGTGCGGGACGTGCTCGGCCAAAGGGGAGAGCAGCTTGCACAGGTGGAATGAATCACCACAGGTGGAGGCCATACAGCCTGAAGACACATAAATTGCACACCCAGTCTCCTCCCACAACCACACCCACTCCGAAATGCTACCGGCAGGACTCGCGATGTTGGCCCTGGGGGACCTTATAGCACTGCAAGTACTCCAACTCCAAGAAGAAGACGAACACCAACTACAACCGGCCGCACGGAGGGGACGCAGGAGGAGGAGGAGGCCAAGGCAGGGCCAGCAAGGGCCGCCAGCACAGCCACTACCACCACGCAGGCAGCCCGCAATCCCACGCCTCCGAGCACATCCGTTCAACCTCACTGCTGAGCAGATCCACACCCTCTACCGCTTGGACCGGGACACCATAACCGCCATTGTGGACATGACACAGGCTGACCTTGTCAGCATGATAGATAGCCCAACCGCCATCCCACCCCTACTGAAGGTGGTGTCTGTACTACACTTCCTGGCCACAGGCACCTACCAGCACACAGTCGGACAGTTGCATGGCATTTCTCAGCCACTGTTCTCACGGACACTATTGCAAGTGCTCGATGCCCTCCTGCAGCACGCAGACGACTACATCTCTCTACCACGCTCGGAGCAGGAAATTACCAACACAAAAGTGGGATTCCATGCACTTGCCGGCATACCGGGTTGCATTGGTGCCATCGACTGCACCCATGTGGAATTGGTCGTCCCACATGCCATGGAGGCCCAGTACCGCAACCGAAAACAATTTCATTCCCTGAATGTACAAATGGTGTGTGACTCCAACAGGATCATTACACATTGTTGTGCCCGATTCCCTGGATCAACCCATGATTCTATGGTCTTGAGGAACTCTACAATACCACGCTACATGGAGCGACACGCAGGGAACAGATCCTGGCTACTCGGTGAGTCTCATTACATGCATGATTATGTGGGGTATGTGATTCGGCAATGACCTGGCAGGAAGGGGGGGGGGTGTGCGTACGTAGCAATGGCATTCCACATCATACGTTTATCGTCCACATACAGGTGATGCTGGATATCCACTGAAGAGATGGCTCTTCACACCAGTCCGGAACCCACGGGACCAGCATGAGGAGGACTACAACCATGCCCACTCACGTACCCGTGTAGTCATTGAACAGGCATTCGGCCTACTGAAGGGTCGTTTCCGCTGCCTCAGCAGGTCTGGCGGGGCACTCCTGTACCGCCATGAGAAGGTTGCAAAGATGGTCATGGCATGTGTCATGCTCCACAACATGTGCGTACGTAGAAATGTGCCCATGCCCCCTGACGCAGAACTGCAAGCACCTGAAGATGGTCATGATGAGGGTGGGGATGTGGCAGCACCTCAAGGAGTCTGCGAGGCACCGGAGGGCCGTGACATTCGTCAGCATCTCATTGATGCATGCTTCTAGCACTCGCCTGGTGGCTGATACATGGACACGGGACTCGTGGCACTGTGTGTGTCTGGAACATGCACAATATGTACTGTACGCCTATGATGGCCTAGTACACAAAGATCATTGTCCACACATCTCATTGGTTGATCGTGCACTGTTTATGGCATATGTGATATCATGTTGAACACCCTATCAACCCGCCACCCAAGTGAGCCCAAGACACCCCCTCCACCCTCCTACCTCCCCCCCGAACACCAGTGTCCAAAGATGCTCATTGTCAGTGGGCAGTCGCTATTGCAAGCCCCCTCTGCGGGTATCAGGGGCACCCCTGCCTGTGGAGCGCAGGTTCCTCCCGGATCTACGTTGGGGGCTGCCCTGGACGGAACTTGCAACGGATGATGTCTCTGCCTGCTCACGTCCATGCATGTCCCTAAGGGTTTGTGAGAGCTCAGTGAGCACACGGCGCACTGCGGCAAGTTCGGCACATACGTCTTTGGACGTCGCATGCAGTTCCCCCCTCAGGCTCTCGGTGCTTCTCTCCATTTGGACTCTCAGGCTCTCGGTGCTTCTCTCCATTTGGACTTTCAGGCTTTCGGTGCTACTCTCCATTTGTGCACTTAGTGTCTCAGTTGATGTTTCTATGTCTGCCTTAGTGCCCCCACATTCATCGGCATGGTCCTTGAGGAGCATGGCCAGTTGCTGCTGTTGCACTTAACTGGTCGAGGGACTGTTGCCTCTGCTGGGCCATGGCCATTTGCGGGGGTGTCACAGAGGGGCTGGTGACCTCATGTTGCCTTGCCACAGGGCTTGTGGGGGATGGCCAGTCGTCGTCTTGTGGGTGCCCCTGCGTGGTATCCTCATGTTGTACGGTATGGGACAGACAGGGGGATTGGGACAGGTCATGGATGGATCTGACTTCGACATCCCCGTCTTCTGTGTCGGAGCATGCTGCTGCCATCAATGGGGTGTCACCTATGGTGCTGCTGCCACCAGAGGCAGTGCCTTCTGTGGCATCCGTTGGGGGGACCTGTGGTGGTGGTGTTGTGGGCATGCTGGCTGCTGGGGTGCCTGTTGATGTTCCCTCCTCTGTGCTGCCACCTGATTTGTGCTGCTGCCGTGTCTTGATGCGTGCAGCTGAGGTGGAGGGTCTTTGGCCGTTGGTCTTGGCCCTCTTTGCAGGTGTGCTGGTAGGGGTGTCCTGATGCTCGTCGTTTGGATCGGACCCTGTGGTGGAGTAAAGGAGGGCGAGGGTTATTAATGGGTCTGTGGGAATTGGAATGGCATTGTATCACATGCATTGGGGTGGTACCTGAGGGTGATTTGGGTCGGGGCCTTGGAGGTGCTTACATTTGTGTGTGGAGTGAGGGTGCAGTTGTTTGGCAGCCTGCAGTTAGGGTGTGCCTGCTGCACGTGTAGTGGGTGTTTTAGGGGTTTTTAATTATTTATGTATTTATTGTGAGTTTTAAAGTGCGCTATCAGGCCGATGTGTGTGGACGTTCTCCTGGACATGTGTTTATGTTGCACTATGTGGACACATGGTACTTCACATGATTGGACATTGTGGATTTGGCATTGTTTTATTTGGCCCACCTACCTGAATCCTCGGATGTCTGCACTCCTTTCTCCATCCCTCCGACTCCCTCTATACTCTCCATTCCAATGGTGGAGGCACAGATTTCTTCCCAGGGGGTCAACTTGATGGGTGATTCAGGACCTCCCCCGGTGGCTGTGGCAATGTTGCGGTTGGCAGACAGTATGCTACGGACGCGTATCCGCAGGTCGTCCCATCGCTTTCTGCATTGCTGTGGGTTGTGGGGTGCGGTCCCCACCGCACTTACCCGCTGTGCCACCAGAGCCCATATGGCCTTCTTGTTCGCAAGTGCCGTCCTGGTCATTTGCGTGGAGAAGACGACGGCAGCATTCTCCTGGAGGGTCTCTGTTAGCACGGTGAGTTCCTCACGGGAGAAGTGGACCTGCCGCTTGCGGTCGCACGCTTTCTTCGCTACTTTTCCCATTTTTCTTGGTTTTGCTAGGGTGGATGACGGGTTGGGGTGTGTTTCAGGGTAGTGTTTTTAGTGGTTGTGTGGATTTTGTGGTTTTATAGGTGTACGGCGGGATGTTTCCCGTTCCGGGCCCATGTTTTTACTTCCGTTTCCGTATATTTCCGGTCACCGTACTTTCCGGTTGGCGCTCACTGCGGTGTCCGCTAAGATGGGTGGCGGTATTGCACCTAGGGCGCCGTACGGCGGCGGTGTGGGCCGTTTTGGGGTCATTTCCGCCATCGCGGACTTTGCACTTCCGCCATGGCGTGGTGCTCGTGCCCGATGGGTCGGAATGGGCCGCACTTTGCTCCTTCGTGCAATGGCGGAAACGCTATTTACGCTGTGGCGGTCCGGTCAGTCACTTTCCGCCAGGGTCGTAATGAGGGCCAATGAGACATCTCCTCATAACCAAATTTTCATCGTTAAGTGATAAACGAGAAGTAGCCTTTTACAAATATGTAAAAGAATACAATTCACTTACTAAACAACAAATGTGACACTATATTTTTAATTCTAATAGTGTATCTGTGAATATTGCAACTGTACAATTCCTACTGGCACTAAATCTAAATGATTAGAATTACTCCATTGTACTCAAGTATAGATTTTATAGTAACATAACTGGCTAGTTTTATAGATTATTTTTGTTTTATAGATTTTAACACCATGTATTCTGTTTTACCAAGAAACTAACTTGTGATAATAACTTTTATTCAACGCTTGGTTTTCTATAGTAATCATTATTTGGATTAATGTGTTTTACCAAACTCAATCAAATTCAAGAAACATATGTGAATAATCATTTTAGCCCCTATTATTAAGAATCAAATGTTACATTGTCCATTATATGAATCATATGAATGAAATCTGACATTCTTTGTACACAAAATGAAATTGATAACTGTAATTAAAATCTGTGATAAGCAATTGAAAACAGTTGAGATAAGTCAACTAAAACAATTGTTAATTAATAAGAAAATAAAAATAAATGTGGTCCAGATCTCTGGAGAATGTGTGTGTATTCTGCAAACTCAAATGTTTCTGGGTCACATTCCACTGTATGTGAGTCCTCACTGTACAGCCACATTTTAGGTCCACCGTGAAGTCAGCGGGATAGTTAAAGAACAATAAAAATAAGGCAATTTAGGTGTATAAATGAGTGACAATTCAAACTGTGGATCAACAGTTTCCAACCCAGCATTCTAATTACATCTTGAATCTTACATTGCAACACATGTATGTGTTCTATTCATAGTAGAACTTTGTGGGTATAGTGCATTGATGTCATTTGGGGGATTATTAATGCTCTGACCCATGGGCCAACATGTGGGTTGAAATTATATATTTACATATATATATATATATGTACAACATTTGATGTTAACACTTCAAAAGTTTCAAAATGATACTTCACAATACTGTTAAAAATTGTCAATCCTTTCAACAGTGTTGTTTTTTTTATGATATTTTACAAAGGACATCAGTATTTCAGACATTGTGGTATCATCAGTGTTCAACAACAATATGATATAGCCACAATAGTGCAGTGGTTATACACCTCACTAGTCAATTAATAAATAAGTCTAATAGATCAATTATCTGTTATGTGTTATTAAACCAAGAAGACATGCTCAATGAAGGGGGGTTAGTGAGAACTATTTGATCATGCCTGTGGGCTCTAGGGAATCCAAAACAATATTGTTCTAAATAGGACCTCAATCAAGTCTCCTCGTCTAGCTGATGTCTTTATAACTTCTAATATCACATATTTCAAATTGGCTATGTTGTGCCTATTGTCAGTGTAGTGTCTTGCTACAGGGGACTTCTGGTCCTTATATTAGATTTATGTTCTGTTAGACTTTCTTTCATTTTCTTGGTTGTCTACCCTACATAGAATTGTCCACAAGCACAAATCAGGCCATGTATGCCATGATTTGAGTCACATGTAGCATAGTGTTAAATGCAATATTCTGGCCAGTCTGGGGGTCTGTACATGGTGTGGTTTTTGTACATTGCTGCAGTGACTGCAAAGTAATCATAGGAAAGTCATGTGCTTGGATTTGGTAAGGTATGGTTGGCTTAATGAGTCAGATCTTTGACTAGATTGTCTCCCAGGTTACGTCCTCTGGTGTAAACTGCCATGAGGGTTTAGGGAAAAGTTCTGCCAGATGAGCATCCATTCTAGTCATGTTTCAATTATTTTTCAATATTCAATTGGGCACTTTGTCTGGAAGCCAGTGGAGGGAATGCAGAAAAGGAGAAATATGTGTTCCATAGGGGGAGCCAGTAGGTACTCTTGCGGCCAGATTTTGCTGGCACTCTAGGCTCTGGATGAGGCGCCTCGGTTGGGGAAAGAGTTACAATAGTGCAGCCGTGATAGAATTAGGGCAGCTACCACCAGGGAATAGAGATGCTCAGAGATTAAAGGAAGCACTTTTTTAATGACTTTCGGCTGCAGGTGGCCAGTTTGACATACAGTAGCTACCTGACTCTCCATAGAACGTAAAGCTGATAGTGTAACACCTAGATTCTTAACCTTCCCTGTGGTAATGTTGCCCAAAGATACAGGCCAGAAAGAGGACACCCAGAGTGAGGGATCAGGGGGGCACCCCACCACCAGAACCTCAGTCTCATCTCAGTTCAGGCAAACATGAAAATGGTTACCCTTTAAATGTGCTCCAGCGCCCAAGACTCCTGGGTTACCCTAGCTCCATGCTAAAGTAAAGTACTGCACAACCAAAAGGGCGCAGAGTTCTAACTGAGAAGTACCTTAAACAGATTCCTCACATCATTTCATCTCAGTTCAGATTGAGCCAATTGTGTTTTATCCACTGACCCACGGCTGTCAGGCATTCTCGCTAGTATGACAGCATATCAGTCTGATCTAGATCTAAACGAATCAGAATCTGAGTGTCGTCAGCATACGAATAACACCTGAGGGCATCAAGTAGATAGAAAAGGAGGCATAGAGAGAGTCTGGGTACGATCTACCAGGAACAAAGGGAACCATGCCAGTACTTGACCAGATATACCCATCTGGGCAAGATGGGACAACAGGATGGGGAGGTCGACAGTGTCGAAGGCCGCTGACAGATCTAGTAGAATCAGGACCCCACATGGTTTACAAAGCAGTTTCAATTTTCTCAAAAATATATTGGGTTTTAGCTGCCTTAACAGCAACAGAATAAGATGCTAATTGTTGCCTAAATAATGTTTTAAGATGGGGGTCATAGGCTTTGTGCCAAATGCGTTCTGTCTGTCTAAGTTTGAGCCTCTCAGCTTTAAGAGAATCCGAGAACCAAGGCTCCGATAGTAACCTGCGGGGCTGTACAAGTCTAAGGGGGTAACCTTCTCCGCCGCCTCCTGAAAGGATATGGCCAGAGAAATGTAGGGGTCCATGTTGCATTTGGCTGCAACAAGAGAAACCAAATCCTGTGAATCGATAGAGAGCCATGAGCAAAGCCAAATTTTAGGAACAGGTATCTTGGTACATGGTGTTGGTCCTTTCAGCTGACATGTAATTAGGAAATGGTCTGTCCATGCCATCTGCTCAACTGACTGTAGCGATAGCAAGGTGTTAGTACAAAGACCACATCAAGTATATTCCCCAGCGTGTGTGTTGGAGAAGACACAATTTGATATGAGTCAAGATCAAGCATACTATCAAAAAATAGATTGAGAGCAGGGGGCCTAGGTAAGTTACATTTTAAATTAAGATCACCCAATACTACTAGATGAGTATATCTCATCTGTAGATCGGCTAGAAGATCCAGCAAAAGGTCCCCAAATGTCCCAAAGGGGACAGGGGGCGATACATGAGCAACGAAAAATAGGAACATGCCGGGAATAGAGTGCATTTAACAAAACAAGCTTCCATATCTAGGTCATGTGTAAAGCTTAATTGAGAAACAGTAAATTCAGATTTATACATGATTGTGATAACGCCACCATGATGTGGAGGGAGGCAGTCAAAGTGAATAATATGGCAGTTAGGAGGAATAGCTTGCACTAAAGCAGGGGCTGAGCTGGGGCCCAGCCATGTCTCAGTCAAACAAAACAGAGCCAGGCTGCGCTCTGAAATCAGATGATGTATTTCGGCGCATGCGCTTGTAGGGAGCGGGTATTTAATAACAATATTGGATACAATGGAATGCCTGTTTTGACAACTGGAGTTGTAACAACAGACACAGATGTCATTTTAGAAGATGCATCCTTCCATCCATGCGGTCTAATGGTAGTAGTGGGTGCGAGTGCCATCAGCTGACTCCTAGAATAGAGTCGGCAACCCTTTAGCACTGCCTGAACATGGACGGGCACAGACGGGCTTGACTTAAGCACACTTTTAGCGTGCTGATGGTGCGCCCCCAGCGCAGGCGGTCTACGCAGCACATAAATACCAGTGTCAGCATGAAAATTAGGCAGAGAACCCGCCTACTGAAAACAGAAATAGGGCTCTCCTCTGACTTGATCCAGCCCCTAAGTAGATCTAGACAAAAGAAGGGCAATCACCAAAGCAGCATTGTGGTAAATTAATATTATTAATGCAAATTGCACAGTCAAGTAAAGCAAACTCAAACACAATAATAAAATGATAAAAATGTAGAAATCCACACTAAAAATGTGCAAGTGGCTTTATAGTGGCCTTTTACATGGGAGCCGCTTCACCTCCCATTCACGGGCAGTCTACGCGACACATACATGCCGGTGCCATCACGAAAATGAGGCGGAGAACCCGCCTAATGAAAACAGAAAGAGGACTCACCTCTCACTCAATCCAGCCCCTAAGTAGATCTAGACAAATGAAGGGCAATCACCAAAGCAGCATTACGGTAAGCTAATATTAATGCAAATTGCACAGTCAAGTAAAGCAAACTCAAACACAATAATAAATGATAAAAATGCAGAAATGCACACTAAAAACGTGCAAGTGGCTTTTTAGTGACCTTTCACATGGGAGCAGCCTCACCTGTTAATGTTAATGTTAATGTTGAAGGATATTTGTAACGCACACTATCACAATCGGAAGGGTCCCCTGGTGCTCTGGCGGCTCTGAAAAAGGGAGGGTCGAGGCTGGGTTAGTGCGAATGAGCTGGAAAAGTGCAAGATAGCAGTGATGTGTTGTTGGCAGCCTCAGCTCGGTTGGTCCGATGGCTTGGCATGGTTTGTTTTACGGTCGGTAGTCGTTGTGTGCTGTTGTGCAAGTTTATGTGTGGTTTGTTTTGTTGTTGTAGTGTAATGAAGTTTGTGCAGTTTGCTGCGTTTAAGGCTTGTGGTTGTGTTTGGTTAGAGTTTGAGAGGTGTATGCAGAGGGATGAAATTGTTAGTGGATTGGTTAGTTGGTGTTGCTGTCGTTGCAATTATGTCTAGGTGTGGTGCCTGCTAATTTTCTATATTCTGTCTAAGTGTGAGGCAGGCTAGTGATCACAATTCCATTCTAGTGTTGCACATGTCATCATTCACAGTTTAATTTAAGTGTTCTAATAGTCACATTTCCGTCTAGATGCAGCGCAGGCTAAAGCAAAAAATTCCATCTAAGTGTGGCACTTGCTAACATCCACATCTCTATCCAGATGCGACGCAGGCCGAGGTTAAGAACTCCATCTATTGTAGCACATGCTAACATTCACATTTCTATCTAGATGTGACGCAAGCTAAGGTTAAGAATTCCATCCAAGTGTGACACATGCTAACACTCACATTTCTATCTAGATGTGGTGCAGGCCAAGGTTAAGACTTCCATCTAAGTGTGGTGCATTCTAACATTCACATTTCTATCTAGATGTCACAAAATCTAAGGTTAAGATTTCCATCTATTGTGGCACATGCTAACATTCACATTTCCATATAGATGTGACACAAGCTAAGGTTAAGACTTCCATCTAAGTGTGGCGCATGCTAACATTCACATTTCTATCTAGATGTGACGCAAGCTAAGGTTAAGACTTCCATCTAAGTGTGGTGCATGCTAACATTCACATTTCCATCTAGATGTGACACAAGCTAAGGTTAAGACTTCCATCTAAGTGTGGCGCATGCTAACATTTATAATCCCGTCCAGATGTTACGCAGGCTAATCTTGACCATTGTCTATAGGTGTAGCACTAGTTAACATTGGCTTTTATGTTAGTGCATGATGCAATGCAGCATTTACGATCCAGCCAGGAATGGATTAGGGCTGGTGGTCACTAATCTCTCTAAGTATGCATGTTGTAAACTATGGCAGTCTATGTTATGGAGAGGTAAGGTAGAATGGCAAGGGCTTTCTGGATTACAGTAATTGCTCTACACCCCACCCATGCCACACTTACAGTATTGTTGGTGTCTGTTGGCTGCTGCATTCCTTTGCTTCCCCTGCGGACACCTGCAGACACATCTTGGATCCACCAGTGAAGGGGCTGCCAGTGAAGGGCTCACCAGTGAAGGAGCCGCCAGTGAAGGAGCCGCCAGTGAAGGAGCCACCCTTTGCCTTGGGGCTCTTAGCTGCAGGGGCTGCATGGCAGAGGGCTGTCATGGAAGGGTCAGTTATGGCCTTCGGATAGGCCAATCAGAGCAGGGGGGCAGACTCGGAGATGGGAAAGGCCCAAATGGAGGCTAGAGTAACAAGGGTCAAACAGAAAATACAAATGAAATGCTCCAATCGGGGGAGGGGGCACTGGGAGGCGGGAGGGTTTGAGTGAGGAAGAGGGAGCGGGGTGCGGGCAGCATGCAAGATGGGAGCTGAGAGGGCCTGGGGGCATGGGTGATTACTCACAAAATCCCCGAAAAGGAAGGCTAGAGCAACGAGGCTAAAAAAAACACATGCTCACCTGGCTTCAGAGTGAAAATGGGGTGAGCGGGTCTGCGCTGGTTGGTACACCAGGAACACAAATGAAATGCTCCAATTGGGGCAGGGGGGCACACTGGGAGGTGGGAGGGTTTCAGTCAGGAAGAGGGAGCGGGGTGGGGGCAGCAGGCAAGATGGGGGCTGAGAGGGCCTGGGGGCACTGGTGATTACTCCTGAAATGCCCGAAAATGGAGGCTTGAGCAACAAGGCTAAAAAAACACATGCTCACCTGGCTCCAGAGTGGAAATGGGGCGAGCAGGTCTGCGCTGGTCAGTACACCAGGAACACAAATGAAATGCTCCAATCAGGGCAGGGGGCACACTGGGAGGTGGGAGGGTTTCAGTCAGGAAGAGGGAGGGGGTGGGGCAGCAGGCAAGATGGGGGTTGAGAGGGCCTGGGGGCAGGGGTGATTACTCCTGAAATGCCCAAAAATTGAGGCTAGAGCAATGAGGCTAAAAAAAATGCTCACCTGGCTCCAGAGTGGAAATGGGGCGAGCGGGTCTGCACTGGTCGGTACACCAGGAACACAAATTAAACATTCCAATCAGGGCAGGGGGGCACTGGGAGGGGGGGGAGGGTTTGAGTCAGTAAGAGGGAGCGGGCTGGGGGCAGCAGGCAAGATGGGGGCTGAGAGGGCCTGGGGGCCGGCGTGATTACTCCTGAAATGCCTGAAAATGGAGGTTAGAGCAACGAGGCTAAACAAACACACGCTCACCTGGCTCCAGAGTAGGAATGGGCCGAATGGGTCTGCGCTGGTTGGTACACCAGGAACACAAATGAAATGCTACAATCGGGGCAGGGGGTGCACAGGGAGGCGGGAGGGTTTGAGTCAGGAAGAGAGAGCAGGGTGGGGGTAGCAGGCAAGATGGGGGCTGAGAGGGCATGGGTGATTAATCCCGAAATGCCCAAAAATGGCGCTAGAGCAACGAGGATAAAAAAACACATGCTCACCTGGCTCCAGAGTGGAAATGGGGAAAGAGTGGAACCTGGGAAAAGAATGCACTGTTCTTCTACGATGTATTAGCAAAAGGTTCTTCCTACAGAGGTTCAAGTAGAATTAGATAGAATAGTAGGTATGGAAGCGAAAGGATGGGGTGAAATACAGGCACATATAGTACATTTCTTTAAATGCAAGTGCGAAAATAAAAGGGCAGCTAAAAAAAGGCGCAGACGCAGAAAAGAAATTAGTACAAAAGAAATTGGAAAAGGTGAGTATGGAAGGCACAATAGTACCCAATCCCACAGATGCTCAACAGCAGTTAGAAACATCACAGGGATGGTCAGATAACCCAGATAACGACCAAAGAGATAGTGGAGGAGTCCAAGGATCAAGGAGCAATTCACAAAAGGGCCGATGGGAGGATTTGGGGGGTTTACAACCCTGATTTAGAGGATCATGCTGGACATGTTGGACATGTGGAAAGATGGGGCACATAGCCAGGGATTGTTGAAGCAGACCTCCCATGCAATACCACACAGGAGCGCCCCCAACTCCATATTATGCAGCAGACCCCTTATACCGAGGTCTAGCACGGGGAGCTTTTTCCCCCAACCAAGCCATAGCCCCAGGACCCTTGTATGCCCAAGAATCTTCACAACCTAAGAAGGTAGATCCAGTGCATGTAACTGCACCTATACAATAGCCAACCCCAAATATCATGTAGAATGTCACTCACCACACTCCATCACAAGCACTTACAGCACCATGCGAGCAAAATGCCCATCCACGAGGAACAGTGACACATTATACTGGAGCTAGTGTCCTATGGAGCAATATGTTTCCTCTTCCAGGGTCCAACACATTTACGCAATAGGTCATCCCATAGCGAGCCCTGACATGTCCAGTCATCTCAATCACCCCAGATAAGGAACCTGAAGTGGGAGTGAGGATAGCTGACAGAATGTTCACTTTCATGGTTGACACACACGTTCCCTGATCCTGTATAAGGGAGGGATGGTTTCCATTGACAAACCAAGTATGGTCACACAGAGATTCTCTGAGGCTACTGTAAAGGTTCCATTCACAGAAGAATGAACCCTTACTATAGGGAATCAAGAAGTAGTTCACCATTACTTTACTGCACAGAAACACCAGTGAATCTATTTGGTAGGGACATCCTCCAGAAGTTAATTATGACCATCTTCTTTACAGACAAGGGAATCATGTGTTCCACACTGGCCATGCATTAGAGCAGAGTAGCCACAGTAATACAAGAACTCTGTAGTACAAACACAATCCGAGGCCTACCATTACATGACACACTATTTACATATACAGTGACCATTTTGCTTAGCTGATTACGGGGCGTGCATAATGTAAAATTCTGCCTACCAGCAGAATTCTTATTCAGACCAGCAGTTCCACAAGACACAGCTCCAGGGGCACATTTTACATTACACATAGAGGCAGTGATCATGAGGAAAGACACAATCATCCTAACGTGCACAGACAAAGAAGAAATGAAGTGGAGTTTAGTACTATACATAGACCCCACACTGCCATTAAGGGACATCATACCCAAACAGTTACTTTCAGACAAGGACATGGATGGGAAGATAACATCAGCATACCATGCCACATTGTAGTGCAACACAGAGAAGTACCCCAGACAATGCTGACAACCATAGCAACACCTTCACAATTACAGGAGGACCTAGCAAAAGTGTCATATCTCACAATGGGAATAGTCAAAACCCATTAAGTCACCCCACGGATATGCCACATGGAATAGCCAATCAACAATTAAGCTCATAGGATACAAATTAAAAACGTTAACATCCAATCAGCATCAAGTGGAGAAAGAGAATATCATTACCTATTAATTCATAAACTTAAGTCATTGCATGGTCACGAAGGGTAGGATAAGCCAATAGATATAGGCATTGTATAGATTCACCTATATTGTAAAAGATGGTGCCCAATCACATGCTGTGGATTTGTGAAAAACCTGTAACATTTGTTGTCATTTCACCTCTAATTTTCACTATAAATGCAGCAATTTTATGATGCAATGTTAAATATTTTTTTTATTACTCCCCAGCCCGGGCTGGCTGTAATACACATTTGTTTTTCTCACATCTCGTGCATTTATTTTTGGCTCATTGGATTACTTTCATTATTTGGATGTGGGAATTTGCCTTACAGTTTCACAGAGATATGTGGATGTTTTCTGCACTAGTGGTTGAAGAAGTTCATCAAGGCTAGAGGATCAAAAATACTCTGTTGCAGCTAGGATGGGTCTCAATTGTGGATGCAGTAGATTCTTGTGCATTTTTGGTAATCCGTAAAATACAAGCATAATCAGGATTTTTTTAGGAAGTAAATCCTTAGTCATTTCTGTAATTCATTCCTCAGTTAGTGCATTCTCAAGAAACTTCTCGATAATGGGCTTCATGTTGTTAGTCGGGTTCTAATCTAGTGGCATATAGGTGCCAATGTCTCCAAGGAGTTCTAGGCAACTGTTGGTGTCCATAATGACTATGGCCCCTCCCTTGTCTGCCGGTTTAATTATTATTGTCTGATCTTCAACCAATTTTTGCAATAGTTTGAGTTGGTGTTTTCTCTTGTTGTGTTCTCTAATGTCAAAGTATGTGACTGTTTTGAGATCTTTGATCATTTTATTTTAAACAATTCTAGGGCTGATTTATGTATACTAGGATTAAATTTACTCATTGGTCTCTTCTCGTAGAAATCAAATGTTGTGGATCTTTCTTCCTTTGGTGGAATGGAATCAAAAAGTAATATTAGTCTCATGTTCCTAGCTAGTTTTGCAACATTGATCCGTTCATCAAATAATGTTGTATTGTTGGTCGGAACAAATGACAAACCCAGACTGAGTAAGTCCATTTATTGCTCAGATGACATGATAATAGAGAATCCGCAGAAACAATAACAAATAGATGGTACGAAGAACCAGTACCAGATAAAGAGAGAATCAGGAGCAACACCATAATCAGGAAAACTTTGCTAGAACCCAAAATGGTTAATAACAACCCTCCATTAATACATCCTTTGACATTTTCCAGACAAAGTGTCACGATCAATCAAATATTTAAAAAAAATGGAAGATCACTAGACTGAACGCTCAGCTGGGAAATCACGTCCCTAAACCCCTGATGGTATCTTATATCAGAGCACGTAACATGAGAGACAATCTCATCAAAGCAGAAAGAATTGACTCATTAAGACAACCATACTTTACCAAACTGAAGCACAGGACTTTCCCATGCTTACATTGCAGTCAGTGCAACGATTTAGACACACTCACACTGGTCAGAAGATTGCATTTAAACACCACGCAATCCGTGACTCCAAGGATGTGATGTATGACCTGATTTGGCATTGCACCCAATTCTATGTAGGGCAGACAACCAGGAAATTGAAAGAAAGCCTGACAGGACATAACTCCAATATAGGGACAAAGGTCCAGAAGTCCCCTGTAACAAGACACTTCACTGACAATAGTCACACCCTAGCTCAATTGTGATATTAGAAGTTGTCAAGAAGCAAGCTAGAGGAAGGATTCCAAAGTGAGCTCCTACTGAGAAGAGAGATGTTTTGGATTTAAAAAATTGATTCACTAGAGCCCACAGGCATGAATGAAGAGTCTTCACTAACCCCTTTCTTTGAGATATTTGTACAATGGGAGGGGACCTGCATGTGTCCTTGGTTTAATAACACATAGCAGATCATTGGTCTATTAGACGTATCTATTGATTGACTGTCCTTGTATATAACCACTGCCACTATTGAGGCCAAATCATATCATTGTTGAACACTGATGGGGTCTCTGTTGGGCTATACGAATGTAGATTTCAGAACTACACCATCTTAGAAATACTTAAATAGCTTTCCTCTTATCCCCAGATTGCCTGATCAGTGAACAGCCGTACTGGCTATGATGATTTTTGCATCTCATTCACAACACTGTAGAAACCTGTAGTAACCTTAACAT
The DNA here is from genome assembly GCF_040938575.1 of Ambystoma mexicanum. Taxonomy (NCBI): domain Eukaryota; kingdom Metazoa; phylum Chordata; class Amphibia; order Caudata; family Ambystomatidae; genus Ambystoma; species Ambystoma mexicanum. Next base: position 1,209,771,081 of record NC_090932.1, read on the forward strand.
TCCACAGGTGATCTTTTTATGCATATAAGCTCTTAGACACATGCGTTGCCATGAGATCTTTCTGTAGAAACCTGACAGATTGATTGATTTGGATCTGCATGCCACCTGCTTTTATTCAATTGTACATTTAGATTGCATGAAGAACCTTACAATATAGGGTCTACCACACTCGATTCATACTCAATTGGTAATACAATTTTGTCTTAATATAGATTTAGAGATATATTTATTCGGGCACAGTGCTGACTGCTGTGTCCCATCAAGCGCCTTCACACTCCCAACTGGTCTAATATTTTACTAGACGGTAGGTGCTTGGTTCCTTAGTTCTTTAGTTAACAATCAGAGAAGTTGTATCATTAGTGTATGAAATTTGTAGAAAAAGCATGACCTAAATTGTCAATTATCATACTAGGTGGAGTGATTCTCTGTCTACAATTAAGAGATGCTTTGGAAAGTACTTCAAGAAGACTACATCAGTATATTCCCACCGTGAAGTCATTAAGGTGAATTTTACCATCATATTGATGAATTACATCTATATATAGTTACTTGAACAATGCAGTAGTTACTTCCTAAATATAACTTTCCTATTCACTTCACTTACTTCTTAGATGTTACAAAGTAATTCTGTCAATGGTAAACAATGATTTTACATTTGACGGAAACCAAATCCCCACCTTCTATGCAGCCAAAACCCTATGCGTATACCTGGACTCTAACTTAGACCTTTCACAGCAGGTGAACTCTATCGCCTCATCATCAGCCTCCACCGCCAAACTGCCACATTCCAGTAAGCCCTCCCTTTCCACACCCAACCGCCTCTCGATTGCAAGAGCCATCACAGGAACCAAGCTTGACTATTGTAACACCTTATTTACCAGCACCTCAGAGCACAACCTGGCTCTGTCTTGGGTTAATTAAGATATATATAAAGTAGCACTGTCCTCTTAGATAGACAAAGGGCCTCATTACGACCCTGGTGGTAAGGGGTTAACGCCAGCGTTAGCTGCGCCGACCCCTTACCGCCAATTACGAGGTCCCCTAGCGCCATGGTGCTTTTAACACCTGCTTTTAGCAGGTGTTAAAATCCATGGCGCTAAGGGACCATGGAGTTAATTACGCCACCGTAATTTACGGTGGCGTAATTAACGCCTTCCCCACTCCCATTATGCCCTATGGGGCAAAAATGGGAATGGGGAAGGGTAAATGGGGATTGGGGACTTACCGCCCCGCCTAGGTCGGAATGGGGCGGTAAGTCCGCCAACCACCATGGCGTAAACGTAGTTTACGCCATGGTGGTAAAGTCACGGCCCAGGCGGTAACTTACCGCCTGGGTCGTAATGAGGCCCAAAGAAATGTTCCTGTAGAAAAAGGTTTGCATTTGAGCTAATTTGCTTATTCACAATGACTTGCTGTTGTGGCTCAGAACAAGATGTGCACTTCCAGCGATGGCTATTAGGTGGTGTTGTGGAAAGTGTGACTTGGCTCAAATGGACTTTCCTACTTTCACATTTCAGGTAAAATGTTTTTTTTCAAACCTTTTTGAAAGCACCATAACTTTCTTGGTGTTGAGAAAACATGGCCAAATGCTCCAACCACAAGGCTGTCAGGACTATACAGCACTGATGATCCTTAATAAGGGTGAAGCCAGGAATGTAGTTGTCCTGGCAGGCTTGCAAATGTCTGTCTTGGGTTGATTAATCTATTTATAAAGTATCACTGTCCTCTTAGACGAAGACCATTTCACAGAGAAAAGGGTTTGCATTTAAGCTAATGTGCATACCCACAATGCCTTGCTGTTGTGGCTCAGAACTGGAGGTGAACTTCAAGCATGGCTACTAGGTGGCATTGTGGAATGTGTGACTTAACTCAAATGGACTGTCCTACTTTCACTATATATATATTCGGTGAAAAAACGTTGCTAAAGGGACCTTATGGTTAAGTTGCACTACTAAAAACCTATCAAATTTTGTGAAAAAACACTGTTAAACGGACATTATGGTTCAGTTGGTTAAATTAATTATTATAGTTAGTTTGCACTGATAACAACCTATGCATATTATGGTTAAAAGTAAAACCAAAAAAAAACAGAAATTCGCCAGTTATGGTAAACTAAGCAACCATAACTCGCGCAACCACTTTGCACAGCTAAGACTAACACAGATGACATCATATATGACATGGCCCATAAACAGCAACTCCGCCACAAGTGCATGTGCATATACAAAATGAAACAAACAGTGTACAAAATAAACTAGAGAGTCTGGGTGCAAAAATTGAGCAATTGCTGAACACTTTTGTCAACTTAAAAGAATTTGTACAGAGACATATCATGGAGAATATTAAATACCAATGCCCCACCTGCACCTGTACCCCTTTACCCTGTCCCAGCCAACCATCCCTACAAATTTCCTGTACACAATGACGTTACGATGAGACCTCAATCCCTTCCTCCCCTGAAGCCCAACCTGTGGAAAACCCTAATTCCCTTGTATATGTTTCCATGTCTGCTACCCCTTCCCTTTCATAATTGTGTGTATTTATGTGTGTAAATAAAGTTCTATGTCTACATTGTTACTGTGTGTGTGTATGTGTTTTCTTTTTTAAAAGCCCTGTTTGAGTCCGCGGAGTGCGCGACTGCCTGGGATGTTGGCAATTAATCAAAATGGAGCTGTCCTACGGACACCACGCCTTTAATTAGTTTGCAGACCCCACCCATGTCCGGCAGACAACTGGGCGCATGCGCATCTCTTCCCCCTGGTCTTACAAACAACGGACCTGTCCGGCAAGTCCACAAAGCAGTGACGTACTTTAATTACTTTGTCAACCCAGCCCTTGTCTGTCGCATGCGCATCTCATCCTCTGGGTCCTACGAACACTGCGCCTGTTTGGAACAGGTTGAGTTCCACTACAGCATCCTCGACATCTGCTCCTGTCACCACATGGGACACTCCTGTGGGGCGGCAGATCCCTCCAGCAGCCTCGCAGGCCATATGCAAAGCAGTAGATCCTTACCTTTCAAAGGTCACTGTTTTGTGTGTGTACTGCGATGCAGTACTCTGCAGGGGTGAGCAGTTCCGGAGTGGTTTTGAGGCTGCGGTCTGGGACCATGAAGTAAAGTGCCTTGTACTACCATGAGGTGCACCCAACATCTTCCTCTCTCCATATGCCCTTTCTTAGCCCTGTGGATCGTGCCCCTTGCCTACCCTCCCTACCCTTCCCTCCCTTGTGTGTCATGTTTAAAAAATTAAAAATCAAAAGAATTCACAAAACAAAAAAACTCAAAAAACTGCTGTTTTCAGAGCCACCTTTCACAGTTTAAAAATAGAAGTGCCAATGAAATGGTGCAGGCCCCTGCACAATCAGCCAAGTCCATGGACAGCGCAGTAGTCTGCGGACATCTGGAGTGTGCAGGGTGTGGCAGCATGTTAACCATTGCATTCTTTTCCAGGACAAAGTGGTGGCTCCGAAAAGGACCTTTTTGGATTTTTGTTTGTTCTTAGAAGTTTTGAAGTGCAAACACCTACTGCACACATGCTTGCTATGCTTGCAAGCAATGCTGCAAAGCATTTTGGATATTGCGCAAAAAATATGTGACTGTTACCATCAGTAAGATGGGCGTCATCTCTGCAGAAAATGTTGGTGCTATGAAATGTAATGTTTTTATTGTGGAAGGCAGACATACCAACATCTTACAGAAATGTGCAAACAGCCTTATTGATATTGTGCCTGGCTTTCTCCATTTGTGGACGAAATGATGAAGAGCGCAGCCACGTTTGGGCGATGTGTGAAAAAATTACTTGAGAGTTTGGAAACATGTTCATGACTTTCCCAAGTGCCTCCTTCATGGCAATCTGCCGAGATATTCCAGTGACATGGCCTAAACTGTTCCCTCCACAATGAACAATAATAATGGCTGGATGATGCTGCATCACCAAAGTGGCACAAAGAGGAAGCAAATCCAGCCACTTCATGCCACACACTCCATACCAGTGCACATCCACATGAGGAAATCCAAGATGTGCACCCACTCCACACTGCTCAGCATACACCTGCAACCAATGTATTCATGAGTCCCCCAGAATCCACACACTCTGCCTCCTGCAAGACACAGCCATAACGATAGCAATCTGCACTCCTCTCAACAAGCAGACTTTCTACCACAGTCTCTCGTTGCACACCACACCCAGGAATCCTTATTGACACATCCCCTGGCATCCACAGTCCCATTTCCATGCCTGCTATCCTCAAAAGTCCCAGATGTAGCACTTGCGATCTGCAAATGCAGTTCGCAGATCAATTGGCCAATTCAAGAGGCTGTGGATTGAAATTTAACCCAGGGTACAAGATTTCCTTTATTGTGGTGGTTCGATTAAAATAGTCTTTTTTTGTTTTGTTTAGGTGCTACTGAACAAACACCTTTTCTTTTCAATTTTCATCAACCTCTGCTAATCATCCCTTAGATACCCGAAAAAAACTCGCACTCCCAAGAAAGGACAACGAAACGTCATCTGCAATAAAGTAGTGCGCACTAAGAGAGTCAATGTGTCATTGGAGAAAACAGACATCTCAAAACTACATGCATGCCTCTATTAACAAGGAACCTTCCAACATTTTGCTGGGGATTGAAGACATTGGTATTGCTTCACTGTACTCCATTGTGCTCTTGGGACTATTTAAAAAAAATAAAACACAGTTGCAGTCGGGAAAAGCAGCATTAGTTCTTCCACCAACAACTTCAATAAAGGAACCAAACTTGGGGCACTGATGTAGCCCAAATGCTCTCCTCCACAGTGCACCACCAAAACATCAGGACTACCAAAATAAGCCATGTTTCAGCAAAGAGCAAGCTGTACCTATACATTTCGGCCAGGCACACTGCACCATAAAGCCTCCAGGCATGGAAAAACAAGATCTGCAGAAAACCCTCTTGCCTTTGCATAGCTCTCCAGATCACATACAAATTAATATCCCACTATCCATGCAAAAACTCTAGCCATCTGAACTACACAACCAACCATGGGCGTAGGACATGGGGGGGCAGGGGGGACAAATCCCCCCCACAATTTTAAGTGGGGGGGTGTAATGTCATTTATCACCCCCAGAATATGTGTTTGGTGTGTTGTGCAGGGATCTGTTTTTTAAGTGGGGGAGGGGCTGCTTACTATGTAAACTGCCCTCTCCCCTCCTGCCCCCAAAGCATGAGGGCAATACCTTGGGGGCAGATGGGTAATCATCTTCCCCCAGGGAAAGGGGGCAAACAAAAAAAATATATGTTTTTAAATGTAATTTTGGGTGGGGTGGGTGCGGGTGGGACCACTAGCCACCAGGGATTTTTGCAAGGGGGGTGGCCCTCTCGCTCCCACCCTAAGTGGATGGGGGCACCTTATGTAGCTCTCCCTGGGGGCAGATTTCTGCCCCAGGAAGGGGTACATGAGATGCCCCCCATCCATTTGGGGTGGGGGGGGTGCCACTGCAAATATTGGCAGAGCCACCCCTCCCAATCCTGGGGCTGTATGTTTTGACCCCCCTGGGGGCAGATGGCCACACACATGTGCCCATCTGCCCCTAGGGAAGGGCAAAACAAAAATATATATGTTATAACTTGTTTTGGGTGGGAGCGGGGCGGGCCCACTAGACCAGCAAGATTTTTTGTGTTTGAAAGGAGGGGTGGCCCACCCCCCCTAAGTGGATGGGGGCACCTTATGTAGCCTTCTCAGGGGGCTGATTTCTGCCGCTAGGAAGGGGTACATGAGATGCCCCCATCCATTTGGGGTGGGGAGGAGGCCACTGCTAATATTGGCAGAGCCACCCCCAAGCCTGGGGCAGTATGTTTTGCCCCTCCCCCGGGGGCAGATGGCCACACACATGTGCCCATCTGCCCCTAGGAAAGGGGCAAAACAAAAATAAAACAAATTATAACTTGTTTTGGGTGGGGTTGGGGGGCCACTGAACCACCATGGATGTTTTTAGTTGAAAGGCGGGAGGCCCTCTCCCCCCCACCCCAAACGGATGGGGGAATCTCATGTAGCCCCTCCCTGGGGGCAGATTCCTAGTACAATCTGTCCCTAGGAAAGAGGCAAAACAAAAACAAAACAAAAAAAAATGATAACTTGTTTTGGGTGCGTGTGGGGGTCACTAAACCACCATGAATGTTTTTAGTGGAAAGGGGGGTGCCCACAGTGCCTTCTTTCCGGAAATGCATGGGGTTCTCTGTTTTCCTTGGTGGCTTCGACACCCTTGGCCCAAATCTGTAGGTTGTCCCCATGAGCAAAATCTGCTTTGCCGAAAGGCTTTGGGTTATCAGTGGGTTAGCCTTTTCCCTTTTCGCCGAGGTAGGTGGAACCACACATGTGAGGTACCGTTTTTGTCGGGACACCTGTGGGAATGCGGGAAGGTAGGACATCTGTTGTTGGTGGCGTGTTTCGGTGGGTGGGCAGAGGGAAATGTCTCTTAAATTTGGTGGAAAAAAAATCACAATTTTTAGACATTTCACTCTGGCCACCCATTGAAACACGCCACCAACAACACATGTCCTATCATCGTGCATTCCCACAGATGTCCCGACGAAAACGGTAACTCACATGTGTGGGTGCACCTACCTGCGAGCAAAGGGAAAAGGCTAACCCACTGGTAACCTCAAGCCTTTCGGCAGAGTAGATTTTGCTCATGTGGACAGCATACAGATTTGGGCCTACGGTGTCGAAGCCACCAAGGAAAACAGGGAACCCCATGCATTTCCAAAAAGAGGACACCCGTGGAAATCCACAGAGGTCTGACTTTCGCGAATCGTCCCAGAATGTATTAGCCACAATCCCAGACAAAGTGAAAATTGTGTTTTTCCCACCAAATTTCAGACTTTGGCATGGATTGTGGGTCATAAATTATGGGGCAATTTGCGCAAGTCAGACCTCTGTGTATTCCCACGGGTATCTTCTTTTCAGAAATGCATGGGGTTCCCTGTTTTCCTTTGTGGCTTCGACACCCTAGGCCCAAATCTGTAGGTTGTCCACATGAGCAAAATTCCTGAAAATCTACTGTGCGAAAAGAGTTGGGGTTACCAGAGTTTTAGGCTTTTCCCTTTGTACCAGGTAGGTGCACCCACACATGTGAGGGATCGTTTTTGTTGGCAAACCTGTGGGAACGCGGGAAGGTAGACCATGTGTTGTTGGCTTCGTGTTTCGGTGGGTGACCAGAGTGAAATGTGCAGAAATTGTGTTTTTTTATTCTGTCATTTTCCCGATTCCCCCCCAAACGATGGAATCTTTCCCTACATAGTTGTTGCCTGACCTGCGCAAATCACCCCTTCCTAAACTTGGAATATAGTCTACTTTTCAGAAATGTATTCCTTTCCTGCTTTCCATTCATCTTTCCTACCCTTTTCTTCCATTCTATCAACACATGTCCTATTCGACAAAAAACGCCAACATTGCCTACCTCTCACAAAACGGCTGATTAGCATGTCCAAATATGTTATTTTGGTTACCACTCAATCTGTTCTTGAAAACCTGGAAAATGGCGAATCCAGCACAGCAAACCATTTGTTCCTAGCTCTTACAAGGAAAACACCACAAGTTTCTTTGTACAACATTTGATTGGCATTTTCTGAAAAACCCCAAATGTTCTCCTTTTTGGTAATTTTCTCTTTAACCCCACACCCTACAGCAAACTAGGATTCCTGGGTGGCGTTATGCCCGCCTACATGTGGGAAAAAGGGGCCAACTTTGGCCGAGATATCTCATGTAACAAAGAAGTTACAAGGGATTGAATGGCGACATACCAAAATCACCAAAAAAGGCCTTGGCAGTGGGGGGAAATACTCATGGCAGTTAAGGGGTTAAGATGGTAAAGCCCCAGAGGAGATATCATGTGTAAGGTAGCTCAGTTAGTTAATGCTCCATATGCAGATTGTCCACAGGAATATGTAACACCTGTGTTCAGCACCTGTCTTAATCTTCCGGTGGGACTAATAGGCAGAGCGAATGCATTCAGCTTCCGATGCAACACAGCATTTTCCAGGTCAATTGGTTCAGAAAAAGTGGTGGAAAACACTACTACTGTCGCTTTTTCTAATTGGCCAGATTTCCGTGCATTTTCTGGGTGGAGTTCGGGAGCCGAGTGGACACACCAGGACCCCCTGTATTTCCCGCTCCACCAAACAAATGCGGCCTTACTGCCAGCATGGATTCTCTTGCTGGAAATAAGGAAAGGGATTCCTCTGGGATCTGCTTGGAAATGAAACCTGGTAAAAGCGGGTGGAGTCCAGAGGAAGCCATTGTCAATTCCGCCAGCAAACGCTAATTGCGCAAGGTATTTACACTCTTCCAAAGTGGAAAAGCAATGTGATTTCACCTACCTTTAACGATAAAATCTTCCATTTTATGGCAGAAAAGTAAAAATGTGCGCCAATGGAAATGGTCCACTCCATGCAGTTTACTTTACGCCTTGATGCTTGGGGGTTTTGCGTGATGCTACACATGTAATAAATAAATACATACATTTAACATGATCCCAGATAAATGGCAATTCGTGATCAGAATGAGTGAGCATGGCATATCGCTGGTAAGAGGGTGTCCTGTGCTTCTTGAGTGCGTTTGCAAATGCCCTTAATTGCCATCTCGCGTTAAGCAGGGGCTTAAACCCATCAGTGTGGATTGCGCAATAATAATAATTCGACAGAGGTATTTCAAATGGCCAATTTCGCTCTTTGGGTGACATTGTCAAAGTGGGAGAATGTTGCCCAGCATGTGCCACTTTCTCTGCAGAGTGAATTGTGCCATCCTGCCCTCCTCCTCCTCCTCGACCTGTCGGCAGCATTTGACCTAGTAGATCACGACACTCTCACCAATCATCTAACACAAGCAGCACACTTTTCTAAGGACGCGGCCTCATGGGTAACTTCCTTCCCTCAAGGCAGAGCTATGAAAGTCTTCTCCAACACAGCTCATGCTGCGCCATCCATCATCCACTGTGGGGTTCCTCAAGGCTCCTGCACGGCCCCTACGCTATACAACCTCTTTACTAAGCCCCTATTCGACAAACTGGATGCTATGGGGATCACTTACACGAACTACGCTGACGTAACACAGATACTCCTGCCCCTGACTGGTAACTATCATCAAGACTCCACCTCCCTCCAACTAATCTACTCCACCATACAAGCCTGGATGGCCACCAACGGACTCTGCTTTAATGGGGACAAAACTGAAATCCTCATCTGAGGCCAGAAGCCCACCCTTGCCAACCTTAACCCACTTTACACTAACTTTAGCATAGACAACTGCACTATCCCAGTCCTATCATCAGTTAAAACACTAGGAGTTCACAAAGATGCCACCCTATCTATGGATAAACAAGTAAGCGCAATCGTCTCGGCATCGGCATTGAGCACTAAACTCATCAATGCTATAAAACCGTTCTTAACAAAAGAAAACTGCCTGTCCATCGCAAGAGCCACAATTGGAGCCAAACTGGACTACTGCAACGCGCTCCTAGCCGGCACCTCCAAGAACAACCTAGCAAGGCTCCAAACCACCCAAAATAATGCTCTTAGAGCAGCACTCAGCATACCTAAAAGAGAGCACATCACCCTAGCCAGGAAAGCCGTCCATTGGCTCCCAGTCAAGGATAGGATTGCTTTCAAAATCCTCACCACAACGCATAAATGCATCAACCTCACAGCACCATCCTACCTAGCTGACACACTGTCTAGATCCCAATCCACAAGACCAACCAGATCCACATACGCCAACCATCTCACCATACCACGCATCAATAGATCCAAGGCAGGAGGTATAGGCTTCCCATACCTGGCACCTTAGCTTTGGAACGCACTGCCCACCAACCTCAGAGCAGAATCATCCCTCCTCTCCTTTCGGAAACAACTTAAAACTGCTCTCTTCAACTAACTTGTGCACCTGACCACCTCTGTGTTCTTTATGTACATATACTTAAGAATAACCACTGTGTTCTCTATGTACATATACTTAAGCATAACCATTGCCCAATGTCACCAAGGGTACAACTGCGTGTAACTAAGTTTAAGAAACACTGTAACCAGCGCCACAATGCCTTCGGTCTGATGTGCGCTTAACAAATGTGAATAATTAAATTAAATTAAATCCCGAGGAAGAAGTATGAAAAACCCATAAGGGCACTGTGCCCTGCTCTTTCTGTGTGTGTCTTCCCCACAGGGCGACAGATGCAGACTCATACATGGGTAAGTCTCAGGTGGCAAGCCTGTACCCTAGTTGATGTGGCAAAGGATTCCAGACTTCTGAGGCTGATAACATTAATAGCATTGAGTTACATGCCACCTGACAGGTATGTGTGATAAAGTTGCAAAGCAGAGCTGTTAGTGGGCTAAAGCAGGAGGCAATGTCTGCCCACCCCCAAAGGGTACGTACAACCAAAACTAATAGGCCCCTCCCCCCATCATGGCTGTAGCGGCCAAGCTCCAAATCAGGGCAAGAATGCACTCCAATCATCCATGCCCACGAGTAGGGTACCCCTTGTGCTCCAGGAACCATGTTGAGCAACCTCTGTGCTTTCCAGGTGATACTAATGTTATTTAAAGCCAGAAGTCTAAAAGGTAATCGCTTAATTGCAGCTGGAAATTAGCTTCTGGCATGATCAAAATGTCTTAACCAAGTGTGACATCACCCCCTTCATTTATAAGCAATATGTGTTTTCTCGCGTTTCCTCATCCCCTGAATTACTGTTAGAAACAAAGGCAAGAGTTGTGTCTCTTGTGTAGGCATTAGGAAGGCAGTTGCCAGCCTCTGGCATAATATTCCCATGTTCTTCCAATATTGGCTAGCTGTTGCCCTCTTATGACCAGGTAGACCTATCATGGCAGTGACTGGAAAATGCCTTTCTCCTGCAGACAGAAAAGCGGAAATAATAGGCCAATTCAAGACACAGAACAAATAGCTGCCATTGCTGTGTTATGGAGAATATGTTGAGTTTTGAAGCAAGGAAGTATGTAACCAAGCAAGCCGTGAGACAAGGGAGAGGCAAGGAAAGGCCTGAAGGGCTCTTTGAATAATGTAACAGGGCAGAGGACCCATGCTCTGCAGTCTTAGTAAAATATGAGAGAACAAAATAGATCAGGCTTTGCAGCAAATGTTAAACGAGAAAGGAACAGATTCCAGCTCTGCATTCAGAATAACAAAGGCAAAGAAAGGCTAGGCTCTGAAGCCAGCCTGAGATGGAATAAGAAGGACCAGACTCATCGTGAGAGGCTGGCCCGGCCCTCGCAGGGCGCTAGAGGGGCAGCCCACATAGCGGGCTGACCCTCTGTCCACCCCCCTGGGTCCACATAAACCCCACCTACTAAGAATCCCCCGGGTCCGACACATCCGGCCGCGGACCTGGGGAGTGCTTATAAGGCGGTGGGCTTGCGATCGCTCATCCTCCTTGTTTGCTGTCGCCCCCTTACCCCCCCCCCCGAGGACAATCAAAGCAGCAACATCTCACACCTGGTCTCTCTACTCCCATAACAGGGCTTACTCACAGGAACAAACAAGATTCCTCTTTCTTTGAAACCCCCATCCTTCCATTCCAAGAGACACACACGTCTCCTTGCCCCACACAAAAAAGTAGCAACTTGCAGTTGGTAGAAAAGGCTGCAACTCCTTTATTTGGCAGGAGTCCACTTACAGGTGATCTGCCTCTTAACGAGCTGGCGTCCTAGTGATCACCCACTGGAAGTAATTGTTATTTCCTCTCTCTTACCATGAGCTCATAGTCAGATGAAAAATCCAGAAATGCAACATACCAAGACATGTTCTTTGCTGCTGCATCCTTTCATTTTCTTCTGTTTTCTTTTCTTCTTTTCTCTTGTTTTATACAGTGATCTTTGTAATTTAATACATGCTGCTGTTTTAATTCTAATTTTGTGAAAAGTCCAGTTTCTTTACTAAAACACAATAAATAAATAAATAAATAAAGCAAAGTCCCAAGATGTCACCTGTCCCCCCCAGATTTTATGTGTCTCCTACGCCCCTGCAACCAACACAGCAATGAAAACAAGTGTTACCCTCCCTTCCTCTTAAGCACATGCTGAACACCTGATTGGCTAATCCCCATAGTCCCATTTCCATGCCAGGCATGCTGAGAAGCCCCGGATGTGGCACATGCAATCCGTGAACTACCGTAGTGTTCACGGATCCCGCAGTACTCTCTCATTGGCTACTGGTAAGCAGTCCCACAACCATCCACAAATCACATCCAAGTTATCTGCATCTAACTCTATGAACTCAGTACAACACTGCAGATGAACTGTTCAACACTCAGAATACAGGTCTTGTATGATTCCCAAGCACCTGCATCCAAAAGTACTGTACAACTCTCCAAGATTTCTACTTGCAACACTTGTGTATAGGCACGTTATAAATGCCATATCATATCATATCATATCATATCATCTCATATCATACTTCCAGCTTCATCCATATCTACATCCATTAACACAAACTACAGGTATGCATATGTTTTCTAATGAACACAGAAAATAAAAACTGCATGTATGCATAGATGCCAACATTCTCGACTACCTAGGATGGAGATTCGACTCCAGAAAGCGGGAGAAAGGAAATTCCCCATAAGAATGCATTGGGATTTTACTTATTTCAGACGGGAGTAAAGAAAAATAGCAATCTTTCTAATCAAAAAATTGGGAGTCTCCTGACTATATCAGGTGGGTTGGCATGTATGTGTATGTTACCAAAGCATTGCAAGTACATAGATTGCATGCAAATGAACAGGGTGAATGCCACTAGCCCTGCAAAACCTACTCAAAAATCATACTGTCATTGGTACCATCTCCTCAAATCAACTGACAGTTACTTACAATGCAGTTTGCATTCACAGTTTTCTTGTACTGCCCACTTGCATAACAGCTACAAACCACATATTTTAATTGAAGCACCACTTCCTGTGATTTTTTCCTGAAAAACCACATTGGGAACATTTGAGCAGCACATTCAAAAGCCAGATCCTACGTAAAATGCCCAGAATGCACATAAAAAAGGCAACTGCATGTATGTTAGGAAACCATAACAAGTATATGCCTTGCACAATTGACAAAATACACCATTGGGAGGAAAGCAAAGTAATGCGTGTCTAGATTGGAAACAGTGCTATCTGTAAATTTGGATAAATAAATGAAACAACAGAAAACTATCACTGTACTCATGTAGTGAGCATGCATGTGTCAAAAAGTTAACAAAATTCCACACACAGTACTATTCTCCTTTCCAATCCCTGCATCTTTCTTCCATTTTTCTCACTATACTATGACTTCCACTATTCCATTTCACTTAAAGAATGCAGTTCCATATGCAACAGTTATCCCTGCAGCACTAGCCCCCATACCAACAACGCTAATACTCCCAATTACCCACTCGTATGCAGTACTGTACAATTGCATGCACACAAACACACACACTAACTCTTCCTGCAAGCAAATCCTCCTAGAATCTAAAACAATGTGTTTGCCTACTGCTATTGCTGTATCATTAACAAACATACCCACTAACTCGATTCTTCTGCAATTGCAGTAGAGAACCACCTCCTAAAAGCTAGTGATGTCTCTGCTGGAAGATGAAACCCAGAACAAACCAACTCTTCACATCCAACAAAGAAAGTGCAGTACTGTTGTAGTGTTCTGCTTGTTACTCAGACAGAGCAGTGTTGTAGTAGTGTAGCCTAGACAATTTTATACAACCTCAGAGCACTCGCTTCACCCTTACTCATTGCACCTTGCCAGGTCCATTGTTTCTTTTGTCATCATGTGAAAACAGAAATAAAATATCAAGGCTGAGTACCCCAAAAGGAAATACACTGAACACGGGTTACAAAGGAACATACAAAGTACTTTATTCTCTACTGAATTCAATTACAAAAACAGTGCAAAGTCAGATAGCTATCAGCCCTCAGTACAACACAACAAACTCCAGCGTGGTTCAGTGTGTTCAGTGAGAGCCGCTGTACATTAGAATGCATTCGCTTTTTATACATTTTGTGGGCACTATGTCCAGCCCCACTTCGGGTTAATATTCTACTTTATACATCACCAATTCTAGGGTTCATGCCGAGTCTCAAATAACCGCATATAACTGGTTTGTCTTTAATACATGTAACAACAAGCGTATGCATTAACTGTGTATGCTAAAGTTTCGCATGCAGGCCTTCTTAAACATAACTACAATGTAGTAAGCCAGATGTTCTTCGTTCAGTATGTAAACACATTATCTCAATATATGCTCGTGGATTCGTTTCATCGCACGAGTGATCCCTTTACACATAGGTCAACGAAGGACAGGGTCTCAGTTCATAACTTCAAAAGGTTGCCTGCAGGCAGATTACACATTAGCTATGTACAGAGGTCAAGAAGGCCATGTTGTATTTTGCAATGACATTGTCCACCATTTTAGCTCACAGGGTCACTTTTCCACAACAAATCCTAAAATGGCGGTTTGACCTAAAATGGCGGCCTACATAGATTAAAGGTCAGGACCTTGCAACACAGATTTCTCTCCCAAGCGACTTTCGAGCAGCTTGGCGTAGGCCAATATTAAATATATTTTTTTACAATAGGAGGCACAATATACTTTCTATTCCGACAAACCCTCCTTTTGGCCTATGCCAAGTGCTAAAAACTACTTTGGGTCTCCTTGCAAATAACTCCATGCATCATTATCCATGTGCCCTGAATCACTATCTGAAATATGTATTTCCATTAGGTCTTTTGCGAAAATATACTTTAACACATATTCTTTGGAAGTCTTATCTGAGGCATACACCTTATGTCCTATCAAATCTACCGCTTGTGCGCAACATCCCCCTAGCATCGAACACATACCAGGCAGACACTGAATACAGCAACAAAGAAACAACAGAATTCCCAAAATAATTAATAAGACCGAAAGTACCTTCCAACCCCAAGATCGCAAGAAGTCCCAGAACCAAGCGCCAAGATCCCAATTTCCCTCGGGAACATGCACTTCGGAACTAAGGACGTGCAGATTCTGTATTGCCTTGAAGATAGTTGGGGAGGAATCTGGTACGAAAACGCAGCAAGCAGACCCCACTAATTTACATACTCCACCACGTTCAGCCAGAATGAAATCTAATGCCATCCGGTTCTGGAGTGCTACTAATCTTATTGCTTTCTGCTCTAATGTCATGTTGTAGAGTATATCCGTGGTCCGGTTGATGGTTCTCTCCAGTACTCTCGCTAGTCTCCTGATATCTTCTGAATTCGCTATCTGCACCCAAAATGGCACAACTGATTTTGCTATATCTCTGGGGTGTCACCATTCTCGTCCCACCGTGGGCGAGCCTTTGAAATTTCTATAGTACTTGCTATGAACACCCCAGGTAACAGGATCCCTAAATAACAAGTTCCCTGCCAATCTCTGGGCAACCATGGAAACGCTACATTACCGCAAACGAAATAGACAGGTTCGCCTACATACAAAGGTCTGTCTTCCCCAGTCAAATTTGCAACGTTGGCACAACCTTTAAAATCTCCCATTGACCGAGTGCCATTCCTCTGTATGCAGAAAGAAACTGAATCGGGGCTATGGTTAACAGTGTAGGAAGGAGGCATGGCATCCTTATTGCCTATCAGAGCCATTTTAAAGGAAATCGAAGATTCAAAAGGACCAGACAGTTTATCAGAAGGCGTAGTAGAAGCAACACTCGGTTTACTCCTATTTGCAAAAAGGGACCATCCCAGGGGAGTCAAAACACGTTTCTCAAAACTATTCAAATTGGTGCCATCAAAGTTCCCTGAGACGCTATCATTTTATCGGCCAAAGAACAGTGCTCTAAGAAAAGCATAGTAGGCAGTTGTCAACGGTAAAGGATGAATATACCAACCTAGCCCCTTATCCCTGTGTTGCAGTAAATGCGAACAGACCCAGCAATTGGATTTATTAAAAATGGCATGTGTAGCATTCATGATAAGTAGTAGTGTGTTATTATGGTACCTTTGTCTGTGGTGGGAATCCCAAGGGGATAAAGTGTGCAAATGTACAAAGGGAGTACGAACAATGGGTGCATTTTCAGTAGGCAACAAAAGTTCGAAGGAATGAGTTTCCTCAAGGTACCATAATCCTAAGGCAGCGACTATAAGAAATCCAAATATCATTACAAAAATACAGCAATACGTTTTCGGGGCTCAGGCATTTTGGCCATTGTCCCGGTTGGTCACCCCCTTATTTACAAGTCCAATACGAGCAGCGGCGGTAGCAGGCATTGCAGTCTTCAGATGGAAACCCCAATGTTCATTGCTGGCGACCCCCCGGTCGTGTGATTTCTTAGTCCTTCCACAACCCTAGCCAACAGAATCCCCTTTCTCAAATTTTGGAAAAAGCAAGCCCTCGATGACTCTTTTCCTTCCTTGAATGCACAGCCGAACCGTGCCGTATGTCTATCAGATGCACAGCAGAACCGTGCCGTATGTCTATTTTCTCGAATGTAAGTGGTATGTCATGATCTCTGCTTCCAAAAGGTCAGGGTTTTCCCAACTCCCTTGGAAGCAGATCCATAACCCAGGTTCCGAAGGCCAACCAGTCCCAATTGGGACCTTTTGGACCCAGTCCTGGCGCAAGTGGCACCAGGCTCATAAATATGCCCAGTCCCAGCGCTGGAAGCGCCGGGCTCATAATGCTTGGGTGGACTTACCTGCAGCAGACCATGCTGCTTACTTGCCTGCCAGTTGAGCCTCTGATCCTCTTCTGTTTGGAACTACTTTTCCTGTTGGGTGGGGCAGGAGCCACTCCCTAGGTTCAGAACACTGGAACTCTTCTGGAAAGCAGGAACTCTTTTCTTACCTAGGCGTGGCTGTGGAAGGAGACACCTAAGCACTACAGGAGGCTATTTAAACCACACCCGATGGATGAATCTTGCTTTGCGTTATTCTGCATCCTCTGCAGCAGAACGCTCATCGTGTCTTCTGCATCTGATCCTGGGCCTAAGGAAAAAGGCTTACCATCCTGAATCCAGTCTTCAGCAACACCTATAAAGACAAGAAAGAACAGGTTAGCATTACGGTCTTCAGTGACAGCGCTTCACTTACCTGATCCATCGGCTGTCATCAACGCCTCGCGCTGCATTCCGGCATCTGAAAGACAAAGGCTTACCTACTCTTCGTGCGCTCCGGAGGTCTTCGCACTGCATTCCGGCATCTGAAAGACAAAAGTTTACCAACTCTTCGCACGCTCCGGAGGCCTTCGGCGCTGCATCCCGCATCTGAAAGACAAAACAAGGTGCGTTTAAAGACATTGGGGAACTTTAATACTCACGTGCCATTACTCCTTTCCACATCTAACCCAGTGGGTATTCCGGCACCCTGCAGCCGCTCCGAACTTGTACCTGCAAAATAAAAAGACAGTTAGAGCGCATCGTGAAGCAGGCAACAAGCGCTTACTTACGTGCTTCCAGGCGCTTCTATTCATCACACGGGCTCCATCTTCAACTCACTTCAGCCCGTCATCCGCCATCGCCGGAACCCTGCAAAACAAGAGACATCATTACTAAAGACTTTTAAAGACATTAGAATTACTCGAAACTTACCGTTCATTCAGTAAACGATGGACAGCAGTCCTCTGAAGTCAAGAGGCCTGCTCCCCTTATCCAGTGAAGAAACTGGTTACAGCACCCTGCCCCGAGGCAGATGGAGAGCACGGCGTTCACTTACCTAAGGTGAGAGCGTTGACCTTTGGGGTTCTACAGGAGAAGAGAAAGGGAAGAAGAGAGAGACATTCAATAACCCAGCTCATTAATCCCATATTTTCTATCTGCAGACATCTTACCCTTCGAGTCAGACATACAGTGCACAGAGGTCCAGCCCAAAGAGCCAGCCGTGTGTTACACATCACCTTTGAAGATACGGTATACGCCCAGTCAAGACCGGCGCCTCTACGGGAATCAGGTGAGCGTTACATGGTACCTGGCTGTTCTTGGTACTGATTGATCCGGAAACAATGTGTCGTCACTTCCCGTTGGAAGCAACGTGTCAGAGGCAAGTGAGAAGGCTGAATTTGAAACAGCTGTTTCCGGGTGCAAAATGTGCAGAGAGTGTGGAGACAAAATGGCAGCATCCCCAAGCCTCCTGGGCTTAGAGATATTCTCCGACACACTCTCAGTGCTGCTTACTGCTTTGGGATCATCAGTTGCAGTATCACTGAGGGGGTCTGCTTCTTCTGAAGCGTGTGGCACAGGGTGAGGAAGTTTCTTGATGTGTGACGCGTGGATCCAGTTCTTTCGCCCAGCTACCCGCACCGCTGTCTGGCTGACCAACAGGACCTGGAATGGAGGCGCGAGGCAGGATGTGAGCTCAAATGATTTGATGAGCACCCAGCTCCCCGGTCGTATGCCGTGGCCTGGGCCCTCGTATCGCACAGGTAAGGCCTCTCGTACCTGGTGGTAAATCAAATACAGGTTTTTAGTCAATTGGCTACAATAATCTGAAAGTATTACATTTTCAACATTCTTCAAATTTCGACATTTTGGAAGATTCCAGATATTGGCAGGTCTCCCCATTACCACCTCAAATGGAGAGAGCCCAGTCTTAGTTTGAGGGGTTGTACGCATGGCTAGTAACACGATCGGTAAGGCATCCGGCCATTTTAATTTGGTGCCGGCACACGTCTTAGGGAGCTTGTTCTTGATGATACCGTTGTGTCTTTCTATTAGTCCGGCGCTCTGAGGATGTCTGGGCGAATGGAACCGTTTGTCAATTCGTAACGCTGTACATATCTGTAGGATTACAGCGGTGACAAAATGTGGATCATTGTCCGACCAGATAACTCTTGGCAAACCGAACAGGGGAAAGTACTCCTTTAACATGGTTTTTGCAGTGGTCATGGCTGTAGCATCTTTAACAGGGAAAGCCTCAACCCACTTACTAAAGGCACAATTGACCACAAGGACATATTTTAGATTGTTGCATCGTTCCATTTCAATAAAATCAAAGTGGATTACTTCGAATGGGACAGAGGGTGGCACAGAACTTCCCCTTGAGGTTGCTGTCCCCTTTCCCAGATTATGTTGTAGGCAAATCATACAGTTCTGGACGTAATGCTGAGCAATTTTTGAAATGTTGTCGTTTACCCAAACTTTTTCTAACATTTTCGTCATCTGCTGGGCACACACATGCGTACGACTGTGTGCCATTACAACCATCATCATCACATAAGCATCAGGAAGTAGCCATTTTCCATTAACCATGTTCACCCAACACCCATCATAATCAAGTTTTCCCAAGCCCTCAGCCCACCTCTTGGATTCTTCTAATGTGGCATTGGCTTGGATATCCCGTACATACCCAACACCCTCATCCATTACATAGGCATTTTCAATCTCCCTTGAAACATATATCTCCGTAAAGAGATCAGTGGCAGTTTGTCTAGCTATTTGATCAGCGAAAGCATTCCCTTTTCCAATATTATCTACAATCTTTCGATGTGCTGCACATTTTACAACTGCTACAGGGGAACAGGGAGTAGGGAGCGCAAGCGCTGAGAGTAGTTGCACTATTAGGGAGCCATGTTGAATCTTGGTGCCATGCGAGGTTAGGAACCCTCTTTCCGACCAAAGTCTCCCAAAGTTGTGAACCACCCCAAAGGCATACTGACTATCAGTATATATATTTACTACAAGCCCTTTGGAAAGTTCACAAGCTCGGGTTAATGCTATAATCTCTGCGTCCTGCACAGAATGATGCATAATTCTCTTAGTTTCCACAACCATGCTCAATGTAGTGATTGCATAAGGGGCTGTGGATGTACCATCCGGAAGTTTAAAGCAGGAGCCATCACAAAACAGCTGTCCTTGCGGATTATCCAAAGGGGTATCTTTCAAATCAATCCTGCCTTTTGTTTCTTGTTCAGTCGTATACAAACAATCATGTGATTCTTCATCGCCGCAAGTAGTATCTTGCCGAAAAGGTAGGAGTTCAGCCGGATTAAGGACACAACACCTCTTAATTTGAATGTGAGGGGCAAACAAGATCAATTCATATCTCGTCAACCGTGCGGAAGTGAGGTGTTGCGTTTGAGTTCGGTTCAATAGAACATCTACAGAGTGAGGCACCATCAGGGTCAGATCATGGCCTAGGACCATTCCCTCACTCTGTTTTACAGACGCGGCAGCAGCAGCGACAGCGCGCAAACATCTTGGAAAAGCGCATGATACAGGATCAAGGGCAGAGGAATAGTAACCGCACAGCCTATTCTTCCCTCCATGCTCCTTTGTTAATACAGCCAAAGCACATCCATCACATTCATGCACAAACAATACAAAGGCCTTTTCATAGTTTGGTGTGCCCAAAACTGGTGCAGAGCATAATGCAGTTTTAAGCAAGTCAAACGATTGCTGGTTTTCTGAGGTCCATGGCAACGGCAAAGAAATGCCCTTCTTCGTCAAGGCCAGCATCGGTGTTATCACTAGTGAAAAATTTGGGATCCACAACCTACAATAAGAAGCCATACCTATCAAGGCCCTAACTTCCTTCTGCGTATTTGGGACAGACATGCCAGAAATGTGTTTTATTCTTTCAGGTGTCAATCTTCTTCCCTCCTTTGACAGGAAATAGCCTAAATAGGTGACCTCCTGACAACAATATTGACATTTTTTAAGCGAAGCTTTGTGACCATGCTTAGCTAGATGAATAAGTAATAACACAGTGCCCTCCTTACATGCACTCTCAGAGTCAGCAGCCAGAAGCAAATTGTCAACGTACTGAAGCAAAGTACAGGTAGAGGGCAATTCAAGGGTATCAAGTTGTTCTTTCAAAGCCCTACTATAAATAGTAGGACTCTCTGTGTACCCTTGAGGTGCACGAGTAAATGTAAATGAGCGTTCCCCTAAGATGAACGCGAACAAATATATACTATCCTTGTGTATAGGAATACTAAAGAATGCATTCTTTAAGTCCACAACACTAAAATAAGTAGCTGTAGCTGGAATCATGGTTAGGATTGTCGTCACATCAGGCACAATTGGAAATTGCGGTGCCACAACTTTATTAATGGCACGTAAATCAATTATAAAACGGAATGGGATTACATTATCGCATTTGTTGTACACGGGTAAAATCAAACTATTACACAAACTTCCTGAAATTTCTTCAATCACACCACGATGCACAAAATCGGAAAGAATACATTTCAAAGCTCGCTCGCCCTCAACTGAAATCTTATACTGGGAAATGCGTGGCAGCTCAATTCCATGTTTCAAAACTATCTTAACAGGCTCAATCTGTAAAACACCGACATCATTGTCTTCGACATCCCACAAGCTCTCTGGTACATCAATGAATTCTGGAGGCAAAGGTCTAGTAAAAAATTGCGAGGCAGAAGATTGCTGTGGTGAAATCGTCAAGCGCACTCCATCAGAAGAACAAGAAATCACTGCATTTAATTCTTTTAACAAATTCTCCCCGCAATCCGAGGTCAACAGAAAAGGACACTGGTCCATAAAGGGACCCAAAAAAATAGGTACGGGCATAGAAACCAGACAAACAACTGGTGTACCGGAAAACCCTACAGAAACATTGGTTTGCCCTGATAGTGGAATGTTTGGAACCCGTGAATGATCAATGGAACATTTCTGTGCTCAAGTGTCTATCAAAAACTGATGTTTCCTATTTCCCATCATCATTTCAACATAGGGACCTTTCTGATTGACGGGAATAGGTGTAGGTTCCAAACCCTGCTTCGGGCAATCCTAACAAAACAGAGTATTATCAAAAGGAATCTCTTCAGATAAATAGGATGATCAAATATATTCCTAGTGTCCGCACTCAGAGTCTGAATGCCCTGCAAAAAAGCTTGTTGAGGGTCCTGTTTAAACTGACCTCTACCAGGGCCCCCTATGCCCGGGCGACCTCTGGATCGCCTACCCACCTTACCAAATGTATTATTCGACCTCTGTTGAAGGACGAGGCATTGTGCTCGCCAATGACCCTCTCGACGACAATAAGCACATTGATTAATATTCACAGGACCCAAGGGCACATTCCCCTGTGGGACATACTGATCTCTAACCTGAGAGTTACCCCCTCTGGGGCCCCTAACAATTTGCTGCAATAGCACCTTAGTTTTTAAATCGCCTTTCTGTTTTTCAATCCTAACTTTTTCATTATTGACACGGTTCTCATAGTACTGAGCCATGTGCAGTACTTCTGATTGTGATTTCGCCTGCCAAGTGCTCTCAGAAGACATAATCTGTGACTGGATGTCAGGTAGTAATCCACGTACAAATTTGTCCACAAATAATCTTTTCCCAGAATCTGTGCCTAAATCTTGTCCACTGAAATCTGAGAATATCTGTTCGAACCGATTAAAGAACTCAGTAGCACCTCTTTCCTTGGACACAGGCCATAAGCTTGTCCCAAATAATTATTTTTTCGGGAATTATGGTTTTTAATTTAGCAATGATTCTATCAGGCAGAGTTAATATCACCTGTTGTGGTCTTTCGCCAGCTGGCCTTTCCCCATCGAGTCTAGTTATATTCGCCCATGTATCTCCCAACCCGGGTACATCGTCAATAGTTCTAACTTGTTTCCATAAATCTACGGGCAGGAGTACGGGAAACAACAAATCAAAGTCACCTAAGTTGAACACTGAGGATTGCAAAACAGATTCCATCTCTTTATAGAACCCTGTCGGATTTTTCCTAATATCAGGAATAGACTGTCTAATGGTGTTCACTTCCTGTCATGAAAACGGGATGTGAACAAACTGTGATACATAATGTCCGGGAATGTTCAGAGCAACTATACCCTGTGCAGCATCGGCCGCAACCTCAACCTTCGGGACAAATGTTGGAGGAACCTCTCTCATAGGCAACTGGGATGTAGGCAACTCCGAACGCTTACTAAGCAACAGAGCCAAGTCGAGCGCTAAAGCAGTCGAAGAAGTGTCAAGTGAAAAAGCTCTCTTATAAATGTTCAATAACTCTGTGGGACAACTAATCTTCCTTTTTACACATTCATCCTGCAGGTACTCTACCATTACCTGTATCACTTTCCTCTACATTTACAAAGTATATTGACTATATGTGTCATATACCTCAACTGGAGTTATCGATATGTCTGAAATCCATCTAATCTCATCTTTCTTACAAATTCGCATTTCCTACGATATTGGTTTACGACACGGAAGGAACCATTTCTGTACATACATATTTTCCTCTTCATCATCCTCATTCTGTATCCTTTCTAACTCCTTTCTATACCCAAATAACCTCTCGACATGCTCATTTACCTTCTCCACAGTGTCTCTGGAAAGTGCTAAAGTATTTAGATCCCTTAACCCTTGCGGAACATCCGCATTATTTAATCTTCCCCACATTATACATAACTGAATCCCTAAACCTTCAATAAAAACATTTTTCTCAGGAAAATTATCCGTATTAAAAAGTGTGGAAAAAACGCTAGCTTGATCATCCTTCTCCATACAATGCTTAGCCCATGCAATTAACTCACGTTTCTTCTCCGGTGGTACAGTACTGCGAGTGGCAACCTTTAACCCTGCACCATGATCGATTACAAGCAGCTCAGGACCACTTGGAAGAGAGAGAGCAGGCAAATTCGATGGAGGTACTATAACTGGTGCGATAAAAAGAGGCAGAGGAGCAGGTGGAGGGACAAAGACCGGACGAGTAGGAACAACAGGTTGAGTAGGAAGAGCAGGAATAACGGCAGGAAAAGGTACAGCAGCGGGAAGAGGAACATACAGAGGTGGCGCAGAGGCACCAGGCCTTCGTTCATTTAATATTTTATCAATAATGTCATCAGAAACATGAAGATCTTTGAAAGGATAGATTTTCTGAATACCAAGTGAGAAAGCCCTTTCCATATTTTTAGCCGACTCAGACTGTTTATCCTGGTCATATAACGATACTTTTCCGGCATTCGTTTTATGACGGCTCGCATGTTTCTCTCTACTCTTAAGCCGTTTTAACGCTTCTTTTTTCCAATTCTGCAAAACATCAAATGCTGCAGGTCTAGCCTTTTTCTTTAACAAGACTGACTCCAAATATTCAATGCGAGGGATCTCAAAACTACCATTGATTGGCCACTGAAATTCAGAGGCATGTCTGGTTTGTCTGTGCCAAATATCATTAAATACTATACTTCCAATGCCATGCTTACAGTACATAGTACATGCCGGTGACCCCTCCTGTGGTGCCGGACGGCTAAATTCCAATGATTGTCTATCACTGCGGAATAATTCCCTAAAGCAGGTAGACAATTTCCCAGGCATATATCAAATTCTTGGTGTTACCTGGTCAATAATTGTGTCTGCAGATACAATGCACCAAAATTCAAATTGTCAGGGTTGATTTAAGAATCGGGTCACGACTCACCTGACCAAACCTAAGGAGGACCGATTGGTACTTCTAAGAACCTTACCTAACTAATCTTACCTCGTTTATGGTGATTTCGGCAAATCTGCCCACCTCGATAAGTGGACCCTCGTCAAGATGCAGTCTCAGACCACAGGCTAATCGTCCAGGGGTCGGGTCGTGCAGCACTGCTGAGGTGTCGCGTCTCATCCAGGGGCCCCTTTCTTTTTGTCACACCGTCCGATCCCGGTCCGATAGCATGTGTCAACCTTCAACAATCCGGCATCAATCTTGAGGGTCCATGTTTGGGCGCCAACTGTGAAAACAGAAATAAAATATCGAGGCTGAGTACCCCAAAAGGAAATACACCGAACACGGGTTACAAAGAAACATACAAAGTACTTTATTCTCTACTGAATTCAATTACAAAAACAGTGCAAAGTCAGATAGCTATCGGCCTTCAGTACAACACAACGAACTCCAGCGTGGTTCTGTGTGTTCTGTGAGAGATACTGTACATTAGAATGCATTCACTTTTTATACATTTTGTGGGCACTATGTCCAGCCCCACTTCGGGTTAATATTCTACTTTATACATCACCAATTCTAGGGTTCATGCCGAGTCTCAAATAACTGCATATAACTGGTTTGTCTTTAATACATGTAACAACAAGCGTATGCATTAACTGTGTATTCTAAAGTTTCGCATGCAGGCCTTCTTAAACATAAATACAATGTAGTAAGACAGATGTTCTTTGTTCAGTATGTAAACACATTATCTCAATATATGCTCGTGGATTAGTTTCATCGCACGAGTGATCCCTTTACACATATGTCAACGAAGGACGAGGTCTCAGTTCATGACCTCAACAAGTGGCCTGCAGGCAGATTACACATTAGCTATGTACAGAGGTCAAGACGGCTATGTTGTATTTTGCAATGACATCGTCCACCATTTTAGCTCACAGGGTGCCTTTTCCACAACAAATCCTAAAATGGCAGTTTGACCTAAAATGGCGGCCTACATAGATTAAAGGTCAGGACCTTGCAACACAGATTTCTCTCGCAAGCGACTTTCGAGCAGCTTGGCGTAGGCCAATATAAAATATATTTTTTACAATAGGAGGCACAATATACTTTCTATTCCGACAATCAGAACACCCCTATGTTAATACCCACTAGTTTTATAAAAAACATTGTAATGTCCTTATTTCTTCAATCATCTTACACTGTCATACACGCTGTGGCAAACCTGTCCCACAGGAACACACCCATATACCAGTACAACCTTCACAATGAAAAGTAACAGCCCTTTGCACACTCACGCTCCTCTACATATATCTACCCTCATCTTCAAACACTCATGTACAGTACACACAAATACATTGCACAACTTCCAAACCCACACTTTTTTCTCCAACAGACAAAAGACAATGCCTACCAAAAAGCAACTATGTAGAAAGCAACGCCGAAATAGAGCAAACAAAACTCAAACCATGCAACATGGCCATCCACCTCTAGCACCTCTAAAAGTTCAACAAAACAGTTAATACAGTCACTGAGCAAAACAGAACCAGGTAGCAGGAATAAAAAATGTGACTTCTCTTCCAAAATGTAAAACTAAAAATAAATGTATTAAGAATAATGCAACTTCCAGTAGTGCTAACAATGCATCTATTAACATTAGCATAGCCGCAAGTAAGCATTCCTAAAATATATTTTACAAAACATTTTCCACCATAGAATCCTTCAGAACCTTATAAAAACAGGGGGAAATTCACACTCACCCCTTCAAACTTACCACAGAAAACTGATCCTGGAAGCTCCCATAGACAGTGAAGTGCTCCTCAAAAGAAAATGATTTATATTAATTTTAAACTGAATGAAACCACTAACAGAATAAATTAGTAAACTACAAAAAGTATTTCACAACATATGCAATATCAACATAGATAACTTTGCAAACCTCTGTACAGTTGAGTAGATTCACACAACCAACATAGAGCTACATTTCAATGAAGAGGCATACAAACAAGAGAAAACAAACCCAATTGCCATTCATAGCAGTGGTTGAGGGTATGAAAAGGTAGACAGTACTATTATGCCAGAAGAAATGCTGATTGAAAGAATATCTCCAACAAACTTACAATCAACTCTCCATTCTACCAAACCAATCCATCCCATCTACAAATGGCTGTGCACCACAATGTGTAACGTACAAAAACGGTCCTTCAAATCTTTCCGGCAGTTCCTCAATCAATATGTGAATGCCAAAGAAAAATTCAAAATTTAAATAATCCAAACCATGGACTCCTGTCCAGTGCACAAATACACAGAACTACTAGGATGTTCATTAGCCTGCATTTCCAGGCCTGCTTGCAAAAGCACCTTTCACCACATCAAAATGTTAGCAACACACCATTCTACTGTAAGAAATCCCTTTCAGAGACTTTACTATGCAAAAAGTCCTGCTTTAGTGCACTGCAGCATTTAAATCACATTCCGCCACATAGTACAGTCGAAGAACTACTGGAAGAAATAGACAACACCCAAAGCAAATATTTTGGAAGTGAACAGCACTTACAAAATCCAGTAACTTTAGAAGAGAGTAGCGACAACCTTGAAGATGCAAAGCTTCTTTTACACACGTACAAAAAAGAAAAAACATAGTATATAAGCACAACTGCTGAAGTACCAAAGCAAGTATGTGTGTGTTGTCGCAGAACTTTTTATACAAAGAGCACCAAAACTATAGATATAATGTACAAAATAGAAGACAATGAGGAATTGCAATGGTTCCAATAAGCTCTCTATCTTAAAGCATAAAACAAAATACAACATTATTAACCCATCAATACTTTGCACATACTGCACTGGAAAACTTGACGATAACCAAATGCCTTCACAGGCTATCACTAATAACTTGGATCTATTTCCACTTACAAAACTACTCCAACAGCTTAATTTGTATGAGAGCATTGCAATCCAAACAGTGCACCAATTTCAAGCGATAATACGCCTTCAACCAAAAACAGCCAAGTTGGCTCCTTCTGAATTACTGAAAGGCATTTGTGGCAAAGTAGTTTATTTGCCATTAGATCTTAAAGAAAATCTAGACACTCTGGGAGTGCAACGACCAATAGATCAATCTTTGATTATCCTAGTGAATGGTGTACCTACAAAAGAAAAACAAATGTGGCAGCAACTAGTAGACTTAAACAAAGTTAGAGAAGTACTGCATTATCTTACAAAGAACAATCAATACTACAAACAAATAAACATTGAAGAAAACCTGAGAGAAACCACAGAAATAATTCAGGATTCCTCATCAACTGGGAAATTTCAACTTCTAGATCCTACTACAGCCTCCAATATTTTAGATCAATAAACAATTCACCCATTGAACTCCAAAGACACTTATGACGATGCACAAGAAACATATCAAAAGAGGTAAGCCAAAGGATATCTAATCAGCATATGGGAAAAAAGTGTAGATGTACAAGCCTTTCCTCTACTCTTTCGTACTGGAAAAGGTGAAAGGTATGAGGAAAAATGTACACAAATAACAGCATCAGAATACCACTCTTTACAAATGTATTCTGAAGATCCCATATTCAGACAAAACATTGAACACATATTCCACTTCCTCTTTGAAAGTGAACTAGCAACTCTTATTTATTTATTCAAATTTGTAGAGTGCGCAGCAGCCCGGAGGCATCGTGGCGCAATGCTATAACTCTATGTTATAGAGTTGCGCATACATTGAAAACAGGTCCTAATTTTTTAAACATGTCTTCTACGCAGCTACTTCAAAAGGTGCAAGAGAAAGATGACATTTTACAGGTAAGTATTACAAATCTCTTGGCAAAAATTTGTGGTACAAAAGAATACTGGTTCCGACGTCACGCCGATGTACGATGAATGCTACGCAACCTTGGACCACCCACATAGTTTGTCATTTTAAGTTGTTCAGAGCGTGCATGGGAAGACTTGCACGATTTCCTACGCATAGCAAATGAAAACAAAGCTGGAATAGACATGAAAACACCAGGGGAACTCTGCTCTCTTGATCCTGTAAATGTGTCAAGGCACTTCCATCACTACTTTACTGCCATGCTGCACTTCATCTGTAATAAAACAATTCCTCCCCTTGGAGAAGTGCAACACTTCTTTTGGAGGAAAGAATAACAATCCAGAGGAGCACCACACATCCACATGCTTTTGTGGATTGAAGATGCTCCCAAATATGGACAAGACAGTGATGTGTCTGTTTTTCAGTTCATTTACACATATGTCACTTTCAAAATCCTTTCAGAAAGGGCACACATGCACACATTTTGCGGTTTCAAAGACACATGTGTGCCAAGTACTGTCGGCACAAATATAAAAACAAAGGCAAATACTACACCAAATGCTACTTTGGATTCCCTAGACCAGTTTCAGCAAAAGGACAAGTAAACAGCTTCATGTCTTGTGTTAGACACAGTGTGAAAGGCAAAATACCTAAGAACACATACTGCATAAACAGAATCAAAGCATCAGAGTACATCAATGATTACAGTGCAATCATTGCCCTCCTGTGGAATGCAAACATAGATGTGAAGTACATTGCGGACAATTCCACTGCTGTTGCACAATATGTCAAAGCCTACTTAACCAAAGCTGAGAAAACAGAGCTGAAAGACCTCTGGGGTGACATATCATCTGACAAAACACTGTCCCAAAAATTATACAGCTTTGACATAAAAATGATCTCTCGTTGAGAATGTGGCTGCTAAGAAGCTGCAGACCATTTAACCAGTACAGCCTTGCATGGGACAAGAGAAAACATAGTGTGGCTAAACCTTTGTCCTGCTGCATCCAGAAAAACAGTTCTCAAATCATACAAAGACATAAAAACAATAGCCAAAATTGAGCCCAACAGCCAGGACATTTTGAAAATCAATGTATTGGACACATACTGCCCAAAAAGGAGTAATACTTTGGAAACCATATGTCTATACCACATAGCCCAAAACTTCTCATACAAAAACAATATTAAACCAGATAAGAAAAAAGGTAAATACATAGTCAAAAGTTGTGAGGGCAGCATGGTTAAACTTACCAAATGCAGCCTCATTGATCATAAGAAGCTATCATTAAAAAATCCTGAACATCGAGAACTTTACTGCATGTCCCCACTGCAACATTTTAAACCATGGAGAAAAAAGAAGATTTATGAGACACCCATGCCTCCTATGAAGATGCTTTCAATGCAAGAGAAAGCACTATAACAGATGTATACTTTACACAGTACAAAAACATGTTAGACAATGAACACCAACAAGAAGAAGAACTTCAAGCACAACTAGTTGTAGACACTCCTGCGAGCAGTCAATCTTCACTTACATAAAGCCAATAACCACTTGGAGAGCCACTCATAGTAAATGAGGCAGAATTAGCCATGACCGAAGTAGAAAACACCATGTGTCAGTATGAGCAATCTGAAGAAAACTTTGCTCTACTGCAATCACAACTCAATAATGAGCAGCGTAACATTTTCCCAGAAGTAACTAAGGAAATTGAACATGTGTGCAGCATGAAACTAAAACGTGTACCTGTAAAAACTATAAACCTGTACTCCTGTGTGTAAGTGGTCAAGTTGGTTCAGGTTAAACATTCTTAATAAAAATCATCAGCAAATCCCCACAATAATTGACAAACTAAAAGCTTTCAGCTGTTGAAACTGCCCATACAGGTTTAGCTGCCTAGAACATAGGTGGTGTTACTTTACAACGATTGCTACTCCTTCCAGTAGAACACCAAAACAAATTAGACTACTAACAACTTTCAGCAGAATCTGCTATGGAGCTACGCAGAGTTTTGAAACAAATGAAAATGTTCCTAATAGATGAGGTGAGCATGGTCTCAAACCTAATGTTGGTTTTGATTTACTTCAAATTGCAAGAGATCCTCAAAACGGATACTAAGAACTCTTCAGCGGAAAAGCGGAAAACACGTTATTGTTTTCAGAGATCTTATTCAATTAACCAGTGAAAGGTGAACCTAGGACACTAACTGTGCCGTAACACACTTGGCAGCATGGGGGGGCGCTAGCGAGCCCGACCAAGATGGCCGCAGGCCCGTGAGGCACTCCAGCACCTTTTATATCCGGCATGTTATCCGGCGCTCCTTGTGTCGATATCTGTGTTTGAGCTGCGACACCAGAGGCGGGAATACACTCGGCCTCTGTAGAGGCTCTCTTGGGTGAATTTGGCGCCGGCGGAGCGGAGAACTGGCACGGAGAGACTGCAGCGGAGACCCTCTCTGGAAAAGAGTGGGGGAGGTGCGGGCCCGCTCGGAGCGTGGTGCACCGGGGCTCCTTGCTGGCTACTGGCGGCGAGCTCTACGAGCATGGGAGACACAGGGGGATATATCGTACTGGACGACTGCTGTTTGGTTTGCTGGTCTGCGGAGCCTGCTGTGGCATTCCCCCCAGTGGGGAGTGGGGTGGAGGCGGACTGCAGAGAGGTGCACCGTCTCGGCTCTGGCGTGGTGTGTGCCTCGTTGGCTGTGGCGCTGGGCGGCTTGCGCACCCGCTGGTACTGGAGCGGTGGGGCGGTCACCCACTCTGATGGGCCTGGAGCTGTGGATGGACGTTGCAGCTGTGCGACAGTCAGAAGTTCAGAAATGTCAGAAAGTTCTGCAATATCTGGAGTGGCACAGGGTGGGGGTGGCGTTTCTCCAGGAGACCCACTTGACGGCAGCAACTGAATCTAAGTTTGGTATGAGCTAGGGGTGCCATAGGTACTTCTCTTCCTTTTCTTCTTATTCCAGAGGTGTGTGCATCTTGGTGCATAGATCAGTGGGATTCCGACTGACCAAATTCCTGAAGGATCAAGAGGGCAGAGTCTTGGTGGTAGAGGGGGCCATTCAGGGGAGGCTATACACACTGATATGTTACTACGGTCCCAACCAGGATACGATATAATCTCTTGATTGGGTGGACAGTCAACTGGGGGAACTCCCCGAAGGGGAAATTATATGGGCAGGAGATTTCAACTCGGTTTTAGACGTCTCCCTGGACAGGGTGGGCAGTATGGCGCGTCTAGGTAGTAAGAACTCTGCTAGACTTCGAGGCATGCTCCCAGTGTGGGATATTGAAGATATTTGGAGGGTGAGAAACCCGGGGGTGAATCAATTCACACATTATTCTGCGCCGCATGGTTCAGCAGCTCGATTAGACTATTTCCTGGTGTCTGGAGCAATTATGGGCCGGTCTGTGGGGGTAGGTATTCTGGCCCGCACTCTCTCAGATCATGCTCCTATGTTCCTATCTATCCGTTTAGAAGGCCAGGATAAGGCGAGGCCTCCTTGGAGGTTTAAGAGTGAGGCACTTACGGATATGGGCCCTCATTATGACCCTGGCGGAAAGTGACTGACCTGACCGCCATAGCGTAAATAGCGTTTCCGCCATTGCACGACGGAGCAAAGTGCGGCTAATTCCGACCCATCGGGCACGAGCACTACGCCATGGCGGAAGTGCAAAGTCCGCGATGGCGGAAATGTCCCCAAAACGCCCCTCACCGCCGTCGTACGGCGCCCTAGGTGCAATTCCGCCACCCATCTTAGCGGTCACCGTAATGAGCGGCAATAGGAAAGTACGGTGACTGTAAATATACGGAAACGGAAGTAAAAACATGGTCCCGGAACGGGAAACAGCACGCCGTACACCTATAAAATCTGAATTCCCACACAACCATAAAAAATACTACCCTGAGACACATCCCAACCCGTCATCCACCCTAGTGAAAGCAATAAAAATGGGAAAAGTAGCGAAAAAAGCGTGCGACCGCAAGCGGCAGGTCCACTTCTCCCGTGAGGAACTCACCGTGCTCACAGAGACCCTCCAGGAGAATGCTGCCGTCGTCTTCTCGACGCAAATGACCAGGACGGCACTTGCGAACAAGAAGGCCATATGGGCCCTGGTGGCACAGCGGGTAAGTGCGGTGGGGACTGCACCCCGCAACCCACAGCAATGCAGAAAGCGATGGGACGACCTGCGGATACGCGTACGGAGCATACTATCCGCCAACCGTAACATTGCCACAGCTACCGGGGGAGGATCGGAATCACCCATCAAGTTGACCCCCTGGGAAGAAATCTGTGCCTCCACCATTGGAATGGAGAGTATAGAGGGAGTCGGAGGGATGGAGAAAGGAGTGCAGACATCCGAAGAATCAGGTAGGTGGGCCAAATAAAACAATGCTAAATCCACAATGTCCAATCATGTGAAGTACCATGTGTCCACATAGTGCAACAGTAACACATGTCCAGGAGAACGTCCACATACATTGGCCTGATAGCGCACTTTAAAACTCACATTAAATACATAAATAATTAAAAATCCTAAAAACACCCTCTACACGTGCAGCAGGCACACCCTAACTGCAGGCTGCAAAACAACTGCATCCTCAATCCACACAAAAATGAAACCACCTCCAAGGCCCCGACCCAAATCACCCTCAGGTACCACCCCAATGCATGTGATACATTGCCATTCCAATTTCAACAGACCCATTAATAACGCTCGCCCTCCTTTACTCCACCACAGGGTCCGATTCAAACGACGAGCTCCAGGACACCCCTACCAGCACACCTGCAAAGAGGGCCAAGACCAACGGCCAAAGACCCTCCACCTCAGCTGCACGCATCAAGACACGACAGCAGCACAAATCAAGTGGCAGCACACAGGAGGGAACTTCAACAGGCACCCCAGCAGCCAGCATGCCCACAACAGCACCACCACAGGTCCCCCCAATGGATGCCACAGAAGGCACTGCTTCTGGTGGCAGCAGCACCATAGGTGACACTGCATTAATGGCAGCATGCTCCGACACAGAAAACGGGGATGTCGAAGTAAGATCCATCCATGACCTGTCTCAATCCCCCTGTTTGTTTCATCCCGTACACCATGAGGATACCACGCAGGGGCACCCACAAGACGACGACTGGCCATCCCCCACAAGCCCTGTGGCAAGGCAACATGAGGTGACCAGCCCCTCTGTGACACCACCGCAAATGGCCATGGCACAGCAGAGGCAACAGTCCCTCGACCAGGTGATCGTGCAACAGCAGCAACTGGCCATGCTCCTCAAGGACCATGCTGATGAATGTGGGGGTACTAAGGCAGCCACAGAAACATCAACTGAGACACTTAGGGCAGAAATGGAGAGAAGCACCGAGAGCCTGAGAGTACAAATGGAGAGAAGCACCGAGAGCCTGAGAGTACAAATGGAGAGAAGCACCGAGAGCCTGAGGGGGGAACTGCATGCGACGTCCAAAGACGTATGTGCTGAACTTGCCGCTGTGCGCCGTGTGCTCACTGAGCTCTCACAAACCCTTAGGGACATGCATGGACGTGAGCAGGCAGAGACATCATCCGTTGCAAGTTCCGTCCAGGGCAGCCCCCAACGTAGATCTGGGAGGAACCTCCGCTCCACAGGCAGGGGTGCCCCTGATACCCGGAGAGGGGGCTTGCAATAGCGTCTGCCCACTGACAATGAGCATCTTCGGACACTGGTGTTCGGGGGGGAGGTAGGAGGGTGGAGGGGGTGTGTTGGGCTCACTTGGGTGGCGGGTCGATGGGGTGTGTAACATAATTTCACATATGCTATAAACAATGCACGATCATCCAATGAGATGTGTGGACATTGATCTTTGTGTACGAGGCCTTTATATATATTGTGCATGGTCCAGACACACACAGTGCCACAAGTCCCGTGTCCATGTATCAGCCACCAGGCGTGAGTGCTAGAAGCATGAATCAATGAGAATCTGACGAATGTCACGGCCCTCCTGTGCCTCGCAGACTCCTTGAGGTGCTGCCACATCCCCACCCTCATCATGACCATCTTCAGGTGCTTGCAGTTCTGCGTCAGGGGGCATGGGCACATTTCTACGTACGCACATGTTGTGTAGCATGACACATGCCATGACCATCTTTGCAACCTTCTCATGGCGGTACAGGAGTGCCCCGCCAGACCTGCTGAGGCAGCGGAAACGAGTCTTCAGTAGGCCGAACGCCTGTTCTATGACTACACGGGTACGTGAGTGGGCATGGTTGTAGTCCTCCTCATGCTGGTTCTGTGGGTTCCGGAGTGGTGTAAGGAGCCATCTCTTCAGTGGATACCCGGCATCACCTGTATGTGGACAATAAAGGATGTTTGTGGAATGACATTGCTACGTACGCCCCCCTTCCTGCCAGGTCATTGCCGCATCACATACCCCACATTATCATGCATGAAATGAGACTCACCGAGTAGCCAGGATCTGTTCCCTGCATGTCGCTCCATGTAGCGTGGTATTGTAGAGTTCCTCAAGACCATAGAATCATGGGTTGATCCAGGAAATCGTGCACAACAATGTGTAATGATCCTGTTGGAGTCAGACACCATTTGTACATTAAGAGAATGAAATTGTTTTCGGTTGCGGTACTGGGCCTCCATGGCATGTGGGACGACCAATTCCACATGGGTGCAGTCGATGGCACCAATGCAACCCGGTATGCCGCCAAGTGCATGGAATCCCACTTTTGTGTTCGTAATTTCCTGCTCCGAGCGTGGTAGAGAGATGTATTCGTCTGCGTGCTTCAGGAGGGCATCGAGCACTTGCAATAGTGTCCGTGAGAACACTGGCTGTGAAATGCCATGCAACTGTCCGACTGTGTGCTGGTAGGTGCCTGTGGCCAGGAAGTGGAGTACAGACACCACCTTCAGTAGGGGTGGGATGGCGGTTGGGCTATCTATCATGCTGACAAGGTCAGCCTGTGTCATGTCCACAATGGCGGTTATGGTGTCCCGGTCCAAACGGTAGAGGGTGTGGATCTGCTCATCCATGAGGTTGAACGGATGTGCTCGGAGGCGTGGGATTGCGGGCTGCCTGCGTGGTGGTAGTGGCTGTGCTGGCGGGCCTTGCTGGCCCTGCCTTGCCCTCCTCCTCCTCCTGCGTCTCCTCTGTGCGGCCGGTTGTTGTAGTAGTTGGTGTTCGTCTTCTTCTTGAAGTTGGAGTACTTGCAGTGCTATCAGGTCCCCCAGGGCCAACATCGCTAGTCCTGCGGGTAGCATTTTGGAGTGGGTGTGGTTGTGGGAGGGGGTTGGGTGTGCAATTTATGTGTTTTCAAGCTGTATTGCCTCCACCTGTGGTGATTCATTCCACCTGTGCAAGCTGCAATCCCCTTTGGGCGAGCACGTCCCGCACACAACGCTGCAATTCGACGCATGGCATCTTGCTATTACAATCATGTATTTGATCCCGATGGCAGTGAAATATTGGTTCATATGTTCATTCTGCTATGGTCCCATTGTTTCACATACTATCTTTGCAGTCGCGAACAAACTTGTGAAGGGTCAGTGGAATGTAGTACTCGATTAACTGTGGACCCTCATGCAGCACTGTACCGCGGTTCACCGACGGGCGGGGCGTCCCATTTGTGAGTGAAGCCAGTTTGCATTTTCACACATTGCCGCACTACATGGATGGATTTGTGATTTCAAGCGGTCACAGATGCCTTTTCGACGTGATGTTGCAAATGAGGAATTCGAAGGACGGCGCTTTCGGTCTTCAGCTAGCGGCGAGGAGACGCCCACAGGTCTGACTGCAAATATAACGTTCTATTGTTTAATGTCCTTGGGACAGGGGCCATGGCGAGAATGCAATGATTTATATGAATAGTATGGGATGCGCAATAGCGTAGTGGACGATAAGGCAGGACGTTCCCAAATACATGTTACTTCACAACACTGGAATTCCGGCCTGGAGCACAGTGGATTTTGCAGACTGCATTACGCACAGACTCAATGGAAATTTCACATGTTATGTGAGTAAATAATCAGGCGTTTTCATACCGGGATGAGGGAATGATGTATGGATGCATGGACAGATGATTTGATGGAGAGTTTGCCATGTACAGGGCTTTTTGGAATCTATCCACCTCCCCTGCGCTATGTGATGCAGAGCTGCCATAGTGGGACCATCGTCTATCTGCCCTTGTTGAACCCTCCCTGTCTCGACGCGCCTTCAAACACTTGTGTCTATGCACGTTACTAATCCCATCAAATGGATTCTGTTTTGACAGACGCATGCACACAAACACTCGTTTGTAATAGTGTTTTCACCTCGATTTTTATAGTTATGATTCGCAAGTGATTTTTGGGTGGGAATAATCCTTTGGAGTGGGCTAGCATGCGTATGGCTGTAGATTTAGTGTGATCATTGAAGTGAGTAATACAAATCAAGTTCTGATGGCCATACTATTCTTTTTCATTTCATTTGGGTGACAGGTATCTCCTCCCCTTTTGCCGCTGCCATCTGTATGCCACTCCTGCAGATGGCTTTTACTCCCGACACCTGCTGCTTCGAGTTAATCAGTGGAGCACCATTACGATCTTATGGGACGATCGCCAATGGGCCACATGCCCTTACGCAGTACTAGTGGCTAGGAGCAACATTTCGACCTTTCAGCTGGACTAGTGCCTACCTAATGGGACGGACCTGCGGTTCTAGGCGCTTCCATGTTGCCTTTTTGAACGTGAATGTAGCCCCTGTGTACCATGAAGGAACAGGGCGTCACACAAGAAGAAGCTGGTCATTTATTGCGGATGCAGCCCACAATAATGAAATATATTTTGGGGTTCATGACCTAATGGCTGTATGGGCTTGGTGATTTTGTGGTGCATTAAATTTCTATTCTGATATTAACCGTGTAGCGTTCTTCTTTGCAAGTAATGTAGCATATTCCTATTTGTGGTGCGATGTATTGTGAGAAGATCTGCATTGGGTTCCGGCTTCTGAGTATAGTTGCGTGGTACTGTACTGGCCGCGTTTGCCTACGAAGCCCAGTGTGGTCAGGGATAGGGGCTACCATTATGACTGTTTTAATGATGTCATGCTCAGGGGCGGGGGATTAGCTTTTGTGTAACAGATGCCGGTCAGCCAGGTGGATTGGTGGAATGATGTGATTATCAGAATATGGCTGGTCACAGGTGCCTGTGTTTGCGTGCGTTTCTTGGAGGGAGACTGAGGTCATGTCCATTGGAATGGCTTCTGTATTCGTGCCATCTGTGCCCTGCAGCTCCCATTGGCCCCTCTTGAGATGAGCCTGGCTGCTCAGTCACTCTGCCAACTTGTGTGGTACATGCTTATGCTGATGGTTGGTTTGTTTACTGGCAGGAGTACAGGGCTGGTGCAGTCTCCCTCAGGATACTGCTTTGAATGTTGCCTTACACTGGTGTCAGTCGATGGGGGGGCCTGTTTTTGTTTGTCTCATTTTTCTGCTCATGTTGCTGTACTTGAACTTTCACATGCCTGTGCTGCATCTGTGCGGCAATGGTGCCATGGCAAATATGGATGGCCACTCACAAGGCACTTGGAGCCCCTAGATTAATTTGTTCGTTGGCATGCATGGGTGACTTGTACATTTCACTGGTTGCATTGTGTGACTTCATTGCACCTACGAGGAGTTGTGCAATGTGGCCAGGGAGTGGTGTACAGGCACTCAGTAGGGCCGTTTACGGTTGATTCGCGATGCCGTACTTCTCACCATGGCGGAATGGTAGTTTCCGCCATGCTTGATGGCGTTAGGTACATGTCCGCTAGGGTCAGAATTCGCGTACCATTGCGCCATGGTGGTAATTACGGTTTGGCATGGCGCGCGTGCGCGTACTTGGTGCAGTTAGCGTTGGCGTTCACTACGGTGTCGCTAATGGCATCGTACTTTACGGTGACGGGTCATAATCGCACTGAGCGCTATTCGATGGCGGTATTGCATTTCCGCCATCGTTTTTCGATTTCCGCCAGGGTCGTAATGAGGGCCATGGTCTTCAGGAAGGAATTGGCAAAAGCTGTAGATACATATTTTGAGGTTAATGATGGGTCGGTCTCGTCTGCTGGCGTCCTGTGGGAAGGATTTAAGTGTGTGATAAGGGGAGAATCTGTAGCCAAGGGAGTCAGGGATTCTGAAGAAGTTACGGCGAGATCTGGCTGGTGTAGTAGAGGAACTGAGGGTCTTGCAGGACGGGGCCCCCATCCCGACTAAAATCCAACAGGGGAAAATTAAGCGGAAATTGCAGGAGTTGTATACCCTGGCTCAACGGGAGGTTAAATTTATGTGGGATAGGATTGCTCCTCGGAGGTAGGGAGAATGCAGACCCCGGGACAGTCGCTTGTGAGAGCTACCCGATTGAGGGATCGGGAGAACAGGGTAATGGTGATTACGGATAAGAGGGGGGTGGATCACTTTGAGGACGAGGGGATAGTTCGTGAATTTCAGGAATTTTATAGCCAGTTGTACTCATCCCAGCTTTCGGCATCACAGGCGGATATAGAGGCTTTTCTTGACGATGTGGGGCTGTATTGGTGCTCGAAGGAGCAAAGAGAATGGCTGAATAGGCCAGTGACGCTGGAGGCGGTGGTTGAAACCATTAAATTACTACCGGGTGGGAAGTCCCCGGGTCCGGATGGCTTTACAGCAGAATTTTATAAGTGTTACACTGAGAAACTGGTGCCATATTTACTATGTATGTATCAGGAGGCGGTGTCTAAGGGCCGGCTACCGGACTCTCTTCGAGAAGCTGTGGTGGTTATATTGTTGAAACCTGGGAAACCAGAGGGAGACTGCTCATCATATCGCCCGATTTCGCTCATCAATCTCGACAATAAGATCTTGGCAAAACTTATAGCAATGACGCTGGCACCGCTGATGCCAGTTATGGAAAGGGCTGACCAGGCAGGGTTCATTCCTGGTCAATCAACCACGTTTGGGCTGCAGAGGATGTTTGGTCTGATGGCGGCGCTGCCTGCGGACGACCCGGTGGTTGCGGTCTTACTTGATGCCACCAAGGCATTTGATTCCGTCGAATGGTCGTTCTTATTCACGGTTTTGCAAAGGATGGACTTGGGCAAGTTCTTTATCTCCTTGGTGTCACTACTATATACCGATACAGTAGTTAGGGTGCGGGTGAATGGGATGAGCACTGGGTTAGTGCCGCTTGAGCGGGGGACGCGCCAGGGCTGTCCGTTGTCCCCCTTGCTATTTGCCCTGGCGATAGAGCCTTGGGCTGAAAGGGTTAGGGAGCTTCATCTACACCGGGGAGTTCAGTTGCATACCCATAAGGTGGTCATATAGCTGTATGCAGACGATATGGTCCTGTTTGTTCGACAGCCTGAAATCAACAAGGCCCGATTATGCTGGATCTTCAGCGATTCGGAGAACTATCGGAGCTTATGATAAACACTAGCAAGTCGGTCATCTTCCCATTGACAGGGGGGGCATCGCAAATTCGGGAATCTTGGGGATTCCAGTGGGACCTACTGAGCACTCGATACCTGGGGATCACCGTGGCGAGGGAAGAGAGGGTGGTGTATACTGCAAATTATGTGGAGACACTAGAGGCAGCCAAACGTGCGATGTTGGGATGGACCTCACTCCCACTTAACTTAAATGGTAGGACTCAGTGGTCAATATGACTATTCTTCCCAAATTTGTGTATGTTTCCTGAATGTGCCTATAAGGGTACCTCAAAAATACTTCAGAGACCTCCGTTCATCGATAGTGCACTTCATATGGGCTGGTAAAAAGGCTTGGGTATCCTGGGGGAAGCTTACAGCGCTGGTTCGGGAGGGAGGTCTGGCACGGCCTGATTTTGAGTTATACTATATGGTGGCACAGGCTAGCTTTCTGAGGCACTGGTATGGGATGGCGGCAGAGCATAGGCATGTGGAGATTGAAAGGTCAATTGCGCCGCCCTTCTGGAACATGCGCCCACTGGCAGTGTACTCTACTCGCCGGAACTCCTGCCTATATTTATTCCCAGTGTTTCCCTGACTAGTGAGGCTCTTTTTGTAGCTATGATGAAACGATTAGGGGTTGTTAAGCTGGGGGACTTGTTTCTGGGTGGGAAGTTCATCTCCATTGATCAGTTGAGGGAGAAAGGGGCCCTTTCGGCACGAGATGTGTTTCTGTACCACAGGCTGAAGGTGACGCTGCAGCGGTTGTTCCCATCTTTTCCCGACTCGCCCCCAGTGGCTGGGATGCTTGATAAGGTGATAGAGGGGGCATATGGCGGCGGGAGCTCTCTGAATTGTATGGGTTGGCTCTGAAGGGTAGGCCAGGTAGTAGGACGTCATCAAAGGAGGTGTGGGAGAGATCACTGGGAAGGGACTTACCTGTCAAGGTATGGGAGTACTGTTGTGAGATGACCAAGAAGGGGGCGATTAACTCGAACTTTAGGTTGATCCACTTTAAATTCTTGCACCAATGTTATTTCTCCCCGGCCCAGCTAAAAAATTATTTCCCTCAGAGGTCAGGGGCCTGTATCAGGTGTGGACAAGAGGCGGCAGGATTTCTCCATGTGGCTTGTGAGTGTGGGGAGCTGATGCAATTCTGGCAGCAGGTGTTTGTGGTGGTTGGAGATATTGTGGGGCAACGGCTTATACCAGACCCCGGGCAGGCATTACTGGGGTATACTTAGCAGATATCTAAGGAGACCTGGAAGCTGACCGGCCTTCTCTTCATCCTGGCAAAACGTTGAGTGGCTATGGGATGGGGTAAGAAGCGAAGTCCGACAATTGCCCAGTGGTCCAAGGACATATTGTATTGTAATGACATGGAGACTAGATGGGATGTAATAAGGGGGAACTGTCAGGGTAGCAGTCGGACGTGGGATGCGTACACGCTGTACCTCCTCAAACAGTCGGGGAGGGAGAGCCCAGAGTTCCCTGCTATGCGGGGATTCCCCGCTCGGTCTGATCTCGTGGTGGGATCTTTACCCACTCCCTGAGGCCCTCTTTAAGGACTTGGTAATTTGGACTATACAGTCTCGTTGGTGTGGAGAAGCAGGACTATGTGAATGTTGGGTTCGGACTTGATTGGATTAAGAGGGTTATCTATGGATTGGTGCCGCTGTCGCTCATGCAGCTTCTAGCTTTCTTGTGCTACCTTCATGTGTGTACCGGGATGGGTGGGGTGGGGCGGGAGTTATCTGTTTGGCTGTTTGTGTTGATTAAATGAAATGTCAATAAAGAAAGTTAAAAAAAAAACACACTTGGCAGCATATGAAATGTAAATCACTGGCAACATTTCCAATACAGAGAACTAATTGAAAACATGCTACAGGCTGCATACCTCAACAATGCCAACATTTGAAAAGATTTTGGATTGGTGTACTTTCCAAGGAATCACAGTCTATCTTAAGTACAGACACATCCATGAGCTATACGGGCATTAACACATCTGCTACTGATGTCATGGAATTTGTATTTGTATTTTGTTTATTTATATAGTGCGCCAGGCCCTGGGCATCTGGGCGCATAACATAGGAGGCAAAGTTACGATTATATACATGGATTAGAATACTCTACCCACATACAATAAACATGCAGGTAGGACTCAGGTAAGACGCCAATATATACCATATAGCATATACAGGGACGAGCGATGTGCAGACAGTTTCTCTGACCAGTGCAGCATAGGAGTACAGGTATTTCCAACAAGGAAGTATACATAAAAGTTAAATAGTCAACATACAAGAGATGGATGCAAAGGGGAATACACACATTATATATACATCAAAGTTCTAAGGTGTGTGACAGATTGGTGAAAGCCATAGAGTGACATCAGAAGTCTCATATATTTTGTGCAGAGAGACATCCTTTAGTTTTGTTCTTGAAAACCTGGAATGAAGGCTCGGCTCTAATAGCATTAGGAAGGGTATTCTATAGCTTAGAGGCAAGGACCGGGAAGCTAGCGCCACCTGCTTTTTGTAGTTTAAACCTAGGGATGTATAAACTGTGCTCTTAGGTTGCTCTCATAGGCCAAATGGATGTGTGTGGTGTACGTTGGTTGGCTAAGTTGATAGGTGCCTGGTGGATAAGGCACTTGTGAGTCAAGGCAAGTGATTTCAGGGAAATTCTATGCTTAACAGGGAGCCAATCTAGGTTGTGCATGTGGTTCAAAATATGTTGGTTTCTCGGTATGTTTAATGCTGCTTTAATGGCAATATTCTGGATGACTTGCACTTTGTTGAGGTTAGATTGACTAGTGCCTAGGTAAAGGGCGCTACAATAGTCAATTTTGGACATGACAAGTGTTCTCACCAAGATAATGCAGTTTGGAGTAGTCAAGAATGGTATGCAGGCAGTGATAAGTTTGCATGTATATGCCGATGCTGAGCTGACAGCATTGGTTTGTCTGCACAGCGATAGTGTAGAATCGAGGTAGATTCCTAAGGTTTTGGTGACCTTAGAGACCTTCATGACGTTGCCATCAATGATGAAAGACTTGAAGGTAGGTCAAGTTTATTGAGAAATTGGTGTGAGCCCAGAATAA
Organism: Ambystoma mexicanum; assembly: GCF_040938575.1. Taxonomy (NCBI): domain Eukaryota; kingdom Metazoa; phylum Chordata; class Amphibia; order Caudata; family Ambystomatidae; genus Ambystoma; species Ambystoma mexicanum. The sequence goes on from NC_090932.1 coordinate 1,209,813,812, forward strand.
GTAATTCCGTCTTATCATCATTGAGGCAAAGCTCATGTTGCGCCATCCAACCCTCAATAACCAGGTAGATGTCATTCAGGGCTTTAGTATCCACTGCATAATCACCTGTGATGGGGATGAATATCTGGGTGTTGTCAGCAAAGTTAGTGTACGAAACACCCAGATAGTCAAGAGCATCAAACAAAGGTTTGGTGAACACATTATAGAGGGTTGGTGACACACAGGGCCCTTGAGGTACACCACAGTCAATGGGAGCAGGCTCAGCAGATGCTGATGCAGAGAAGACCCGCATAGATCTGTTGCTTAAGAAGGATCTGATCCATGAGGTGGCAGTGTCTGAAAAGTGAGAGGCAGATATAAGGTGCTGACCGAGGATGTGATGATTAACCAAATCAAATGCAGCTGAAAGATCAAGTAATAATAGCAAGGCAGTACCTCAATCTGTTTGTAGATCGATAAGGGCGGTTTCCGTCCCATGCCTAGGCCGGAAGCCTGATTGCCTTAAACCAAGGAGGTTGTTAGCTTCCAGGTAGTCCTGTATCTGGAGGTAAGCTGCACGGTCCAATATTTTGAGCATGAAAGGGACAGTGGTAATATGCCTGTAATTGGTAGGTAAGCTAGGATCAAGGCGAGGTTTTTTAAGCTAAGGGATAACCCAGGCGTCCTTAAGGTTGTCTACTACTATAAATGTTTTGAAGGATGAATATATAAAGGCAGTAATGAATGGGGCTAACTCATGGGAAGCCTCCTTGATAATGTGGTCTGGGCACGAGTCGCCTTGACAGTTGGAAGGTTTGATTTTATTAATGATACATTCAACTTCAGCGATAGTGAGTGGGGGAAAGCTGACAGGTTTGATGTTAGGAGTGGCCGGTGGGATTACAGACGTAAGAGTATTAAGTTGCTTGTCTGTTTATAGGCAATTTTGCTTAGCTTTGATTTTAGTTTGGAGTGTAGCAATTTTGTCCAAGAGTGCTTTCTGTATGTTCGAGCACCATTTGCTGTCTTTAATGCAGGAATCAGGGGGAGTAGCAGGTGATTCAAGTTCCTCCAGGATCTTAAATAAATCTTTGGTATTAGATTCTGCTTGCGTTATACATTTGTTAAAGATGTCTTTTTTGGCCTGGAGGATAGCCTCTTTGTAATTAATGGAAGCTATGATGAGATCGTCCTTATGGGCATCAGAAGGATTACTTTTCCAACGGGCTTCAGCATTGCATTTTTCTTTTCGTAGCACTCTCAGATGTGGTGTGAACCATGCGTTGACGTGTGCATGAGGTTTAGATTTCCTAAGTTTGATTGGGGCGATTGAGTTCAATGCTCTGAGCATAACATGATTATATGTTTCTGCTAGCATTCAAGGATCAGAGCATGAAGCAGCCGCTTTGCTAAGGGAGGGAAGAATGAGTGGGAGAAGTTTGTCTCTTGTTATGTCCCTTTTATTTCTAGTGGGCATGGCCGGAGCAATAGATTGTCTGAGGCATTGAATAGCTTCTATGTTGAAGGTACCAATGTGATGGTCTGACCAAGTGCATGGTGCATTGGTCTGAAGGCTAATGTTGCAATTGGAGCCTGCTAATTAGTCAAGTGTCTTTAGTGTGAGTAGGTTCGAAAATGTGGTGAGCGAACCCCAGGTCAGTTAAGGTATTCTCAAGATCAGCCGCAGTGGGGTCGTTTGGATCTTGGAAACCTAAATTGAAGTCACCCAATGGGATGATTTGAGATTTAGTTTTTGAGTTCTCTATTACTAGGGATGTGATGTCTTCCCCAAAGGATGTGGCCGGGCCAGGCGGTCTGTAAATAAGATGTAAAGTGGCAGTTTGATTAGGAGAGATAGGAAGCTTGACTGAAAGTATGTCAGACGAGGGAAACTTATGGCTAGGCATCGCTCTAAGACCAAGTGAATTTTTATGTATTAGGGCAACTCCGCCCCCTCTAGATTGTGAGGTGTTACAGTCACATCTAGTGATAGAGTAGTCTGTTGGTATGGCGAGTGAGAGAGGTGAAACAGAGGCCTCATGGAGCCAGGTCTCTGTTATGGCAATAAAATCCAAATCTTGAGTCTTTATGAGATCTGCAATGTCCAATGCATGAGCAGGGAGGGACCTAACATTGATTAGCGTGCCCTTGATAGATGTGACTTTAGGGGTATGTGGTAGGATGTTGGGAATAGATTTGGAATGATATTATGAAGGCACAGGGTGACTGTGACTTAGGGTAGGTAATTTGGTCAGGGTGCAAGGGTTCTGCGTGCAGCTGGTGATACAGGGAGTTCTAGAGCCCAGTCTGTAGTTTCTTAGGTGCAATGCACAGGGTTGATTAAGTTGAAGTTTCTTGGTGAAATGTTCAAGCCATAAGACGGGTGAATTTAGATATGGATTAGTGGGTGTGGGTGAGTCGCTGCATAATGTTTCACTTGCCTGAAACCATCCCACAGTGTTGCTCTGTGATTGAGATATCTGTGGGGGTGGCTGATGCAGAGAGCGACCAATAACAAGATTGGTCATCCTGCCATTGGGAGATATGGGTGTAGTGGAGCTAGCAAGCTATAGGTGGCCAGTATGTAAAGGAGCCCAGGCTAATGTGGTGATGAGTGTGTGTAACATCTGTGAAGGTAGTGCTGGGTGGGCTAGAAGCATATTAGGTGGACGTGGGCACAAAGGAGAAGAAGTACTGTAGTGTAAAGAGCTGTACTCTAACATAATTATTGTGCTAGAAATTGGGAGATCTATTGGGTGTAGACTTATGGAGAAAGCGTAGAGGTATTGATTGGTGATGAGGCAATTCCTCAGGCTATTTGTTGTGGAACCCTATGTAGAATGCAGCTAGGATCATGTTCACATAGCGCATAAGAAGGCAGCAAAGTTATTCTGGGACAGCACTTGCAGGCAACAATGGAAGTATTTTCGGAACAATTAGCAAACAGAAATGTAAAATGTATGTCCTTAATAGCCGTCCATAGGGAGTTGGGTGTGGAGTTTTGGGAAGATCAGTGGGCGTTGGCCCCTCTTTTATTTTGGGTCAGGCTGTGGGCTAACGAGCAAGCTTCCTTGTGCCATACTATTATTCGTACCGTGTTGGGTAAAGGTGGCTGGAAAAAAATTCCATGGCTTGCGTATGTTTTCTCAATTCTGGGTGAAGCCAACTTAGGCGCCCTTTTTCCGCCTGATACTATTTTGACCAAAAGTGAGGGGTCTGTGTACAAAGCCTTGCTGGGTAAAAGCATAGCAAGCAAAAGAACTCTGCTAGAGCGTGGCCATAGCAAAGGTGAATTTCACTCAAGTATTAGTTGTCTAACGGGAATTCAACCTTACTTGCTTTGGAGTACGTTAAAAAGGGACAGGTGGCTGATTACAAGGGCACGGTTCGATTGCCTTCGGTTGCAAGGCAACACCTATAAATGGAAGGGTTTTTCTGACTCAGCGGGTTGCCCGGTTTGTGGACATGATAGAGAGGATCTCTCTCATTTTTTATTCTTCTGTATAGGGTATGCAGGCATACGTAAAATGTCTCTGATTCCTGCCCTTAAGAAGTCAACGATCCGCACACACAGGGCTGCTCTTGTGTTTCTCCTGAGCGCTGAATCAGTCTACACTGCGTGGGCTCTTTTGACGTTTCTGAAAAGAGCTATGTATTTCAGAAATCGCATTGTGAAACTGCAAGGTGGCGAGGGCCCGTAAGAAAACTCTATAGTACCTGTACTGGGTTAAAGTATTTTGTATTGTCTTTTTAAACTAATCTTCACTAAAACAACTTTTAATGTAGTTCATGTCGAGGCAACCGCCTAACTGCCAAATGTATTTGTATGCTGCTTCCGCCAATGTTTTTAACTATTTTTTCTTATGGAAGTGTAATTTTAAGATTTTTGTAATTTGAATTAGTGTAATAATTGTGTCTACTTGTCGTTTAATGGTTGCTTTATACAACCGAATAAACTTGTTTGACTGACTGACTGAATAACAACCCTAGCAAGCTGTGCACAATTTAATGAAACAATGTTGAAACCAATAGTGCAAATTTATTCCACAGACACAGTAGACGTTCATGGTATGACAGTATCTATGTGTCAACAAGGCACAGCAGGATTAAATAGCTTAGAAAATTCTATCTCCAACACAGTTGGTTTGGAGAAAATGTTAACATTATGTTTAAACTGTAGCGTAATGCTAAAGTGTAACCTTGTCGTGGAGCAAGGTTTAGTTAATGGAGCACTTGTTACAGTTGTTGGTTTCTAGACATACCCACGTGAGAACAACATTCAGTTTGCCAAGTTAAAAGGAAAGGATGCTTAACATCCCGATTCCTTCTTTTCAAAGACATGTATGCACGCAGTGAACAGTTTTCTCTGTCTCTGACATACACCGTCTCTATTCATAAATCACAATGTGTAACCCTAGATCAAGCATTGATTGACATTGTGTAGTATTGTGTAGCTGGGTGTTGTGCTGTCTGCTGCCCGTTCCAGAATTGGAACAAGGAAGGAGGAATGGAAGGAGCATGAGAGAAATAGTTGGCAGTTGGTGAGAGGTGAAGAAGGAGCAGAAAGCGTTACTCCGTAAATTCATATCCCCTTTAATTGTACGCAGTTTAACTTATGTAAATAAAGTATAGTTCTGTTACTTCCCGTGCTGACGCATACTTCACATTGGCAGCACAGTCTTTAAAGAAGTCATGAGATACGTAGCACTGTCACACCTATGTACACTTGAAAGACTATTTCTAGACAATTGTGATGCAAGCAAAATCAAACCTGACATTCCTTGCATTGTAGAATACAACAGAGCACATAGCCTCTACACACCCCAGATCAAAATGTACCCTGTTCCTCAAAAAGGCAAACTTTGTAAAAAGGTAACTAGTCCAAACGCATATTATACGTGATCTCCCAACAGTACCACCAAAGAAATTGAAAGCAGCTGCTACTCCATCAATTACCACAACCACAGAAGTATGTACTAAAAAGGCAAATGCATACCCAACTGCAGAAAGAAAGAGAAGTAACTCTTCAAAAGAAGCGCGGGGACTTTCATCAAATGACTCGGACACACACCTATCTGGTCCATTCACATTTTCCAACACAAATGGTGTATATTGCTATGCAAATGTAGCAATCAATCTTCTGTTCGAATTGCCAATTGTTGAAAACTTTTACTTAAACGGCGCAGACCAGTTGTGTTTGCAAATGCCACTCCTTCATTGGAATGCAACAAACAATCCTGACAACATTTACATTGTCTCAGGAATAAGGCATGAATTGGACTACTGTGGGTGAAAGCTGACATTCACTATAAACACACAGGAAGATCCACAAGAATTTCTAAAGTACTCACTGCAAGTACTGGAAAGCAAAAGCATACCTATAAATCAAATCTTCCAATACATGCAGAAACATACATGCACTCTCTGCAGGCATGTGGGGCAGGAACAAGTCCCTAATGAGAGCCTTCTTTATATCTATACCTAACTGTGAATCCATTCCCTTTCAACAGCTGTTACAAAATGCAAACCATGGCATATTATGTACTAAATGCAATTCCGACGCTCTTTCCACCTTACAGATACAATCATATTGCCGATAGGTAATAGTAATACTTTTATGATACAAGGCAGATGGTACCAAAATCAACAGCAAGCTTATTAGCTTCACACAAGGGCAAGTATCACTTGGCAAGAAAACCTTCACAACAGTAGGCATAATCTACGACACAGGCACCACATCCAGTGCAGGTCACTATACTGCATACATTAAAAATAAATGTGGATGGTTTAAATGCAATGTAACTTCCATCACTCTGAAGCAGGGATTATCAGCAAATCTTGCAAATGCATACTCAATATTTACTCATGAATCTACAAAGCTAGCATAGCCTACTGCCCAATACCAACCAACAGATATGTAATTGAAACGAACCTTCTTCCCCATGAAACTGGAACAATTTAGTATACACCAACTGGTCCATGAGGACATCAGTTGCGCTGCTACACAGTTTTTTCCCCAATGACCCGATGATTATAGTCACAGAAACAACTACTTGGAAAGGACACACTAACATTCTTTCCCATATAGTACTTAAAAACAAAAGTACTGAGTATGAGGGTTTACAAACAGTCCTGAATGACCTGTGAAATGACTAACTGTTAGAATAAGGCAACAGCTGTTTAACAATGCCAATACCACTGCAATGAATACTCATATGCAATTAACTACATCCATAATACTAAAAAGGCACTTCACAATATTGAAAAAATGGAAATCCGCCAACAAGAATGAATGTGCTTGAATATATACCTTGAAAAACTGAGAAACTGTAAACAGTTAGAATACACCAACGGGTATCTAACTGCAACCATAATAGTGCAATAATACTTCCCATTACTAAACAATTTCAAATCCACCAGAAAAAATGTAAGTTCTTCTGAAGAAACCCTTCAACACTTATTAAGTATACACAACCAGAATACACCAACTGCGATCTTACTGCACTCGCAGTACTACAATATAACTTCCAGCGGGAAAACTCCCAAAATCAAGCTTCAGCAATCACACTGCTACAAACCTACCCTCAGCCACTATTCATGAGCAATCATAATCAGCAAAAAATGCATAGCACTATCACTCAAACACGACAAACCACAAGACATGTTGCATGCCTTATGTGATTTTATGATGGCTGGTGGACATGATCCCCAACACCATACCGAAAGGGAGCACAATTTCATGGAGACAGAAGTGGGGGTTGGGGTGTGCTGTTTGCCTGTAGTACAACAGAGATCTTCACAATTAGCCAGGGCAAAATAATATCATCATCCAAAAGGCTGCACCATGGTAGAGAATCACTGGGGAGCTGATTGCAAAGGGATTCTAACATCGGACAGTGGATGGAATCCCCCCAAACATTCTAGGATTAGAATGCATGGTCAAACCATATCAGACTATTAAACAGAGAAGTATAAAGAAGCAACTCTGACACCACTCCAGATATAATCCTACACAAGCAGTACATTCTTACCGTCAATGCAGAGGCTAACAGCTGGGGATACAAACCTCAGACTGCACCATGCAGCTCAGAGGTAATATCAAAATAAATGATATTTACAGACACAAACACACACCCACACACACACAACAGACCCGTTTTCAATGCTTTAAGACTAGTCATAACCCTGTTCAGGCAAAAAAAGAAAATTCAGGTCAGCTGAAAGCATCAAATCTAATGTCTCATGAAAAAATCCCACAATGGTGGGGGCCGCAAAGCTGGGTTTATCATGCAAAGTACACATATGCCAGGAGTAAAAGGCCATTCCTCTGACTACACAGAATGTAGAAGTACAAAGAGAAGTACAGGCATCACATGGGAGCAAAGAACAGCCAGTTACATAGGCCTGCTATGGACATCCAATCACCAACATAGAGGAAATTGTGTACAAGTTCCCTGCCTGAGCCCAAGTTCAGCAAAGACATGACATTACAACATGGGTGGCTAAACATGCTAGGCAGTCTGGCACACAAAACATTACTTGCAATGGGGGCCACTTGCCTCTGTGTGGCAGTGGTACTACAGCCTGACACTGAGGACACTGCATGACATTATACATCCATTGCCACGTTTCACTATTTAGCTGACATCAACCTTTCAAGGTAGCTCCCTCCCTTTTCCGTGTGCCTCTCCCAACTCTTTTGCTATAATTTCATTGAAACGGTGCTCCATCTGTGCCACAGCTCTATACTCTTCGCCCTGGAGGGATCCCAGAAACCCATTGTGTAAATAATACTCACACATATATTTGCCACTTACTGACTAGCTAAAGTTATTGCTTGATCTAAAAACCACTTAGCTCTACACCCACAAACCCTCTTGTATACCCTGTCATACACCCCTGCACTATTTACCCTGCATGTTCCCAGATAAGGGTTTGCACACATAACAATGTAACATCTCCTAGCCATCATTGTTCTCTCACACATCGGTTTATTCAACTTCCTCTCCAATCCAATGTCACCACTGCCCTCACCCTCTCACTTCTATTTCTATCTAACACAATGAAACATGTTCCTATCCTCCGATTCCATTTCTGCATTCAAACAGAACTATTTGTTCAACACCAATCATTCTCTTGCACTCTTGCCTTGCTTCCCGTGGACCTCTACCCATGTGCCAATGCAATCCCTTCTGCAGAGGGTTAAACATTTTCCAGCAAGCAGGAAAGGAATGTGCCGCATACGTAGACCATTATGAACCACAGTTATTCAACATGCATACAAGGGCTGCCTTGTCAGTAAGGGCTTCATTGACATTATCCAGGAGCTGATGTCTGATGTCACATTGCAATGCCCCAAACATATATATGACACTGACCATATACTTCAAATATGCTCATAAAGTATATCTGCTGACCAGACACCCTTTCAGAAAGCTGCATGTCAAAAGTATATTGTCCTCCAGTACCGTACTGCTTCAGTATTCTGATCTACATCTTCTTCTCTATAGTGGCAACGGGTGCATTCAGAGGTCAACTGTGCCCTGTTTCACACCTGCTGTTGCAGCATGTTCATTGTAGTGCAGAGCTTGCATTTAGGTCTACACCTATTTTCCAAAACCATAAAAATTATGCTAAACTACCGCCTGGACGCAGGATGTGCTGCAAATACAAGTGATACTTAGGTTGTGGTATGGTAGCTGACATTTCACATAATTACTAAAGCCATATTTGATTTGTAGCATTCCAGCCTATGAGCACAAACCAGCTGTGGAAGACAATGTGTAGTCCAGGCATCTCACTGTCTGTATTTGAGTGCATAAGAGAAGAAGCAGTATTCCTGCCTCAGTTGACACTCTGGTTGGGTAACTCCTCCCTGCCAGGTCCAGTAGCTCACAGTAGGAGATCTCATGGGAGCCTGGACTCAGAGAGGCAATTCCAAATTAAAGGCCTGATTCACACTAGGGGGTTACACATCAAAGAGCATTTGAAGCTGCAGTCTGAGAAAGGGGCGGGTTAGGAGAGTGTGGGAGCACAGGTGAGTGTGAAGAAGCACTCTGCTATCCAGATTCTCTGTGGGCTTTTCTCGCCTTCCTGCCCCCTCCACTTCCTGCAGAACAAGGTGCTCTGGGAATGAAAAGAATAGGAATGGGTCACTTGTGTCGAGCACAGGAATTGGACTCCTTAATAAGGCTTGCTTTCATCCAATTCCCTGTGGTCTTTCACCTATAAAAGAGGAGTGGCAACCCACTCCTTCTTTGATTCACCTTTGGACCTTCAAGGACATCAGTCAAAAATAATGTTGGGACCTGTTGGGAGAGCAGTCCTTTACAAAGCTTCTGCCAGAGGTGAACAGTGCTGTTCCAGGGGAGAAGAAAGCTCTGCTCTCTACCAATCCCATTGGGAGTGTCTTTGCTGAGACCAAGATCTGCCACCCTGCTAGAAAACCTCCCTAAACTGGGAGAGCAGAGACAGAAAAGGATTAATCTCCAGAGTCTCATGCAGTGGGGATGACAGCATCCAGTGGGACAAAATAGCCAGATGAAAACTTTGAAACATGCAGGACTTGCTCTATTGCCTTAAACCCTCACAGTTGAACTTCAAACTACTGCTGCTGCACCATTGAAATGGCTTGATGTCCAACCAGAGCCATAACACCAGTTCAGCTTGAGCACCAGCGCTCTGTGAAAACGACTTTGAACCGCTACATCCAATCACGCAATGAATCACCAGGATTTGCATTGCAGGTTCACTCAAACCTCTGTATTACTGTGCCACTCATCGACACAAACTAGAAAAGCCTTCATTTTTAACCATGCTCGATCGTTGACCCTCTCCTGCTGGTCCATACACCTGCATTTGTCAAAACAGCCGTGAGGCTGTAGGAGAGAGACTCAGACGCATAGGTGGTATGTTGATTGGCAAAGACTTTTATTAATAAAAAAAAATAGGGGGGTTGGAGGAAATCCTAACTAACCCTACCTCTAAGAGCTAATGATACTGTTTGTGTCAAAATGTCCAAAGTAAAGTTCGCTGTCCTGTGTCCAAATCGTAGTCAATCCCTCACAAGCTAAACTCAACATAAGGTGAAAAGGGAAATGTCTTTGCCTGTCAACCTGCAGCTCAGCTTTTGTAGTTCAAAACAAAAGATCCAAAAAGGTGTAAAAAAGTAAGCAAAGGGGGTTGATTCCCTTTCCCTGGAGTCTTTCCAACTTTGTCGAGAATTGTCTCAGTGTCTTTAGTGGTCAACATAGGCTGTTATCTTCACATGGTAGGCCTGGCTCCCAGGATCTGCGACAAGGAAGGATAGCCTGGGCACATTTTCTAAACGTCTTGAGAGTCTGAGACCCTTGGTCCAGCAGTACCTGGCTCCCAGGTACTGCGATGAAGAAGAATAGCCTGGTACTCTCTCCCAAGCTGTGCTGAGGGTCCCAGACACTTTCTGAGCAGACCCGGCTCACATGTACTGGCGAAGCGCAATAGCTTGGTTCTTTCTCTCCAGGCTGTGCTGAGGGTTCCGGACCCTTCCTGAGGAGACCCGGCTCCCAGATTGTGCGATGAGGAAGTATATCCTGGTTCTCTCACCCAAGCTGTGCTGAGGGTCCCTGACCATTTCTGATCTTCCTCTCAATTGCTATGCAGCCCAGACCCTGTTCTCCCTACCCCCTCTTTGGCCACTCTCCAGTCAAGACTCGTTCTCACTGTTCTTTCTCTCTGTCTCCACTACCACCCACAGCCTTGCTGTACTCTCCTGCTAAAGTCTCTGAGTGTCACTTATGCATGTACACTTTGTATTCCTCTTTATTACAGTGTGGAGTGCATTTCCCCAGCCGGGTCCCACATCCCCTTCACGTGATTGTTCTCACAGTTCTCTTTATCGGTTCTCTCTTCAAGCCACACACTTGCCTTACTCCACTGCAAATGTCTGTGAGTATCACTTGTATATGCACACTTTGTATTTTTATCTAATCTCTCTTTAAGCCACATCCTTGTTTTACTCCACTGCCAAAGTCTGTGGGTACCACTTGTACAAGCAAAATTCATATTTCTCATTATGGATTTTCAGGATATGTTTTCCCAACATGGGTCCGGGGCCTCCTTCACTTGGTTACTCTTCCCCTGTGAAGATTCCTGCTGTTCTTCTCTCTGAGCCGTCTGCACCCTCTGTGTTTCCCCAACACTGGGATTAACCACCCTAGTACCTGCAGGGGCTTGGCCGTCCACCTCTGGTTGTTTGCAGGTCTTCCAGAGCTTCGGCTGCTTCTCTGGCTCAATGAAGCTTTTCACAGTCTTCTGGCACCTCTCCTCAGTGGTTCTGCTGTGGTTTCTCTGCCCTGCTACAGCCTCCATCAGCGGCGGGTATCCTTCGCTTTTCTGATCTGCCTTCTGCTTTGTGGGCATTTCAAGAGAGTACCTCTTCCCCGGACACTGTCTGCTTCTCTGCTTTTCTGGTCTGCCCATATGTTACCAGACTCTCGGCCCATGTCGAGCCAAAAACAAAGATGCAATCACTCCTTTTTTCTCTCTGCTTTTGAATAACAACTGACCAATAGAATCATACAAAAGACTAGAGTGTTTGTGTTTGTTCTAGCCAGTGATCTTCATTACTTGTGGGCTCTTCCTCCTCCCAGTAGTTCTTACTTGGAATATGCTACAAAAACATATGGGGGTATAAGGTAGTGTGGAATTGAAGGGGGATTTGAGGAGAAAAGGGGTACTGTGTTTCCCACAATGGGCATTACTTTCAATGGGGTCTTTCCTCCCCATGAGATCCTCCCACTGATTACCACCCAAGGGCCATTATTGGGTAGCTGCCTCACCTCCCTGGCCTCATGAGAAGGGGCTTTCCCATCTAAAGCAGTGACAATACCTCGAATAGAATAGGATTCGCCACACAGCTTTCAAACCTCATGGACCACCATGTTTGAAAATGTGTTTATTTTGGACTTGTGTACCGTTGCTGTTTTGGCTGCTACTGTCTCACATTAAGACCCCTTATAAGAGTATAGTTTTCCCATGCTCAACATTACCATAAAAAGTGAAGGAAGTATATCTCTTAGCTGTCACTGTTTTACCTTTCTGATTGGGATAACTGTTGGTTTGTAGAAGTGTGGAGGCTGACTAGGTGGTTTAGACAGTACTCATCCATATACAGAGCAGAAATAATTGTGTCACGAGATGTGCAATCATTTCCATTGTGCAACACCAAAGAAGACAAATGGAAACATTGCAGGCCTTTAGTCGGTTGGCTAGACAGCCTATCTGTCAGTACGCACTTGATCTTCATGAGCAATGATCCCTGAAGGAGTGATGACATCTTTCAATGGGCTGGGAGGTATGGTTCTGCATGTATATGACAATGTCACTGTCTTTGTAGGTTCAGGCCATCCAGCACCATCCAGCACCCAAACATAGTTCAACTTAGGTCTTTGATAGCAATTACGGATAACGCTGCATCCTGCATGAACAACGCTGCAACTGTCTAGGCTGGTCCAAACAGAACATATGGAAGATAGATAACGCAATTTAGTCTTTGTTCTTGGCATGTGTTGTGCACTTTAAACTGCAACTATTGAAGGAAGTGCTAATGCATCAATTAATCTAGACAGTAGTGCTGCGTGCTGCAGAGGCGCACCATCTGATTTTTTTCACCCTCTCCAGCGCCATCTTGACAACCCATAAAGCACAGTAGAAGTGACATATGCTGAGTCGGAATACATTGTGACGTGGCACCCTTTGGGGATTTCAAATGCTTCTATGAGTGCTATTAGTTCTGCCACTTAAGCAGAAAAATGCAAGGGCAATCTCCTTGTCACCATTATGTTGGATTTTCTATCTACAAGGCTTAATACTGCTGCACCTATGTGCCTTTCACCCGTGCTCTGATCAATCGTGTAGTGTCATCTGACTGTACTGTCTCTGCGATGAGTGCTGCACAGTTCACTGTGTGACATCTGACAATGTGAATGGGGTCATTTGATATTGTTACATCATAACCTGGTGCTCTCAGTGTGGTAAAGGTGGACTTAGGTTTCCCTAGAATGGTGAAAACTGTATGTTACTCATACATGGTGAATGGGCAGCCCATTGTGATTGTAGAGGATATAGCTGCTGCTAATAGTTGTTCACATGGAAAATTACCCTGCATTACTGGGTCTAAGAGTTCACTGTAGTAAGCCATTGATGTCTGCTGAGTGAGGACTGCTGTCATCACCTGAACATTTGAATGTGACAACATAAAGAATAGCGTGTTGTACTCGGGTGTTGCTAAAATGGGTGCTTTACTTTTGGCATTTTTAAGATCCTGAACGGATTTGGATATCTCATCTTTCCAGAAAATGAGTCCCTTTATTTTCTGTGTTTCCTTTAGGCCTTGCAGCAGGAGTTTGGTGTAGGTGGAATAGTCAAATATTTAGGTCCTACAACAGTTACACAATCCTAGAATCTTCTGCATCTGTTTGACTGTGGTTGACTGTGATGTGTGTTGAATTGAACTGTTACTGCTCTTTTTGGGGTTTCTCTTTTCCCTGCTGATGATATTATTTGTTCCAGGTACAATGCCTCTTTCTGGAAATACTACAGTTTCTCTTGGTCTGCCTTGTAACCCTTCTCTTCTGGTAAAGTTTAATATTTTATTGAATCCTCTCTGCATTGCTCTTCCGTTTGGCTACAGAACAAAATGTCATCTACATATTGAATGACTGTGCTCTGTACTTGTACGTTTCCTAAATCTATTTGCAAAGACCTATTAAAGAAGCTCAGGGATTCACAATACCCCTGAGGCAACCTATGTGTTGAAAATACTGTAAGATACTGAGAGTCCGGGTGCAATGTGATGGAGGAAAATGCATTATTGAGATCTATGACTGGGAAGTGGGTTGCAGCAGTGAGGAAACTGGGATGAGGGACCACTGGAAATTATGCTTCGAAAATATTGTTCAACGGGCGTAAGTCCCCAACCATCCTCCCACTTGAACCTGTTTCCTTTTTCACTGATAATATAGCCATATTACGTGGGGATTCTGGTGGCTGTATTATTCCATGTTGCAATAAAGCTACAATGGTTGAGGAAATCCCTTCATCTGCTTCCTTCGACATGGGGTACTGTCTCACTTGGGGTAACACTGCACCTGGTTTCAGCTTGATGTGAATTGACCCTATGCTCCTCAATAATCAGACGTTCTGGGGGACACTGGTTCACACGTGACTGGGCACCTTCTCCAGATCTTTCTCCAAGTTTGATGGTAATGTCTTAGCAATGAGCATTGTGTGGTACTTATCTGTGCTCTTTTGTTTTCTGACAGGGTATGCACATTTCAAACACCATCTCTCCTGTGTTATCAGTCTCTTTGAACAAATGTTCATCAAACACCTCTCTCTGTGGCAGGGTTGGGTTTATGCACAAAACTGTGTTCCATTCTCCCCCATCTTCATATGTACCAGAAAGTATTACCTTGTCTGCCCTTGTAATCACTGCTTCTAAATCTAATGTATTAATGGAACCCGGTTCCCTTTCCTGGAGAACAGCTGGTCTGAACAGAGATTCAGCAGTTATGTGTAATGTTGTGTCCTGAATACCGGGTACCCACCCTAGCAGGACTGTCACGCCATAGAAAAACTAGTCTTCATATAGGGGCACTTCCCAATTGGTGCTGTCACTGCACAGTGATTGTGTTATTGCTGCAGCTCTAGCATGGTAAATGACTTTCTTAGTGAATGCAATGATCATATTCAATTTACTTAGGACTTCCCAGAAGGTTAACTGGGGTATCTTTCCGATACAATAAGGGTGCGAACAACTCCTGTGTGCCTACAGTGATGGGTAAATCTTCAGGTAAATGAACCAATACAATTGCTCCTGAGAATCGCTGGGTGCCCGTTATTTTATCTGACACAGGAAAATGTCCTTCCCTGATACAGGACTTGATAGTTCCTGTGTCAACCATGAAAGAAACAGTTTGGTCTCCTATCCTCACTCCTACCCGGGGTCCATCTTCCGGGTAATTGACAGTACTGGGCACGTCAAAGGTGCAGGAAGGGGGTGTCCCCTAAGACACTTGCTTGTGTGTAATGTGTTACTGTGCCCTGTGGCAGTTTATTTTTTATCCCATGGCTGAGTAGGGACTTATGTTGCTAACTGCTGTATTTGCATCTGTATGGCATTTGGTGGTGGGTTTTGGATCGGTTGTGACTGTATGATGCAGGGAACATGCATGGGGCCTGGGTTATATGTGATTACCGGAGCCTGCATTTGAGACGGTGGGTGATAGGTGAGCCGAAACACTGGACTGCTAGGCTAGTTATGAGAAAAGGTGGACTGCTCCTGCACTTTCATGCAAGATGTCCTATCTTCCCACAGGTCCTACACTGTCCTTCAAACCTTGGTCTGATTCTTCACTATCCACTCCCTATGCCTCTCTGGTATTTGCCCTGTCCCCTCTGGACTGGACCTTCTACCATACCTGCTTCCATGTAGTTGTATTGGTAATCACTGCCTCTTCCATGCTGAATTTAGCTACCCTTTTCTGTACCAATATAGTCTCTGCCTTCCCTGCTTGTTCTGCAATCTGTTTCTTCTTTTAATACGTGCTCCTACAAAAATTGGTGCCTGTACCTTGGCCCATCCTTTCGCCTCAATACCATCTACTTTCTCTAAATAAGTTTGCACTTCGGCGGGGAGACCCCTGTACAGCATGTGATGAAAACAGTTATATTCTTATCCCATCCTTCTCCTGAATCTGGTGAATTTGTTTTTATTTTATTTATACCGCATGTGAACAAGTGCTGGAGGCATAGAGGCACCAAGACAAGACTAAAAAAAAACAAAAAATCGGAAAACGGTCAGAAACTAATCAGATCAGGAAGAGAAGGACAGAGAAATTAGTTCAATAAAACAGTTTTTAACCTGTGCTTAAAGAGATAAACAATAGGACATGATCTAAGGAAAAAGGATCTCTGTTCCACAGAGGAGAGCCTAGTTCTTGGGGTCTCCAGAAGGTAGGTGTTTTTTTGATCTCAATACTCTGTGAGCTGATAATCGCAATATGAGAGTTGACAAGTGTTTAGGAACTTGCCCAAAAAAACATTTGTGCGTAATGTACATCACCCGAAAGGTGATTCTGCTACAGACAGGGAGACAGTGTACAGCCGTAACATGTTCTCTTCGTTGTAGGCCTGCAACAATGTGTAAGAGTTGTTTTGTATCATCTGCAACCGAGTAAGGTCATGTTTGGTGATGCCAAGTAGAAGGCTAGAGCAATAATCCAATATGGCTTCTATAATTGCACGGGTAACCATGGCACAGTTTGCGGGGGAAAGAAAGGATTGTAGCTGAGCCAGTAATTTTAGATGGTAGCAAGTACTACACACAAGACTATTAACCTGCCCTTTCATGGATAGTTCTTGATCCAAGATAACCAGAAATGTCTTAACCTTGGGCTGTGTGGGAATGGTCTGCAATTTTAAAGGAAAGATACTCTGAGCTGTACTTCCGCAACTGTGAAACGGTGCATAGCATCATGGGGTCTGTCTTTGAGCTGCTACTGGCGAGCTTGTTAGCTTGCATCCAAGTTTGGAAGTACTCGTAGGTGGAGCTCAGAGTAGGACAAGTCAGTGATAGTCACCTCTGAGGGGAACAAGGCATTACGTATCATCCACATAATTGGCATGTATAATACCAAGTTTGCCAAGTTGTTCAAACAAGAGGAGCATAAAGATGTTAAAAAGGGTTGGTGATACACACAAGCCCCGTGGTACCCCGAAAGTGACAATAAACTCAAGAGCCCAGGTATACTTAAAGAAAATCCTTGCTCTACGATCTGCCAGAAAACCTTCACACATTCAATGGCTGCAGAGGAAAAATGTGCTGTATCCTGTACTCTCTCCGCCAGGATGGTATGATCCACCAGATCAAAAGCTGTGGAGATATATAGGAGCATAAGCATGGTGGTGTTTCCCTTCACCATGAACTGAGGTATATTTGTTTTAAGTTCGAGTAGAGTGGACTCCATATTATGAGCTCGGCTGAAACCAGATTATTTAGGCCCCAGGATGTCATGTTTAGAAAGGAAGGTCTCAATCTGTAGATGTTCCACTATATCCAGAATTTTGAGTAGATAGGTCACATTTGTAATGGCTCGATAATTTCCCTGTATATTAGGGTCACAGCAAGGTTTTATTCAGCAGCAGCAAATTCCAGGCTTGTTTTATGTCACCGGGGACAAGGTTCTCCCTAAAATATGAATTAAAAAATTTGGTTATAAGGGGTACCAACTGAGGCGCACATGCCTTCACCGTAATAGCAGGACAAATACCACCCTCCAGTTGGTAGGCCTCAATTTGCTAAGGATGTCAGCAAGGTTCCGCTCAGAAATAGGGTGAAAAGCAAATTCAGAGAAGTGTCATTGTAATTGGTTATTTATAACACGCTTAATACCGAGAGGTTTCTAAGCACGGACCCCGGACACAGACACGGACTAGACGTGCCAATATAAGTTTACAGTCTTTATAGTCACAAACCACAAAAGAACATTTGTTACAAATATCATGTACATGTTAATCCCACATTCCCCATTGGCTATCCCCTATACAAAAATCTAAGCACAACTTATCCAACCAAACCCCATTGGTCAGTAACCTACCCATGATCATTTAAATGCTGCCCCTCTACGGATGACCTAATTGTGTAGCCAACAAAAAATACTCAGATTTTATTGGACAACATCATTGACATTACTATTGCTCAATGGCCTTTTCCAATGGTCCAGGACAACTTCATGATGTGCATCCCGCCTGAGACAACCCAATCCTGAAGCGAGTGTGAACAGAGAAGTCAGTACCATGTGGCAACAGAATGGACACAATACTACTTTCTCATGAAACCAGATAACTTGGCTCACCTCAATGACTGTTCAGCCTTGCAGTTTACATTTGGCAACTCCTCATGTGTCTCCCATCTTGAGACATGTTGATTTTATAGCATACATCCTCTCAAATCTCTCTTGGGAACCAGGTGGCTTCATAAAAAAGGCAGCCAAAGTACTGCTCTCATGGTCTAATTTCTCGGATTCATTTGCTATATTTAGCCTGTCAGCTGCAGTTCCAATGGTCCTACCACTTCTCAATGGGGGCCGGTATAACCACACCATCATTCAATACCCTAAACTGGGTCTTGCATCTTGGCCTTATTCACTGCAAATGTGTCCATCACCACCATTACATTTATCTAATTTTGGGTGTATAATGTTACCTATTTCCTGCCTGAAGCATCTGGGAACAGCTAAGTCTTGCAACAATAAGCCTTTGTGTGGCGCTTCACCCTTCCTCCAAGGCCTTGGTCATCTGAACACTTGCTGGTGGGAAACAGGAATAAAGTCTAACTAAATGAACAGGACAGAAGCTCAGAAATGCGACCAAGTTCTATGAATGACAGAAAGCTATCAACTCTTAACTGGGCCTAGTTCAAAATGACAGGGCTCTGGGTAAAATGGCGGGTGGCCCTTATGATAATGATGATTTATATCTACCCTGCTCAATGCTTGCGCTACCTGGCACTTCAACCATATACTAGAAATTAACAAAAGGTTTTTCCTAATGCACTAGTGTCACACTCTAGTTCTCTCCGCTGCAACAACAACATAATCTAATTCCGTGAAACTTGCTGAATTAGAATGTGTCACAACTAAGTGCACATTCAAGTACACACAAATGCTAAAGAAATTATAGAAATGCTGACACTAAACTGACCAGCTGTCCATGCTAAAAGAATGTACACAGCCTGAACCTCCTTCTACATTTAGGACGTTGCACCTGCATGACATCCATCATGCCACAACTAGTCGGCCCACATGCAGCAACTACATACACCATATATGCAGACAAAGAAACACCACTAGACGGGGGTTAACAGACAGCATTTAATGTACATGCATGATTTCCTACATTATCATATCTAGAAAACAGGATGACCACATAAGAAGTGCCCATTGTCACATTACATAACCCTCAACTTCCATGATCCTCAGTACAATATAAGTACTATCACTCACTTCTAACATGTGCCCCTGTAGAATGTATCCAGCCACTTGCAATCCCCATGCACAGGTTGACACAGATGACATATCCCCACATATGAACAAATGGATACTGTTCTATCCTTCTTCTTACAGGTAAATGTTAGTATGCACTCTCTACAACACTTTTACAAGCACATGTGGATTCCCACTCACAAACAAAAAAACTCACTGCACTCAACCATCAAAATGATCATTGCCTACAAAAGCAACTACAAACTACACTAGCTTCACTATTGACGGTAACACCATACCCATTGCCAAGAGCGTAAAAACCCTCGGTTTCTACCTAGACACGAACATCAACCTAGCTAAACAAATCAACATGACCGCCTCAGCCACTGCCTACACCGGTAAACTTATCAGGGCCTGCAGACCACTGATCTCCCCTAGCAACTGTCTCATCCTAGCCAGAGCACTCATTCAATCTAAACTGGATTACTGTAATAGCCTCTATGTGGGTGCCAACAAAACAGTAATCAATAAATTGCAAGTTTTACAAAATAACGCACTCCGTGCCGCCCTCAATATTCCTAGAAGGGAACACATCTCCGCCACCAGAACTGCCTGCAAATGGTTGTCCATCCAACAGAAAATTGATTTGAAAACCATATGCCTTACTTACAAAGCCCTCAATCATCTTGCCCCACCCTACCTCTCGAACAAATTTACACTAAGACAGAACACTAGAACCACCAGATCGTCCAACTCATTACAACTAACAGTTCCCAAATACTCCCTCAAAAGAGCTGGAGGATCCAGCTTCCCAACCTTGGCATCACAACTCTGGAATTCCATCCCACTGGATATTAAATCCACACCTACTTTCCAACCTTTCAGAACCAAGGTCATTTCCTGGTTAACCAACAAATAACTGTCCTACCACATATATATGCACTCCGAATGTCCAATTTTATGTATATTGTTTGAATCCTATTATCTATGCCCTATCAATACTGTACTATTGTCTTTTACCTGTAACCTGATGTTCAAAGCGCATATATACCCCCGGGTCAAGAGCGCTATATAAATAAATAAACAAACAAACAATAAACAAACAAACAAACTTACCAGATCTCAATATGGGGGATAAATGACCACACAACAATCCACTTACCTTGCTGGGCTTTGTAATAACATGCATATGTGCGCACCGGCGAAGTCCTATAAAGTCCCGCTTTGCCCGCTGCTTTGTGCTGCTTTCCTGCAACTGACGCTTGCTTTGGATCGCCGTCTATTCTACGGACCATTACGGACTCAAATAACCATAAGGTGAAGCACTTTTGAAGATTCACCACCCAGCATCTAAGAGACTATATTTAGTATACTCATATTAACTCTGTGTTTACTTATTTGTAGGCTCTGTAGCTCCTCTGTGGGCGTGACTATATAAGAGGACTCGCGCACGCATCGCGCGCGCACCGGCGAAGTCCCGTAAAGTCCCGCTTTGCCGCTTCGCCGCGGCGGTGCGAGCAAAGCGAGTTCCGGGGAAAAACCACTAGTTCTGTTTACCAATTTATTTGCTTAGAAATATTTGATCTTGGTGCTGCCCAGTGGTAGTCGTGACAAAGACTCTTGGTTTTACTTTCACTGGTCAAGTGTCTGTGACCTGCGCTTTCTGGAGGCATCATGAAACAAAATGTATACACCTTACGCACTGGAATGCCTTCTTTGCTCACAACGAATATAAACCTGAACTCAAGCAACATGCAAGTGAAGGCAGTTCCTTGTGTATCGACTCCTTGTGCGGTAGACTTAGGAGTTAAAGCGCAGCCTACCCTGAAACCAAAAAAGCGTATTACATCTCACGCCTCTGACCTTAAGAAACAATCTGTAAATTCAAAGGATATACGCTCATTTTACCCGGATCATGCGACACAAAATCCAACTGTGCAGATTACTAAAGAAAATGTTCATGTTGCTCTGCCTATAGTTATAATTGATCAAGAATGTTGTACGACATTGCATGTATCTCTATCTGACAGCACAGTGTTAAGAGGAGACTCGATGGCTCCAAACTCTGAAAACAGACACAGCTCATCGTCAGTGAGAAATCCTGAAGATGTAGCGGTGATTGATTTGCCTTCCTCTGATTCAGATTTTTTGTTGCAACAAACTCTTGGCAATCTTTCTTTCTCGCCAAAGTTGTATTTGAATGGAGGTTGCACAAAATCCAATTTAACATCTTCCTTTTTACATCCGACCCCGCGTAAATGCTCTTTGGCAGAAAAACCGCAGTTGCCACAAAATGTGTCTAAGGTAGTTGAATTAACGTTGGGAGCATTGAACTTAACTATGCAAACAATCACTACATTGTTTAATACGTTGAACACTAAATTGGATGTTCAAAGTGCCCAATTATTATCGGTTCTAGCCAGGCAGGTGAAGCAAGAAATACTTTGGGCAAAGTCTCTGTTACTTACAAATCAAATACCTATACCTGTAAAGACAACTGTCGATCAGTGCGTATCACCTATCAAACTCGCACCTATGATCGACTTAACCATGGCTACGAATCCGGCTCTTCCTAATGTATTACCAATAGCGGTCGAAAACTCAATCTTGCACCAACATGCTGAGAATCAAATGTCACCAATTACGGTAGATAACTCAGGCATCTTGTGCTCCCTTCCGTACATTGGTCAAATTATTAGAGAAATTATGGCAGATAATAATCAGTGTTCAGTTGGTTCTACCAATAATGCCACTACTCATGTGCCCTATTCAATTTTCCGTAAAAATCCCGCTTTGGTAGAAACCAAATCTGATTCTGGTGAGAACGCCAAACAACAAAAAAAAAAAAAGGCCGTTGTTGCTTGTAAAAAATCCAAAAATGTTAAGCAATCGAAATAACTGAGCCACCAAGCTCCAAACCCTTTTTTGACATGCTCACCCTCCCTAAAAAGCATAGCCAGTCAACTTCTAGTGCCATCACAAAAAAGTACACTCAGTTGAACCAAATGCGAAAATTGAAGCTTAAGGTGCCCAATTATTATCGGTTTTAGCCAGGCAGGTGAAGCAAGAAATACTTTGGGCAAAGTCTCTGTTACTTACAAATCAAATACCTATACCTGTAAAGACGACTGTCGATCAGTGCGTATCACCTATCAAACTCGCACCTATGATCGACTTAACCATGGCTACGAATCCGGCTCTTCCTAATGTATTACCAATAGCGGTCGAAAACTCAATCTTGCACCAACATGCTGAGAATCAAATGTCACCAATTACGGTAGATAACTCAGGCATCTTGTGCTCCCTTCCGTACATTGGTCAAATTATTAGAGAAATTATGGCAGATAATAATCAGTGTTCAGTTGGTTCTACCAATAATGCCACTACTCATGTGCCCTATTCAATTTTCCGTAAAAATCCTGCTTTGGTAGAAACCAAATCTGATTCTGGTGAGAACGCCAAACAACAAAAAAAAAAAAAGGCCGTTGTTGCTTGTAAAAAATCCAAAAATGTTAAGCAATCGAAATAACTGAGCCACCAAGCTCCAAACCCTTTTTTGACATGCTCACCCTCCCTAAAAAGCATAGCCAGTCAACTTCTAGTGCCATCACAAAAAAGTACACTCAGTTGAACCAAATGCGAAAATTGAAGCTTAACTGTGCTAACAAAAATATCACAGCAGCCACGCCCTATGCTCCTTTAGACCTTTTAGTTCAAGTAGCCCAAGATTACAAAAAACATCGGCATGCAGGAAGAACATTCCGAGACTCAACTACCCGAGCGGGTGGTCAGTAGCCAACCACAAAAGACTACCTTGAGAGAAACTGTTAATCGAACTTCCAAAAGCTCCAAAAAGCATCTAACGCTAACTTCCCAATCCAATACATCTAATAATTATGAGCAAGATTTGCTGGCAATCCGAAGAGCTGAAATCAGAAAGGAAGTTGACGCTTATATGAGTGCATTTGTATCTCAACCGACACTCAAAGCCCCAACACTTGATTCAGGCAAGTGCAAATCTCCTACAACCCAGTCCCTTGTGCCTAGACGCTTGGTCACTTTTAAGAGCAGCCATGAGAAGATACTGGTAGCTTCTTCACCCACATCTCCTAGTCACAATGCAGAAATTGCCACCTTGCTAAAAGCGATACGCCCTGTGCCACTAAATTCGGAGCCCTCTTTGGTCTCAGTTCTCTCAAGCATCCTGCCACAAAGTCCATCCTGAAAACGAAAGTGAACAAAGAGAATCATGTTGCCTTAGTGCTAGGCTGTCGGCCAGCGCCGCATCCCCAATACGTATTAAATCGTTATAGCATTTTAGAGGTGTTTTCTGATATACCACTCTTACAAGACATTGGGTCTGCAGATAAAGCTCAAGTTGAGTTCTTTAAAGATAACCTAGTGAGCACGGCGTGTATATGGCTTACATCCCGATTTATTAGGAATCTCATATGGGAAGCCAAAGATCAACTATTAGCGCTAGGTTTCATTCTTTTATTGGGCCCTACAAATCCATCTGAGGGTCCCTACAGTGCAGATGTCTGGATTGAATCTGTCTTGAAGGAGATCAAGAACCCTATGAGTGACAGAGAAGCGAAAACAGTGACAAATGTTCCCGCCAAATGCCATTGTAATTGTGATTCCAGAAGTTAACTTCCGTACAAGGTTAAAAATGAACGTTCCATCAGTCTTGCCTCATGGAATACGCGGGGTTTCCACCACCTACTTAATAACACGCAAGACCCCTTCATTAACTATGATGTGATTCTTTTACAAGAAACCTGGCTTATGTCTGCTCCTTCCTGGGAAAATCACTGCATACATTTCTTGCCAGCAATGAAGGGAGAGAAAGGTCGGCCGATGTCTGGCCTCTTGACGGGCTCCATATTGACCTTGAATACCAGCATATTATTTACATATTCTCCAAACTCTTTTGTCCAACTAACAGTCATAGTAATTGAGAAAATCTTGTACGCGATAGTAAACTTATACTGGAATCCCAAAGGCATTGAAGATCGAAAGTTTTTGATGGATTTCTCCACCATGCTGGACTTTATTGTATCAGTTCCGAATATTCAGCATACTATTGTTGCTGGTGACCTCAATCTGCACCGCCTACAAGAAAAACATGCGACGAAAAATTCAAGACAAAGATTGTGGGAAAAAATAATGTTAAATAGAGGGTTTTGTATGCTGAATGGGAGCAGACTAGACATAGGTGTGCTTGATCATACGTGGCAACAGAACTCTTCAAAAGCCACAATTGATTATATTTACACAGATGATAGATTGTTCTCTAAAATCCAAGTCTTTAATATTGACTCAAATGCAAATAGCGACCATTGCATTCTCTCTATCAAATGGCTGTCCATTGTTACACATACTAAATATAACTCCACTGTGATCCCCAGTCAATTGTCCGTCTCAAACCAGCTAAATCGTCTATATTGGAATGAAACTAGTCTTAGTCATTTCGACAACTCTCTGCGAGCTGCCTTTTGCCACTCGCGGAATGCTCCAGCTTCCATTGATACTCCCTATTATGATTTGATGCAATATTTTCCAGACATCAGAACTCATAAAACACTGACCCCTAGGCGCACTCATTGTTTTGACATAGAAGCGCAAAATAAAAAAACAGAATTTCGACTTCAAATAAGGAATGCTTCCACTGAGCATTAGATATGAAACATTAAACAAAGTTAAAACTACATACAGAAATTGGCGGCGCCACCACAGTAGCAAACTTTTCCAGCGTGATGGAGAGCTGATGTTAAAAATCACTCGAGACAGGAACTGACCCAAATTCAGAGTGTCCCTGAAGCGAGTTGGGTAAACCACTTTTCCAAAATGTATGCTCTTCCACCGAATTCTATGCAATATCCTAGGACACTTCCTTATAAACCATTTCACATTGACATATTTAAGTCCGATATATTATATTTTATCAACAAAATAAGCCATTCCAGAGCTCCGGGTCAAGATGGCCTATCCAATAAAATTTTTAAACAGCATCCTGAGTTGTGGACATCGATTTTGTATCAAATTTTTGAGCATATAAATGATACGCAAGAGATTCCTGTCTCGTGGAAACACTCCCTAATTGTTCCTATCCACAAAAAAGGAGACCGGAGTCTACCTGAGAAATACAGACCCATCGCCTTATTAGTTGCCCCTGGAAAACTATATTGTCACATTATATTACAAGAACTCAACAGATGGACTTCAGCTGATCTTAAACGAGACCCGTTTCAATCTGGTTTTGTGGCGGGCTTAGGGACCTCGATTAATCTAATTACGCTAAATATGCTAAAGTCGAAATATGCCAAGATTGATCAACCATTATATATGGCATTTGTAGACTTTCGTTTAGCATTTTACTCGGTGGATAGAATGTTACTATTTCAGAAACTTCAAAATTATGGCTGCCCATCATCACTATTAACCATAATCAAAAAGCTTCATTCAGACACAGCGATGCAAGTGAGACTATCTCTTGAAGGTTTATTAACTGCGAAATTTGCGACACTGAGAGGCCTAAAACAAGGGTGCATTTTAGCATCAACATTATTCAATCTTTTCCTATTAGATATAGGAATCTCCATTGAGGAAGCACTCTCTGATGCTCCCAAGTTAGGGTCCCAAAAAATCACATGGCTTCTGTATGCCGACGATTTAGTCTTAATTTCACAAACCCCAAAAGGACTGCAAGAACTACTAAACAAATTAGATGAGTATGTTGGCAATAACAATCTAACTATCAACGTGAGTAAAACGCAGATAGTGACCTGTCTAAAAAGAAAGAACACAACAATGTCCAATTTTCAATGGTTTTTGCAGGAAGTACCTCTAAAAATTGTAACTAATTACAAATATTTAGGCTTTCCCTTTTCAGGCTCTGTAAAAAATCAAATTTATGCAGACACACTAAAGGCAAAAACTATGATTTGAACATCTCAAGCAAGAATAATACTGCACAAATATGGAAAATTCACATCTACTCATGTTGTCACTTTTTACACTCAAAAAGTCGTCCCCATTATTTCTTACGGAGCTGAGACCTCTACACCACAGCTCAGAACATTTTGGGATAACCTTGAAGGTAAATTTTGGAAAGCAGTGTTCTGCTTACCGTTGTGTACCCCGATTTGTCTATTAAGGTATGAATTAGGTTTGATCTCACTTTCTGCTTCGGTCCTATGAAGATGTGTAACTTCTATCGCAAATGTTTGCTAGGAATTAATAACACAAACATTTTGCGATCATTGGCGATATATCTCTGCTCATCTCATGATGCATTCCCTAAACAGTGGGTAAAAGTCATCCTGAATTCGCTAGTTGATGCTGACATTTCAATTGATCTGTTAATTACTAATCCAGACAAAGCCAAGAAAAAAATCTATTGGCATGATTGGATTTTGATGCATCAACTGTGTACAAGTTATGTAGATTTTGATTTAAACCTATTTCCCCCTAAAAAGTTCAAACAAATGGCCCATTACCTTATAAAGTGTCCATCACATTATGTTTGTGCAGAAATGCTAAGATTACGGTTCAATCTTCATCCAACAAACCAGATCTTAGCTAGGCGTGGATTAATTCCAAAAAATCATCATTACTGCCGATTTTGTAAAAACTGCAAATAAGTGGAAACACTATCTCATTTAGTAGTTGAATGTTTTGCACTGTCTGGGCTCCCAGAACATTACTTTCGCAATTTATTGCAAATATTTTGCGATTGATCGCCCTGTGAAATATGGACAATTCTAATCACGAGCAATCGAACTATGATTCACATTGCATTAACGCAATTTATAAAAACAATTCTGCCACATGATTTCTGGTCTTAAGATAACCCCATACATTTTTCGGTTTAGGCTCCTTTTAACAAGTAGTTTACTAAATACAAAGTGCTTTGTTATTCTTTTTTATGAAATTACACACATCGGTCCAAACTGAAATTTTATTTTTAAACAATCCTTTTAGCTTTTGGTTTCTTCCTTTAGTGTGTTTTAATGTTGTCAATAATAATAATAATAATAATAATAATAATAATAATAATAATAATAATAATAATAATAATGTTATTGTATTTTGATATGCTTATGCAACTGATGTAAATTTGTAAATAATATGTCATTTTCTTTTGTTATTATCTAAATTATGTTGTAACAAAGTCTCCTTTTTTGTAAGGTTGAATTCTTTCAGCCAATCAAATAAAAAAAATATGTACACACAGTAACATTAAAATGCCTTTTAGGGAGGCTATCTGAATGACAGAGTAACCACCTATGTCGAGTACATCAACAAAGACACCGTCTTGTTGGAGCCTATGGGGCAGACAAACATAAAGAAAAATACAGCAAGCTAAAATAAAAGGAAATGAACTTATTTCACTCATTTATTTCACACATTTGAAAGTAAAATGCATTGGACTGTCTTGTCCGTGGCATGTGGACACATGACCAATCTTGCATGTTGAAAGAACACAGACATGTACAAGAGTCCGTGATGACTGGACTGCAGGGCCACTACAAATCACACTGGTCATATCTTAGATGCACACATGCCCACACCATACTCCAATGCACCCTCCTAGATCCGACCAGAGACGTCATTTAGGGGTCGCCAGAGGTCGCAACTGCGATCTCTGAGGTCTCCCTTACGACCTCTAAAAAAATAAAAAAAGTTTTTTTTATGCAAGCTCCTGAGCTGTGGCCAGCACCATGTGGCTCTTTACTTCTGGAGTGCCTGGCTTTCTTTTTCAAGCCCCTTAAAAAAAAACCCAACTAAAATAAGAACAGGAGTTCCACAAGTCTAACACTTTCAGCACTGACCCTAAATAAGAAAGAATGGGAATACTAAATAATGAGTCTTTCTGGAATTCTTTACAATAATTGCTAGTCTCATTAAAGGTTTATTTCAAGCACACTTCAGGGGGTGAGTCACTGATTTAGTATGTTCTTAAACGCCTCAAATCAGCCTGTCATCCTTCTGAGTTCGATAAATGAGTACCAACACAGGTTGGGTGATATTGGGTGTTTTTCTATATAAAGCGCTTAAGCGTAAGTGCCATACATTAACAAATCATTATCATTTGGTCATGGACATCTGCTTGCATTCACAGTAATTTGGTAATATGGGCCTATACACACTGATCTTAACGATACATATGACAATCCGTTATTGTATGAAATGTACATCACATTATAGTGATATCGTAACCATATTGTTTGTAGTGTACAATGCTATGTGATGCCACTTCCTGTTTTGTCAATGGGTGAAGGGTCATGTTCCATCGCTTCCCGTGATATCACTCTGGGGTCAAATGACATCACTTTACATTTACCTTAAGGTCTGATCAGAAGTATGTATCTTAGAGGACCTCTTCTTAGCAGCAAGCCACCGAAACACAATGGTAATGTCCCACACGTTTCAACCCACATCACTAGCCATACTTCTTTAACTCAGCACACAGCATACTTGATCCTCTAAGGGCAATATACCTTCGTCTGATTTTTAGGCCCAAACCAAAAAAATACCATACCATGTATCCCACATGACATATTGTAATATTGTAAAACTGCACTGACTCATTACCTACCACAGTGAACGCTTAAGATCCCTACATGGCGAGTACAGCGTGTACTTCCAAATAGCACTGTCACTCTGTTTAAAGCACAGCAGTGGAAGTGCACGCACCAGCCACACAGACTTGTAGGAAGCCACTCAAACTAACACACATCACATAATCAAGTTTACTACATCAACAGGTCAAATGTACAATCAATTGACTAGATGCTTTTGTCCAACTGTAATGCCAATTGCACTCTGAAAGGACCAAGTGGCTAAAAAAAATGAAGGATGTCAGCAGGGTCGCAGGTGTCTTTATGGCTGTATTACATGGCCACATTAGTGGCCATGTAGTTATGGTTAAGTTGATGTTTCCATAAGAAGAGCACTTTTTGGGTGGCTTATAACGCGGCTCCCCCTGGACGAATACTCACCAAACTATGCAAAGAAAGTGTATGGGCCACTCTGATTTTGTTCACAAAGATTGGATTGGATTGGAGATTGGAGATGTTTGGGCCAGGAGGGGCAAAGTTATAGGGGTGCTCCCAAAACGTCTTTTTTCCCATAGACTGAATGGGGGAAAAACTTTGCGCACGGCTACAGGTGAAACCGCTTGACGGATTTTGATGAAATCTGCAGCAGGTATAGGGGCTTGGTCCCGAAAGCGTGCTTTGGTAAATTTGGTCACCATACGTGCAGTATGTTTCTTTATAATTATGAAAAAGTATGTCTGAAATAATTAGTGATATCTATTTTCGCTCCGCGGTCACACTTCCCTGTTCGGTCGACGAACAAGATACCGATTGGCTAAGGGGCTGGCGTCATGAGCGCGGACACGCAACGTCTCTGCTCATTGGTTGCTGTGAGATGTGTTTGGCGTGAGATGGTTTGGATGCACCCGACATCTTGGATACGCGGAAAGCGGAGCAACAACCAGCTTACACATGCTTTTTTCATTACACTATTTTGCTGTATCAAAGAGCATTGGGAAAGGTTCAGACAGTAAGAAATGGGTGATCTATGCATTTGTTCTTCGGTCGTCATGATGTAATTTCTATGGACACCTTGTACGTACAGTAAATGTGGAGTGTAATAAGGATAGCACTTCAGTCCATGTAGTGGGCAGGAAATTTGTAACACTTCAGTCCATGTAGTGGACAGGAAATGTGTAACTGTTGAAAGCACACGCATATAGGTAGGCAACACTGAAATTGACAACATGCCGTGAATGCATTATTTTTTCCAATGGCTATTATTATATTCATTAGTACGCCGCCATGGGTGGCACATGCTACGGTGGTTGTGGCCAGGGCTACAGTCTTAAGATATTTGTTCTGGGGGTCGGTCGTCATGATGTAATTTCTATGGACATCCTGTACGCACAGTACACTTATACCTACTTAATGACGTATGTTCTATGGCCTCCTTGTACGCACAGAAAATGAGGGGTCCAATAAGGCCAGTATTTCAGCCCGTACAGTGCACGGGGGAGTTGTTACATTTGTAAGGACACGTGTGGTGTTAGGGAACATTGAAATTGCAACATGCCGTGAATGCATTATTTTTTCCAATGGCTATTATTATTTTCATTAGTACGCCACCATGGGTGGCACATGCTACAGTGGTTGTGGCCAGGGCCTAGAGTTTTGGATGCATGGCCGTCGGCCGAAGGCCAAAGGCCTTAGTTCCAAAACTGTAGGCCCTGGACACAACCACCGCCGCATGTGCCACTGATGCATACACCCATAGTGTTGCAGTTTGATTGGCAAGTTGTGGGGAGTGTGTGCAGTGTTGGGTGCATGGCCGAAGGCCATGCAACCAAGAACAAAGTGGTAAGTACTAGACTTGGAAGACACTGCACACCTATCCCATGTGAGATCTACAGACATACAGCTAGAAGGGAAGCCTCTGGGCACAGGTACTGAAGGATAACACACCTATAGAATAACCCCCACTACCACACATCACTGAGGTGGTTGTGGGGAGACCCTGCACTCTTGGGTGCATGGCTAAAGCCCATGCATGCAAGACTGAAGTCATAAGCAGTGGAGTTACAAGTAAATATGGGTGTGGTGGAATGTGGTAGTTGTGTTGATGCCCTAGTGTTTTAACTTCATGGCTGCAGACGATGGTCCGAAAAAGTAAATTTATAAGCAGCTAATTCACAAAGACCATGGTTTCCATATGCAGCGATGGTTGTGGATAGGAACTATACTCTTGTACCTTGGTTGTAAGGCGTAGGTTAATCACCGAAGATGGAAGGGCAGCCTACAGGTACTGCAGCATATTAGTACCATAGATTAGACAAGTACTTTCCCATGTGTAGAAAATGCCTGCCAATATACTTACTCCTTCTTTGTTCAGAATCCACATACTTTTTTTTGTTGGATATCGTACTTGGCGGAAGTATCACTTTTTCCTTTTTTGTGATGAAAGAAAAAAGTGTGTTAGTGTTTGCATTTATTTTAAATTTACTACATTGCATAATAGACAGTTAACTTTTTTTTTTACCCTCATATTTAGTTTACAAATCAGTGTACTGTGCATTGCGCTCAGTTTCTGTGTTTGCTTTTGTAATCCTTGGGTCGGGGGAAAAAAATCCTTCTCGGATAAAAAAAAAAACCCTTCATTTCTTATGGTAGTAAGTACTTCATTTTTTCCTTTTAGTGTTTTCTTCATTTTTCTGATCAATGGTATGTTTGTTGCTTTCCTGCCCATTTTTAACAACAGTTAGATACCTGTAGGCATATTCTAACTGCGCATTTTTCCTACACATTTGTGATACTCATTCATTTGTGTCGTTGTTATATCCTGTTTCCTTCATCTTTCCCATTAATGTTTTCTTTGTTGCCTTCCTGCCGATTTTTAACAACAGTTAGATACCTATAGGCGTATTCTGCCTGTGCATTTGTTTCCAACGATCTGTGTTAATCATTTATTTCTGTCATTCTTCCATCCTGTTGGGTAGTTAGATACCTGTGGGCGTATTCTAATTGTTTGCAGTCTTTCACATACTTTGTTGACAATCTTGAAGTATACATTATTTCATAAATTTTGGCATCAAGAACATTAAATACGCATTTGTTAGGTTAGCTGGCAACCTCTGCTTTAGAGTAATGGTGCTATCATTACATTCAAACCATCCAGAATTTTTAATGTATGCAGTGTAGTGACCTGCATTGGTTGTAGCTCCTGCATGATAGATTATTCCTACTGTTGTAAAGGTTTTCCTTCCAAGTGACACTTGACTGTGTGTGAATCCAGTCAGTTTGCAGTTGTTTGTGGTGCCATCTGCATTATAACGTAGAAGCATTAGTATTATGTAGGCACTATGTGATTGTATCAGTAAGGTGGAGCGATTGAATTGCAAACACTACACAATCTGCCATGGTTTGCATTTTGTACAAGTTGCTGAAATGGAATGCTGTCACTATTTCGTATGGAAACATACACAAATCGCTCTTTTGGGATTTCTTCCTGTATCACTTGGCTACAGAGGGTGCATGTATGTTTCCACATGTATGATATTTGGAGGATTTCATTTACAGGTATGCTTTTGATTTCCAATACTAATAGTATGTATTTTAGAAATTCTTGTGGATCTTCTTGTGAGTTCATAGTGAATCTCACCATTTCAGCACAGTCGTCCAATTGTTGCCTTACTCCATGAACATGTCAGGATTGCTTGTTGCATTTCTATGCAGCATTAACATTTGCAAACACAATTGGTCTGTACTGTGCAGGTAAATATTTTTAACAATTGCTGGCCATTGAAATAGAATATTCATTGCTACATTTGCATATCAACTTACCCCACTTTCATTTGTAAATTTGAATGGGCCAGCAAGTTCTGTATCTGTGTTCCTTTTTTTCGGTTTTTCGTTGCTTCTTTGCCGACGTGCCATGTTTACATTCCCTAATAGGTTCTTCTATGTTTGCAGTAATTGATGAAACTTTAGCTTCTTTTCTTTTCTTTGCGGAATTTGCTGTTGCATTCTGTTGCATTTCTGTTTCATTTACTTTTCTTTTACCACGTTTCACTTTATCTGGAACAGGGTATTGTTTCAGATGAGGGGTGTACAGTGAACGCAATCTATTGTATTCTAGAATGCAAGGAATATCAGCTTTGACTTTAATTGAATCAAAGTTTATTAGCAATAGACCGTCAAGTGTACGTAAGCGTGATAATGCTACGTAGCTCATGCCTTCCTTAACCACTGTGTTTCCTTTATCTATCAATGC
This sequence comes from Ambystoma mexicanum, assembly GCF_040938575.1. Taxonomy (NCBI): domain Eukaryota; kingdom Metazoa; phylum Chordata; class Amphibia; order Caudata; family Ambystomatidae; genus Ambystoma; species Ambystoma mexicanum. Next base: position 1,209,846,631 of record NC_090932.1, read on the forward strand.
TTTCTCTAGGGTAAGACCTTTGGATTTATGAATGGTAACTGCATATGCAAGAGTTAGAGAAAATTGCTCTCTACGTACATGCATGTCTTTGAAGAGAAGGAATCGAGCAATCGAGCGCCCTATCCTTTTCACTTCTGAAATTTTATCAAAGCGAATATTTACAAACTGAATGTTGCTATCACGTGGGTATGGTTGAAAGCCAACAACTGTGCCCAGTGCTCCATTAACTAGCCCTTGCTCTACGTTAAGGTTACGTTTAAGCATTACTCTACAATTTAATGATAATTTCAATATTTATTCCAACCCAGCTATTTTGGAGATTGAATTTTCTAAACTATTTAGTCTGGTTGTGGCTTGTTCACACATGGGTACTGTCAAACCATGTAGTCTAGTTTGTCTGTGGCGCTAATTTCTATTATTGCTTGCATTTCTTTCTTTAACATTGTTTCATTGAATTTGAAACAGCTTGCAAGAGTTGGCATTAAGGCCATACAATTGACATGTTTCTGCGCTATTTGCTCCATAACATCTATTGCACATGCATTATCGCCATAAAGTGCATGTATATGCCGTTTTTTCAATACAACTTGTGCTTCTTGCGATAATACTCCAAGTCTAATACTTTTTAAGATGTTGGCATAAGTGCGATCTGCAGATTGCCACATGTTCTCAGTTAATTCTCTGTATTGGAAATGTTGTGAAAGGTTAACATTAGCTATGCTACCAACAGTTTTCCGGCAGAGTTTGTGGCCTAAGGTTTTAAAAATCGGTTCACCTTTCACTGGTGTCAATTGTAGAAGATCTCAGAAAACGATAATGTGTTTTCCTGCAAAGAGTTCTTCGTTATTATTTGTAAGTACTTCTTGCAATCTGAGATGAATCAAAGCCAACATTAGGTTGGAGACCATGCTCACTTCATCTATTAGTAGCATTTTCATGTGTTTCAATACTCTACGTAATTCCATTGCAGCTTCTGCAGAAAGTTTGTAGTAGTCTAATTTATTTTGATGCTCTAGTAGAAGCAGTAGTAATCAGTGTAAAGTCACACCGCCGATGTTGTAGGCAGCTACACCTGTGGGGGCTGTTACAACAACTGACAGTTTGTTGTTTGTCAATTGTTGAAGGAACTTGCTGATGATTTTGATTAAGAATGTTTTCCCTGATCCAGCTTCACCACTGACATACAGCAGTATAGGTTTGTAATTTTGGCAGGTAAATTCTTTATTTTCGTGTTGTACACCATGTACAATTTGTTTTGTTACATCTTCAAAAATGGTGCGCTGATCGTTGTTAAGTTTTGCTTGTTGTACAGTTAAGTCTTCTGTATCTTCTTGATACTGATACATGGTGTTTTCTACTTCTGCCATAACTACTTCAGCCTCATTTGCTATTAGTGTTTGTTCTTATGGTTCTTGACTTCCTGTTACAGAAGGTTGACTACTGTCGGAAGAGTCTTTATCTAGTTGGGCCTGAAGATCTTCTTCCTGTTGCTGCGCATTGTGTAACATTGTTTTGTTCTGCGTAAAGTTCACATCGGTGATAGTGCTTTCATTTGCTTTGAAAGCATCTTCATAGCACTCATAATTACCTAGAATGTCTTCCTCTTTTCTCCATGCTTTGAAAAGTTGTAACAGTGACATGTAATATAGTTCTTTCTGTTGAGGGGTTTTTAATGACAATTTCACATGATTAATTAAGCTTTGTTTGTTAAGTTTCACTAAGCTCCCATCGGTCACTCTATATCTACGTTTGCTTTCATCACGTTTTACATTATTTTTGTATGCTCTCCCTGGCTGTTCAACCAGTATCTGGCACTCCTTGCCCACCGCATCGCCGCTCTCTGCCCTAATTTCCAGTGCTATGCAGACGATACCCAACTCATCTTCAGGCTACCCTCAGCCTCCCCCTCTCCTTCCCTCATCTCTGACTGTCTGTCTGCTATCCAAGAATGGTGTGCCGCCAATGACCTCTGCCTTAATGCCAGTAAGACTGAGATCCTACTCATCAGTACTCCCACTCCCTCCTTCCCTGTAGCTCTCTGGCCTGCCTCCCTTGGCCCCCTCCCTGCTCCTACCTGCAAGGCAAAAAACCTTGGGGTCATCTTCGACTCCACACTCTCCTTCTCTCCTCATATTTCTGACGTCGCCAAGAGGTCACACTACCAGCTGCACCTCCTCAGAGGTATTCTTCCCTTCCTCTCCTTCCCCCAGAAGCTCACTGTCTCCCGAGCCCTGGTTCTCTCGAAGCTGGACTACTGTAACAGCCTCTATCTTAATCTGCCTGCCTCCACTCTCCGCCCTCTGCAACTCATCCAGAACAGAACTGCGAGACTTGTCCTTGGCCTCAAGCCCAGGGACCGTATCTCTCCAGGACTGAAATCTCTACACTGGCTCCCAGTGGCTGCGAGGATAAAGTTCAAAACCCTCTGCATTGTCCACAAGGCCTTCTGGGGCCTGGGTCCTAAATACCTTCAACTCTCTCTTCCCAAACATCTTCCTTCCCGAGCCCTTCGCTCATCCGCCTCCAATTCCCTCAGGGTTAGCCGCTTCTCGAAGCAACGAGCTGGGGGTAGATCTCTCTCTGCGGCAGGGGCCTCCCTCTGGAACAGCCTTCCTGCCTCCCTGAAACTTGAGGAGAACCATCTCCGGTTCCGGAAGCATCTCAAAACCTTCCTCTTTGCTTCTGCTTTCTCTCTCCCTCTCCCCTGCTGAACAGCTAATTTAATTCCTCACTGAAACTGCACTGATCCTGCAAATGGACCACTCTAAATGGCCTCGGCCCTGGGCCCCGCCACTCTCCACTTGCACTGATGCCCTGGAACCCCTTTGCACTGCGGGACTGTCTCTGTATCCCTACAGCCCCAGCACTTGTTCTGCACTTACCTCACACTTGCCACCAGCTGGCCCTATTTATTTATTTATTACGTTACGCCACTTACCTTGTACTGCACTTCCCCCCCTCCCCTTCCCCTTGCACTTTTCCCCCTCCCCCACCCCTGCACTTGCGCGATCTGAATGACACCTGGCCTAGTAAGATCGTTGTCTGTCTCCCCTTGAAACACATGTGTATAGGCGCGTTACAAATACCATATCATATCATATCATATCATATATGGTATAGACACATGCTTTCCAGAGTGGTACTCCTTTATGGATAGTATGTGTCCAGTAAATTGTTTTTTAGAATGTCTTGGCTGTTTGGATCTTTTTTGGCAATTGTTTCTATGTCCTCATATGATTTTAGCACTCTTTTTTTAGATTTTGCAGGACCAAGACTGAGCCATACTATGTTGTCTGATTTTCCATACAAAGCAGTGCCAGTTAAACAATCTGCTGCTTCATAGGCCCCACATTCTTTATGAGAGAGCATTGTTATGCCTAGGCTGTACAATTTCTGTGATAATGTTTTGTCTGATGCTAAGTCATCCCAGAGGTCTTGAAGCTCTGTTTTTTCTGCCTTTGTTAAGTAGGCTGTAACATATTGTGCAACAGCAGTTGAATTGTCTGCAATGTACTGCACATCTATGTTTGCATTCCATAATAGGGCAATGATTGCATTGTAATCATTGATACATTTTGATTCTTCCCTTCTTTTTATGTAATACATGTTTTTAGTTGATTTACCTTTAACACTATGTCGAACCGAAGACATGAAGTTGTTTACTTCACCTGTTTCTGTAACTGGTCTAGGGAAACCAAAGCAGCATTTGGTGTAGTATTTATCTTTCTTTTTGTATTTGCGGCAACAATATTTGCCACATTTGTGTCTTTGAAATTGTAAAATCTGCCCATGCAGCTCACTATGTGTCTGGTGTGAAGGGATTTCACATGTGACATATTTTTGGATAAACTGCAAAACAGTTCTATCACTGTCGTGCTCAAATCTCGGTGCAACTTTGATCCATAACAGCATGTGAATATGTGGTGCTCCTCTCGATTGATATTCTTTTCTCCAAACAAAGTGTTGCATTTCTCCAAGGGGAGAAACAGTTTTATTGCAAATAAAGTGTAGCATTGCAATGAAACGATGATGGAAATATCTTGAGACATTAACTGGATCTAGAGAGCAAAGTTCTCCAGGTGTTAATATATCTATGTTGTTTTTGTTGCTGTTTGCTATGCGTAGGAACTCATGTAAATCTTCCCATGCATATTATGCACAATTTAGCATAACAAACCAAGTTGGTGGTCCAGGGTTTCTGATCATGCAACCCACGTCTCCGTGCCATTTAAACCAGTATTCCTTTGTACCACACATGTTTGCAAACACATTTGTTATACTTAATTGTAACACCTCATCTTTTTCTTGTTCTTTTTGTATTAACCACGTAGCTGACAAATTTTGAAAGTGCGTTCCAGATTTAAGAATGTGTGCAACTCCAAAACATAGTGTTGCTTATTCACTTTCATAGAGTAGGTGGAATACGTATTCAACATTTTGTCTAAATTTGGGATCTTGCAAATATATTCGTAATGAGCGGTATTCAGATGCCCCAATCTGAGTGGATCTATCATCGTATCTTCCACCTTTGCCAGTAGGAAGTAGCAGTGGGAAAGCATGTGCTTCTATACTTTCTTCCCAAATACTCATTGGTGACCCTTTGGTTTGTCGCATTGGGTACGTTTCTAGTGCATCATCTATTCTTTCATTGGAATGCAATGGATGAATTGTGTAATGGTCCAAAATCATGGATACTGTAGCTGGATCCAGATGTTCGAATTGTCCAGTTTCTGATGGGTCTTGAATTATTTCAGTTGTTTGCCTTAAGCTTCTATCAATATTTATTTCCTTGTAGTACTCATTATTGTCTTTTAGATATTGCAATGCTTGTCTAACCTTGTGTAAGTCCACTAATTGTTGCCAAATGTTGTTGTCCGTTGTTGGTACTCCATTTACCAAGACTATTAAAGAGTGCTCTATTGAACGTTCCACTCCTAGAGTGTGTACATTTTCCATTAGATCTAATTGCCTGTAAACTACTTTGCCACAAATGCCTTTCACCAATTCAGAGGAAGGTAATTTTGCTGTTTTTGGATGAAGCCGTATAATTGCTTGAAATGGGTCAACTGTTTGAATTATTATGCTCTCATACAAATTGAGCTTTTGCAGGATTTTTGGTAATGGAAACAATTCAAAATTATTTGAAATAGCATGTGAAGGAGTGTGGTTGTTGTCTAATTTTGCAGTACAGTAACTGCAACATATTAGGTGTTCAGTTATTTCATATTTGTTTTCAGTTAAAAGGTACAAAGCTAATTCAAACCATTTAGAGTCTTCATTCTTTTCTATTTTGTATGCTATGTTCACATTTTTTGTGTTCCTTTTGTAAAACATTCTGCGGCAACACACACACACATGGTTTGGTACTTCAGACCTTTTATATGTTACTATTTCTTTTCTGTATGTGTGTAATAGAAGGTTGCTATGTGCAGAACTGTCGCTACTATGTTCTAAAACTGTTGCATTTTCGACGTGGCTCTCACTTCGAAAATACTTTTTCTGAATACGGTCCATTTCTTCTTGTAAGTATTTGGGTGTACCATGCAGAAGGGTGGTATTAAAATGTTCTAATTCTGAAGCTGGACTTTTTGCATAGTATATTTTATACACTTCATTTCTTACTTTGGAATGATGTACTGATATTCTTTTGATATCATGGAAGGTACTTTTGCAAATAGGCCCAGAAATGCCCAGAAATGCAGGCTAATGAATGTCCTTTTAGTCCTGTGTCTTTCCGCACTGCACAAATATCCATATTTTGCAGCACTTTCATTTTACTTTTGTTTTTACCTTTTACATATTGATTGAGGAACCGACGTAAATATTTGAAAGCTTTGTTTGAAATGGCACACATTGATGTGCACAGCCATTTGTATACTGAATGGTGTGGTTCTGATGAATCGAGAGGTAATTCTGAGTTTTCAGGAGATAGCTTTGTAAGCAGTGTTTCTTGTTCCATGATGGTAGTATTGATTTTCTCATACCCTCGTCCACTGATATGGATGGCAATTGTATTTGATTGTATGCTTATTCATTAAAATATGGCTCTGCGGTTGTTGTGTGACTCCATTCGCCACCACAAACATGCAAGAAATTATGTTTGTTTAAATTCTGTTTATTACTGAGTTTCTTTTGTAGTTTGGTACTTAGTTTTGTTAGTGCTTTCATCCTCTTTAACACTAATATGAACAACTTCCTTTTGAGAAGGATTGCACTGTCCACGAGTGCTTGTACAATTAACTTTCTACGGTATTTTTTAAGGGGTGAGGATGATTTTGGTCCACTTCTTAGTAGATTCTGAAGGACTCTGTGATGACACATTTTTGCTAAAATACTTTGTTTACTATGGGTTCTTCTTACACTATCAGGATTATTAGGAAAATTGTTAGCTGCACTGGCAGCCGTTTTTTTGACAACATTTCTGTGTTTTGTGAAACTCTTTGATGGAGGAGGTACAACAGGTGCATGCTTACATTGGGCTCCTTTATTTTTATTTGCTCTAATTCTGCGTTCCTTTCTACGGAGTTGCTTTTTGGTTGGTATTCTTTGGTGTCTGTTGAGAAAAAAAATATACTTTGCTCTGTTGTCCAATGTATGTGTGCAGTGTGCATGTGTGCATAAGTTTGATGGTGAAGCTCTTTGGCATGGTGTATCAACGTACAGTGAACTGTAACAATTATTTGGTAAGGCTACTTTACTGTTTGTATACTAATACAATGTGCTTCAGATGAGAGCACAAAGTGCCCTATTTGTGACCATTATTAATAACCGAAATGCCAAAAACTTGGCACAGTAACTTCTTTTCACAATCTAACCTTCTAAGGATTACCTATGTTATTTCAGTACCAAACACACAGGGATTTGTCAGCCATTCTGCCTGTTATTCTTTGTTCAAAAAAATGATATTTGTAGGTAGAATGGTTTACAAATCAATGCTTGCTTTGGTGCCCAAAATAAAGAAATAACCCACGCAGCCTCTTTAAGGAGTAGTTACAATATAAAGGTTGTACTGTACTTACTTTTTTGTGCAAGATGACCAAGTTTCTTTGGATATGTCGTCTGGAGTGTAGATGCTGTTGATTCTCAGGAGAGTAGTCTTCACTGTGAATTAAAAAAAACAATATCAATTACTTTGTGTGTCTGCAGCAGTGATGATACTGCAGACATTACTTGTGCTTCTTTCGTCAGAGGATTGAACTTTCATATTTCAACCCAGTGCATGTGCACATTTCACTTCACTCTGTGCAGTCTTTGCCTAGTACTTTCAATATGGTACTTGAAAGTCCTTCAAAATATCTAAATCTTTTAAGGGTATGGAAATTCCTTGTTCTTTACAAAGTGCACTATGCATAGGAGAGAGGTTTGTAAGCGATAGGGCAAAGTAGTGGATGGGGAAACATTTTGTACTTGTTAATGATAAGCACAATATCAAAAAAACGGGAGACCCTCAGAAGGACATGTCAGCACTACAATCAGGAGCGCTTACTATTCTCATACGATCACATTGCAAGTAGCATTACTGTAGGCAGTACAGAGTACAGAACTCCGACATTTTCACATACAAAATTGAAGTCTGCCTTAAGTAAGCATGCTTGCAACGTATGTACAGGTTATGCGGAAGACAGTAAGCAGTCGTGCGATTTGTGAATGACAAATTTTGCACTTTAAAGGGGGAGTGTTGTTATGTATTCCCTATGGACATTTAGCGGCATTATTTTGTCTATTTTAAATCATAAGGCTTCCACATGTTCTCTGATTAAAATATATATACCTGTACTCTATACTGATGCATCTGGACATGTATGGAGCTGTACGTAGAAATTTGCAATCCTTGCACAGTAGCTTGTAAAGTAGGTGCTTTGCAATCCTATGCGATTTCCATTAAGAATCATCGACAGTCATTTTGAAGTGCGCAATGTTGATGACGGAGTTGAAATTAGCAATGTTCTATGTGATTGGTGGATGATTGTGCGACCGCTTACTTGTGTCCAATGAGGGACTCACTTTGGTACCGCTGTAGAAAGGGTGGAAGGACTGGGTAAGAGTTATGCGCCGCACGTAGCCAATGCTTATCCACTGGTAGGGCGTGTCACATATGGGTTTCTACAGCAAATCCTGCATGGAAAGGCCACTGTAGACATCAGCCAATCAGATGTTCACATTACTCTTTTGTGTTGAAAGACAGTGCACACACTGAAGATGGCAGAGGTGGAGAGGGTCAGGGTTTTGATGCTTGGAGACATTTTTGTACTAGGCTTACAACACTATGCCGAGAGTAGGCATGTGGCGCACCATTTCGATGTGCGAGGAGTGGAGGTGGTGTGGAGCGCTGACACTGATGCCAATGTTGCGGCAATTCTGCAAGTTTGTTGAGATATGCGTAGAATGACTACTCCTCATGTGGTAATTTTGCACTACGGTGCTTGCAATTTGGGATACCTGACTTCACGTACTTTGTTGGCAGATTTGGCACAGTTGGTTGAAGCACTCATGACCATCTTCCCAACATCGAAAGTCATTTTTTCTACCTTACTCCCGAGAGTACAATGGAGCAACACTTCTGTTTTCTGTCCAGATCAAAGCATCGGGAGGTGTATCATCAATCACGCCATGCGTGCATTCATGCTATGCGTTGGTATGTTTTTTTGTAGCCACGATAACATTGTTCCAAGGAATGCACTTTACTTTGAAGGAGATGGTGTTGCGCTATCTTCTTTGGGAAATGCAATGTTGTTTTGGAGTAAAGCAAGGACAAAAAATACAAAAAATACATAAAATACCAGATGTCTGTATGGTATCTGGCCAAAAATTTTAAAAAACTGCTTTTTTCAGAACCTACCTTAAAGGGGAAAAAGGGGAATAGTACTTTAATGTACCGTCGTCACGCTCTGATCCTGTATATGTCCGCGAACATGGCGGTAGTTAGCAGCCAGCACATATGACCACCGGGTACTCAAGTGTGGAGCCGCATGTAAATGAGAATGAGTGGAGCTAGGGATTGGGCTATAAAGTCCAGTAGGTGTGTTCTGCCCGAAGTACTCTAGTAAGACCATCTACTCCCTCAAAGGAGACCACACAGCCATGCCTTTCAATGCTCGAAAACAGATTATCTGGATTTTGGGAGACTCATGGATACATTGGTTGAAGGTGCATGCAGAAAGCTGCAGTTTATCTACAAATCTTGGATTTCCACATGCGGAAGTGCACTGGCATGGCGTGCGTGGCATGAGATGGCTGGACTTGGTACCTCTTTGTGTTAATTTACTGACAGATCGTCCTCCAGATATACTGATCATTCACTATGGAGGAAACAGTTTAGGCCATGTGTCTGGAATTTCTTTGCAATTTTCAATGAAGGAAGGACTCGCGAAGCTCATGGACATGTTTCCAAATTGTCAAAAACTTTTTTCCCGTATTGCCCAAAGACAAATATGGCTGTGTTCTTCTGCATTTGGTCCACAAATGGAGAAAGCGAGATGCAATGTGAATAAGGCTGTGTGTGCTTTTTTAAGAGATGTTGGCATGTCCTCTTTCAACAATGAAAACATTTCATTTCGCAGCACTTTCATTTTCCGCAGAGATGGAGTCCACCTCACATATGCTGGCAATCAGATTTTTCTTTGCAATGTCCAAAATGCATTGTGACCTCTTTTGCAATCACACTAACCTATCTGACAATCCGTTTTCCCCAATCCACTTTTTTTGACCAACACAACACACCACCGAAAGGCTCTTTTCAGAGCCGCCACTTACTCCCAACGTACACTTTTTTGCGTTTGCTCCGCTTGCACCCTCATTTTTTTCCTCCACGACTGCCCACAAACTTTTTCAGAACTCTGCAGGGGACTACGGCCGGCACTTCATAGTTCTATTGTTATACTGAGAAAGGCGGCTCTGAAAAAGAGCCTTTTCTGTAATTTTTGTTGTTTTTACTTTCATTGTTTAACAGCCCACGACGCACCAGGAGAATAGGCAAAAGGAGGGTAAGGAAGGGACACCAGCCACGGGGATAAGAAAGGGCAACTGAACAGAGAAATATTTAGGGTGAGCTTTATTTAGGTGAGGAGCAGATCTTCTGGTGCTCGGTGACTGCAGCCTCAAAAGCACTTCGAAAACTCTCCCCCCTGCAGAGTACTGCGTCACAATACATGTACACTACTGTCACCTTTGAAAGGTAAGGGTCAACAGCATTGCAAATGGCTTGTGTGGCAGCTGAAGGAAGGCGCTCCCCTGATTGGATACCGAGGATGCTGTGGAGGAACTCAAATGACTACGCTCTTCACATGGCACCACCTTGCGAGTGTCCGCAGTCTGGAACGAAGTGAGGTGTCGCTTCATGGTTGTCGTATCAAAACTGTACGCTCCAAATCTCCCGCGACTCAACATCATCTTTCACTGGTTACACTTCACCAGGTTCGCACAAGCTTTTGGTACATTCCCATAAACGGAAAACAACCGCCACACCCACGACTCCCGCCGAATGCTCCTAGTGCGGAGTTCCTCCACTTCATTCTCTTCCTCCTCTTGGTCACTACAGCAGTAAAGGCAACACACCTCAATTTGTTATAGCTAGAAGGACAATGAAGATGCGCTCGGAGGTGTGGCCTTTTGTAGGGGTGGAGGCGTGTGCCTCGTGTCTTCATCCCTACAAAGCCGTACACACATTTTACACAGCAAGTCCTGAGATGACCTATTGTTTGGGATGTGTGAAATTACATTTTTACACTCTACAATACTTTGCCTTGTGTCTACAAGGTCATTTGTATTGTTGCAGAAGCCAACCAACCGCGGAAATTAGTCCCCACGCTCAGCATAGGTGCAGTCACATGATGACGTCCTCAACACATCCGCCCCAGTAATGAAAGTCTCCTGGACAGCAAATGCACAGAATCAAACGTGTGCATGCGCACAAGTGTCCTACGGACAGTGTTCGGGTTCTCAAACTACTTCAAAGTGCGACACAAGTGAGACGGACAGTTAGGAACAGGCGCGATGTTCGCAATCCTTATGTTTCTACTGCGCATGTGCACGCATGCTATGTTCACCATACCGACAGTTCCTATGTCCTTAGGACAACTCTATTTTGTTTGCCTACGAACTTGCCGGCACCCGTGCCTGTTCTACGGACAGCACCATTTTGGCTGCGCCCGATACGGACCACTATACTATCCTTCCATTTTCCTCAATTACACCCAATCCGGACATCTGGTGTGTTCTACGAACATGTACTATCTCGTTTCCAAGGTAGTATATCCTTTGGACACCCCTTTCTGTTTATGTACGCACAATTTCGACAGATTGTGCAGTCACACACCACATCCGTCTTACTTGACATTACACAGCACCCACATTCCATTCCTTGCGGATAGGTCGAACAGGCGCACTGTTCGCGAACATTTTACGTCTTTTTAAAAAAAATATCTACACACAAACTTTTTCTCTACAACTACTGCACAAAAACATTTCAAACACACACACACACACACACACACACATCAATTGAAAGAAGTAGCAGGGGAAGTGGACACTGAAACAAATATGGGGGAATTAGGATTCAACACAGGCTGGTTATGAGGAGAAGATTTGTGAGGGGAAGAAGGGATGGATATTTCATCAAAACGTCTATTTTCCTGTTCAAGGTTTGGGGATGATTCACTAGGGAATGGGGAAGCAGGGCAGGTTAATTATTGCTTAACATTGTGGCAATTGCCTACAACAGCACCTCTACCGCAACCACCCTTTTTGTAGATCTGGTAGGCATCTGATTTTAGACTGTATTAGGCCAACATGCCCTCCACCCTCACTACTCTATTTGCAAAAATACTGCCCACCCTACTCTACCTCACATGGCACACCAGTGGGACAGTACCCAATTACACCACCGCCTCCCTCCACTACCCCAATCTTCACAACACCATGACTATGCCGTCCACTGCTCACCGCACCAACCCTTACCTCAACAACCCAGCCTTATGGCTCCAACACTTTGCTTCCAAACCTTCACCAAACATACCATGTTCCATCACCCTGAGAAATGCCAGACTTGGCTTGTGACTCACGCACGCCTCCCATCACTCTGTGCATCTTAACAAACAGCCCCTGACCTCCACCGCATCCACACACTTGAAAAACCCATCATCACCTCACCCCAACCTCCCTAACACTAGCAATATTAAGGGTGCATTAATCAATGTCAGATCACTTACGGCTCATGCTCTAAAAGTGGCTGACCTTATTCTTACCCTCGACCTCGACTTTATGGCTATCACCGAAACTTGGCTTCACACAGCATCTAGCCCACTACTCTCCCTTGGCATCCCTCCAGGTTACAACATTATCAGACACGATCGTAACTCTAACCAGTCAAAAGGTGGTAGCGTTGCCATCATTTATAAAAATGCTCTAAAGTTCCCCCTCTCCTCTGTACATCACTTTTCCTCTATGGAAGCACTGACAGCCAAAATAGTTGTCACTCCTAACCACTCTATCACCTTCCATCTACTTTACCGGCCACCTGGGCCGCTATCCACCTTCGCCAAGGACCTCTCCAACATCATCACTCATAACACCAAAACTAAATCCCAAGCCTCGATATTAGGGGACTTTAACCTGGGCCTCACTGATTCCAATGACACTGCTGCCATGACTATTGATAATATGCTTATGAATGCAGGATTGATACAGCTTATCAACCAACCTACCCACGTTAAGGGCAGAACCCTTGACTGGATAGCCTCCCACAATTGTCCTGTCCATATCATCTCTAACCAACAGTATGCATGGACCGACCACAACTTAATTACGTATTTGTAACATTCAGTCCATACCTGCCAGCTTCTCTCCTACCATTGCACGGCTACTGCCACCCGCAATAAACGTGACATCACTTGCGACTGACTCCCCCCCTTCATCCTCACAGGCTCTCAATTACCAGGTTCGCTCATGCTCCGACCCCACGGCTACGGTTGACACCTTTAACCTTGCTATGCAAAAAGCCTTAGATATCATCGTCCCATCCAAACTGAGAAAACCCAAACCTCGAGCCCACCTGAACTCGTGGTTCACACCCCAGCTCAGAACCCTGCGCAAAGAAAAACGAATTGTGGAATCACATTGGAAAAGCAACCAGTCCGCAGCCAACAAATCGTGCCTCCTCCTGGCCACCCTTAACTACAAGGAAGCCATATTCCAGGCTAAAACAGACACTTACAATAAACGTATCGAACAAGCCAAATCCAACACCAAAGAATTGTTTAGAATCCTAAAAGAACTTGAAACCCCTGTCACTGCACCAGACACTTGCATCAAAGATAGCACTTGGTGTACCAAAATCCAAGAGGCTCTCCTCGGCAAGATTGCCACCCTCCAAATTAAAATCAATAACAAACAATCAAGCCTACAATCCAACCCACAAACCAACCCTATCCCCACCCTAAACCACCCCATCCCAGACTCTCTGACTCCTTTTAGCTTCTCTCCACTCTCCACTTCCGAAGTGGAAAAGATCATCACCAGCCTTAAACTGACCAATTGCCAAGGCGACCTCTGCCCGGCACCTATAATCAAGGAAGCAGCTCATGACCTAGCGCCATTCATTACTACGCTCATCAACTCTTCCTTTAGCTCTGGGATCGTACCTGACAATCTAAAGGACGTGTGGGTCATCCCCCTATTGAAAAAACCTACCCTGGACGCTAGTATACCCAAAAACTACAGGCCAATGACAACGGTCCCGTTTTTATTAAAAATCCTCGACCGTGCAGCATATCTACAAATTCAAGATTACCTTGAATCTAACAAACTCCTGGGACTTAGGCAATCTGGGATCCGGCCACGTCACGGCACTGAAACTGCCCTCATAGATTTAAAAACACAGATTGAAGATCTAAAAGACAAAGGCAAACTTGCTCTCTTACTCCTCTTGGACCGCTCGGCAGCCTTTGATCTCGTCAATCATGAAATCCTCTGCCACCACCTTAAATCAGCTGCACACTTCTCCGATAAAGCTACAACCTGGATTAGCTCCTTTTTAGACAATAGATCTATGCGTGTGTTCTCTCCAGTAGCAGCCGCCCCACCTGCACCTGTCTCCTGTGTTGTGCCACAAGGATCTTGTGTTTCACCCACGTTGTATAACGTGTTCACCAAACCTCTCTTTGATATCTTGGACCATCTGGGTGTCACTTACACTAACTATGCCGACGACACCAAGATACTAATCCCTATCTCAGGTGACTACACGGCTGACTCCCTCACTATAAATGTCATCTACCAGGTCATCCAGGCGTGGATTGCTCAACACGTACTCTGTCTTAATGATGAAAAGACTGAGCTCCTTATTCTTGGTTCGCCACAAAAACTTACCAAACGCGACCCTGCGTTCAAGTCCTTCATCATCGATGGGAATTTTATCCCAACCACCAAGGACACAAAAACCCTAGTGATCTACATTGACTCGACCCTATCCCTGACCAGACAAACTAACTCAGCCTCTTCCGCAGCGGCATATACCTGCAAGCTTATTACAGCCTGTCACCCTTTCTTCTCCGCAACCAATTGTGTCACCCTGGCTAGAACTCTTGTATTATCCAAGATTGATTACTGCAAAGCACTGTACCTAGGCACCAATTGCTGCAACCTAAATAAGTTACAAATTGTCCAAAACAATGCGATTAGAGATGCCCTCAACATTCCTAGGCGCCAACACATATCCGACACCAGACGCAATATTCACTGGCTCTCAGTCCCACACCGTATCTCCCTGAAAACCCTGGCTCTCACCCACAAATGCCTTCATAACCAAGCTCCCTGCTACCTGGCCAACCAATTTGTTGGCAGTGCATAGTGCAGGAGCAGTGGGCACCCTGCACTAAGGCCACTGTGCCTCTGCCGAAATTTGGAGGAGCGCTGACTTCGCTGCGCTTCATTCACGGAAACCCATCCATATTCCTTCACCCGTGCCACTCGCAGCCAAGCTGCCTCTAAAAAAGAAGCAGACTGCCTCTCGACCTGTAATCAGGTTCTTCTACCGAGGCAAGTGTGCATTCGCCATTACATTACATGCAGATGTAATGCAGTCCAATATGGCCGCCTGACCAACGTTGCCGACCATAGAAGCCTAACTAGGCTCACACCCCTGCATCTCAACTCCTGATTGGCCGCCGTCCCATTTACTGTGGCCATTGGTCACCAGCAGGTGAAGCCGGCCCACTAGCACCAAGGACCACAGCCTAAGGACATCGCCTGTTTGCTGCCTGTCCTCACTCCCGCCGTCTTCGTCCAGGAGCCGGAGCTCCTCGAGCAGGACTGACCCCTGCAGGAGCAGTGGGCACCCTGCACTAAGGCCACTGTGCCTCTGCCGAAACTTGGAGGAGCGCTGACTTCGCTGTGCTTCATTCACGGAAACCCATCCATATTCCTTCACCCGTGCCACTCGCCGCCACGCTGCCTCTAAAAAAGAAGCAGACTGCCTCTCGACCTGTAATCAGGTTCTTCTACCGAGGCAAGTGTGCATTCGCCATTACATTACATGCGGATGTAATGCAGTCCAATATGGCCGCCCGACCAACGTTGCCGACCATAGAAGCCTAACTAGGCTCACACCCCTGCATCTCAACTCCTGATTGGCCGCCGTCCCATTTACTGTGGCCATTGGTCACCGGCAGGCAAAGCCGGCCCACCAGCACCAAGGGCCACAGCCTAAGGACATCGCCTGTTTGCTGCCTGTTTCGTGCCGATTCTGCCTCTGCCAGTCCCCCTGGCCCATTCACGAAAGC
The DNA here is from genome assembly GCF_040938575.1 of Ambystoma mexicanum. Classification (NCBI taxonomy): domain Eukaryota; kingdom Metazoa; phylum Chordata; class Amphibia; order Caudata; family Ambystomatidae; genus Ambystoma; species Ambystoma mexicanum. The sequence goes on from NC_090932.1 coordinate 1,209,862,407, forward strand.
GCCAGCATGAAGGTCCCGCTTCCACAGGACCACTCTCAGGTGCCTACCAGTGACTTAGATCATCAGGTAAGACCACTACCTGTTTAATAGGTGCACCCAACGTTCCCAAGCTGCCCAGTCAAGTTGCCACTGGCCCATAATACTTTGGTCACTGTAGCTACCTATCCACCATGGGACAACCGTTCGGCATGTGAGTAATGCCTCTGATCCCTGAATGCCTGCATATGCACGCCCTGAACTGTCCAGACCTAAGCAATGCCTTTTTGAATCATTGAGTGCATGCACTGTCTGTTCGTGTACCTCCATAGTCAACTATGCTTGAGCAATGCCTCTTTGAGTCATTGATTGCCTGCACTGCCTAGCCTGTCACACCTGAGCATTGCCTCTTTGAGTCATTGACTGCCTGCACTGCCTAGCCTGTCACACCTGAGTACTCTTTGAGTCATTGATTGCCTGCACTGCCTAGCCTGTCACACCTGAGTACTGCCTCTTTGAGTCATTGATTGCCTGCACTGCCTAGCCTGTCACACCTGAGTACTGCCTCTTTGAGTCATTGATTGCCTGCACTGCCTAACCTGTCACACCTGGGTATTGCCTCTTTGAGTCATTGACTGCCTGCACTGCCTAGCCTGTCACACCTGAGTACTCTTTGAGTCATTGATTGCCTGCACTGCCTAGCCTGTCACACCTCAGTACTGCCTCTTTGAGCCATTGATTGCCTGCACTGCCTAGCCTGTCACACCTGAGTACTGCCTCTTTGAGTCATTGATTGCCTGCACTGCCTAGCCTGTCACACCTGAGTACTGCCTCTTTGAGTCATTGATTACCTGCACTGCCTAGTCTGTAATTACTAACGTGGTACCTTAGACAGTTTACCTCCATTCAATTATGTATCTACCAGCTATTTACACAACCTTACTGAGGACTATCCTACATCCAACTACTCACCATGCCTGATTCCAACGTATTTAACTCCTTGCCACCTCTTAAACCCACAGTACACCCCAACACTAACCTTCCTGACTCCTATTTATGCCCTAGTCATGAGCCCCTTGTGACAGCCACCATGATATCGCACCCATGCGACACTCCTTGTAGGAACTTCAGATTCTGTGCTAGACTCTCGAAATTGCATGTACCCACCCGCAGATCCTTGCCCTCTAGCAATATCAAAACTAATCTCAAGCAAATTGGCAAACCGCGTTATACTGGACAACCCTTACAACCTAATCCAATTCAATGCAATATCTTAAATACACCTAATATGTCTACTACCCCACCTCTTCAAGCCATAGAGGTCACTAAGACCCCAACTATTGTGGGAGCACTCCTCAACGTGAGATCGCTTGTTGCCCATGCCCTAGACATTGCTGACATAATAATAGAAGGCAACCTTGATTTTCTCGCTATCACTGAGACCTGGCTACATAATGCAGCAGGACCAGCGCTCATGCTAGCCATCCCTGATGGCTACACGATAGTTAGACAAGACTGAGTAGGAGCTAGAGCTGGCGGCATTGCGATAATCTCTAAAATAAGCCTCTCTCTTAGACTAGTACCCACCCAATCGATTCAATCTTGTGAGACGCTATCTGCCAAACTCCAAATAAACAATAATCAAACCCTTATCATTCACATCCTATATAGACCCCCCTGGCCCATTAGGCACGTTCGAAGATGACCTCCACAACCTACTTACAAATAACCTTAAACCTTGCTCTCAATCGATCCTTCTTGGGGACTTTAACTAAGGCCTCCATGACACTACAGATACTAATGCTACATTGGTAGCTAATACTATTCACTCACTACGCACCTGAAGGGAAGAACCTTGGATTGGATAGCTGACTGTAACTGTACAACTACTATTTCATCCATAATGCCCTTACCTTGGACAGACCATTCCCTGGTGTCCTTTAATTTAGTTACCGCTAGACCCAACCCCACGGCCCTTCCACCAGCACCTCCTTGCTTAACCAGAAATAAAAAATGCATCACCCTAGAGAAAGTAATCCCAGCTATATTACCAACCCTTAATGCGCTATCAGCGAACCTAAACCCCGGCATCCTAGTGCAAGAATTTAACACTATCATGCTCACTACCTTAGACAAAGTGGCCCCTCTCAAACTTAGACCTAGTAAGCCGAAAGCTCATCTAAACAAATGGTTTACTCCACAGCTAAAAGAGCTATCTATCTTAAAAAGAAAGAGTGAAACCGCTTGGAGGCTTTGCCCATCAGCTGACAACAAAGCCAAACTTTCCACTCTCTCCTCACTGTATAAAAAAGAAGTCTGCCAGGCAAAACGTAATTCATATGATGACCGCATAGCGAAATCCAACTACAGTATGAAAGAGCTCTTCTCGATTCTAAAGGAACTCGAGTCCCCCATTGCCATTCAGGACACCTGTACCAAGGACAAACCTTGGTGTACGGATATCGAGCAAGCCCTTACCAATAAAATCATCACACTCCAAAATAAAATCAAGCAAAAAAAAAATGCACTCAAAATTCAGGATCCGCCTCATACCAAGAACTCATTGGTGCATAGTAACACCTTCCACTTGTCCAAAATGACCACTCTGGAAGTAGAAAAAGTTATCCTGTCGCTTAAACCTTCAAACTGTAAAGGTGACGTCTGCCCAGCACAGCTGATAAAAGACGCTGCCAGAGAATTATCCCCCTTTATTGCTAAACTGATCAACGCATCCTTCGCTTCAGGTGCGATCCCGGCCAACCTTAAACAGTCCTGGGTTCTCCCTCTCCTAAAGAAGCAGACATTAGACCCTCTCATCCTTACCAACTACCGCCCTATCACAACGGTACCGTTTCTCCTTAAGATTCTGGATAAAGCCGCCTATATCCAAATTCAAAGGCACCTGGAACTACACAACCTATTAGGACCAAGACAATCGGGCTTCCGACCCCTACACGGAACAGAAACTGCCCTCATAGACTTGAAGTCCCAAATCGATGAGCTAAGAGACAAAGGGAGAACAGTACTCCTACTACTCCTGGACCTCTCAGCGGCCTTTGATTTGGTGGATCATAGAGTCCTCTGTAGCCACCTGGACTCCGCCGCTCATTTCTCGGCAGAAGCCATTTTATGGATCAAGTCTTTCCTGAGCGAGAGAAAGATGCGTGTCTTATCTCCCTCCGCGGAGCAGATCCCACCGCGATCTCGTGTGGTGTCCCTCAGGGCTCCTGAGTACTCCCAACTCTATACAACATTTTCACCAAGCCCCTGTTTGACGATCTGGATCATCTTGGTATCACCTACACTAACTACGCAGATGATACACAGATCCTCCTCCCGCTTTCTGGGGATCATGCTAAGGACACGGAATTGGTGAACAAGGTATACCTTATCATCCAGGCATGGATGGCCACTCACGGCCTCTGTCTAAACGATGATAAGACAGAGTTGATCATCTTAGGTACCCGAGCCAATATCAAAAAACTAGGACAGGAATTTGCCTCCTTCAACATAGACGGGAATATCATCCAAGTATCCAAGGATGTAAAAACCCTGGGATTCTATCTTGATTCTACCCTATCTTTTGATAAACAGCTAAAATCCCTTGCCTCCTCCACGCCCTACACGTGCAAACTGATTGGAGCCGGTAAACCTTTCCTCTCCAACAAGAGTTGTCTAATCCTGGCCAGAGCCCTAATTCTTTCCAGAGTAGATTATTGTAATGCTCTATACTCTGGAGCTAATAAAAAAATAACCCATAGACTATAAACATTACAAAATAATGCCCTGAGAGCGGCAGTAGGCATTAACAAAAGGTCCCATATCTCGTCCACCAGACGACATCACAACTGGCTGTCTACAGAGAACAAAATAAAACTCAAGATGCTATCCTTGACCCACAAAGCCCTCAATAACTCTGTCCCTAGCTACTTGACTGACAAACTCCATAGGAGAACATCTCTTAGACCCACCAGAGCTGGCAACTTCAACTGTTTGACAATACCGAACTTTAGACTCAACACTATTGGAGGAAACAGTTTCCCAGTAAAGGCGGCTAAAACTTGGAATTCTCTACCACAAGACCTGAGAGCAGACATGCCCTACCGTTGTTTCAGGAAAAAAGTTATTCAACTCCTTACCTCGACTGACCTTTGTTGACTGGGGGTTCCTACCTCCTACGGGTATCCTGACCCCCTTGAACCTGTATACTTGCTGTAATTACTGTATGCCTGATCTGTCTGACCCAATGTAATCTTAATGTACATTTTGCCATGATGTAACCTGTACGTTTCGTATTTTCTTGCCACTGCGCCCTGCTACCCCTGGGTCTGGCGCACATAAAAAGTGAATAAAACAAACAAACAAACAAACAAACAAACAAACAAACAATTTGCCCTCCACAACTCCGTTAGACCCCGCAGAATGGCTCATTTAAACTGCCTTGAGGTTCCACGTTTCAATCTCCAAAGTTCAGGTGGAATTAGCTTCCCTTTCTTGGCAGCTAAACTCTGGAACATGCTTCCTAATGAGCTTAGAGCAGAACCCTCATTCCCGAGATTCAAACACCTTACGAAAACCTGGCTGGCCGCCCAGGACATTTAGCTCTGAGTTCTCTACTTAATTTGTACATGTATATATAACCTGCTTGTCCTCTCATTGCTATTATTATACCTGTAAATTCTGTATTATACTAGTAAACTTTGTAATTATGGTTCTGTCTGTTTTTCTTATGTTGTAACTAAGTGATGCGCCCGGTTGCCCCTGGGCTTGGTGCTCTATACAAATAAACAAAATACAAAATACAAATACAAATACAGGTGCAGGTGGGGCAATGATAACAAAAGTTTCCTCTCACACAGGCATCCACAAACTCCAGTAAACTTTGAAAATTGGCATTCAATATGTCCATTTTCTCCTCTATCCTCTTTATCCTGTCTTCTTCTGTCTCGTTTGTTACCCTTTCGTCTTTTTTTTCCTGGTCTGTTCAAAACAAAAATACATAAATTCAATGCCTCTAAAATACTGGTCACTACTTTGCATATGCAAAGCAATGTGTACCATTATTGTCGCTGTTTTCAGACATTTCCCCATGCAGGAAATACTCCTCCAGCCACTCCAAAGAACTAGCCATTTCTGAGTCAAAACAACAGAAAGAAATTAATATTTATGCACCAGATACCAAAAAAAACCTCACGCATATAAATAAATGATCTGCACTCACTCTTTTGCTGTAATATTCCTTCGTCCTACTGCGTCTGTCCACTATCGTTCCAGGCTGCCGAGTTTCTGTGAAGTGATTACACTGGAGGCATCCTTTTTTTATGGTACCATCCACTTCATTCTATATGCTTATTAAATGTGTTGTTTTCTTTTCCCAGTTTCAGATTTCCATATTTACTTATTACTACTTATAATGTCTTTATGTCCTTCTTCTACGTTGCACACTTTTTGTGGAAGACAATAGTACATTTTCTACTACCTCCCGCCTCTTTCGGTAATGTTGCTCCTGTCCAACCCCGTCCGCAAACAGGCGCTCAGTCCGTACCTTTCCAATATCAATAGGGAGGGGCTTCTGTATGTTCCATGTTAAATGTATGTCAAGTACGTAGATTATACGACATATCTGTCAAAATCACATGATTTCAGTGTATATTCTGCTCACCAACTTCATTGCCACAATTTCATGCTTACTTTCCACCTTCCAAAAACCTACCCACTTCCCTACAAAAAAAACTTTGTTAAGGGGACGTTATGGTTAAGTTGCCGTCCCAAAAACCAGTGAAATTCACTACAAAAAAACAACTTTGTTGAGGGGGTGTTATGATTAAGTTGCCCTAACAAAAACCTGTACACTTCACTAAAAAACCTTCCACCTCCCCTTTATGCTTCAAATTAAAACCGAAAAACCCCTGAAATTCGCCAGTTATGGTAAACTAAGCCCCCAACCCTGCCACCACCCTTGTGCACTGCAACCACTAACACCCAGACCATGAAAGATGTCATCTCAAATGCCAATGCTGACATCAATGACATCACTTGTTTAGCCCCTTTCTTTTCCTTCCCTGCCATACATATATATGTACAATCAGTGAAAAAAGATGACATCACAAATATCATTGATGACATCACATGTGAAAATAATATTCCTAAAAAAGTCCCTTTGCACTGGGTGGTAGCAGTGCACAGGGGTGGTGGCAGGGTTGGGGGCTTAGTTTACCATAACTGGCGAATTTCAGGGGTTTTTCGGTTTTAATTTGAAGCATAAAGGGGAGGTGGAAAGTTTTTTTTAGTGGTGTACAGGTTTTTGTTAGGGCAACTTAACCATACGTCCCCTCAACAAAGTTTTTTTTTGTAGTGATTGCATTTAAATCATTGTCTTTAGTGTAGCCACTGTATTGAATTTAGATAAACCTTTGAGTGTAGTACCCTCTTGAATTTAGCTGAACATTTGAGTATTGCCACTGTATTGAATTTAGCTGAAATTTTGAGTATATCCACTGTATTGATTTTAGCTGGTATTTTGCGTATAGCCACTGCATTGAATTTAGCTGCATTCTTTAGTACAGACACTGTACTGAATGTACCTGAATTTTGATGCAACTGTTCTCTAACCCCACTAAAATCTCTCCAATATCCTGCATACTCACCCTCAAGCACCAAACAAAACACACACATACCTCCACCACAGGATAAACCTAAAATCACCTCAAACTGAAGCAATTACACACAAATCACCCCATGCAAACACATACATCAAACACCACGTCTACCCACAAAAAACAAACTAGCACTGAGTATTGTTTCCGCAATTGAAGTTACCAACAGCACATCAAAGCTCTCTCGTTCTTTTCCCTCTCAATCCCACTAACTAATCCCCCTAGTCTTCCCACCATTTCAGATCCGCGAGAGCACCTGGAGACTATGAAAATGGCAGAAATGCACGATATATGTATTACAATAACATAACATAGTATAGCATGCAATGGTGGGATCTGCGTATATTTCCCAATCCTGTACATGTCTAAAATCACATGGGGAGTAAAGTGAAACCTCCAATGCACCTCCTTATCTGGCATCCCAAAAAGTAGTATGCTGGTTGATATATTTTCTCTTGGTGTGACCTCCTCTACATGGGAAACCTTTTCTGCCAACATTGCATTCTACTGTCACTGGGCTAAAAGAGCTATTGTAAACGTGCACAGCTACATTTTCCAGCTAGGTTTTTGTATGGCCTTCTTCAATTGATCCACCATTATGTGACACATGTTCAGCAAACAGGCTAGTTTGTACGGGGTAATATAAGAAACATTGTCAGTGCACAGCCGAGTGTTCCTGCATCCAGGTTGGTTTGCTTGGATCTTCATATAGGATGGGGTTCCTCTATGGGATGACATGTACATGACAAACAAATGCATGACAGTTTCCATTCTGGAAACTCAACTGTAGCAGCAGGGATCCACTAGCATTCTGTGACATGTAGTACAATATAATTGTTTGATGTGACTATCGGCCGAGTCCACAAATATCATTTGCTATTTTAATCAGAACATTTTCACGCAGATTCTAGAACCCGGGCCTTCATTTATGAGTATAGTTTCTGAACTTGGAAAACAGACACGAAGGCTCCGATTCATGTCTGACAACCTGGACATGCCTATTTCATGTGCTGATTCATTATTTTCCTCTCGATTACATTAATGTGACCTTTTCATAGTGATAGTGTCATGGCTTGTGGGCAGTGTTAATAGGTGAGTCAGTGGCACACATTATTCTCTATGTTCTCAGGTCCTGATCATTTAGTATTTCAAACCTTTGTAATGGCAATGCTTTGCCCATAGCACTTGCACTCCACAGCTAACTGATGATGACTACTAGCTTGAATCAACAAGGTCCAGTAACCCTGCTCCCTGTGTGTTTGCACAGCAGAGCAGCAGGAGACTAATTGACCGCAGAAACTGTTTAGATTTACCGAAGAATGATGATGATTATGGGGTTGGTGCTTATGACAGTGCAATACATAGACAACGGGCCTCATTACGACCCAGGCGGTAAGTTACCGCCTGGGTCGTACCCTTACCACCCTTACCCTTGGTGGATGGCGGATTTACCACCCCATTCCAAGGTGAGTGGGGCGGTAAATCCCCATTTCCCATTTTACCCTTCCCCATTCCCAGTTTTGCCCCATAGGGCATAATGGGAGAGGGGAAGGCGCTAATTACGCCACCGTAAATTATGGTGGCGTAATTAGCACCATGGTCCCTTAGCGCCATGGATTTTAACGCCTGCAAAAAGCAGGGTCGGTGCCGTTTACGGCGCCGTTAATGCAACTGTGCGGGTAGGGAGTTCCAAGCATGTGCATATTGCACATGAATTGCACGGCCGTAATCACAGGCTCGCCTGACGCGGTGTACTTTTAGCAGACAGTCATTGGATGATCGCAAGTCTCTGGTGGGTTGGTAAATGCTCACCCTATCTTTCAAGTAGGCTGAAGCACTTCCAAAAACACACTTGTGGCAAATAGACAGAATTTTTAACTGAATCAGTGCTGTTATGGCTAACCAGTGCTATGTTTTTCGTGCTGCAGATGTTGGTTCAAGACGATTCATCTGAAAAATGATGCGAATGGCGGCATTCTGTATCTTTTGGAATCCTTGAATATCATCCCTGATGGCACCCCCCATCACAGCGTTGCAATAATGTACCCGAGGGAGGTTTACTGCTCTGACGAGATTAGTGCGATTTTCTACAGGGACCAGCGGCATCACTTGCCGTAGCACCTTTAGATGGTAGTTAGTACTTTTAGTAATGGTTTCTATGTAGGCCTCACAATCCAGGCTTTCCTCCAAGTAAGTGCCCAAGGTCTTGACTGAATGCACTAGCATGATCTGGCTACCATCAATTTCAAAGCTAGCATACACTTGACCTAGGCTATCTCTGATTTGTTGAGGACCGAACAACATGAGCTCGGTCTTGGTCACATTCAGACAAAATCACTTTGTTGACATCCAACGCTTGATGGTTTGGTACACTGAGTCCAGCATCATTTGGTCTTTCTCATGATTCTCACTGATCTCTAAGGCAATATGGAGGTCGTCTGCATAATTACAGAAGAATAGGTCCAGCAACTCCAGGTCTTTACACAATGGGAGGATGTAAATGTTAAATAACAGGGGGAGAGACAAGCCCCCTGTGGCACTCCACAAGCAATAATTTCAACTTCGGACGCACTATTGCCCCAGAAAACTTGTGAGTGAAGACCCTCAAGAAATGACCTACGCCAGCTGATTGCCTCTGAGGAAAGACCCCCAGCTGGGGCCATCTGAGCAGAAGGATTTGGTGATCCAGCAAGTCAAATCCAATAACATCAGCAGCCCTGACTTGCTTTGTTCCAACTTAGAGAGCATGTGGGTCTGTAGATCAAGCAATGTGCTCTCAGTGCAATGATAGCTCCGAAAGCCAGACTGTTTCCTATGTAGGATACCAGCACCCAAGGGATAAGATTGGAGCTGTACTGTAGCAACCTTTTCAATTAGTTTAAGAACAATAAGGTGTTAGTAATGGGCCTAAGGTTGTCTGCACCATTTGGGTCCAAATCCACATTTTTTAGCAATGGGGTGACCACAACATTGTTAATGGACTGTGGAATATGACAGGATTGAAAAGAGTAGTTAACGTACCTACAAAGGAAAGGGACACACAAGTCTCTGTGCTCTAATATATATTTGGAAGGGAGCAATTCTCCAGGACAGTTTGTGGGATGCATGGTTTTGAGAATGTCATGTATCTCTTTCATGGACAAATCTTCTGTACAGATCGGATCCTTTTGGATGCTGACAATATCCTCTTTTTCCATTTTCTGATGATGATTGAATATGGTAGCTGAGGGGGAGAGGGTTTTGACATGGATTCTTCGCTGATTTTTTTGGGCCTTTTGCAGTTTATCTGCAAATACTTTCTGCACTCTATTGCCGTCATCATTTATAGGTTTAACAGAGGGGCTAGCGACAACAGGCTTTTCCCAGGACCTAAAAAGTCGGAAATACTCCTTTGTTTGATCCCCTGCGAGATTGATTTGATCATTGTAGAAGCTTTTTATTTGCATCAACAATCTTGATTTTATAATCCCTCTCTTTAAGTTTCCAAGCTGTCAGATTTTCTCTCTGCCATGCTTGCTCTGCCTGTCTTTTACTAGCTTTAAGTTCTGCTAAGGCTGGAGACAACCATTTCTGGTGGTTTGGCGAATCTCTGACAGTTTTGGCTTTAAATTGGGTAAACTGGTCTAACATGCCTGAGATTTCTTCTTTATAACTGTTTATGAGGGTTTCTGGGCCATCAGAATCGTTTGTTTTTGTCATCAAACTCCTCATGCATTCTGCCAAAATGAGGGGAGTAATGGCTTTAAAGTGCCTAGCCACTATTTTGCGTACTAGTTCATGCGTCCTGTATGGTTTGCTGGGAAGTTTCAACAAACAAGACACAATGGAGTGGTCCGACCAGATACAAGGGGCCTCATTACGGGTTTGGCGGTAGCCATGCTACTATTGGCGGCATGGCTGCAACCAAAACCGGGTCTGGGACTGGGTTCCCTGAATGGGGAATTACCGGACCATTCCGAGTTCGGAGGGCGCGGTAATTTCTCCGTCTGGGAACCCGGACCTTCCCCATTCCCATTTGAGCCCCCATAGGGCTCAATGGGAATGAGAGAGGGAGCTAACAACGGGCCGATTACGACTGGCCCGTTGTTAGCTCCCTGGCCCCCTCGCGGGACCCGGTAAGGACGCCTGGTTTTGCCAGGCGTCCTTACCGAGTCCCGCGAGGGGACCTCGTAATCGTGCGGAATGGTGTTAACGGGTCCGCATCCATTAGCAGAACCCGTTAACCCATTCCGCACGGGTCGTAATGAGGCCCAAGGACTGGCAATAACACTCTTCAATTAGGATGTTTCCACTGCCAACCCAGTCAAGGGTATGACCCTTAATTTGTGTTGGTTCTGAATTATGAATATTAATATGATGGTTCTTTAAAATTTTCTCCAGTTCCAGTGCTTTTTTGTCTCTACTATCATTTTCCAGAGGTTAAAATCTCCCAGTATAATCAGTGCTGAGTTAGTTGTGAGCAGAGGCACAACAATGTTAACAAAGTCATTGTTGAAACTTAGGGAGTTCCTGGGAGGTCGATAAAGCAGCACCAAGTTTATGCCATGATTAGGATTTGGAATTAGTTTTAAATGAACAATATCGCAGCCTTCACACTCAAGCTTAGCCTCATGAAGGCCAAGATGTTTCTTGCATATGATGGCCATCCCCCTGGGACCCCCTCCCCATGTTTCCCAAAGAACACATAACTGGGGGGGGGGGGCGCGTGCTCATTAGTAGGGCCATATACCTCAGGGAGCCAGGTCTCCGTGAGGCACATGATATCCACTTTATATTCCAGAATGTAATCGTGGATATCTATAGCGTGTTTCAATAAGTACTGATTATTCAATAGGGCCACAGTAAGTTTAGTGGGGCAACTCTCCTTTCCCAATGCAGCAATAGGCAAATGTAGGTTACCGATTTGTACACCATTATCATTTAGCAGAGAGGTTCTTACCTCATTTGTGCTGGATGACTTAGTGTCTTTTTTAGCAGTCTCGGCATAGTATTCCGGGGCAGGGCAGGAGCTAGCAGACATCATTACAATTTTTGTGGCATTTTTTAGGCACTAGATCGATCTTGCAAGACTTCTCAACGAGCGTGAGACGGTCAGTGGACTCCACTCTAGCCTTGGCTATGACCCTCAAAATGTCGGATATAGCCATTGAAGGGTGAGCGCAGAACTAGAGCCACGTCTACATACGTCCACGCATGGACTCCCACAGACTCGCTAGTTCCGTTACCACCAGCGCGTTCGCGCCAGGGGCTGGAAAATGAGCATTGAAAGAACTAAAATCCTGCTAGTAAATGTGGTTCTTTCACTTGCTCCTCACGTGTGTGCATGGAAAGAGAGAAACCATTTAGATATGAGATGAAATTTTAGCAAACTTTTTCAGTCTCTGCTAGGTCGATCATGACCAATAATGCATGCTACCTTTGCTGCTTGATGTAGAATATGGTCCAGACAGTAAGTCATGCCGTTTCAATGCCATATCTTTAACGAAAATTGGACTGAAAACAGTCAAGTAAAGAATTTGATTCAACAAACAACTGGAGTTCATATGAGGCTGCCTTCTCCACAATCTCGCGTGATATGCAATGTGTGTCGGGTTGTCACAACTATAGGCACCTTTGATATGTCTTAAGTTGCTTAGTCCATTAGCCATAATTTATTACTTGAGGGTAAGACCTCATATATTATGGAGTTTGCCATTTGTCAGGAGTGCCCAGCCTCAAGATTCAACTTGACCTTCCTGTTTCCTTCTGTAACTTGTACTTTTACTGAACAGATAAGGAAACAGTAAATGATCTACTAGTCCCAAATTGCAAAGTGAGATTGAGATGGAGGGCATATCTTCTCACTCTTGCCAAATAAAACCTTGATAGCTCTGCAAGGGCAGCTGTATGATACATTCTATTGAGCGCATTGATGTGCAATAATAGTGTCCTGAGGCCGTGTGCTGTGTCTCTTGGCAACTACCTTGGGTAACCTCGGTCAGGACTACTCCTCCTTCACTATTGACAACACACCTATCAAGGTATCCAACAACGTCAAAACACTTGGTGTCTACGTAGACTCATACCTCACCATGGACAGACACGTGAATTCCATTGCCACCTTATCAGCTTACTACGCCAAAATTATTAACACAGTCAGACCCTTCCTATCACTTCAGAACTGCCTTACCATTGCCAGGATCATAATTGGCTCCAGACTTGACTATTGCAACACCCTTCTAACCGGGACCTCCTGCAAAAACCTGACCACACTGCAACTGGCTCAAAACAACGGCCTGAGGGCAGCCACTGGAACCTCAAGGAAAGAGCACATCTCTGAAATTAGGAGGGAGGTTCATTGGCTCCCTGTCAAATAGAGAATCATCTTCAAAACACTTTACCTCGCACACAAATGCCTTCATGATCTTGCTCCCCCATACCTTGTCCAGAGAATTGTTAAGCACACCGCCACAAGAACTCTTAGGGGTACTCCAACATGACCCTTTTGCCAAAGACCAAAAGAATCTGTGCAGGGGTATCCAGCTTTCCCACAATAGCCGCCTCACACTGGAATGCCCTTCCACCCCACCTAAGAATGATTGAGTCTCACCAAGCCTTCCGCAAAGCAATCAAAACCAAACTCTTCATATGAATACTAATTTGAATGCTGTCTGCTGTCTGCTGTATTCCTAGTATGTTTACCTATGTACCTGCAACTAAGAGACCTCATGGTCACATGTAACCAACCTTAAGCAAAACTCTGCTACACATTCATGTAACAGCGCCATGATGCCTCTGGGCTGCATGTGCACTATACAAATGCAAATAAATAAATAAATTGGAATAGGTTTGATTTGCTGAAGATAATCCAACCACCTCGAGGAACATGTGACATTTCCACTTTCTTCAGGAATAATGGCAATTCAACGGCACACCCCTCTCTTTTATGAGGCACTGGGCAATCCTGAGCTCATATCCTTGATGTCTCTGTTTGTCACCTCACAGAATTACCCCTTGGACACAACAACACATGTATGTCTGGTGGTTTCTCTGCACTCATGTCTTTTATTGGCTGTGCTATTTTCTATATTGGGTGGTTTTTATGTGGTGGTTTGTTTGCACAGAAATGTTTATTGTAACGAGATGGCTCAAATTCAGGAAATGTTGCAAATGTCTGGGCACGTTAAGCTGCATAGATGGATAGATATAGAGGTCTTTTGAGCTGCAGCAAAATGTGTCATGTACATGGACTCGATCAAAGGTTGTTGCAGGCCTTTGTTCCGTGGATGCTGTGACATTGCCTTGAATTGAGTGAGCAAGAAGTTATGGAAACTTGAACACTTACTGTATTATTTCCTTGTCATAGCATGATGGGAAAACAATGTTCTATGATTTATTTCCTTATTTTGAGCAATTCGACCATCCGCACAATGGTTGTGTGCTCACCTGGGCTTTTCTGACATTTTAAATGAAATTGAATGATGTTAAATAAACCTCAGGTAAATGTGTGGGGCTAATCCACACACATGTTCCTATGATCACAGCACAGCATACGCATAGACGTGTGTACTCACAGCCTACAGGCACAGTCTCCCAGTCATATTTCGTTGGCATATGACAGGAGGAGTACACAATGTATCTCAAGAAGACAGAGAACCAAACCTTCCCACTGCCATGGCCAGCCTGATTAGCTAACAAAGGCTCCATGGATCTGCCCTGCAGCTGGTGACAGTGAATAACATGAATAGAATGTACTTTAAACAGGCCCACATGGGGCATGGCTGCAGAGGTTAACAAAAGAGGCAGGAAACCCCAACAACCTTCCAGATGCAACTTTGTCAACCTGAAGCCAGCTCCCGCCCTCACTTTCAATTGACAGTGAACTAACATGTCTGGGACTGCGTGTTTACCGTAGTTCACCCTGCAGGGGGACCCCATCCATAAGGTACAAAGACGAGGTTTGCAGGAGCCAGAGAGTGTGGTCTCACTGCAGCTTCAAGGGAGACCTGCTGCTTTAATCAGGAACGACAGAGACATCCATTAAGCAGAGAGACTCTTTGATCCACAAACAGAGAGCACGATGAGTGGGACTTACCATCACATGTTTTCACCCCTTTATCTTTCCTGTTGCAAAGCACTCTGGTTATGATCTCAGGCATACAGGAGATTGCTGATATGGATCCCAGGATTGGTTAATTAAGGTAGGGTTAGCCTACACCAATCACTGTGGTCCATTCAACTTTAAAAGAGGGCTGAGTGCCTCTTTTGGCAGATCATCTGTTTACTTCACCAGAAGCAGAAGAAACAACTAATCATTGGATGCTGGATGAAGGTTGAGTATCCCTTACATATTCTGCCAGTGAAGGAGGGCCAGGACCTCCAAGAGGGAAGATCCCTTTGTCAAACATTTCCCAGGGAACAGAGGGAGAAACCAAATCCAGACAGCCCTCCAGCAGCTCTAGAACCAGTACCCAGCCAGCACACAGCGTGTCCTGCTAGGCTCTGCAGAAAGCTTCCAAGGTGGGAAGTGCCAGAGAGGCTCTGAATCCGAAACCAATGACAAGGGAGCTGCCTGCAACACACTCCCCAGCTATGGGCCATCCACCTTAAAGGATGACACAAGCCCAGTGAAGAAGCTTGGAGAAGTGTATCAACAAGGATCTACTGACATCCCCTTTAAAGGAACATTTTTGAGTCAGTCGAGCCCCTCGAGCTGCAACCAATTGCAGCACTAACCGTTGTTATGCTGCAGTCCCATAAAGACTTCTGAGATACCTCGACCAGTGCTTCAGAAACGCTGACCAGCACTGAGACAATTCCTTGCCTGAGCTGCCATTGAGTCCAGCCTGCAGCCATCCATCCAGATTCTCTAACCAAACTTTTTTCCACCTGATACATGCAGCTGTCTCCCATCTTGAACTCTGTCACAGTGTGCAAAGCACCCTGAAACCGACTTTACTCTGTCGAGCACCAAGAACACCTACAGCACAAGGTGCATTTTGATTCTGTCCCACTAGTCCTTCTCTGAAGGCCCCTAGAGACATTTTAAGGCCTATTGCTCTCTTTGTGCTGAAACCAATTGTCCTTGAACTTTTGAGATTATTTACCATACCGACTACCCTCCTGTCAGTATCCAGAGCACATCCTGTTTCCTTCTTTGAAACTGTTTGTCCTGTGCATTCTTTGCAGGGTGTGGTATATTTTGTAGTGTTGCTAGAACTGTCTGTTGTGAAAACAATAAAGTAGATATATGTATACAACCTTGTTTGGGCAGTCCCTTTTTATCATTGGATAATAATTATATTTTCGCTGTGTTGCAAATAACCAACGATCCATGAACCTTTGGAGATAAGCCTTCTGTTCCATCCACATTACCAAAATTGCACAAGGATGTTTATAATTTGCTTGTGTTTCCAATCTGCTCAGAACCCTTCTGGTGTACTGGAAGTGTGCAGCTGATTGATGGTTTAGAAACCGATATTCACCCCTGAACCACTGGTGCCCCATATAAAGACTGGAGGGGGGTGTCTGTACTTCCGTTCTCTATATGGTAGAGGAGAGGCACAGAGGACCCCAGCCAAGATTCTCTATTATTGGTAACGTAGTCGAGCAATCAAGGCCTAGCTTCTCAGGAGATGATGCAGGCTGGTTCTTAAGTACAATGTAGTCCCCAAACCCCCACAAAGGAATGTCCACACACTGTATTACTGAAAACACAGTCTCTATATAATTAATATTCAAAGTTATGTAACCAGCAATAGAGATAGGAAGGAAAGCAAGATGGTTGACACGGTAGGCAGACTACTGGCCCCTACCACTAGGTACAGTTCTGTGTGGAGATCCCCCCACCTGGGCAACCTGTAAAATAAAGATATATAGCAGAAGCCCAGTCCATATATTGTTCAATAGCCTTATTTCCTCCTATTAAGGTTTTACCCCCCCCAATGTACCTGGTGGAGTAGAGTTCTTCTAAGACGTGTCGATGGATCCTTCTTGAGTAAATCCCTTTAAAGCAGGAGCCACGGATCGTCGAGAGGCGTCGAAGATGGTGAACTTGTCGTCGACGGCGGCGATGAGAAGTTCAAGGGTGCCGAGACCCCGATGTCGATCCAGGCGGTGCTCGTCAGTGACGTCCAGTGAGGATGAGGTGTGCGGGGCACCTCAGTGATGGATTGTTCAGGACCGCAAAGAGTTTCAGAAGAACTGTGGCCCAACAAGGTTGTCGAGTCGTCGAAGTCTTTGTGGCCTTTAGGTGGCAGGAAACCCACCGGCGGATTCTCCTCGGCGCGTTGGTCGTCCTCGACTTTCTCCGGCGGGACAAAGCGGTCGACGTTGCGGACAAGGGAGTCCTTGGATTCAAATGTTCTTAGGCAAAGGAGCGGGCGGCTCCGGTCATCGGCGGAACGGCGTCAAGTGATCCCCACGGCTGGGCAACACAACTTCAACGGGCCTCCAGCGGTTACACAAACTTGCGAACCCTGGTCGACGGCATTAGACTTCGACAGCGGCGAAGTCCGGGGGCTTTGCTTTGTTCTCCTCAGCGGTCCCGTCTCGGGTCGGCAGCCTTTCGAGGGTATGACTTCCAGGGAGCTTCGGCGAAGGTTAGCGGTGCTCGATGGTCCCTCGGAGCACGGGAAGAGGGCGCCTTACCAGGTCCTCTCTCGGATCAGTCCTTGACGAGTTCGGCAGCTTTCAGATCAGGTCGAAGCAAATGCAACAGCAAGTCTTCGTCTTCCAGCTGGGCATCGAGGATCAGCAGTTCCAGTTACTCTTCAAGTGTAGACACAGCTTCTGAACAATTTACAGTGGTGAGAGGACCCCAGATATACTATCTTGTCTCTCATCCACACTGCTGGGTCACTCTCAGCAGCCAATCATACAGAAGGGCATTCATGCAGTCAGTCATCCAATCAGGCACACACTGCATTCAGGCCAGTTTCGGGCAGGGCTGTCTCAGTCTTTGTCTCTCATACCAGAAACCAGACAGCCACACCAAGAAGTGCATATTGGTCACACACTCCATTCACCCAGGTCCCACCCACAGGGCGTACCCACAACATACAGTCACTGGGAAGGCTCCAGTCAGTCTGGATTGGACTTCACAACAACACCATATATGGAACTTCCACCCAACAGCCAGTCAGGGGGAAGGGACAGAGTCGGGGCTTCCCAGGACTTTGGGAAAACAAGGTAACAGGTAATAGAAAGCAAGGGGCCACAGGGGCCATCTGGCTTTCCATCAGGAATCAACTGACTCCAATGGCAGGGCCGGGGTATCCCAAAATGGAGGCTACTCAGCGCACCTGTCAAATTCAGCATGGAGCTGCCACCAGCCCATACCCTGCTCTGCGGGCCACCCACAGGTGCCCAAAAACATACACTAGGGGCACAGAGTTGTACCCCCACCCATGGGTGCCGTAACGGTATCCCACGGGTCTGTTCACCAAACCAAAAGAGAGAGAGCTGCACCGCCAGGAGTCCCACATGAACACCTGCGTGGAAAATATGACAGAACACACGATAAAAAGGCAGTAAAGGACAAGGATACGGAGGCCCTGTCCCTCCACTGCATTTCCAGCATCACACCCCAGAAGTTGATTCATCACACTTATGGCACACCAGGCACATCTTGACCCCACTGTCAGTATGATTAGCAGCATACTGTTGTTTTCACTCAGCTAACATGACACTTCATGATATGTGTGGATTTTCTATAAGGCTACAGTTTCTGTTGTGATGCTTCATTCCTAATGGTTATTGATCGGAAACAGTGGTTTCTTCTGGATTATTGATACAATGACCTTATCAGAAAGGTTCAGAAGGGCCAACTGCAGACTGCAACATGTGTTTCGAGGGGACATATTACTACTGAGACACTATGAACTCTCACCTATCTGCTATGCCTTCACAAATTTTTTTAATTCAGTTTATTTATTTATTTTATTTTATTATTAATGTGTTATAGTCTATAAATAGACTTTAAGATAAAACCATTTCAAAACAATTTACAAGACATAACAATTTCAAAGCAATTTACAAAATACATCAGAACATACAATTTGCAATAGATGAAAAGTAAAAGGAAAACCAGACCAATGTACATGAATTTTACAACACCTATCTTCCCAATAAGCGGCAATACACCTAAATCAGGTCGCACTTAAAACATATATAGGTTTCACTCACTCATATTCAAGAAAAACAAAGCAGATACAGGATCTTATTTTCCAGTAGCAAATGGCAAGTAACTATTATTCATTACTTTCCAACAAAATAGAAATATGGAACCTTCTGCCCAAGGATTAATTTCATCCAGTCAAGGAGATCAATTCAAATGGATATTTCCAATACGCTCTCAATAGATAACCATACATTGTACATAGCCAAAAAAAGTTTGATGTTTGTTGAGTTAATAGTGCTGCGGAAGAAGGCTGTTGTAGCTATGTACTCACAGTTATGAACATATTCACCATAGTGGGGCAAATAAGTTGTTAATAATTTGGGACAGTTCATAGAACATGTTTACCTGTTTCAACTGTTGAGTGGTTCTTACAAAGCCGGCAATAGCATTCCGAATAGGGAATCTGTTTTACTGGGCCTACATTGGCCAGCACCGGGAGATGGTTCAACCTAAGCAGCAAGATGAATAGTCTTACTCTCACTGCCAGACATAAGTTGAGGTAAAATCGAATTTTTTAAAATTTATGTTGCATATACGTGATAAAGTGG
Organism: Ambystoma mexicanum; assembly: GCF_040938575.1. NCBI lineage: Eukaryota > Metazoa > Chordata > Amphibia > Caudata > Ambystomatidae > Ambystoma > Ambystoma mexicanum. The sequence goes on from NC_090932.1 coordinate 1,209,881,747, forward strand.
TATTTCTTAAGTTTTTCCAAGTGAGCGTAATTCTCAAGCCAATCACCCAGGTCAGCTTTTTTTTGTAATTCCCTCTTTGATCTAAGAGTAAATTCCAAGCACGAGTATACCACCCAGGTTCTTCTCAGTATTAACTTTCAGGAGTAATTGCCCAGTATGTCTAATAATCTCTTTACTCATGGTTTTCATTAATTGGTTACCAGTTTTTCTCAACATTAGAAGATACAGTTCAGCCCTTTTCTTGAGAACCTGTGATTTTAGAGGAGTTAAGCCTAATTCAAGCCTAATGATGGCCATTGATATGCAGTTCAGGAGACCAAGAATTTTCTTCCAATATTTATTTATTTATTATAACTTGTGTTCAGCACTGGCCATACCCAGAGGTTCTTGGAGCACATTACAAGGTTCAAAGGCTTAAAAAGTGGGAGGGGAGACAAAAGTAACACAATGGGGTCATTACGAGTTTGGAGGCAGCCATTGTGCTAGAAGCACAATGGCTGCCTCCAAACCCGTGTCGGGTCCATGGTGTCGGAATGGGGATTTACTGGGACATTCCGACCCTTGCGGACCTGGTAAGTCCCCATTTCGAAAACCATTCCCCATTCCCATTGAGCCCCATTGGGTTCAATGGGAATGGGGAAGGAGCTAATAACGGGCCCGCAAATTAGCTCCCTGGTCCTTTAACGGGTCCCGCTAAGGGTCGACCGTTAAAACCAGCCAGCCCTAGTGGGACCCGCTAAGGGACCTCGGAATGCAGCAGTAGGGGGCTAACAGCACTGGCATCCTTACCGGTGCCGTTAACCCCCTAACGCTGTACTCGTAATGACCCCCAATGTCTTTCAGGATAGGATAGAAAGATTAGGATAGACAACTGGTAGCAGGGCAGGTGGAGGGGTGGAGTTATGTGTGGGCAAAAGGTATGTTGTGAGGCTCTTTATGAAAATAGAAATGGAAGGTGCAGTAGGGTGTGAAGAGGTAGGGTGTTCCATTTTCTTGGTGCCCAGTGGGTAAATGTTTTTTGTGTGCATTTTAGGTTTCAGGGTGGAATGTGTAGGAGATTCTGACTTGCTTGCCTGTTTTTTGTTTGGGTAATGGGTTTGATTTAGTCATGAAGGTAAGATGGGGTTTTATGGTGGATGACTTTGAAACAATGCTGAGTCATTTGAAGACAGTTCTTTGAGGTACTGTTAGGGAGAATTCTCTGGTAAGGCTAATTTCCCAAACCTAGTGAGTCCCCCAGCAGCTTTGCTGGATTTTTGGGGTTTATTTTTTTGTCCTGTTAAGAGTGAGACTCTTTTTCTCCCACTCTTAGACATTATTTGAGGTGTTCCTTTGACTTTGTATGTGTTGTATGGGCTATGGGGTCCTTTACCCCATAGGGCTTCATGTGTTTTTGGTATGTGGGTAACACAGCACCCTCCATGCAGTAACCCAGGGGTGTCGTAGCGACCCCCAAACATAGACTCCATACCCTGGGACTGACTACTGTCTCCCAGGGCATGTAAAGTCACCATTGGCTTTACTAGTCTTAAATTGTGACCAGAACCAGTACAAACCATCATATTGTGGACGTACTGGTTGGGGCAATTCGATTGCCCCGGGGTCTGTTGTTCGAGGGGGCACTGTCCAGTCCCCCCGACCGAGTTTTGGCTGGTGGAAGTGGATACTACTTTTTATATTCGACCGCGAAAATATTCCTATGGGATTTTCCCATTGTTCGAGGCTACGACTTTTTAATATACCCTCGAACATACCGCCAGTTTATTAAATTAATATAAATTCATCGGTTGGTATTTTTTGGTGAAACTCAGTTCCAAAATGGCGTTTGTGTTCGCTTCTGTGACTCAAACCCAAGTCGAGCCCTTTGTTCCACTTTTTGGCGGTCTTCTCCACAGAAGCCTCCAAAAGTGCTGCAACTATGTCTGGGTATCACAGGGGGTGTGGGAGGGGGTTTAGGCACCCTGGACTGAGTTGCCTCTGCAACTCAAGTCACACTATGGTGTGATTGGCCCAGTGGTGAGCCGCTCAGCTCGCCACTTAGCATGTTTGAGTGACAGCTAGGACTGATGAATGGCAGTTTTCTGCAGAAAAGCAGGGCTTTGGGGACTGGGACTTCAGACGTCGCCACAGGACCAAAGAATCCGAAGAGGGAGAAGCTGAGCCGACCTGCAACAACGACACCACTGGTGGAGCCCTGCTAAGCCGTCTCACCACTTTTCCAGACGACAGAGGAGATCTTCAATCCGAAGAGTCTTCTTCCTTTGACTGGTGGGGATAACCAGTTTGCCCGCCTTTTCGCCTTCCCGGATCATCTCGTGGCCGCCTTGCCTGTGCCAAGCACCCCGGCAACTGGAATACCACGTTTTCTCCACTACCGCGAATAAAAGGGTAGTACCTTTTAACCGGAGAACTCCGCTGCTGGTTTCTTCCCTGGCAGTGCAACGACCTTCAGCCTTCCTCCACGTCGAGATCATCTCTTCCTCTGGACGACACCGCGACTTGCACCCGCTGCCAGGAACAACTGCCCCCGCTGGAGGATCCTCCACTTTTAAGGTACTGTGTCCGCCTGGCCTCCCTCGCAACGGTCTGTGTGGGGTGACTCTTAAAGCCTCAATTTACCACTTGGGTTGGCCCTAGGATGGCTAACTGAACTTTTCTAAACTGAACTGATTCCTTCCTGAACTCTCTGCAAGACTCTCCAAGCCTTTTAAACTGTGTGATCTTGGGCGCTTTGGTGTTCTACTCTCTCCAAGAGGGAGCCTGGCCTCTGAATTTTTTGCTCACAAGTAGACTTTGACTTTTCTGCCTTGCTGAGTGCTTCTGAAGGTTTGTGTGGTGTGCTGTTCCTAATTTCTGCCTTTTCCCTCCCTTTTTCTTAAACTTATTGGAGTGCCATCTTTAGTTAAGCACTCACCTCTGTCTGGAAATAAGTGGTGTTAACTAAGACTTGTCTAATAAGGAAAAAGGGATGTACATATGATAATAGTGACTGTGTTTTGGAACTTACTTATAATAATAGTGCTAGAGTATTTCTAAGTGTGTGTTTAAATAAATAATTATATACTTGATACCAAAGCTCTGGTCAGTGTTTGCTTGTGCTCCTGTATTTTGGTACCTATCTTGTATACTCTATATACTGTCTAACTCTTCTTGAGAGAAGTCTGGCTGCTCAGCCACAGCTACCAGGTAAATCTGGGTGGTACAAACTGCTACCAGTTGGGTTTTCTGCCAACACCTGTAGTCTTAAGCCTTTTGCAGTGGTCCCTAAGGGAACTGCACAGGTTTCTGCCTAACAGGTACAAGAAGCTATTGGAGCTGGGCGAGAGCTCTGGTGATGTGTGAGTGTTTGTTGTTTGGGTAGGGGGAGGGTGGGTCTGGCTGCTGCATTATGTATGGCTTGTAGGGGGAAACTGTACTGCTGAGAATTCAGTGAGGAGAACATGGCCATAGTGCTTATAAGTGAGAACTAGTACTTGCACTGTAGTGCAGAAGTAATTAGGAGGACGGATGTCTCTGACCTTATGTAGAAAGTGCAGTTGTAGATTTCATGTTTTGGTGACAGCAGCAATTGGGTTTGTGAAGATAAGGTTGGGGTCAATGGTGGAGCCAAGGAATTTGACAGGTGTGGAGGGAAAAATCTTTGGATTATCTGTGATGCATGGGTGAGTTGGGATTTGTGTCTGATGGGCAGGGGTTGAGTATGTATTCTGTTTTGGAAGAGTCGACCTTGAGGAAATGGGTGACAATCCAGGTAATGGGGTTGGGAAGACAGCTTTTGAGGTGAGAGGGATAAGATTTGGACATACACTTGTCGGTCATATGCGTATTGGTGCCAATGGACAGTGTGTTTGCTTTGAGGGGGTAGTACTATGTGAGAGACCAGTTGATGTTTTTAAGCCAGTAGGGAGCAAATGTGATGATACAATTCAATGTAACTTGAGGTTGGCATGCATTATGCCGGAAGTGTGCAGGTTTTGTTTCGATAATAACAATGCAGATGTCTGTGTCTTTTGCAGGTTGTTCTATAGTTTGTTAATGGTTGTATTCATTTAATTTCAATGGTTATTTCGAGTATTGCAAGATAGACATAAGGTCGGATGATCTACTTATGCCTTTGTAGACTTTGGTGTACGGATGTTGTTAAATCAGAGTAACCTCCATATACATTAACATACTAAATGTGTCAAGACATTTTGGCATAGTCGAAAAATCTGCTTTGGAATCTGGCCCATGGACAGAAGGGTGTAGCCAATGTCGGGCTGTGTGCACTACTGTGTCTAGGCAATGCATTCATCTGCAATAACATGATGTACAATGCCATATCCAGACCCAGGCATACTTGCAAGAATGTTGATGAGTGACTCAACTTTATGGTGATCACAAACTGAGCATCACAACCACTAGGCTCCATCTTGGCTCTGGGCTATCAGGCAAGCCCAGGGATCGACAGGTAGGGGCCCCAAGGAGAGGTGGTTGACCATTACTGACATCCACCTCTAAACTTCTCTGCTTTAGTTGTTGTCATCTTTTTTGTCATCTTTTTTTAAATGCAAATACAACTATAGAAACAGACCCCACAGTCAGTCTTGTGTCAGAATAATTTTCTAATAATTCCTGTGTGGAATTTTATTTTTGCAAATATGTATTTAGCAAAGGCAACTGGGCACTGTTTTCACAAAGCAAATTAATGAAATTGCTTCGCGTGCAGTATATGTTGCACATGACCAGCTATTCCATTTAATATGCCACAGGAAACTGCATTTCTCAAATTCTTAACAGTTCCATACATGTGTATAGTTTTACATGTATTTTTAGCAAGGGTGAACAGCAATGATCCGTCTTTGTGCACTTGGGGTTTTGCTTAGCCTTGCCATTATCTGTTGACTCAATTTGCTCTTGGCCATGACAAGGGGGAGCCCCGTAAACAGAAGAATATCATATGATATCACCGGTCACAATATGCCTTGCGAAAAGACCAACGTTGTCTTTTGTAGTTAAAAAATGCAGCGTGAGACATAGATTTCAGCAATGTGTCGTGCCTTGGCTGCAGGCTAGCTCCTGTCACAGGCGTTGCTGTTCTTTAAGATCATCAAAGGACAGAAGCCAGTTGATGGACATCAGTCAGGGTCTCAGCAAACATCACATTCATGAAAGGCTATTAGCTCGGGGCTGGTTCCTCCAAGACAGTAAAGCCTCCAAGCCAGAAACTCGTATTTATTTTTAAGGTGACCATTCATTCTTCCAGTCCACAGCTGCTGCCTTATTTATTTTAAACAATATATTCCGTGAGGAATGTATTCGCTCATTTGCAGTAGTATTCTGAATTACTAGGAAGACTTCAGTGGAACGATCAAAACAGCATATTTCACATAAAACCCTATTCCCCGAGCGTTTTATCATAAAGACACTGAGGATATCACACAGAACCGTCTATCTCTATAGGATATCACACATAACCTTCTATCTCTCTGCAGAGTTATTTAGGAAACACTACAGAATTGTGTAAAGTTTTGCAGAATATTTTTCTATAAGAAGTGTACTTAACGCTCACACCGGAAACCAATTTAAAATGCTGACTTCATGAAACTAACAAAAACGTGTTGACACATATTTAATGATCTTCATATACTCTATGTTTAAATGTTTTATGAGTTCAAACAAAAAATAAGGCTCATATTCTAACAATATAGAGGTATGGACAATTAAGAAGTATACCAGAGCAATTCATTAAAAAAATCCCCAGAGGTGGGAAGGACACTCATGTGGAAAAATAACATATTCAGTGTATATAATTGGACAGGATCATTAAACACTTTCTGTATGAAGCTATCCGAAAATGGCACAAACCAGTTACATATGTTTTCTTCTAAATGCAGTTGCTTGGTATAGAATGTTGGACAAGGATCGGCATAAGCGTTTCCAAATCCATGAAGGCACAGGGTCATCCTACAACTCATTTCATTTTGTATGCAGGCATCCTGCTCCCTTCATTATAGAGCAAAGCCTGTGTCAGACATAGTGATGGAAACATATCAGGGCTCCTGGTTATGTTCCCATTCTGCCCAGGAGGGCTATATGATGAAAGAACAAATGAAAAGGGTCAATCTTACCTATATGTATGCCCCGATAGTTTGTTGTATACAAGATACAAGACACACCTTATTGTGTTGGTACAACATGTTTGTATTCAAAGGTAATGACCTAATGGTCTGATTGCACACATAAATATAGAATTTTCCATTGAAATACATGAAACAAATACATGATGTTGTAAAACAAACATTTTTGAGATAATTAAGACTCAAAATGCAATACAATGGAGTTAGACAATACAAAAGCTACTAATGTGTAGTGCCACAACAGGGGTCAAAACAATTGTTGCCATGAAATAGAAGACAACATGAAAAATGTCAATATGAGCAGGGTTAACAATTTTGCACTGCACTTAGGATTGAGAAATCGTCTACAAAGATGTCTTTCGGCCTTCATTGGCTGTTGTGACAGCCGTTCTTGAGCAGGCCTTCATCAGGACGAAAGGATGCTGGATGGACTGCTCTCTGTGTGTGCTGCCTATAAGATGAAACAAAAGGGCCAGTGTCAGTACTTGGGTATCAAGGGATAGGTAAGGCAAAGAACATCACAAGTGACTTATGTATCACTGAATGATTAACTATCTTACTGTGTCGGAGAAAGAGTGATTCTGCACAGATACAAACAAGTGAGTACCCGTGATGAATTGGGTAAACTCTTGACTGACTTCATACTTCTCATTGATGAAATACAACCTGTGTGACGAAGGCGGGTGTCAGATCTGAATAATAAATATAAGGGCCTCACTTCTAATAGTATAAGCCAAGAATGAAATCTAAATGGCTTACCTCTATGAAATACAGTGTATCTAGAAGGGAGGTTGTGTGCTCAACGTTCTTTTATGTCTTCTAAAGTTGAACCCAGTGGGTTGACCACTGATTATTAGCGGGCTGCTGCCTCGCTGGGTATACTTCGTTTGGTACCAGTCCCTATGGGGTCTGTGTGAAACATAGAAGAATGGTTGAATAACCCATGCCAATGTTATGGTGGTACTTGTGCATAAGAGTACAATTGCTAGATGCATGCACAGAAATTACTTTAATTTCACTCTGTCTCAGTGAGCAGAGTGATGTGCTGCCGTACTTTTATAGCAATGGCAACGTGTCTCCCGCAGTTGTCCAACTTGTATGGGCGTGTAATTCAGAACGGGGCACAGAGTGCGTCTCTGTAAAAAAGTAAGATGAGAACATAGCTCAATAATCCCTATGTGCAGGATCATGGTATATTCCCGAAAAGTGCACCTTGTACGTGCTGTACCATAGGGGAACACTTACCTTCGCGAGTATGCAACCGCGTCGTCAATCAGGGACAGCAATGAGCCATTGTCATGGCGACTGGTGTGTTTATAGCAGTCGGCCATTTTGAATTGCATACGTGGCAGTACCCCACGTGTCGCTGATCTGTGACTCATTCGGTATTGATATATTACATGCCAATCAATTATTGATGCTGTGTTTCTAATAATTGACACAATCATACTTGAACAATTATTTCTTTAAAAATTGTTGTTGTGGAATGTTTGTCATGGCAACCATCAGTCCGGCCTAGTCTGTCTTCTAAAAAATGTGCTCGCTCATCCAAATTTGTGAGATACAGAGAAAAGATGTGCCCATAAGATATGGTAAAAACATATTCAGAATTATGGTCGTATTCTTCCAAAAGGGGGACCCAGAAACCCGTATTCTGAAATTATTAAGTGCAACTTATGTCCCGGTTCTTACATGGTCTAACGGGTATAAGCACTGCTTAGCCCGTGTGAGGGGAACCTTAATGGTCTATCTATCGACAGGTGTTGGTACTGTATAGTGTAATACTATCAGGGACCCGAATAACTGGATTAGTGACAGAAATCCTTTTTGTGCATACATGCACTGCAGCTGAACAAGGGCATTCAGTGGGATGTATCGCTATACATGATTGTTTACCTGAACATCTGAAATCAGACACATTAAGTACATCATTACACTCTATTGTTCTCCACCCGGGGTTCAGGTGTCCCGAGTCACGTCTATTCAGCTGCCATATTTAAGCCCTCATTTACAGTGTTTAGCTTTCGAACCCATATTTCTTCAAGTTGTACCAGGGCTTTGTTGACATCCACTCCCCTCACTGTGGGTTGCAATTTTTGTAAAATGAACCATTTGAAGTCTGTGTCACTATGTTTTTTTTTTAACATAGTGCTCCACTAGATGTTTGGCTGGTACCTTATTCCGGATACATGAGCAGTGTTCTGAAATCCTCATCTTCACCGCTGTGATTGTTTTGCCTAGGTAGAGTAGGCCGCACGGGCACTAAATCACGTAGATCACAAGTTTCGAGTAACAGTTGGTATATTCGTGTAGTTTCCATTTGACGTTCTTGTGTTCAAAGGTTCGTATTTGTACTGTTAGGGCACAGGCTTTGCAGTGCCCACATTTGAAGTGGCCATGCCCAGGAGGAAGACTCCGGATTAGTAATGATGGTTTTTGGAATGTGTGTACCAAAGATTGTTTCAAATGTTTGTTTTTTTAAAAAGCAAAACAAGGTATTTTGTTCAGGGTTCCGTGATGCTTCACTAAATGCCAGTGCTTTTTCACCGTTTTTTGGATTAGACTGCTTAGAGGGCTGACGGTGGTTACACAAACCAAACGCATCATGCCCTCCTTGTTTTTGGTCTCCAGGAATATCTATCGTGGAATATTTGCCGCTCCCCTTTTGGCATCTTTGATTGCCTTTCTTGGGTGTCCTCTGTGGGCAAGCCTCTTCTTTAGTGTGGTAGTATTTGTATGGAATGTCTTAGGCTCTGTGCAGTTGTGCCTCAGCCGTAAAAATTGCCCATAGGGCAGGTTATATTTCAGTCCATCAGGATGGTAGCTGCTGAAATGTAGTAATCTATTTCTGTCTGATGGTTTCCTGTAAAGTTCAGTAGCAAGTTTGTTGCCTGATCTGTAGATATGCACATCGAGAAAGTTGACACTGTGATGCTTCCATTCTATGGTCAAATTGATCTGCTAGTTTCATTGGTTTAGCCATTGGTGAAACTACACGAGCCACGCAGAGGTTCCTTTCCAGACGAGGAGGATGTCATCTATGTAACGTTTCCATGTTACATTGTTTTCAAGATATGGATTGTCAGTTGAGTAGATGTTGTCAATCTCATATTTTGCCATATATAGATTGGCAACATCAGAGGCGAATGTTGCCTCCATACTCACTCCGTTCGTCTGCTTGTATATCTGTGTTTTGAAGAGAAAGACATTCTCTGACATTGCTATTCTGATGCATTCTAGAATGAAGTTGGTTGGTATGGAGTTGATATCATCTCTCTGGTTGAGGAAGACTTGCATGGCTTCAAGGCCTTGCTTTTGAGGTATGGAGGTGTGAAGGGCGTCAATGTCCATTGTGGCAAGTATCTGGTCATCTTCCATCACAATATTGTTCAATAATCGATTGGTGCTAGTTGTGTCCTTCAGGTAGGAGGGCATCTTGTTGACAAAAGTTTTAGGAACACGTCACTATATAGGGACAAAGGTTCCAAAAAGGATTCTCAAGCAGACACAATAGGTCTGCCAGGAAGATTTGTACTGTTTTTGAGCACCTTTGGTAAGATGTAGAATGCCGGTTGGCGTGGATGCGTCCTGTTCAGAAAAATCAGTTCATCACCGCAGATCCAGCCCTGATGTAGGGCGTATTCAGTGAAGGCTCTTGATCTCCTGCTGTATGGTTCTGGTTGGGTCCTGGGTCAGCATCCTGTATGCGTCCTGATCACTAAGTAGACTTAGACACTCGGTGCCAAAATCCTTGATGTCCATTACAACAATCCCCCTGCCCTTATCAGCGGGCTTTATGATGATGGTGTGGGTGTCTTGTAGAGATTTTAGGGTGTCGCTTTCTTCACGGACCAGGTTGTCTAAGTAATAATTGCTTGTCTTAAACCCAGCCATGACAGTCCTAGTGACTATTTTTTCAAAAGCCTCTATTTCGTAGGGTATGGTATGAGGTTGTGGATAGAAAACAGATTTTACTTTCAGGCCCGTGATGTTTTCTGGCTTTGATTGGGCGTCTGTTGGTTCCAATAAATCTGTTCTTCGTGATTCTGGAAGATGTATTTCAAAGAAATATTTCAGTCGAATGTTTCTAAAGCATCTCCTTAACTCGAGTACTGTGTCCAACTGTCTTGTCTTGGTTGCAGGAACGATTGACAGTCCTTTCTCCAAAATGTTTGTTCTGCTGCTGTGATTAGGTGTTAGGATAAGTTGCAGACTGGTATGCGCTCATTTGCCCCTGATTTTGGTGCTGGTACCACTTGCGAGTTCTCATCTTGGGGCCCGAGACATAGTGATGGTTCTTCCCTAGCAACAGCTCGTAAGGAACTGGTGAAAAAAGATGTACATCATCGATTTACCGATTTTCTAGAAAAGCTCATCTCATCTTTCAAATTCCCAGCCCATCATTTTTCAGCTTCAGTATTTCATTCGCTAAAAATGTAATTTATATTGTGTGGCCTCAGTGATTAATTGGACTGACTCTGGTCAAGTTGCTTGGGTACAAGTAATCAAAGGTTATTGGTTTCTTTCTGTGAATGGCTCTATTTGAACCTAAGGTCTTATGACCACTCAGATCCTTACTATTTATTGCAAATCTGCTGGGTAGTTCACCCGACCTAATAGGATCTTCTACTTCTTTTCTGATCTTTGGCATTCCATGTTTGAAAAGACCTAACCCTAAAAATCATTAGACCTCCTACCAATGTTCACGTGTTCATCATTTGCTGTCTTTATTTGACTGTGGTCTGTTATAGGACTCAAGATTCTTAGTTTTCGAAAGTATAAGCTGAAAATGATTGTTGTCTGGGATGAAATTGCCTATGCATCTGTGAATAGTTTTTGCTGTAATGCATGTCTTGCTGTGTTTCAGAAGCAGAATACGGATGAGCTACCTTTTTCATCACGAATATGACTCATTTTGTAATCAGGATAGGATCTATTTTTCTTATTAGGAAAATTAATAATGCATTGGAAAGAGACTGTTCCATGTTTACAGTGATGGCTGATATCCTTTCCATGGTGGTCCTTTTCATGTGACCAGATAAGCTTTCTACTGCTACCTAGTAGGCCTGTGTGCATTTAGTTGAAATGTCTGTCTAAATGGGATTCCACAGGGGTAGCGCCCCCGGCAGTATGTGATTCTGAGAATTGTGACCTTTGGCTACTGGATACTTCCATCAAGGCAATACTGCTGGCGATCATTAACTTACAGCCATCAAGGGCTCCCATCGCAAACCGACTGGCTAATGTGGTCCTAACGAGTGATCCTGAGGGTTGGGCACCTTGGCTGAAGGCCTGATTTGATCAGGTATGTCATGAACACACCATAACATCCACACAGAGGCAGTCTGTTCTTGTTCCTGTCTACAAGAAGGGAGAAAGGTCTCAGTCGGAAAATAACAGGCTGTTTTCCATGTTGGACGTAACTGGGAAGCTCTTTGCAGACTTTGGGCCTCATTACGACCCAGGCGGTAAGTTACCGCCTGGGCCGTGACTTTACCACCATGGCGTAAACTACGTTTACGCCATGGTGGTTGGCGGATTTACTGCCCCATTCCAACCTTGGTGGGGCGGTAAATCCCAATTTTCCCATTTACCCTTCCCCATTCCCATTTTGCCCCATAGGGCAAAATTACGGTGCGTAATTAACTCCATGGTCCCTTAGCGCCATGGATTTTAACACCTGCTAAAAGCAGTATTAAGGGCAATTGAGGCCTGGGTTACTGCTGAGAACATCATGTATGATCTACAGACCGATTTCCGTTCAAGCTCATCAAACACGCACAACATACACCTTTTAGACTAGCTCATCTTAGAGGCTACACAAAAAGACGCCCCTGCCTTATACACAACATTTGTTGATTTCAGGTCGGCTTCCGACCTTGTGAATAGAGCCAGGCTCTGGAGCAAAATGGAGTCTATGGGGTGTCCAGCATGGCTTGTGGACATGACCAAGAAGCTCCATGAAGCGACAGGAGCTAGGGTTCATTTGGATAACGACAGAGGGTTGTCCTCTTCATTGAAGCTTAGCAGGGAAATCAAGCAGGGTTGTATGTTGGCTCCCCTGCTATTTAACATGTATTTTTCTGACCTTCCTGAGAGGATGTTGCCTGCTCCCAATTGCCCCCAGGATTGGACAAATGAGAGAAGCGTGTATGTTGTACGCTGATGACCTTGTCATCTTCGATCATACTATTAGTTGCTGCAAATCTATGCTGAACTCCCTGGCCGGTTATGCAAAGGAGAATGATCTTGAAATGAATATTGAAAAATCAAGACCCTTTTAATATCTGTGAAAAAGGTAAAGAGGGTAAAACTTGACTCTTCCCTGGGATACGTGACATACGTAGACCATTACCCCCATCTTGGGCTGGAAATGTGCAGGGCCTACTTTATCTTATATTGTTGAAAATAAGAAGAGGAAAGCAGCACTGTTGACCCAACACTTCAATAGGGTTGCCCACCAGACTACAGAATACTCCCTCAATCCTTTATAAGCAGTGCTTCTGTCTGGCTATTTTATATAGACTTGAGGCACTGGGGATGAAGGATTTGAGATGGTTGAATTGTCTTGAGAAAGCTTCTGAGACTTAGACCTTCTGTGCCTATGGAGGTTGAAAGCATAGAGCTGGGTTTGATTTCTCTGGGAGGACAGGTAGAAAGAAAGAAGGCAGAACGTTGCTTGAAGGCTAAAATGTCACTGTTGACTTGTTTTGAACATTTAAGGTGCAGACTGTGGGACAAGTGTACACTCGAACAGTGACACGTTCGATGACCTCGTGTTATCAACTTTCCAAATGATTAATTGGTACCCAAACTGGAAAATCAGGGGTGGCTTTCAAAGTTTAAAACTATCATTCAAAGCCAAATTCGATCAATTTGATTGGAACAAACATTATGAACGCATTGCTGCTCTAAAGAGTTTGAGCAACGTAACTAATCTGGTACATAGTTACAGAAGACCAGAATCTTATATTATTTTGAGTCCCAATCTAGAAGTGCGCTGGCTAATGCTGCACCTACCTATAAATGAAGTCCGGCTGCTATTTATTTTGGGTTTGCAAATGAAAATATCGATGGAAAATTGATTTATTGTCGTATGTGTAAGAAAAGTGATAGTTTGGAAACTTCAAAACATCGGTTCATTGAGTGTTCTAAAGTAAACACACTTTACATGTGCACATATGTGAATCTCGCTCACAAGTACTACTCCATTAAATCTGCTGACTTTTGGGCTTAATGTTTGAACTCTCACTCAGGGTGAGTCCACATTGCACTGCACAGTGTCTGGTGCCACATAGTAAAGATGTTGCCTACTATCATTGTCCCCCTTAGTCACCATAAGTAATGCTGGAAAATATGTATTAAAGTATTAAATAAGTGTTTGTGCTAATGACCAACTAAAGGTATTTTGCACTATCCTAGGCTCAAACATGCATATTTGACTAAAATGACTTTGACGGTCCCTGCGATAACATTAAATCAACTCTTCTATAGGTGCCTTCTCTGTGAAACTGTCAGTAGATAGCTGTTTTAGATAGAAAATGTTTTCGGCGGATTGACCCATTTTTATTTCATTTGTATTACTGTCTTTTACTATGGTTCGTACTTATGCTTGAAATAGCCTGATTTGCCAGCAATTTATCTACATTTTTGTATGAAACACTTTATGTTTGTAAAAAGTCAAATTGACTTAATAAAATAATAATAATACATAAAAAAATATATATATTTTTAGGGCATGAGGATATCCCATTGTGTTTAAAAAATGTGAGACCTATTTTAAAAGTCCTTTTTATTGAGTCTAGTATTCATCTGTTGAGTGTCACCTTTGCCTGTCACTTTCTAGTGTCACAATGGAGACTGTTGAGGAAGATGCTGTTGTTTGAGCTCTCTTCCCACCCTGTCATCCATATCTTTAGATGGCCATGAATGAGTTGAGCTTTCTGCTTTCAATTTATTTGAGGAAGTTTACAGTGCCTAGCTTGGTGCCACCTGGTTGTTGGGAGTCTGATCATTTTATTAATTCTTCTCCCTCAGGTGAGTCCTTGTAACTATAAGCATGTTTAAAAAAAAAACAATTGCCCCTAAATGGTTGTGGGTTACTGTGATTCGTGAGAGAGTGTCATCCTGTGTTCAATCCAGCTGCTATAAATTCAGAATTGCAATTATGGACTCCTAAGCCATTTCAGAGGATTGGTCCTGATTGATGGTTGTGGTCTCAGTCATGGTTCGGTGTAGAAAGGGTGCATTCCATCGGTTTTGCTCTAATTGGTGTTGGTGTCTCTATGCCTGAGATATCAAAACTCCCCAACTTGGCCTACAATCCAATCAACTGCTGTTCTTAAAATATTTTCTTTGTTTCTGCCATCTGGTTTTTCGCCCACTCTGGAGACAATTTCCAGTGTGATCCATGTTCCCTTTAATATGATTAACAGGAAAAATTGTATCTCAGCATTAAGGAATCAGCATTTTATAAGATCATAGGGTGGAATGAAACCTCAGCATCAAGATTTTGCCAGAGACCACAACACACAGAATCATGATGAAGCTCACCCAGCAAATATGTCTGCTTAAGTGCATGAACTTCCAGAACTGGTATAGGAGATAGCTGCATATGCTACGCTAGGACAGTGAAGACAATTTCTGGTCTAATGACGTAAAACATCTTGCTCAACACAAGCCCTGACCTTAGCCTATTTTTTCAGCCACCATATTGAGACAATGAATCCAGGAAAGGGGAATTGTATTAGTGCATGACCTCATTGTTATCATATTTTTACAAAAGCATAATATAAAATATGTACATCAACTTTGTATTGACATATTACATTTCTAGTGATATGGTGTATGTGAACATATCGCTGATCTACCATGCCAATCCCATTAATATATCTCGGACAAGAAACAAGCTGTTATTTATCTGAATAGTCTGTGTCATGTAAATAATTAATCTAGAAATTAAATAACACCCATTAACATTCAATGCACGGGGGCTTGCCCAAAATATTTCACACAAATGCAAGTAACCTGTCTAGGGAAAATAAAATGCTACCTGCGGCTACTGTCTCACTAATGTTTTCTTTCCAATTTGCACAAGCATCCACATACAGAAAATAAATATGAATGACTTTTCTAGGCAATCGAATGTCTCCTCAATGTAGATATGCAAAGTGCCACTTAAATGTTGTTTTATAATTTTTAATAAAGTTTGAAACAAAAAAAATCCACTTTGCTTTTTTCTGAACCATTGACAAGTTTTGGAAATATATTGACTCAAAATATGATTCTCTTGTTCTAGGACTGATGATTCAGATATACAATATTTGACTGGGGCACACTCTAGGTTTCCACATTGGGAAAGGCCCCAAAATACTTTTGGGGGATTGACTTGGTTGTAATTGGTTTCAGGAATTCTTTATGGATTTTTGTAACAGTAGTAACTAATACCCAAACTATCCTCTAGGAAACAACCGGGATCGAATTTATAATTAATAAATGGAGTTCAATTTTGTTATTGATTTTTGCAGAAATCCATCACAAAGGCTTGTCATTGCACATTTCTATTTGAGATGTCTAATGCCTCCAAAAATCCCAAATTGTGTTGAATCCTTATTATGGTGAATCTATACACAGATTCAATTTTAGTTAGCAATCACAAAGCTTATGCACCTTGTAATACATCCCCATGTTCAGTGTCATAGCTCAAAAGCTGGGTACTTTCAATTGATTTAATTAATTCTTTAGCAATGTATCTAGGTCATCTGGGGTCATTTTACTCACTTTTAGTTTGCTTTGAAAGGCCCAGGAAAGGTAAGGCCATGGAATGGCTTCAGGAATCACTGGCTGAAAGGCTCTTCCATTCAGTCTTTCCTCCTGCTCCGAAAACCTTGTTCAGGTAATCAGCTTCCTTCTTGGGAAATTACTACATTCAGTCCAATCTGGAGCAAGTCCACCAGCTTCTTATAGTTGGTGTCCCAATCCAATAGGCTTTCTTCCTTTTTCTTGTCCACTGTCTTCTTCCTCTCTGTTTGAGTTTGAATACCCAGCAACCTCCACATCATTTGACACTGCATTTTTGTATTGGACAAAAGCTGGATAGGTTACCTTCACTTATTCACTCCTAATAGGGTTCTCATATTTGCTGTCAGTGGCCTGATGTGTTCTATGGCTCAGAAGGGGATTTTGACATCTAGGAGGTTGCCCTCCCTTCAGGAATGGGGACTTAACATTGGACTTGAATACGTATTGTTCTTATAATTCCTGGTGCAGACTCTTGTCTTTAATACGAATTCAATATTCTGATTTGCATAAATATTCTGAATCTTGAGACACCTTTTAGGTTTTTGCAAGTGCATGCATAACAGAGGTAATAAACAACATTTCTAACATTTCATACATTTTAATATATGATATATATATATATATATATATATATATATATATATATATATATATATATATATATATGCATATCATTAGCTTTTTCATACTGATTATGAACCTGCAAGTTATAGCTCATTCTCTTAAAATATTGCTGTTTGCAAGACATTTTACTGTACAATTTATCTTTGAAACACATGTTTTGCAGACCCAAAGCATGCACAAAACCATCCCATGTCTATAAAAAAAGATACATTTATTAGGCTGCTTTAGTGACATATATTCCTCTAGACACTATATTGCTCTGCCAGGGTTGATGACAGTGCCTGGTCGAGGTCTCTGCTTTTAAGAATCCACTTACCAATTAACCAGAGGGTGAACTATTTGTCCTTTTGATCATTTTACAAAAACATATTGATTTACACTGACCTCTTAATATAAATCTCACAGAGTATTTTTGTGATTTGCAAAAACAGCTTTTGCCTTTAGTAAATACAGATCTTCCCATTAGTCCTGTAAGCATTTATCAAAGATAATGGATACAGGAGCTGTGCATTCTAGGTTGTATAAGAAGGCTGTAACTTACACAAGCATATAGTTTCAGAGTTCAAAATAAGTTGACAATGTCAACATTATATGCAAAAGGAAAATACTCCCTTTGTTTCAATTTTACTGGTAATGGAAATCTAATAAAGTGTAGGCTTATCAACAGATTTAACTCAATCTCTCTAATGCTGTCTTTCATTGCCTATTACATGCTAAAGTACATGTTGGTTGAAAGTGTATTATACTCCCCTTTTAAATGCCAGCATAAATACAGTAGCTCCTTTGTATTAGCTATTTTTGTTTTCAGTAAAACATTTGGTCTTGGTATGGTTGATATAAATTACATCATTTATTCAGTGGATTTGCATTGGGCTCTTCTGGACTATTTTTTGCAGTTCTACTTTTGACGGCCGATCAGTATTTGTGTCCTCCTGAGGCTGCCTTTCTACAAACCCCCACCCACCGAATGCTCCTTCTTTCCACCCCACCCCACTCTCTCTACCCACACCCAACTTGCTGCCATTTCCTCTACCCCATCCACCAACCCTTACCCATTACACGAGCTGGTTGGGTTTTGTTTGGGCTGTTTTGCTCAAGTACTCAAGAGGCTGCTTTGTTTGACCTACCCGACTCTCTTTATACCCATCCAGCCCAGCCATACCCCCACTCTCTCTACCCCCACCCACTCACTCACCCCTACCAATCCTACCCCTTGCCTCTCTACCCAAACCTACCCAATCCACACCCTCTCTACAACCTCTCACCCACCCGTTCTAATCCCATAAACCCACCCTACTCCCAACCTCTCTACCCACCCACGCATCCATCACTCTCTCTACCTCCACCAATGTTCCCTAGCCCCACCCTCTTTACCTCCACCCACCCACCCTACCTTCACTACCCCATCCACCCCCACTCTCTCTACCGCCAACCACTCTAACCCCACTCTCTCTCTATCACCATCCATCCACTCCACCTCCATTCTCTCTTGCCCAAACACTCACATTACCTCCACTCTCTCAACCCCCAACCAACTCTATTTACCCCCACCCACCCAACTCTGCCCCACCTTCCCTAGTCCCCACTATCTCTCCCCCATGCACTCACCTTAGCCCACACCCTCTCTAGCCCCACCCACTTATCCTATACTATCTCTGCCCCACCAACCCTAGCCCCCACTCTATCTACCCACACCCACCATAATCCCACTCTCACTACACCCACCCACTGCACCCCCACTCTCTTTACCACTACCCAGCCTAACCCCATCTTCTCTGTCACCACTCAACCACATGAAGCACTCTCTCTGCACTCTCTCTACCGCCACCCATACACTCTACCACACTCTCTCTACCCCCTATCACCCACCCTACCACCATTCACTCAACCCAACCCACGCTACCGCCACTATCTCAACCACCACCAACCCTACCCCTCCTCTCTGCCCATAGAGTCACCCTCTCTGCACCACCCACCCACCGTACTGCCACTGCCTCTAACATCACCCACCTAAAATACCCCCACTCTCTCGAACCCCACCCACCCATACCACCCCCTCTCTCTAATCCCTCCCACACACCTTACCCTTACTACCAATCACCCCAACTCTCTCTACCCCACCCACTCTAACCCCACTCTCTCTCTACCACCATCCATCCACCCTACCTCCATTCGTCCTTGCCCAAAAACTCATTGTACCTCTGCTCTCTCTACCCCAACCAACTCTCTTCCCAGTTCTTCCCTTGCTCTATTCTCCTGCCTTATCATTGTCTTGCACAGCCGCTCCCCTTATCACATCCTTCTTTCGAAACATTGCACTAATCTCCTTGCACTCTGGAATGCAAAATGCAAAAAAACAGCAGTAAACAACGAAATTATTGGCTTTGGCAATGTATATTTTTCTTCATGACACAGGCAGGAAAGTCCCACTGTCTTCCATTTGGGACAATGAGGTTGGCATATTTAAGGGTTGTACACAACTGTGCTATAGACAACTGTACTTCAGATGAAGCTTAACCCCTGGAGGCAGTTCAGGGATGTCAATTTACCAATGTGCCAGCGACATCAGAGGTTACATCACATGCCAGTAGACACCTGAGAAAGTGACATCACATGACCTTTGGCCCAGTTGAAATCAACGTAGGCACCATTATTAATGCAAAAATGCAAACTTTCAATAAACTAAAACGGTACTAAAGCAAACAAAAGACTAACATAGTTACCCGCAAGATATTGACTAGGTTACTGCTTTGACATTCCAACGGTGTAGTCATTGCATGACAGCAGCAACCCCTCCTGAGCGATCATCACTCTTCAATGACCTGTTTCAGCCAATAGATGCCCCTTGAATCCTTGCATGTTTGGTATTTTCAGCGTATGCTTAGTGCGGTCTCACATGTGAATGGTACATCCATCATATAATACAGTTTTTACTTTTAAAATTCTAGAATATACAATTTGATGTCGAAGGCAAGTCCCTTTTTACACACACTCCAGAATAAAGGCAACCCGCTAGATAAATAGGCAGGAGATAGCGTTGCAAGTATAACAAGGTTTATTTGTACAGAATACAAATATCAGCACAGGACTCTGCTGCTCGAGAGCACTCTAACTAATACATTCACAAGGACAGGCTTAAAAACAAAAACAAAAAACGTGTCACGCCATACAGTACAATTTGGTGCCACTAATTGGAGGCACCCTACACATGAACCTGCTTCATAGGGGATGCCAAGCAGTACTTGGCTGGTTCTTCCCTCTAAGTCTGGACTGGATCCACGTGGGTCAGCTGGGCTCATCATTATGGTGAAGGTCAGGAAACACATTTATACATTGTTCCTATCTAAACTAAACAAGCTAAGCCGGAATATTAACTCATAGTGGCAGGCACCTGGGTGGTGCATCAAATGGTGCTAGGGGGAAAGGACAATAATATACAGGCATGCTGACCCACACATTCAAGGCTTCATGGATACTGCAGTTCCCCGAACTGAAGGTCTCCACCCTGGTTTTTGATCTTTAATGTATCCGTCCCGTTACCTTGTGTTACAAGGGATATGTTCTTATGTTGGAGAGAAATACAGTTGCCCATGCTTAGTTCCTCGGTGCACACTTGATTTGTGTTGGGACCTGGGTGCCGCTTGCCTATTAGATAATGCAAAGGTGTGGGGGTCGAGTCAGTGGTGTGGGGCTGGCTCTGACCTGGCTGGATGGGGGTTAGAGGCCTACTGGCAGTTTAGTTGAGATAAATGGACGCAGCATGGAGCCTGGGGTTGCCTCATACTCTGTCAGGGCACATTCCTTCAGAAGATACTAAATATTCACAAAACTAGAGGGATGGAGGGAAATGGACTTCCATGGGAACAGGACTCGCACAGAGTCAATATGAAATTATGCCTACTGAACTAATAACGTGAACAGTGTGGGCCTGCAGCTTTTCTCTTCTGGGCCTAAGACAAAATGGAGTCAAGGGCTTTGGGTTTTTCTAGTGCCACACATCTACTTCTAAGCACTACAGAGCCTCTATATTTTGCCTAATAGTGCGGATTACTCTCCCTTGTGCATTATGTCACTTCATATGGTGTTTGCCTTACTTGGAAGCACCTAGGGGGGTGGGATAGGCTGATTTCCATCTCAACATTGTTTATAGCACACCATTCTCTTTAGTCTGATAAGCAGGAGTAGTTGGATATATTATTTCTTTAGACTTACCATATTATTTTGTTAAATTCATGTTTTTGTAGTGTTTATCAAGGTTCTTGTTTGCATCTCACCATTTTCAGTATGCTGCACTTAATGCTAATTAATTATATTTCACCTAGATAATTAAACTGTCCACAAAGTAACACTGTGCAACATAACGACATTTTTAAGACAGTTATTTTCACCTTTCATAATGGATCATTAATGTATCAATTCCCTCATCTATCATTGTACTATTCATTTACTGGAAGACACAGGTGTGCACACACAAACCCACAAACACACACTCACACAGAAACCCTTGCGTGTCTTTTTATAAGGAGACGTATTGCTGTAATGAAGGACCTCATGCACCAGCTGGGAATCGAGGCTATTTTCATGAGACACTGTAAATACAAGTGTGTTGCTCTGAAGTTTGACACCATCTCAAAAGCAAACACGCACAAAACTGCACACATTCACACAGGCACACCGACATAGACATACATGTAAACATTCACACAAGCATGTATACAAAGGTCCCTTTCAAATATTACATGTAGCATGCATGCTCACAATTACAATTTCTGAAAGAAAAGCTGGCAGGTTTGTAGGTGCAGTAATATCCAAGTGTGTCCCTTGTTGGATATCATCGTAAATGGATACTGTGTATTGATTTGCATTCCCTTATTCCAAAGTGCTCCTTTTTCAATTTCATCTTGGCACGCAGGGCGGCTCGCAGCTTTCAGAAAGCAGGCATGAATCATTTAAAGCCAAGATGCTGACAGGCCTGAGCCAACAGTTGTTGACACCTGAAATGTCATTATTATTCATTCTGTGCCAGCAGGGAGCAGAAGTCATAATAATTGTAATTTCTGGCAAGAAACCCCTGCTCACGTGTGTATTCACAATGCTTTCTAGGGACAGTTGATTAATTCACATCTGATGTGACGGTGAATGTGTTGCCACCTGTGGACATCACTAATGGAAACAGGTTATTGTAGAGTTTGGGAGCACGTGTAAACCCTTTAAAGCGCAATTATCTAATGCAAACATATCAATTTGTCAAGCTTTTGAATTTGTTAAGTTACTGTAATGCCAAGGCTACGTCACAGAAGGATATTGACATAGGGCAAACTGTTTTTTAAAAAAGGCAGGGCATATGTGGCATTGCCTCATGTTGAACATTTGACAGGATTATATGTAGTGGCCTTTACGGGCACGAAGGAGGACGTGAAGGAGAAAGTGTGTGCAATAGCAGTTTTGCAAGGGCATGCCGCTTCCACTCGCTAAGGAGATCCTGTGATTGACACTTGCCTGCTTTGGTCTGGGAGCTCGGAGCTCGGCTACTGCAGGCTGCTGCTTCTCCCTCAATGGTCAATTTCCTGCCCGAAAGTGCGTGCGAAGGAGGAAGTGAAGGATAAAGTGTCTGCAATAGCAGTTTTGCAGTTCTGATGCTTCGGGTGAGCAGAGAGCAACACACTGTGAGTATTAACTGACCTACTTCACTGACATTGCCTACAGTGTATTCCCATTCCCTCTTGGTATAATGACTAAGTTGAAACAGCACACCTACGGCCTGAGTGGCAAAGATACCAAGAGACCGGGAAATGTGAATCAGGGTATCCTCCCTGGCTGAAAAAAGATAACAGAGACCTAGCAGGCCTGCAGGTTCCTACACAAAGTATGATCACAATCTTTCTGATACCAGCACGCCTTGCAGCAAATGGTGGGCTAGTGACAAATTCACCCCCAAAAACGAAAGAGTCCATAATAGTCAATGATCCACCCAATCCTAATATAAATCTCTCACAGGGCTCGCTAAGCGTCGATAACAACGGCTCGCTCTTAAACCATTGCTTAAACCTTCGATGTAATTCTTTGGGCCCTGTTAATACTGATTATGACAATGTGATTGGTTCTCTTCTCTGGGCTACTCCAGACCTTGAAAACCTGGTGTCCTCATCTGACTTTTCCACAAGTTATAGTGATGCAGAGGATGACATTGCCCTCTACAATTCAATCCATCATGGAAGATCTACACCAACTAAGGAATGCCCCCTGGATAAAATTAACAATCTGGAATCTAAAATGGATGCACTCCTTCAGCTTTGTTTGACTATTGCCGGGGAACAAAGGGACTTAAAAACTGCAATAGGCAAAGTGGTGGAAGAGATTTTGAGAGATAGCATCCCACCAAATGCAAACCAAAACCGGCCAACTGGGGTGTCTATAATAAAAGTCTTAGGAAATCAAATCATGCCTCACAGCATAAATGAAGTTTGGCAAACCGTACATTCTCCTGGAACCACAAATTTGTAGAAACAAATTCGAGTTCAGCAAGTTCTCAGGTTAAGCTATATACGACGTGCAACGACTCAAGGAAACTATTCATGCTGATGTTTAGGCAGTGTTTTCTAACCAGGTTTTGCATAGTCATAAACTACACACTACAAAAGCAACATTGTCCATGTTTCACAGATAGGCTCAGAAATCGTCCATTTGCTGGGTCACTAAAATAAATACTTGCCCATAATTTACACACTGCTTTCATCCATAATATATTTAAATATGGCAGTCCTAGTTCCAGATTAATGGCTTCCACCTGGACAGTGCCAAGTAAACCCAAAAGAGATCTCAAAGTTGTACCCTGAGTTGACTTAAGCCGGCCCACCAGTCCCACAGGCAGATCTCCAGTGCATACTGAATCCCTCGGACTACCAACATCCTGTAAGCACTGAGTTTGGCCTCAATGGAGCTGCTACCTTGTCTATCGACTACATTTTGCAGAGATAGCCATGTTGTCCAGGCCATAGAAACAGTCGCTTTTGTGTGATGAAGACAGTTTAGTCGAGATGAAATATGCATGACTAAGTATTTACAAGACATATCCGACCAGTCGCTAAGTGAAGCGTTTTCCCCTTATAGGCCTCCTTTCCAATGGCCATAATTGTTGTCTTGCCTATGCTTACATGAACACCATTTAAGTCAGCATATGCTTTTAAGGCATCAAGTGAATGTTGAAAACCTACAGGAATTCGATCAAATATGACGGCCTCATTACACGGTAGGCGGTGGACCAAGGTGCTAATAGCACCTTGGTCCATGCCGGTAAAATACCAGCACCGCCTTGGTGGAAAGGGGAATTACTGCTCTATTCCAAGGTTGGCGGGGCGGTAATTATTCCCCCTTCCACCATTGCCCTTCCCCATTCCTATTTTTGCCCCATAGGGCATAATGGGAATGGGGAAGGTGCTAATTACGGTACCGCAAATTTGCGGTGCCGTAATTAGCACCAAGGTCCCTTAGCGGGTTGGTTTTTAACGCCTGCTAAAAGCAGGCGTTAAAGTACCAACCCGCTAAGGGACCTCGTAGTAAGGCGGTAAGGGTTAACGGTCACCGGTACCATTACCAGTGACCGTTAACCCTTACCGCCTACCGTGTAATGAGGCCCAAAGTCTCCAGACATTGCAATCATGGAACATCCAAAAGGTATTTCTACCAATGGTGGGGCTATGATGAGTGAAATTTAAATACGTGAATTGTTACTGGTAGATCTAACAGCGGGTGAAGCTGCTGAGCATTGGTACTGACTGACAGACCCACGTCAGTGCATCATGAGGCTCGATGCATGCGATGGAAGGCTCCCTCCTCTGGCTCCCTCCACTCCTTGATGGCCTCTTGCTGTCCCTCTACACATGCCCACGTGCAGTGGTGGTAACGGACAGATGGATGGTCACTGCCAGATGGTTGCTGGGTGAGTGCAGCTTGGTGCTCTCGCTGAACTAGGTGAGGCAAACAGGTTAGATTGGCTGAGGGAATGGCTGTTTATGTAGCTGTGCCTCAGGTTGTGGCTGAGGCCAGTGTTGACTCTACTGAATCACCTGTGTTGGCTGTCTGTATACCAAGCTGGTAAAACCTGCAAAGCCTTGTAATATTGTGCAACATCTGCAATGTTGCTTTTTTTCCCAGCAGGGTGCAGACTCATGGACAGCATTTGGTGAATGTGGGTTAGTGTGCTCAGGATCGCGCTTGTGTAAATTAGGGTTGGCCTGGCTCAGTTCAGCACTTAGGGGCTCTTGATTGCCTCCACCCCTGTGTACCCTTAGTCCTTACCCTCCAAGGCCCTTCACTTAATTACAGGCATGGAGTGGGCGGCGATTCAAGGGCAGTCTCCTGGCAGTCTTCCAGAAAGGCTGATGCCATCGTATTTCACATGAAGCTTTTGCAGTTTATTTCATTTAAACTGAAGTTAGACTTTCATCCTTACTCTCTCGCCTATGGAACCAAGTCCTTTGCCTCACCACTTTCTTCCAAGAAAGTTTTAATTTACTTTTCAAAATGCTGAAATGTCGAACTGTACAAGGCTTCAACCACAGGCAAAAGAAAAACATCTTCAAATGTGTTTTCCAAGACTAAAGCCAAAAGAGCTGCTGTTGTTACAGCCCCTATTCAAGAATCCAACAATCTAATATTTGAAATGAAAAGCCTACTTGGAGACCTTAACAAAAAAGCTTCACCACGACATAGTCATTCCTTGCCGACCTCTGGCATGCAGGTCTCCACGGTTTGCACAGTTCCCTCTGGTGATATTGCTTTAGCTGTGAGGACTCTGAAAACTAACACAATCACTTTGGGACTGCCAACCTTACCAGCAAACTTAATGTCGACAAAAAGTGAGAGAACTGGCTGAACAGAAGTCCACCTCAGGGAACTTGCAGGGTGAGCCAAATGAGGACATGTCTAATTCTAAAATGAAACAGTCCCATCTAACTCACTGGGCTATAAAACCATTACTGTCTGGATTGAGCGATGTTCCCACCCCTCTCTTTTCAGCCTAGCCTGATATTGTGGAAGATCATGGTGATATCGTGTACTACATTCTCATCCCTGCGCCAATGACAGAAATTAGTAAACCCCTCAAGCACATGTTACCAATTCCAGACTTTGCACACAATCTCCATGTATTTGAAACTCTGAGAAGCTCAGACAAACTCAGGGATAAAGCCTATGTCATAGCTGTGCAGGTTAATGGCCCCAACATGTAATCTGAATTGAATCTCATACATTTAGAGGAATCTTCTGGCCAATAATTGGAGAAAGGAGTTAGTAGCCAGAAAATTGGGCTCGTAATCAATGCTCTAGATGCAGAGGAAGTGGTAGTTCCATCAATACTCGACCAGGACTTTGCAATTAATGATGAATTAGCAACCTCCAGCAGCTATGAGATTCTTGCAATCAATCAAAAACAAAGCATCTTGTAGTAATATGTTGGCTCAACTACTGCAAAGCACAACAGAAGAGCAGCAGGCAGCAGCAACTTCTCCGTGACCCCTGCCATGAATGTGATTCTTCCTTTGGTAGAACAAATCATGTCTCATCTTCATGAAATCAAATCCAGACTGACTACATTATCTGCACCGCATTATCTCCCCTACTTGGGTACACAACCCCTTAACTCTTCTTTTCCAACAACTGCTTTACCCAAGGAGGCAAAGTGTGGAAAAGGCAATCTTTATGAAACAAAGTAAAACTGCCACAACTTTGTAAGATTACTCGAATAAGGGAAAATATCATAACCTCTGAACATTTTAAAAAACAGTGTTACAAACCACCCCATCATTGCCCACAGCACAGCTGATCTGTTCTCTCAAGTCAAAATCCAAGGGCAGCTCTAGGGGCACCCTCGGTCACTCTATATTTAGGACACAGGTGCATCTCCTTGGAAAAGGTAAATGGGAAGATAACGCATCTTTAATCAACAAAACATGCCATTGGTTGCGACATGTAAGAGGTTGCAAATCTATTATTCGGAGGACATCTGTGGCCCTCATTACGACCCAGGCGGTAAGCGGAAAACGATGCCTGTAAATGAATACCGGCATCGTTTACCGCTAGGTCCGATTATGGCCCGCGATAGTGCAATTAGCGACATCGTAGTTTACGGTGCCGCTAACAGCACCAAGGTCGCGCGCGCGCGACCCACCATGCCGGAAATACCGGCATGGCGCAAAGCTACGCAGATCACAAACTAAGCGGACATGCCCCTAACGCCATCGCCAAGGCCGTAAAGTACCTTACCGCCATGGCGCTAATTCCGCCATCGCGAACGAACCGTAAATGGCCATGTGCAGTGTTCCCAGCTGCCACAGGTGCACAGAATCAGCACAGGTGGAGGCAATACAGACTCTCCCAGTGCAAAAAGAGCACACCCCACCCCTACCAGCCCCAGTCACACTCCACAATGATACCAATAGGACTAGCAATGTTGGGGCTGGAGGACCTGATAGCAATGCGAGTGCTACAACTGCAACAACAACAACAACAACAACCTGCACAGAGGAGACGCAGGAGGAGAAAGAGGGCAAGGCAGGGCCAGCAAGCCCCACCAGCACAGCCAGTGGCACCACGCAGGCAGCCCCCAATCCCACGCATCAGAGCCAGTCCATTCAACCTCACCGCAGAGCAGATCCACACCCTGTACCGACTGGACCGGGACACCATCGCCAACATTGTGCACATGATACACAACGACATCGTCAGCATGATAGAAACACCCACCGCCATCCCGCCCCTACTGAAGGTCGTGTCCGTGTTCCACTTCCTGGCCACAGGCACCTACCAGCACACAGTGGGCCACTTGCATGGCATATCCCAACCATTATTCTCACGTACACTGATCCAAGTGCTCGATGCCCTCCTCAAGCACACAGACGACCACATCTCATTGCCACGGTCTGCCCAGGAGATTGCCAACACCAAAGTGGGTTTCCATGCACTAGCTGGCATGCCTGGTTGCATTGGTGCCATCGACTGCACCCATGTTGAATTGGTGGTCCCACATGCCATGGAGGTACCATACCGCAACCGTAAACTAGTTCACTCAATCAACGCGCAAATGGTCTGCGACTCCAACAGGATCTTCACACATTGTTGTGCCCGATTCCCCGGATCAACGCATGATTCAATGGTCCTTCGGAACTCCACAATACCACGCTACATGGAGCGACATGCAGGCCCAAGATCCTGCCTACTCGGTGAGTCTAATGTCATGAGCATGGAAATGCGAAGTGTGTAGGTGATCGACGTACCAATGCATATTGCACCTGGCAGAAAGGGGGGGGGAATGATGCATACGTCACATGGCTGCGACTAGCAGTAGCCAGATCATACCCTGAGACAGCACTCACGTCATCTGACAACAGTATACATGATGCCTGATCTAATCAGCCCTAACATGTGAATGAAAGTGTACCCCAACCATGACACAACCATCTGCAAGTGCATTGTACGAAATGTGACCACATTGACTCCAAAGGAACGCACCTACATGCACGTCACCAAACACCATCAACTGAAAGGCCTGTCCCCCATAACTGCGCACAAAGGAGGCACATGTCAGACAGGAACATCAATGCACCACTACACAGACAGCAAGACCCACAAACTCCCCCCATTGACACCAGTATTGTTCCCTGGGGTCATAATGAGACAGACAGCAATGTTGCAATCATGTGAGCATTGACCTCACAGGACACGTGCCAGGTCACATAAAGTAACGGCCTGAACGGACACAGTGGATGGGCACTCACAAGGCAATTGTCCCCCCTGCATTCTGTCTTGGCATGCAAAACAGTACATGAGAGCCATGAACATATACCGGTTGCATAGTGTGAATCCATTAGCACAACTAAATCTGGTGCAAAGTAACAGTTGAATGCAAGGCATGGTGGCGCGTCATGTTCAGAAAGCAATCTCATTCCTGACACATACATTGTTGCCCATTTACAGGTGATGCAGGCTATCCCCTGAAGAGGTGGCTCCTTACACCAGTCAAGAAAACACAGAACCAGCATGAGGAGGACTTCAACCGTGCCCATGCACGTACCCGTGTGGTGATAGAGCAGGCCTTTGGCCTACTGAAGGCACGTTTCCGCTGCCTCAGCAGGTCTGGCGGGGCACTCCTGTACCGCCATGAGAAGGTTGCGAAGATCGTCATGGCATGTGTCATGCTACACAATATGTGCGTCAGACGTAACGTGCCTCTGCCCCCTGACGCAGAACTGCAACCACCTGATGATGAGGATGATGAGGGTGGAGATGGGGCAGCACCTCAAGGAGGCAGCGATGCACAGGAGCGCCGTAAAATGCGTCAGAATCTCATTGACCAATGCTTCTAGCACACACTGCGTGTGCGTGTAACATGTGGATGGCACTTGGGGCACTGTGTGTGTCTGGTATATGCACACTGTAGACTGTACAACAATAAAGCACACATACACAATGAGCAATGTCCACACATTTGGTTTGTGATAAACGTAAAAGTGTATTGTGCTCCTGAAAAGATATGACACACCCAATCCCCCCTCCCCCCTGAACACCCCAACACACCCAATCCCCCCTCCCCCTGAACACCCCAACACACCCAATCCCCCCTCCCCCCTGAACACCCCAACACACCCAATCCCCCCTCCCCCCAGAAATCCCTGCAAAGGAGTGCCAGTGCCTGTGGTGAAGTGGGTAATGTTTTAGTGGTCCACTGTGCGGGCACTATTGCCAGCCCCCTGTCCCGGAACCTGGGGCCCCCCTGCCTGTACTCCTCCGGGTCCTGGATGACCTGCGGACGGGGCTGGATGGGGCCGAACTTGCAGCTGAGGAGGTACCGGCCTGCTCGGTACGCCGTGTGTCCATGATTGTCCGTATCAGTTCACTAATCATATTCCGCACTGCGGCTAGTTCCGTGCATATGTTCGTGCTTGCTGATTGGATGGCTGCCTTGATGCTGTCAGCACACCTCTCCATGCCTGAACTGGCACCTCCACAATCAGCAACATGCTTCGTTAGGATTGACGCCAGTTGTTCTTGCCTCGCTGATATTTGGTCCAGCACCTGGCTGTAATCAGGCACAATGGGGGTTGCAATTGCAGGCCCAATAGGACTACTCTCCTCCTCCCCTACTCCCACTGGGCTTGGAGTGGCTGACCATGAACCTCCAGGGGATTGCCCCTGTGTGTCCTGTCCATGCAGGCTACATGGGGACAGGTGTGGGGAGGTAAGTTGGGTGTGCGGGGGACCTTCCATGTCATCATCCCCATTCGCCACATCGCTGTCAGAACAGGCTGCGATGGCTGCAGTCTCCCCGACTGTACTGCTCCCCGCAGACACGATCTCCTCAGTGGGCAGCAGTGGTTGTGGGTCTGCCGTGGGTGCCATCATGTCCCTTTCCTCGGGTGGAATTGCTGCCCTGGGCTGTTCGGCAACAGGAATATTGGCCTGCTGTGGGTTGGCCATGGGTCCAGCAGAGGTGGATGGTTGGTGGCCTCTTCCCTCTGTCCTGGTCTTCTTGGCTGGGGTGGTGCCACTCTCGTCCCTGCCGATGTCCGAGTGTGAGCCTGTGGGGAGCAGAGGAGGGAAAGTGTTATTGATGGTTCAGCGGACATTGAGCAGGCATTGTGATGAGTGCCATGGTTTAGATGGATAGATGGTGGACTTTGTAGGCCGTGACATACAGGTTGTCTCCCTTTTGGGTGGGTTGAGCATGCAGGAATGTGTGTGCCTGCTGTAGAGTGTACATGCTGCATGTGTGCAGGGTGTGGGTCTTCTGCTGATGTGTTGCGTTTGCCATATGGGGCGACATTGTGATTCCCATGTAAGTGTGATTCAGGGTGTTTTGCGAGGCTGATTTGGAGGCACCTACCTGTGTCTCCTGATGTCGGGGCTCCTCTCTCCATTCCGCCGACGCCCTCGATGCACTCTATGCCGATCAATGAGTCACATGTCTCCTCCCATGGCTGCATCTTCAGTGGGGAGTCTGCTCCACCGCCAGTTGCCAGTCCCAGGTTGCGGTTTGCTGACAGTATGCCCCTTACTCGGAGCCGGCGGTCATCCCACCTTTTGCGGCACTGTCTGGCGGTGCGTGGGGTGGTACCTACGGCACTGACGCGTTGTGCCACGAGTTCCCATACTGCTTTTTTCCGGGCTATGGCTGGTCTCGTCATCTCTGATGAGAAGACGACGTCTGCCTTCTCCTGCAGCATTTCTGCCAGCATAGTCAGTTCTTCGCGACTGAAGCGGTCCTGCCGCTGCCTGTCGCAGGCTTTTTAACAACTTTTGGCATGGTTAGGTGAGGAAATGGGTGGGTAATGGGATTCACAGGGTTTCAGGGTCGAATGTAGTGTGGTTGGGTGGGATGGCAATGGATTGTGTTTTTAAAGATGGCCGCTGTGCTCTTTCCCGTTCCGCCACGATGACGCTACTTCCAGTTCTGCTTATTTGCGGTGACCGCTAATTACGGGGCCCGCTGATTACGGTCGGCGCTATGATGGGTGGCGGTAGGTCACCCAGCGCGGCATTCGATGCCGGTAAGGGCTGTTTACGCCATGGCGTAGTTTACATTACCGCCATGGCGTAATGCTCGTGCGCGATGGGTCGGAATATGGCGCTCTTTACGCCATCGGTCCATGGCGTAAACGATGATTACGGTAATGTAGCTTACTTACCGCCAGGGTCGTAATGAGGGCCACAATCAGAAATAACCAAAGGTCAAGACATTGGTATGCTACCATCGAAATAAGAATAAAGGACCAATTTCTTATGGCTGGGAAGAAAGATAATTTCCCCATCTTGGTTCAAATATCCAATTAAGACCAACCCTTATATTTACACCAATTTGATTAATTCACAAAGAAAAGGAGGACTAGCTTATTGACATTGACTGACTCATTCCTCTTGTACCAAACAATGTGCCGTCACTTTCAAATGGTGGCACCCAGAAGGTCCCTGTAATCCCTCCTCCTAAAGACTCCCTCATAAATGTTATATCTTGGAAAATAGTGAGTCTAAGGGGAAAATGGGGTGACTCAGAATGGCACAATTCTTTAGCTGAATTCAATGGTGTATGTTTACAAGAAACGTGGCCTTTGGAAGAACAAAAAATAAACAGGGTTATACCTGTTTATTTATACCTTTCATATAGGGCACCAGGAGTCACCACAGAAGTGGTCTGACCACATGGATCAAAATGACCAAAGTAAATGTGTCTTCTTTTGACATTCTAACACTAAGCTGGGATATAAATGGCAACACCACTATGATCATGCTAAATATCTACCTCATGCCATTGGCACAGGCAATAGATGCTGTAATTTCCCATCTTGAATCCCTAGAGCTTACAGTCAACCCTGTTTCCAGCAGGAACGGAATGTGCATACAATACTGGCAGGGGAATTCAACATCCCACTTGAGTGTGTAGAACAATATACATTTTAAGTGACCACAACACATTCTGATCCTCTGCCGAACTGTAGTGAGAGTAAGCTTTGCTTCAAATATGCTTTTAAAATAATAGAATATTTGGTTACCGAGGGCTATAGATCTTGCAATCAGGGGTGGACTGGGAACCAAAAGAGGCCCTGGAAATTATTTTGAAAGTGGCCCCATATTACACATTTTGAGCAAGCCCAACCCTTTTCCTATGAGAGAATGTGAAAATAAAATACAAAAGAGGCCCAGGGTGCAGAGGCCCACCGGGAAATCTCCAGAGTACCCTGTAGGCCAGTCCAGCCCTGCTTGCAATGGTAGAATCTGTAGTGATAGCCCTGCAAAATCTACTTTTCGCACATCATGGAGACACTCCCACATTAATTTTTTAGTGACTACGTTAGAAAGCTGTAAAATATTTTATGATGTCTAGGTCATGTATCGCTTGGAAAGTGAACATGACACTTTCCCTCTATTTTTTATTTTGTTATTGTTCAAAAATTGTGGTCCTAAATCGAGAGCAGTTGAACACTGTACAGAGTCTGGGTAGCCAGCATTTGGGCTGTCATCTTTTAACAGCAGCACAGTACTGTGAAGTCTGTGTGTTGGTATGTGCATCCATTGAAAGTAGTAATTGGTCAGGTGTTGTTGAAAGAGCCATGTTTTGAGAGATTTATGAAATTGGAGAATTGTGGGGGCATTCCGCGCCAACACCGGGATCAAGTTCCAGAGGGTGGGTGCATGACAGCGTGAATTGGGATTTAAGCCAATTGATCGATTTGCTGTGCCAGGAATGTATGCCATCAGATAAGTGGATCTTAGCCACCAGGTACGTTGGCGTTGGTGTGCTACATGTGAATGCTTTGTAGATGATAAATATAGCACAAGCCTATGTGGCCTTCCCCTACCTCTTCAATCATGTTTAGCTGACCTGATGTGCAGACACTGGTTTACTGAACCACACAGTCATTACCATCTGTTAATAATTTTTAAAAAAAACACTCTAATATTCTTGCAAAATGCTGTTAACAAAAAAAAACACAATTAAAAACAATTCCCAATATACAAAGAAAAACTATTACATATGCATACAGAACAATACCATGTGCAATAATAGCTAATATGTGCAAAGCAATGCAATACAAGTGCTTTGGGGTTAGTATCTAAATTACCATATGTGCAAAGCTGTTAATTCATGACATACTAGTCTCTGTTTATTACTTAGGAGACATTCTTAACATTGTGTACTCCTAATTTAAATAGCAAAAATACACAGACACAGAGTCTCACTGGGCGCCTCACTCCATAAATCAAGAAGTCATGTACCAATGATTTTCAATGCATTGTGGATGTGTTTAGAATAATATTCAATTCTTCAAATGAAAAAACAGTGCAAATTACAATGTTCCGAATCAAAAGCACCATATGAGAACAAACTATAGATAGCTGCAGATATTCGTAAGGATCTCTGTTAGCATCAAATGTGCTGTCTATTTCAGTTGCTATGTTGATACATAGTCTGGCAGTACTTGATAAAAGCACAATATTTTTAATTTGTCTAGAAATGGTAAAAAAAATATGTCATTTCTCTGCTGGCCTGCCCTGACAGTTCCCATCGCTTACAATAGGCTTCATGGCAGAGGAGAAGATCAACCAATATAGGATAGGATATGATAAGTTATTTGTAATGCATTTAATACCCAGAGGTTTCTAAGCGCGGACCCGGGGATCAAACCTGTGGCGCTCTGTGTTGTCTTACTTCCAAGGCGAGCACGTTGCCCCTGAACTATCCTCCCGAGACCATTCAGCACATGAACAATGATTCTTGATAATTCAAGGGTTAATGAACACATGCAGTTTGTGAACCGTGTTAAGGCCCTCTTTAGTGGCCTGCTGCACACAAATCAATTTGACTTCTTTCTGTCTCATGGCTAGGAGTCTGTTATCACATCAGATATTGCGTTTAAAATGTTTAACACACAAAATTGAATGTAACTTGTGTCGGGCCCCTATGTTATTGATTCTATTGGTTAGCAAGAGGATTCAATGTATTGTGAGTTCTGATTGAATATAGGTGCTCACGTATTCAGAGCCTCAATTCCCGTTTAGTGCTGCCGAATTACATTTCTGACAAGCACAAACGCTGCAATAAAATACATAATTAGATCTACAGTTCATAAATCCTTGTATGTGAATATTGCGACTACTGTATGTAATATAACTGTTGATTATGTTCAGGGCATAATTCCAAAAATTGTAAGTACTACATTTGTGAAAACCCAAAGCAGGGGGCAAACATACTAATAAGTCTATCAGATTGTGTTTTTAGAAAGCTACGACTGATGACATAGCCCATGCTTTGGGCTCTCATAAGTAGCATGTTGGTGTTGTCCATAATATAGTTTTTCTAGTCTTCATCCAATCTTAATATGTGTAATTTCTTGTGCATCGTCATTGTCATGTTGTTATTTCTTTGTTCTTTTTTCACCTTTTCTCTATTGTCTCTCAAACCTGTTGAGACAGTAGATATATCAAGGTGCGAGGTTGGAGCCTTAGGGGCTCTGCAGGAGACTTGGAGTCAGTTAGAATGCAATGAGTTTATCTGGAAGGCTGGTGTTTATCTGAGAGGTAGGAGGTAAACCAATTCAGGACAGTACCAGGGAATCCTGTTAGCAAGGATGGAGAGAAGGATGCGGGAGTCAACAGTGTGAAATGCAGCCGAGAGGTCAAGGAGGGTGAGGAGGCATGAGTCGCCCTCATCCATGATTTGGTGAACATCATCCACCACCTGGATGGTGGCTGTCTTGATGTTAAACTTTGAGTGAAACCCTGACTAATAGCCATTTAAGAGGCAAAGTTGTTAGATTTTGGCGAGTAGTTGTGAAGCAGCACATTTTTCCAAGATTTTGCCAATAAAGGGGAGGTTTGTGATGTGCCTGTAGTTGGCCAGGCCGTCTGGATCTAGGGTTGTTTTTTTCAAAAGAGGTTGCATCAAGGTGTCCGGGAATGATCCTTCTGCAAGGGAGGCATTGATGATGCTGAGGAGTGCATTAAGTGCTGGGCCTGTCAATTGTTTAATGGTGGCGGCTGGAATTATATCATCAGAATAAGTAGGTTTGAGGGAGGCAATAATTTTTAGCACGTCTGAGGGACAGAAAGGAGAGAAATTGGTCCAGAGGGGCTGTGTGCGTGACGGGGTGCAGGGGATGCTACTGTTGTGAGAGGTCGATTCGATTGTCTCACAGATGTCTATTATTTCAATAATAAATGTGTTGATTCTGTCACATTTATCATGAGTTGCTGGTACCTCAGGGTCAGTGAAGTTTTGGTGCAGTGCTTTGCTCCTGTTATAGGCTGCCACAATGGTGGTGGAGTAGTAAGCAGCTTTTACCACCGTTATCAGAATCCTATGGTTTGCGCACAGATTTGAGGTTGGTGAGGTCTCCTGAGTTATGTTTTTTGCACCACCATTTCTCTAGGGCTCTGATTGAGCATTTGGTAGAAGCTAGCTCAGGGGTGTAGTATAGGGCAGTTGGTTAGGTCATAGCCTGACTGGATTTTAGGGGGGCATGAGTATCCACCAGTTTCATATCAGAGTTGCTGAGTAATTCCAGGAGGCCCGAGGCATTCCCTCTGGTGGGGAAGTCTGCAAAGATTTTACTTCTAGCTCATTGGCCGGGAAGGTTTTGAATGAGCAGTGGTGAGTGAGGGGGTGTTTAGCCTGACCTTGGTGAGCTGTAGTCAAGTGGGTGACTAATAATGGAATGGCAGCACGGCCAGACCAGACAAGTGGGATAAGGGATGATGTGAAGAAAATGTCTAGGGTGTTGCCATCGTTGTACGTGGGGGAGAGCAGCATTTCATTAAAGTCCATTGAAGTGTTCAGTGCGAAAAGCATGCTTCGAGTGTGGTTGTCAGCCAGTGACTTGGAGATGCTAAAATCACTGAGAAAGACATTATTTGAATGTGCTAATTTGGCAGAGGAGAGTAAGTTGGAGATGTCTGCAATGAAAGAGTAACTCCTGTGAGGTGGTCTTTAGATGTGGTGGAGGTAATAGATTAGTTGTGTGATAAAGGGAACTGGCAGGTGAGTGATTAAAATGAGCTTGTTCTGGGAGAGGGATGATGGAGCATGGCCAATTGCTCCTGTGAATGATTGCCACTCCGGCTCCTGCCCTTCCTGGTTAGTTGGCATGTTGGATGCAATAGTCCTGGTGTAGGAGGATGTTGAAAAGATGTGGGTAGGGTGGGGTAAACCATATTTCAGTGATGAACAAGGTATCAAGGTTGCACAAGATGAGGTCAGTGATCTCTACAGCGTGAGCGACTGCTAAACATGCATTGATCAACATGCGAGGTTGTGTGCATGTGGTCCCGCAAGCGCTAAGGTTGTATAGTATAGACTTATGACGAGATATACTTCTTTATGAAAGGAGGAGGGTTCTGAAAGTCCATTGAAAGCAAGAATACATTTGCAGAATTTTACGGAGCTTTAATCTCCATATCTCCGAACATGCTAGACTCCCACAAAGAAGACTCTTCTAAAACTGCATGGGAGTCTATCAGCCATGCAATGACTCCCTTTTTTAGCAAGCCATGTTAATCAAATACAAAAGATAACTTGTATAATCAGAGTTGATTATATCAAGAGTGTATGTCCAAAAAACCTAGGTTACTAGAAGCCTTAAAATCAGAAGGGACAAGAGACCCTCTGTGAATCAGGTCTCAAATAATTGAAAATAAGACTTTGGTTGAAAAAAATGTATAAATAAATTTGAAGCTGGAAAGATTTGTTGGAAGAAACAAATAAGAATGATCATGGAGTTTTCTGAGAAATAGTGTCACCTGGAGCTGCTGAAAAACATACATCTGTAATTTCACACATAATTTCAGATCAGTGGCCAGCCCATTCCAGAAGTATGTACAATGACTTGTCAAACGGCTCTCTGAGATGGTCAACTCTAGTGCTTTCTCTAGTAGATCATTTGGTTAGCTGCTCAAAATTACTGCATAGAAGGTGAAAATGGCAGTTTACTATCAAAAATGAAATGGCGCCCCTGGCTTAGATTCTCTTCCTTCAGATCTTTTTCTCTCACAAAACATTATTTGGGTCCCATTTCTCTTAAACATATTGAACAATATAACATCTGGCAAATATATTTGTTCCCATCCACAAGAAGGGCAATCACGATGAACCCCTTATTGATTGCCCTCTCACATTCACAGATATCAGTGCAAAGATCATTGACAAAATACTTTTGAAGAGATTGGAGGATTGAATTTATGGTAGCAATATCCTAACATGCTTTCAAGCAGTTTATGTAACAGGGATCAGCTCTTTAGATCAACATGGTAATTCATAGATTTCAGCGCAGAGGCAGCGCACGCGAGCAGCGCAGAGAGGCAGCATGCGCCAGCGTGCGCCAGCCGTGTGCGCTAAACAGCATTCTGGTGCACTGCGTATTCATAGAACATCAAAGCCATTTTGAGGGCTGGCGCAGAGAACATCCTGCAGCGCCAGTTACGCCACCAAAAACGCCCCTTGTGCAAGGATAAGGCATTGAAATCCCCAATGCAGCGCAAAGGGCCGCGCTAACCCTGAACCAGTTCACAGGGCCGGTACAGTGTATTTGGGGGGTGCGTGGGAAGTTTCACACGTGATAGGCCTTGGCCGAGCGGGGTACGTGTATTCTGAGGGCTGCGCAGGAAGTTATACACGCGATAGGGCTTGGGCGAGCGGGGTACGTGTATTCTGAGGGGTGCGCAGGAAGTGATACATGCGATAGGCCTTGGCCGAGCCGGGTACGTGTATGCTGAGGGGTGCGCGGGAAGTTATACACGTGATAGGCCTTGGCCGAGTGGGGTATGTGTATCTTGGGGGTGCGTGAGATGTTATACACGCGATAGGCCTTGGCCGAGTGGGGTACGTGTATTCTGAGGGCTGCGCAGGAAGTTATACACGCGATAGGGCTTTGGTGAGCGTGGTACGTGTATTCTGAGGGGTGCGCGGGAAGTCATACATGCGATAGGCCTTGGCCGAGCAGGGTACGTGTATTCTGAGGAGTGCGGGGTAGTTATACATGCGATAGGCCTTGGCCGAGCGGGGTATGTGTACCTTGGGTGTGCGTGGGAAGTTATACACGCAATAGGCCTTGGCTGAGCAGGGTACGTGTATTCTGATGGCTGCGCGGAAAGTTATACATGCAATAGGGCTTGGGCAAGCGGGGTACATGTATTCTGAGGGGTGCGCGGGAAGTTATACACGCGATAGGGCTTGGGCGAGTGGGGTAAGTGTATTCTGAGGGGTGCACGGTGAGTATCACACGCGATAGGGCTTGGGTGAGTGTGGTACATGTATTACAAGGGGTGCGCGGGGAGTTTCACACGCGATTACGCTGGGTGAGCGGGGTACGTGTATTCCTGGGGTGCACCAACGCGAATTGCCAGTGTGTGTCCTCCCAGGTGTGCACTCTCCCCCCTGCCCAGGCCCTGCAGGCAGCCCACAACACATGGACTACCCTGCACCCCTGGCCATTCCTCCCAGCCAGCCCACATATCACCATGCACAAGTGAGCACCCACACATGTCCTCCTGCCCCCCACCCACCCAGCAGACAGGCACCTGCCAGCAGGCCCCGACTCATGTCCCCCTGCAAACCCACCCACCCAGCAGTGACAGGCACCTGCCAGCAGGCCCCAACTCATGTCCCCCCCAACACGTCATCATGAACCACAATCATTGGCCTTATGGCCACCCAAAGCACACTGCACGCCACCCCTGTCCAAAGAGCCAACCAAGTATTCCATCCACCCCACATTGAAATGCCCATTACATGACACAACCCAAATGGCAAGTATGTACATCAACACATGTCCGTCACACACACACACAATGGATGGCAGTGAATGTGAAAACCCACATTGTGACATGCATGAAACCAATGAGAGAATACCACAAATTGAAGTACGAAACAAAAATGTATTGAACACAAAATGAAGGGAATTGAATGAAAACACACAATAATGGAAATAAGAAATAAAATGCAGCATGTCCCAAATTTTATAAAATATATGAAATCAGAATCCAAATAAATCCAAATGAAGATGTGTCCAAAGTCTCCGTCCAACAAAGCAAATCCAAAGGGAAAGAAATAAGTAAAATCCATTGCTCCATGGTCAAATAAAAAAAGTAATGATGAAAAATCCACTGTTCAACTATATACAAATAACAAATCCAGGGTCCATGAGCCCAACTATTGAAATGAAACCTACAAAAAAGACTACCTAATAAAGAACTATCTACAAAAAGGTGGGGCATAGTCCAAGCGCCCCAAATGAAAGAAAAACATAAATGAAACCTAACACTAACTAACTCTATACAATGGCGGCGGGCAAGTCCTGCGGCTCACTTGCCGATAACCCGGGCCAGAGCATCATCGAACTTCTGTTCTATGTCCTGGAGGCGGGCCTGTTCCATGGCCCAGAGGTTTTGCAGGGATAAGGCCATGGGGGTCATTACGACCCAGGCGGTAAGTACGCCAACTTTACCACCATGGTGTAAACTACGTTTACACCATGGTGGATGGCGGATTTACCGCCCCATTCCAAGGTGAGTGGGGCGGTAAATCCCCATTTCCCATTTTACCCTTCCCCATTCCCATTTTTGCCCCATAAAAGCAGCCATTAAAATCGGAATCAGGCGTTAAGGGTTAACGACGGCGTTAACCCTTAACGCCTGAGTCGTAATGATGCCCCATGTCCACCTCCAACTCCCTGCGAATTGCCTCGAGGCACTCGGCCTGCCTAAGCGCCCTGCGCATGGAGTTCTCTGCCCTGACCATAGTGAGCCATGCCTCTTCCGCCCGCCGCCGCTCCCCATCTATGTGCTGGCCTAACCGCTGCCACACGGAAGACACTCCCAATCCAGGGTCCTCCTGCCCCCCAGCCGATGCATGCCCCTCTGATGTTGATGACCCCGAGCCATCATCGCTCCCACCTTGAGCCTGCTGCTGCTGCTCCTGTGTCCTGGCTCTTGATGCCAGCACATCCTCCTCCTGCTGGGGTGCAGTTGTTGGTGTGGCCACTCCTGCTGGACCTCCAATTCCTGACTGTGGCAGGGATGTGTCCTCCACCAACCTGGCCGCTGGGTCAGAGGCAGCTCCAGAGGGTAACCAGGTGATACATGGGCCTGAAGATGGCACGGAGGATGACTGGCGCATAGGGGCTTCAGGTGAGGAGGGGGTCGGAAGAAAGTCCAGCAGACGGAGGAATCCAGCACTGGCGACCCGTCCCAGTAGGTTGCCGCGCTCAAAGAGGCATCTGAGATGACGTGCAGTGTCTTCAGGAAAACACTGCAGGTCATCTCGCATGCCCACTTGACGCAACGCCACCCCAGCCAGGACAGGCTCAACACGGTCCCAGATTGCCACATCCGCATGGAGAGGAAGGCCAGTTGTTGTGCGCTCATCCCCCCCCTGAGAACGGGTCTGGACGAAGGCATCCCTGCTGGTGCAGGATGATGCAGTCACAGGATAGGGGGCAGGATTACACACAGGCACCTCCGCGGTGGCCTGTGCTGCCTCCTGTCCCTGCCCGTGGACTGCACCATTAGCACCAGTGGAATCCCCCCTCCAGATCCCGTGTCTGTCCCTTCCACAGCCTCCTCCTCAACCAAACCCCCCACCAACCTGGATGACTCCGTGCCATCTTCCTCCATTGGACCCTGTGGGGTCTCAGCTGCCCCTTCTGCTGCTGAGGAGTCCACCTCCGACCTCCGCCTCTTGGAACTACCCTCGGCAGCTTCAGCCACGGAGGCAGCACCAGACTCCTCACTCCCCGACGAGATGACAACCTGGGAGGGGAGCCGGGCCTTGCGTCTCCGGCTGGCGGTGGGATCCCTGCCGCTTTGCTCCACAGCACCATCTCCGCCCTCTTCATCAGTTGATGCTGCAGAAAGGGAGAGATAGAACACAAACCTCAGGGCACTGTACAATGGTCTGATAAACACATGACAGTTGTACATGAGTGGCAGTGTCAAACTTCAGACATGGCATCACACTCCCCAACACACATGTCATTTCAACTCACACACATGAGCAAATCACCAGGAATGTAGTACCAGGTCGCATCATCCATACACAAATAACAGCATGAGCAGCCAAATGTGAGCCTCACCTCACATGCAACACGGGGAGTGCAGAACACATGCACAGACGCCACCAGACATAAATGCATCTGTACATCTCCACCACCTGTCGCAGTGATAACATCGCCATCCATGTCACATCTGGCAATCAGCCTTCTACATGTCAGTGTCACATGCATCCATGGTGTATCACAGTTGCACACTTGTAAAATACACACACGTGCACATGTACATAGTGCAGATACATGCAGGTGGAACCACCATCCATGTGTGACACCACAACCATGCCACTGTACATACACAGAAATGTAAAAATGTGTGCACCCACACCTGCATTTGGGCAGCATGCTTATCAACACATACACCATTGATGTGTCTCACAAATGAGAGGACTCACATGCAGCAGGCTCATTTCCCTGTACATACACATGCATACATGTTCCTACACAGACATATGTACAACCTGCACACTCCTGCCATACCTCAACATGCACATCATCCAATCAGTATGCATGTGCACTTACCGCTCGACTCCAGACGGGTCTGCCTCTCAAGGACCTAGAAGTGGAGCGCTGGACCCTCATCTGGTTGTTGGTTAGGCGGACCCAGCACCCCTTGGCATCCGTTGCCTTCAAGAGGCGCTGGGCTTTGTTGAGGGTCCTGGACCTAAAGTCCTCCCAGCGCTTCCGGACGTGTTCAATGTCATGATCTGCCACCCCCTCCACGTTGATGGCAGTCACAATGTCCATCCAGATCCTCATCCGTCCTTCATTGTCAGCACACTAACTTCCAAAGAGGGCATCATACTGCCCCAGGACTTGCTCCACCAGGATACCAACTTCACTGGCACTGAAGCTGGTAGCCCTCTGCCTCTCTGGCTGGGGGTTGCCAGTGGTGCCAGATGGTGTTGTGTCCGACATGGCAAGACCAGAGGCAGGTGTGGGTGGGTAACTGGGTCCTGGGGCTGGGCTGTGGAGCGATGGTATACCAGTCGGGAGTCTTCTGTCAGATGGCTGACGTGCAGGCACCAAACAGCAGGGCATGTGGGCAGCAGGCAGGCAGGCAGCAGCAGATGGCAGGTGGGAGCGTGCTCGGGGCTCTGGGGGGCACAAAAATGGCCTTCTGGGCAGGAGTGTGGTCTTCCGTGTGCTGTTGCGTGGCCAGCTTGATACGTAGTGATTTGGCACGTGAAAAAACTGCACGTCTGCGCGTAATTCGAGGAAAGGCCCTTAGCGCGTAAGCGCATCTGTGACGTGACGCACAAGGACGTTTCCCTCAACACGGGTGCATGTTGATTGTACACGTGCAAAAACTGCACATCTGGGTGTCACTGCGTGCAATTGGAGGAAAGGGGCCTTAGTGCATACGCGCGTAAGTGAGGCGTAGGATGCCATTTTCTTGTACATGCTTTTTGTGGAGAGCGAGCGGGTGATTCTTGTACTTCTTGTCGGTTCACACGCGATTACTTCACAACGGTTCCAGTTCGTACTCCCTGTATACTCAGACAGTGTTCAATTCTTCTTTTGGCGGGGGTGTTGCCAACGCGTCTTTTTCACGTTATTTTTACAGGCAGACGGTGAGTCGCGCACGTATTTTTCAACTGTGGTTGCCCCAGTGTCTCGCGTACCCATTCAGAGGTCATTGTAGGCTGTGTGTACCACGCGTACGCTTATTTTTGTGTTTCTGGGTGCCACAGCGTAGTGCGGGTTCTTCATTCCACGTACGTGGTCTACCAGGGGTTGCGTGCATGTTAAATATTGTTTTCGGGGAGCCTGTGCATTGCATGACCCGTCATCTTCCCCCAGGGGTCACAGACATCCTTGCTAGAGCACTAGGGTATGTATTCCATCTAGTACCCTACCCCTTTCACCCCAATTGCCCAGGACAATTGTTTACTGCAACTCCCATACGCACATCAACATCAGTGCCATGGTTGGGAGGCCACCAAGCAGTAAGGGAGGCAAAGGTGGCCAACCTCAAAGAGGTGGGTGCGGTAGGGGACATGGCCAGGGTGTGCAGGGTGGCCCAAGAGGCCAGTGTGTGGAGGACCAATCAGGGACACCTATGCCCCCCAATGGTTCAGGGAGATGTAGCTGACACCATCCCAGCTCAGGCCTTGTTTAAGCGGCCCATATTGTCAACCGAACCGGCACAGGATGACTCCCAGGCTGACTTCCGTGCCACCAAGTCTAAGCCACGTGTGGCGGTGAAAGTTGCTGTCACCAGGCCACGTGGATCTGGGGCAGCAATTTCATCTGCTTCCCCAAGTAGCCAGGGTGAGGAGGCCGCAGGGGCAGCTGCAGCTCAATCCACCCAGCTCCGAGTCTCCCAGCCGAGACAGTGTTGGTCCAAGTCCATCACACCGAGTTTGGTCCTGCCAACATCACCCAGCAGCCAATGCCTGCAGTGAGACCTTTGGTCATCGTGCCTTTGGCTACTTCCAGTGCCCAGTCCACCTGCGCTTCTGTCCCTACCAACCAGAGCGGCGTAAACCACTAAGGGTCCACACCACCTTCCAAGAGGAAGAAGGGTGCTCTTGTGGCACAGGCTGGGACCCCAGACACGACTGCCCACTCTGGCACATCAAGGAAGCCTAGTTTCAGTGATGCTGAACTAGATGCACTTGTGGGCTATGTGTCGGCCCATGGCCGCGAAATGGTGGTGACTGCAGGGTGCAAGACTATGGGCCTCATTAGGACCCAGGCGGTAAGGGGTTTACGGCGGCGTAAACAGTGCCGACCCTTACCGCCTGATTCCGAGGTCCCTTAGCGCCATGGAGGATTTAACACCTGCTTTTAGCAGGTGTTAAAATCCATGGCGCTAAGGGACCTTGTTGTTAATTACGCCACCGT
This sequence comes from Ambystoma mexicanum, assembly GCF_040938575.1. NCBI lineage: Eukaryota > Metazoa > Chordata > Amphibia > Caudata > Ambystomatidae > Ambystoma > Ambystoma mexicanum. The sequence goes on from NC_090932.1 coordinate 1,209,925,728, forward strand.
AATTTACGGTGGCGTAATTAACGCCTTCCCCACTCCCATTATGCCCTATGGGGCAAAAATGGGAATGGGGAAGGGTAAATGGGTTAATGGGGACTTACCGCCCCGCCAACCTCGGAATGGGGCGGTAAGTCCGCCAACCACCATGGCGTAAACGTAGTTTACGCCATGGGGGTAAAGGTACGACCCAGGCGGTAACTTACCGCCTGGGTCGTAATGAGGCCATATGACTGCTCACCGTAGGGCCCACTGGCAGACCATCGCAGACCACATTAGTTCCCTTGGATTTTTGAAGCGCACAGCTGATGATTGCTCTAAGCGGTGGAATGACCTGAAATGCAGAGCAAAGAACAAGCTGGCTTCAAATCATGCCTCTACTCTGGTGACTGGTGGTGGGTCTCCACCAGAGGAGGAACAACTCACTGAACATGAGTCTATCTCTGGAGCATTCATCACAGAGGATCAGATCCAAGGTGTGGGAGACCTACCAGATCTTGAAGCAATGTCCGGTGAGTGACCATGCATGTGTGTGCAATCCATGTGTATGTTGCTTGGGTGATGTTTTCTGATTGAGTGCCAGGTGAGGCTGTATAGTCATGAGTGCTATGGGTCACCCATGTGGTCCCTCAAAACCATTCCCAGACTTGTGTTTCCATTTCACAGTATCCCTTCTGACCACAGTTCACTTTATGCACATGATTACTGCACTTGGCCTTCAGCTGTCCTCTTGCTACAACATTCTTTATACTGTTTTCCTGTTCATTATGCCTGATTTATTACATTTTTAGCATTTTTACCACACATTTCTGTGGTCTACTGTCCCAAATGTGACATACTTCAGTCATGGATTACACCGCACAATGGGCCACATTTCTTGACTTATTATGGAAAAGATTTGAACAGTCAGGCTGATTGAGTAATGTGCACCTACACATGGCCTGTACACAATCATTTTGGGGCCCTGTTTGAATGTTGAACATGACAATTGTATCCTCGCATGTCGAAGTGACCAACCATTGATGTATTCATGTGCCTGCCATCACTGCATCAGTGAACACTGGCTTTGTTGCAGCGTGTGGCATATGCATGTTTTCACCCTCATTTTTCCATGTTTATGTCATGATGTCCATCTCACATGGATGGGTGACAGTACTGATTTGCTACCATCTGGGTGTTCTTGTCTAATCTGCCATGGCTATGGTACATGCCGTCTGTGTGCTGGCATGTGTCATGTATGTGGATTGTCCATGCCACTCACAGGCTAATGTTTGCTGCCAGTGCTATCCAGCATGCAGTACATGTGTTAGTTTTCCATTTTGGAGTCATCAGTGTCTGCTTTTTGCCTCCCCTTCCAACGCATTGACAGTGCATGCATGCCAGAGTTATTGTCATGTGTGACATGTGTTATTTATGTACTGGATCTCTGCCTCGTCATGCCTATGTGCGTGTGCTATGGTGCTCATGCCTGTTTCCATTAGTAATCTTTCATGTTTTTGCAGGTGATGAGGCACTTGATGCTGTTGAGGGGGAGGAGATGGCGTAGAGCCAGGAGTACTCAAAGCCACAACCGGGCACCAGTGGAGGACGTGGGGTGGTGGTGGGTGAAAACCCAATCGTCCTACAGACCATCCTGTCCAGGGGTATCTCTGGGTACACCTCCAGAGACCTCTATGAATCAGGTGCTGAATCGGACATTGAGACATATGTCCCGTCGCAGGTGAGTGTTTCTGGCAGGGATCCTGTTCTGTCCAACCCATCTGCATCGGGGATAGACCCCTCTATGGGGATTTCAGTGTTGGAAAATTTGCCTGTGGCGATTACGGATGCAGGGTCACACTCCACAATATTTGCTCCTGTTCCTGGGCCAGCAGATCAAAGGAGGAATGCAGTCCTGCAGCCTCAGGCAGTGCCAGCAAGCAAGGTGCACAACACCTTGCCCCAAACAGGTGTGGTGCCCGTCAACGCGGTGGCCGTGCGCCACCAGGCAATACTGTGTGGGAGAACTCCATATACACTATGATATGATATGATATGATATGGCATTTGTAACGTGCCTATACACAAGTGTTTCAAGGCGCGACGAGGCAGGGAGGGGGGAACAAGGGGAAGACAGACAACGATTCTACTAGGCCAGGTGTCATTCAGACCGCGCAAGTGCAGGGGTATAGCAGCACAACAGGGGCATCGTGTGAAATGATGGCTCAGGCAATGGATAGGGTGGCCACTTTTATTCTCCCCCCTGAAAGGCAGATGGAGCTCCAGGAGCAGACAACAGAGTCCATTTGCCACTCACACAGGGAGGACATGTTGGCATCTGACAGGAAGCGACGGGCTGGACTGGAGACTCTGCACACAGCCATATCTGTAGAGTCACAGGCCCACAGGGAAGCCCTGAGGGAGGAACACAGTTCTCTCAGAGATACTCTGTGTGAACTTGAGGTGTCCCGGAGTACAAGGGCAGAACAGCAGCTGGAGCAGCTGACACGCACACTGTCAGCTGAGCTCCAGGCAACCCGTCAGGAGATCCGAGCGTCACGTGAGGCCATGCAGGCAGAAATGCATGCTACCCGTGAGGTGCTGCATGGGGATCTCCATACTATCATCCTGCAGAACCAAACCTTTCAGACCCGCATGCTTGCTGCCATGGAGGAACACGCCAGGGCTTTGTGTGGTCTGCCTCCCATATCATGCCCACCTTCTAATGTACCACCAGAGGGTGATGACAGCGACGGCAGTTCTCCCACTGTAGCGTAGCCGTGCAGGCCATGAGCCCATGGAGGTATTTATTTTTCTCATCATCCACGGATGTGGGTGTTGGGGTGCACCCTGTACCTCGTCCCTCCTGAGCGGCCTCCCTCCCCCCTGGTCCACACATGGCCATTTTTGATTTTGATTTTCTTTTTTTTTTTAAACAGTGTGTTGCTTTCGTAGGCATCCACTGTGTATTCCAGCTGGGCACATGCATGCTTGTCCTTTCTTTGGGTTAGATGCTTGGGTTCCTGACACACACACACCTCCTGCCTCCCCTTTCAATGGGCTTGCAAAGGGTGTGACCCAGTGACAGTAACTTACAAAATGACATTGGTCTCCCATAAGTTGTGTGGACAGTCTGTAGTCGAAACTGTGTATACATCCCTAGTGGGTATTGTTGTAGAAATCTCCACTGCATGGTGGATTTATGTTTGGTTTTACATCCATGACTTTTTCTTTATATACATGTACCTTCTTCATGTCTTAACAAGCCCGTCTACTTTGCAGATGCAGTTCATGTTGTATGCAGTGCACTGAAACATTTGCCTACCACCAACACTCTGCAGTTGGAAGGGGTCGATGTGCTGCCTTAGTGAGGTTGTGACACTTGCACTACTTTGATTTTTAATTCTCATATATTGCCACTGTTTGAACATGTACTGATGTTTTCTCTTGCTGGTATTTGTTCGTGTTTGTTGTTTTTATATTCATTATTGAGAGCAAATTGTCTGTGGCCTGTTTCCATTTAGGACAGTGCACTTTGTGGCACTTGTGTCATGTGTTGTGCATTCATTTGATTGCTTTCACATTGAATGCCTTGCCATGGTGTGTTGGGGAGGTGTTGGATGACATGCCACTATTTTGATGTGGTATTTTGCAAGGGGGTAGTCTTTCATGCTGCATGAATGTGTGCCTTTTTCTGACACAGCACTGCATGTCTTTGAGTAGCTAGACATGCACACAATGTAGCACTTCCAGGTGAACAGTCTCAGGCTGGTATGGTTGTGACAGTTGACTGTCCCTTTTCTCATCATCATAGATTGTGAGCTGGTATGTGCCAGGCCTGTGTGCACTCCGCAGAGGTGGGATTTCAGGTGGAGTAATTTGCCACAAGCTGGGTCCGGGCTGCCTCACGAAGTGCCCTTTCACCTCCCATGCACAGCGGCCGTGCATGTGGTTGGGGATGTGGGGTCACCACCATGTCCACCGGCATGCCCCACCGGGTTGCAACGTTGTGCAGGACACATGCTGCCACTATGATCCTGCACACTACTGGGGGAGCATATATAGCAGCTGCCCACCAGAGCGGTCAAGGGAGCGAAAGCATGACTTGAGCACTCTGAATGTGCGCTCCACTATGCCCCGGGTTGCAATATGGGCTGTGTTGTATCTTACCTTGGGTGGTGTGGTGGGGTTCCAAATTGACGTCATCATGTAGGTGCTCAGAGGGTAGGCACTGTACCCTGGGGAGATGATAATGGTTGTCATTAGTGGGGTTTTCCCATTTCTCAGTTTCTGACATTCATGCATGTGCAGAGACATTTATACTCATCAATTAGCCATGTGTCGCCATGCCGGCCAGCTTCCAGGTCCCGGTTTAGGGGTGACATTCTGAATATGAAACTATCATGGCTGGACCCTGTATAGTTGGCGTATACTGAGGTGATGATTCCCGTGGCATCACATACAACCTGCACGTTGATGGAATGCCAGTGCTTGCGGTTCCGATAGATATGCTCAGTGTCCCTGGGTCAACGTAGAGCCACATGGGTGCAATCAATGCCACCTAGGACTTTGGGGAAGTGTGCCACCCCGTAAAATTGCTGGACAACAGCCTGCCTTTCTGCAGGAAGTTCTGGGCATGTAAATGTGCCTGCGGACTGAGGGGCGTGCAGTCATGAAGGCCAACACCTTGTGTAGGCAGCGTGACCGCGTGGCCTGTGCCTCACCCCCCCACTATGGCACTTGTCTGCTGAAATGAACCAGAAGCCAAGAAGTGCAGTACATTGAGCACCTTTTCCCAGGGGCTCTGTGCTTGACAACACAGGGTGGGTGATGTCAGGTCATCCTCCCACTCCCTCACCAGGTCTAGGATTATGTGTGGTGGAAACCTGTACCTCCCATACACCTGGTCATCAGGCATCCCAAAAAGGTTGGTCCTGGGTAAAATTATGCGGTGCCTGGCTATCCTCGGTGTCCCACGACCACTGCTGTGAGGAATGGTATATTCATCGTAGCATCTGAGCTTGTTTGTTGTTAGCGCGCACTTTTATGCTGCGCTAGGCCGCTTACGCCTGCTTCCTGCTGGTGTACGTGTTTCCAGATTAGTGCGTCTTTTTTGGCACACGTCTTTCCCCTGTTGGATTCCATGAATACGTGCTGTTAGCGTGCGTGTGGGCGTTGCGAGCGATTACCTCCTGTACCCCCGTAATGCCCACATGTTCACGTGTTGTTCCCCATTCCGCGTGTTACGCCCCGTGTTCCGCCCACTTTTCTTGTGTGCGCTACACAATGTGCACTTTTCCTGCACACTGTTTAGTGACGTGTGCACCCGCGTGCGCCACCCACAGATTTGGCGCACATACCAGGTTTTACTAGCGCACTGCATTCCATGAATCAACGTTGGCACGCATTTGCTGTGATTTTCACGCTTGCGCTCCCCTTTTCGGCACACATTTATTCCATGAATTATCCTGTGTGTTTCCGTATTGAACGATACCTAACCTTACCTAATACCCCTCTTTTTGACACTTTGATTAGGTAATTTGCCCCTAAACGTGTTTAGGGAGAAGTGGTCAGCTGGAATTTTGATTAGTGCAAACACTGTCAAATTGTGCCCATTCTTTAAATCTTCTGTCCACTATAATCTTATCTGAGAAGTAAATGGTTGTTCCCAATTTACAGAAACCTGAACATCATTTTTGTACGTTAGGCCATAGATTGCTTCGTTCATGCACATGATGATTCCACAATATAGACACAGGGTCAATTCCTAATAAGTGTGGGATGGGCAATAAATTGATTGTTAAGATTACTCACTAATATTGCAGTAACCAAAACTCCATTTTGAAACCTTGAGAATTAAAATGTTTTAATAATGACTATATTATGTTTTTACTTTGTTGTATGCATTGAAATGTTTGCACTATTGTGAATTTCTTGGTTTAGTTCCCAAATAAATTAGATTGACTGACTCACTGACTGGATATCTTCAGGGATGGCTCTCTCAGACAAAAGGTCAGGTTTTTTATAATACACAGACTACAGATGGGCAATCAACTCCAGGTCACCGGAGTTCCGTTACCATCAACTTTTGAGATGATCAGGAGGCTTTTTTCCCCCCAGGCCCGGCCCACTCAACATAGACTCTCTCAAGCCACCATTGCTAATTGTATTACCTTTGTTGTACTATGATTACTTTGATAACATGAATGCCTGTAACCAACACCTTGATGCCTCCGAGCTTAGTGCGCTATACAAATGAAATAAAATTAAATTTAAATAAAGCTAAGTTGATATCACATATATTTCATTTGGTCCCTTGTACTCGAAAACATATAGACATGGCATGTTTGTCATGCTGGTCCTGAAATATTTTTGATTCAGCTTTCAACGTTCTGTAACTATTTCTATACGGGTGAACTTAGTTAGATTTTGATGGTCCATTATCCTGTCATGGAGCATATATTTGTCAGGACAAAAACCAATGATTGTAGTATATGTAGATGCCAATATCACATTGAAGAAAAATCAATGTGATATCCTATTATAAGAAATGTGCCCATTATTATGTATAATGGAAGGTCAATTGCCCAACATAAAACAATCACCTGAATTAATTTGCTTTACAAAGCCACATTGTAATAGGAATTGTTGAAATCATCATATGACTACTAAACAAAGAACTCAGAGATCTATGACAATTCACAACTGAGTGCTGTTGGTCCTCATCATGAGATTTTGATCGTTTTTGGAAGAGGTGCATGTCAGAATACCATTTGGTTTGGGTGTGACAGCCCCAGGGTTTTTATTTTCAGTAAAATAAAATGATACAGAAATGTGTTTCGGAAAGGGGAGTTTACTAAACCAAACCTTGACGCTGGGTTTCATTAACCATAGATTCTGTTATTTAGTGATTGAGAATCCGTTTTTAACAAAAATTAAACAAGAGTGTTTGTATCTATATTGATCTTGATTGGCGCAGACTTAGGGATTTGTTCATGTTGTACACTTTGCATTGAACTTACCATTTTATATATGACACTTTTAGCAGTTGTTAGGGAGCATTTTACAATTGTTCACTAATTATGAGGCTGCAATTCTTACACATTACACTTTCATTCCTGCTGATTACAGGGTACTTTGGCTATTTGGAATGATTTCATTCTTACCCTCTGTATGGCTTCATTTGTATTGGGCATCTCCATTATGTGACCGTTGACTTCAACAGACTTGTGTCTGCTCTGCATTTATCCTACCCAGACTGGCTCTCTTTCACCAGAGGGTCTGTCATTTATTGATTGCAAGCCCGTCTGTACCAAAAACCAAACATGAGATTGTATCTAGATGTATCCTAATTTAAGCAGACTTAATTGTTATTTTAGGGATTTGGTGATTTGTTTAATACTTTGTACTGATGTTACATTTTTATGAATGACAAGTATAGCAGTTGTTAGGTAGCCTTTTACAAATGTTCACTGATTAGAAGGCTCAATTTCTTACACATCAAGCATTCATTCATGCTGATTACAGGGTCCTTAGGCCCTTGAATTCATTTTCTTCTTACACTCGATTTAATTTCTTCAACTGGGGAAATTAGTATGTGAACGCAAGTGGGTAGGGGTGCCGGAGGTTGTGTTATGTTTGTGGGTTCTGGTAACTGGCTACATGTTTGCATGCATGGCTGTATTATGTTGTGGGGTTGGGTAGTGGTGCCGGTGGCTGTGTTACATTTGTGGGTTGTGGTAACTGGCCAGATGTTCTCATTCATGGCTGCATTACGTTGCAGTGGTTGGGGCCAAGGCCCAGCCTCTTGATTGCATGGCCAGAGGATGTAGGCCTGCGCATGCACCCAAGAGGCTAGACCTTGGCCAAACCGACCACAACATAATGCAGCCATGCATGGGACACTGTGATACTGGTATATGTATTCCACAAATATGTTTATGGAGTGCATTTTTTCCCTTTGCTCATTTGGGTAAGTTGTTATAACCATACGTTGCTCCATCGTAAACACTTCCAAATATGCATCTCTCCTAGGGTGGTCACCATTACAGAATGGTTGTGGAGGACATTTTAGACTTGGTAGAGCACCAGCAGTGACCTGAAATGCGTGGACTTCCATATAATGTACTTCATTAGACTTGTTGGCCTTTATGGAGTGACATGCCACCATTTGGTTTTGCTATGGTTGTCCCCTGATCAAACCCTTTGCTTCGGGAGTGAAGTAAGAAATTGCATCATGAAACGATTTCCTTAACATCACACATTTAAAATATGGATAATGAACGCAGCTACCCACATATAATTGAAGGTCTACTTCACATACAAATGTATGAAATGTTTTCCTTACAGAAATGCTTTGGAAAGAAAACATATCCCAATACAAGAAAAGGAGCATTTCACAATGACATAAACTTGCACTTTATAATAATTGGTCATAGAAATATGTTCAGCAAAATCAGTATGCTGTTATTCTTTTCTCCCCCATCCAGCATGGAAGGTAGAGCAGTACTAGACACTACTGTGGGAGAAAAAAATGTACTTCACTTCACTCTGAGAATTGCAGACTTACTTGACAGACAACATGCTGCACTGCCGCTTGTAATCACTACGAGTCTGCAATTCTTAAGGAAGAACAGTCCTTGCTAATATCCCCCTCTGGCCCCATATTGGTGTTTATCTGCTGCACAGAGCAACATCTTCAAATACTGCACATCCTGGGAGAGCTCCCCTATTGCCTTTCTGCCCTGGCATTCAATTATCACACAGTAGTCTGAGCTCAGGGCACAAAAGTTTTTACTCAGGCAGGGGGTGAAGGCAAATTTGGCATGTTTAGAGGTCTGCAAACAATGCCAGCAAATTATTGGACAAAACCGTCAATGCGGGTAAGTCCCACAAAATACAGGACAGTTGGCCATCTCACTATTAGCTTTGTTTTGTGCACTTTTTGAGATGTGCATAGAACGTGCTTGGCGTTGCCATTCTGTGCTACTATTATGTGTGCATCGCTTGCACTAACATTACGTGAGGGTGCGGCAAAACATCACAACACTCACTTCCATAGCTGATATTAGTTGTTGACAGTAGTTGCTCAAACCGTGCACTCCAGGTATTTTCATAACGTGCGTGCCTGGCGTAGCCCAACGTGTCATGTGAGGAGCTAGGTCTGGAAAACAGGAACATAAACAGAAACTAAAGCCCACATGCACACACAGAGCGTACGGTCTCGGTCTTGTTCTACACAGTACTTGCTCAGAGAATATTTGAATAATTTATGAACAACACTATGTACTGTTGCAAGTGGTTTCATTTTTCAGAGAATGTTCACAAGAAAGTGTAAGCTGCCTTAAATGATGGCTTTTTGTCATTTTGCGGGCAAATTCCAGCATAGAATGCCGTCTGTGCTTTTCTGTGCTTCTTTTGTCGTCTGGAAAAGTAGCAAAAGGATTAATGGATGGTCCTTGGTGGTTCATGTGGGAGAACACACTTTCTTTGTAAGTTACGAAAGGTGACAGCTGTTGTCTCTGTGATGCCTTACATCATAATGGTGTGCATGTTGCTTCTTATTGCCTGAAACGCAAATGAACATACAGGGCCATATCGGTCATCCCAGATAACAATGAGTGAAAACACACAGGTTATAAACACAGAGTTTATGGTAATCTTATAATGATTGCTCCACCATCCATCTGTTGGGATGTGGACGCAGTGACACGGGCAGAAAGGTGCAAGGTATTTGCAAACAAAGAGGAATAAGAATACATTTAAGTAGCTGTTATCAGTGGCAGCGTAAAGGTCAAGATTCTGAGGGAAGGATGTCGTGAACTGGCCCTAGGTGGCCGGGTCATGACCTTTGGGTGATCTACTGTGTGTTATTAAGTAGCGACGGATGTTCACCCACTGCCCAGCTCTCTTTTTTGTATGTGCCACTCTCCTACTGCGGCTAAACACATGCAAAACGTCTTTTAAACGTTGCCAACACACCCTCCTTGCATATGTTTGCTTTTCACAAAAGATGTCAGTGCCAGAGAGTGTCGTAAAACCAACAGCACATTCTCTCTGTGTGTGCCCAAACAAACATACAAATAAAAATTCTCATGGGGGTCCCCTCCTATTGCAGGACAATGCAGGAGCTGTCTTGCCAAAACGTGCAACACTACAATATTACCTGTCGATGTTTGTGTGCCGGCCGAGTGGTATATGGGCCTCTGGCTGTTATTAATTTTAATAGAATGAATTCGCGTACAACTCTTAAGTGTTTAAAAGGTCATTGTAAGGACAATATAGGCAATCTAGCAGCACACAATTGAACATACAGTGCGCTGTTTCAGTGCACGAGTTGCGTTCACTTTCAGTGTTGTGCTTTTTTTATAGATTTTCATGGGCTGGAGAAGCATGTCAACAAAACAAACAACAACAACAATCATAGCTGTCATTTATGCTGAATGGTGGAGACACGGCACTGTAATGCAGCGTGACCACTGCTGTTACAAACCCCAGTACAGTGCACATGGACAAAGTCTACAGGATGTCACCTTCATAATTATGCATAGAGAAATGTATCCTACTAAATTTTAATCCATGTAAACATATAATGTAAAGTTGTACTTACATGACTTCTGCAAATCCCATTGTTATACTGTGTGGATGGGAAATTTCTCTGTACAGCGATTTCACAGTTGCAGACTACCTTTGCCGAACATGGGTGCTGCCACTATACTGTAAGTTATCTTTGATTTTTTATTTGATACAATGTCTGCCCTGAAATTCAGGTGTACCAATCAAGGCTGTTTTACAGTGAGCATTTGTCCTGTTGAAAGAGAGGTATGTTAGGTTTCGCTTTCCGGCGACCATGCAGCAAAAAAAATTATAATAATTCAGGCGGCAACGTGTGAAGATTTCACTGTGCATTTCCGAATGTCAGTAGTGTAATTACGTAGAAGTAACTATGACGTACATGGAGAGATGATGGTACCTTTTCCATGCTCCACTGAATGCACGGGTGACACAATACACAAATGTACATTTACAGCCCCTATGTACTATTTATATGTGCAGTGTCTTACAGGGCAACGGTGTACGTTGCCAGGCTGTGTGTGCGATGGCTCTGCATACGTGGGTGGCAGGGCCATTTTACGCAGTTTGTTGTCTTTCAGAAAAGAGATATTTGTGGCTCTCATTCATCAAACAAAAGGAATTACTTAACAACTTCTTCAAACATTGTAAGGGGTATGGTTTTCAAGTTGTGTCCCCATTACACATTAAAAAAGAGAAGCAGAAGTTTGAAATGTTGAGGAGTACAGCAGACTTTCCAATATGGTTGCAGAGTTGTGCACCATGTGCTCTACTCTATTGGGTGTTCTATAGCTTACAGTTAAATGGTGTACATAACAACAAAGATGAACTAATGCCAACGGTGCCAGTGGCATGCGAGGAGGCAAATCTTACAGAACATATGACAGTTACGTAAGACATCAAGATGCATTTTTGTGTTTGGGTTGTTGTGATTGTGCAGATTATTGGGTAGGTTACTGTACTATAGTGCATTGAATGTGTCCACTTATTATATGCTTACGTGAAGAGGGTATTCTGCAAAGAGGTTGGCCATTGAGTGGAAGTAAGGGGTAGGTGGCTATGTTATGTGTAGGGTTTGTGGTAAGTGGATAGATATTTCTATGTACTGTTGTACTGTGCTGTGGTAGTTGTGGCCAGGGTCTACAATATTGCGTGCATGGCTGGAGCCCGTTCACTGTACGGTGTGTAGTGAAGCGTGTAGGCTGTGGGCACAAGCAGCACAGTGTAATATAGCTGTACATTGAACATTGTGTCATTGGTATGTGGATTGCAGAAATATGTGGACACATTACACTTTGCAGATTATAAAGAAGTATGACACCAATAATGTCATACTTACTATTTCTATTGTGGAAGGCCTGTGCAGTTTTTGTATATGGGATGTGAAATGTTGTAGTAATCGTTGCTTCATTATCTATGGAATAAGAGAACATAAAGTGTTAGAGCAGGTATTTTGTTACTTTGCAGTTCTTTACATTATTATATTGCAGATATGTTTATACTTTGTGGACCCTCATAATTATTAATTCATAAGCACTATGCTTTAAACAAGTGTACTGTGCAATGTGCGTAATTCCTGTGTTTCTTTGCATAATCATTGGGTCTGTGGGGATAAAAAAGCCATGCTGGATTAAAAACCTTCCAAATGTAATTGCTGTTACGTTGCACAGTCCTTTACAATAACGTTTGCACTGATTATGGCAATGTTTAAGGTGCGTAGTAGGAATTGCAATGGTGTACGATTTCTGTTTTGTACGTGTTGTTAGTATGGTAGCACTTATTTAGCAGCTGGTGTATTCTAACTGTTTACCTGCTTCCTTTTTTAGCACTATTTCTTTATGTGCTTGGTTGCTGCTGATGTTTTGCAAGTATTGTGCCATTACACTGTGCTACTGCAGAATTGTGAAGGCAGTTACATACCTGTTGGTGTACTGTAACTGTTCATAGACTGAAAGTGTTTGAGGATATGTTTGTAGCACAATGGTTGCTGAAGGTTGAGTTGGGCTGTTTGAATGCTGCCAATAATATTGAAGTATTCTGATTGCAGTTAGATACCAGTTGGCATATTCTAACTGTTTACAGTTTCCCATTTTTATAGGGTACTTTTAGAAGCTCATGCATTCCTGTTGGTAGTTTCACATCTTTCCACATTCAAGTGGTGGTGCACCATTATGGGTTTACGTAATGATATTTGCATATTTATTGAATTTGGATGGGCATTGTTAGACAGGTGGTGACTCATTTGCGTAGTTGGTGGTTTCAGAGGTTACTGGGGATAATTTTGAATCCTCATACTTAGTAGTTTTTCTTTTACGTATCATGTAGGAAGCAATATTAGTGTGATTTTGTACACGTATGGTTTTTCTGACTGTAATCATTTGGTTCATTGGGGAAAAAATTGTAGAACAGCCACATTGATGTATTTGTTGGATAGTTACTGTATGCTAAATTGTTCAGTTCAGTGCAGAAGGTAATTATTTTTTTTGTGCAGTTATGTAGGTAGTTGGGGAGTACGGTATTCTAATTGTGTACATCAATGAGTACATTTTGGCTTCAAGAATATTGAGTAGGCATTTGCAAGATTTGCTGGTAACCTCTGCTTTGGAGTAATGGAGGTATGATTGCATTCCAACCATGACAATTGCTTTCTAATGTATGCAGTATAGTGGCCTGCACTGTTTGTGTCGCCTATGTGGTAGATTATGGCTACTGTTGTGAAGGTTTTCTTGCCAAGTGATACCTGTCCGTGTGTGAAGGTAGTAAGTTTGCAGTTATTTTTGGTTCCATCTGCATTGTATCTTAAAAGCATTAATATTACATATTGACTATGGGCCTCAGGTAGCCATGCCCTTAATAAGGGTATGGCTGCCTCCAAACTCAGGTCCGGGTTCCCTGAATGGGGAAATACCAGGCCATTCCAACCTTGGAGGGCCGGTATTTCACCATTCAGGGAACCCAGACCCGGACCATCCCCATTCCCATTTGAGCCTCCATAGGGCTCAATGGGAATGTGGAGCATGCTAACAACGGGCCCGTTAATGACGGGCCCGTTGTTAGCATGCTGGCCCGCTCGCGGGACCCGCTAAGGACGTCTGGTGAAATCAGGCATCCAGAGCGGGTCCCGTGAGCGGACCTCGTAATAGGGCGGTAAGGGGTTAACGGCACCAGCACCTTTACCGGTGCCATTAACCCCTTACCGGCCACCTCGTAATAAGGCCCTATGTGATTGTATATGCAACGTCGAACGAATACCGGAATTGCAAGAAGCACACAATATGCTATGATTTGCATTTTGCACAAGTTGCTGAAATGGAATGGAATCACAGTTAGGTATTGATATGCAGACAACGTGTTTGTTAGGGACTTGTTCCTGAATTACATGGTTGCAGAGAGTGCATGTGTGTTTCCACAAGTAGGAATTCTGAAAGATTTCATTCATGGGTATGCTTTTGCTTTCCAGTATTTGTAGTAAGTACAATAGAAATTCCTGTGGATCTTATTGTCTGTTTAACATGAATTTCACTATTCCAGCACAGTAGTCCAATTCCTGCCTTATTCCTGAGACACTGTAAGTGTTGTCATGATGATTTGCTGCATTTTGTGAAGGGTTAGCTTTTGTAAACACAACTGGTCCAAACCATGTAAATAAATGGTTTCAACAATTGCTGGCATTTGGAATAGAACATTAATTACTACATTTGCATAGCAATTTACACGAGTTGTATTGGAAAATGTGAATGGACCAGGTCGTTTTGTGTCTGAGTACTTTGATGGAAGTGCATTTGGTTTCTTTGAAGATGTACTTCACTTTGTGTGTGGAGTTGAGTATGTTTTTCCCTTTTCAGTCGATTCTTCTGTGTTTTTCATAGTTGATGCAGTATGAGCTGATTTAGGTTTCTTTGGTGGTACTGTTGGGAGATCATTTAGAATGTCTGATTGCATGAGTTTGCTTTTAAAATCTTTGCGTTTTTGAGGAACAGGGTACATTTTTTGAGATGCGGTGCACGTAGTCTATTGTGCTCTATGATGCAAGGAATGTCAGCGCTGTCTGCACTTGCATCAAAATTGACTAGATATAGTCCTTCAAGTGTAAATAGGTGTGACAGTGATACGTAAATCATGCCTTCTTTAAAGACTGTGCTGCCAACATCAATGAATGCTTGACCTAAGGTTAGAACTTGCGATTTATGCATAGTCACTTCATAAGCTAGCGACAGAGAAAACTGTTCTATGTGTGCGTACATACATGTCTTTGAAAAGAAGGAATCAAACTGTTGTGCGTCCAATCCTTTTAACTTCTGAAAGTTTGTCAAACTGGTTGTTGACAAACTGAATTCTGTTGTCAAGTGGGTATGTCTGGAAGCTAACAACTGTACCAAGTGCTCCATTAACCAAACCTTGCTCTATCTCAAGGATACGCTTTACCATTACTCTACAGTTAACACATAATGTTAACATTTTCTCCAAACCAGCTGTGTAGGCAATAGAGTTGTCTAAGGTATTTAGTTGCGCTATGGTTTGTTGACACATAGGTATTTTCATACCGTGTATGTCCAGTTTGTCTGTGGAGTGAATTTCCATTAGTGGTTGCATTTCTTTTTTCAGCATTGCTGCATTCAATTGTGTACAGATTGCTAGAGTTGGCATTACGGACGTACAGTTGACATTTTTGTGTGCTAATTGTTCCATGACATCAGTAGCACATGTGTTATGCCCGTACAGCTCATGGATGTGTCTGGTATTTAGGGTAGACTGCGCTTCCTTTGATAGTACACCAATCTGCATGTTTTTTTTAAATGTTGGCGTAGGTGAGGTCTGTAGACAGACGCATGTTTTCTGTTAGTTCTCTGTATTGGAAATAATGCCAGTGATTTACATTCCCAATGCTTCCAAGACTTTTACGGCACAGTTTGTGGCCTAAAGTTTTAAAGATAGGTTCACCTTTCACTTGTGTTAATTGAAAAACAATTACATGTTTTCCTCCAAAGAGTTATTCGTAGTGTGTTTTGAGGACCTCTTTCCATCTGAGTTGATTCAAAGCTAACATTAGGTTGGAAACTATGCTCACCTCATCTATTAGGAGCATTTTCATTTGTTTCATAACTCTACGTAGCTCCATAGCAACATAGAAAACATAGTTCTACTTAAAACAGAGGACTATTTGATGATGGCAATGCAACATTTAGAAGACTTCCAGTGCTACCAAAAATTATCAATAAATCCACTTCCTCAGCTTCAAGGTGATTGGAAGAGCATGAGTCAACATTTTTCAACAAGTTTCCCAATAATTTCTAGAATTTATTTTCTGCCTAAAATTCATAAACCCTTTATTGATCTACCTCCAGGGATGGCATGGAGGATAGCTCAGTGGGAACGTGCTCGCCTTGGAAACAAGACGACATGGAGCAACACAGGTTCGATCCACTGGTCCGCGCTTAGAAACCTTTGGGTATTAAGCGTGTTACAAATAACCTATCATATCATATCATTATTAATAGCATTGGATTCTTCACAGAACACATCTCAGAATATATTGATCATCAACTGGAACCATTAGCCACCTCACTTTCCTCATAAATAAGGGACCCCACACACATCATCCAGCAACTCGACTCCATACACTGAGAACCTGATTTTTGGCTCGTGACCATGGATGCTTCGGCATTCTATGCAAGCATCTTACATACCAAAGGATTACAAACCATTGATTATTTTTTTTAATGAGATCAATATCTTATCATGAACAAAACAACATGATTCTTGAAATGCTTCACTTCACCCTGAGCCATAACATCTTTGTTTTCAACAAACAACTATAAAAACAAATCCAAGGAACCGCCATGGGTGGCAAGATCGCCCCATAGTATGCTAACCTTCACATGGGGCACTTTGAACTCGAGCACGCATGGCGGCATCCCTCCTTCACAGTAAATAATAACATCATATTTTGGGCACAATATATTGATGATATCATTATGATTTGGAAAGGCAGCACAACTTTACTAGACAACTATTTCACATACTTTAATGACAACAGTTACAATTTGAAACTAACTTTGGAATCCAGTCAAACATCAATACATTTCTTGGACATCAACCTCTACATAGATGAAAACATGATTCATACCATCATGTATATAAAGCCAACAGAAGCCAATAACACGTTACACGCAACTAGCAGTCATCCCATCCATTTAATCAACAATATTCCATTTGGAGAAATGCTCAGAGTTAAACGCAACTGCTCAACTCAACAAGAATTCAAGAAAAATGTGGCTCACACTATTCAAAACTTCAAAGAACGAGGATATGGCCAGACCCTCATTGACAAAAGTTACAGCAAAACATTTACCAGAACAAGAACACAACTCTTACAAGACAAAATTCCTCAACCCAATTCCGATAAATATCTGAAAACAAGATTTATAATGACTAATAGTGCAAACAAACATGTGATTAAAAAAATTCTATCAAACAACTGGAATATCCGGCATGTGGATCAAGATCTTTCACCTTTTTTGGACAATCATCCAACTATTACTTTTCACAAATCCCGAAGCCTCAAAGATAAACTCAGCCCATCACATTTCCATTACAGAAAAACTCAATTTGAAACGTCAGAACTAATATGGCTGAAATCACCCGTACAAGGCAATTACACGTGCAGATACTGCAAAATCTGCACATATTCAGATAATGGAAAAACAGCTATTCAGCTACCAAATGGCAAGCAAGTAAAGATACATCAGAACATCAACTGCAACAGCACGAATGTGGTATATGGCATCAAATGTTTATGTAACCGTCTATATATAGGAAGCACCATAAGAAAATAAAAAATCAGGATTGGAGAGCACATAAGAGCCATTCAAAATCAAGATACCAGGGGCCAGATTACAGAAACTTTGTACCAGTGCAAGTGCAAAGTTGCACGGTATTAGCACTCGGGCAAAGTTTGCCCTATTTTTAAAAACACTAGGACATATTAAAAAACTACTGCACCATGACAACTGCACCTTGGCATTGTATAAGCATCTGGACAAAAATTGCCCCAGTGCAAGAAAGATACATTTTGGATGCGTCTTTTCACCATGGCAAAGTTTGCCCTGGTGCTAATACCATCATGTATTAGCACTAGGGCAAACTTTGCCCTGTTGCAATAATGCAGTGAAGATGTATCTTTTTTGCCTGAGAGCAATTTTTGCCCTG
The DNA here is from genome assembly GCF_040938575.1 of Ambystoma mexicanum. Taxonomy (NCBI): domain Eukaryota; kingdom Metazoa; phylum Chordata; class Amphibia; order Caudata; family Ambystomatidae; genus Ambystoma; species Ambystoma mexicanum. The sequence continues at coordinate 1,209,943,482 of NC_090932.1, forward strand.
GTGCCTCTACCATGCCAAATTGCACTTGTCATGGTGCAATAGGTTTCTAATATATCCCAGTGTTTTAAAAAATAGGGCACACTTTGCCCTAGTGCTAACACCGTGCAACTTTGCACTTGAACTGGTGCAAAGTTTCTGCAATCTGGCCCCACATCTCTGTTAGCCGTCCACTTTCAGTAAAAACATATATCACAGCCTCTTCATTTGTTATCATCCTTTGGAATGCAAAAAATGTATCATACAACAAGAAGGGGCAACTTATAACAAATACTGCGAGTAGTAGAAGCACAGTGAATTTGTGTCATGGACACGTGCCATTCTGCCCTTAATTCAGATTAAGAACTGTACCATTTTGTGTAATTATGTGTAAGTTTTTCAATCACAAAAATGTATAATTGACATAACCAGTATTCTATGAAGTTTAACATTCCTCACCACGTTAGCAATCAAATGTAATGTCTCAAATTGAAACTATATGTTTAGACATCTTTTTTAGCATTTAAGACAAAACAAATAATTATGGTCACAAAAAAATCCAATCACCATTAAAAATGTAACATAAATGTAGAAAGAACACTGCATTAATTGTCAAGTTATCCCGATTCTAAATGGCATCTGCACGAGCGTACATGATGTCATCACGTACGTTAACATGATGACATCATCATGCTACTTAAATTGGGCAAAAGCAACATAGCGGTCATGGCAAATGTACCATCCTGTATCCACAGGAAAAATAAGATCCTACATCAAAGGTAAGAGCTACTGGCGAGTTTCTTTTCTTAATATACTTTACATCTAGTACAATTGGCTCTTAATATCAGTTCAGAACCACTATTCATACGTACAGTGCATTGTGGTTTATTTCAGGGTCACTCCCACTTAATGATTACAACAACATATTACCAGACTTTCTTCTTTTTGCTTTGCAAGATGGATTGTGAGTAAACTTACTTTATGATCAAAAGTTGAACATTATACACGTGAAAAAAGAGGCCCTATATATATTGTTTTGCTTTATTTTTCAGGTCCTATATGCAATTAGTTTTTTTCTTTGGAATTGTGTCACACGAAAACTAAAATTGAAGAAATATATATAACAGAAACACACTCAGAACTGTACCTCCTGAGGAACCGCCAGACCAAACGGGAGGGAAACACATGTTGAGGTCATAAACACATGAGACTTTTTAAAGAGGTCATGAATACATGAATTATGAATATAATAAATCATGAATTTATAAACATCTTTATACTCTGTGAGGAGAAAATCACTATTTTGAATTACTTTGAAATACCAGTGAATTGAACTGATGGATTAAACTTTTTTCTTTGCAACAACTCCAGAGTCCTCTATTGAACTATAGGGTCTTTTTAGCTCAACTGGGACTCACACATTTCTTTAAGCTATTTTCAAGTCACACCCATCTCAAGGACACCACACACTCCAGCCTTCCTCACAAAGAACACATATGAAAATAAAAGCAACATCCCATGAAGACCAAAATATGGACCAAAAAATGCCAGAACCCTAACCAGGACCGGCGCACAATGGAAGATTGAAGAAGCATTGACAAAACTGGTGGTTGTACACCAAATACACACCAGATCGAACACAAACAAACCCTAAAATATCACCACTGTCAAACTCAATCAACTCCTACCGCACTAATGAGGAAAGAAAGAAACAAGAGTCCACCTATGTAGAACAAGGACACCAATGCTCCTCACATATACCAACAACCAACAGGAACAACTTTGAGTACCAAAAAAAACAAACAGCACATCCACCTATCCTGAGCTGCCCCTCAGAACCTCAGGCCTGCCACACCCAAGCACCTTCATGCTTGTAAGAAACAAACAAAGTTACAAACTGACTTTACTAGCAAGGCACAATCTCCGTCCGCCCTGAGCTGCACCTTAAGGCCTCAGGACTGCCACACCTGAGCACAAACGGTTCAACTGCATGCAAACTACCAGCACACACACCTGTGAAAGATCACCTCAATTCACCTCAACACTGACACCTTCAATATGCTAAAATGAACCAAAACTAACTATATACACACCTTGCACACTCTAATAGGCATAATTCCTTGATAATTCCTTGCCAAAATACAACCAGGAAAATAAACACTCCCCGAAAGAAGCAAATAGGAACATCCAATGATGTAATATTAGTCAGACACTGGCTTCTTATCCTTAGCCTAATACCGTCCTTGATCAGGAACACAAACGGGTTATACTCTAGACCCAATTCACAGACTATGTTAAAAAATAATACATTCCTAAACTCTCCTTAACAGAACCCATAGGGTCATATTCTAAACCCTGTTCACAACCTACCATAAAACCTCCTTAATCAGGAGAAATAAAATGGGGTCACATTCTAGACCCTCTCCACTAAACTCATTGCAACAACCCCTCTTTGATCAGGAGAATGTAACAACTATATAACACTGCACCAAATCTTCAACACACATACCACTCCTTGGATATCCACCCACATGCACCACTTAAACACACCAGAAACCACAATTTGTCATGTAAACATTCACACCTAAACTCACCCAACTCCACAGTAAAAACGCATTTGACATAAGATACCATTCACACGTCCACAACCACACACACCCTTATGTGAAATGCATATACACCAATTGCATTTATGCAAAATTGAGAAACTGAACACTCACACACAGTCCTCAAAATCGGAAAACTCAACTCTACCTTCAAGTCCCATTAAACAGAATATTTTGTATTTGCAAAACTCTGCACTGCAAGTTGTGCGCTGTTAACCTATTGAACAAAACTCAAACTTGATTTCCGCAAAGGTATACAAAATGTACTTAGGTTGCAGAACTTGTAAGGTAAACACTATCATGTCTTAATGTCCACCTGTCTGCTTAGCACTCCAGGTTTGTAGGTAGACAGCTAAGAAGGTAGGGAAGACAAGACAGGAACATATGTATGGTGAACACTGGTCCCCCACATCCATCCAACCAGTTACTCTTACTTCAACTCCCCAACAGTAACTTTCAGAACCCAGGCACACTAACATTCTAGCCACCAGAACTTCTGACGTCAACAGCTGCACACACTCACATTACTACATTTTCAACATGTGCTTCTTTCTATTTATTTGTACTAATTTGTTTTGTAAATGTGTATACAGATTATATTATAGTGAATATGTCTTAGATAGATATATTTTGCAAAAACAGAAACATTCTAAGCAGTGTACTATTTATAATGTAGATATCATCTTTCATCAAGGTGCAACAAAGGAAAGCTTCACAAGTAGTGATATGCATCTGCAGCTGTTCACTGTTTTAAACAATGTACTCATTGTTATTAAATGTTAGTACTGGGCGAGGGGGGTATGGTGGCCTCCCAGTCAATGGGGAGGCTCAGAACGCGGGTGTTACCAGATGGTAATGCTGCCGCCCTGACCCTCACCGGGGAATCAGGTAAGTCTTTCCCTCCCCCAACACCCATCCACAGAGTTGAATGGCTGCCATGGAAAGGGAGAAGGAACTACACATAATTTCAGTGATGTGATCTGTGATTTCATCATTGTGGGCATGGGCTGTGCATCAGGGGGCGCGACGTTAAGGTGACTTCAGCTGAATTTAAGGGGTTTTGTTGCATTACGTTCTCTTTTTAACAGCCCTGCAACTAAAGTGTTTTCCTTGAATTTCAAGGGTTTTGTTACAATTTATTGTTCACCTTAACTTACCTGCAACTAATGTTTTTTCCTTGAATTTCAAAGGTTTTGTTACAATTTACAATGTATTGCTCAACTTAATGTCCCTGCAACTAATGTTTTTTCCTTGAATTTCATTTGCACTGTCCATTTTAAAACGCTACAAGACCACTAGTCATGGCCTACAGATTGCAGGCTTTGAAAACTCACAATGTTTTTAGGCAATGCGCAGTGAGATAAAATTATTTGCCATGATGCACACACTTTGCTTAAGCAGCGTTCTCCAAGCGGTACACCCCTTTTGGCTGCCACCATTTTGGCATGGGCGATTTGACACATGCATTCCGGCTCATTGTGGCGCGCGCTTTTCTGCGCGAAAGCCATTCCGGCGCCCTTATTTTGGCACAAGGGATGTTTGGATGTGGCTGACTTCACAGCCACGTCTAAATGCGCTCATGCTAAATAAGATCACATGACTGCACTGAAACAAACCTGGCCACCTCCCAATTGCATTGTTTTTCTTTTAATTAAATGACTTAAATAAAATAAAAAAACATACAGCTTTGAACCCATGTCTGCCAGAGTTCGAGGCCCAGCATTTAACCACTAGGCCACAATGGCTTTCTGCTTCATGGGGCATACATGTCATACTTGGCCTATAATTTTATATGTTCAGTGATAAAGGTAGGCCTCGATGGGCTTAATAAAACAACAAAATGATCTCCCTCAAAGATGGCCACCGCTGTGGCACCAAAGATCTGCAAGGCTGCTGCCCTTGCTTTCAGCCCGTCTCCACCCGATCCCCATCAGCCACTATGAAATAGGAAGACCTGGACGCTGGCAGGCTTTGCCCACACCCCAACAAAGGCCCACACACAAGGCCCATGGAACATCCTGTCTGGCACTGCAGATCTGTGGATGCACCGGAGTGCACTCTTACTCAATGGGCCTCATTACAAGGTTGGAGGTAGCATTGCCGGTTTTACCCGCAAGGCTACCTCCAAACTCGCATCTGGGTCCGGCACCCGAGAATGGGCAATTACCAGGCTATTCCAGCCCAGCTGGACCCGGTAATTGCCGTTTCACAGCTCAATGGGAATGGGGAGGGTGGTAGCACCGGTACCGTTAATAATGGTACCGGTGCTACCATCATGTTCTTCTCACGGGTGCCAGTACAGCCACCACGTCAGAACTGGTGGCTGCAAGGGCACCCACGAGCAGAACTCGTAGTAGGGCGGTACGGTAGAACGGTGCCAGTAACGATACCGGCGCTGTTGTTGCCTTACCACCATACTTGTAATGAGGCCCACTTCCTTCCGCCCTGCCAGGAGGGCAGCACTGCCCAGGTAAGGCTTGATGGGCTTAATATAACAAAAAAATGATTTCCCTCAAAGATAGCCACTGCTGCAGCACCAACGATCTGCAAGGCTGTTGGCTTGCTTTCAGCAAGCTTCTACCCGATCCCCATTTGTCATTGTGAAATATGAAGTCCTGGAGGCAGGCAGACTTCGCTGGCCCCAGCAAAGGCCCACACGCAAGGCCCAAGAAACATCCCTTCTGGCCCTGTCTGGATCCTGGCCATAAACAGCCAGTAGGCTGTAATGTATGCGAAGCAACTCTTCCCCGGCTCATTCTCTGCCTATCTGTCACCTCTATACTACCCCCCAGTCACCTAATCCCACCATCATGCTTCCTACCTGATGCCACCACACTCTTTCCAAGGCCCACACAGGCATACCTGTGGCATGCTCCATGCTGGAAAAGCATACGGGCGCAATCCGCAATATTGTTCGCCTATGCAAATCCTGCCTATCAAGCTGCACACCCTGTTCTCTGTCTCTCTGCGTAGCACTGATGACTTCCCCGGCCAAGAACACCTGTATCGTCTCAAGAATCACCCCTAGAGGTGAGCCTTGCCACTTTGGACATGGACCGGTCCATATTAATCCCATGTGCATCAGAGAGTCCTTTTCTGAACACTACTCGAACCCAAACTACCTGAAGTCAATGATCTGGCCCACCACATTCACTCGCTGCCTACAGCATAGTACTATCCTGAAATCTAATGCCATCATTACTGCCGTGCAGTACACCAATGCTGCCCCTCTGCTGAGCCTTTCTTCTGTACCCAAGTCCTTTGCTTGCACTACCATCATGCCAAACATGAGTGTTACCTCCATACTGACCCTAATCACTGCCCCTAAGTCAAATGTTAACTATGCTGAGGTGCATAACGTAAGTGTCACCCCCAAGTCAAATTTTAACAATGTTGCTATGCATAATGGTGGTGCCACCCCAAGTCAAATGTTAATAATGCTGATATGCATAATGTGACAGTCATCCACAAGTCAAATGTTAACTATGCTGATGTGCATAACGTGAGCGTCACCACCAAGTCAAATGTTAACAAAGTTAATATGCATAATGTGAGTGTCACCCCTATGCTGAACTCAGACACTGCCCCCAAGTCAAATGTTAACAATGCTGATGTGCACAACGTAAGTGTTGCCCCTATGCTGAACACAGACACTGCCCTCAAGCCAAATCCCAGCACAGTCGCACTCTATAAATTGAACTGTGCCCCAAGACCTAATCCAAGTATCTCCTCAATGTTATATGCCAACACTGTATTCACGATCAACAACAGCACATCTCCACAGCCTAAAGCTAACAACCTGAGCGCTGCTTGCACAAGCAACACTCACACCAGCTCACGACCTCAATTTAGCAATAATCAGCACCCGCTTCCTGACTGCACATGCCCTGGACATCAACAATCTCTCAACTAATAACAAACTAGATGCCTTTGCTGCCACTTAAATGTGGCTTCACACAATTTCAGGCCCCATGCTGGTGCTTACCATCCCACCAAGCTACACCATTTACAGAAGTGACAGATCACATTCTAAAGGAGGTGGCATAGCCTTTACTGTAAAGGAACACCTCACAATCAGACAAATACTTGCCACCCTCAATACCAACGGTAACATCCTCTCACTCAGAAGGTCTACCTCCCCTACCAAGGATCTCTATTTACATCGTCTATCGTCCACCAGGACTGACATATACCATCAAGGAAGACCTTCTCCTCCTTCTAGGCCATAACCTCATAACTACATCACAAGTGCTCCCCCTGGGGGATTTCAACCTAGGCTTTATAAGCCCCTCTGACCCACCAACCACTTCACTTACCACTGCCCTCACGTCCCTTGGCTTCAAACAGTGCATTGGCAACCCTGTGCACAACAAGGGCTGCGCCCTAAATTGCCTTACAGACATGGACTGCAATATCTCCATTAAATCCAACCTACCACTCCCCTGGTATGACCACCACATCATCACCTTCTCGATCCTAGCAGGTCCCTTACCCAAATCCCCTACAAGACACACCCCGCCCACCCGTGCCCGCAGTTCTCGTAAATTCACTAAAGAAAACCTCATCACCCACGTCAAAGCCCTCAACCTTGGTAACCTGGAGACCACAAAAACAGAATTCCTGGCACAACTTTACACTACTACCCTTACTGACGCCATTAACACTATCCCACCTTAAGTTGCTAAAAAAAGCCAAACCAGCTGCCCACTCACTTCACAGAAGAACTCACCACCCTTAGACTTGAAAAAAGACTGGCTGAGACAAATTGGAAAAACATCAACTCTGATTCATCCAAACAGGCATTCTCAATCCTCTCTAACAAACACAAAAAAGGCATCTTACATGCCAAGGACTCTTCCATAAACACAAGAACCGCCAACGCCTGCTCAGACTCAAAGGAGCTATTGTCCATCATCAAAACTGCAACATCCCCTGCCAACATTCACGACAACCGCCCCTGCTAGAACAGTCCCTTTGTTCCATTACAACACGGTCACCATCCAACAAATTTCCAGCATCCTACAGGGTTTAAAGCCTCCAAGATGCAAAGGTGACATCTGCCCGGCACCTACAATAAAAAAAACTGTTCCCAGAAACTAGCCCCTTTTATCATTGCCTTCATCAATGCCTCCTTTCAGGCAGGCATAGTACCCTCCGGCCTGAAAGAAGCATGGGTCCTCCCCTTACTCAAGAAATGCTCGACCAGACCATTGCCAATAACTGCCGCCCATCACCACAGTCCCGTTCCTCCTCAAAATCATAGACAGAGTGGCACACCTACAAATACAATGCCATCTAGAAACTAACCAAATTCTAGGCACCTCCATTCAGACTTCCACCCTGGCCATGGCACAGAGTCCGCCCTCCTAGACTTTTCCTCTGCGTTAATAACACTGGGATTCCACCTCAATGCCACTCTCTCACTAATGCGACAAGTACGTGCCTTCTCCTCTGCAGCTGCCTAGACTAAGAAGTTACTTAATGCTGCTAGGCCTTTCTTATCCAGAGACAACTGCCTAACAATAGCCGGAGCAGTAATCAGCACCAGGATCGACTACTGCAATGTCCTCTTTGCCGGTACCTTCTCCAGCAACATAAAACACCTCCAAACCATTCTGAATAATGCTTTATGCTTTTCACTCAATATCCCATGCTCTGAACACATCTCTGCAACCAGAGGAGCTGTCCACTGGTTACCGGTGAAGGAAAGTATTCTGTTCAAGACTTTATCTATCTCCCACAAGTGCAGCTCTAACCCTGCACCATCTTATCTAGCACAGAACATCGTGAAAGTACAACCCAACAGGCCCACACGTGCCATTTACTCCCACAGACTACTCCAACCCAAGTTCAAATGAACCAAAGCAGTAGGCTCCAGCTTTCTAATCTTAGCTGCCAAACATTGGAACCCCCTTTAACGCTCACCTGGTTCCCGCAGAGGCGCCGGTCTTGACTGGGTGAATGCCTCATCTTCAAAGGTGATGTGTAACACACGGTTGGCTCTTTGGGCTGGACCTCTGTGCACTGTATGTCTGACTCGAAGAGTAAGATGTCTGCAGATAGAAAATATGGGATTAATGAACTGGGGTTATTGGGTGCCTCTCTCCTCTTCCCTTTCTCTTCTCCTGTAGAACCCGAAAGGTTAACACACTCACCTTAGGTAAGTGAACGCCGAGCTCTCCATCTGCCTCGGGGCAGGGTGCCGTAACCAGTTTCTTCACTGGATAAGGGTGCAGGCCTCTTGACCTCAGAGGACTGCTGTCCGTCGTTAACTGCACGAACGGTAAGTTCTGGGCACTTCAAATGTCTTAAAAGTCTTTTGTAATGATATCTCTTGTTTTGCAGGGTTCCGGCGATGGCGGATGGCGGGCTGATGAGAGTTGAGGATCGAACCCGCGTGAGGAATAGAAGCGCCTGGAAGCACATAAGTAAGCGCTTGTAGCCTGCTTCACGATGCGCACTAACTGTCCCTTTTTTCTTGCAGGTACAAGTTTGGAGCTTTAGAGAAGCTGAAGGGTGCTGGAATACCCACTGGATTCGGCGTGGGAAGGAGTAATGGCACGTGAGTAATAAAGTTGCCCAATGTCTTTAAACGCACCTTCTTTTGTCTTTCAGATGCGGGATGCAGCGCCGAAGGCCTCCGGAGCGTGCGAAGAGCTGGTAAGCTTTTGTCTTTCAGATGCTGGAATGCAGTGCGAAGACCTCCGGAGCATGCGAAGAGTAGGTAAGCCTTTGTCTTTCAGGTGCCGGAATGCAGCGCGAGGCGTTGGTGACAGCCGATGGACCAGGTAAGAGATGCGCTGCCACTGAAGACCGTAGTGCTAACCTGTTCTTTCTTTGTCTTTACAGGTGCTGCTGAAGACTGGATTCCAGGATGGTAAGCCTTTGTTCCCTTAGGCCCAGGATCAGAAGCAGAAGACACGATGAGCGTTCTGCTGCAGAGAATGCAGAATAACGCAAAGCAAGATTCATCCATCGGGTGTGGTTTAAATAGCCTCCTGTAGTGCTTAGGTATCTCCTTCCACAGCCACGCCTAAGAAAAGAGTTCCTGCTTTCCAGAAGAGTGCCAGTGTTCTGAACCTAGGGAGTGGCTCCTGCCCCACCCAACAGGAAAAGTAGTCCCAAACAGAAGAGGATCAGGGGTTCAACTGGCAGGTAAGTAAGCAGCATGGTCTGCTGCAGGTAAGTCCACCCAAGCATTATGAGCCCGGCGCTTCCAGCGCTGGGACTGGGCATCTTTATGAGCCTGGTGCCACTGGCGCCAGGACAGGGTCCAAAAGGTCCCAATTGGGACTTGCTGGCACTCGGAACCGGGGTTATGGGTCTGCTTCCAAGGGAGTCGGGCAAGTCCTGATCTTTTGGAAGCAGAGATCATGACAGCACCCCCCCTCAAGGCCCCTCCCAAACCGGGCTTCTCCGGGGGTTTGGGCTTGTTAGGAAATGTTCGATGAAATCTTTTGATTAGACGAGGCGCGTGGACATATTCTGCAGGTTCCCAGGATCTTTCTTGGGGACCGTAGCCTTTCCAGTCAATCAGTTAAAATAGTTTAGATTTGGAGATCTTGGAATCCAGGATGCTTTTGACTTCAAACTCGAGTTCTCCATCAACTAGAATAGGTTTTGGAGATGTAGTTAGTCGGGTTTGAGGTTGCACGGGTTTTAATAGAGAGACGTGGAAGACCGGATGTATCTTCATGTGAGGGGGCAAGTCCAACTTGACCGCTACTGGATTTACTATGGTAGTGATGGAATAGGGACCAAGGTATCTTGGGTTGAATGTGCGTGGTCCTTTTAGAGGTAGATATTTGGTGGATAACCAGACTTGATCTCCTACTTGATATTGGGGGGCTTCCTTCCGATGTTGGTCTGCTCCTTTCTTGTATTGTTCTTTAGCCCTTTGAAGGTGAGAAACGGCTTCCTTAAAGGCTTGGGTGATTGTAGAATGCAGGTGGTCTACTGCTGGTGTTCCAAGATCTTGGAGTGGATCCAACTCCGAGGTTCGAGGGTGACTACCGTATAAAAGAAAAAACGGGGTCTTCCCAGTTCCCGAGTGGACAGAGTTATTGTAGGCATATTCGGCTATCCAAAGGATATCTTTCCAAGTTTTTTCAGTTTGTTGTAGCATGCAGCACAAATACTGTTCCAGAGTTTGATTGGTCCTCTCGGTTTGTCCGTCGGTTTGAGGGTGGTGGCTGGTCGAAAGTCTCACATCAATTTGAGCCGACCGACAGCAACTTCGCCAAAAATGAGAAATAAATTGACTACCTCGATCCGAAATTAGAACTGAAGGAAAACCGTGCAGTCGGACGATGTTTTCGAGAAATTCTCGGGCCAGAGTTGCTGCTGTTGGTAAGCCTTTGAGTGGAATGAAATGCGCCATCTTGGAGAATAGGTCCACGATTACTAGGATCGTATTGTATCCGGAGCATGGAGGTAGATCGGTGATGAAGTCCATAGAAAGCGTATGCCAAGGGCGAGGCGGGATGTCAATAGGGCGTAAGAGGCCGGCTGGTTTTTCCTTTTGACTCTTGTTTTGGGCGCATACTCCACAGGACATTATAAAGTCTCTGATATCTTTTTTCCAAGACGGCCACCAGAAGTAGCGCTTGATCTTTTCGGAGGTCTTTGTCATACCGGGATGTCCTTCCATTAAAGAATCGTGATAACAAGAAATTACCTTTTTCTGTAAATCTGTGCTGGGCAGGTATAACTGTTCTTGGAAATATAATAGGTTGTCCTTCACCGTAAAGTCCTTTCCCTGCAGATGCCAATTCTGTATGTCTGCTGGAGTTACCAGTAGCCTGGCTTTATCCTTAACTTCCTCTATGGATTGTGTGGCGATTACACCTAGAATTCTTTGTTCGGGAATGATAGGTACAGGTTTAGGATTGATCAAATGTTCTTCCACTCCCATCCGAGAAAGGGCATCAGCTTTACCGTTTTTTGTACCATGTCGATAGGTAATTATGAAGTCAAACTCGGCAAAGAATAGTGCCCAACGGAGTTGCCTAGAGGATTGAGCTTTTGCGGTTTTCAAATATTGCAGGTTTCGGTGATCTGTAATCACAGTAACGGTGTGTCGGGCCCCCAGAAGATAATGCCGCCAAGCCTTAAAGGCCGTCTTGATAGCTAGAAGTTCCTTATCAGTAATAGTGTAATTGATTTCAGGAGGCGAGAATTTGCGGGACCAAAATGCCACGGGATGCAACTGATTGGTTACTGGGTCCTTTTGTGATAGAACTGCCCCCATGGCAAGGCTCGAAGCATCAGTTTCAACAATGTAGGGGAGTTCTGGGCGAGGATGTATTAAGATCGGTGCAGAGATAAATCTAGTCTTCAAATTCTGGAAAGCTTGTTCCGCCTCGGTAGACCATTCAAAACGTTTGTTTTTCTTTAACAAGGCGGTGATGGGCTGGACTATTCGAGAGAATTCGGGGATAAACCTGCGGTAAAAGTTAGCGAAGCCTAACATGCTTTGAACACCTTTTTATGGAGGATGGCGATGGCCATTTGAGAATTGCATCGACCTTCTTTGAATCCATACGCACTCCGCTAGGTGATAATATGAATCCCAAGAATTCAACTTCAGTCACGTTGAAAACACATTTTTCCAACTTAGCGAAAAGTTTGTGTTGACGCAATCTCTCGAGGACCATTTTCACGTGTTTCCGATGTTCAGTTTCCGATGAAGAATAAACGAGGATGTCGTCAATGTAAACAACAACACACACATCTATGAGCTCTCTGAGGACATCGTTCATAAAATATTAAAAGGCGGCCGGGGCATTGCAAAGTCCGAAGGGCATGACCTGATATTCAAATAGCCCATACTTGGTGCGGAAGGCCGTCTTCCATTCATCGCCCTCTTTTACTCGTACCAAGTGGTAGGCTTCTCTAAGATCCAGCTTTGTATATATGCATGCTTTTCTGACTTGGTCCAGGAGTTCAGGGATCAAAGGTAATGGATATCTATTCTTAACGGTGATCTGGTTCAGGGCGCGATAATCTATACAAGTTCTAGGTCCCCTTCTTTTTTTGGAACGAAGAACAAAGCTGAGGAAGCAGGGGACTTGGAAGGACGAATAAACCCATTCGCTAGGTATTGATCCAGGTATTGTCGGAGGTGAAGATTCTCAGGCTCGGTGAGGGCATAAATTCTACTACAAGGAGGAGTAGATCCAGGTATCAGGTCTATCTGGCAGTCATAGGACCTATGAGGAGGTAGAGAGTTAGCCTGATCCTTCCGGAAAACATCTTGGAATTCTAGGTATTCAGGAGGTAACTGAGGAGCCTCTGAGGAAATTGCTGCCAGTGCAACACCAGGTCGAGGGTGACAAGTAGAGACACATTCTGGAAACTGAACCGTTCTTGCTCGCCAATCGATCTGAGGATTGTGCTTCTCTAACCAAGGAATTCCTAGAATAATCTGGAACTGGGGGGCCTTGATCACATCGAACACGATCTTCTCATGGTGTCCATCTTGACTTACTAGCGTCACTTCTTGGGTGGTATGCGTTACTGGTCCGGAGGCTATCTCCGTACCATCCACCGTAGTAATGACGTCCTTTACAGCCTTTGGACAAAGAGTCAGATTCATCCTCAAAACCATTTCATGATCCACATAATTGCCGATGGCACCGCTGTCGACGTAAGCTTCAATCGCATGTAATCGATCCGGATGTTCAGGGCTAATGAGGACCATAGGTATCACGAAATGCGAGGTCACAGAACTGGTTTTAACGCTCGGCAAGAGGACCTCTATTCTTGTCGGGCGAGGTCGTTTCCCTGCTCAGAGTTTGTGACCCTGGTAACTGCAGCTCCTACTGCCTTCTTGGCTGGTTTCACCGGACAGTCTCGAAGAAAATGCCCCGAGTTTCCGCAATAGAGGCATAATTGCAGCTGTTTTCTCCTTTCCCGCTCCTTTTGTGTTAGTGGTCCTTTCAGGCCCCCTATTTGCATGGGTTCCCCGGAGTCTACTCCTTTGGTAGGAGTTGGTGGTTTGGAAAATACTCGAGCATCAAACTTGGAACGATCGGCCTTCCTGTTCTGCAGTCTTTGGTCAATTTGAACGACTAAATCAATATAGTCCGAACAGTCTTGCGGGGGATTCACTACTTGGGCTAACACATCTTTGAGCTCTCCACGTAGACCTCTATAAAACAGCGTAATCCTTTTGTCCTCAGGCCATCGAGTTTCCACTATCAGTCTGTTGAAAGACGCAATATAAGCCAAAAGGTCTTGATTACCCTGTCGCAATGAAAGGAGCTCATTGTCCAAGGCCTGCCCCTGTGAATGTCTTGCAAACAGTTTTTCCATACTGAGCTGAAAAGCTCGAAAATCATGGAGAACCGGAACATCTTGATTAACTAGAGGGATCGACCAGTCTGCCGCATTGCCACTAAGGTACGAAAGCACGAAAGCTACCTTAGCTTGATCAGTTGGAAAGGCTGCTGGCCGGCATAAGAAGTGCAACCGGCACTGATTAATAAATACTGCAAACCTCTTTGGGTCACCAGTAAATCGTTCGGGCGGAGCCAGAGGTACATTCACAGGTAGGTTGATCTGCACTGGGTTCGTAGAGGATGTTGAAGGAAGATTTGCCCCTGATGCGGGTAACGGAGTTTGTCCGGCTTGTGACTGTAGCAATTGTCTAGCGAGATCGTCTTTTCGCTCCTTGGAAATAATCAGTTCCCTTCTTAGAGCATTCGTTTCCTGACGGGCTGCATGCACTTCTGCTCTTAGTTCCCCAAGTAACTGGGCTAGCTGGTCGGTATCCGAGGTTTCCATAGCGCCTGGGTGGGAGTTTTGCAATAGGCTTTGCGTTCTGTAACGCTCACCTGATTCCCGCAGAGGCGCCGGTCTTGACTGGGTGAATGCCGTATCTTCAAAGGTGATGTGTAACACACGGTTGGCTCTTTGGGCTGGACCTCTGTGCACTGTATGTCTGACTCGAAGAGTAAGATGTCTGCAGATAGAAAATATGGGATTAATGAACTGGGGTTATTGGGTGCCTCTCTCCTCTTCCCTTTCTCTTCTCCTGTAGAACCCCAAAGGTTAACACCCTCACCTTAGGTAAGTGAACGCCGAGCTCTCCATCTGCCTCGGGGCAGGGTGCCGTAACCAGTTTCTTCACTGGATGAGGGTACAGGCCTCTTGACCTCAGAGGACTGCTGTCTGTCGTTAACTGCACGAACGGTAAGTTCTGGGCACTTCAAATGTCTTAAAAGTCTTTTGTAATGATATCTCTTGTTTTGCAGGGTTCCGGCGATGGCGGATGGCGGATGGCGGGCTGATGAGAGGTGAGGATCGAACCCGCGTGAGGAATAGAAGCGCCTGGAAGCACGTAAGTAAGCGCTTGTAGCCTGCTTCACGATGCGCACTAACTGTCCCTTTTATCTTGCAGGTACAAGTTTGGAGCTTTAGAGAAGCTGAAGGGTGCTGGAATACACAGTGGATTCGGCGTGGGAAGGAGTAATGGCACGTGAGTAATAAAGTTGCCCAATGTCTTTAAACGCACCTTCTTTTGTCTTTCAGATGCGGGATGCAGCGCCGAAGGCCTCCGGAGCGTGCGAAGAGCTGGTAAGCTTTTGTCTTTCAGATGCCGGAATGCAGTGCGAAGACCTCCAGAGCATGCGAAGAGTAGGTAAGCCTTTGTCTTTCAGATGCCGGAATGCAGCGCGAGGCGTTGGTGACAGCCGATGGACCAGGTAAGAGATGCGCTGCCACTGAAGACCGTAGTGCTAACCTGTTCTTTCTTTGTCTTTACAGGTGCTGCTGAAGACTGGATTCCAGGATGGTAAGCCTTTGTTCCCTTAGGCCCAGGATCAGAAGCAGAAGACACGATGAGCGTTCTGCTGCAGAGAATGCAGAATAACGCAAAGCAAGATTCATCCATCGGGTTTGGTTTAAATAGCCTCCTGTAGTGCTTAGGTGTCTCCTTCCACAGCCACGCCTAAGAAAAGAGTTCCTCCTTTCCAGAAGAGTTCCAGTGTTCTGAACCTATGGAGTGGCTCCTGCCCCACCCAACAGGAAAAGTAGTCCCAAACAGAAGAGGATCAGGGGTTCAACTGGCAGGTAAGTAAGCAGCATGGTCTGCTGCAGGTAATTCCACCCAAGCATTATGAGCCCGGCGCTTCCAGCGCTGGGACTGGGCATCTTTATGAGCCTGGTGCCACTGGCGCCAGGACAGGGTCCAAAAGGTCCCAATTGGGACTGGCTGGCACTCGGAACCGGGGTTATGGGTCTGCTTCCAAGGGAGTCGGGCAAGTCCTGATCTTTTGGAAGCAGAGATCATGACACCCCCTCCCACCTGCCCTCAGAGCAGGATAATCCTACTGGGTCTTCCGCAAAACCCTAAAGACATGGTTATTCTATTTACCTGATCCCACACTTCATCCCCAAACTACCACAGCTGAGGTACGAAGGGTACCCCCTTAGATGTCCCCTCACCCAAACTCTATTAGCAACCTTGCAATCTATTTTTTATATATGCTCCCTGTAAACTGTAACTATACACACGCCTTTGCCCACGTGGGGTTCATGTAACTGGTAAAGTGCCCTGATGCTCAAGGGTTTGCACACACTCAACCAATGAAAAAAAAATATATGAATAAAAAGCTAGGTATGAAACTTGTGAAAATCCAAACAATAACATCATTGTAGCATAATGGTTAAGCTGATTCTGCTCTTCCACCTTGACCTGTCAGCGGCCTTCGATCTAGTCAACCACAACACCTTATGTCACCACCTCACCTCTTCTGCTGCCTTCTCCCAAGAAGCCGCTGCCTTGATCACTTCCTTCCTCAATAGGAGAGTGATGAAAGTATTCTCTGACAATGCCTGTGCCACTCCATCCCCTATTAACTGTGGGGTACACAAAGGATCATGTGTCTCACCCATGCTCTACAATATCTAGACAAAGCCCCTCTTTGATCACCCAGATTGACTCAGCATAGCTGTGCCGATGACACTCAGATTCTCCTTCTGCTCTCATGGTCATAACAGAAGTATGTTGCCTCCCTCAGCTCCACAAACATTACCATCCAAGCTTGGATGGCAACCCACGGTCTCTGCCTTAACAATAAGAAGACTGAGCATCTAATTATTGTCCCATCAGCTGCTTTAAAATCCCCTGACTCCCAATACTCATCCTTTAACATTGACAGATCTGTGATCCCTGTTTCCTCTGCGTTTATAACACTGGGATTCCACCTCAATGCCACTCTCTCACTAATGCGACAAGTACGTGCCATCTCCTCTGCAGCTGCCTAGACTACGAAGTTACTTAATGCTGCCAGGCCTTTCTTATCCAGAGACAACTGCCTAACAATAGCCGGAGCAGTAATCAGCACCAGGATCGACTACTGCAATGTCCTCTTTGCCGGTACCTTCTC
Organism: Ambystoma mexicanum; assembly: GCF_040938575.1. Taxonomy (NCBI): domain Eukaryota; kingdom Metazoa; phylum Chordata; class Amphibia; order Caudata; family Ambystomatidae; genus Ambystoma; species Ambystoma mexicanum. The sequence goes on from NC_090932.1 coordinate 1,209,960,457, forward strand.
CAGCAACATAAAACACCTCCAAACCATTCTGAATAATGCTTTATGCTTTTCACTCAATATCCCATGCTCTGAACACATCTCTGCAACCAGAGGAGCTGTCCACTGTTTACCGGTGAAGGAAAGTATTCTGTTCAAGACTTTATCCATCTCCCACAAGTGCAGCTCTAACCCTGCACCATCTTATCTAGCACAGAACATCGTGAAAGTACAACCCAACAGGCCCACACGTGCCATTTACTCCCGCAGACTACTCCAACCCAAGTTCAAATGAACCAAAGCAGGAGGCTCCAGCTTTCTAATCTTAGCTGCCAAACATTGGAACCCCCTCCCACCTGCCCTCAGAGCAGGATAATCCTACTGGGTCTTCCGCAAAACCCTAAAGAAATGGCTATTCGATTTACCTGATCCCACACTTAATCCCCAAACTACCACAGCTGAGGTACGAAGGGTACCCCCTTAGATGTCCCCTCATCCAAACTCTATCAGCAACCTTGCAAGCTATTTTTTATATATGCTCCCTGTAAACTGTAACTATACACATGCCTTTGCCCACCTGGGGACTATGTAACTGGTAAAGCGCCCTGATGCTCAAGGGTTTGCACACAGTCTACCAATGAAAATAAAATATGAATAAAAAGCTAGGTATGAAACTTTTGACAATCCAAACAATAACATCATTGTAGAATAATGGTTAAGTGCTGCGTCTCAAACTCCTTAAAGGGGAAGTTTGCTAAAAAATTGTATTGTCCCGTTCATTCGGGCATGTATTTTTGAGCATACTGTAATCGATCTTAAAAAATGCTCCTATGCATCTTACCTTAGTTTTCCTCACTTTTGCACATGTGAAAACAACGGCTTGGGTGCAGCCATCTTGTTGTAGTCTTATCCGTTGATGGTTCGCCCTAAGTTCAAGTGCCCTCACGCCAAGAATGCAGATCGCCCGCTCCTCAAACTGACATCACTAGTTTAAACGATATGCTCCACCTATTTTCATGACGTTCGTGGCCAGCGTAGCCAAACGTGTCCCATCATCACCTATGCCATAACGTTGCTTAACACAGAACCAGGAAGGCAAACACACACTTTCTCTCAGAGCACATAACGTTTCTTTCTTGTCCCAAATAGGAGAGCAAAACATTCATTTTTAAGAAAACATCAATAGTCTGCTATGTATCTAGTGCTTTTATTTTGCAAAGAACGTTCACAAGAGAAGATTAAGTCCACAAAATGAACGATTTTTGCAATGCAAGTTATAGCTAGGTAACATTGCATGCTTTGAATCTTCTTTATAACTTCCTCATGATACACTGACTGCGATCAGCAATCGATCAATACCTGTACTCCATGTCTTGTGTGTCCTTATTTTACACCAGCAAAACTTTCTAATGACGCACATGGTGTTCTGTTCGTGAGAAGATATGGATTCGTTGCACTTTTAAGCACAACACTTTCACTTCAGCACATTTTTAAATTATAAGTGCTGAAAGGTTGCTCCTTATTGCTGGTACCGCCAAAGGGCAGATTTTCCCTGTCATTCAATGGTAATCTAACAAGCACTGTTTATGATTAGCTGCCAATGTTGATTGAAGAATGCATCCGACGGTAGCTGGAAACAATGGCATGCGCAGAACGGTAAAATATACCTGTGTAGATAAGAGAATAAAAGAACATATTTTAGTACTTGTACTGTAAAAGAATATAACATATAACAAGTTACGATATAATTCAGAACCGGATGAAACCTAATCATAAACACAAACCACACAGAATGAACACAGCCATGACAACTTGGGGGCCTAGTTGACACCACTACATACATGAAAGTTTAGTGCTTTGAAGTAGGTATAGCTCCCAATGGGATGGAGAACCAGATGCACCCGCTTCACATAGGGGGCCCAACCAGAAAATAAAGACAGAAATAGTAACGTTTTTAGTTGAACCACAGACCAATGGCATTTCACTGGAAGTGGTAAGATTAGTGGTCGAAAAGAGAATCAAGTGCCCACAGAAAAGGTTAATTGCACAAATATTATGTATAGTTCAGCTTACATAATTTCAGGAACTTCCATTCTCTTGTTGTCACGCTGACTAACCGCTCTGAACAACAGATGGCAGAAATGGAAACTACATTTTCCTATGTCCACTTTCAATATAGTAAATGTTCTCTTTTTTTGTGGGTATTCAACACATTGGGCCTCACCACAAGTCTGGCGGTAACTGTGCTGGTAAAACCAGCAGTTTGCCGCCAGACTTGCACATTTTACTGGTGCCTGGCTTGCCAGAAACACTGGGGCATTATAGCCCCGGAGGTCCGGAAAGTCAGCCACCGGTAATTGTAGATCCCCAATCCCATTTGAGTACCATGGGACTCAATGGCAGTGGGGACAACCGAAGCACCGGCACCGTTAATAATGGTGCCGGTGCTCCCGTGAAACTCTGTGGGCGGGTGCTGCACCATCCGCCAGGTCTGACCCTGGCAGGAGGGATGGCATTTGCCCGCAGAGTCGTATTATGCCGGTCCCATAACAACGGTGCCAGTAGTCTTACCAGCACCGTTGTTACCAGACCGGCATGGTCAAAATGATGCCCATTGTGTCCTTCGAACAGTTGCTGACTTTTGCTCAAGGCCAAATTAAAATAATAGCCTGTTTTCAGTGATTGAAGCCAGAGACAGGGTAGGTTTCGATTTTGTGAAAGAATGCCACAAAAAAAAATTGAACAAGTCGCTGCTTCGGGCTAATGGTTCAGAAACCCAAGGACAGTTTTGCGATAGGAAAGAAAGCACAGTCCAGAAAATGAGGTGTTGCTATTACCACTGGAGATATATCATCTCTGTAAGAAAATGATATTGAAACTCCACCGCTCCCTCGTCCAGCACTGTTTCATGGCACAAAGCATGCTGCTACTCCTAGTGTGCTATATACCAATCACTCATCATTACTATGTCCCTGTTCTGCTCTTCAATAATGTGTTTGCTACTTACACTTTTGGCATATGTTGCATGGCTTTGCTATAATTTATGCATGTCCATTCATGCTCCCTTGCGCACCTGAAGCAGCTCTCTCTACCATCATGTGAGACAGGCTGACATTGCATGCTCATTCTAAATATGTCTCCAGTGTGTTCATTAACATGTCAAGTTGCCACACGACACACGATGTGAACATTTGTAATGCACCTTCTACAACAACATTGTATTTCAAAGTACCACAAGCCAAAATGAGAATGCAAGTTTGTGAAAAATTATTCCAAAACGGTAAGTTACATTCATGCTCCGACTAGACCTTGTGCCAATCATCCGTGCTAGTGCCTAGGGGATGAAGGAGGATCCTATTGGTGTACAAGTGCTGGAGGAGGGAGTTAAAATGGATTTCTAAACTCTGACATGATGGGCAGAAGTTTATGGGGTCACTCTCGGTTTAGTGAAACAGCGGAACTTTAAGGAAAAGCCAGACCAATGGTCCCTCTGTGGAAGATCCCTTTCAATTGTACATGGTGTTTGGCAACTTGATGTTTTCCAACCAACCAGCCCCCTTGTGAGTGCACAGCCACAGGTGCGATCTGCCATTGATATTGAGGGGGGGTGAATGGGCATGAGGCGAACGTAAAAAGCCCAGAACACTGCTGAAGGGCCACAAATCTATGTTGATTGCAGGGACTGGGTCTTGGAGAGGGGAGTCTAGGGGATCCCTTTGAGTTGTACATGGTGTTTGGCACCTTGAGCGTTCCTCCCACCCACTACTGGAAGGGGGATACTGGAGGGGGGATGGATGTACACGAGTTGAGCACAAAAGGGCACCAATCATTCTTTTATGACCTTCATAGATAATTGGCATGTTCTTGACTCATTGTAAATTCAAACAAGTATTTGCGTGCACAACCTCTCCTGTTACAACTAAGCTGACAATACCGAAATTATCCTAACAAATCTCAAGACAAGCGCCAACCCACATCCCGACCTTGAAGCCTGTCTCAGTGATATTGATCGATGGATGACAAGTTTTTAACCCTGTTAAAACTGAAATCATGGTGTGCGGCAATACTGCCTTTCTCCCACAACCACTCTCAAGGCCCCCCTCCATTGACCCACCCCCCATCCTTCCAATATAGTTAAAAAACCTAGGCTGTAGTATGGACTGAGGCCTAACCCTCTCCTGTCAGATCAATAATGTTTCAGAATCCTGTCACTAGCACCTCAAACCCCTTAGATGCATTTTTCCTTACCTCTCCTACCCCAACAGACTTGCCGCTGTTATGTCTAATGTTATGTTGAGACTGGACTATGCCGACTCCTTATACTTGGAAGCACCGGCATACCAACCTAACACAATTCAAAGAGCCTAAAACGCTGCCACCAAACTCCTCCTCACCCTGGGACACAGAGACCACATTTCCCCTGCTTTCCGCATCCTCCACTGGCTCCCAGTCAGACGAAGGGCCACCTTCACGACCCTATGCATTAGACTGGCTCAACATACCTACAAGAGAAGATAAAACCCTACCTCCCACCACGCACCCTAAGATCAAGCATTGCCCTCTTTCTTGTGATTCCAACATCAATTCTGCCAGTATCGGAGGATCCGCCTTCTCAACCTTGGCCCCAACTCTGTGGTACTCACTCCCCTCACATATTCGACACACACAAGACTACTTGGCCTTCTTCAAAGCCCTAAAAACCTGGCTCTTTCCGTAATGCCGATTAAGACAATCTAAAACCACTGAGACCTTGCAACATGCTGTTCAAGGAGATACTGAGCAATGACACCACTGAATGTAACTATTAAGTCACTACTAAGTTCACTCTGAACGCAGCAATCGCAAACGCGTGATTGAAATCCAGAATAGTGGGCTTGTAAGAACAAAACCTCCACCCAGGCACTCACCTCTCTTATCACTATTTTTTTTATTTTTTATTTACTATCATTTATTAAGCGCGCAGCAGCCCTAAGGCATATGCTCACTCTCTACTCTACACCAACTCACAATAGAGCGCAGCTACACGCCTCCATCCATTTTGGCCAAGGTGCTCACATACGAACAATACTCCACAAACACCTCAACATCTGCTAGAACGCGGCTATACCCCATGGAAATAGGCCTAGCTGCACACAGAAGCGTCCTACACAGGCCTAATGCAGCCAGAACCCAATCCTGGTGATCAACCTCCAGACTGCACCCATTCAATTGATCTCAAATACCACCACACCTAATGCTAGGATGCAGCTACCATCAGGCAATCCCATCAGCTGCGCACATAATCGATGCACGCTATCACACCTTACTCTCTGGACTGACCTGGACAATGGTCCACAAAGGCCTTCCACCCACTAGTGCTTTGAGGTCATAGCAATGATATATAGAGCACTATATAAATGCCAAAGAACATAACGTAACAACATAACATGCATATATGCTCTATTGTATTGTATTTAGTTTGCTGATGTGGATGGCACAAACAAACTACAAATTGTAGACTTGAGGTTGAAGCACATTGTATGAAAATCCCCTGTACTGTCCGCTGTCACTGGGGAATTTGGTGAGAATGGCTCGAACGACATTGGCGGGTATTACTCTTTCGAACGTGGAATCCAAGCCTCCCATGACGCCACCATGTAAACGAACAGTAGGCCTCCAGCCTCTCACATCTGTCAGAGAGAAACATAAATACTTTAATTGAATGAACCAGACAATGGTACCACCTTCCTTGAAAATGCATCCTAAATTTGATGGCATAGTTGTCCTTAGAAAAGTAACTTTCTGGAAACATGTACTTGGTTTTGAGCATCGACACATTACAAAAATGAACAGCCATCCGAGCCAGAACTGTTTGGCCCATAGAGAAATATTGCTTTTTCATCAAAAGTGAAAGACACGTAAGCGATGAACAGTAGTATTTGCAATATGTGTGAGAAATGTATTCAATTTACAAACTAATTCATTTGTCAGTGATCGATCAAAGTTATGACAATGTGGGAACACAATATGAAATGTTAGTGATCTCAGTGGTCAAAATTAGATCACATCTAGGGTATGCTTACTCGTTACTTGGATTGCAAGGGCGAACTATTGCATGAAGTTCGTGCATAAGCACCATCATAATCCTCAACATGAACCTTGTGAAGAATACTGCCCTACAGTCATGCAGGTTGGTAACCCATAGCGTTGGTGTGTCTTCTACGGCTATGTAGGACAAGCATCCAGAGTGTTCTTGGCAGCAGCAGTTCTCCACCTCGGTTAGCATGACCTTGCAACAATACCAGGTACACCAGATGGAAACGTCTTCCATGCAACTAGGCTCAGGCTTCGATGATTCGTCTTACCAACTATCGTCCTATTCCCCATCGATTCTGCTTCTTTCTCTTTCTCTTTCTCTTTCTCTTTCAATTACTTCCTCTTCAGAATATTCTGGCTCGACCTGGTAGGACCGTATTGTTGCCATAGATCCTGAAAATTCAAGTCAGAAAAACACACATCAGACAAATTTCAAAATCGATTCACATTAGCCTTCAGGTGACAACATACAAATAGAAACACATGAACAAATCTGAGCTAAAACATCCATAATATAATATCATCACTGCACCAGAATAGAACTGGCTGTAGTTGGAGGTATAGCAACATGATAGCGATAGTGGCGGCTGCACCTGCCAAAAATTCCCAGTCTGCCCATACCCAGAGCTATCCTGTGGTCGATACTCATGGCTATCAAAGACCCCAACATGCAATTGTTGCATTCATACATGCTGCTAGGGCATGCCAGTTATAGCCTCGGCTTCACCTGCCAAAAATACATGACGTGCCGCTCGTACCCATGGCTAACAAAGACCGCAATATGCGATTGTTGTGTTCATACCCACTGCTAGGGCACAACAATTATAGCCACAGCTGCACCCGTACAAAATACACAACGTGCCATTTGCCTGCTTGTACCCGCAGATGTAGCCTGTACCATGGTCGGTATCCACTTCTGCAATACGCCCGATATGGCACAACGTTCCATTGCCTGCTACCGTAAAAAAAAGAACAACAAATGCATTTTCCATTTCCAATATACTTAAAAAGTTCTCTGGGTGGCTTTTAAAAGAGCCTTTGGGTTCTTCTACCAACACATCACCAAAATGTTTAATCAGAGAAATACTCTTCACCTCTATGATGATTCAAAGCCTTTAGAAAAACGTGTCTGTGCTCTTACTTTAGATGATTAATTAATCTCTTTCCAAAGAGAAAGAAAACTGTGCTACCTGTCAAAATATTTCTCCACAATCGCAGCATATACCTCTCATTTCAAACACTCTATCTAATATAATATTATGAAACCGAAAACAAAACTTGTAAGCCAATGCTTGGAGAACTCATCACCTATATCCTCAACATCACTATTTACCCCATTTGCAAAAACCTTTCCACAGTCTTCTAAACAAGAAATTCCTCTCCTTCTAGAATTGGCTCACAACAATAAATATACCCCAAAACAAGTACTGCTTCCTAAAGGTGCCCCTCACCATATACAATGTTATTGTCATATATAAACATCACACACAAAAAACACATTCTCTCAAAGGCTCTATACAATTCAACAGCACCTGAGGTACTTGAAATCCTATTGGCAGACACCCACCACACAAACAATGAAGAGAAGAAGAGATTAGAAAACAAAGCACTCAAAACAATGCTACAGAAGAAGATACATTGCAATCAGGATTTAGTAAGTACCGTCTATATATTCATTTAAAATGTGACTAACAATTACATTCAAATTAACAAATGTCAGTCAATGGAGCAGTTCCAGTTCTGAGAGTTATGGCATCATGCAGTTGGAAAATGCACGTCAAGAAGGCCATCACCTTGGCTAGTTATAGCGGGGCCCTCACTAGATTCACCAGTGAACATGGGGATGGGGCAGTGCAGGTCTCGCTGGAGGCCTACAGAGCACAAGCATGTCAGGCAGCATTGTTTGGGGTGGAACTCTAGGGGCACGTGGAGACCAAGTCCTTTGCAGTGATTGAAACAACATTTCCCGAAGAATATCCTGGGTTGCCCACTGCGGCCCCGAACATCCCAGTGCTTTTGGAAACTGGATTGGAGGGGTTTGAGATGATCTGTAAGTTACGCCTGGTCCTTTACTGGTCTCGCCTCCGGTCCAATCCTCACCTTCGTAAATACAAAGAGGCAGTTACAGATGTTTTGTCCCAGCAGGGGGCAGCTCTTTAAAGTGGGATGCCCATGTGAAAGGATATATGGGTTTTCTGGGTTTGAAGGATTACTGGTCAAATCTCTCAGTCATCACACCGGTTGCAAAGGAAGCAATCAAGAGCGCAGCAGGGGCAAAGGCGCGGGAGGACATCCGGGGAAGATCCAGGGCTTCTGAGCGGCTGGATGGATATCTTTCAATGAAGATGCGGACGGGCTGCGAAGAATACCTGGACTATGTCTCTCCCAGGTGGGACAAAGCATTATATTTAAAGTTCCGTATTGGAATCTTGCCGACTTCTGTATTTCAGCATAGATGGAATATTGCTGTTTCTGCATCATGTATCCTTTGTGGTGAGTCTGAAGAGACGGTACAACACCATTTGTTACTCTATCTGGCCACCATGCCTCTGAGGAAGTGCTCCCTGAAGCATTTGTTCTTAAGCCGTGGATGTAGGTCCCTAGCTGGTGTTATGGCAATTTGCCTGGATGCCTCGGATAAGGAGGCTGTGCTTGCCACTGCAAGTTATCTGAGCTGGGCAGGAAAAATGTATATGAGGAAGGCTAAGTTGCTGAACAGTGCTACGGGGTAAATACATCTGTCTGTATAATCTGCTATTGTCTGTATAATGTTGATCTGTTTTTATTTGGTTTTAAGGTAAAGCACTGATTGTGTCATTTTAGTGGAGTAATTATGAGCGATTTTTACAATCAAACTAATGTGTTTTTTAACTTTTCTGTGAACTGCTTTTATGACTATTTTGTCTAAATAAAGCAATGAAAGTAAAGTAAAGTAAATTTCAGTCACCAAACACATATGATTTATCTACCTATTGTGAAACTATCAAATGTGTATACAACCAACCCACATATTTTGAAAGTGTGTTATATCTTCAATTGTTGAAAAATATTTCAAATATTTGTAAATAGATGAAGAAGTGATTCAAGTGTCTAGAAGATTCACAAAGAAAGCAAGACAACAAGGACCCGCCAATCTGATTATGGATTCCTTGATAGAATTAAAAGAAATAATGCCGGATATACAAAAGACATGCAAGAAATAAAAAAGGCCATTCAACATTCAAACCTAATAATGGAGAATAAACATGCAGAAAATGTGACTACAGAACAAGATACATCATGTATTATAAGTAAAACTGAAAGAAAACCCACAACCACATCCCCTCCCAAATAAACTTGTTTTCAACAAACTTTGTTTGAATATTTATTTACCCCTTTCAAGTATGTACACCTATATGCATTATTATTGATTAAAAATTATTGCAAATGTTGCACTGTTTGCAAATAGTACACTCAATGCATATTTAAAAATGTTTCCATAAATGTCAAAAGGTATCTTTAGCCGTGACTACCAAAATATCCAATCACGCTGCATCATAAAAATCGCACCTGGGGCACCTCCCTCGGTTGTTGCTGAGGATACCCACGTCTCCAAATGTCAATAGCTCATTTTGGCTGGATTATAGCCACGGCTATACATCTATGTTTAAAACAATATGATGTCCTTCTATCTGAAAAAAAAGAAAACAGAATCAGTTCAATGACACACACACTTTAATAAACACAATTTAATACACACATTTTTATGATCCTCATTTAATAAATGCAGTGCATCACATACACTATACAACCAATGCAACATTAGTGCATAGTACCCTGTTGTTCTCTTTGCACATACTTATAATTGGGACATTGGGGAAAAAAATCCAACCTGGATTTAAAAAACACCACTACAAAAAACAAACAGGGATACATAAACTGGGTGAAAGTAAACAAAGAACATTATACTGGTAGAATGCAGAACAAACAATGAGAAGATTTATACAACTTGGAGAACAAGAGAAGATAGGGTAGGATAAGCAAACTTGCAGAACAAGAGAAAATAGGGTAGGGTAAATAAACTTGGAGAAGTCATCCAACAAATATAGCTTATCAAACTACTTTTTTTTTTACTTTTTCTTTTTTTTTGCAGCATTGTCTTTTTCATGTTGTCATTTTCATTGTTTTTTATTTATTTTGCTCCATACCAAAACATTAAAACATGCCTGAACTTGAGAGCACAAGTACTGACAGCGTCATCATGTGGACCAACAATCCACATGAATGAAAAAAACAGCAGACAGTTGGCATTTCTTCAAAGTCAAGGAACACTGTGCAAAAAAAGAGGCAGAGGAGGTACTCTTCACCTTCTACAATAAAACTCCAAGCCACTGACCTTCTAATGTTTCATTGCAAAGTTTAGGAACATCAATATTATTAATCCATCATAAAATAAAAATGCATGGGTCCCATTCCTGACAACAACATCAACAGCTGTATCAAATGCCCAGACTCCTCTTTTACAGACTCCCGATCTTTCCATGATTCTAATCAAGAGTAAATTATGTAAAATCATTAGCTTTCCATACATCTGCTGCTTCCATTTCTAGCTGTGCCACTTTCTTTTTAATATATGTTGACCTTTCACAGGAGTTAACTGTACAACATCTAGTGCAAATCCATGAATGAACACTATCTGATAGCATTTGTCATTACAATAAACACACACAACACTGCAAATAAAACTCAAATCTGTAAATACAGAGTAATACTTACTTTCATACCAGTCACACGCCTGCGATGTGCACAGTCAGAGTTTAGGAATCAAAAGGACACAACTGCACAACATATCACAAAGCCCTAAACAAATGAAAAAGTAACAACAACCAATACAAAAAAATGAAACGGACAAAATCCAACCTAGCATCTTTCATTGCTGCTGCAATTCGACGGGGGTACAGACCTTCATTTGTATCCGCGGCTATACGCACATTTTCCTGCAAGCCCCAAATCAAACTAAATAAGCTTTCAAACCTTCAGATCAAATAAGTGAACAACTAAGTGCATAAAATAACACACACAAATAAAATTCTGTACAGTATCATGCACATAAACATATTATTATTGCAAAGAAAATGTATATTTGTAGTTATAGAAGCGGCTTTAAATATACCTGTGTCTCCATCCGTGACAAGTGAAACACAGGATAGTATTTAGGTGCCTACGAACATGCTTTTTATAGATGTGACTATACAAGAGCCCCTCCTACACACCTGCTGGTAGACACGACTAATCGCAAAAACTTCAAATTCACAATTGCATTTCCACTGCAACAAACTCCCAAAACTGTCCCCAACATACCTACCAGCCCCTCCAATTCCCCACTCCTCATAGTCCTCTTCCACTCGCCTAGGTCTCTTATAATCCCACAAAACACACAATACATATAATACATATACAATACCACCCCACCCAAAAATCCAGGCAGTCGACGCTACCACACGTCCACAAACACACGACCTGTCACTTGCTCTAGCTGCTACAATGGGGAGGTGTAGTACCATCAACCAATTAGAAAGTACAACACACACAAATCATACATACCCTGACCATGCAAAGTACTAGAAATTCAAACTAGGCATAATATTCCTGTAAACAGAGAAATATTGCAGATATCATGGCTGGTTTGAAAACTGTGTCACTGATTAGAGACAGTTGACTGTTTTGGTTGCTGGCTTTTTGTGAGAAACTAAATATTAACATGGACCTAGGTTTGAGAGGTTTTACCATTAAATGGTTTGGATTGCGGAGAATGCGTTGGTTTCAGGTTTTTCTAAAATTGTTAAGTCTGGGAAGTACAGGGCACTCATGCGTCATACTAATTCATTATCGGGGCAATGATTTGGGGAATGGGATGACCCTTAATTTAATGATGAAACAAGACATGGGAAAACTAATGAAACTATTTCCTCACACCATCTTTATCTTTTCCAATCTCATTCGCAGGCAAAAATGGAGATGAACCACCAGATTTAATGGTAAATTTGAGAAATCCCAGAGAAATGTTAATACAGCAGTTTCAGCATTCATGAGAGACTACAACCAATTATGGATTGTGAAAACCAACATAGAGTTCTACATGGCCAATTTCTATAGACATGATGGAGTGCACCTAACCGATGAAGGAAATGCAGTGTTCCTTGACTACAAAACAGAACTACGTACATAAATACCCAAATACAAAAAATAATAACCAAACCATTTTTTGTTGTACTTGGAACTACAGTTCATTGACTTTTACCCTGGCCGCATCTACAAAAAGTCAGTTAAAGGAGGGACTGACTGCAAGTTTCATAGTACAATCCAACTGAAATGATAAATACAGAACAACAATAGTGATGTACAAGTAACTGGAAAATAAGAATCATGAAAAAAATACATAATGGTAAAGTAGATAGGCAAATATTGCACACACAACCAAACAACATAATATCATAAGTGAAAATACACAACCTTAAATACATTGTATGGCACATCTAAAACTAGATTCCAATTTCTCCTTTTAATATTAATTTTGTTAAACTATTTTCTTATATCTTTCTCCAAAGTCTCACATACTCGGAAGTCTGAAAACACACATCCAAAGTAAAAGAGACTCTCTAATACCTACCAGGTCACAGTGTCAGCCCCAATGTCACTATACCTGAACAAAGTACTTCCAGAAAAAAATATAAAACACTGACACCCCAAACAATATAGCTGCAAGTACTGTAACACACATACCCTTGGCTATCTGTAGTCTTTTGTGGCCTTGGACATGGGAGTGAGTATCAGCAAAACGGTGGAAAAAACATGCTTTCTTCCACACCTAACCATGTGCCCCCCTCATCTGTGCTGGCTCTCCCTACTCCTCAGATGGCCTCCTCGCCTCTCCTGCGCTCTCCCTTTCACCCTAGAGCACACGCTGCTTCTGTGACGCAGTTTGCTTTCAGAGGGTGGCAACTTGCGGGTATAGCCGAAGCTACAGAATGCTTTGTGTTGCAAACTCAGTCCCTGGACCCCCTCAAACTCCCATATTTCACTCAGTGCATTCTAGCCATCCCCACCCTCTACCCTGACAGCATTTGCATTTTTTTTACCCACAAATAGCTTTTAATTGCGTTTCATTTTCCCATATCCTTGGCTACAGCTGGGCTTATCTCTTTTGCCTCGAGAGAAAAACAAGGTGGTGGTTAATTCATTTCTGAAAACCATGATTTTGCAAAGCACCATGGGCAATATAACTATAATTTTTGGAGAAGGGGGCATCCCCTTCTGCATCAAATTTTTAAAAAACCACAGCACAGAATAACCCCAAACCATGCATGGATTGCAAGTCAATGCTTGGTGCCAAAGTTGTTTTGGGCCTGTTCCAAATCCATCCAGCGGTTTTGGGCTATGCAATTAGGCAAACATTGACCTTTTTTGTCTGTGGGAAAATGAATGGGAAGTAGGCCACACTTTTGGAAGAAAAGAAAATGTTGACGCTTAATTACTTTTTTTTATTTTTTAATGAATCGTTATGAAACTTTGCAGTCTGGGGGTGGGGTGGGGGGTGAGGGGGGTGTACAGACATTTGAAGGCAGATTCATGGAACAAATGTGTGCTGAAAATCTCAGAGCAAGCTGGCGCAAGAGTGAAAAAGCAAGCGCACGCGCATGCGTGCGATTCAAGAAAGAGCCTGTGCGTGTTTTCCCCTGGATGTGCGCCGAATCCTTGTGTGGCGCACACGGGCGCACATGTCATTGCAACATCCCGAACGCCATGCGCGACGCGCTCAGGGAAAGCGCACAACATTGGCGCACACACCAAAAAGGGGGCGGGACACGGGGTATGGGGAACAACGCGTGAAAAAGAAGGCGTAACTGGGGAAGTACTGCAAAGAAATGGATGGAACACCCACACGCACGCAAACAACACGTATTCATGGAATCGAATATGGGAAACACGCGCATGCTAAAAAATGACCAGAGGCGACAACACGTCCGCCACAGGAAGGCAGGCGTAAGCGTCCCTGCGCACAGTATAAAAGTGCACGCAAACAACAAACACGTACATACAGCTACGATGAATGCACCATTTGTCGCAGCACTGATCGTGGGACACCGCAGGAGGAGGGGAATAGCCAGGGCCTGCATTTCTTCCCCCCGGACCAGCCTTTTTGGGATGCCTGACGACCAGGTCTATGGCAGGTATAGGTTTGCACCTTGTATCATCCAAGACCTGGTCAGGGAGTGGGAAGATGACCTTACATCCCCCACCCTGTGCTCCCAAGCATTGAGCCCCTTGGAGAAGGTGCTCAATGTCCTGCATTTTTTTGCCACTGGGTCATTTCAGCGAACTACTGCCATAGTGGGGGGTGGTCTCACAGGCCACGCAGTCACGCTGCCTACACGAGGTGTTGGCAATCATGACTGCACGCCCCTCAGTCCGCAGGCACATATACATGCCCAGAACACCCGCAGAAAGGCAGGCTGTGGTCCAGGACTTTTACACGGTGGCACACTTCCCCAAAGGGCTCTGTGCCATAGATGGCACCCATGTGGCCCTACGTCCACCTAGGGCCACTGAGCACATCTATCGAAACGGCAAGCACTGGCATTCCATCAATGTGCAGGTCATATGCGATGCAAAGGGAATCATCACCTCTGTCTATGCAAACTACCCTGGTTCCACCCATGACAGTTTCATATACAGAATGTCCGCCCTGAGCCGGGCCCTGGAAGATGGGCAGCATGGCGACACATGGCTCCTAGGTGAGTACAAATGCCTGTGCACATGCATGCATGTCACACACAGACAAATACACAAACCCTAATAATCACAACCTTTATCACCACCCCCGGGGACAGTGCCTACCCTCTGAGCAGCCACATGATGACACCAATCCGGAACCCCAACACACCACCCCAGGTAAGATACAACGCTACCCATATTGCAACCAGGGGCATAGTGGAGTGCACATTCGGAGTGCTCGAGTCACGCTTTCGATCCCTTAACCGCTCTGGCGGGCAACTATTATATGCCCCCCCCCAGTAGTGTGCAGGATCATTGTGGCAGCATGTGTCCTGCACAATGTTGCAACATGGCAGGGTGTACTGGTGGACATGGTGGTGCACCCACCTCCCCAACCACAGGCACAGGCGCTGCCCATGGGAGGGGGTAGGGCACGTGGCGAGGCAGCCCGGACCCAGCTTGTGGTCACATTTTTCACCTAAACTCCTACCCCTGCGGAGTGCACACAGGCCTGGCACATACCGGGTGACAATCGATGATGACAAAGAGACAATCAACTGTCACAACCTTACCACCCTGAGAATGTTGCCATGTAAGTGCTACCTTGTGTGCATCCCTAGCTACTTAAACCTAAACAATCCTGTGTGACCAAAAGGAACACATGGAAGGTGTGTATCACCCCCCCCCCCGCAAAACAGCGCATGACAATCCCTGGTATGTCACCCAAACCCTCCCAACCCCCATCACCCTTGTCTGCCACACCATGACATGGCAAGCAATACCAAAAGGCCAACACATGACCAATAAGATCCGAAGTGATATGTGATAAATGGAAAGTGGCTCCAGACAATGACGCCTGACATGGAATCACATGAAATGACTGAAGAACAACCTTCTACACATATCAAGTCATACACAAATGCATTTCACCAGTCGTAGCATGAACATAACACTGAATGCCTGTTCACATGCACATTGGGCAAGGCAAAATCCCTACTCCCGAACCCGTGTGCTGTGTGCGTCTCCTGCAACACACTGCTCAGCACACAGAACAGTAAGCAGGCATTGTGTCTGAGATGCACCTTGAGCATCACATGAAAAGGACAAATTTAAAAAATAACCAATTGACGCATGTACAGGATCCCCAAATGGCCATAGATAATGTGGGACACAGTGGGCCCCAGAAGGCAATCTGTGTGCACCAGTGGCCATGGAAGGGTGGTTGTACATGTGGTGGATTATTGTGCAACTGTGTGTGTCAGTAGTTTATTAGTTAGTTTATTATTAGTTTATTATTTGTATAGCGCGCCATACCCTGGAGTATCAGGGCGCAAACAGACAAGGATATGCTCAACTTGGTTACAGGTACATAGAAATCAGATGAAGGTGCAGAGATGCGCTGAGCTTGGTTACAGATATGCTCGGCTAATTGCAAGTACAGGAAAAGGCAGGAAGTGTAGACATAGACATCAGCAATATTACAGCAAGCAGATATGAACAAGGAGAGATCAAGGACAGGGGAGCAAGGAGCATGCTCCTGTTCGCGTAATATAAAGTTATATACAGTAATGTACAATGTGACAAGTGGACTAGTTAGCTGTCGTTGGGGAGAGATCAAGGACAGGGGAGCAAGGAGAGATCAGGACAGGGGAGCGAGGAGCATGCTCCTGTTCACGTAATATATAGTTATATACAGTAATGTACAATGTGACAAGTGGACTAGTTAGCTGTCGTTGGCTCTCAGCCACCTAGTGAGGTTTTGTCTAAATTTTGCGAAATGCTGAGGTTCTCTGACATCATGCGGGAGGGAGTTCCATAACTGCGCAGCCTTGACCGGGAAGCTATTTCCTCCTATAGTGGCAAGTTTGAAACGCGGGACTTGGAGGCAGTTTGCGTTGGCTATTCTGGTAGGTCTGGAAGAAGTCCTTTTGCGTAATCTATCCATGAGGTAAGGTGGAGCTTTGTTGTTGATACATTTGTGGGTGAGGGAAGCGATTTTGAGATGAATTTTGTCTATGGTGGCGAGCCATTTGTATTCTCTTCTTGTCGAGGATATATGCTCGTTTCTATTAATCTTGAGTGCTGCTCTCAAGGCATTATTCTGGAGCACTTGAATTTTGTGGATGGTCTGTTTATTAGCTCCAATGTAAAGTCCATTACAATAGTCTAATTTGGACAGTATCAAGGCTCTGGCAAGTGTAATGCAATCTGTGGAGAGGAATTGTTTGCTCGCTCTGATAAGTTTGCATGTATATGCGGTGGCAGAAGCTAGAGAGTTAACTTGTTTGGTAAAGTTCATGGTGGCGTCTAGGTAGAATCCTAAGGTTTTTACTTCATGAGCTACTTTTATGTTGTTCCCATCAATAATGAAGTTGTCGTAATCGGGGCTGAGTTTGGATATATAGGTAGTGGTGCCCAGGATGATAAGCTCAGTTTTATCATCGTTCAGGCATAGGCCGTGTGTGGCCATCCATGCCTGAACGATGCTATAGATCCTGTTCACTAGGGCCAGGTCCTTGGCGTAGTCTCCTGAGAGCGGGAGGAGGATCTGGGTATCGTCTGCGTAGTTAGTGTAGGCGATACCCAGATGATCCATTTCATCAAAGAGAGGCTTCGTGAAGACATTGTAGAGGGTGGGTGACACACAAGACCCTTGTGGAACACCGCATGTTATAGGGATTGGATCTGCTGAGGCTGATGGAGCGAAGACTCTCATGGTCCGATTACTCAGGAATGACTTGATCCAAATTATGGCCTCTTTTGAGAAGTGGGCTGCCGAGTCGAGGTGACTACAGAGGACTGTGTGGTCCACTAAGTCGAATGCCGCTGATAGGTCCAGGAGGAGAAGTAGGGCCGCTTGGCCATTGTCTCTGCAATCGTCTATTTGGGCCTTAAGATCTATTAACGCTGTCTCGGTCCCATGTTGCGGGCGGAATCCTGATTGACGGATTCCAAGTAGGTGGTTAGACTCTAGGAAGCTTTGAATTTGCAAGTAAGCCACTTTATCTAAAATTTTTAGGAGAAAGGGCACAGTCGTGATGGGCCTGAAGTTAGTCGGAATGGTAGGGTCAAGGGTTTGCTTCTTTAGTAGTGGCAGTACCCAGGACTCTTTTAGGTTGATCGGTACTGAACCTGAGGTGAAGGAAGAGTTGATTAGTTTGGTTATAAATGGCGACAGTTCTCTCGCAGCATCCTTGATGAGTTGTGCTGGGCATTGGTCGCCTTTGCAGTTAGACGGTTTGAGTCCCAGGATGACCTTTTCTACCTCTATGGGCGATACCTTAGAGAAGCAGAAACGGGCTCCCAACTTGGGCTGTGGCGGTGGCGCTGAGCTCTGAGGGATGTGTGGTGTTAGTGATGCCTTCTTGATGGCAATTTTGGTTTGTAGGTTTGCTACCTTGTTTGTTAAAGCAAGTTGTATGCTAGAGCACCATTTTTTATCCTTGGTGCAGTTTTCTTGGGGTACAATGGGTGTTTCCAATTCTTTCAGAATGCTGAACAGTTCTTTGACACTAGATTTTGAGTTGGATATTCTAGTATTGTAGGTTTCTTGTTTGGCTAATAATATTTCTTTCTTGTATTGGGAGGAGGCTTTGGAGAGGTTGAGTTTATTTTTGACTGATGGGGAAAGTCTCCAAATAGTTTCAAGTTTTCTTTTGGCCAGCCTAAGATTTTTTAGGTGGGGCGTGAACCAAGAATTGAGGTGTTTTTTAGGTTTGCTATTTCTTAGTTTGAGCGGGGCTATGTGATCCAGGGCTGAGGACATGGCTGCATTATAATGTTCGACTAACAGATTGGGGTCCATGCAGTTTGGTAGTGAGTTTAATTTAGGTATTATAACGGGCATTAGATTTTCTACTGTCATTAGTTTTTTATTTCTCGTTGGCAAGGGTGGGGCAAGTGAGGACGGGGCAGTGACCCGGTGGGTTGTCACTGAGAATAATAGCAGGTGGTGGTCAGTCCAGATCTGCGGTACAGAATCCGTAATATTTACTTTGCAATTATGTTCTGCTATCCAATCAAGGATGCGACCTTTGTTGTGGGTGGGTAGTTCAACTTTTTGGATGAATCCCAGCTCTTTCAAGGTCAGAGCAATCGCTGACGATTGGGTGTCCTTATTGTCATTATAGCCTAGATTAAAGTCTCCTAGCACTATTGTTTGGGATGTATTTTTTAGGTTATTGGACAGGGATGTCGAGATGTCCTCAGAGAAGGTTCCGATAGGACCTGGTGGTCTGTAGATGAGGATGATGTTTAGGGTTTGGGAGTTGGCGATGGTTATTTTGACCGTGAGGCATTCACAGGATTGCATATTGGTAGTAGTGATGATCCTCATGTCCAGGCTAGTTTTAGCTATGATTGCTAGACCTCCACCTCGGGAGGTAAGTCTGTCCGCACGTAGGATTGTATAGTTGTCTGGGACTGCTAGTGATAAGGCTGGGCCAGCCGCATCATGTAGCCAGGATTCTGAGATGGCCAAAAAGTCTAAGTTGTCTGTAGCAATGATATCTGAGATCTCTGTGGCGTGTGCGACTAGCGACCTGGCGTTTATAAGTGCACCTTTGAGATATGATTTGTGGTCAGCTAAGTTAGGGCTGGTGGTGTTCTGACTACCTTTAGTTGCCTGTTTGGAGTTATTTATTTTGGGTCTGTTGGGCTTAGGCTGTTTCCTAGTAGGTTCCGCAATACCCTTCAAGGGTAACTGTATTTTGTTTCGGGATTTTGATAGTTCAGCCTTCTTGGCTGGTAGCTCATGCAGTTTGGACAGGCGAGCACGTAGTCTAAGGTTTCTGTCTACAGTGTTGCATGGCCTTTGTAGGGTGGTGCTATCTGGATAGTGGGTCATTTTAAGTCCAGTATTGGGTTGTTGTGTGTTGAGCATGATATGGCAGGTGCAATGGGTGGAATAGGACGTGGTGCAAGGACTCAGAGTGTTAACTTTGGTGCTTATTTTAGGTGGATGTATTCCTAATGTGATGAGGAGGGCGATATACAATGGTAGCCAGGGTGACCTGTAGGCAAGACCCAGGGAGTACATGCTAAGTGACTGGATAATAATCCGATAGGAGTAGTTTTGGTGGCAATTGAGGTGGCTAAGACTAGGCAGGCTAGATGCAGCTATCAGGCTAGGTGCAGTTTCAGTAGCAATTTGAGAAGGCCAAGAACAGGCAGGCTAGATGCAGCTGTCATGCTACAGTGTCAAGGCACAAGGGCACAATACAAGTCAAGTGTGGTCTATTACCGACCATGGGGCACAATGCAGATCAAATGTGGACAATTAGCGACCATAGGGCACAGTACAGAGCAAATGTGGTCTATTAGCGATCATGGGGCACAATAGGGCACAGTACAGGGCAAGTGTGGTCTATTAGCGACCATAGGGTACAATGTAAGTCAAATATGGTGGCCATAGGGCACAATGCAAGTCAAATGTGGTCTATTAGCGACCATGGGGCACAATGCAGATAAAATGTGGTCTATTAGTGACCATAGGGCACAGTACAGAGCAGGTGTGGTCTATTAGCGACCATGGGGCACAATGCAGATCAGATGTGGTCTATTCGCGACCATAGGGCACAGTGCAGAGCAGGTGTGGTCTATTAGCGACCAGGGGCACAATGCAGATCAAATGTGGTCTATTAGCGACCATAAGGCACAGTACAGATCAAGTGTGGTCTATTAGCGACCATGGGGCACAATGCAGAGCAGGTGTGGTCTATTAGCGACCATGGGGCACAATGCAGAGCAGGTGTGGTCTATTAGCGACCAAGGGGCACAATACAGATCAAATGTGGTCTATTAGCGACCATGGTCTATTAGCGACCATAGGGTACAATGTAAGTCAAATATGGCGACCATGGGGCACAATGCAAGTCAAGTGTGGTCTATTAGCGACCATAGGGCACAATGTAGAAGTTGAGATACATGTACTGTTTCTACATGTGGCAATGGTAAACAGGCTGGATGCCGTATGCTAGAGAGGGCCCATATGGGTGCCCAAGCGTTCTAGGAAAGAGAAAAAAACAGGCAAGTGGCTGGAATCTGGAGTACAACTAGGGGAGGCATATGGCCTACCTTGCGTCTGGCAGGGCTCGTAACCGACGCTCCTGAAACCTGCTGCTCCTGCAATAGGTTGCGGGATCTCCTACTCCACCGGCCTTCGGTTGTGATGGTGGCATAGAGATCATACTGCAGGTATGAGCACGGGCAGAGTAGCGTGCTCCAGCGTGCAAACAGGGGGCAAACAGGGGCCTTCAGGTGAGGCCGCCGGCGTTTCCGCCTGCCGGCAGATGTGGCCTATTCAAAGGCTGCTAGTAGCCTAGCAACGAGGCACCAGCCTCGATATGGCGCCGCGCTGCGCCCGGCATCATAGGGTCAGGCAGAGGAGGTCAGGCAAAGCGATGTCGTGGTCAGTAGGGACATGCACTCAATACATGCATGTGAAATCAAGTGATCCTCAGTGTCCTGTACACATCACATTTGAACATGGCCCATGTGTACACCCCAGCAGGTCAAACCACACCAATCCCCTCACACCTGAAAATTAAAGACAACACAGGAACTGGCATTGACCAGCAGAACACATCATGTACATAGTACCCCACAATTACAATGTCAGAGTGCCCAAAACACTGTAGCCGAAGCCAACTGTCCAACAACAAAAGGCCCTCCCTCCTTCACACATCACCATGACCTCCTGAACAACTGTGTCTGGGGTATGTAGCCTTCTTCCTTCACGTATACCTGGCCACAGCATCACCCTACCCCTTGGTCTCCATGTTCCACCTTACGTGTAAATAGGGTCCAGCCCCCTCAGAGGCCACCTTGACTGGCAAAAAATAACAAATCACAGAGAACTCCAAGGAGCCAAACCCACAAACCATGGAAAAAGCCTGTAGGCAACCAAAAACCCTGGAAGAGTCTCCAGTAGATGACTTGAAGTAGCAGAAAATTTACAAGCACATGTCCAAGCACAATGATAAAACAACCAAGGTAGCACATCAACAATGCCACAACAAAATGGGTACCATGTTCGGTACAAAATATACAATGATGATGCACCAACTGATGGGTAGTGTCACAGCTCCGGTGTCCAGTCGCAGGAGTGGCACGAACCAACCACCCCTTCCGTGGTCTGGGCGCCTACAAGGTCAAACTTACACAGGGCTCTGAGACCCCAGTCGGGAAAGAGGGTCAGGGATATGTTGTTTGGACAGGCATTGGTATTCAGGATAACCGGAAAAAGGGGCAGGAGAGGGGAGTAGGATTGTAATGGGAAAGTAGGGAAAATACAAAATACAACTATTCACAATAACACATACTCAATCAGACAAAACATGTTCATCATGCACATTGTACCAAATGAGTCAAATGCAAGCCAAAGAGAGACTTATCTCTGGGGTGAATGCTGGCCTCCTGCCTGCGCACTCTCAGGTCCGGTAACAGCGGCAGTTCAATGCTGCAAAGAGAGTGTAAGTTACTAATCTGTGTGTGTCTACAACACACACACACGCAACACCATAAATGCCCCAAAGTAAGTGACTCCTCGACAAACCAACATTCTTGTCTGCTGCTTTTTACCATACGTTAGCTTGCCCCCATGAAGGTCCATACACTGTCAATGCAGTAAAGCAGGCGAACATGGGCGCGCGGCAAATGGAAGACCAATGCGTCAAGAATCACACATCATACAATGGTACTTGTGTGAGCAGCTAGACGCGTATAGCGAGGTGTGACTCCAGTACAAGTTGTGTTCTGGCATCCGCAGATTAAAATAGGTAGTGCACATGTCAATTTGCACATGTAAATGATATGCACTGCACACAAGTCTGTGCCTCGCTGGGTGTCCCTGTGCGCTGCTTCATTTACTGGCTTAGGAACGCTACTGCGCCAATGACTCTGCTTCTATGGAGCAGGGTGGACCAGAGGATATGTGCGACTGCCCCTGCGTGTGCCCCTGTCAACTTGGTAAGCAACCTGCCATTTGTCCCCCAACGGATCTTAGCTGTACTGTGCGCTTCAACAGCAATATCTGTTCTAGTTCCCCTATCAGTGGCGCTACTTATCATGCATTTGCAAGTGGCCTGGAAGAAGATTGGCTGCGGTGTGGTCCACCTTGCCTGGAGCTCCTGGAACCACGTCTGCTTCTGTTGGCCATCTGAGCCCAAGCCCTGTGGCACTGCTTGCGCACACATGTGCATGTCTGCCCCACCAAACGTGGCCACCTGTATGTCGTACAATGGCCCATGTCTGCTGGCAAAGGGGGTCTGGAGGCTCATTCTCCTGCAGAAAGGGCACAAAACATATACTTAACGCAGGAAAGTTCCCTGTGTGTGTCTCTTCATGCTGGTTGTGACTGGGCCATGTCAGACACCTACATCAGAATTCCTCCCACCATCAATGTAACTTTAACAGGCAAAGGGTGCCGGCCACTGTCTACAGCATGAAGTGCATGAAGCACATGTACAGGAAATAAAATAAACCTACAGCACAATGTATATCAATTAATGGACATATCAATCATGAACCCACCCAATGCTAATGCAGACATGCTGTGGATAAAACCCCCACAATCCCCACTAGGGGTGTTAACACAAGTAGTACAGCAGCAGACAGGCCACAGATATGACAGTCCAAAGCCCTTGTGTAAATGACTGTAACACCAAACCATCCTTGTGAGCCCATGGACAAGGGAAGCAGGAGTGGCCTATGTGAGGCCTATGTGAGTCAGGACCCCAAGCTGCAAACACATACACGAGACAAGCTTGAAGGGCACAGCTGGAACAGACAGTGGATGCTTTCAAAAGCCACAAAGCACCACACCGTCACATGAATGCAGAATAGACAAGCAATTTTAAACTATATTAACTAATTAAACTAACTATAAAAAACCTACATCACTTAATTAAACTAACTATCAAAAACAATGTTAACTAACTAAACTAAAATGAAAATTCAAAAATGGACACATACGACCCGGGGGGCGGTGCAGCTCAACATCATCGCATGTGGGTGTTGAGCTGCACCCTGTACCCCCCTTCCTGGGCGCCTCCCCCCCATGGAGTAAAAAAAAAAACCTCCATGGGCTCAACGCCTGCACAGCCCAGCCTGTGTGGGAGATATCTCGTCGTCCGAGTCAGCCTCATCCTGAAAAGGTAGACGTGGTACAGGAGCCTGACCACGTCTAGGTGCATCTTGCCCCTCGTCGGCAGCAAGTCTACCGGACGGTTGAGCCTGGTTCTGTGTGACGATGACATGTAGGTCAGCATGCAGAACCTCTCGTGATACGCGTGCTTCCTCTTGCAAGGTAGCACGCGTAACACAGAGTTCCTCCTGCGTGGCCTGGCTGGACAACTGATGCACCTCCCGGCAAGCACGTAGCTCAGCCAAGATGGTGCATTCAAGCTGTGCAAACCTCGCCTCTGACCGCTCACTTTGGGACATCAAGAGGACACCCAGAGTGGATCTGAGAGATTCATACTCAGCCCTCAGGGGCTCCATGTGTGCCTCTGCGTGAGCAGCAATTGCTTGACGCAAAGACAACATTTCAGCCTGGCTTGCCGCCATACCCAGCCTGAGCGAGCGGGCCGTGGACTGTGCTGCCCACTGCTGGAGAAGCATCTGCCTAGCAGGGGGGAGCACGGATTGGGCCACA
Organism: Ambystoma mexicanum; assembly: GCF_040938575.1. NCBI lineage: Eukaryota > Metazoa > Chordata > Amphibia > Caudata > Ambystomatidae > Ambystoma > Ambystoma mexicanum. The sequence continues at coordinate 1,209,984,917 of NC_090932.1, forward strand.
CGCTCCATGCCCACAGCAATGTTTTCTACAGCTGCCCCCTGGCGTTCTGAATTGGCAGTCATGTCTTGCTCCCACTCAGTATACCTCGGTGGCACCCGGCCACCGCGTTGCTGGGCTTGACACCTGCGGGTCCCAAGGACCGGCCGTCCTAGTCGGGTTGGCACTGCCTGCGGCTGCCGGACTACATGCCCCCGTCGATGTGATGTCCCAGGCACATCAGCGACTGGTGTGGAGGGTGACCCTGCATCCCGATCCACCACAGGCGGAGGTCCAACCACCGCCTGGCCCCTCAGTGCAGGTATCACGGACAGAGGAGCGTCCACATCAGAATCACTCACCCCAGAGGAATGGACCCGATACACATCCAACTCGACATTGTCGTCAGAGTGATCGTCTGGGCTTGACTCATTGTCTGCCACAGACAAGATGGTCTGTAACACATGTGGGTTTTGGTGGTCTACCACCCCACGACCCCCACTTGTGCAGGGTTGCTGGTGTGATAGCAAACCTGTTTCTAACATGACAACCCCATCCTCTGTCTCCATTGCGTCATCATCTGGAAAGTGGAGAAAATTTACATTACTACACATGTCAGAAGCACATAACACACACATGAGCCTTATGAGCAATTTAATATTGGCGTCAGAGATCTAAAAAGATGTACATATATATATACAATTAATCACGAGACATCAAAATATTGGCTTACATGATAGGGCTACAATGTCATTAAATACATAACCTCAGATGTATAAACAAAACTCATGTAGGCTGTCTATTTTACTCATATTGCAAAACACATTCGAATATACCATCAAGTCTCGTGATTAATTGTATATATATGTACGTGCCATTTTGTATAATCTGTGTATCAGGATTAGAAGGTGTATTAAGTTGCCTCACCTTTTTTGTCCGTTCTCTTTTTGGCTTTTTGTTACCTGTAGCCTTGCCTTATTTTCCCTGACACAAATACTGCAACTTCATTTTGTGTCCGTTTTTATTTGTTGCTGTACTAGTCTGTTGTTTTTTAATATGTTTTATACCACCAATTAAAATTACTCTCATGTACGGTTACGCGTGTGGCTGCCTATATTTGCTGTTTGCACAGATTAATGCTGTTATGTAAATGTATATATGTGTGACCATAAGTGTTCCAACCCATCTCTGAGGTAAGAGTAGTGAGGGGTAAGCAATTCTCTAGTGCCAGTTCTCTGACACGCCTATATATTTTCTCGTTATCCACTATCTACATGAAAAAGAACATCATGATGTGTATCAATTGACTTGAAGGCAGTGCAAGGGCAAGTCCAGGCATCACGTGCAATGTGCATGCAATGTGTTGCATGGCTACAAGCAAACCCCCCCCTAAGTGAAAATGTAGGGATGCATTGCATGGCAGCGAAAGGGCGACCAGAGACCTGTGCATTGGCAGACTGTGCTGTCTAGCATCAATTGCATCATCTGAGTCAACTGACAACACAGCAGATGATGATGGGACAGAAAGCAGGACATATGATGACCGCTCAGTAGTAAGACATGTGTGCAGAAGCCCCTACACCAGTTGAACAGAGTCAGTGGGCCTGAAACGGGGGGGAGGCCTGTGCCCTGCACAGACTGTGACACTCTAAACATGTGTGTGTGGTGCAGGACTGAGCCAGAGTGGGCATGGAATGGATGATCAAAAGCAAAGAAATGTAGGTCATCCTGGACACGTACTACAATGATCATCCAGTCAGGGACACATAGGGGCATGCATGGAATACACATGGAGAATGAATGGGAAATCATGTGCCAGCGGAGCATCTGCCATCTGCACAGTCCAAGTGAGACAACCTGCATGAAGGGTAGAGGATTTACACCACTGCATGTGTCTGGCAGGTTGGCTGGTGGAGGTTTGCATGTACACAGGAGTCTTGAACAGGCCATTGCAGTACGCCAATGTGATGCACACCTGTGCAATGTTGAAATTTGGGGCGCAGGATTGGTGGAGGGACAAGAAAGCATGCCTATGTGGAGTACCCGCATGCATGCAGAGGACAAAGGCACGTCAGTCATGCAATGACATAGTCCCAGTGCTGAGAGGAAACACACCCCAAGCTACATGCAGAAGGGCCATTGAGCTGGAACATGGACTGCAGAGACAGCTGGGTGACTAGCATGTGATTAGGGTGCAAGTCTGGTGGTGAGTACAGTCCCCGTCTTCTCTACATGTCCACTATCCTGCACAGCAGGCATGTATCATAGAAGCATTGCATTACTTGCACATGAGAACCATGTACACCTGACATGCTGTGGCAGTCAAGCTCATCACACAAGCAAAACACACATATTGTCGACCAACAGGCAACAACATTCACTGGACAGGGCATCAAGGCCCGGCATCTCTCCCACTCCTTCGACTAATTCTGTTGGTATGAACCAGGGGAGTTGCTAGGTCTGGAAAAGACCCAGGGCTAAGCTGATGTCGGAACTGTTGGGACTGGGGGCTAGCTAGTATTTTGGCTGTAGCTCCTGAGATTCTATCCGGGGCTACAACCAAAAGATCAGGGTCTATAGCCCCCTTAGCCCCCCCAAGCAACGCCCCTGGTATGAACTCCACAACAAGTGCCTCGTGCGGAGTGAGGTCTTCCTCCTCAGATGCTGGCCCAACGCCAGTCACCAGAGTCATGTTGTAATTTGAGGCAAGCTTTGCTTTAGTGCTGCGTTTAAGGTCATTCCAACGCTTTGGCACTCTTGCGCTGTGCGCACCTCATGGCTGAATGCACTCCCATCATACGCAACTTGCTTCCAGTGGGTATTACGATGGGCAGCCGTAGTTTGACAATTCGGCCCCACTAGCTTGTCACGGTTGTGTTCCCGCACGTAGTCCACGAGGAAGTCCAGTTCCTGCTTGCAGAAAGGCTTCTTCCTCGATGTGCTGGAGGCACGTCTCCCTCCTTTTCACCCCACCCCCCGCTCATGCCCCGTGTCCCCCTCCTTTCCCCCTCACCTGTCGCTCATGCCCTGTGTCTCCCCTGTTCCGCCCCACCCCCGCTCATTCCCCGTGTCTCCCTCCTTTTCACCCCCACCCCCGCTCATGCCCCGTGTCTCCCTCCTGTTCCCCCACCCCCCGCTCATGCCCCATGTCTCTCTCCTGTTCCCCCACCCGCCGCTCATGCTCCGTGTCTCCTTCCCGTTCCCCCCACCCCCCGCTCATTCCCCGTGTCTCCCCTGTTCCCCCCCACCCCCACTCATGCCCCGTGTCTCCCTTCCGTTCCCCCCCACCCCCGCTCATGCCCCGTTTCTCCCCTGTTCCCCCAACCCCCGTTCATGCCCAGTGTCTCCCCCGTTGTCCCCCACCCCCCGCTCATGCCCAGTGTCTCCCTCCTTTTCCTCCCCACCCCCTGCTCATGCCCCAGCTCTCCCCTGTTCCCCCCATTCATTCCCCGTGTGTGCCCTGTTCCACCCCACCCCCCGCTCATGCCCGTGTCTCCCTCCCATTCCCCCCTGTGTCTACCTCGTGTACCCCCCCACCCCCCACTCCTGCCCTGTGTCTACCTCATGTACCCCCTCACCCCCTGCTCATGCCCGGTGTCTCTCTCCTGTTACCCCCCACCCCCCTCATGCCCTGTGTCTCTCTCCTGTATCCCCCACCCCCGCTCATGCGCTGTGTCTCCCTCGTGTTGCCCCCCCCCTCGCTAATGCCCCGTGTCTCCCTCCTGTTGTCCCCCACCCCCTGCTCATGCCCCGTGTCTCTCTCCTGTTGCCCCACCCCCTGTGTCTCCCTCGTGTTCCCCCAAACCCTGCTCATGCCCCGTGTCTCCCTCATGTTACCCCCCACCCCCTTCATGCCCCGTGTCTCCCTCCTGTACACCCCACCCCCGCTCATGTGCTGTGTCTCCCTCGTGTTGCCCGCCACACCTCGCTAATGCCCTGTGTCTCCCTCCTGTTCTCCCCACCCCCCGCTCATGCCCTGAGTCTCCCCTGTTCCCCCCACCCCCCGCTCATGCCCTTTGCTCCCCCACCCCCTGCTCATGCCACGTGTCTCCCTTCTTTTCACCCCACCCCCGCTCATGCCCCGTGTCCCCCTCCTTTCCCCCCCACCCGCCGCTCATGCCCCGTGTCTCCCCTGTTCCGCCCCACCCCCGCTCATTCCCTGTGTCTCCCTCCTTTTCACCCCCAACCCCCACCCCCGCTCATGCCCCATGTCTCCTTCCTGTTCCCCCACCCCCACTCATGCCCTGTGTCTCCCTTGTGTTATCCCCACCCCCGCTCATGGCCCGTGTCTCCCTCCTGTTCCCCCCACCCCCCGCTCATGCCCTGTGTCTCCCTTGTGTTACCCCCCACCCCCGCTCATGCCCCGTGTCTCCCTAGTGTTCCCCCACCTCCCTGCTCATGCCCCTTGTCTCCCTCATGTTCCCCCCACCCCCCGCTCATGCCCCGTGTCTACCTCATGTACCCCCAGCCCCCGCTCATGCCCCGTGTCTACCTCGTGTAGCCCCGACCCCCTGCTCATGCCCCGTGTCTCTCTCCTGTTGCCCCCCACCCCCCGCTCGTGCCCCGTGTCTCCCTCGTGTTCCCCCACCCCCCGCTCATGCCCCGTGTCTCCCTCCTGTTACCCCCCACTCATGCCCTGTGTCTCCCTCTTTTTCCCCCCACCCCCGCTCATGCCCTGTGTCGCCCTCGTGTTACCCCCCACCCCTCGCTCATGCCCCGTGTCTCCCTTGTGTTACCCCCACCCCTCGCTCATGCCTCGTGTCTCCCTTGTGTTCCCCCCACCCCTCGCTCATGCCCTGTGTCTCCCGCGTGTTCCCCCACCCCCGCTCATGCCCTGTTTCTCTCTCGTGTTACCCCCCACCCCTTTGCTCATGCCCCGTGTCTTCCTCCTGTACCCCTCACCCCCCGCTCATGCCCCGTGTCACTCTCCTGTTGCCCCCCGCTCATGCCCCGTGTCTCCCTCATGTTCCCCCCACCCCCCGCTCATGCCCCGTGTCTCCCTCCTGTTACCCCCCACTCATGCCCTGTTTCTCCCTCTTGTTCCCCCCACCCCCGCTCATGCCCCGTGTCGCCCTCGTGTTACCCCCCACCCCTCGCTCATGCCCCGTGTCTCCCTTGTGTTACCCCCACCCCTCGCTCATGCCTCGTGTCTCCCTTGTGTTCCCCCCACCCCTCGCTCATGCCCTGTGTCTCCCGCGTGTTCCCCCACCCCCGCTCATGCCCTGTTTCTCTCTCGTGTTACCCCCCACCCCTTTGCTCATGCCCCGTGTCTTCCTCCTGTACCCCCCACCCCCGGCTCATGCCCCGTGTCACTCTCCTGTTGCCCCCCCGCTCATGCCCTGTGTCTCCCTCGTGTTACCCCCCACCCCTTGCTCATGCCCCTTGTCTCACTCCTGTACCCCCCACCCCCTGCTCATGCCCCGTGTCTACCTCGTGTTGCCCCCGCCCCCGCTCATGCCCGTGTCACTCTCCTGTTGCCCCACCCCTCGCTAATGTCCCGTGTCTCCCTCCTGTTCTCACCACCCCCCGCTCATGCCCCGTGTCTCCTCTGTTCCCCCCACCCCCGCTCATGCCCCGTGTCTCCCTCCTTTTCACCCCAGCCCCGCTCATGCCCCGTGTCTCCCTCCTGTTTCCCCACCCCCCGCTCATGCCCCGTGTCTCCCTCATGTTAACCCCCACCCCCCGCTCATGCCCTGTGTCTCCCTTGTGTTACCCCCACCCCCCGCTCATGCCCCGTGTCTCCCTCTTGTTCCCCCCACCCCCCGCTCATGCCCTGTGTCTCCCTTGTGTTACTCCCCACCCCCTACTCATGCCCCGTGTCTCCCTCGTGTTCCCCTCACCTCCGCTCATGCCTTGTGTCTCCCTCATGTTGCCCCCACCCCCCGCTCATGCCCCGTGTCTACCTCATGTACCCCCCACCCCCCGCTCATGCCCCGTGTCTACCTCGTGTACCCCCCACCCCCTGCTCATGCCCCGTGTCTCTCTCCTGTTGCCCCCCAACCCCCGCTCATGCCCCATGTCTCCCTCGTGTTCCCACCCCCCGCTCATGCCCCCTGTCTCCCTCCTGTTACCCCCGACTCATGGCCCGTGTCTCTCTCTTGTTCCCCCCACCCCCGCTCATGCCCCGTGTCTACCTCGTGTTGCCCCCCACCCCCCTCTCATGCCCCGTGTCACTCTCCTGTTGCCCCACCCCCCGCTCATGCCCTGTGTCTCCCTCGTGAAATGAAATTCAGTGAAAAAAATGTGTTGAAGGGACGTTAGGGTTAAGTTGTGCTACTAAAAACTGTAGGGTATTTTGTGGAGATTTGGGGCCTGACGGTATTTTATTACCGCCGAGAAATAACTTAGCAATAATCACTCTTTGTATTCAGATTTGGCCATGTGCAACAATAATACAATGGACATGCATTATTTCAGCACCCAGACCTGCATATTTGGTATACGTGGTTGGTGGTATTTTGGTGAGCATAATTCCCTTGTTTTATTTGTGGCCCCAATGTCCAGAATCCCTTATCTTCGCTTAGATTTTTCGTGTGATCACTAGAGAGACCTCAGACCTGCATTCTAGGGAAACCACAATTTCCAGGGATAGTGTTGGTGCGCCACCATGGGCAAACTCACTGACTTATTTACGACAGAGAGCTATATGTGGTAGTCTTGTGGTAATTTCCACTACCTTATATACGGTAGGGAGCTATGTTCAGAGAGTCTCTCTTCCCGTTGGCTCATGTACCTCCAACAAGTTATACTACAGTCATTCACAATTATTCATACTGATTCTGACATACACACATCTGTCTTAAAATGACCATTGCACTGTTTAAAAATCTCCCCACATCATTGGCATTGTAATGGTAAATAGAAAATAAACCACCCGTCTGTTTTCAAATATTTTCTGTATTATAAAATTTACATTTAGGCATGATCTCATTTTTTACAGCAATAAAAGGGAACAATCAAAGCATTTTCAATGACACACTGCAATTATAGTGGCGGAGAACAGAACTTAAATTGCAACATTAGCACTTGATAAAGACACGCACGGGACTTTCATTTTTCTAAACTGACTGCATACTTTCGTGCACACACACAGCTCCCCCAGTTAGGTAATTACCTTATCTGTTCAGATTCTTCTCTCTGTGAATGTGGCTCTCTTGGCGTAACTCCAATAAAAAGGAACGCTTGCCTTCTCAAGCCGGGGTCATTGCCTGGAATTCTCAGCTTTTTCAGATAGGACTGCCTCTGCCAGTGGAAAGGTAATTCTTTCAGCTTTCCCCAGTCTCGACTGCAGCAGGACACCCCCACAGCCAGGTCTTCTCCCCAGTAGTGCAGAAAGATGTCTGCCTGTCTTTTTCCCTGCTACTGCCCACTAAAACTTTCCTCTCAGCCCTCTTTATGACGTGTTCCAATGAAATCCATCATCTCTCATCCTCCTACTTTTCAACAATAGCTTCGCTTATACATTTGCAATTGTTGCAAATCTGACTTCCTCCTTCCTGCCGTTACTGTGCACAACAACACGGATAATCAGGCAGAGAAGAGAAAAATCTGCACACTCATTTAAATGGTTTTCAAAGTATGCCTAATTCTGCAGTAGAGAACACATTTTATTAGTGGGTTATATTAAAATAAGGTTTTATTAGTCAGGTTAATTGTTAATATGTTAGCTGTTAATTTTCAAATGTGTCTCTAGCAATATAGGCATTTCAGGTGAAAAATAGTGTGCATTTTTAAATGAACACGTGTGCTTTTAACTGTAAAAATAGCTTTGCATCTTATATGTTAAAATCGTTTTTTGACTGAATAGCCTGTCTTTCCTTGTTAATCTGCTAACCCATATAGCAATGCACCGCACCCTTGTGGTGGTGCTGCAAAAAAAAAAATGCTACTTGTGCAGTAGTGCTGTAATGCTACTTGTGCAGTAGTGCTGAAAAAAAATGCTACTTGTGCAGTAGTGCTGTAATGCTACTTGTGCAGTAGTGCTGTAATGCTACTTGTGCTGTAGTGCTGTACTCTGTGCTGTAACGTGCCAAATATCCTTACATATACCCTCCTTTTGTTTTTAGAACTTGGCTATAATCCAAGCCAATTCCTAAAAACAACTTATTCTATTTTTTTTTTACAATATAGCAATCCAACAAAATGAATATTCATGTGCATCAATGAAAATTTGCAATTAACATTTCATCTGAGTCCATCAGTTCATAAAATGTTCCACATTTGCCTTCTCAGTGGAAGTGGCATTACTTTAAGTTTAAATTTTCCAAGTCAATTAAAAACAATGAAATAAAACAATTAACTAAAACAAATAAGTAATATAACAAGTTAAAATAAATAATTAAAATAATAAATACGTGGAACTTCATATGCCGGAACTTTTGTTTTGTCTCTTTTGGTATGTCCCGACCAGCGATGTTATTCGGTTCATTCGAGTACTCTTTCATCTTGGCAATCTTGAATCCACAGTAGTCATCTCTTTTGGCATTCCGGTTATTTTGTCTTCACCTCCACCTGGAGGCAGGCATCTTTTGGTCTTCATCCAGGGGACTCCAGGACTCCATCGTCTCCCGTGGCCTCTGATCCCGGAACCTCCGATCAAATAATGTTAATCGTCTAAATCAAAATAGAAAATAAACAGATTAAGTACATAGCACAATACTAACTTCATCCTTTTGCCAAAAATAAAACATGCTTGGTAAAAATACTTCGTTTTTTTTTTTCTTTTTTCTGAAATTAAACACAAGTTAAAAGAAAACAAACACATATAAAACAGCATTCAATATTTAATACACTTTCTCTCTGCACACCAACCACGAGCTTCCGTTATATGTGCATTTATTTATTTATTTATTTATTTATTTATTTATTTATATTATATATTTTCACATAAATTACAGTGTTTATGTGCCATCATAACAATCAACTTTTTTTTAACTTCTTTGTCACTGCCTCCTGATCACACCCATTTATTTTCTCAAGGGACCCTATCCGTTTCCACATGCTCAAGCTGCCTGATCTCATGTCTGGGATGGCATGGTTTGATTTGATTTACATGGACAAACTGCTCTATTGCTGTTTCACCTTCATTTTTCAAAATTTTATACACTACAGGAGAGACTTTATCTATAATTCGAAATGGCCCCTGCCAGGCTGCCAGAAATTTAGAATTTTTCTGTTTACTTTTTCCAAAATGAAACTTGTACACCTGATCCCCTACATTGTATTCCTTTACTGATGTCTTTTTGTCATAATATGACTTAGCACTGTCAGCAGCTCTTTCCAGATTTCTCTGCACAAAAGCAAATGCATGTTGCAAATGCCTCCTCAGTTCATCAATATATTCATGAACTGTGGATGCACTCACTAGAGTTTGCTCATGTGTTCTGTATAGTAGGTGTTGTGGTAACACCATTTTCCTACCTGTTAAGACCTCATGGGGGCTAACACCTGATGCTTTGGCAGGAGTCGACCTGATTGCCATCAAAACCAATGGTAAACGCAAATCCCAGCTGGAACCTGCTTCTGCCACAAATTTCTTTAAAATGTCCACAACAGACCTATTGTTTCTTTCAACTGTACCTGAAGACGCCGCCCGATATGCGATATGTAGTTTCCTTTTTACACCTAGTATTTGCCATACCTTACTCATTAGAGTACTTGTGAAATGACTTCCTCTGTCTGACTCAATTCTTTGTGGCAACCCAAACCTTGAGAACACATGGTTCACCAGCAATGTGGCTGCTGTTTGCGCACTACAATCTGGTGCGGGAATGCACTCAATCCATTTTGACATCAAACATACCACACTCAAAATATAGCGGTGTCCCCTGCTCGACCTTTTTAAAGGACCTACATAGTCTATTTGCAAATCTGACCATGGGAGAGTTAGGCCTCTTTTCATCAATGGTGCTCTATGCATTGGTGAAGCAGGTTTAAATTGGGCGCATACTAGACATCCTCTAGTATATAATTCCACATCTTGGGACATATGTGGCCAGTAAGCATAATCTTTTAGTATTTCTAATGTCTTTTGTGAACCTCTATGGCCTGCAGTTATGGCATCGTGTGCATGGTGTAGCATTAGTCCTCTGAATGAAAGGGGTACTACCCACTGTATTTGCCCTGTTATGGACTCTCTAATCATGAGCCCATCCTGTAATCTAATTCGTGTTTTGTTCTTTAATAACACCCTCAACTCTTCTTTTCCCATACAATCATTTTCTGTTAAAGGATTTTGTTCAGGATCCATCAAATGATTATAATAGATTCCCAAAATTTGATCATTCTTTTGTGCCTCAATCAAATCTTGGTCTGGCGTGTCATGACTCCACTGCACCACCGGTTGATCTACCTCCTTTGGTGCTTTAGACCGTGTGACTGCATCAATTTGTATTTCACCCATTAAATAATCAATAGGTAGCAATTCTCCCATCACAGCCCCAATCTTAGCCAGATGGTCTGCCTTATCATTTCCCTCCTTATCCTCTCCTGGTGTTTTTAAATGCCCACGAATTTTTCTCCAGTATATTGTTAAATTATTTTCTGACACCAATTTGTCTATGGCTTGTATCATTTTTCCATGTTTAAGTGGCTTTTTGTTGTATGTAACCATGCCTCTTGCTTTCCAACCAGGCAAATACTCCACAAAGCTATTCCGTGCATAGTCAGAATCAGTCACCAGGACAATTTCACTGAACTTTTTATCAACTGCAGTAGCAATTGCTTTATAGATGGCTGCCAATTCCGCTACCTGACTGCTCCTATCTCCAATCCTCATCCCTATACTAGGAACGCCTTCACATTTCAACCAGACATTTCCTATTCCTGCCACTAATTGTTTATTACTGTTATTTTCAATGTGAAAAGCACAACCATCCACATATACAGTTGGCAAATCCTTGCATGTTTTTTCATCAAAAGCTTTGTGTGGTGATTGTTCAAACTCCTGCAAACTAGCTTCCACATCCATTTCATTTGTTATCTGTTCAGCTGCACAGTCATGTAAGTCAGCTAACCCTTGAGCAATTGGGCTCTTTTTATTTTGTCCATATCTTACTTCTACGGGAAAACCTTGTAATGCCAGCGTCCATGAAGTGATTCTGGATTGCGCTAGATTGCCTGATCTAATTCTTTTACTCTCTAAAAATTGCAAAGGTTGATGATTTGTTTCAATAATCACCTTTTCTCCCTGAACAATGGGGCGGAAATGTTGTAGCGCCCACACAGTGGTTAATAGGGCCTTTTCGCATTCATTAAATTTCATTTCAACTTGGGAAAATGCCTTACTTGCATATGCAATGGTTTTGTGATTCAAATCGTGTTTTTGTGATAACACTGCTGACATACAATGTTCAGAAAAGCCTATTTCTATAAAGAAATCCCTGTCCTTTATGGGGTATGCTAAACATGGTGCCTTTACAAGACATTCCTTCAATCTAGCCACTGCATCAGACTGCTCTCTTCCCCATTTCCAGGGAGTATTTAGTTTAAGCAGTTTAGTCAATGGTTGAGTGATTTCTGCATAATTCTCAATGAACTTTCTGTTATAGCCTGTCATCCCTAATAAACTTTTTACTCCTTTCACATTTTTAGGATCTTTTAATCTTTGTATGGCCTCTATTTTCTTCCTTTGTGGATTTAGCCCATGTTCAGTCACTTCATGCCCTAGAAAGTTCACTTTTTTCTTGCACCATTGTGCTTTTTGCAAAGATACTTTGGCGCCTGCTTTCTGCAATTGGCCAAGCACATGTCTTATTTCATCAAAATGGCTTTTAAGGTTTTCATTTTTTATCAAGACATCATCCACATAAACTATTGTCCCTCTTTCCGCTGCATCCGGCATGGCCTTTCTCAAAAATATGCCAAATTCACTCCCACTATTGATGTACCCGAACGGAGCTCTAAGCCATGCATATTGAGTCCTGTCAAATGTAAAGGAAAATAGGTGTTGTATCTCCTCTGCCAATGGCACACACCAATATCCAGATGTGAGATCTAACGTGGTAAATACATTTGAACCATGTATCTGAGCTAGGCCCTGATCAATGAATGGTAGTGGCCATCTAGATACTGGTACTCTTTTATTTAACTCTCTTAAGTCTGCACACAGCCGCCATTGACCATTTGGCTTTAACACACCTAAAATAGGCGTATTGGATGTGCTATGAATGGGCCTAATTATTCCCCGTGATTCCAAATTTTTAATAATCTCTGCCAATGATTCTAAACATGCCAGCGGTAGTCTATACTGGCGTACAAACACTGGATTTCTGCTACAACCTTCTGGTAGTGTGGCCACATGTAAATCAGTTAAACCACAATCATAAGCATCTTTTGCAAATACATCCTTAAACTCCATAAATATTTCCCTCAGATTGCGTCGATCCTCATCGCTGTTACATGCATCCGCTAAGGAGATCTGCTCTTCTACCATTCTGGAAAATTCTGGAAACTCTTCTGGTAAAGGAATCTCAGCGCTTTCCTCTAACTGTGTGGCTGTGTCTTTTTGTAGAGCTGCCACTTTCAAATATTTTGGCAGATCAGCTTCCACTTCAATGGGCTGATTTCCTGTTTCATTTTCATTTAAATTAAATATTATGCAATCCTCTTGATGGCAGCACACTGTCTCATTTGCATCATAAGGATACACAGAATGAATTTTAAATATTCCTTTGGGCTGAGAGTCCAGGTGTTCTGGTAACTCGCCCCTGGCATCTACATATTTTTCAGGAATATTCCCAATCACCATGTTATTTAAATCTGCCGTATAATGTGATTTTTGTATGGCCATTCCTAATGGGGAGTTTTCCTCTAAATGAACGTCCTGACAACCTTTATTATTTACCATGATTTTTACAGATCCCTCACCAATGTCTACCAATGGAATGTATTCATAATCCAGGCCTTGCTGTTTTATGGATTCATTCAGGCATACAAATGCATCAGAGCCTTTCATCTGCTGTCCATTTTTGCATTTCAGTGTTATTGCAAACTGTTTTGTAAATGCAGGAACAATAGTATTTTTCCTCATCTGTAATTCGACTGCATAAGGAACTAGTTGTGCACAATGATAAGCCCTTCTTTTGTCTCCAAATTCAGGCGCCGGCCCACCTAGGCGTGACCATATTTTTTGATTAAGGAAATCTAACACCATACACATTCTGTGCATGATGTCATTGCCCATGTAAAATTCATTTTGTGCTCCACTCACTATCCATACATTATGGTAAATTGCTTTCTGCCCAATGCTAATTTTAAGCATGCATCTGCCTGTAATTCGGTTTTCAAAGTCTGGACTGTCCAACCCAGAAACATATTGGTTTTTAATCCTAAATTTCGGGATTTCTTCCCTCTCCATAATTTTTTGCAACAATTTCTCATTAATGAAACTCCTTTCATGTTCAAGCGCTAAAGTGGCTTTTATTGTTTTAAGATAATCATTTATACCAGCGTGAACCCATGGTTGCTCATCTTCCATGTGTATCTCTGCCAGAGTGGTAATGTGTTTTTCTGAATCTGTTTTAGGAACAATATTCTGTTTGCATGTATTCTCTTTTAAATAGAAACGTAATGTGTGTTCGTCTATGGCAGTCTGCCAATCTTTCCTTGGGTCCAAGTATATTTGTACAGGTAGTTTTTCATTGTCGCTCTGATCTTTGTCTTGACACCTTAATATAACAGTGACACTAGGTATGCAGCTATTCTGGAGATATACCTCCACAGCATCATTTGTTTTGGCAATGGTGTGACATTCTTTTATATTGCTGTTTTGTGATTTTAGTTTCTTAGGCCTCAATGGTTTTTTGGTTAAGGACCACAGCACTCCATTCACCCCATCTATGAGAGGAGACAATCTTTTCAGGCAATCTGTCCCCATCAGAAATGGAATTTCACAAATAGATGTGATCAATACCTCTTGTTTCATTCTGTGCTTTCCTATTTTTATGTCAACCTCAGTTACACCTATGATGGGCACCTCCTCCCCATTAAAGTTATGCACTGGGCCTTGATTTGCCTTCACTGTGATCTGACTCTGTGGAGGCCTCCCTTCATTGATACTCTTTACCAGCTCTTTGGACATAATTGTGGCCTGTGCGCCAGTGTCAATCATAGCAAAGGTGTGGCATTTTTCTTCTACAGTGATGGGTGCATAATATCTGTCCTCAACTTCCTCTAATACACATAAGAAATGTGAATTCTTACTGATTTCAGGGCTCACCTTTCTCAGGTCTTTTTCACTTTTGGCTAAGCACATTGGTAAATGAAAAGACATTTTTCCCTCCTTTTTACCCATTTCTGTGCGAGATATTTTATTCATTTCTCCATGTTCAGAGGTTTTTTGGAGTGTGGCCACCGTTCGCCCATCCATCTGGGTAACATCAGAGACCACATTACAACCTTCCAACTGAACATGTGTCACAACATCATTCAGCAATTTGTCATTTTTTAATTCTGTGCATTTGTGATCATTTAGTGTAATACCAGCCCTTTCAGCCTCTTCAAAAATATGTGGCTCAAAGAATTTTTCAGGTGATTGACTTGTACCCTCCTTGTGAGTATTTCCTTTTTCTGTCTGTGTTTGGTCATTGTTTTGCTTGCCCAGGGAAGGAGCTATGGCATCCCCACTTACTCCCTGTTCACTGGTATTCCCCATGCATGAGTCATTTTTCTTAAATCTGTCCCTTTGTTCTTTTGGAATTCCTAATGTTTCTTTTTCATTTGTGCAAATCTTTACTGTTTTATTTAGCTCTAAGTCAAACCGTACCTCTTTTTTAGAAGTATTTGCACTTTCTGTCACAATTTCATTTACTGGTACTTTCATTTTTAATCCATTAGACATCTTAGAGTCGTTATGCAAAATTATATCAGAGCAATCTGTCATTTTGGCACTGCAGTTATCATGAGTACTTAGTCACTTTTCGGAAGCCCCCCGGTCATTGCTATGGCCATCAGCCCCCTCTTTGGAAGGTTGTTTTTGCGCTGTATAGAGCTTTCCTATTTGCTCAGCTAACATTTTCACTTGGGCCTCAAGGCATTGGAACCTTTCCACCTCTCTAGGATCCTCTTTCTGTGGCCTAGGTCGATATTGGTTGTTTTCCCCCTGATTGGATCTATTCTGATACCTCTCAGGTGATTGATACCGGTTGGGATGGTTTCTGAACTCTTGATTCATTTGTGGAGGGGAGCGGGTTGCACCCATCCTTTGATTATAGTCCCCTGGTGGGGAATCATTGTACTGGCGTGGACTGTAGTTCACGTTTTGCTTCATGTCCTGTCTCTCAGATTGTGGGTACTGGCCCCTATATTGATTTCCATTATCAGTAAATCGATCCACATATCGGGGCCTATCCTGATTACCATATATCATGGTGCTGGGATCAAATCTGCTCTGTGTCCCCAATGACTGGTAGGGACCATCATTTCTTTGATCTTGATTTTGTCTCTGGTTATTGTTCATACCTGCCATATCAGACCGGTATCTTACCCGGGGTCTATCTCCTAAATATCTAGGGCTGATGTAGCTCTCTCTATTACTAGGATCATGTGATTGGAACATTGGTACAGGCAATGGCGATCTTTGTTGATTACCCCTTTGTTCAGGTGTCACATTATTTTTACCTTGGCTTTGAGCAGACTCAAGGGACATTTTGGCTGACCTGATTTCCATTACTGTGGCTGAGGGTTCTTTAGATTTAGGCCTAGTATCTTTCATTTTATCACTTTCTCTACCCTGACAATAGAGTACCTCATATAGCTTGGTGCTTTGATGTACAATCCATTCAAGGGACTTGTCACGGTCAAATTCACGGACCAATTGGGATATGATGTCTTTCTGTAGCCCATAGAAGTATGCGGTTTTAAACTCATTGGAATTTGAGTCAAAAGATACATCAAAGCGAGAGAATGCTCTTTTTAAGTCTTGTAAAAATTGGCGAGGTGATGTATTAGGTCCAGCAGTAATAGTGTACGCAACTTTCTTTGCCTCTTGCAATGACTGAAAAGGAGAAAAATGACGCCTAATTTCTTTTTCAAACTCCAGCCATGTCATATTCTGCTGTTCATTTAATCCCCTTATGATGCTGGCCGTCGGGGCATCTAAAGTTAAATGAAAATATTGTCTGTACTGTTCCTTAGGTATCTGGAGCGCTTTAAAAATGTCATGCACCGCTTCTAAGTGATCCTCAATGCAGCATTCACCTCCCTTTTTAAATGGTTTGATCAGGGCTTTAATGGATTTCATTATTTTTATGGGGCTACTTGTTGCAATGCATGGAATTGCACTATTTTGTGATTCAATCCTGTTTTCAGGTGTATGAGATTGGTGGCTGCCCCCAATGGGAGTATCAAATCCCCCAAGGGCGCTGCAACCAAGTTCAGTCACCGGCCCAGTCACTGGGGCACTAGCTCTTTGGGCAGAGCTAGAATTCACCTCCACTCCATTGAATGTGGTACCCTGCCGCCTCTCCTGTGACCTGGGAATGCACATTTGCTGTTCTAAGTCCTTACACTTTTTAAGGAGTCTGTTGGCTTCATCATGCAAATAATTATTTTCATCACTCATTTTATTAATTGCCTCCTGCATGTCACACATTTGAATTTGGCATTCATTGAACTCTTTATTTCTTTTGTCTCTTTCTTGAATCATTTTAATCATTTCTTGTTCTACACTCTGGAGATCACCTTCTTTTTCACAATGTTCTTTTTGTAAAATCTGCATTTCTGAAACAACCTCATCTTTATCCTGCCTAATGTGATCCACTAAGGCTTTTAAGTGTGTCAATTCTTGCTCACTATCTTCAAATTGTTTCTTGCTTTTGGATAACTGAGTATCAAAGTCTCTGCATTTTAATTGCATGTCTTTTTGGCATACATCCAATTCTGCTCTCAACATTTCCTGATTTTTACTTGCCCCATCTATTTCAGTCTTTAACCTGTTAATTAGCTGAGTATCATTCTCTTGCATTCGCAGTGACTTGTTTAAAATAAACCATATTTTGCCGCATAGACGTATTAAACAGTCTTTCTCTGCACTTTTATCGGCTGCATTCAATAATCTCGTAAGGCAGACCTGAATTATGCTGCCTTCTGCAAAAATATTGTCTAGTTTTTCTTTCTGCACCTCACCCTGAATGCGGTTACTCCATTCTAAGGTACTGTTCGAAGACCAATTCCCATGTGCAAATAACTTTGCCTCTAAATATTGCACTAGATCTGAGAATGTGGTTTCCCTTTGTGACATTCTGAAATTCGTTTTTAGTGGCACACTGCTATTATAAAATGGGTTCCCTTTAATGTGCAAATGGCAGTGTGAGACACGCTTGCCACGCCCAGTAGGTACTCTATGATCACTTTCCCGGCCTGCAACGCACCATAAATATGTAGGGTATTTTGTGGAGATTTGGGGCCTGACGGTATTTTATTACCGCCGAGAAATAACTTAGCAATAATCACTCTTTGTATTCAGATTTGGCCATGTGCAACAATAATACAATGGACATGCATTATTTCAGCACCCAGACCTGCATATTTGGTATACGTGGTTGGTGGTATTTTGGTGAGCATAATTCCCTTGTTTTATTTGTGGCCCCAATGTCCAGAATCCCTTATCTTCGCTTAGATTTTTCGTGTGATCACTAGAGAGACCTCAGACCTGCATTCTAGGGAAACCACAATTTCCAGGGATAGTGTTGGTGCGCCACCATGGGCAAACTCACTGACTTATTTACGACAGAGAGCTATATGTGGTAGTCTTGTGGTAATTTCCACTACCTTATATACGGTAGGGAGCTATGTTCAGAGAGTCTCTCTTCCCGTTGGCTCATGTACCTCCAACAAGTTATACTACAGTCATTCACAATTATTCATACTGATTCTGACATACACACATCTGTCTTAAAATGACCATTGCACTGTTTAAAAATCTCCCCACATCATTGGCATTGTAATGGTAAATAGAAAATAAACCACCCGTCTGTTTTCAAATATTTTCTGTATTATAAAATTTACATTTAGGCATGATCTCATTTTTTACAGCAATAAAAGGGAACAATCAAAGCATTTTCAATGACACACTGCAATTATAGTGGCGGAGAACAGAACTTAAATTGCAACATTAGCACTTGATAAAGACACGCACGGGACTTTCATTTTTCTAAACTGACTGCATACTTTCGTGCACACACACAGCTCCCCCAGTTAGGTAATTACCTTATCTGTTCAGATTCTTCTCTCTGTGAATGTGGCTCTCTTGGCGTAACTCCAATAAAAAGGAACGCTTGCCTTCTCAAGCCGGGGTCATTGCCTGGAATTCTCAGCTTTTTCAGATAGGACTGCCTCTGCCAGTGGAAAGGTAATTCTTTCAGCTTTCCCCAGTCTCGACTGCAGCAGGACACCCCCACAGCCAGGTCTTCTCCCCAGTAGTGCAGAAAGATGTCTGCCTGTCTTTTTCCCTGCTACTGCCCACTAAAACTTTCCTCTCAGCCCTCTTTATGACGTGTTCCAATGAAATCCATCATCTCTCATCCTCCTACTTTTCAACAATAGCTTCGCTTATACATTTGCAATTGTTGCAAATCTGACTTCCTCCTTCCTGCCGTTACTGTGCACAACAACACGGATAATCAGGCAGAGAAGAGAAAAATCTGCACACTCATTTAAATGGTTTTCAAAGTATGCCTAATTCTGCAGTAGAGAACACATTTTATTAGTGGGTTATATTAAAATAAGGTTTTATTAGTCAGGTTAATTGTTAATATGTTAGCTGTTAATTTTCAAATGTGTCTCTAGCAATATAGGCATTTCAGGTGAAAAATAGTGTGCATTTTTAAATGAACACGTGTGCTTTTAACTGTAAAAATAGCTTTGCATCTTATATGTTAAAATCGTTTTTTGACTGAATAGCCTGTCTTTCCTTGTTAATCTGCTAACCCATATAGCAATGCACCGCACCCTTGTGGTGGTGCTGCAAAAAAAAAAATGCTACTTGTGCAGTAGTGCTGTAATGCTACTTGTGCAGTAGTGCTGAAAAAAAATGCTACTTGTGCAGTAGTGCTGTAATGCTACTTGTGCAGTAGTGCTGTAATGCTACTTGTGCTGTAGTGCTGTACTCTGTGCTGTAACGTGCCAAATATCCTTACAAAACCTATGAAATTCAGTGAAAAAACTTCTTAAAGGGACGTTATGGTTCCAAGTAAAACCGAAAAACCCTTGAAATTCGCAAGTTATGGTAAGCTAAGCAACTATAACTCGCACCACCATCGTGCACTGCTAAGCCTAACACCCAGGACATCAAAGATGACATCACAAATGTCATTGATGACATCACTGATGACATCACATGTGCATTTATCTTTCATGAAAAGTCTGTACAAGGGATTCTTAATGTAATGTTAATTAAAAAAGTGTAAAGGATGTTTGGAATAAATATCAAGTGCTAATTAGTGCATTAAGCTATACATTGATATAAATAGCATTCTATTATTAAGTTCAATCCAGTATACTAAGGTACTCATGTGGAAACATAGGCATTGTGTGCAGCATACATGATGGAGGTGCAATATTCATAAGCTTGCCATGTTGAATAGTGAAATGATAACTGTTTTCTTATTAGAGTTTTGCGTACTGTGAAACATGTGATAAGTAGGTAATAAAACCCACTTACTACATAATTGCATTATTATAGACAAAACCCAAAGAGACAACACCACATACAAATATGAATATATACAAGGAAATGGAAGTAAAAAAAAAAACAGCAGTAGTAGCAGAAAGTGTTCATAACCTAACTGATCACCTTTATGCAGAGAAATGATTGCTCTGTTTCTAAGCTGTTACTTACCCTATGTATATATATATATATCACATGATGTGCTTGGACCCTAAAGTAAATAGTGTGTGTAAAACATATAAAAATAGGAGCATATACAGGGAAAGTAGAGTAAGAAAAAAACATCAGAACTATCAGAAAGTGCTGATAACTCTACTGATTATTTTAATGTACAAAAAGGATTGCTGTCTTTCAAGGTTGTGTCTTCCCCTATGTATATGTTTCATATGATATAACTGGACCATAAGGGAATTATTGTATGAACGTACTTGAAGGATAAGTCTACAAATATAGTAGGTTTACAATTCTTAGATCCTAACTGTTACTGAAGAAAAACATGTGGCCTAGATATGTCAGTAAAGAAAAAAGGGGGATCCAGGCATGTGATGTCATCAGTGATGTCATCAATGACATTTGTGATGTCATCTTGGATGTCCTGGGTGTTAGTATTAGCAGTGCACGGTGGTGGCACGAGTTATGGTTGCTTAGCTTACCATAACTCGCGAATTTCAATGGTTTTTCGGTTTTACTTGGAACCATAACGTCCCTTTAACAACGTTTTTTCACTGAATTTCATAGGTTTTTAGTAGCGCAACTTAACCATAACGTCCCTTTAACAACGTTTTTTCACTGAATATATATATATATATATATATATAGTTATAATAATAAATAATAATTATAGATACATATATATGTATATATCTGACGCTGCTGATAATGAGCAATATGAATACTAAGGAAGTGAGGAATGGATTTACATACAGGTAATTAGTAATTAGATATATTTGTGGTTTAATAGCTAGCACAGTAATTCAGTATTTTACTGAGGAATGCGCTATTAAAAACTATGGGGTCAATTTACAAAGCAGTTACTCTGAGTGCCTTTAATTTACCAATGACTTACCCCTGTTCAGTGTACCTTCTTTTGTGAATAGCATTGCCCTGTCCAGGGGTACATCAACGACAAGTCAGTTACTTATTGTAAACCTCTTTGTGAACTGGCCCTATGTTTTTTTAAACATGTATTGTATCATGATCAGTGGTTCGAAACAATAGATATACACAAATATTTTAAAAAGAGTTAATTTTCCAACGCTAAACTGCAAAGTCCCTTATTCCACTATTCTGGTTTGCTGCATATTGAGGTTCATACTGTTATCCTCGATGTTCTAACATCAACAGATCTCTTGTTAATTAGAGAAGTAAAGCTATTATTACAGAAAAGAGCAACTGTTCCAAGCACACTGAAGATGCCAAGTGCTTCAGTAGCCCCCCAACAGCTGTACCCGAAGAATTGTTTTGTGGATAGCTTTGATCTATTGTGGCATTATGCTTCATTACTTTCTGCTCAGGAATAACAGCTTTCAGTAGATCTTTGTGACACAGATGTCAGCAGCAAGCCTTGCATGTTTGTCAATGAGTCTCACAGACTATGTACAGCGCTCCAGTGTAACTTTATGTGCTGCTCCATCTGCTCAGTCAAACCAATGACTGTGGATATATGATCGCAGCGTTTGAATAATTTGATTTTAACGAGTATGTTTCTTCCACCGTGATATCAGAACAAATATTTCGAATGTCAGACTATTCATGTGTTGAACAATGTGCCTTTATACGAGAAAAAGGCACTCGTATTGTTTTGCATTTAATTCTGGCCATATTTCTAAAGGTTTTTAACATTGTTTAAAGTCACCTAACGCTTGTGTCACCTTCCCGCTTACTTTCAAATTCGTATAATATCACCATTACTTTCTTATTTAGAGATTTGCAGAATGATGATTGTTTGTTCTATACACGAAACCAGTCCCAGTGTGCCAACGAAAATGTGTGTGACTTGTTGTAGTGCAGATTTCACCCAACAACAAACGGATGCACCCACACATTGAGATGACAGTCCATGGGTCAAATTACAGAAATGTTGCACTGGTACATGTTGAATTTTGCACAGTATTAGCACCAGGGAAAAGTTTGCCATAGTTTCAAAAAGATGTGTTTTTAATGCATTTTTGCACTAGGGAAAAGTTTGCCCTACCACTAGGGCAAATTCTTCCCTGATGCAAAGTGCTATGAACGATTAGGGACTGTGCCTAGGAAAAACGATGCCCTAGTGCTTATATGGTGCATAATTGCATTTGCACCGGTGCAACATCTCTGTAATCTTTCCCCTGGAAGTGAAAGTAGATACACTTTTAAAATGAAAAAATAAGGGAAACATCACTTCAGTTTTTCAGTCATGAGCATTCTCTGATCAATCAAACATATATATCAACACATTTCTGGCGACGTTGCTGAGATGGACGCACAAGTAACACTACTAAGTCCCATGATAGCTCCATGGTACAAAGTCCTGACAGTTAAACAGGGACCTTTCCTTTGAGACTGTGTGGCACCGTTTCTATTTTTCTGTGGGTATACCTGCCAACTTTGCCAGACATGACAGAGGAAACTTCTTAGGCATCCAGAGGGCCCACATGCCCTTTGACCAAATAGGCCACCTATAATAGGTAGCCCTATACCACATCACCATTTGCCAGAATACAGAGCACTTAGAGGCATTGATGATATTTATAAAGCTGGGACCTAGCTGGAAAACAAAAGAGTGCTGTGCAAAGGGGTTACAAGGAAAGAGACAAAAGTCCAAGAATAGATGGAATTGCAATCGCTGTTCTTCACAGAGACTGTGGAGTTATAACATTTTGCCAGAAGGAAGTACGATTCATGCATCAAATGAAGAAACTGGTGCTTCTGTGATAGAGCAGGTGGTGGATAAACCAGTGAATCATAGTATTGCAATAAAGAAGAAACATATGACTGAAATTACTGCAGTGACATTGAAGGTGCAGATTGTGTCATGCCCCAATCCGCTTACAAATACCCAGCAGGAGTGAACGGCCAAATCACCGTTGATGGAAATGAAAGAGGATCTAAAGGAATTGATGGGCAAGTCTGAAAAAATAGTAGATTTTATGAAAAGTTTTTAACAATCAATTTTTACTTTGGGGGCCGTGGCTAGGCAGCCGTGCAGTAGGACGTGATTCCTGTGGCTCCTGTGATCCGTTCATGATTCTATCCTGAGTTTAAGGTTTATGCAAGCCTCAGCGTCTTTTGGTTGCAGCACCGTGTGGAGGAAAGCGGTGTGCACAGCTGAGCATTCTCAGGGAAGAAGCGCTGCTGATTTTTCAAACATTCAGACGCCTAGCACAGAGGTCCGCACAGTGAGCCGCAGGGGTGGGCTAAAGCCCTCGTTAGTGCTGGGATCCTAGAAGCACTACTGTAGGATTCCAGCACAGGTGACCAGAGAGCGGTTCTAAGCTATAGAGCTGTGCAAACTCAGTAAACATTTAACTTTGGCGCATGGATGTGCACAAAGTGTAAGCAAAGTCTTGAGACAGTCAACCTGCAAGATAGAGGGACAGCAGTACGCAGACCGGTGTTTGAGGGACAGACCAGGAATAGCAGCCCAGCTGTGGACCGGGTAAAGACAGCATGGTGGAAGGAGGCACCGGAGGAATCAAGCTGTGAGGTGACCAGCGGGTAGAGGCCAGCCCAGTGCAGCTCAAACTGCATGTGTTTGTGGTAAAGCCTTGGCGCAAGCAGGGTCACAGAGGTCTGGAAGGGCGGTGGCTGTGGGAATAGACCCCACTGCTGGAATTGAGGATAAACTGAGACAGATACTATACTGCAACCGCTGGATGCTGCGACCTGGTGAGGCAGCGAGGAGCGGACTGGCAGAATCAACTTCAGGCCGCTGAGAAAGGTGCCAGGCAGCCAGTCAAGGCACAGAGCGAGCAGAAAGCTGACCAAGCCTTAAATACTCTGGATGACATGGCATGGCCAAAGGAGTGGTGGCCACACTCATCAGGGGCGTACTAACTTAGGCAACCCCATGCCGGCACAGCTAGGACACTATAAACAGTTTGGATGATGCAAAGGGTCTATAGGAGTCAGAAGCCCAGCAATTTCAGATGGAAGGTAGGCACAAAATGAAGGCCGGTAGACACTGTTAACATTACCAATACGTGCAGGAAGGTGGCTCCAGTTGGGGCTTGTTGTATTGTCGTTGATAGTGCTTGCAAGGCCTGCGCAACCAAAGAAGTAAGCAGCATGGCGGGATAGCACTCAGGGGTGAGAATCCCTAACACATATGTGAACAAGGGCCCAAATAGCGTTCTGGTGGGGCTTGACACTGGGAATGAGGCCTGCAGTTATAGCATACGTTCCTGATACAAGAGCATATGGAACACACGCTATTGGCTTGGCAACAGGGCCTACACGTTCAATGCTATCCACAAGCCTGAGTAGAGACACATAGCACCCAAGTTAGCAAGAAAGTGGACGTATATGGATCCCCTCTCATCCACAGGCACATAACATTATGGAGTGAGGCGAGGCAATTGGCTCACTGAAGTCGACCGGCGGGCAATACTGAGGGCTTCGGGCTATCGTCCTGTAGTGAAGGCCCTGCAAAAGGCAGGGAGCCACAATAAGTACCAGCAGCCCAGGACAAATAATCATAGCTAACATACCATACAAGTATGCAACCATTAAACAACACGTCAAACCTGGGGACAATGGTCTAAAACGGGATATAGATAGACTATTGGTCTATTGACGTCGCAATTGGTAAGGTGGCAAGAGGTAACTATCAGCTATGCTAGAGTGCTCAAGGGCACAGACGGCGTGAAAAAAAGGAGATGCCTGCAGGCAAGGCCGGGAGGATAAGCAGTGGGAGTGTTACGCCTGAGCAGCATGATCGTAGGGAGGCGTGCAGATGAGCATGGCAAGGCCAAGTCATGACGTCCAAAACTATGAAAGGCAATGGGAAACAACTTACATTGGAGGCGTGCACCAAAACCAGACACCCAGCAGAGTCCAATGCCCAAGCAACCTCAGCACCTCTCGGGGAACAGCCGCTCGAAACGGGCGACCAGCAGATCCTGGAGGCCATAGCATCTCTAAAAGTAGCGCTCAAGTCCAAAATGGATGTGATCAGCATAGATGTGAACTTGTTGAGGCAAGACTTGCAGTCACTTGCTAAACGCACAGAAACACTTGAGAAGGAGATGGCGGAGAACACAGTTAGCCTGAAGAATACTTCAGATGAAGTCAGAGTACTGCAACAACAGGTGCGTAATCTGGAAGAAAGAGCTGAGGATGCAGAAGCAAGAGCCAGACGCAACAATGTAAGAATTATTGGGCTTCCGAAAGGAGAAGGACTGAACCCAACTAACTACATATATTCTGCAGGAGGTTGGAACAGGGACCCTCACTCAAGGCTTCACGATCGAAAGGGCGCATAGATCATAGATGAGGAAACCGCCGCCTGGTGCCCCGCCAAGTCCAATAATAGCTTGGATATTGAACTACAGAGATAGGGAAAAGATCTTTGAGCACTTCTGCCAGGTAGGAACAATACAATTTGCATCTGCCATGACAACTGCATATCCGGTTTATACCTTACAAGTACAGAAGCAATGGATGAACTATATATCGGTCAAGAGAAGATTGCAAGTGGCAAACCTAAAGTATATGTTGTTGTATGCTGTTAGACTGAAAATAATTCACAAAGTTTGTGCCATTTTTTTTGATAACCCTGAAGACGTACACAAATGGATGGACACAGAGAATGTACCAACTGGAACAGAGGCTGGTGCGAGTGAAGAAAGAGGAACACAAGGAGGGAGCCAAGGCAACTAAATTGCAACAGACTTCTGCAACAGCAGGTCTGGGCGGGGGGAGAACCCACAGAGGGATGCCTTTGGAATTAGATTTGCTAATACAGGAGTCAACTACATGGTTCCCATCCCGGACTGCACTGCGCAGGAACGTCCTGCACCCCAGACTGTATTTGTTTTTTCGTATACTCGTAGTTACATATCTGCCTACTGCACCCCATTCACCAGGATGAGTCCCTGGGGCTGAGGCAAGAAGTGGGGATGCCTAAGCAGAAGGTACAGAGTTGGGCAATTGATGGGGAGTGGGAAGGGGGAAAGTTGGGGTAGTTGGTGAGTGGTTAGCCTATAGGTCCACATTAAATATGCTGAATGTGCACACTGGGCTGCTTGCATGTGTTACAATATTTAAGAGTGATTGGGGAACTTAGAATAGCATCCTGGAATGTCAGGGGCCTTAACAATTATAATAAACGGAATAGAATTATGACTTACTTTAAGTGCCAGAGAATAGACATTGCACTACTGTAAGAAACACATCTCACCAAAGAAAAACATGTGGCGCTGGTAAAAAAAAATGGAGTGGTACAACACTACGCTCAGCATACTCTACATATGCTACGAGAGTGTTAATATGGGTGGCACCGTCGGTGCCTCTGAGGGTGCATGAGACTTTCCAGGATAAAGAGTGAATGGTGTTTGTATTGCGGGGGTGGCTGTAACACTGAGAAGTTTGTATCATTAACACATATGCACCTAACCAAGAGACAGCGGACTACTTCTGCATGTTATACCCAGTAATAAGTCTGTATATAGATGGCACACTGATATGGGGAGGAGACTTTAATTGTACAGTCAACCCTATATTGGATAGATCTGATGAAAAGTATACCCATCCTGATCCCTCAGCCAAAGCCCGGAACACATTACTACAAGCATTTAAACTCTCAGATTTATGGCCGATGCTGCACCTGCAGACCCGCGGATATTCGCATTACACGGCTCCCCAAGAACTGTATACTAGAATGGATTATATTTTTACAGGCGAAGACACGCTGGGTGAATTTGAAAGGTCAGAATACAAAGCAATGGTGTTGTCAGATCATGCTCCGCTAGTGGTCACATGGTGGGCTTCCCCCTCTAGAGCGCACATCCTGACATGGAGACTAAGATGTGAGTCTCTGGAGGATGCAGCATTCCAGGAACAGCTGAGGGAGGATGTGCGGGATTACTTCACACATAATGCAGGCAGTGTGGCATCAGCAGGAACATTATCGGAAGTATTCACAGTTGAGATTAGAGGACCAGCACTCGCCAAAGCAAACAGAGTGCAAGCCGCATTAGAGAGGGTCCTGTGTGAAGCTGAAACCAAGCTGGAGAACATTAACGGTCAGGAGAACCCACCCAACGGTACAGCTTCAGAGGCCATTGCCTTGAAACAGGAGTGCTAGAACATTGGGAGAGGCTGGGCAAGTTGAGTTATCGGAAATATGTGGAATGGCAGCACGCCGAGTGGACAAACTGGGACACCCACTGGCCTGATTATAGAAAAGCGAAACTGAGAGAAGCATGATCTGAGCGTTAATATTGCAGAATGGAGAGATCAATGAGACACAACAGACATAAACAAATGCTTTTGTGATTTTTATAGAACATTATATGAGGAGACATCAGAAGTCCAAGATTCAGATATAGAAGAAGCATTAGAGACTATAGACCTTCCAAGACTAGACGCAGAAGAGTTGGATAGGCTGGAAGACCCGATACCCATTGAAGAGCTAGAACGCACCATAAAAGGGTTGCCGATGGGTAAGGCCATGGGTTCGGATGGACTCCCCAATGAGTTCTATAGAGAATTAATAACTAATGTCATGCCCTCACTATTGGCAATGCTGAATGAATCGTTAGATGAAGACATGTTGCCGTTATCGTTAAGGGAGTCAATTATGGTCCCATTATTAAAGCCTAACTAACCCAAAACAGAATGCGGTTCGTACAGGCCCCTCTTGCTGCTCAACCAAGATAGCAAAATATTAACAGCTCTGTTGGCTGAAAGGCTGAAGCCAGTGGTTCATAAACACATACACCCAGACCAGTCAGGGTGTGTACCAAATAGGAAAAGTACAAGTAACTTAAGACAATTGCACCATGTTATTGATCATGTGCAGGGCAGCAACTTGCTCATGGCAGCAACCTCGCTAGACGCCGTCAAAGCCTTTGTCTTGTTCCGATGACCATGGTTACTGGTGATGTTGAGAGGTTTCGGTATTGGTCCTACATATATAAAATGGGTGAAGCTGCCATACAGCAACCCAGTAAGTCAATCAGGTACCACTATATCCGAGCAATAGGGGTTAAGCAAGGGCACCAGACAGGGCTGCCAATGGTCCCCTATGCTATTTATACTGGCCTTGGAGCTGCTAGCAGTATACCTATGGAAAGAATATCATGAGGCGGGCATCAGTATACAGGGCAACACACACCTGATCTCGCTGTATGCAGATGACATGCTCCTTTATCTAAGACACCCAAAGACCAATTTACAATACATACTGGATGTGTTCGAATGATATGCAGACATTTCTGGTATTACAATAAATGCACAGAAGTCGTGCTTATTTCCCCTAGCGGGGTATATGGGGAGACCCTAAAGTACATTGCCGGAGTTATTAATTGGGAAATTGACACATTTAGATACCTGGGAGAAGACATTTTCCATGACGCAATAACAGAACAAGTACAAAAGATGCTACAGGCGGTAGATAAGATAGAGAAGTCCATGAACTTCTGGGCCAAGCTGACGCTTTTGTTAATGGGAAGGGCTGTGTTGTTAAAGATGTGGGTGCTTCCAAGGCGACTTCATTATTTTACGAATTTTCCATATAATATACTTAGAACCTTCTTTAAGACTCTGAACACTACTTGCTGGAGTTTTCTATGGCGCAACTTGAGGTGTAGAATGTTGTTGGAGAAATTGCAGAGACCATATGAACAGGGAGGGATAGGAGTGCCAGATTTTGAAGTGTATTTTGTAGCATGCCAGCTCCAATTTGTCACAAATTGGTTGTCAGATGAAGAACTCGAAGATACCATGTTACTGCAACCAGCAAGCCCCCAATTCTTTCTGAAAGAAATGGTGTGGAGCACAGAATCCCGAACACCCAGTCCATCACATTTACCGATGTTAGGTAAGGCGATGTGGAAAAGAGCCTGCCACTTTATGGGCAAAGCTTCACCCTACTCACCCTAGATCCCACTGGTGACACTGAAGTGTGAGGATGTACAATTTAGGCTGAACGTTAGAAAATATTGGGAACATAGTGGGGTAGTGACACTAGGCGATATACTAAGAGAGGGGCGACCGATATCCTTTAGGGCAGTTGCTTCAGAACTAGGAATACAGGAAGGGTAACAAATAATATACATCTCACTACTATAGAGTATGATTGCTAAAATGGCTAGAGTCGGATAGAGTTTTGCTTGGGGATGAAATGATAGAAACACTCTTTGAAATTGCAGAGGGGGGACACGCGGTATCCAGATTATATGAGTTACTAACAACACAGTCAGAAGACAACCTTATTCAGATTAGGCATAGTTGGGAAGCAGACTTGCAGGAGCAGGTGCCAGACGCGGCTTGGGGCAGGGCCATGGGGTATCACAAGAAAGTGTCCAGAAATGCAAAACTACAGTTCATTCAATTATATGTCACTCACAGAGCACACTTAACCGTGAAGAAAATAGCAAAATTCAGTAAAGCAACAGAACAATCATTTCCGAAATGTGGCTTACTAAATGTACACCTCGGGCATATGTTCTGGGCCTGCACAAAGATACGCCAATATTGGGAGGAAGTGGCCCAGACCCTGACTAAAGTTGGTTTAACATCTGATTCAGTTTCCCACAGGGTGTGCTAGCTGGGTATCTTCCCTAGGCCGACGCATGCAAGACATGTCAATAAATTGAGGGACCTAACGTACATTCTAGCGAAACGTAGGATAGCAATGGGATGAAAAGTACGCAATAGTCCAGCGATAAGTGTGTGGTTGTGGGACCTTCAGAAATGGTCATTGGCGGAGACTGATGTGTGGCAGGAAGCATCTCGTCGAGGACCAGTGGAACAAAATATAGACTTAGCGGTCTGGAAACACATGATACAAGAACTGATAGCCCATGCACAGGAGGAAACCCAGACTCAGGCAAATGCTTCAACACAACCCGCAGATTAGAGATATGTGGATCGGGTCAAAGCAGCCCGATACACATAGCAGGTAGACATTGCAAGTGGTATAGGCTGGGGAGGGGGCCGGCAGGGAGGTTTGAACAGACGTAAGGAAGAAAATGTATAACTTGATGTTATTTACAAGTCTGTGAGTTACCTTGTTGAAACATTTATAAAATTGTTTATAAAAAAAAAAATGTTTACTTTTGTAACAATCATTTATGACACGGGGTTGCCCCTTTAGCTATCCTCTCAGGTGGACAGCTCAGGGGCAATGCGCTTGTAGAGGAGGTCCCAAATAAGCCTGCACTCCAGTCGCCCATTTTGAATTACCAGGAATGTTCACACCGAGATATGTGATGTATGATAAGCAAATAAACCAGCAGAGAGCCGCATTAGGGCTCTGCCCAGTGCCCATCAGAAGAGCAATACCTATTGAAGTGCCAATAACCAGACAACCTTGGGCAGTAAGGGATCCATTGAGAAAACCCTGTCATCAAATGACACGAAATGAAGATTGCTTAAACACTGTCCCAGAAGAAACTCAACAGGCCTTAATTGAAGATGAATGGTGACGTCACAAGGGCCCAGACAGACTCACAGATGAAAGAAATGACAAACAAAAAATGACACACAGAGACGAAACGCCATGAATAAGGATATCATGAATTTAGAAGGAGAGACAACGTTAAAAGATAAAGAAACTTAAACTGTAAAGCAGAATGAAGCTATTCAACAAGCTAACGCCTGTACATATGCTTGTAACTGCAAGAAGCAGTGAAAACAGTGCAGCTTGCTATGCTTAGTAAAAGAATAGAGCGGCAAGAGCCACCTATATATCTACCTCAACAAGGCACACTATATAAGTGCGAGTCCACTTTACACAAAGCAGAATTAACCCATGTTACCAGAGGTCAAACAGGACAGGATTGGTACTCCAGCTAAAACAAGAAAAGAGACAGCGGAATCGAAACTCAGCAAGTGCAGCTTGTGCGTGGGAAATCGAGGTCAGACCAAGAAAGGGAGGCAGACAGTAGCTTCGGAGAATCGAAACTTAAGAACAGAGCAGCCTGCCTCGTGAAGGTCGAGATAAGGAGGCCCAGGCAGGTGACAAGGCAAATAAGAATTAAATGCACAAATAGAAGGAAAAACAAGCAGATTCATAGTGTGCTAGCACGTGGCCAGCCAAGCGAGAAGAGGCACCTAGGCCTGGCTATCTCCCGAGCAGAAGATACCATAACTTTTCCTGACAAGAAGCTACAGTTTCGAGGCCGACCACAGCCAACTAATTGACACATAGCACTAAAGTACTGATTGATGGAAGGGAGGCTGGGTGAATCTTGGGGCATCCTGCACCTGGTTGACCATTCTGTGTGCTGCTAATTAAAGTGGAGATTCTTGCATGGGATTGAATCTAACCCAATCATAGTGGACCAAATAATCTAGGGTGCAATAGATAGTATAACAAATGGGACGTCATACTTTTAGTGACGTCCACCGTAGTCATTTTTGAGGGAAGGGCTTAGACGCCCACCTAATGATGTTTATCCAATCCTCACACTCCGTTATCATATACAGATATAGCACCTATATTTAAGTTACCTTTTCCAATCAATAGAATTGCATGACAAACTTTTTTTGTGTTACACGTCAATGATGACGAATTGTGAGTATACATGTTACTGTTTGCATGAAGTTGGAGGGAGTTGAAGCGAGACGGGCTATTGCATCACTGTTGATTTCCATGTTTCCCCGTTTTTTTACTTGTCATTAAAAGGACTCCCCTCTGCAAACCGTTGATTTGTCCTTATTGATTGGTGTTGGAGTAAAAACCTGCGCCCCATCCACCTCAAGGTGCAGCTATCTCGTCTTAAAGTACTTGAGAGAGAGCTCTGACTCTGTGGGCCGGTCATGGGTCACTCTCTCTCTTGTACACTTGGTAGCAGAGGATGGTTGGTGACCATCAATTATTGATTATTGATTAAAATAAGACACCTATTGACCATCGACATAAAGTAACTCTAGGTCTTCGGCAATATCACGAGTCCTATGCCATTCGGCTGAGTAGACCGTGAAGCTTCCCGTAGACAATGGTAGTTTAACCCAAGACTGCAGTCGGGGCCTGAAAGGACCCATTTTCCAAACACATCCCTTCCCATTCCTATGGGCAGCTGATCGGGCAAAAATCTGAAGGAGGCGGTAACGAAGGCGGTGATCCCGAGGGTCCAGAAACGAACGATGATAACTGTGAGTGAAGAAAAAATTGAATGCTTTGGCAAACAGTGTACACCTTAAGAACAAGTAAAGGGAAAAGGTAACAGAGAGAGGAAGAAAAAACAAAATAGTCAGAAGTAGAGAAGACTGTATATATATATATATATAAGGGGATAATGACTCGAGAATAATTGAATAAAGAGAGGTTACCGGGGTGGACAACCAAGAAGAGAGAGGTTACCAGGGCGGACACCTGAGAAGTGAGAGGATTTGCCTTATTCCTGCGCTTTAATATAGAGGCCAGAAGAAACATTTACCAAATGTCCCACGTAGTGGGGAGCAATTAGACTACCACCACGTTTAAAGACGTTGTGAAAGGGGTTTGTTTAAATTCCATGAAGGGGTAATGATTAGAGGCAGAGATATCTGTGACCAACTGGTGTCCATCTAGTCTGTTAAGTGTCTGTCTTACATGTTTTGTTGTGACATCATATGTGAAATTTTGTTAAGAGAACTGATTAAAAAATGTTGCTCGGGTCAATAGCTGAGACAGAATCACACATGAATTGATGTTTTGAGCAAATTGGTAATATAAAAAACATTTTGGTGGAACATTTGGATTGGAGCTTGCGTTGTTTGGTGCTCACTCATATTTGTACAAGGTGTATGAACCACACGAAAGCATTAAGAAGTGTTATATAAGAGGAAAGGGAACAGATTTAAACATGAAGACATAACTCCATTAGCACACTTATTGCAAGCAGTTGCCAAACATGCACCCAAGATAAAGAAGTATAGCACTGAGTGGGTTAAGGGTACCACCCACAAGATGTTTATGCCATGGTCACAAAATGGGTCTTTATCTAAAGCTGTCTTGCAACATATGACAACATATTTGCATGTCACATATACAGGCAAGAAGCTAGAAAAACGCCTTGCGGTTCCAGAACTTTGGAATATGTATGAACAGACAAAGGAGGAAGAGCTGGCAGCAGATTGGATACTAAATGTATGCACAGAGGGGGTGAGACGCCTACCTCGCCACCTGCCCCACCTGAAACGAAAACCAAAGAAAGTAAGAACGAGGGATTATACCCGTTGAGGGAGCTTAAAGCAGCCACGGGGTACGGCAACCCTGCATATGAGTCACCTACATATAGTAGTGATGAAAATCAAGGTAAGGATAAGGACAAGAATCTTACCTCCGCAGTCCCAAGGGACCAGGGGAGACACGATGACGAAAGAAAGGATCAGGCACAGACAAGTGCATCTCTCGACAAGGAGAGAGAGGGAAAGAAATGGAAAGGAAGTGAAGACAGAACTGATGAGATAGCATTCTCAAAAGACGAATGGATGGGAGGACAAATCTTATTGAAACTTGATGGGAAAGGAAGTGATGACGTGAGACCAAAGGAGAGGTTAGATGAGGCACAGAGAAAGGAGAAAGAGAAGGAGTTAAGAGACGAAAGGATAAGAAGGAAAGATAGACAAAGGCGAGAACAGCTATTTCACGAAGAGCAAGAAAAACAACTCGATCGCAACCTATGATCAAGACAGACAGAAACAGCAAAGATTAGAAGAAGAGCAAAGGGTATGTGAAAAAAGCATAAGGAGACAAAGAGATGAGGAAATTTGAAGGGCAGATGAACGTAGAAATGAAAAGAGAAGGGAAGAAGATAGGGTCAGAGAAGAGGCGAGGAAGCGCAAAGAATATGACGACTATATTGAACGTAAGCGAAGACAGAGGGCACACGATCTCGAATATTTGGAGAGGGAAGTTAAAAAAAACGATCCAGTTTTAGACTGGGAAGACATTGAAGAATGATTTCCTGCGTAGGATTCAGTACCAGGCACGTCTAGGGCAAATATTGATGATGACTTCGACACCAGAAGCATCGGGGAAACGATCGATAGAGTATATGATGAAATGGGACTAGAACAAATACCCCAAGGAGAGGGGGGGACGACGAGCGCTTGAAAATCACTCATCTGTATGACCCTGAGGATGTCACCCGAAGTAGTGGAAGTAGGAAACTGTCCCTGGACAGACTAGACATCAGTAGAAACGATGAAGACACAAGAAGTTGCATGAATTGGGAACAAACAATGCCCGACTCCGAAGGGGAGGAGCACGAGGCAAACGAGGAAGGGAGACAGTGCGAAAGATGACTCCCAAGGGAAAGAGGGATACGATGGTCAGACACTAGCGAGTCCGCCCCAAGGGCATTAGAGTCAGCTGTACAGTCTTGTAGAACCTGATAGAATGGAGAGGCCTGGATTGTTATCATTATGGCATCATTACTCTGTTATGGAATCAATAGACACTTTGTTACAGAACCATTACCCATTAATACCCCTTTAGGAATTCAGTTATCCATCATATATTCTGATTGGTGCTGACTAGTAACATTACACTATCCACAATTATTCTGCCACATATAGGTTGCATTTGAATTTGCTTTTAGAATGACACACTGTCATATTTGAAATGCCTTGCAGAGCCATTTCAGAGACATATTATATGTAGTTACACATGTAGAGACTGTTATGTATTATGTATGAATGTGTAGATACACGCACTGAGTGTGCACTTAGAATGAGTTTGCATTATGTAGAGCTTGGGTTTGCGAGAGAAAGCGTAAACGCTAGAAAGCATGTAGACAGCTCCTAAGCCATTTTGAATGGAGACACACAGAGCACCACTGGGCACTGTGTGAAATGTTATGATACACTGTGAAGGATAGGAATGTAAACAGTTTCTTGGCAGGCCCAGATGAACCTTTGTCTGAGTAGAGAAGGCAAGGGAGGCTTATCAGCATGGCTTGTGTGCCACGCAGAGAGAAAATGTGGGAGGCAGCGCCATGAGCAGCAGGCAGAGTTTTGCAGGGATAGGGTCTTTATCTAAAGCTGTCTTGCAACATATGACAACATATTTGCATGTCACATATACAGGCAAGAAGCTAGAAAAACGCCTTGCGGTTCCAGAACTTTGGAATATGTATGAACAGACAAAGGAGGAAGAGCTGGCAGCAGATTGGATACTAAATGTATGCACAGAGGGGGTGAGACGCCTACCTCGCCACCTGCCCCACCTGAAACGAAAACCAAAGAAAGTAAGAACGAGGGATTATACCCGTTGAGGGAGCTTAAAGCAGCCACGGGGTACGGCAACCCTGCATATGAGTCACCTACATATAGTAGTGATGAAAATCAAGGTAAGGATAAGGACAAGAATCTTACCTCCGCAGTCCCAAGGGACCAGGGGAGACACGATGACGAAAGAAAGGATCAGGCACAGACAAGTGCATCTCTCGACAAGGAGAGAGAGGGAAAGAAATGGAAAGGAAGTGAAGACAGAACTGATGAGATAGCATTCTCAAAAGACGAATGGATGGGAGGACAAATCTTATTGAAACTTGATGGGAAAGGAAGTGATGACGTGAGACCAAAGGAGAGGTTAGATGAGGCACAGAGAAAGGAGAAAGAGAAGGAGTTAAGAGACGAAAGGATAAGAAGGAAAGATAGACAAAGGCGAGAACAGCTATTTCACGAAGAGCAAGAAAAACAACTCGATCGCAACCTATGATCAAGACAGACAGAAACAGCAAAGATTAGAAGAAGAGCAAAGGGTATGTGAAAAAAGCATAAGGAGACAAAGAGATGAGGAAATTTGAAGGGCAGATGAACGTAGAAATGAAAAGAGAAGGGAAGAAGATAGGGTCAGAGAAGAGGCGAGGAAGCGCAAAGAATATGACGACTATATTGAACGTAAGCGAAGACAGAGGGCACACGATCTCGAATATTTGGAGAGGGAAGTTAAAAAAACCGATCCAGTTTTAGACTGGGAAGACATTGAAGAATGATTTCCTGCGTAGGATTCAGTACCAGGCACGTCTAGGGCAAATATTGATGATGACTTCGACACCAGAAGCATCGGGGAAACGATCGATAGAGTATATGATGAAATGGGACTAGAACAAATACCCCAAGGAGAGGGGGGGACGACGAGCGCTTGAAAATCACTCATCTGTATGACCCTGAGGATGTCACCCGAAGTAGTGGAAGTAGGAAACTGTCCCTGGACAGACTAGACATCAGTAGAAACGATGAAGACACAAGAAGTTGCATGAATTGGGAACAAACAATGCCCGACTCCGAAGGGGAGGAGCACGAGGCAAACGAGGAAGGGAGACAGTGCGAAAGATGACTCCCAAGGGAAAGAGGGATACGATGGTCAGACACTAGCGAGTCCGCACCAAGGGCATTAGAGTCAGCTGTACAGTCTTGTAGAACCTGATAGAATGGAGAGGCCTGGATTGTTATCATTATGGCATCATTACTCTGTTATGGAATCAATAGACACTTTGTTACAGAACCATTACCCATTAATACCCCTTTAGGAATTCAGTTATCCATCATATATTCTGATTGGTGCTGACTAGTAACATTACACTATCCACAATTATTCTGCCACATATAGGTTGCATTTGAATTTGCTTTTAGAATGACACACTGTCATATTTGAAATGCCTTGCAGAGCCATTTC
Organism: Ambystoma mexicanum; assembly: GCF_040938575.1. Taxonomy (NCBI): domain Eukaryota; kingdom Metazoa; phylum Chordata; class Amphibia; order Caudata; family Ambystomatidae; genus Ambystoma; species Ambystoma mexicanum. The sequence continues at coordinate 1,210,021,375 of NC_090932.1, forward strand.
AGAGACATATTATATGTAGTTACACATGTAGAGACTGTTATGTATTATGTATGAATGTGTAGATACACGCACTGAGTGTGCACTTAGAATGAGTTTGCATTATGTAGAGCTTGGGTTTGCGAGAGAAAGCGTAAACGCTAGAAAGCATGTAGACAGCTCCTAAGCCATTTTGAATGGAGACACACAGAGCACCACTGGGCACTGTGTGAAATGTTATGATACACTGTGAAGGATAGGAATGTAAACAGTTTCTTGGCAGGCCCAGATGAACCTTTGTCTGAGTAGAGAAGGCAAGGGAGGCTTATCAGCATGGCTTGTGTGCCACGCAGAGAGAAAATGTGGGAGGCAGCGCCATGAGCAGCAGGCAGAGTTTTGCAGGGATAGTGAATGACAGTGAATGGAGGAATATATGGATAGATGGTGTTTTGCACCGCAGGCAGACACAAGAAGGCCATGAGAGAGATATGCTTTGAAATATTGTGCTGACAGAACACGCAGTGTTTGACCAGAACACGGAGTGAAAGTATATGCAAACACAGACTTTCAGGCATTGCTCATATTTAGAAATGCTGACAGAGAAAGAGACATTCTTAGTAGAGAACACATGTAACCATAGGGATTTGAATACGTCATTGGACAGTATAATGGAAAGAGTGTAGAAGGGGAGGTCACTAGTTGCTGGAGATGGAGATGTTGATGGTGTTCGTGTTCGATGAGGTCGAGAGCTTGGCAAAGGCTTGAGGCAGTTCGAGTGACCTGACTGGCTGGTTGCAGAGTAGGGGGAGATGAGAGACACAGAGTTTGGAGAAGGGGAATATTGCTGAAAAAGACACTTGCATGGGGGAATTAGGCAGACACTCACACAAAGAGCTTTGAGTTTGGGAAAGGGGAAATCAGACAGGGATTGTCTGAGAGAGAGAGTGAAGTATGGTGTGGATTGGTGAGGAATGCTGAATGCTAGCACTTGCCATATGTATATTGCATTAGACACTGATAGATCCAGCTAATCACAGGCTTGCATTAGATGCCTGTAAGGCTTATAGTTATCCACTGCATGGTAGATTTGCACCAAAAGTATTAAAGGTGCAAATTCGAAATATGCATAGTTTAGTAGTGCTTGCTTCATCGTCATGCATTGTTATGTATGAATAAATGTATTCTATTGTTATAATTGATTCAATTCATGTGTTTTCTTTGTGTATTATGTTATTGTGTCTATAGGAGTATGTTAGGAGTAAGTAATCCAGGAGTACCACAGTGCACATAGACCCTGAGATACGAAAGCAGGGGGGCATAGTGATCCACACCCCCCTAGGAGATTGTCTAAGATTGTCTAAGACCGGTGCATGATTGCCCAAGGGGGGCTAGACCGTAATAGGATTCGTTTTAGGACTAACAGTCTGACCGACATGGAGGAGTGCCTCATGGTCAGAGGGGGGTGTCGTCACCGCCCTATGTAAACAGACTAAGGACATTGCCAGGTAGACGGCGATGCAGGAATATTACCCCTGCGATAGACAGGAGAACTATGAGAGAAGAGAAAGAGAGCTGTGCATTCCAATTTCCGCTACTAGAAAAGGGGGGAGCAAGTCCACAATATATTCCATGGCCACACATGGATCGAGAAAACTTGAAAAACAAGCTTCCAATGCTGACATCGAGAGCCATAAAATGGATTCATGAGTTAGAAAAAATGATAGGGGTAAACACGCTAGCTATAGGGGACATTTAAGGTCTCCTGATCGCCATACTTGGTGAGAGAGCAGACGATGTGTGGACACGGGCAGGCTACCCAGGTGTAACCACAATTAACACCGTGCATGACAGAGCGCCATTTAACAATTGCAGAGCAGCAGTATGGAAAGCGCTACGAGTAGTTTACCCAGATACTTCCGATATGGGAGCAATAATGACTCGAAAAATGAAGGAGTCGGAAGATCCGTTAATTTATATCCAGAATTTCCAAGACGCGTGGGTGCCCGAAATGCATGAATCTTGGATGAAATCAATACCTGTGTTTTACCATATATTGTGCCAAGGGTTACCAGAACTAGTGCAGAAACAACTCAATAAATTGGTAGGAGTTGAGGCTAGGCCTTAGGCTGAAATACAGTTGACTATCCCACATTACTGTAGACTATTGCAAGAAAAAAATTGTAAAAAGGAGACAACTGGAAAGGGTGAGGAAGCAAAGCTGGTGCAAAAGAAATTATCAAAGTATGCTGTTGAGGGAGCCATGCTAACTAACGCAGCTGAACAGAGCATGCAGCAGGTGGCTAATCCACAGCAGAATAACCAGGGTAACATAGGGTTTTACCCACGGGGAAGAGGATTTAGTGGAAGAGGATGGCAGAGCAATCAGGGAGGTTTCCAAAATAATGCAGGAGGCTTTCAAAATGTGCAAAATGGTAACCCAGATGTCAAACGGACAAATCATCAGACCACCACCAGTATGTTGGCTGTGCGGAATGACAGGGCATGATGCAGAACGGCAAAGGAATGGGAGCAGGTACGGCAAATCCACCTGCAGTCTTACAACAGGACGTTGCACAGAATCACACGGTGCAGCAACAAGCGCCAGGAGCACAACAAGGGGTGCAGCCACAAAACATGGGGAATTTTTCACAAGGACAATCCCAACAGGCACCATTGCAAATGTCACAAACGATGAGCACAGGGCAGGCCCAGAACCCTGTAAGGGGAAGAAACACCGGGAATGGGGAAAATCTGCAAGTGCACAGTGGGCCAAACTTATATATAAACTAGGACAGCTCACTGGGAACCCTGATGTGCTCTATCCTATCAGTGACACCAGACCCTCATAGGGAACCTAGGGTGGATGTTGTTATAGGGGGTAAAGAATATTCCTTCCTAGTGGACACGGGTGCGACACGCTTGTGCATAAGTGAAGGCAAGTTTTCCTTGTCCGGTGAGGCCATAGATACTCAGAGTTTTACAGGAGCTCACAGTCGAGTTCCCTTTACAGACACACTCCCAGTCTCCATAGGAGAGTGCAAAATGAATGTACCTTTATTATATTCAGGTATTACTTAGCGCTCCATAACACTCTCGACCCCACCATTTAGCATGTATCTACTCACCTCCATCTTGCTTGCCTACTTCATGATCAGCCTCAATAACACATTTCCGACCAAGATGGCTCCACACCTACCTAACATGCCAGCCCTACCCAGACACAACAACCAAGTACCTTACCTAGATTTAAACGACTCTCAGACACTGCTACCTTCCAGTCACCCTCGCACCACCACAGAAAGGAACTTAGGACTTAGAGCCAGACTAGCCAAAATCCATGAACCACTTGCCCGCTCACTGCCCACTACACAAAACTCTAGATCGCTGCCACCGCGACCAAACACCTCCACACAATCCAGTAACCCATTACAAACCCTTCAGAACTCCCGCAACCAGAGTACCCCTAAACTTACACAAGACAAGCGCCATACTACTACTACTTCAAAAAACATAGCCACTATCTCTAAAAACAAAGCTAGCCCCAATATCAAGGGAACCTTGATCAATGCCAGGTCGCTAGTAGCTCATGCTACAGAAATTGCAGACTTAATACTCACCGAAGACCTTGACTTCCTCGCCATCACTGAGACCTGGCTACACCCAGCAGCAGGCCCTATGCTTATGTTGGCAGTCCCAGATAACTATTCCATTCTGAGACAAGACCGCCCTAATTCTAGAGGAGGCGGTGTCGCCTTTATCCATAAGTGCAGTCTCACCATGAGACTAGCCACCTCGACCGACGCCCTCTCTTGCGAATCACTAGCAGTCAAAATACCACTCACTAACTCCCAAACTCTTAACATCTACTTGATCTACCGTCCGCCAGGCCCCATTGGCACCTTCGATGAAGACCTTAACTCTATCCTATCCAGCAACCTCAAAAGCTCCACTCAAGCTCTCACCTTAGGAGACTTTAACTTGGGCTACAATGACCTAGAAGACCATTCCGCTAGTACCATAGCTAATACTCTTACTGAATTAGGCTTCGTGCAAAGATGTATGACACCCACGCATACGAAAGGTAGAACACTTGACTGGGTGGCCGACCACAACTGCCTAGTGAACATTACAAATATCTCACCCCAAGCCTGGACTGACCACCATCTGGTATCATTTATGCTCTCCACCGACAGACCCTCACCCCCGCCCACCATTAAGGCCCCACCCACTCTCACTAGAAACAAGAAGAACATGACAGTAGAAAGACTTATCCCTGACCTACTCCCCACTCTCAACTCACTTCCTGATAACCTGGACCCTGAGTCCTTAGTTGAAGAATATAACAAGATTATGGCCACCTCACTGGACCGCATCGCCCCCCTTAAACTGAGATCCAGTAAACCGAAAACGCACCTTAACAAATGGTACACACCATTCCTCAAAAAACTAAGACAGCAAAAAAGAAACTGCGAGGCCATCTGGAAAAAATCCCCTTCAGTCTCTAACAAACTAAAACTCTCCAAACTAGCTGCACTCTACAAAAAGGAAATCTACCTGGCCAAACGAGCCTCCTTTGACTCTCGTATATCCCAAGCTAAATCTAACATGAAAGAACTTTTCTCCATCCTTAAAGAAATAGAAACCCCCATTGCACCCCTTGACACGTGCACCAAAGATAAAAACTGGTGCTCAGAAATTCAAAGAGCCCTAGCAAACAAGATTGCGACTCTTCAAAGTAAAATCACCAGCAAAAGAGCATCCCTGAATGACACCCTCAACTCAAAAATTCCGGACAAGCCCATGCCCACTGACCTAGCCCGCTTCCAATTCGCCAAAGTCAACATACTGGAAGTCGAAAAAATTATCCTGTCCCTGAAACCGTCTAATTGCCAGGGAGATCTATGCCCTGCACAGCTCATTAAAGATGCTGCCCGCGACCTCTCCCCTTTCATTACAAAATTGATCAATGCCTCCTTTGCCACTGGCTCCATCCCTACTAACCTAAAACAATCCTGGGTACTACCTCTACTGAAAAAACCCACACTTGACCCAGCCATACCCACAAACTACCGTCCCATAACTACTGTTCCCTTTCTACTAAAAATTCTGGACAAGGTTGCCTATGTACAAATAGAGAAGCACCTGGAAGAACACAACCTCTTAGGCTCTAGACAATCTGGATTCCGTCCCCAACACGGGACTGAAACCGCCCTTATTGACTTGAAAGCGCAGATCGATTCGCTCAGAGACAACGGGCAAGCCGCCCTACTCCTCCTCCTCGACCTTTCTGCAGCCTTCGATCTGGTCGATCATTCTGTCCTTTGCTCACACCTCCACACTTCGGCTCACTTCTCTAGTGAGGCCATCACCTGGATCACATCCTTCCTCAACGGCAGGACTATGAGGGTCTTCTCTCCCACGGCGGCAGCAGACCCTATACCCATCACATGTGGTGTACCTCAGGGCTCCTGTGTCTCCCCCACATTATACAACATATTTACCAAGCCCCTTTTCGATGATTTGGATCATCCCGGTATCACCTACACTAACTATGCAGATGATACTCAGATCCTCCTTCCGCTTTCAGGAGATTATGGAAAGGATTTGGCCTTGCTAAATAGGGTGTACATCATCATCCAGGCATGGATGGCTACTCATGGACTATGCCTGAATGATGATAAAACAGAACTCATCATCTTAGGCACCACAATCAGTATAAAGAAACTTGGCCCGGCCTATAACTCCTTCATGATTGACGGGAACAACATCAAAGTCGGACAAGAGGTCAAAACATTGGGATTCTATCTAGATTCCAATTTTTCCCTCAAAAGACAAGTGAGCTCCCTTGCATCCTCCACGGCTTACACGCGCAAATTAATCCGTGCAGCCAAACCTTTCCTGTCTGACACTAGCTGTCTGACACTCGCCAGAGCCCTCATACTGTCTCGCCTCGACTATTGTAATGCCCTCTACCTAGGATCCACCAAGGCCACCACCAATAAACTGCAAACCCTTCAGAACAACGCTCTCAGAGCAGCTCTGGGCATTTCCAGAAGAGAACACATTACAGGTTTCAGCCAACAGAACAATTGGCTCTCCACCAGAGATAAAATTCTCTTACAAACGGCATCTCTCACCCACAAGTCTCTCAACAACGCAGCCCCAACCTACCTGATCAACAGGTTCCACAAACAATCCTCCTCAAGACCCGTCAGAACCGCATACAAAGATTGCCTATCTGTCCCCCACTACAAACGGGCCACCATAGGAGGCAACAGCTTCCCGGTAAAAGCTGCCAAGCTCTGGAACTCCCTGCCTCCAAACCTTAGAGTAGACTTGCCTTATCAGAACTTCTGTTCCAAGTTAATCTCCTGGCTGAAACTGGAGACCCACTAAGACTAGGTAGTGTCCAGCGCTACACGCACACATCGTAACCACGTGTGCCTCTTGCTTACCTGTATATTACATTACCGCCTGCTGGCCTTACTGATGATTTGTATATACTGTATATAACATTTGTGCACCTATTTTTGTATTATGTATATTCCTCGTGTACTGTAACCAAGCTTCGAAAATTCTTGTAAAGTCTGCGCCCTGATACCCCCGGGTACGCTCGCGCATTATAAATAATAAAACAAACAAACAAACAAACAAACAAACAATATTCACGTCAGACCACAGTAAACATTTTGGGTCGAGACTTAATGACAAAGTTGGCAACATGAAAAACCCCCGTATGGTAGTAGGGTTGGGCTCAATTCAGCAAGGGTATTGAGCCAGGAAGCATGACATGAAAACAAATAGATGTGCCCTTGCTAGTGAGCAATACTCAAGGCAATTGTTTTGGTGGACCGGTTCAAGTATTTAGGCTGGTCCAAAAATTTAGTGAAATGGTTGGTCTGCTAAGTGGCAGATCCAAACAGGGAGTCAAGGACATGTACAAACAACTCACTGTGTCAAGAATACAGAGATTCAAAAACATACATTTATTTTCTCATACAGACTAACATATAGTGCATGGATTTTAAAACAGTGCCGTAAGGTACAGCATACATGTGCAGAAACAATTTTTGGACCAGCCTAAATACTTGAACCGGTCCACTAAAACAATTGCCTTGAGTATTGTTCACTAGCAAGGGCACATCTTTTTGTTTTAATGACAAAGTTGAACATGAAAATTTCATTCACGGAGGAGGGCATAGTATGCTCCACTCCAGGAATGCACTATTCAAATGTATGCAAAGTGATTAGAGCATACTCAGGGCACATAGCCATTAGGGCCATACCATTGGAGCCAGATGTTTGTGCATATTGCATGCGTGTGCTTATGGCAGGATTGCCAGGCCTTGCAGACAGAACCATGAGAACCCCTGTGAGTTTTTATTTAGACCACAAATACCTATGCACAAGGAGGAGGGACAAGGATTTCCCTTGATGATACACACAGCAGCAGTACGAGGGAAAGTAGCATTGGTTGATGGGTACGATGATGAAGGCAGACAATGGTGCGCAATTATCGCCATTGAAGAAGGTTATCGAGTGACTGACGTCACCGATGATGATCTGTTTGAAGAACAATCAGACACGGAAGAGACAAGAGTAGAAGTGAGTCTAATTTTTTGGGTAAAAATGATCAAAAGGGAAGTGCCTCAGAGAATGATGTTGCCGCTGAAGCGTCCAGAATATTTTGACAAGAATGTAGCTAAAGTGCCTGTCTCAGTATGGACTACAGGACTCTATGACGTAGGCCTCTTGAAGGGGGTGGGAGAAGTGAAAATCAAACTAAAACCAGGAGCAATTTTACCAAGAGTCTGACAATATCCCATGTCCAGAGAGGCAGATGAAGGGATTTTTAAGACAATTTCTGCTATGATGGACCAGGGCATCTTAGTGACGTCAGAGTCACCATGTAATACAGCAGTTATCCTGTCAAGAAATCAAAGGGGGGATCTTGGCATTTAATTCAGGATTTACAAGCAATAAACAATATTGTTGAAGACGGTCCCCTTTAGTCCCTAACCCATCTACAATTCTATGTAATATACACGTTGAGGCAAAATATTTCACAATCCCGTTGCACCGTGACTCACAAGATCTGACATCATTCACATTCAGACACATGCGTCTGAAAAGCACAAGTCTGCCACAGGGGTACTGTGAGTCTCTGTCTATTTTCAACAGAGTCCTGCAGATGGACTTAAGCAATATTGCATTAGAAAGTACCATCTTGCAGTATGTGGATGACATCCTAATCTGCAGCACCACGGAAGAGCAATGCAGGCACGATTCTGTTCAGCTACTGACTATACTGGCTGAGAAAGGTTATAAGGTTGACAAGGAAAAGTTGCAATATTGTCAACAGGAAGTGTTGTACATAGGCCAGTTTATCTCACATGAAGGCAAGAAGGTGACCCCAGAAAGGGCTGAAGCCATATTGAACACAGCTAAGCCACACACGATAAAGCAAATGCAGAGCTTTTTAGGCCTGTGCAACTATGTTAGGGCATGGGTTTTTGATTACAGCTCTTATAATAAGCCTTTACTTCAGGCTCTAAAGAAGGCCCAGGTGACAAAGGAAATGATTGAAGGATCTGAGACAATGGAGAAAGGGTTTACTGAATTTAAGAGAGCGATTTGCACAGCTCCAGTTCTCGGAATTCCCAATTATGCAGAGGAATTTTACCTGTTTTCGCACACAGATGGTAGCGTTATGACGGCAGTGCTCGCCCAGAGAACCTCGCTGGGTTACAAGCCCTTAGCATATTACAGTGGGAACCTGGACCCAGTAATGAAAGGCCACTTCCCTTGCGAACAAAGTTTAGCTGCCGCAGCGCTCGCCATAGAGAAAGCGACAACCATTGCAATTGGATGTTCCATGATGTTACACGTCGAGCACTCATTATTTACCATTTTAGAGAAACCAAAGGGCATATTGACATCTCAGAGACCTTCTGCCTATGGAGTGATCATATCAAACCCATCAATCAAAATAGTTTGATGTAAGATAGTGAACCAGCTATGTTTATAGCAGAGCCACTCACTGAAGGAGAGCCGATACATGACTGCACAAATTATGAAGAATTCTATGATGAAATCCGCAGGGTAAAAGAAAATGCCTTGGCAGGAGGAGAGATCATCTTTATTGACGGTTCTTCGAGGATCAACCAAAGCGATGGGCAAAGATACACAGGCAAAGCTGTGATGAAACACATAGCAAATGGAGAATTTCGAGTACTTGTTAGTGCGCGAATACCATCTCATTACTCAGCACAGGCTGCAGAATTATTGGCATTGATACTCGCCATTGAGAATCACGCAGACCAGGAAGTAACGGTGTACAGTGACTCCGCCTAGTGACGTCATCATTGCACGCAGGCTTAGCCCGCTGGAAAAGCAGGGGCTACCTCTGAGTGGACAGCACGCCAGTGAGGCACGCAGCCTTATTGGACAGGCTGATAAAGGCACTACAGCTCCAAGTGGGCATAGTAGCCATGAAATACGCCACCCACACAAAAGGGACAGATTTTGTCTCACGCGGAAATCACGCAGCAGACACGGAAGCCAAGCATATGGCATCCAAAAATGAGACAGTTATGGAAGTGGAAGTGGGGTGCACCCATGAAAGGATGATGGTAGCACGAACCACACCAGAAGCCTATAACAATCTTGGGCAAATGCAACTAATGGAGCTCCAAGGGGAGGCACCACAGGACGAGAAAAACATGTGGAAATTTTGAGGGTTTTCTTTAAACCCCTCTGACAGCTTGTGCAACACAACAGCACTGGTAAACCAGTAATGCATGTAGCCCTAATAAAAAATAGCGCTAGAACAGTTGTATTACCCGACGCATATGACAAAAGAGAATCTAGCAGCAACGCTCGCGGAAGACTGGTTCACACCGAATTTAGCTGAGCATGTTGCATTCTTTATGGTGAACTACATAATCTGCCATCAATTCACCACTGGGCACACATTAAAAGTAATGAGAGGAGCCATCCCCAGGCCAAATGAGCCTTTTCAGCACTTGCATGTCGATTTTGTGGTGTGTCCATTCTCTAGATGTATAGAAGCAGGTCCATGTACACACCCAAACTCTACCTGTGCGGCCAAATTCTTAGTGAAGGAAGTGTTCCCCAGGTGGGGGGGGGGAGTGTGAAGTTATGAGATCAGATAATGGGGCTCATTTTGTAAATACAGTCTTTGAGCAGATTAGCTTGCTGCTTGGTATAAAGTACAAGTTCTTGTCGGCGTATCATCCAGAAGGTAATGGGATCTGTGAGAGGCTCAACGGCTTTTTAAAGGAAAGGATAGCCAAGTTGAAGCTTACTCTAAAGAGGGGATGGTTGCACTGCCTTCCACTGGCACTGTATGCTCCTCAGAACCAACCCGGCTCCGACCATCATCTTACGCCATACGAGATAGTCACAGGAAGAAGAATGAGAACTCCCCTCACACCCCGAGATAGAGCTAGATGTGACACCCAGTCGACAGGAGAGGTTCTGGGTTCTGAAATGCAAAATTATCTGAACTGCTTGACATCTTGCCGTACTGTAATTTCAGACCAGCTGCAGCGATGACGAACAGGGTGCAGTGCAGCACAGAACACAGAAAGAGACACTGCACCAGACACAGCTCATGGTCTACATGTTCCACTCGTCTTCCCTGGGAACACCGTCTTGGCGAGGAATCACACAAGGAAAAAGTGGGATGAGCCAAGGTTCAACGGACCATTCACAGTTGAAGACGTTACTCCATCCGCAGTTAAGCTACAAGGAAGAAGAGCTTGGATTTTCCTGGGTTATATCAAGCCATACATCAGAGGGACCCCCCTGCCTGCACCCCACCGCGAAGAGACTACAGACAACGGGGAAGAACCGCAGCACGTGCAGACGAGATCCATGACGAGGAAGAAGGACGCATGACCAGCAAAGTAAAGACAAAGAACTGTTGCAGGTTGTGTCTTAACTTGGACACTTCCTCTAAGCAAAAAAGGGAATAAGGACATAAAAACTGACACTCTGTGCATCCTAGTTGCAGGGTGAAGAAGAAAATTGCGCGTATAAGCCACAACATGTTTTGTTGACTTGAACTTTTTGAACGAAGACACTCTCAAGCCACGAGGAGAAAAAGACTATGACAAACTCTGATCAAGGATATGTACATTAGAAACATATACAGCATCCCGATTCATCCAAAACCGAGACTTTGTTTGAAAGCACTTATGGTGTCCCAGGGTAGGGATATCACAAAGGACGTGGTTACATATTTCCACCTAGTGTTAAGATCATACACGTCACTGGTAGGGAGGCTCACCAGTGTCACATACTTTCTTCAAGATCCTGACAACGAAAAAATAATCAGACAAATGCTTACTGTCATTGCTGATACATTCATCGTACTCCCTGAGTACAGTGAGAAGGAAACAAAAGCTTCCACCACAGGGGGAAATAGATGAACTCATCAATACAATTTTCTTTTGCATATTCGAAGACTGTCCATCTATTGTCGGGAGAACAACTGATACATTAACATTCCTTTGAGATCCAGCAAACACTGAACATTTGAGCCATCTGTTAAATAAGATCAGTATTTTGGTTGCACTCCATGCGACCGGACAGTGCAAACATTGTTTACATCAAGGAAAGAACGTATAATCCTGAATCTCAACAAAGACAGGACAAATGTCCCTATCACTAGAAGACAGCAGATTAGCGTGCAATGTCCTTTTTTGCCTAGTTACTGAATTAGTAGGGAGACCTATCGAGGTTGACGTCCTCACCTTCATCAGAGGTCCAGCCAATATCGCACAAATGGGAATGCTCCTGCATGGAATAATACTCCAAGTAGAACTTTCCAACCATCAGAGAGATTTTCTGAGGAGATTCTGAAGAGACTTTCGCCAAGGGACAGATCGAGGGAGCAGGGTCAAGAACCTTATTGTTATTTTTGTTGTCATTTTTTCCCTATTTCCTCATAATGACCAGTGTCCAACATGTCCTCAGGACTGAAGCATATTCGAGGATTGGACTGGGAACTCACACACTTTGAACATGCACAGTAAAGGCGATCCATCGAAGTATTATTTTAATCTATTTTTCCCATACTTTAGCAAAGAAACTGTATCCTGTATTAAGAGACAATCGTCAATCACAAGGGGTGGAACACTTGTGAAGCACCTGACACTTTTGACACAAAACTCTGAGAACGGTACTGGGTGGGGGAACAATAACATTGACATTTGGCGAATGATTGAGATGGGGGACCAGAGCAGTAACCTGGTCCTCCCAGAAGCAGAGAGGCACCCCCGCTTTTCTGGAAGAAAATGTTGTTGCCTTACAAATCGAACTATTATGAATTTATGCATTGTATTTATCATTATTTTACTGTCATTAACGATCAGAACTGCATTCTTTATTGGTGCACGAAGCGTTCCAATTTCAGTGCACCCACCTGATGATACACGCATGAAACCCACAAAAGCACCCAGACTCTATATAGTCATTCCAGTCCCGAGAAAATGTGACGGTGGAGCGAATGGACTCGAAATGAATGTGACTAGCAGTGATACAGACACACTTGAGGAAACAAATGAAGAGAAAATCAGGAGACAGGGTCATCACGAGATGAATGAAGTGAAATCACTGACAACTACACGCACACACACACTGAAGGCACACGAACCAGGCCAGGCGACCAAAGAACCTCAAACAGAAGCAGCAGAGAAGATGAGACTGCCTACCGCAAAAACTTTCACAGGAGATAGTGAGAAAAAACGAGAAGAATTAAGAGGAAGGCAAACAGAAGCAGTCTTGTCAGAAGCCCTTAAGAAAACGGAAGCAGCCTCAGAAAAACACTCTGCAAGGACACAAATGTTGGTAGACCTTCTATTCCCGCACCTAACCAGAGTGAGAATACGACAAGAGGAACTGAAGAACAAAATGGCAGAGGCTGCATTACCCAGCATGCATATTCCAACACATGGACAAGTACCAGGCCTACAATACAAACATACACCGGATCAGTGCTAGGCTGGTTGGCATGGGCACTTGCACGCAGCAGAGAAAAGATGCATGAGGACCAGGAAAGAGCTGCCAGACTCGTGTCCACTCAATTGGTTCAGATGGAGACGCATGCACCATGGGCCAGGATACCTGAGAACCCCCCAGCAAGAAAAAGCCATACAGAGGCATTCAGAGATGTAGTTATAGCAAACTACAGGAAAACATTAAGAATTGTGAGAAGCTTACATGAAGATAATAATGAGACTTTTCCCTCTCCCCTCCCCCTGCGCACTTTCCACCCCCCTCCCAGGCACTTGCGCTATCTGAATGACACCTGGCCTAGTAGGATCGTTGTCTGTCCTCCCTTTGTTCCCCCCCTTGCCTCGTTGCGCCTCGAAACACTTGTGTATAGGCGCGTTATAAATGCCATATCATATCATATATCATATCATAACTAAACGATTACCTGGACAGCACAGCACATCTAGGGAACAACATTTGGTACCAGCACATCAAAGAAGTTGGAAGACGAAATTCAGAAGGAGAATGCTTCGTTTGTGCACTTCTACCGTACAGCATGGGGAAATCCAAGATCTTCGTGGCTGTAGAAATTGAAGTCCCGCCAGCACACTGTCTGTCACATGAAGCAATGTGCAACACCAGAGGCCAGTTCATGGGAAGTGATGCCTCATTTATATGGGCAACTGAAACAGATTATCCTGATGAAGACGATTATGTTCAGGAAATTAAGACGAGAAATAGAGCCCATACTAGGAATCACGTGATCAGGTACAAGAAACCTGAAGTTAAAGGAGCAGAGATAAGATGGGAAATAAACCCAAGACTGAACGTCCAAAGAAAAACTCCAGAAGAAGCTCAAATTTGGAAAAACAGAGGCCAAAATGCAGATTTGGGGAACAAGCATGGATGGTCCTTGGAGCCTGCAAGGAAGCCATAGAAAACACACAGAGATTGTGCAAACCACTATGGCCAAAGCTTACAAGATTACTGACATGGGTCGAAGACAGAGGAGGACCCTTGCAGATAGTGCCACTAGAAAGCCTGAAATTGAGCTTCAGGAACAATGGCACGAGGAAAATGGGAAAACATCAGAACTGCGGACGAATATATGAAGCTCCAGGAATGACTCATGGGACTGCAGTAATCATGGATCATTATTGGGCATGTGGATCCAAAGCATACATCAGACTGCTGAAAAACTGGGGAGGCATATGCACAATAGTGAATGTTCACATTCCAGCACTAGTAATCCGAAAGGTGACCTGAATATTGACAGTTTCCTGAAAGCAGATGCTCACCTGAGGAAGAGATCTGTGGAACTGACAACTCGAGTGAAGAGAGAAAATGATTTTTCTGCCAAATCAGAAGATGCATTTCATGCAATCCCATATGAACACAGGATGTTCAGCCTCACCTCATCAGTGTTTGCGACAATCCTCATGCCAAGATTCCAAGTTGGAGCAAATACTAAATGGTTGCAAATAACCAGATGGGAGTTACTGCAAACCATCAACTCGACAATAAAAGGATTCAATGCGATCAAGGAAGAGTTAAGAGCCATCCGACTGATGACTCTCCAGAACAGATATGTACTTGACATTATCACAGCTATGGATGGAGGAGTTTTTACAAAAATTGTAGAATCATGTTGTACATTTATACCATCTCATGACAAATAAAAATGGAACTTTAACAGAAGCCATAGGTATGCTGACAAAGCTGCAGAACCAGATGATTAATGAAAACGACAAAGTTGATGATGGTGGTTTGGATCACTGTTTTCATGGGTTCCACAATGGATGACAGATGCATTCAAGTTCTTGGGAGCCTTGCTAGTAATGATATTACTAGGATTTTGCGTTATCAAGATAATAATCTTGCAATGCCAGAAAACTGCGAAGATAGCCATAGGGATGAAGATCATGATTGATGTCAAACCAGGATGGAAGCCCAGAGATCTAACTGACGATGAAATAGAGACTTTGTGAAGGCAAGCGAGCATGTGCCAGAGGGTATGAAGTTTCTTTAACCCAGGAAACACAGAAATTATGAAGGAAAATGGATCTATTGTAGCCCAAATGGACAATGGGCCTCATTATGACCCTGGCGTTAAGGGTTTAACGGCGCCGTAAAAGGTGTCGGCGCCGTTAAACCCTTAACGCCTCATTACGAGTTCCCTTTGCGGGACCCGACCTTAACGCCTGCTTTTAGCAGGCGTTAAAGTAGGGTGCCGCAAAGGGACCTTGGTGCTAAGTACGGTGCCGCAATTTGGGGCACCGTACTTATCATCTTCCCCATTCCCATTGAGCCCTATGGGGCAAAAATGAGAATGGGGGAAGGGCCCATGGTGAATGGGGAATTACATCCCCGCCAACCTTGGAATGGGGCGGTAATTCCGCCATTCACCATGGCGGACCCCGGCATGGACCATGGTGCTAATAGCACCATGGTTTAGCGCCGGGGTCGTAATGAGGCCCAATGTCAGCTAATTACATTTAACAAGGATGAACATGTAAAGACAGCAGGAAGCCTGAAAGGAGTGATACAAATATGGACTCCAAAGCAACATTTCTTCCAACCATCATGTACAAACCCAGAAGACGATGAAGAAATGGATACGGAAGAACCAAGTAAGAGGAATCCAAAAGAGGAAGCGGAAGTGGTTGATGAAGCGACCAGAGGGGGAAGTGTAGAGGAGGTCCCAAGTAAAGCCTGCACTCAAGTCACCCATTTTGAAGTACTAGGAACATTCACACCGAGATATGTGAAGTATGATGAGCAAATAAACCAGCAGAGAGCCGCATTATGGCTCCGCCCAGTGCCCATCAGAAGAGCAATACTGTAATGAACTACAGAACACGCCCCTTTTGGACTTCCTGGTCCTTGTCTCAATGGGGCTTACACTCCCTTGTACTTCCAACATGGCCATCCACTGTGAAACACCTTCCTCGCTCTACACCTTGGACGTAGCGTGTTCTATTTAAAGACCACGCGTCTCAATGCTATTACGAAGTAGCGACCAGACGTGTGCTCCGTAGCTTGCGGTATTGTTTCCCTTGCTTCTTCCAGCCTACCCCATTCCTGTCCCTTTCCTTCCTTTCTTGATTCCTGCACTCATGTGCTAGTAGCAAACTCTGTTAATTTCCGGGATTCCTGGATCCTTGCATCCCAAACTTTGAACGCACGCTGGAGTCAGAAAAGACTTGTGCAGCCTTATTTAAGACTCGATCAGTCCGCAAGAAGGCATTAATCAAGAAATCCAGCAAAGATCGAACTCAGGTGTAAAGGGGGGAACTCCTTGACAGTTTGAGATGCCAACCGACCGAACTCGATATGGACATGGAAGCGGCCATCCAGGACCTGATGCGTGGCATGCAAGAGCTATCAATCGAGGTGCAGAATCTAAAGGCGGAAAATGCCACCCTCAAACAATTAGTTCTATCCTGTGATTCTGCCACAAAAGAAAGTGTGTTGCTGAGCGGCATAGTGGACAAACACGATGGGTCAGCAAAAACCCGTCGCGGATTCCTGGATTCATGTTTGGTCCACTTTACTTTTAAGCCCTACTACTTTTCAACTCCCAGGGCTAAGGTGGGGTTCATAATTTCCCACCTTTTAGGAAACGCCTTAACCTGGGCTACGCCCCTCGTTAATTCCGGTGATGCTCTCCTAGATGACTATGATGGCTTCATACAAGCCCTTAAGACCATGTTTGACTGTCCAGAGCAGAACTATAGTGCCCAGGAATGCCTGTTAGACTTTCAGCAAGGATCCCAGGATATGCTCATCTATGTTACCCGATTCAAGCAATTAGTCAAGGAAGCTGATTGGTCCCCTGAGGCGAGTTTTACCATTTTCAGGAGAGGACTGAATGAGGAGATTAAGGATGAGTTGGCCAGAGTGGCTCGCCCAAACTCATTCCAGGCACTAATGGACCTTGCCATGCAAATAGATTTCTGTATCCAGGAAAGGAAGGCAGAGAAAAAGAAATCCAGAGGTAATCCTCCGAAGCTGTCCTTTGAGAGTACCACCAAGACGGACACAAACCCAGCCTCAGTCTCTGAACCCGAACCCACGCAGATAGGAGCCTTTCGTGGACCTATATCCCCGCAAGAAAGAATTAGAAGGATTCATACGGGGTTGTGCATGTATTGTGCCTCAGACAAACACTTGGTTAGGGAGTGTCCTCTAGCCCCTCCTCAGCGTTTGGGAAATGCCAGCTCCCAATCCTAGATGGAGCAGAGCTTCGGGAGAGAGATGTTTGCTCCACATCAATTCCATCCTTGAACTCTCCTGGACAAAACAATTGGGTGATACTACAGGCCTTCCTGTCACCCTCCAAGAATAAGACCTATCCCATTCTGGCCTTGGTAGACTGCGGAGCTATGGGATTTTTCATTGATCAAGACTGGGTTGTTCGTCATCATATTCCGTACGAGACACGAAGCACCATGCAGCCGGTGGAAGCAATCAACAGAAGACCCCTCACTTCAGGACCCATAAGCCTGCAGACAAAAGAGATCCAGCTTTCCATAAACCATCACCAAGAGCGGATTACATTTGACATCATTAAGTCAGCTCATTAGCCCATGGTATTGGGTATGCCCTGGTTACAGAAGCACAATCCGTATATCAATTGGACAGCAGGATCACTATTCCTAGGCTCAGAGTTTTGTATGTCCCACTGTCTATTCCTGGATCCCTCCTCGACACCCCCTATAAAACCACTAAGAGACCAGCAAACACCACTCATGGTTTCCAATATCATACAAGTCCCAGAGGCCTATCAGGGATATGCTGATGTATTTTCAAGTGCCATAGTCCAGGCCTTACCCCCTCACAGACCTGAAGACTGTGCCATAGATACAGATCCCTCAGCAGTGATTCCCTTCGGCAGAATGTTCATCCTTTCCGAACCAGAGAAAAAGGCCCTCCGAGAATACCTGGATACCAACTTTGAAAACGGCACCATAACACCCTCTAAATCTCCAGCGGGTGCTTCGTTGTTCTTTGTTCCCAAGAAGGACACCAAGGAACTCAGACCTTGCCTCGACTATCGTGGCTTAAATCAATGCACCCTCAAAAATCTGTACCCACTGCCCCTGATCTCGGATATCCTGGAAGCTGTGAGAGGCACCGTAATATTCATGAAGTTGGATCTCCGGGGTGCCTATCACTTGATGTCCAGGACGGAGACGAATGAAAAACAGCCTTTAGAACACCCTTTGGTCACTATGAATATCTAGTCATGCCCTTTGGACTAGCTAATGCCCCCACAGTTTTTCAACATTTTATCGATAGGGTGTTTTCTGACATGTTATTCCTCTTCATCATTGTCTATCTGGATGACATATTGATATTTTCCAAGCATCCTCTAAAGCATGAGGAACATGTAAAGGCAGTATTACAACGACTCCGTGAACACATACTTTTAGCCAAACACGAAAAATGCTTGTTTCACGTTACTTCTGTTCACTACCTAGGATTCATCCTTAGCCCAGAAGGAATTGGTATGGACCCTTCAAAGGTAAAGGCCATACTGGCATGGCCTGCTCCCACATCTGTGAAACAAGTTCAATTCTTCCTGGGGCTTGCCAACTTCTACCGGAAATTCATTTCTATCTTTTCCGAGATCGTTCAGCCGATCGTTGCCCTCTTGAAGAAAGACACCCCCTTTATCTGGTCTACACCGCAAAATAAGGCATTCCAACGTTTAAAGACCGAGTTCATGCAAGCCTCCATCTTGGCCCAACCTGACATAAATTGTCCATTCCTAGTGGAAACAGATGCCTCTAACTACGCCATAGGAGCGGTGTTGAAGCAGGAACTTGAGGATAAACTGGAACACCCCATTGCTTACCTCTCACGAACCCTGACTCCCAGTGAGACACACTATTCCGTCCTGGAAAAGGAACTGTTAGCCATCCGCCAAGCCTTCACTAAATGGCAACATCTACTTCTGGGTGCTAGATATCCAGTTCAGGTCCGCACGGACCATCGGAATCTTCAAATTCTACAGTCGTTGGAGTGCAGGAACAGTCGTCAGGCGTGTTGGGCCTACTTCTTTGCCCAGTACCAATTCCAAATCACTCATGTTCCCGGATCACAAAACATAATTGCTGACGCCTTATCTCAACGTCCTGACTATGTAACTACTGAAGACAAGGCCTATCCTAAGATATTTCCCAACACGATCTTTGTAGCTCAAGCAGTCAACCTCCTGGAAGAAATTCGAGTGCAAACCCAATCCTCTGACCTCTGGAAGAATATTTCAAGGAAGAATCCATGGAACATAAAAGTTAAGGAAGGATATTTATTCAAGGACAATGCATTGGTCATTCCTACACAGAAATTACAACAAAGAATAATAAACCTCTGTCATGATACCCTTCACTCCAGACATCGTGGCAAAACCAACACCCTCTGTCTCATACAAAGACAGTTTTGGTGGCCTGGAATGAAGATCAACGTACATCAGTACATCAAAGCTTGTACTGTCTGCAGTCAAAATAAACATGATAACAAGAGACCGGCGGGTCTTCTACTGCAACCTACACTGCCAACAAGGCCATGGGAATTAATTGCTACAGACTTCATTGTGGAATTACCACCTTCCCGAGGATACACGACCATCATGGTTACCATAGACTTGTTCACTTATATGGCTCATTTTACACCCCTGTGTAAGCTGCGATCCTCGTCCGAGCTTGCTGGAATCTTCCTGGAACACATATTCCGTTTACATGGACTTCCTTCCAAGATCATATCTGATCGAGGACCTCAATACGTCTCTCAATTCTGGAAACATCTCTGTCGCATTTTGGGAATCCAACACGCACTCTCGTCTGGTTATCATCCCCAAACCAACGGGGCCACAGAACGTGCTAATCAGACCCTGGAGCAGTATCTTCGATGTTTCGCCACCAAGGTTCAGGATGACTGGTCGCTCCTGATACCCGTGGCTGAATTCGCCTACGACAATTGTGATCATTCAGCACTTAAGACCAGTCCCTTTTATTGTAGCCAAGGTTTCCATCCATCAGTTATACCCTCTGTTCTCCCTCATCCTACACCAATACCTACTTGCGACTCCTGGATAGAAACCCTATCAACGTACACCAGGAGGCCAAAGAAAACTTAGAGAGGGCCAGAACACAGACTAAGAGGTATGCAGATTCCAAAAGAAGGCCAGGTCCTTCTTATGCAATCGGTGATCAAGTCTGGTTGTCCTCAAATTACTACGCCGACATCTATGGCCAAAAAAGTTGGGCCCTCGGTACTATGATCCATTTCCCATCAAGGAAATTATCAATGCAGTTTCATACCGGATCAGACTACCAGACTCCTGGAAGAAAATTCACCCAGTATTTCACACATCCTTATTAAAACCCTACACCCAATCCTCCCGGAAATCCTGCCGACCTCCTCCTCTGCTGGTTGACAACCAATTGGAATATGAAGTATCCCGAATATGTGACTCCAGGTATAAACAGGGTCAGCTTCAATACCTGGTTGAATGGAAAGGATATCCTCCTAGTGAAAGAACCTGGGAACCACTTTCTAATCTCAAGGCCCCTCGACTCCTCAGAAGATTTCACCTTATACACCCGGGCAAACCCGGAGGAACGGGTCTTCGGAGGAGGCATGCTGTCATGAACTACAGAACACGCCCCTTTTGGACTACCTGGTCCTTGTCTCAACGGGGCTTACACTCCCTTGTTCTTCCAACATGGCCGTCCACTGTGAAACACCTTCCTCGCTCTACACCTTGGACGTAGCATGTTCTATTCATAGCCACGCCTCCCGCAGCTCCACGTGTCTCAATGCTATTGCGAAGTAGCGACCAGACGTGTGCTCTGTAGCTCGCGGTATTGTTTCCCTTGCTTCTTCCAGACTACCCTATTCCTAGTCCCTTTCCTTCCTTTCTTGATTCCTGGACTCGTGTGCTAGTAGCGCACTCTGTTAATTTCCCGGATTCCTGGATCCTTGCATCCCAAAACACTTAACGCACGCTGGAGTCGGAAGAGACTCGTGCAGCCTTATTTAAGGTTCGATCAGTCCACAAGAAGGCATCGATCAAGAAAACCAGCAAAGATCGAACTCAGGTGAGAAGGGGGGAACTCCTTGACAAATACCTATTGAAGTGTCAATATCCAGACAACCATGGGCAGTAAGGTATCCATTGAGAAAACCCTACCAGCAAATGACATGAAATGAAGATTGGTCGAGATAAGGAGGCCCAGGCAGGTGGGAAGGCAAATAAGCATTAAATGCACAAATAGAAGGAAAACTAAGCAGATTCACGGTGTGCTAGCACGTGACCAGCCAAGCGAGAAGAGGCACCTACGCCTGGCTATCTCCTGAGCAGAAGATACAATAACTTTTCCGGACAAGAAGCTACATTTCGAGGCCAACCACAGCCAACTAATTGACACATAGCACTAAAGTACTGATTGATGGAAGGGAGGCTGGGTGAATCTTGGGGCATCCTGCACCTGGTTGACCAGTCTGCGTGCTGCTAATTAAAGTGGAGATTTACGCATGGGGTTGAATCCAACCCAATCATAGTGGACCAAATTATCTAGGGTCCTATAGATAGTAAAACCAATGGTACGTTGTACTTTTAGTGACCTCCACTGCAGTCATTTTTGAGGGAAGGATTTATACGTCCACCTAATGATGTTTATCCAATCCTCACACTCTGTTATCATATACAGATATAGCACCTATATTTAATTTACCTTTTCCAACCAATAGAATTGCATGACAAACTTTTTGAGTGTTACACGTCAATGATGATGAATTTTGGGTATAACTGTTACTGTTTGCATGAAGTTGGAGGGAGTTGAAGTGAGACGGGCTATCGCATCACTGTTGATTTCCATGTTTCCCCGTTTTTTGTACTTGTCATTAAACGTACTCCCCTTTGCCAAACCACTGAGTTGTCCCTATTGATTGGTGTTGGAGTAAAAACCTGCACCCCCATCCACCTCAAGGTGCAGCTATCTCGTCTTAAAGTACTTGAGAGTGAGCTCTGACTCTATGGGCCGGTCAGGGGTCACTCTCTCTCATGTACACGCTTGCCTTGTAAGCAAGACAGCGTGAAGCAAAACAGGTTCAATCCCTGCATCCACAATTAGAAACCTCTTGGTATTAAGCACACTGTACATAACCAATTCTAAAAAAATAATTTTAATTATTCATGAGTAAATGTATTCTTTTTCCAAGGTTGACCAATTACTGAACATGGCAACTGCAAGTAGGCTTCTGGTTCAACCACCAATGACAAACGTCTTCAACAAACCTATGAGTTTTTTCCTCTGATCTTTACGGAAGTCCCTGTAAAAATTGAATGTATGATTCCTATCATTTTGGGCATTTCCCCCAGCAGGAGTGAATGGCCGAATATTGGTTGATGGAAATGAGAGAGGATGTAAAAGAAATGACGGGTTTGTCTGAAAAAATAGTTGATTTTATAAAATGTTTTTAACAATCAATGTATACTTCTCTAACAATCATTTATGACATTGTACGATCTATACACAAGAAAATTGATTCCTTTTCCAAGGTTGACCAACTACCGAATGTGCCTACTGCCAACAAGGCTTCTGTTTCAACCACCAAAAAATAGCTTGTTATAATTGTTAAATACTGATAGAGCTAAAAGATGACACTATTTCTCTATAAGTTCCCTCTTCTTATAATTTAGAATCCTATTATATTCTCTTTTCTGGTGGTACATTTGGCCAGCAGGAAGATTCCCTCCCCCGATTACGTTGTTCAAAATTATCTTCTGTTGCCTACAGCGGCTGTTAAATCAAGGGGAATGGTCATGTGTGAGGAAGGTATTCTCACATATTTTGTCCGATAACCGCTCTACCAGGAGAGCAAATCTTGCCACCAATTCATCTGGTTACAGGGTTTTCGGAGAAATAGGTAACACATAGCGCTGGCACCTTCTGCGTACAAGCATTTTTATACATGCTGACTAATCGGATAGCCAGTATGCGGAGCATTCTCTGTATCCTCTGATAGTGACAAGGCCCTAATAGATTGAGTAATACTGATGGTAAATGATCACTCTACGGTCGTTCTTCCACCCACAGGACTCTGACCAGTATAACGATGTAGCAGTCAACAAACAAATAATCTATGATAGTGGAATAGGTTCCCCTTCTTAATATGTGCCTAGGTGGAGTGTCACTTAGCAATCTATCATTCAGCTCGAGCAGTGGGAACTCTGAAGCTAAAATGGCTAGCTGTCTGCCTACATGATCAGGTGTATTTTATGTCGGGCTCCTTTCAGGAAGTCCACGAGCATCTTCCACTTTGTTATACATTGGGCTTCATTATAAGTTTGCCGGTCTGGAAACAAGGGTGCCTGTAAGCTCACCGGCACCCTTGTTTCCGAACTGGCAAACTGTGAGTTTTCCTGCCGGAGCCGCTGCGCCAGAAAGCTCTGACCCTGCTGGGCGCAGTGGCCACAGTAGGCAGAATGTTCACAGAATCACTTGTACCATTAGCAGCTCTGCTGGTGCTTTCGTTGCACCCACTCCCACAGAGTCCCATAGGACTCTATGGGAATGGGGACTTAAAATTTGCCAGCGCCTGACTTCCTGGGCCGCCAGACTAGTAATGAGCTGCTGGCACCGGGAAGTTAGGTGCTGGTAAATTATGACAAGTCCGGCGGCAAACCGAAGACAG
Source organism: Ambystoma mexicanum (assembly GCF_040938575.1). Taxonomy (NCBI): domain Eukaryota; kingdom Metazoa; phylum Chordata; class Amphibia; order Caudata; family Ambystomatidae; genus Ambystoma; species Ambystoma mexicanum. Next base: position 1,210,045,078 of record NC_090932.1, read on the forward strand.
CACCAGCAGGGTTACCGCCAAACCCGTATTGAGGCCCATTATGTGGGATGGGCCCAGCTTTAGATTCACATCACCCATGATCAGTATACTATACCTGACTCCTCTGTGGTAGAGTCAGACAAGAATAATCTCAGTTCCTCAAGCATTGTTTTATCAGTTGTGTGCGTAGAATATATGTTAACCACATATATCTTGCTCTGAGACTTCTTACCTGACCAAGAAAGCGCTATAATAATGAATGCTCTAAGATCTGGGTGAAGTCTGGTTTCCTGCATCCCTCCTCATGCTCGGATCATTATGATAAGGCCTACCTGTTTCAGCCCTTTCAATTTTTCTCTGCCTTCACTGAGTACACCTGATATCCTGGTATACAGAAATAATGGATTAGCCAGGTTTCCTGTTAAGAGATAATATTAAATTGGGTTAGATAGTCAACCCAGTTTGCATCATGCAGCTTGTTTGTGACCCCCAAGATGTTCCATGAGAGTATATATTCAAACCACCCTTTCCGTAATCGTCAAACCATTGGTGCTCTCTGGGTGAAATACTAGTTAGAGATATTTTAGTTTTTGTAACTTAAACAGGTCATACACCATATTTGCTTTGTGACAAGATAGAACATATTTTGGAGTCAGACTTTTGTCTAATTCGGCCAAAAAAATTAAAATAGCCGAATGGATATCTGTCAATCACGATCCACTGTTTTGTTTTTGGGCAGCCTTGTGGGGGAATGATAGTGCCAGAGTTATGTGATCGAACCATGAGTCATAAATATGGCACTGCTTAGCTTTAACATCAAGGAACAGCTCAAACCCTTTCCCGACCACAGCCTCGCTACATTGTATCAAGCCCGAAAGTGTGGGTTGTTTAAACCAAATTGGACATTGCAACCCCTGCAAAACATTCAATCTGACAAGATTCAAGCATGTGTAACAATTTGAAAGGAGATGTCAGTGAATCCCAATGTCTCCTGGACAGCTGCAGACAGGAACTGTTTGTATGAGTTCTTGTTAACATGGGTGCAACCCTTAATGATCACAATCAAGTTTTATTTCCTCCAGTTGCAAAGTGGTTCAGATTCTTCCCCAGTTGACAAATTGAGGCTCTTGCATGTCCTGGGGGGTGCCTGGTTGTTGGTACATGCAGTGCTGTGTTCAGAGATTTGTGTCTGTGCCAATGTTTAGTCCTGATCCCCCTTAGTTAGCTGTACGTGTCCCTTGCCAGCCTGGTAATAATCATATTGAACATTTCATTTTGTGGGTTTGTAGTATGCTTTCTTGGCTTTCAGCACTGCTGATTCGGGTATTCAAATGTGTCATTGTTAGTTTGTTCTGTTCAATTGGTTGCAGTGTTTTCTCCATAATGTTTCCAGTTTACGGTTTGTGTTTTTGAGATCCCTCAGTTTTTCTTGCAGTATTAGGATTTACCTTCCCCTTGTTAGGAATTGAGGATCCAGTATTTGGATTGTCCTTCCCCTTGTTAGGACCTGGTTTTCCCTCTTACTTCCTGGTGTGTCCCTGTTCCCCTTGATGTCTGTATGTGTGAGGGCATCATTAGAATGTTTGTATGAGTGTTGGAATGTTTAGTATGCTTGCGACTCCTTTTGTTCCACTTTTGGCAGTTACCATGACAAAGCCTGGGTTGTGGGAGCCAGTGGGCTCCATTCCCTGATCTTCTGTGCTATTTCCTCTGATTGATGTACCTGATGTCAACGTATTGAAGACTATGAATAAAGGAGCTTACATAACCTACATGCTGCCTCAAATATACCTTCAATCTTAACAGCATCTCACAGTGATTTCTGTGGAATGGGTTTGAAGAGCTTTAGTGGTGATTATCGATCTAGTTTCTCTGTGATCCATGTCTGAAGGTTCTCTTCCACTGAGTCCAGTGTCATACTTTTCAACTGAGGGGTGTCAGGTTTCATAGATTTCAATATATGTGTTAAGGTCTCAAGACCAAGTCTTTTCCAGTTTATTTTGTTTGTCATCAGGAGTTTTATGTGTGTAGGTATCATGCTGCTCGGGATGTTGACGGTGAATGGAATCATATGATGGTCACTCCATATGGTGCAGTGATGGAAAATCCACCTCTGCAGAAGATTGTTTCTAATGTGTGTCCTGCTCCATGGTTGGGATTGTTTACTATTTGTTTGAAGTAAAGGGTTTCCAGTAGGGTGCTTAGGGTGATTGTTGTGGTTTCATTTTATCTTTCATTCCAAATGTTGAAATCCCCCCGAATAATTATGTTGTCATGGTTTGTAGAGAGGTTGGCTAAGTGGGTGGTCTGTAGATAAGAAGGAACAATACTTTGCATTGGTTGTTGTACTTGGGATTGATTAGGAGTGATTTGCAGTCTTCTATGCCGGTTGAGGGGTGAGGTTTTGAGCAGATGTGATTTTTGTGTGCTAGGGCGAGTCCTACTCCTCTTCTGTTTACACTCTTACAGTGTATTAGTTTTTAGTTGTCAGGTATGGCGTTTTGTGTGACTGTTTTGCAGTTGTCAGCCATGTTTCTGTGTGGAAGAGCATGCCTATGTCTTCTTCACTTAAGAGGTTGTACATTTCTGTTTTGTGCTTTGCCACAGATCGTACATTGACAAGGCTGCAGTGTAGTGTGTGCAAGTTGGCTTATTCTTTGTTAAGTGGCATTTCCCAAATTTCAGTTGGGGAGGTGAGCATCGATTCTTCGTCACTCTCTTGGGTGAGTCTGTTTTTTGCTGGGTGCATGGTTGAATCATCTGTCACTTCGTTGAGGAGTTCCATTAAATTGGGCTATGGGTTGCTCTGTTTTCATTCATTGTAGTGGGGTGTTTGGTTGTCCATGTAGTCCTTTTTACAATCTCTAGTTATGTATGGTTAGGGATTCTAGCTTAGCTTTAGTTCTTATAGGTCTCTTTCTGAAGCTGTTTTCATTCGGTGTGTTGTTGTGGATGATTTGATAGTCTGGGGTCCACTCTAGTATTCATTGGTGCCTTTGCTGTGGGTTGTTTGTTTTCTGGTGTAGTAGGATTGTAGGTGGAGAGTTAGTGGGAGATGCATGATGTCTTTGTTATTATCTTTGTCTGTATCTTTAGTTCATTTAGAGTGGTTGATGTTGATTTTGAGGTGTTTCAAATTCTAGCAGGTAGTTCCTGTTGTTCAACAGGAGAGTGGTTTCATTTGTCTTTCTTTTTCTGTTTTCCCTCATGTATCAGGGCATGTTTGTGGATGCAGTGTTTTGTCACTAGTGTGGGCCGGTGTTCCACTGCAGTTCTGTTTGTTCATTAAGCTGTTTTGGTAGAAGCTCCCTGATTGAGGAGCTTTGTGTTGTTGATATTTCCTCTTGGTTTTGATCATGGTGGGTATGCCGTAGTGTTAGACAGTTGTACTGAATTGATCGATGTGGGGTGGAACACACATTGGCGGGCGCCTTGCTTTGGGTATAGGCTTGTGGTGGCTTTCTTTGTCACAGAGATCTCAGATTTGTTATTTCTTTCAAGGGCTAAAGCCCTCCAGGGTAACTTGATTCTTAGTCTCTGAATTTTCAGGGGTTTGCTGTTATAGACGTCAGTAAGTTAGGTTTGCGGCAAGCGAGATTGGGATTGTCAGTGAAGAGCTTCTTCGTGCGGTGCGTTGTTTCGAGGTTGAAAATCAATATGGTGAGAGTTTCTCAGAGATTCATCATGGTGCGGTACTCAAAATAATCAATATTTTGGGGAGCTCCCAGGGGTGGAAGCCTCCCTGTGGAGCTTGTATCATGGTTGGAATATCTTCTTGGATTGGGGTCTAGGGATTTCGGTGTTGGCGGGGCTTGGTAGAGAAATTCAGGTAGTTACAATTCATGGAAGTATTGTAAGGGAGGCATGGTATAATAAGTATGACACTGACACAAGAGGTACAAGTTCCAAAACCTTTATTAAATATATTCCTGGCGTTTGGAAAAACTCCTACTTTGCCCTATAGCTGAGGGATGGGAGTAGTCTCTAGCATCAAATGATAAAGAACATGGAGGCCACCAGGGGGCGCAGGCAGGATGGACGCCTGAGCTTTGAGCTCCGCACCCAGCCCCGGGTAAACTGCGGTCCACCGGCGGAACGAGGATCCCATGACCCAAGCGACCCCCACCAAGAGAAGTGGGAACCTGTGGCCCCCACCTGGACCCAACTCCGGTTCCGATCCGACGCTCCTGCGCGGAGCTTTCGGACCGAGGAGTTACCAGCGACCCCTCCCCCACGGCCTGGTGCGAAGCAACGCAGGAGACAACAAGGAAAGACGCGGCGGCCGCGCGCACACGGGCTGTGCCGTGTACGAGTGAGCCTGGGGCTACGGGCCCGCGGCGCCCCCCGCCTGGACACTCAACGCTCACGACCCAGGGGCCCGACCCGAGGGGGGCCATCCACCTGCCCAAGGAGCAACAACATCGCAGGGGGGCCGACGCGGGAGCGCGCCCTCCACTCCCATCGCAGCACACACCAGAGCGGCCCGCGGCGCCCTGGGGCTCCACGCTTGGCGCTCCTGACACCCGAGGCGGGGCTGCCGGGACACCGCCGACGCGGCCTGTCCGGACCCCCCGGCCCGTCCCACGGCCCCGGGGCCCGGCCCGGAGAGGGCCATCCTTCTGCCCACGGAGCAACTACACCGCGGGGGGGCCGACGCGGGGGCGCGCCCCCCCTCCCATCGCAGCACACACCACAGCAGCCCACGGCGCTCTGGGGCTCCACGCCTGGCGCTCCAGACAATTTGGACGGGACAGCCGAGGTGCCGCCGGCGCACTCTGTCATAGGGAGGCCCGGGCCCACCTGCCCATCCCACGGCCCCGGGGCCCGATCAGAAGAGGACCATCCTCCTGCCCACGGAGCAACGACATCGCCTGGGGGCCGACGCGGGAGCGCGCCCCCCCAACACACCCCCCCCTCCTGCTCTTACCTGAGGAAAGTGCCAGGGGATACCTATAGCCTCGCGACGAGGACCTTCCCCACTGTGGCGAGTTGGGGGTACAAAGAGAGGCAAGCATAGAGGGCAAGGACACCTGATCAGCACCCCTACGACCCCCCTCCACTGGAAGGGCACTTGGAGTGGACGGGGCACCAAAGGGAACGTTATCCACACTCGAAACATACAACAATTCGGGAACCCCCCAGCTGAGATACCGGGAGATCGTCACCACAGGGCTAACTAACGGAGCCAAACAGGGCAGACACACACCGAGTTGTACACCCCTCTCCGCCCTGCACCCCGACTGGCCCGGACACGGCTGACGTCCAGGCGGTGCCCGCTAACAAGTAAGCTACACGATCCTTTCATGAGCTGGAAAGAAAACCTCCTGAAATACCAATTTGTGGCCAACAAAAGTGTCATGGCGACCGGCGGCCCCGCTGCCCCACCCCCAGACCTGGGGGCCATCCAGAACAATATCCAAACGATTCTGGAGGAGATACGCGGGATGAGGACTGACATGGGTGCGAAATTGGCTGACCTCACGACCAAAGTCACCACACTAGAGGACCGAATGGAGGGGGTCGAAAGCAATCAACTCTCGGTAACACTCCTTGAAACCCAAATGGACATTAGACTCAAAGACATGGAAAGACGAGAGGAAGAACTCCGGCTTAAGCTCGACGACATGGAGAACAGGGAGAGAAGGAACAACCTGCGCATTTTTGGCCTGGTGGAGCCCGAGGGCGAATCCACACAAGGACTCGAGGGCAAAGTGCACGATATTGTGAGGATCGCCCTGGGAACAGAGGATGCAGGCACGATTAACTTTGACAGGGTGCACCGGGCGGGGGGGGGGGCAGGGGCCCGCGCTCGGTCTTGGTCCGGCTACATTATTATAAAGACAAGACCAAAATTCTAGAGAAAGCAAGAAACCTCGCAACATACAATATGGCGACTCAAAGGTGTCCATCTTCCAAGATCTGTCGGCCCTCACCCTGTCGATGAGGAGGAAATGTGGCAGCCTCACAAGATGGCTTCAGGGAAAAGGGGTTCGATACCGCTGGGGACATCCCTTCTACTTGGAATTTGAATGGCTAGGGGAGAAACACCACCTGGTGTCGGAGGAGGACATTCGGAGGGCCACAGACGAACTGGTTGGTGACCAGGCGGGCCACTCAGGCGCCCAGGATGGAAGAGCCCGAGACCCCCCCAGGGGTCCTGACAGATTGGTGAACCACAGCGGCAAATCCAAGGTCAGGGGGGCCCGGAAGTTCCGGAAGACTAGACACCCGTCGACAAACTCTGAAGACCACCCAAAGTCATGATAACACCGTTCGATCGGAGATGGAGGAAATCACAAGGTGAGCATTGACTCGGGGTCCAGGCACTGGAGGTCCTGGATCCACGAGGTGCCATAACTGGACGCCACGTTGGCGCTATGGCTGGCCCGCCGGACTACAGGGTGGGCGAAAGTTTGCCGAAAAGTTACACTGTTTGGTTGAGTCACCCCACACACGAGGCCCAAGTTAATGGTTTGCGGGCTGGAGTGGGGGCTCATTGTTCCTAAATTTTATCTCGGACGCCTGTACCGAGGTTCTGACGGGGCCGATCTATACTGATTCTGAGAATTGGGATTCCCCAACACATGATAATCCCGGGGCTGGGGTTAGAGTCCTTGGTGGTTCGTTGACCAAACCCAACGTATGTTGGGGACAGTGGACGAACGCCTTATATTTCAGGGGAAGGGTGGGAGGGGGGAGGAAACAGGGAGGGGGGGCTTGGAATAGGGGGGAGGGGGGCAGAATGGCCAATAGGGCAGACAGAGGGTTAAAGGGGGAAAGTCAGTTCAAATCACAGAAACTTGCTTGGCAGCTGGCTCTGAAATTCAGATACTATGAGGGATTCAAAGTGCACAACCGAAAAGACGACAATGATTGAAGGGAAGATAGGCACGTTGAATGTCAAGGGCCTTAACTCTCAAAATAAGAGGTCACTTACGAGCAATATGTTCCGCAAACAACATCTAACAGTCCTATTCCTACAGGAAACACATTATAAACGAGGGAGAGAGTCCAGAATCAAAGGGAAGGATATTGGCTGTAACTACTGGGCATCACACGCGACCTCAAAGAAAGAAGGGGTGGGCATTCGCCTGGGAAGGGCACTCCAACTTACAGGGGTAGAAACCAAGAGAGGATTTGGAGGTCGATTTTTAGGCGTCAAAGGGTTTTGCGAGGGACAGCGCGTTACTCTCGCCACCGTATACGCACCCAACTCGGGTCAGGTGGAGTTCCTCACGCGGATCTTCAGTGTCATGGATGAGTGGGCAGAAGGGGCCATGATACTTGGCGGGGACTTTAATCTCATAGCGGACCCCCAATTGGACTGGTGGTCCGCAGGGGGAAGGACACCCAGGGGGATCACTAAGGACAACCTGGCCTTGCAAGCCCTCCTGAGGGATCACTACTGGGTAGACACCTGGCGCAAAGCATACCCAGGCCAAGGCGGTTACACCTTCTTTTCCCCCCACACTGCACCTACACTAGAATCGACCTCCTGCTGACCTCAGAGGAGGGGGACGGGGTGGTAACCCAACCAAGGGTTGAGGCCATAACGTGGTCGGACCACGAACTGCTCGTGGCTAACTGGACACTGCCCATTGCCCCGAGATCATCCCGATGGCGGTGCAATGACACGCTCCTTAGGGACCCCGTATTCCATGACTTTATGAAACAAGAAATGCTGGCCTACTTTGAGACAAACGACACCGGGGAGACTGACATGTCCATGGTATGGGAAGCGGGGAAAGCCACCTTTAGAGGTCTCCTCATAGCAGAGGCTCGAGGCGTAAGAGGGAGAGGGGTCTGGTCGAGAGCAAGCTCCGTGCGGAGCTGAAGATCTTGCGGGCCAAACTGGGCGCCCCGGGGGTTGACCGGGATGCACTCCTGGACGAGATGCAGGGCAAAAGACAGGAGCTCCACACGGTTCTCATAGGGGAGGTTATTAAAAAAATGCGTTACACCAAACAAAGATATTATGAACGGGGCGATAGGGTAGGCACTCTATTGGCACAGAGGTCACGGGGGTGCAGAGTGGAAAGAGGGATTACCCAGCTTGGTGATGAGGAAGGCAGAAGGCATGGGGACCGACAGAAAATTACGGAATGCTTTGCTGACTATTATAGCAAACTTTATTCCAGGCAAGTGGGCGAATCACAGGAGGATATTTCCTCCTACCTGGCGAACATCCCCTCCCCAAGCTGACCGACGAAGATTTGGAGGCCCTCGATGGGGAAATCTCAGAAGAGGAGGTGGAGGGAGCCATCAAAAGATTGAAGGCCGGAAAGGCACCTGGCCGAGTCGGCTATACAGCAGATTTTTACAAACAGACCCAATCGATCCTAGTGAAACCCCTGGCTAAACTGTTCAACCAGATTAGGAGTCGGGACACAATCCCACCGACATTCCTGCAGGCCCTCATCACCGTCATACCTAAACCCGGCAAGGACCGGACGGACTGTGGGTCTTACAGACCCATCTCACTTCTCAACTTGGACGCCAAGATTTTCGCTAGAATCTTGGCCTCCAGACTGGAAAACTCCCTCCAACGTCTGATACACCCAGACCAGGCGGGATTCATCCTTAACAGACAGGGTTCCGATAATTTAAGGAAAACACTTCATATACTTGCCACAACTGAGGCCAGAAACGAGGGCACACTCTTATTGGCTCTCGACGCGGAGAAGGCCTTTGACAGGGTCAGTTGGGCCTTCATGAGGGAGGTTCTCACATCCATGGGGATGGGCCCAAGGTGGTTGGGATGGATATCTGCGCTTTACTCCTCCCCCTCGGCCAGAGTGGTGGCAAACGGAACGGAATCAAGAGAGTTCCCCCTTGAACGTGGTACGAGGCAGGGATGCCCCCTATCCCCGTTAATCTATGCATTAGTAATGGAACCATGGGCAATCTCGGTCCGCAACGATATTGTTATTGTTATTGTTATTTTGCATTTATATAGCGCCTTATATACCATTGGTATGGTCTGAAGGCGCTGGTAGGTTGAACGCCCTTGGGAACCGAAGTTCAGGTCAGTATAGAGAGTAGAGGGAGTCCAAAAGTGCGTGTGCGCACTAGGTATGTGTGCAGCTGGTGCGGAAATCGAGTGGTAGCTGCTTCTTAGTTGTACGTGTGGTGGTTGAGAGGTCAGGAGTATGTGTTTGCTCTGGTCGGTTTTACCCAGAACGAGTGTGGCTGCGTTAGGCCTGAGGAGAACGCCTGGCTGGGGGGTGTGAATCCAGCAATGATTACTTAGAGTGATGTGGAGTAAGAGGGAGATGTGGATATGAGAACTGATATGGCCATCAGGGGAGTACAGATGGGGGACACGCATTGCAAAATTTCCCTCTTCGCAGATGACGCCCTGCTTTATATCACCAGACCGTCCCAAACAATCCCCCGGTTGCTACAGGGCCTCACACGATATGGAGAGCTGTCGGGGTATAAAGTCAACCTGGACAAATCGGTGGCATTCACAGGTGGGAATCTACCGGACCCAGAGATGACCTTTGTGGAGGGACTCCCCTTTAAACGGAGTGAGGAGGTGTTCCGGTATCTAGGAGTCCAAATCACGCGCGACCTTGAAGACCTGTATGCGGCCAACTTCCCCCCCCTCTGGTCAGCAATCAGGAGAGACATAGAAAGGTGGGCGGGAGCGGGTCTCTCGTGGATGGCACGCCTCAATCTCACAAAAATGGTGATTCTCCCAAAATTCCTGTTTCTCTTCCAGATGCTCCCGGTGCTGGTCCCTAAGGCCTTCTTTGAAGAAACAAAACGAGTCCTTCTTAATTTCCTCTGGCAGGGCAAAAAACACAGAATCTCATATGAGGTATTGACTAGGGCTAAGGAGGACGGGGGGGTGGGGTACCCCGACCTGGGGACATACTACAGGGCATCCCAGTTGAGGATTCTGGTTGATCATTTCTCACCGGGAACGAAAAAACAGTGGGTAGCCATGGATAATAGGCCCCTGGTACCTGTCACAATAGAGGAATGGCTCTGGGTTCCAAGGAATAAGATCCCCAGAACCGTCTTGAACCATCCGATTCTGAAAGTACTGTGGTCCCTATGGAGGGAGGGAGGTTACTACAGATGGCTCACAACATGGCCCTCCCCCTTAAGCTGCATTTGGGCCCCTCCTTTCCTGGCCAAAATAGCAGAACCAGCAGCATACCAGGCATGGTTCGAGGAAGGCCTTAGCAGGACTGGCCATATGTGGGTGGGGGGCTCTTTCCTACCCCTGAGTGACCTTGAGGAGGCCCTGGGAATAGGCACGCTTTCCCCTTTTCGTTATCTCCAGCTCAAAGGTGTCCTCACTGAGCCATCTTGGGGCGATACCCTCAGGAGGGATCTCACAGACTTTGAAAAGCTTCTCCTAACCGCGAGGGGCTCCAAGGGGACAATATCCCGCCTCTATAAGCTCTTTCTGTTCTCTGTCCCCAGAGATCCGCCGCCAGCACGCACACAATGGGGTAGGGACCTAGGTGGGGAAATCGATGACTAAAGATGGACGGAGATGTGCAGACGGGCTAATCGATCCACGGCCTCCCTCCAGTATCGCCATCAGGCCCTCAAGATATTACACCGATGGCACTATCCCCCACAGAGAATAGCTAGGATGAGGCCAGGATATGACCCACACTGCTGGAAATGCAAGACAGAAAGAGGGGACTATATCCACATGTGGTGGGGATGCCCAGTGGTCCAAGATTATTGGGACAAGGTACGGGCCTGGATTAAGGGGGTGGATGGGGTTGAGCGATCTTCCTGCCCTTGGCTCCTCCTTTTTGGAATTGACGATGGGGAAGGCCAAGAGGGCACTCAAGACCATATGCTTCAGATAATGCTGGTAGCAGCCAGATGTTGCCTGGCACAGAAATGGAAACATCCGGGAATGCCAGGGGAAAAAACCTGGGTAACCAAGGTACGGGCCATCTACGACATGGAGTTTCTCACACATCTGCTTGATGAGTCCAAATGCAGCATCGAGGAAATCTGGCTCCCCTTTTTTGACAAATACGGCCGAGCGGTCTAAGGTTTAATGGTGGTGCCGAGGGACCCCCCTCCACCCAAGGACAAGGGGCCATGGCCCGCGGACCCGATTGCGAACTTCACCCAGTTGGTCCACATGACTCCAACGTGCCAAGTGCATAGTGCATTGTCACTTCTGTTTTTTAAAGAGTCCGTCAAGCAAGCAATTAACCAACCTATGAACATTTGAACTGAGGGGGGGTGGAGGGAGGGAAAGGGAGGGAGGGAGAAAGGGTGTGTTGCGATTGGCTTTTTCTTGTTAACTCACATCAGCAAATGCAATGTAATTTCGTAATGCACAAATGAAACTTAATAAAATTGATTTTCAAAAAAAATGATAAAGAACACACTGTCCTAGTCAGTCTATGTCAAATCAAAACGGCCTATACTAAATAACCTAATGCCTGCCCTATCTCTTATACAACAATTGTGCAAAGTGGGATGTGTATGCAAAGGAAAGTCAGTGTTATAGCATAAAGGACCAAGGTGGCTGAGTCAGCTCTCCTCCCCATGTTACACAGCACAGAGTAAGGCAACCCCTGTAGACAGGATGGCACACTCTGGCTCTGGTTATAAGAAAAAGCAGTTCAAAACGAGGGTCAAGGCCCGTTTAGCCTTCCACGTTAAAATCAATTATTTCAAGTTCACCAAAAGTTCTTTCACAGTTCAACCAAAGTTCACATAGGTCTCCCTCAGTCGGGCTTGAACATCGCAATCAAAGCGCTTGTAGGGATGCAGCCCCAAGCTTTATTCACATTTGTTAGGGGTTCTCTTCCCTAAGCCTTATTCACATTAGTTATGGGACCTTTCACTGATGTCGAAGACTCTCAAATGTGTGAGACTTTTTCCATTGACCTCCGCAGGACCACTTCGACTTTCCCTTTATCTTTCCCTTATGATATTTTCCCCAGTGTCTGTTGGTCTTGGTAGTTCCACAACACAATCATAAAAGTTCAAGAAATCTTTCTTTTTTTTTTTTTAAACTTTTATTTTTATTCAGCTTGGTAGCACAGGTACAGGTGAGCAATAACAGAGCATATAAGATCAAAACAACTTAAAACATCACAGACTCATACAATAAGTCCAGAGACTCGTCTTGCGCACAAGGGGGGGGTACATAGCAGGATAGTACAAAACCCGGTGGGGGGCAATTCAGAAGACAACTGGAGATAAACGAGAAGAGGTGGCTGGGGATGTGGGGCCTGAGTCGGTGTCGGGGGGGGACATAAATGAGCGGAACTTCAACCAAATGTCTCTGAGTCTAGAACAGACGGGCTGTTGTACCGCCCATGATTCCTCTGTATCGGAAGCCCATGTAACTGCTCTGAGCCACTGTGCGTGAGTAGGGGTGGTAGGCCGAAGCCAGCAAAGTAGTATAGCACGCACAGCCAGCAGCATACAGAGGCCAGCCAGTTTCCTGGAATCCCGGTGGAGCTCGGGAAAGTCGTGGAATAAGCATTTCATTGGGGTCGGGGAGATAGGGTGATCAAGAATAGACGAGACAGTGGAGCAAACTGCGCTCCAGAATTGGGTGAGGCGGGGGCATGACCAGATCATATGGATATAGTCGGCGTCATCATAGCCACATCTAGGGCATCTAGGGGAGGAGTTGTTAGAAATGCGGTGTAGTCTGGTCGGGGTGTAGTGGTATCTGTGGAGTAACTTAAATTGAATTAACTTGAATCGGGAGTTGAAGGAGACCCTATGGATACGTGAGCACATGTGGGACCAACGATCGTCGGTCATTTCCAATCCGAGATCAGCCTCCCAAGCGCGCTTTAATTTAGAAAATGAGGGGGGTGATCTGGATTGGATCAGGGTGTATAGTCTAGAAATGTTGCCCCTCATAGGGAAAGGTGAGGACAGTTCAGTGATCGCCAGCTCATCAGGTGGCAATGCTGGGAAGCATGTGTACTTATGTTTGAGGACTCTACGGAGGGATGAGTATTGAAGCCAAACAGAGGGCCTCTGTTTGAGGGACGGTGGGAGGTCAGGCCATTCTATGAAATTACCACCTTCGAATATGTCTCGGAGCAATTCAAATCCCGCCTCAGCCCATGTGCGAACAACCGATGGGGGGACCTGTGGGATCCACGGGACAAAGTTCCAGATCGGGAAGTTACCATGGAAGGGATGGGTGGTGCCCAATATTTGCCACGATTTGGATAAAGCCAGGGATGTGCACCTCACCGGATCTAGTGAGCCCGATTCTATTGGCATGGGTGCGATCACCAGAGATCGGATGTCGCGGCCACTAACCGATAACTTTTCTAGTCTGACATGGGGAGGGGGGTCAGATATATTGAACCAATGTGCAATGTGTTGAAGTTGTGCCGCCAGCCAGTACTTGAGAAAGTCAGGTGCACCAAAGCCACCCGCTTCCATCGGGGCAGCAAGGGTCTTGATCTTAAGGCGTACTGCACCCGAGTGCCAGAGGAAAGTATTGAGGGTTCGTGTCAGTGCCTGAAAAAACTCGACTCCCGGCCACTGCGGGACATTAGCGAATCTGTACAGTAGCTGGGGGAGTACTACCATCTTCAGTATTCCTACCCTACCTGCCAGTGAAATCGGAAGTTTGTCCCAACCCTGAATTTTTAACATAAGATTTGTGAGGTATACTTGATAATTCTCCTCGAATACCCGATCAATGTGACGTGACACCACTATACCTAAATAGGTAAACTCAGATTGGGCCCAAGTGAATCCCAGGGTATCGGGAGGGGGGAGTGTGCTGGGGGTGAGCGGGAAAAGAGTTGATTTAGCGCAGTTCACCGTCAGGCCAGAGATACGACCAAAAAGAACAATATCCTCTAGTATTGGGGCCAGATTGATTTCAGGGGAGCGAATGAAGAGGAGAGCATCATCAGCATATAGAGAGACTATATCAGAGAAACCGGTGGTGCGTAGGCCTCTATGAGAATGAAAATGGCGAAGCATATCCGCGAACGGCTCCATTGCCACAGCTAAGATTAATGGAGAGAAGGGACAGCCTTGTCTAGTACCCCTAGCTATTTGGAAGAGGGTGGAGAACCGGTCCTCAGTGCGGACTCTGGCAACGGGATTTGAATATAGTAGCCTGACCCAGGAAAGAAAAGTGGGGCCGAATTTGCATTTGTAGAGTACCCGCCAGAGATACCTCCATGAGACTGAGTCAAAAGCTTTTTGCATATCAAGCGTGGCGGCCACTGCGTGGACATCAGGGCTCACTCTGCTTATAATGTTGAAAAGGCGCCTCAAATTCAGGGAGGTAGAGCGTCCCGGAATAAACCCCGCCTGATCTGGATGAATGATATGTGGCATGAAGGGGACCAGTCGTAAAGCAAGTAACTTTGCATAAATCTTGACGTCGCAATTGATTAATGAGAGTGGGCGGTAAGAGCCGCTTTGAGTGGTGGATTTACCAGGTTTTAGCAGGACGGTTATGGTGGCTTCGCGGAGCGTGGGAGGGAACTGACCCACCTCCACCGATTCCACCCAGAGCGCAACCATACGAGGGAGTAGGAGAGACTTGAACCGCTTATAGAACTCCACGGGTATACCGTCCGATCCCGGGGATTTGCCTGATGAGAGGGAGTCTATGGCCTCCGAGAATTCCAAGGGGGTAAATGGGCTCCCAAGGGCTCCGATGGTGTCGGGGGAGAGAACCGATTGGGGAAGCTTGTCGAGAAAGACGTCGATTTCTGATATAGTGGCATTGTCCGCGTTAGCATACAAGGATTGACAGAAGGAGAGTAATTCGGAATTGATATCACCCGGGGAAGTGGCCAGGGATCCATCAGGTCTCTCGACTCCAGGAATGGGTGGGGCACCAAACTCACGGCAGAGAAGCCTAGCCAGGAGACGGGATGGGCGTTCACCCTCACCGTATTTCCTCGCAAGCCCAGGGTTATCGAGAAACCTCTGCTCACGGTCCGCAAGTGCGCGGAAGGTATCTAGCTCCGTGCCGATCAACGCAAGGGTCTCAGGAGTTTGATTTAATGTATATTGGGCCTCCAACTCGGATCGGGTGGCCTCGCTCTCGGCGATCTCCCTACGGATGGTTCTAAGGATGCCATTTTCCTTAGAGAGAGCAATGCCTCTAATATAGGCCTTGAAAGACTCCCAAAGGGTGGCTTGTGATGAGACGGAGTCGGTATTGGTCTCGAAGAACTCCTCGATCGCTGATTCCAACTCCGAACTGAAGACCGGGTCGAGGAAGGAGAGTGGTTTCATCCTCCAGTATCTAGTACGGTCGTGATCCGATCCCCAGCATAGGGTGACAGTCACTGGTGAGTGATCGGAAAGAGTCCTGGGGAGGATCGTCAAGCCTGAGACACTCCTTATGAGTATATCAGACACCAGCCATCTATCAATCCGGGAGAAGGAATCATGCACCGAGGAATAAAAGGAGTACGCGCGGGAGTCGGGGTAAAGGAGCCTCCATGCATCGAACAGGGCCAGGCGAGGAAGTGAAGAGAGTGTAGTATATGCAGCCCTACTGAGTTGACGGGGACGAGAGCCAGATCTATCGAGATCCACATCAAATATCGTGTTAAAATCGCCTCCCCAGAGAATCGGTACCAACGGGAAGCCATCTAGGAGAGATGTAAGGTGTGTATAAAATTCAGGATCGTCGATGTTGGGACCGTAGATATTTAGCAGGACCACTTCCCTATTCTGCAAAGTGCCATGGAGTAAGACGTATCTGCCCATGGGGTCTATTGTCGTGGCTATGGGGTTGAATCTAATGCTCTTGTGAATAAGGGTCATAACCCCCCGGCTTTGTGTAGAGTAGGAGGTAAAGTATCTCTGTGGTCCCCATGCTTTAGCGAACTTCTCACAATACTCAGTGACCGCATGTGTCTCTTGGAGAAACAGGATCTTAGTTCCATGCCGTTCAGCCTGAAGCTGTAGTAGTCTCATTTTCTTGTAGTTTCCCAGCCCTCGCACGTTCCAGCTCATGAATGTCAGGGTTTCCTCACTCGACATAAAGGAATACAGGTGGATGGAACAGCGCCCCCCATAATCGGTCCCCATTGAAGTCAGATCTGTGACGGCATTGCGACCATGGTGCTCTGAGCTCTACCTTCTCTGCAATTACCAAGCCTTTTTTAATGTAAACTTCCCGACCACCCACCCCCTCCCACATCCCTCCCCCAATCAGAGGGATGAACACCCCATATCCAACCAACCAGATCGAAAACAGTGGCATCAACGCCTGGGGGGCCTGTAAGTCGGCCTGGCGGCGGTGCTCCGTACCATGAGGCAATTTTAGGATAAACTTAATGCCTGACAATGATAGCAAGACTCATCCGGGGATGGTCCCGCGGGGGGGGAAGGGTAGGCATGACCATCTATAATGAACCAATATAACGAGATTACAAGGAGTAACCATCTGATCAACCTGATCGAGATGATGTAAGTGTTCAGACACAAACATTAGGAACGGGGGATTCCCACAAAGTTCCTGGACATTCGAAAAGGCAAAAATGCATGTGGTGAGTAACTGGGACGCATCGACGGAGAGAAGTCCGTGCCGTCAACCGCCCAACAGCTAGAACACACTGTGTCATAACCCAAACCAGCAGTTGAATCGCATAGAGAGAAAACAAAGACATAAACTTTCTCCATCACGATGTAAACAGGATGGGATGGGCGGCAACACCGTCGGCCCATGAGCTTTCGTAGATGCCGCAACCGGGAATGGCGGAATGCTACAAGTCTAACTGAGTTCTGGGCTAGGGCCCAACGGTGTCGCCTCCCCAATAAGACCATGTTGTGTTAGGCCAATGTCACAGTGTGTGGTCCAATGTAACAAGATATAAAGCAATAACAGTGAATGTTACGGGTGCAATTCAGCCGGGGAAGTGTTCATCTATGAACTTAGAGGCCTCCTCCGGAAGCGTAAAGAAGTATACTCGGTTTGCATGTTCGATTCGCAGTTTGGCGGGATATAGCATAGCATATTTGACCTGGAACTCGCGCAGTCTTCTCTTCACCGCCAGGAAGGACTTACGCTCACGCTGGACCGCCATCGAGAAGTCCGGATATAGGTGGATTCTGGCTGCGCCCAACAAAAGGTCTCCCTTGATTCTCGCCGCCCTGAGGAGGGCATCTCGGTCGCGAAAATTTAGGACTCTGGCTATGATAGGGCGCGGAGGAGCGCCAGGTCTGGGCTTCGCTGTAAGTGCACGGTGGGCTCTCTCGATTGCAAATTGTGATGAGAGTTTTGGGGAGTCAAGGAGTCGGAGTAGCATGCTCTCCACGTAGTCCTCCATGGGTTCTTGTATGCCATCCTCCGGTACCCCGATTATGCGGAGGTTGTTGCGCCTCGAGCGAGACTCGAGATCCTCATTCTTCTTCTCCACCTCTGTCACGCGGGCGGATAGCGTGGAAATCTCCGCCCGAAGGGAGCCCAGACCATCCTCAGCGGTGCTCACCCGCGATTCAATCTCGGTCACACGACCATCTGTCCTCTCCATATGCGCCTTAATAGAGGATATTGTACCATTCATGTCGTCTAGTTTGCTGTGGATTGTGGTGAACCCCTCACGGATGTATTCCATCATTTTCTGAGATTCGGATGGTTCCAGTTCATGTGAAGTGGATGGATCTTGTGCAGGTGTCTCCGCCCCAGATCCCCCCGGAGGCTTCGTAAACATATTGATGGAGGATTGTTTCTTTCCCGTCCGTGTCGACATGATGCCGACCCGAGCTGAGCTCAAAACCAGTGGGCCAGACAGGGGGGTGAGTAGGGCGCCAAGGGGGGGCACCCGGACCGACCCGGCCCGCGTGTGCGTGGGGTCGCAGCCGGCCAGTAACACAAGAAGCGGCGACTCGAATCCAGATGGGGTGGACCACTCTAGGCTGGACTGCCGGTTCTGGGTCAGGAGTTCCTCCCCGGACAGCTAATATGTGTGGCCGCCAGTGAACCACAAGTAAACCTCAGAGATCCCGTAGAGGCCAAGGCCAAGGAGACAATGGCTAGTAGGAGAGCCAGGAGAAGCCTCTGGTTGCCACTGCGATGAGGTGGGACAGGGGTATACCACTGTGTGAGGTTGCAAGGTGGACAGCACTCTGGAAGACAAGGGCCAACAAGGTGAGTAGGTCCCGGGTCAATGGTGCATCAGTACGAGAAATCGGGGGTCAGAGCGCACCTCGGCACAGTAAAGAGACCAGACAATAGGTACCTAGGAGGGGGCAGTTTATGAAGCAGATAGGTCACAGGCTGATGGGCCCGGGGGGTGGCGTAGCCGGAGAAGGGATCCGCCAGGGGGTAGGCTCCGGAGCGGCAGGGAACCACCTCTCGGGGTACCAGGATAAAAGCGGAATGGAGTTGCCGCCACCAGACAGGGCCAAACGTAGCACCCGAAATCATGGGAAGGGATCCGGCGTAGGTGATGGAATGCTGCAGAGCCCCAAGTGCTTCAGGGATGCTCACACGCCGCCCAGGCGGCCGGGAATGTGGAGCTCCGGAGGGGCTGTCAGCGGGATGGGTGCAGCGGAGATCAGGGGTCCGGGGGCAACTCACCGCCCGGTGCCAGGAATGGAGGCTCGGTCCAAGTCAGCACGCCGCCTAGGATGGGGCAGCGGAGCGAAACGCTCTCGAATCCCGCGAAGGTTCAGGGGGCAGCCCGCAGCGCCGATTAGCCACTCTCCCGTAAGGCAGGAGAGAGCGGTCGCGCAGGGCGGGAAGAACGCCCCTCCCCCACAGAAGGCCGCAAGCCACGGAACACGGCCGCGATCCTCCGGAACTCAGAACGGGGTCGGAGGAAGCACTCGGTCCCGCCTCGCCCGCGGCGGCTCGCAGCTCCGCAGCGGAAGAGGTCTGGGGGATGGGGAGCGATCAGCGGATGCCCAGTCAGACCAGCATTCACCTCCGTCGGTTGGTTGCGTATGTCGCCGAGGCAAACAGGAGGATTTCTACAAAAAGGGCGCCTCACGGCTCGGAGCAGATCAGTAGGCGCCCATCTTCTCTGAGCGCAACAGCGCCCCCCCAAGAAATCTTTCTTTTAATGCAATCACCTTTTAACTTCCCCTTTTGATGGAATTAATCTTGACCATTGTGCATTTCAGAGTCTGTTCACTTTGTCGCTTTTTAACAAGACATCAAACATTTCACAGAGACTTTCGAGTGGGCTATTTCCTATT
This sequence comes from Ambystoma mexicanum, assembly GCF_040938575.1. Taxonomy (NCBI): domain Eukaryota; kingdom Metazoa; phylum Chordata; class Amphibia; order Caudata; family Ambystomatidae; genus Ambystoma; species Ambystoma mexicanum. The sequence continues at coordinate 1,210,064,212 of NC_090932.1, forward strand.
TTCTTTCACTGGACCTCTCTGCTACTCTGTATCACTGGCTTCACAGTTATCAAAATATTTAAAGTTCACTACTGATTTACTTTCTTTCACGTCTCATCAGCAGGCGTGCATCCTTCAATTGTAAGATACACTGTTGTGGCTTAAATCTTTCCTTGACATAAAGTGGCATTTCATGTCTTTCAGTAACTCACCAATTGTGTGCATGCCTTCCTTTTCTCTGAGGCTTTGATTCACAAGTCAAGGTTAATACCACAGGTTTGGCTTCGCCTCCACCCACACTGCCATTCTGCCGGGAGGGTCACAGGTGTCCTTGAAACACAATGCAGGCTTCTTCTTGTGTGGTATTTGGCTTTCTCTGCATATCCTTCATGGTTTCTCAGAGGCAACAACCTCCTGCAGAAGATCTTCAGGATTTCCCTATTCTCCTCGCTCTGGTGCCTCTATCAGTAGTCCTGCTTCAGTGGTTTCACCTTCACCCCAGAAGATCTGCTCCTTCTCTTGTATAACCTTGCACAGTGTATCTGAATGTTCTGCCTTTTATCCGTTTGGGGGGGGGGGAGCTAATGGGTATCAGATCTATGTGATTAAGGTCAAATGCCTGACTTTGCCTGATCTTATTAACGGAGCATGTCCAATGAGATATGCAAGTGTTAGCCTTTTTACTCTCAGTCCTCCTCTTCCTCAGCCCAGTGTTGGTGTAGAAAAAGGGGTCAGGGGTTGGAACAGCAGCAAATCCTATAAATTTGGATGGGGACTGGACACAGGAAAGGGGGGATACAGTGCCTCACCATCAGCTGTTTCACCCCCACTCCCTGAAGATCCCTCACCCAGGTGATCTTCCCATACTGGTCCACCCCCAGGGTCTGGATCCAAAGGAGATGGCTGTGTCATGGCCACCTGAGAGAGTAATTACTGGAGTCTAGTAAGTCAGACACCATTTGGTTTCTCACAGTGTCCACATGAGAGTGTTAAGGTTCAGGCTGGCGTTCACAAGGTCATAGGTTTGAGGTAGTAATAGAAGATGTCGGGGTTTGCACTGCCATTCATTAGATTGGATGATCTCAAGTGATTATATTCGATAGAGGTATAATTCAGATCAATGAAATGAGTGTCAAAACAGGGATTTGGTTGGAGTTCAAGGTAATAAGCATTCAGGATTACAAAAGGTGAAGAACGAATCAGGACAATTGAAGCAGAAAATTTCAAAATAGCAAATAATAAAGAGCAACAGTAAGTTGCTAAGATCAATGTAATAGAAGTTCAGAATTAAGAGATTCCAGCAAAGTAGTAATGAAGTAGGTGAAGTTTTAAAATAGTTCAGCAGACTCAAATCTGTGTAGTTTTTGAATTGCTAAGTTCAGGACGATGGGAGTTCCGAATGGCAAACTTTAGCACAGCATGATCAAGACAGTGCCGTTATTGATGTGGCTGAATTTCAGAAGCAGTACAAATTAAGCCAGCACGGTACATTCAAAGGCCACTAAATTCAAAGCAGTAGAAAGTTAAATTCAGAAAGGGTAGATGTTAAAGCAAGCGTGTATTGAGTGGCTAAGCACAGAGCAGCAGAAAGCAAATCAGTACAGGTGTAGTTGGTCTAATTCAAAAGCAGCCGAAAACAGACAAGCACAGTTTTTGAAAGGTTAAATTGAACAGTAGCACTAATCAGACCAGCACTTTTCTGAAGTGACATAGTATGTCGGTTGCAGAAGCGGGACAAGTGCAATTCTGACGTGGCTAAATGCAGCAGCAGTAGAAAACAGATCAGTACAGTTTTGAAGTGTCTAAATTCTACATCAGTTGGAAGCCAACCAGTGCATTTCTGAAGTGGTTAAATGCAACAGCAGCAGAAAGCAGACCGGTAGTGTTGGGGAGGCTAAATTCAACAGAAGAAGGCATTCCAGTATCATTTTGAAATAGCGGAAATCAGGCTGGTACTGTTGGTGAGTGGCTAAGTATGACAGTGGCAGTGAGCGGACCAGTGCATATGTTAGCCGGATATATACTACTGAGACTGAGAGCAGGCCAGTGCAGTTTTTTAGAGGTTAAATTCAACAGCAGCAGAACGCCGACCAGTTCACTTTTGAAGTGGCTACATTCAACAAGAGTAGAATGAAGACCAGTAGTTTTGTGGTCTCTAAATTCAATGGTAGTAGAAGGGAGACCAGTAAAGTTTTGATGTGGCTAAATTCAAAAGCAACAGATAAGCAAATAAGTAGAGTTTTACAAGTGGCTACCATTTAGCAACGGCAGACGAGTGTACTATTGACATTGAAATATTCCACAGCAGTACAAGAGAGACCAGTATAGTTATGAAATGGCTAAATTTAAAACAGTAGAAGGCAGACCAGTACAGTATACCCCGGTAGCATTTGAAGTGGCAAACTCCTAAGAATCAGAAACAAAGCTGGTGCATGCAAAGTTCTCTGCAGCAGTTAACACCACATCAAACCTCACAATGGCCCTCATTACGACCCTGGCGGAAAGTGACCGCCATAGCGTAAATAGCGTTTCCGCCATTGCACGATGGAGTAAAGTGCGGCTAATTCTGACCCATCGGGCACGAGCATTACACCATGGCGGAAGTGCAAAGTCCGCGATGGCGGAAATTTCCCCAAAACGCCCCTCACCGCCGTCGTACGGCGCCCTAGGTGCAATTCCGCCACCCATCATAGCGGTCACCGTAATGAGCGGTAATCGCAAAATACGGTGACCGTAAATATACGGAAACGGAAGTAAAAACATGGGGCCGGAACAGGAAACAGCACGCCGTACACCTATAAAATCAGAATCCCAACACAACCATTGAAAACCCTACCCTGAGACACATCCCAACCCGTTAGCCACCCTAGTTCAAACAATCAAAATGGGAAAAGTTGCTAAAAAAGCGTGCGACCGCAAGCGGCAGGTCCACTTCTCCCATGAGGAACTCGCCGTGCTCACAGAGACCCTCCAGGAGAATGCTGCCGTCGTCTTCTCGACGCAAATGACCAGGACGGCACTTGCGAACAAGAAGGCCATATGGGCCCTGGTGGCACAGCGGGTAAGTGCGGTGGGGACCGCACCCCGCAACACACAGCAATGCAGAAAGCGATGGGACGACTTGCGGATACGCGTACGGAGCATACTATCAGCCAACCGTAACATTGCCACAGCTACCGGGGGAGGATCGGAATCACCCATCAAGTTGACCCCCTGGGAAGAAATCTGTGCCTCCACCATTGGAATGGAGAGTATAGAGGGAGTCGGAGGGATGGAGAAAGGAGTGCAGAAATCCGAAGAATCAGGTAGGTGGGCCAAATAAAACAATGCTAAATCCACAATGTCCAATCCTGTGAAGTACCATGTGTCCACATAGTGCAACAGAAACACATGTCCAGGAGAACGTCCACATACATTGGCCTGATAGCGCACTTTAAAAGTCACATTAAATACATAAATAATTAAAAATCCTAAAAACACCCTCTACACGTGCAGCATGCACACCCTAACTGCAGGCTGCAAAACAACTGGATCCTCAATCCACACAAAAATGAAACCACCTCCAAGGCCCTGACCCAAATCACCCTCAGGTACCACCCCAATGCATGTGATACATTGCCATTCCAATTTCCACAAACCCATAAATAACGCTCGCCCTCCTTTACTCCACCACAGGGTCCGATTCAAACGACGAGCTTCAGGACACCCCTACCAGCACACCTGCAAAGAGGGCCAAGACCAACGGCCAAAGACCCTCCACCTCAGCTGCACGGATCAAGACACGACAGCAGCACAAATCAAGTGGCAGCACACAGGAGGGGACTCCAACAGGCACCCCAGCAGCCAGCATGCCCACAACAGCAGCACCACAGGTCCCCCCAATAGATGCCACAGAAGGCACTGCTTCTGGTGGCAGCAGCACCATAGGTGACACTGCATTAATGCCAGCATGCTCCGACACAGAAAACGGTGCTGTCGATGCAGGACCCATCCATGACCTGTCTCAATCCCCCTGTTTGTTTCATCCCGTACACCATGAGGATACCACGCAGGGGCACCCACAAGACGACGACTGGCCATCCCCCACAAGCCCTGTGGCAAGGCAACATGAGGTGATCAGCCCCTCTGTGACACCACCGCAAATGGGCATGGCCCAGCAGAGGCAACAGTCCCTCGACCAGGTGATCGTGCAACAGCAACAACTGGCCACGCTCCTCAAGGAGCATGCTGATGAATGTGGGGGTTCTAAGGCAGCCATAGAAACATCTACTGAGACACTTAGGGCACAAATGGAGCGAAGTACAGAGACACTAAGGGTACAAATGGAGAGAAGCACCGAGAGCCTGAGAGTCCAAATGGAGAGAAGCACCGAGAGCCTGAGGGGGGAACTGCATGCGACGTCCAAAGACGTATGTGGTGAACTTGCCGCTGTGCGCCGTGTGCTCACTGAGCTCTCACAAACCCTTAGGGACATGCATGGACGTGATCAGGCAGAGACACCATCCGTTGCAAGTTCCGTCCAGGGCAGCCCCCAATGTAGATCTGGGAGGAACCTGCGCTCCACAGGCAGCGGTGCCCCTGATACCCGGAGAGGGGGCTTGCAATAGCGTCTGCAATGACAATGAGCATCTTTGGACACTGGTGTTCGGGGGGGAGGTAGGAGGGTGGAGGGGGGGTGTTGGGCTTTCTTGGGTGGCGGGTCGATGGGGTGTGTAATATAATTTCACATATGCTATAAACATTTCATAATCATCCAATGAGATGTGTGGACATTGATCTTTGTGTACGAGGCATTTATAGGCGTACAGTCCACATTGTGCATGTTCCAGACACACACAGTGCCACAAGTCCCGTGTCCATGTATCAGCCACCAGGCGTGAGTGCTAGAAGCATGAATCTATGATATTCTGACGAATTTCACGGGCCTCCTGTGCCTCGCAGACTCCTTGAGGTGCTGCCACATCCCCACCCTCATCATGACCATCTTCAGGTGCATGCAGTTCTGCGTCAGGGGGCATGGGCACATTTCTACGTACGCACATGTTGTGTAGCATGACACATGCCATGACCATCTTTGCAACCTTCTCATGGCGGTACAGGAGTGCCCCGCCAGACCTGCTGAGGCAGCGGAAACGAGCCTTCAGTAGGCCGAATGCCTGTTCTATGACTACACGGGTACGTGAGTGGGCATGGTTGTAGTCCTCCTCATGCTGGTTCTGTGGGTTCCGGAGTGGTGTAAGGAGCCATCTCTTCAGTGGATACCCGGCATCACCTGTATGTGGACAATAAAGGATGTTTGTGGAATGACATTGCTACGTACGCATCCCCCCCTCTTCCTGCCAGGTCATTGCCGCATCACATACCCCACATTATCATGCATGAAATGAGACTCACTGAGTAGTCAGGATCTGTTCCCTGCGTGTCGCTCCATGTAGCGTGGTATTGTAGAGTTCCTCAAGACCATAGAATCATGGGTTGCTCCAGGAAATCGGGCACAACAATGTGTAAAGATCCTGTTGGAGTCACACACCATTTGTACATTAAGAGAATGATATTGTTTCCGGTTGCGGTACTGGGCCTCCATGGCATGTGGGACAACCAATTCCACATGGGTGCAGTCGATGGCACCAATGCAACCCGGTATGCCGGCAAGTGCATAGAATCCCACTTTTGTGTTTGTAATCTCCTGCTCCGAGCGTGGTAAAGAGATCTAGTCGTCTGCGTGCTTCAGGAGGGCATCGAGCACTTGCAATAGTGTCCGTGACAACAGTGGCTGTGAAATGCCATGCAACTGTCCGACTGTGTGCTGGTAGGTGCCTGTGGCCAGGAAGTGGAGTACAGACACCACCTTCAGTAGGGGTGGGATGGCGGTTGGGCTATCTATCATGCTGACAAGGTCAGCGTGTGTCATGTCCACAATGGCGGTTATGGTGTCCCGGTCCAAACAGTAGAGGGTGTGGATCTGCTCAGCAGTGAGGTTGAACGGATGAGCTCGGAGGCGTGGGATTGCGGGCTGCCTGCGTGGTGGTAGTGGCTGTGCTGGTGGGCCTTGCTGGCCCTGCCTTGCCCTCCTCCTCCTCCTGCGTCTCCTCTGTGCGGCCGGTTGTTGTAGTAGTTGGTGTTCGTCTTCTTCTTGAAGTTGGAGTACTTGCAGTGCTATCAGGTCCCCCAGGGCCAACATCGCTAGTCCTGCCGGTAGCATTTTGGAGTGGGTGTGGTTGTGGGAGGGGGTTGGGTGTGCATATTATGTGTTTTCAGGCTGTATAGCCTCCACCTGTGGTGATTCATTCCACCTGTGCCAGCTGCAATCCCCTTTGGGCGTGCACGTCCCGCACACAACGCTGCAATTTGACGCATGGCATCTTGCTATTACAATCATGTATTTAATCCCGATGGCAGTGAAATATTGGTTTATATGTTCATTTTGCTATGGTCCCATTGTTTCACATACTATCTTTGCAGTCGCGAACAAACTTGTGAAGGGTCAGTGGAATGTAGTACTCGATTAACGGTGGACCCTCATGCAGCACTGTACCGAGGTTCACCGACGGGTGGGGCGTCCCATTTGTGAGTGAAGCCAGTTGCCATTTTCACACACTGCCGCACTACATGGATAAATTTGTGATTTCAAGCGGTCACAGATGCCTTTTCGACGTGATGTTGCAAATGAGGAATTCGAAGGACAGCGCTTTCGGTTTTCAGCTAGCGGCGAGGAGACGCCCACAGGTCTGACTGCAAATATAACGTTCTATTGTTTAATGTCCTTGGGACAGGGGCCATGGCGAGAATGCAATGATTGATATGTATAGTATGGGATGCGCAATAGCGTAGTGGACGATAAGGCAGGACGTTCCCAAATACATGTTACTTCACAACACTATTATTCCGGGCTGGAGCACAGTGGATTTTGCAGACTGCATTACGCACAGACTCAATGGACATTTCAAATGTTATGTGAGTAAATAATCAGGCGTTTTTATACCGGGATGAGGGAATGATGTATGGATGCATGGACAGATGATTTAATTGAGAGTTTGCCATGTACATGGCTTTTTGGAATCTATCCCCTTCCCCTGTGCTATGTGATGCAGAGCTGCCATAGTGGGACCATCGTCTATCTGCCCTTGTTGAACCCTCCCTGTCTCGACGCGCCTTCAAACACTTGTGTCTATGCACGTTACTAATCCCATCTAATGGATTCTGTTTTAACAGACGCATGCACACAGACGCTCGTTTGTAATAGTGTTTTCACCTCGATTTATATAGTTATGATTCGCAAGTGATTTTTGGGTGGAAATAATCCTTTTGAGTGGGCTAGCATGCATATGGCTGTAGATTTAGTGTGATCATTGAAGTGAGTAATACAAATGAAGTTCTGATGCCCATACTATTTTTTTTAATTTCATTTGGGTGACAGGTATCTCCTCCCCTTTTGCCGCTGCCATCTGTATGCCACTCCTGCAGATGGCTTTTACTCCCGACACCTGCTGCTTCGAGTTAATCAGTGGAGCACCATTACGATTTTATGGGACGATCGCCAATGGGCCACATGCCCTTATGCAGGACTAGTGGCTAGGAGCAACATATCAAGCTTTCAGCTGGACTAGTGCCTACCTAATGGGACGGCCCTGCGGTTCTAGGCGCTTCCATGTTGCCTTTTTGAACGTGAATGTAGCCCCTGTGTACCATGAAGGAACAGGGTGTCACACAAGAAGAAGCTGGTCATTTATTGCGGATGCAGCCCACAGTAATGAAAAATATTTTGGAGTTTATGACCTAATAGCTGTATGGGCTTGGTGAATTTGATGTGCATTAAAATTTTATTCTGATATTAACCGTGTAGCGTTATTCTTTGCAAGTAATGTAGCATATTCCTATTTGTGGAGCGATGTATTGTGTGAAGATCTGCATTGGGTTCCGGCTTCTGAGTATAGTTGCGTGGTACTGTACTGGCCGCGTTTGCCTACGAAGCCCAGTAAGGTCAGGGATAGGGGCTGCCATTATGACTGTTTTAATGATGTCATGCTCAGGGGCGGGGGATTAGCTTTTGTGTAACAGATGCCGGTCAGCCAGGTGGATTGGTGGAATGATGTGATTATCAGAAAATGGCTGGTCACAGGTGCCTGTGTTTGCGTGCGTTTCTTGGAGGGAGACTGAGGTCATGTCCATTGGAATAGCTTCTGTATTCGTGCCATCTGTGCCCTGCAGCTCCCATTGGCCCCTCTTGAGATGAGCCTGGCTGCTCAGTCACTCTGCCAACTTGTGTGGTACATGCTTGTGCTGATGGTTGGTTTGTTTACTGGCAAGAGTACAGGGCTGGTGCAGTCTCCCTCAGGATACTGCTTTGAATGTTGCCTTACACTGGTGTCAAGCGATGGGGGCCTGTTGTTGTTTTGTCTCATATTTCAGTTCACATTGCTGTACTTCACATGCCTGTGCTGCATCAGTACGGCAATGGTGACATGCCAAATATGGATGGCCACTCACATGGCACTTGGAGCCCCTACATTCATTTGTTCGTTGGCATGCATGGGTGACTTGTACTTTTCACTGGTTGCATTGTGTGACTTCATTGCACCTACGAGGAGTTGTGCAATGTGGGCAGGGAGTGGTGTACAGGCACTCAGTAGGGCCATTTACGGTTGGTTCACGATGCCGTAATTCTCACCATGGCGGAATGGTACTTTCCGCCTATGCTTGATGGCGTTAAGTAAATGTCCGCTAGGGTCAGAATTCGCGTACCGTTGCGCCATGGTGGTAATTACGGTTTTGCATGGCGCGCGTGCGCGTACTTGGTGCAGTTAGCGTTGGCGTTCACTACGGTGTCGCTAATGGCATCGTACTTTACGGTGACGGGTCATGATCGCACCGAGCGGTATTCGATGGCGGTATTGCATTTCCGCCATCGTTTTTCGATTTCCGCCAGGGTCGTAATGAGGGCCAATGTATTGTGGTGTCAGTTACCTTCAGGCAACAGCCAAAGGATGCAATGGGGAATGGATATTTACCAACTTGCCACTACTCATGATCTGGTCGCTTATAGCGCCAGACCGAGTAGCGGCATGAAATTATATGATATGGCATTTATAACGTGCCTTTACACGAGTGTTTCAAGGCGCGACAAGGCGCAAGGGAGGGGAAACAGAGAGGACAATAACAATGATCTTATTAGGCCTAGTGACATTGAAATTGTGCAAGTGCAGGGGAGAGGGGAGGGGAGAAGCGCCGGGAAGGTTGGGGGTGGGCAAGTGCCAGACATGGGATCACAAACAAGCAGTGCAGCCAACAGGTGGCAAGTGCAAGTGTTGAAAGTGCAGACAACAGGTGTCAATAAGTGCAGGTAAGTTAATTGCAAGGTTGCAGATACAGACCACAAGTGCAGGGGATGTCAGAGGCAGTGCACGAGTGCAACTGGGAGGGCAGGGACCTGGGCCCAAGTTCAGAGGGTAACCAGGTGACCAGTGCAGTATCAGACAAGAGTTCAGCAGGGGAGAGGAAGAGAGAAGGCAAGAGCAAAGAAGAAGGTATTGAGGTGCTTCTGGAAGCAGAGATGGTTCTTCTCAAGCTTCAGAGAGTCAGGGAGGCTGTTTCAGATGGAGACGCCAGCTGAAAAAAGAGATCTGCCTCCAACTCGTTGCTTGGAGAAGCAACTTACCCTCAGGGAGTTGGAGGTGGAGGAGCAAAGAGTTCGAGTTGGAAGATATTTCCAAAGACAGAGTTGGAGGTATTGCTGTCCGAGGCCCCAGAAGGCCCTGTGGACAATGCAGAGGGTCTTGAAATTGATTCTTGCTGCCACTGGGAGCCATTGGAGAGATTTCAGGGCTGCAGAGATACGATCCCTGGGCTTGGGGCCAAGGACAAGTCGTGCAGTCTTGTTTTTGGTGAGTTGTAGAGGACGGAGAGTAGAGGTAGGCAGATTTGAAAGAGGCTGTTGCAGTAGTCCAACCTAGAGAGAATCAGAGCTCTGGAGACAGGTTAAGGTGAAGAAAGGAAGAATACCTCTGAGGAGGTGCAGCTAGTAGTTTGACATCTTAGAGACGTCAGAGATGTGAGGAGAGAAGGATAGTGGGGAGTCGAAGATGACCCTGAGGTTCTTAGCCTAACAGTTGGGAGCAGGAAGAGGGCCCAGAGTGGACGGCCAGAGTGACAGGAAAGGAAGGTGCAGGTGTGCCAATGAGGTGGATCTCTGTCTTACTGGCATTAAGGCAGAAATCATTAGTGGCAACCCGCCCCTGGATTGTGGACAGGCAGTCCGAGATGAGAGAGGGAAGAGAGGCACCTGGGGAGCCAGAAAGCGAGCTGAGTGTCATCCGTATAGCACTGAATGTTGGAAAAGAGGGCAGCAATGCGGTGGGTGAGAGGTGCCAGGTATTGGTTGAACAGTCAGGGAGAAAGGTTAGACCCCTGGGGAACAGAGAGTGTGAGATAGAGGAGAGGAAGGATCCAAGTTGGACCTGGGAGGGTCAGTCAGAGCGGAAAGAGGTCAGCCAGGCCAGGGCCTGATCTGTGATACCCAGGTTATCATGGAGCCGGTTGAGCAAGATGGCATGGTTGACCATCTCAAAAGCAGAAAGAGAGACAGAGTAGAATGAGGACAGAGGGGTGATTGGCATTGAGGTTAGAGAGCAGGTCTTCACGGATGTTCAGGAGAGCAGTTTATGTGCTTCTAGCTGCTCTGAAGCCAGGCTGATGGTCGTGGAGACAACCAACAGATTCAGTTTAAAGATTAAGCTGGGAGATGGCCTCCTTTTCCAAAAGTTTGCCCAGAAAAGGAGTAATGGAGATTGGGTGATAGTTAGCCGGAGAGGAGGGGTCAGCTGAGGGTTTCTTAAGAAGACGGTGCACAAGAGAGTGCTTTAGGGTGGAAGGGAAGGTTCCAGTGGTGAAAGAATGATTGCAAAAGTCAGCCAAGGCTGGAGTGAAGGTGTCAATATGGTCCTTGATGTTTTGGATGAACAGGGAAGAACCTATTTTTATGAGACTTTTATAGATCAGACTTGTCTAGAAACCTCATCAGGGGTGAACGGAAGAAAGGCAGAGAAGGGAGGCGGAGAGGTGGCTGCAGGGATGCAAGAGGTAGAGGAGAAATTAGAGGGAGAAGGAGGAGAGGAAGAGAGGGTGGAAATGACGTTCTGAGTTAAGAGATATAATTTGAAGCCAAGGCCGTGCAGAGGGCATGGTAGGGGACAGGAGAGGTAGAAACTGCAGAAGGATTGGCCATCTCCTTGCAGATTTTAAAGAGTTCTGCCGAGTTGTTATATGCCACAGAGACGCCGGTTTGGATGTGAGCTCTCTTCTTAGCGAGGACAGAAAGTCGCTATTGCCTTTGGATCAGGTGGCAGGCCAGTTTGTCAGAGGATGCACAAGATGCCAGCCATTTCCTCTCAGCCGCCCTACACTTGCGTTTAAGGGTGACGAGGTCTGAGTCATACCAAGAGTTGCACTTGGCTTTGGGCTTCAAGCAGACCCTCATGACAGGAGCAAGTACATTAAGAGTGTTAGAGATGGAAGAGTGGAGGTTCGAAAGGGCTGTGTCAGGATGTGAGTCAGCCAGAGGTGCAGGAGGGGGGGAGAAAGTGGCAGCGAAGGCCTCAACTGGCACAACCTTCATGGGTCAGTTGACCGAGAAGGTAGGTAACATTGTGGGTGTAGTCTCGGCCTGAGGGGAAGAGAGAGAGATGAGAGGAGAGGAGAAAGTGGTCACTCCAGGAGTGGTGAGAGGGTTAGAGAGGGGGAGGTCTGAGGAGATCAGAACATCCAGAGCATGCCCTGCAGAGTGAGGCAGGCCCGATGGAAGAATAGAGAGATAAATATAGTCACAGAGGTTGCGTCACAGTCCAGAGGAGGGATAAGAAGCATCCAGGTGGATGTTTAGATCTCCAAGGAGGAGGAGTTGGGTGGTCGAAGCCAGGAGTAAGGAGGAGAGATCACCCACTCAGAGAAGAAGGAGGTTACCTGTCCAGGTGGCCAGTAGATAGTGGTCACCGTGAGAGAGCGGCCAGGAGAGAGAGAGAGAGAGAGAAAGCATGTAGACTAGGCATTCAAAGGAGGAGTAGTCCTGCGTAGGAATGATAGACGCAGGAATACACTCTGGGAAAATCATGGCTACACCCCTACTGGAACAGTTGGATCTGGGCATGTATAGGATCTTGTAGCCATCAGGGAGAAGAGTGTCAAAACTTGTGACAGAGATGGCCAGGAACCATTTCTCTGCGAGACAGTGAACATCAAGGTCAAGTTTTTCCCGGAGGCGGCAGATGTCAGACAAGTGTTTGACAGCTGAGCGAGAGATGAAAGTGGCAATGTGGAGAAGGTTGCCAGCCTTCAAAGTCTTCCTGGGAGGGGTAAATGTCAGAGGTACTCCCTGCGGAAGTGTTGAAGGAGCCCAAGGGAGGGCAGAAGAGGAAGGAGGAGAGCGAAAGGTAGTTAAGGATGAGGAAGAGGGTGCCAGAGAGGTGGCAGAGGAAGGAGGTAAGGGAGCCAGAGAAGGGAGAGAAGGGACAGCAGGAGGGGAAAGGAAGTTGATAAGGAGCGGCAACGCTATTTGTGTTGGCGGTATCCCGGGCACAATTTGCTCCGGGATACCGCTGACCTAGTGGTGAAGCTAAAAGTCCTGAATTTGATGTGATCTTTGATGGGGAGCCAGTTAACATCATGTCTTTTTGCTGAAATGTGCTCTGTGTGTTTTAGGTCCAGGGCAGCACGGAGGGCTTTGTTTTGAAGGAGTTGGAGTTTGGTGAGGTGTTTTTGAGGCGATGCCCATGAGGAGAGCATTCCTGTAAACCAGTTTGCAGTTTATGATGGCTTGTGCCAGTGTGAGGCAATTTTATGGAGAGAAAGTGTCTGCTCAGGGAGATGAGCTTGGTAGTGTAGGCTGTGGATGAGGCTAGGGCATTGATATGTTTGCTCATGTAGAGCACAGCCTCTAGGTGGATTCCTAGTGTTTTTACATTTTTGAGACTGCGATAGTGGTATCATTAAAACGGAAGGAAGAGAATGCAGAATCTAACATTTGAGGTAGAAAGTGGAGAACACAATTAGCATTGCTGAGACAGAGGTTATGGGTAGCCATCCAATATTGGTTGATGCAATAGACCCTTATTTATAGTGACCGTATTGTCGGAGTGTTTGCCTGAGATAGGGATAAGGATTTGGGTATCATCAGAAACATTGGTATAGCTGATACTAAAGTGTTAGGGAGAATTCTCCAGAATGACTCATTTCAATTACCTACTGAGTCCCTCAGCAGCTTTGCTGGATTTCTAGGATTTATTTTTCACCTGGTAAGAGTGTGAGCCTTTTTTCCCACTCTTACATGTGTTTTGCTCTGTATGTTTAACATGTTTTGTGTCCATAAACTGTGGAACTCACCTACTGCATAGGCATCACATTTTTTAATATGTGTTACACAGCATCTTCAGTGCAGTTACACAGGGTTGTCCTTTTCAGACTTCCCACTTTAAACTCCATTTCTGGGACTGAATACTGTCTCCCAGAACATGTAAAGTTGCCATTGACTTTATTAGTCTTTTTAAATCCACAGACCCAGTACAAACTATATTACATAGAGTTCTAGAAAGGGTTAATAGTTATCCCTTTTTGTCTGTTTCTCATGGAACATTATTTTGTTCCCTTTTCATTAAGACTTGGCTGGTGGCAGTGGTATCTACCATATTTTTCCTACCGCGCTTTATTTAAAAAGTCTTGGTACTTTTTTAGGCTTTCTCGACCTTAAACCCTCAGGACCACATTTACTTTTATTTGGTTCCGGCTGGGTTTATTCACCATTTATTTTTGTAAAAGTCTTTCTCGTGTTTTACTCTGCGCGCAAATCCAGGTTTGGTTCATTTGTTTGCAGACCTTTGGCGGGCTTCTGCACAGAAGCCCTCCTTATGTGCCTGAATGTCTGAGTGGACAGGATGTAAGGGAGGGGTTTGAGACTCCCTGCACAGGGTCTCCTTGTAGACCCATGTCACACTTGATTTGATTGGCTGTGGTGACTGTCCAGCCAGGACAGCCACCCTGCTGTGTGATTGACAGCCAGGCTGTGTGAAGGGGGAAAACTGCATAAAAAGCAGGTCTCTGGGACTGAGAAGGCAGAGTCGCCACTGGATAGAGACAACCGAAGAGAAGCTGACAGAAAAGGGACCTCTACCACGACTGATTCTCCCGGTGAAGCCCTGCTGCGGGTCAGAATCTCCAAACTTCGATGACAGTGAAGATCTGCACGGAATCTTCTCCCCTTGAGCTGGTGGGACCAACCAGTTTACCAAACCTCAAGTCAGGACTCCCTCCTCTGGTCGAATTTGCTGTGCACAGCTACAGTGAACCAGAGAGCCAGGAGGACCGGACCCTGCTTGGGTTTTAAGGAGCGCACATTTTATTCTTTGCTTTGCTCTGCTGCTGGTTTCTTCCCTGGGCAGTGCAGGACCCTCCAGCCTTCCTACTTCGTCTCAGTCCGACATTCGATTCAGGAACCGTGAGCCTGCAGGACCTGCCAGGAACGTCTGCCTCAGCTACAGCCTTCTTTTCCATTTAAGTTACTGTTCAAATCCGGTCGTTCGTTCCGTCCGAGCGCGGTAAAAGTGTTTAAAATCTTTTGCCAATCAGAGGGTTTGCCCTTCTCTATTCTTTAAAGTAACTTTTCATACGACCAACTTCGTTCTGAACTCTTGGCAAAGACTTAACCGCAAACTACTCTGAACTGTGTGATCCTCTGCAAAGACTTTGGTCCATTGACTTTGGCCCTGGCTTCTTCATTTGATTTCCTCACCGTAGTTGCCTTTTCTAGATTGCCCTGCGTACTTACTTGTTGGTGCTGCTCAACTTTTGTCTAACTTTGTCTTTCCCTCCCTTTTAAGTTGCTGGAGTGCCTTTTTGCTCACACTTCATTTTGAGCTTAACTTGTCCAGAATCTATTGGGTGGTGTGTAGTGTATTAGGAGTGTGATTCTTCTACTGCTTTACTTTAGTGAATTGTTTTATAACTGATGTGTAAATAAATGTATATTCTTTTACTCAGAAACCTTGAGTCAGTGTTTGTTTGAACCATAGTAATTGCTGCCCTTTGTGTAACTATTGATACTGCTCACTTCACTCTTGAGATAAGTCTGGCTGCTCAGCCATCGCTACCACTTTACTGTGTAGTACAGGCTTGTACCAAAGGTGAATTTGTACTGTCACTTGTAGTCTTAATTGAGTGTGGTGTTTCCAAAGGGTACTGCATATGATTCTGCCTAACACAAGGGAGACAAGAAGGTTGAATACAGGGGAAGTGTATGTGTTATAGATGGTTGGAGAGAGACAGGAGCCCTGGGTGACTCCAATGAGGGCTGCAATGAGATTGGCTGCTGAGTCCCCGTTGGAGACCCTAGAGGCAAATTTGCTGAGGACGGATTTGATCCAGGCGGTGGTGTTGGTTGAGAATAGGAAGTTAGCACCAAGGTGTTGGTGGAGCAGATCATGGTCCACTAGTTCAAATGCTTCAGAGAGGATGAGCAGAAGGACCATGGCCAAGTTACCCGAATCACAGATGGTGTCTAATTTTGAGATAGTGTTGTACTTGGTGGTAGGCCATGCGGTCCCGAATTTTGAGGAGAAAGGATACAGTGGTGATGGGGTAGTAATTTGTGGGGAGGGTAGGATCAAGCAAAGGTTTCTTGAGAATTGGGTAACCCAGGCAGCTTTGAGGCTGGAGGGGACTTAACTAGTTGAGAAGGAGGCATTGAGGAATTTGGTGATGACAGTGGTCAGAGCAGTAGTACAAAGCTTTTCAATATGAGTGGAGCCGGAGTTGCCCTTGTAAAGGGATGGTTTGAGTGCCAGAATCGTTTTAAGAACATTTGTTTGGGAGACTTGCGAGAAGGAGAAGGAAGTTAGGGCATTGGAACGGGGATGAACCCACTAAGGACTCTGGGTAAGGGTTTATGGCCGCAAGTTGAAATTTTTGTTGCATTTATTTTGTCCCTTAAGATAGCAATTTTGTTGGTCAGAGGGGATTGGATAGCAGAGCACCAGTCTTTATCTTAGCATGACAGAGCAGTTTGGGAGTGGATTATCTAACTATTTAAGGATGATGAAAAGTTTTTTTTAGCATTAGAATTGGCGTTAGAGGTAGGTGAATTGTAGAAATTGGCTTTATAAGTGATGAGGTTATGTTTGTACACTTTAGTAGTATTACATAGGTTTTCCAAGTTGGCAGGGGTGGTCTGTTTCCTCGAGAGGTGTTCTAATGCTCTTTTCCCTCTACGGAGGGCCATGAGCTCATCAGAAAAACAGGAGTTAGCCAGCTTGTGCGGTTTTAGTAATTTGGATTTGAGGTGGCTCTGACGGTAGAGATATGCAGAGTTGGGGGTCGTTACAAGCAGGGACCAGAGGGGTAAGTAACATCTCAAGAGTAGGCCCACATGCCTTTTCAGTGAGCTTGCAAGTGTTACCCATCATTTTGGGCATAGTGGGGGGTTGGCTTGGTCACCATTATTTTTAATTGTTTTGTATTGATATGGTTGCAAAACAAATCCAACCTTTCAATATATACATAATACAATTTTACAATACATTAAAACAGAATAAAAGCAAACGGAGTATCTCTAAACAGAGAGACAGTAAAGAGTTCATAAGATTGCACACGTTCGTACATAATTCATTAAAACAATAATCAAATTCCTATATTACATGATCTAGTTTCACATATATAAAAACTACTTTATTAAAATCTGTATTTTTTCAATTTGCATTCTGTTACATTTATAAAAGAATAGTATTTGCAAGCCTCGATTTTAGATTCCAGGGAAAAGCTTCCATCAGAGCTAGATCCGTTGTGCACGTTCAATTTAAGCAAAGCATCACCCTTTTTCAATTGGTGCGAGATCTAGTTGTAATAAATATTGAACGATGGTTATTCTAACATAACTCTTTGTTGTAGCAAACAGAAAGTTCCATAAAGTATCTGAATCTACCATATTAAAGTTTTCACAGTGTTTTTTTTAGGAATTTAGGAATGTATCATGTACATTACTTAGCTGCGGGCATTCAGTTAGCAGGTGCTTTAACGTCTCTGATTGCCCCTTGTGCTGACAACATCCACATACATCTTCTCCCTGGGAGATCATTTTACGTCTGGCCAATAGTTGTTTCGTGGGCCACAAGTTCAATCTGAAACGTACAAATGCGTGTTTAATTGCAGTAGAAGGACATTTGACTAAATAAGTTTCAAGATTCCCAAAACGTTTATGAATAAACTGATTATTAGTACAAATCTTTATATCTCCAGCAGGTTTGCCGTTTATTTACTCAATCTTTTGTTCAGATTTTGTTTTTTGCTTTTATAGGATTGGTAATTAACAGATATAGGTCGATGCCAGCTTCATCTAGTTTATTAATGATTTTTCTTTTGCACGTCATCATAAAATTGTGATCAGTACTTTGCCCATATAAGGATAAAATATCTTGTAGAGCATCAGGCTTACTTGTTATTTGACATTTCCTGTATAAAATTACACTGTTTCCAAATGAGCGTTCCATATAATGATATTAGGCACAATTCATGTCTTATTAGAGCCATTGGGTAGTTTATTGGGAGTGACAACACTTTTTTCCAAAACTGGTCTTCGACCCGTAACCAAAACTGCTCTGAGACCCAGAACTTTCTTTCAGACCCATACAGTAAGATTGCTATTACCTCTGACAGACGAAGGTGATGATTGGTACATATGAAAACTTTCCATGTTTTGTACCAATAATCTTGCCTTGAGATATAGCTGTTGTTAACTTGGCATTTAATTTGTTAATATACGGTGAGTCTAGAGCTGAGTCGTTAGAATTAATACTCGAATAACGATATTGGTGGACAATTTGGATATTTAAATTATTAAATGATCATTTTAAAGAAGTTGTCTGGCTCTTAGCTTACCACAGATCACAATCTGAGTTTTTTCAATATTCACTGCTAAGTCATTTTCTTGCATGTAATCTTGGAGCGCTGTTTCTGTAATCCTCGCAGAGTTTTGGACATGAGCACCATGGCATATGCGTACAAAAGCCAAATTATGCACCCAGCTTAGGGGCGTCGGATATGACGCTTGTAAATCTCCTTGTAAATCTCCTTCCAACAACTGCTATAAAGTATTCAGCCCTGTTTCAATCCTTTATATGTTGGAATAATTGTTGACATTTCTCCACTCACAGTAAGCCGCACTTGTGTTTGTATTCAAGAGCCCTAATAAAAACATAATTGACTCTGGGCAATTTGCATCTTGGAGTTTTTGCATTAGAGTTCCTCTAGAGACAGAGTCAAATGCTGCGCGCACATCTATAAGTGGCATGTAGATTTGATGGTGCATGAGTTTTGCATGGGCTTTTATAGCATTAATCACTAAGAGGTTTATTGGAGTGCCCAGGCCAGGTAGAAAACCCGTCTGGAATGGATCACTCAAATCCAGTTTGTCCTATCAGGCATTCAAATTTTGTAGTATTGGGCAGGCAATTATTTTGCCTGGCATATCCAATAGCGCGATAGGCCTACAGTTAGAGGGTGACTGCCTATCGCCCTTTTAAAAAATCGGAATGATAATTGAATGGAGCCATGATGGAGGAACCACTCGTGTGAGTAATATTTGGTTAAAAATTATGTAAAGGATCTTTGCCCATATCACAGGATATTGTGATATCCATTATGCCATTCCTATATCATGCTATATCATACCACTAGGGTTTGCACAGATGAAGATGGCCTCCCAGTCTCTGTGAGCCAGTACCACCCCTCCTAACTTTGTTTGCACCCACCCTGGGCACCTGATTGAGTAGCAGTGGAACAACTACGACAATCACATGCCGACAGGCATGAGCCGGCTTCCTGACCGAAGGCGCTGAACGAAGGCGCCTGTCTTGAGCCTGTCTAGAGTCGGACTAGGTCGTAACACTACTTCTCTTTGCTAAAATGACTGTCTTTTATGCTTGATTAACCTGACCTACACATCGGAAGGATGATAAACGCCACACTTGGTTCCAAGCCATACCCTGGCCACCTCTAGCCAGAGCTTACCCCAACTGTGCCTTGTATCCGGCTGCCTAAAAATCTGACCATTATGCTGTTCTACTGTGTGTTCTATTGTTTTTGATATTACGCATGGTATTGATAGTTTGCATTGCACTGCCAATAGATACCAACCTACTAGCCAATGTGTATCATATTCACAGCCAGTAACCTACTTCTTGACCAACGCTATGGGTAATCTGCCACCGCTTAGCTATATATTTTATGGTTACTCCATCTTTAACATACTATACTGATCCTGTTGCTCGATGTGTACTGTGTGCTGCTATATACTGCATATATCGTTCTCCCAGCAAGTTAGTTCGCCCTGTAATGCCATCCATGTTCGCCTTAGCTGTAGTACTTGAATTTAAATAATTTGACTACATTATTAATATGAATAATGTTATAATTGCGCCTAACATACCAGAGGCCTCCTAAAATCTGGATGTTCCCTCTGCACCACACTAGGCTGTTCCTATTTGTGCCAAATATATCGTATTTACTGCTCACCGAATAACCGGCTCTGTTACCTGTGTGCCCATTACGCCGCACTTGACCATAGTTATGTATAGCAAAACTCACCCACAATACTGTTAATTGTGTTTCATCTCGCCCTGCATGCTCCTTACTCCTCAAGGCTCCCCTTGTATACGCTGTCAGATTTTGCAAAAATGTACGCGTTACACTGCAAATTACATATATTAATTGTGTAGCGTGTTGCCCTGTGCTGCTTCCTCCCTGTATTGTAATTGCATAGCGAGTGTGTAGCCACTCTCCCTGGGCTACTTTTAAACTTGCATAATCTGTATTGATCACGGTTCCGCCCATTCACACTGCCATCACTGTAAAACACACTTAGTGCTGCCGTACATCTACACTACAAACACTGCAATACTTTATTTTGATTGCCCTCTGCTGCTTAGGGCTCCCACCTGGCTTTGTTCACCATGGTAAATTGTAACTCAGGTGTACTAGCCATTGCCCCATGGTAATACTCCTATGTGAACCTTACAGCCTTTGCTAATTCACAAAGTGCCCAATGCTTTACCCTTACGGATACTTACGGATACTAACCATGCTGCCTCTACAATTAGTGCTCATAGTTCTCTTTTGCAGCTCTACCTACCTTTACATGAATAAAATAATACCCGCAACTGGCCGCTCCAACTCAAAATACTACTCTCCCACACTCAGATGACATCCCACCATCTAAATTTCTGCAAGTTAGGGTGTTTACATCGGATAAACAATCATACCCATAACAAAGGAAGAATGCTAGACTGGCTAGCAGACCTTAACTGCAACATTAATATACTCGCCAACACCCCGTGCGCATGGACTGATCATCACCTAATCATGTTTACCATCAACAAGACAGCACCATCTACCACCCAAACTCAACAAGCGCCTGCTATGCTGACGAGAAGTAAACGCAATCTCACATTAGATAACCTATTACCACTACTGAAACCAATTACTCATTCAGGTATTCTGCACTCAGACCCATCAGTCCTAGTAAACATTTACAATGGTACAATCCTCAAGGCTATCAACACCATAGCACACCGAAAACCTCAGAAATCCAAACCTTGTGCTCACATTAACAATGTACACCCCTCAACTTAACACTCCAAGGAAACTAAAAAGATCATCAGAATCCGATTGGAAAAACTCCCCCTCGGAATCCAACAAGGACAATTTCACAGCTGCCTCATTTAATTATAAGACGGCCATTGTCCAGCCAAAAAAGGACAACTTCAATGATCACATTTCCAAAGCCAAGTCCAGTGCGAAATAATTATTTAACATTCTGAAAGAATTTTAATCTCCTGCCCCTGCACCTGATACTTGTGTAAAAGACACCTTATGGTGTTCTAACATACAGGATGCCCCCCACAATAAAATGACCTTACTCCTAAAAACAAAATACCAATTTTTTTAAAAAAAACTCATCGATACTGCCATCCCACAGGACTTGCCCCCACCTCCTATATTGAACATACCTGAATTTAACTTCAAATCTCTCTGTAGTAAAAGAAGTGGAAATTATTATACTAAAACTAAAACTATCTAACTTTCAGGGTGACTCCTGTCCAGCCTCGCTCATCAAGGAGGCAGCCAATGAACTGGCCCCTTTCATTACAACCATTATTAATGCCTCATTCAATTCAAATACCATACCCAACAATCTGAAAGATGCATGGGTACTCCCACTATTTAAAAAAACGTCCCTAGACCCCAACAACCCATCTAACTATAGACCCATTACTACGGTCCCTTTTTTGCTAAAAATTCTGCACCGTGCAGCCTACCTCCAGATACAGCAGCATCTGGGAACAAACAATCTGCTGGGACTGAGACAATCAGGATTTAGACCCAGACATGGGGCAGAGACGGTGCTTATTGACCTGAAGACGCAAATACAGATCTTAAAACATAAGGTTAAATCTGCCATACTCTTACTACTTGACTTATCAGCAGCATTTGATTTAATGAACTATAACATCCTATGTAAACACTTGTCATCTGCTGCTCACTTCTCGGACCAAGCCAACGCTTGGATTGAATCTTTCCTTAGCAACAGGTCTATGAGGGTCTTCAAACCCTCTGCATCTGCCCCACCAAAACCAGTAACTTGTGGGATTCCTGAAGGATCCTGTGTTTCCCCAACTCTCTCTAAGCCTCTTTTTGATATATTTGATTATCTGGGTATTATGTACACTAATTACGCGGATGATACTCAGATACTGATACCTATCACTGGTGACCACACTGTAGACAGTAAGATGCTCAACGATATCTACAGCACCATACAAATCTAGATGGTAAAGCATGGTCTTTGTCTAAATGATGAAAAAAAACGAACTTCTCCTTCTTGGACCTCCTACCAAACTGAGCAAACTAGGAACCTCATTCACTTCTTTTAAAATTGACAGCAATATTTTTAAAGTTGCCAATTAAGTTAAAACCTTAGGTATCTATATCGGCTCAGTGCTCTCACTCATGAGACAAATGAATGCCTTAGCATCTTCCACTGCCTATACATGCAAGCTTATCAGGGCTTGTCGCCCTTACCTGACAACAAATAATTGCATTTCAGTAGCAAGAGCATTAGTCTTATCAAAGCTTGATTACTGCAATGTGCTCTACCTGGGCACATCTCAACAAAACATCAACAAAATGCAAGTTATGCAACATAACGCAGTCAGACCGGCCTGTAAAATTTCTAGGAAACAACACATCACAATAACTAGACAGACCATAAAATGGCTTAATATTAAGCACATAATAGATCTGAAATCACTCTCACTTACTCATAAGTGCCTCTACAAACAGGCACCTACCTACCCAGCCTACACCTTTTCACACCACTCATCGACGCGACCCATCAGAAACGCACATGCGCACTGCGTTTCCATCCCACGTTTTAACCAACAACGCAAGTTAGCTTCCCAGTCCTTGCTGCAAAGAAATGGAATGTACTCCCTATCTCCATAAGAGAGGAACCCTCCTTCCTAAGATTCCGTATGAAGGTTAAAAATGGGTTCCTTGAGCAAGACCTCAACCAACTTGCTATATAATGTAAAACTGCTTATTTTTTATTTTTTTTTATTTTTTATTATTTTTTTTTTTTTTATTGTTGTATTATTATTTTGCATAAAACCGTATACAACGTATAGCACACAAGAAAAACACATTTATACCTTTCATACAACCAATACATAAGCATATAAAAAAGCACTGATATATAAGATGGAGACAAAGTTATCATACCATACAAAAAAAGAAACAGAGAAAGAAATTTCATCTAAAACATCTAAGACGTCAGCATTTTACAAAATTCTTAAAAGATTCCTTCTCAGCCCTAAAATCAAATTACATAGAAGTTATATGCCTTGTTAATATCACTACCCGTTTTTTACCCTATAGGTACCTACACAATTAATTCTTTATTTTTTGCTTCCAATTCCTCCGTTATATTTTGAAGAAATAAATTCAAAGCGAGAGTTAGGGAGATATTAACACCCCACATACAGCGACTCCAGAACAGATTTTTCGACATTTCTAAATCCTCATCAAATCTATCGGTGAGGTATAGAGCTCTTTTCGACCCAAAATGGACACATGTAAAGACGAGGTGCTTAAGAGTTTCTAACATGTCAGTTTCTCCACAAAAACGACATGTAAGGCTAGGTAAAAGTTATCATACCATACAAAAAAAGAAACGGAGAAAGAAATTCCATCTAAAACATCTAAGACGTCAGCATTTTACAAAATTCTTAAAAGATTCCTTCTCAGCCCTAAAATCAAATTACATAGAAGTTATATGCCTTGTTAATATCATTACCCGTTTTTTACCCTATAGGTGCCTACACAATTAATTCTTTATTTTTGGCTTCCAATTCCTCCGTTATATTTTGAAGAAATAAATTCAAAGCGAGAGTTAGGGAGATATTAACACCCCACATACAGCGACTCCAGAACAGATTTTTCGACATTTCTAAATCCTTATCAAATCTATCGGTGAGGTATAGAGCTCTTTTCGACCCAAAATGGACACATGTTAAGACGAGGTGCTTAAGAGTTTCTAACATGTCAGTTTCTCCACAAAAACAACATGTAAGGCTA
Organism: Ambystoma mexicanum; assembly: GCF_040938575.1. Taxonomy (NCBI): domain Eukaryota; kingdom Metazoa; phylum Chordata; class Amphibia; order Caudata; family Ambystomatidae; genus Ambystoma; species Ambystoma mexicanum. Next base: position 1,210,087,855 of record NC_090932.1, read on the forward strand.
GGTAAAATATAATTAAGCACCTTTTCTTTATGTATCCAATAATGAATTCTTTCTAGGGTCGGCATCTGGTTAAGTCTAAAACGCATAAATGTAGTTCTCGCCCTATAACAGGGGAATCTAAGTAAATAAAGGGGGATACATTCCCTTGCATGTACAAATTTAGCATATTCCTTATAGGTTGCATAGGACTCTATTTCCTTGACTGTATCCACCCAATCCGCCTTGAATAACAGTTTCTTAACTAGGCCGGGTCGTTGCACCAAGTCGTCTAAACTAGAGCCTAAAGTATATAACAAAGCATTCATTCTGTCGCTGAATCCCTTAATTGATTGGACTGACCCAGATTTAATCACCCTATTCAACAACTCATACAGGGTATTTATACGAGGATCATTTATTTTTCTAAAAAAGGAAAGCTGTCTCCACAAATATCTGGCTTTGAGTGAGACTAGACATAGTTCGTGCTGGATAATGGCATTGGGGATTGCCATGGAAAGGCCCATTACTTCCTTCCATAATTTCCCCTGAACCACATTTAAATAGGAACTCATATCCTTGGTGCAAATATCCAGACCATATAAAAGAACCGGCTCACATTTAGCAAGGTAGAAACGTCTAATGGGTAGGAGCGAAAATTTACATACTCGAACCCTCAAAAATTTAATTTGAGTCTTTAATTTAGACGCTTTTTCTGCAAGGCTCAATTTCCACCTCTTTAGGCTAGAATTGTTAGAAAAATTATAGCCTAAGTATGTTATGGCCTGCACCTGTTCCACCAGATTGTCCCCCATATTCCAGACATAAGATTTGACAACTCTCTTCTTAGAGATTACAATCGTTCGAGATTTCGATGCATTGGGGGAAAGATTATTCATCATAGCATATTGATAGAAAATATCCATCCTTCTACGAAGACCCCGTGGGGTACGATCAAAAAGAATGAAATCATCCGCAAAGGCCATCCACTCAATAGCCAAACTACCCATCCTAACGGGAGCGATCCTCCACATCGCTGACGTACAGGTTGAAGAGCGTGGGTGCAAGTGAACAGCCCTGCTTAACCCCCACCTCAGTCTCTATGGCATCAGAAAGGGAACCTTCGTAGGATAAGCGCACCCTGACAGAGGTATTTCTATGTAAAAGAGCCAAGAGTTGAACAGTCTTACGTGGAAAATTCATTGCTAACATTTTGGTCCACAGTCTATCTCTAATGACCCCGTCAAAAGCGTTAGAGAGGTCCAAGGATGCCATATAGACTTCGCCATTTTAGTTTGATGGACTGTATCTCTTAAATGAGCCAAAATATTTCCGTTCAGGTCTGTTCCCAAGCCTTCTCTAAAGCCAACCTGAAATTTACTGAAGCAGGCATTCCTTCTAGTAAATTTATTGATGTCCCTTAAAAGTAGGATGCCAAAGACCTTACTAGCTGCATCTAAAAGGGCTATAGGTCTATAATTCTGAGGGTTAAGAACGTCCCCTTTTTTAAATATAGGGACAATAATACTCTGGGCCCAGGTTTTAGGAATAGTATGGTATTTAAAAATATCATCAAATATAGGTTTGAGCAAATCAGCCCATATTCCAGGGGATGTCTTTATGACGAAGGGGGGAATGCCATCTGGGCCTGGTGCTCTAGAAGGTTTAAGTTTATTAATGGCCCATTTGATATCCTCTAAATCCCACCCACAATCTTCCACCACGGGGGGACCTAAATCCAAATCCTGTTCCCTTGTAAAGTAAACAGGTAATGCAAACTTTTGCTTATAGAAGGCACTCCACACTTCTGCTTGGATCGGGCAGTCAAGTTTGTCTTTAATGTAAAACTGCTTAACATTCTTACCGCTACTCAATACCACTTGTAAATATCTGCCTGTAATCTATGTGCCTTATCTATTTCCTTATGTTCTTTGGTTGTATATGCATGCCTGAGTAATATTTAACATCTAAGTATGGCTCCCAGTTGCCCATTAGTAAATATCTGCCTGCAATCTATGTGCCTATCTATGCCTATATGCTTTTGTCTATATATTCATGCCGTGTCATATGTAACATGTACGAATAGCGCTCAGTTGCCCAAGGGCTCGGCTACGCTTTACAAATAAATACAAATACAAATGCTCTGCTGTCCTTGTTCCTGGTTCATGCTTCAACCTCCGCTCCATCATCTGGTCTTATATCCGCATCCTCTCAGCCATTGTTACTGGTGTAAATTGTATTGTATTGTACTTGTCATTTGTATAGCACCAATATTACCATTATTATAGTTTCATTGTACTGTTAGTGGGAACACCCTTGTTGTCCAGAGTGTTGGAGGTCCTGGAGCATGATTATGATGCCTGTGCACATTTGGTCGACAAAGGCTTAGCAGGGATGGCCAGACTCTGATAGAGAAGCAACACATGCATTCAGACATTTAGATGGGTGCTGAGAAGAGTAGGGTGGTGTCAGTGATAGAGAAACGCTATGTGTTCAGTGTGCCCGAAATTATCGTAGGACTGCGCTGCATTCTGCTGTCAGAGGTGTTGAGGTAGGCATAGAATTTATGTGAACTGCATGACTGCATTTTTTTCATAGTTCTTACTGTATACCAATGTGTGTGGTTGGCCATTCCTGCGGCCAGTGTAGTGGAGTATTATACGTACCTTGTCGCCATTGGTGGTCCCTTGATGTAAGCATACTCGCTCAGTTATTTTGGGTGTTTTTCTATTGGTTCTTGCAGTTTGATAAAAACTGTTAGCAGCAACACATTTGTATCCTGCAAAGATTATTGTTACTACTCATGTGGGTGTTTTCGAAAAATGATTGCATCGTGATAACCTTCTCTGTATTCAAGCTTCATGCCATATAACTGAGACATATTGGGCCTGATTCACAGTGCATTTTCCTATGGTATTGCACCATTTTAAAACGCTTCTGTGAATCAGTCCTATGTGGGCCTCATTATGCATGTGCCGTTCTGGAATCAATGGGGCCAGTAAACCTACCGGCACTGTTGTTTCCTGACCAGCACACTACTACTATGCGGGTGGGTGCCGTCCCGCCCACCAGCATGAGACCTGGCGGGCGGAACGGCTCCCGCCTGCGTAGTTTCATGGAAGCACCAGTGCTTCCCTAGTCCCCATTCCAATGGAGTCTTATCGGATTCCATGGGAATGGGGACTTGCAGAATTACCAGGGCCTGACTTTCTGGCCACAGGGGTCAGAATACCCCAGTGTTACCCGGAAAACAGGTGCCGGTAAAATCGACAAATCCGGCTGCAACCTGCCAGTTTTACTGGCACGGTTACCGTCAGGCTTGTGATGAGGCCCACTGTCTTTGAGTATGGCTTACTCCTCATCTTCCTGCTTTAAGGTTAACCCTCCTAGATCTTCAAATGATCCTGACTCCTGCCCAGTGCGCAGCCACACAGGTGTGTGAGGAAATTTGTTAGCCTGTATTTTAGGAACTGCTTACAAAAGCACTTTCCACCACATCAAAATGTTAGCGATACACCATTCTACTATACAGATTCTTGTGCATTGACTATACTATGCAAAAAGTCATTGCAACATTCTCTTACATGGAATAGACAAAAATCTGCTAGAGCACATCCAATGTAAATACTTTCGAACTGAAGGTGACTTAGAAAATGGTTCCATGTGTTAATATTGCAGCAAAAATGGCAGTTCACACAACAAATCGTGGCAAAAAGGCTGTGTTTTTTTCCGCAGCAATCCATGTAAAGGATGCGGGGGACATCCCACAACCCCCGCTCCCCTTAAATGGTATAATGAGGTACACCTTTATTGGGTCAAACCACAGCATTTTTGCCGTGATTTTTTGTAAAGGCAGTATTTTTGCCACAATTTTATTACTGCATACCTTAGAAAATTCTGTACCTTATTGAAAACATCATTGAAAACCTCATAAACACCAACGTCCTAATAAAGACATACAAAAAAGAAATAGCTACGTTTCAAAACACATCTGCTGAATTACCAGACCAAATACGTGTCTGTTGCCACAGAAGGTGTGTAAAAAGAGCACAAAAACAGTAGATGTGGCCTACAAAATAGAAGGCATTGAACAATCCCATTGGTTCCAATTAGCTTTATATCTAACAGCAGAAGCTAAATACAAAACAACTACCCCTAAAGAGTGTGCAAGTACTGCAACACAAAGCTTGACAATGACCAAATGCCATCACGTGCTATAACTACATCTTTCCACTTCTGAAATCTCTCCAACAGCTTAACTTGTACAAGAGCCTTATAATATAAACAGTGTACCCATTTCAAGCTTTAATACGCCTTCAACCGAAATCAGCCAAATTACTTCTACCCGGGTTGCTAAAGAACATATGTGGTAGTATATTTACCATTAGATCCCAAATAACATATACAAACTCTATGGGCTTCATTACGAGTTTGGAGGTAGCCATGGTGATATTAGCACCATGACTGCCCCCAAAGTCGTGTCTGCGTCCAGGTAGTCGGAATGGGGACCCGGTAAGTCCCCATTCTGAAAACCATTCCCCATTCGCATTCGAGCCCCCAAACGACTCAATAGAAATGGGGAAGGAGCTAATAACGTGTTCGCAAATACCGGGCCCGTTATTAGCTCCCTGGTCCCATAGAGGCTCCCGCTAAGAGCAGCTGGTAAAACCAGCCGGCCTTAGTGGGACCCGCTAAGGGACCTCGGAATGCGGCGGTAGGGGGTTAACGGCACCGGCATCCATACCGGTGCCATTAACCCCTTACCACCAGCCTCATAATGAGGCCCTATGAGTACAACGGCCAATAGATCAATCTTTGATTGTACTAGTTAATGGTGTGCCAACATAAGACAAAAAATGATGGCAACAACTAGCCAATATAAACAAAGTTAGACAAGCCCTACAAAATCTAAAAGCAAACAATGAATACTACAAAGATATAAACATAGAGGAAATCTTAAGAGAAACCACGCAAATAATAATGAGTGCATTATAATATCGCTCTTTACAAATGTATTCTGAAGACCCCATATTCAGACAAAAAGTCAAATACATTTTCCACCCCCTATTCGAAAGTGAACTAGAAACTCTATGTTATGGAGTTTCACCCACATTAAAAACAAGGTTTAACTTTTTAAACATATCCGATACCCAACTGTTTCAAAAACATAAAAGACCAAGATGAAGTTTTGCAGTCAAGTATCACAAATCTCTTTGAAAACATGCGTGGTACAAACAAATACTGGTTTTAACGTCATGCTGATGTGCGTTTTATGCTGAGGAACCTAGGCCCACCCCCATGGTTTGTTACTTTAAGTTGTGCAGAGCATACATGGGATGACTTGCATGAATTCTTTCACACTGAAAACCAAAATAAAGTCAGAATATATATAAAAACACCAGGAGAACTCTGTTCTCTTTACCCTGCCAATGTATCAAGGTACTTTCACCATCGCAATAAAACTACCTCACTTCTTTTGGAGAAAAGAATATCAATCCAAAGGAGCACCACAAATCCACATTCTTTTGTGGATAAAATATGCTCCAAAATTTGGCCATGATAGTGATGCCACTGTTTTACAGTTTATTGAAAAATGCATTACCTGAGAAATCCATTCAGAAACCACAGGTAGTGACCTACATACACAAGTGTTATGCTTCCAAAAACATAAATGTGGCAAAAACTGCCGACATAAATATGACAACAAAGGGACATAATATACCAAATGTTGCATTAGCTTCCCTTGACCAGTTTGAAAAAAGGACAAGTAAATAGCTTGATGCCCCGTAAAAATACATAGAACATTAAAAGGGACGAAGCTTCCAAGTCGATCAATGATTACAATCCAATCATTGCCCTCTTGTGGAATGCAAACATAGACATACAATACATTGCAGACAATGTCACTGCAGTTGCAAGATATGCCACAATCTATCTCACCAAAGCTGAGAAAACAGAGATAAAAGACCTCTGGGATGACATATCATCTGACAAAACACTATCACAGAAATTGTACAGCTTCAGTATAAAATGCTCTCCAATAGAGGATCTGGGAGCTACAAAGCTGCAGATCGTTTAACAGGTACAGCCTTGAATGGCAAATCTGAGCACATTGTCTGGCTGTACCTTCGACCAGCTTCATCCAAAAAAGAGTACTAAAATTCTACCAAGAGATAGAAAACATAGCCACAAATGATCTGAACAGCACATTTTAGAAATCAATTTAATAGACACAGACTACCCAAACAGAAGCACTGCTTTGGAAAACATGTGCCTGTATGACATTGCCCAAAACTACACCTACAGAAACCATGTCACACCAAATGAGACAACTGAGAAATATCCAACCTCAACTTGTGAAGGAAGCCTAGTGAAACCCATCAAACCCAGTCTCATTAATCATATAAAGTTATCATTTAAATATCCACACTATAGAGACCTGTATTACATGTCCCTACTCCAACTTTGTAAACCTTGGAAAAAAGAAAAATACTTATTAGGTGACTATGACTCATTTGAAGCTGCATTCAAAGCAATTGAAAGCAGTGTAACAAATGACAATTTCAAACAATCCAAACACATGTTGGACAATGGGCCTCATTACAAGGTTGGAGGTAACCATGGCGCTATTTGCCCATTCTTGCTCCTTTGGTTTCCAGTACCTCTGTATTGTTAAATTTCATTAAGAGGTAGGAACGAAATGTTGTGGGACGCGGGTATGCCTTTATATATTTAGGAACAGATTTACGATTCAGATGGTAATGCCAGTAATAACCACTATGTACACGAGTGAATAACTCCAGTATGTGGATTTCTCTGTAATACATTGCTAGTTTCTTTTTAAGCCAACATTTTACTTGAACTAGGGATTTGGTCATGGGAAATTGCACATAATCATGTAAACATTTCTCATGCATACATTTTATAATGCCAAGCGTGCCTACATATGAGGATCTATCAAGTTTCAAGAATGCTTGGATGTGGGAAACAAAAATGGTGTCATTCGATAACTTAGTCAAATGCTCATAGCTCAAAACTGATCTACTGATGTATTCTGCCTTTATACACTTGATGTCAAATTCTAAATATATATATTCAACAGATATGCTTGTGGGAAGACGCATACATTTGCGAAGTAGCAGTGCCTATAACTTTACAAGGCAAGATAGATTTTTATGTCCCCATATCTCAATAGAGTATAGAAGGATAGATCTGATTTTTTCCATGTACAACAGTAGTATCTCGTGGGCAGAGTAACTGGCATTCCTGGCTATAAAAGCATTAATCATGTTAGCTAATGCCAGGCACCTTGTTTTAGTTAATAACCAATGCTTTCCCCAGGTTAATGTATTATCAAATACAATTACCAAATACTTGTAGCTACACACTTGCTCAAGGGGTACCCCATTCAGGGTCCACACATATCGTTTAGAAAGAGATTTTACTGGAAAAAAAAAACATTGTTTTACTCTTACTGATGTTTATCTTAATCCCCTTATCATCAGAATACACAGTTAGAGCATCCAGCATTTTCTGAAGTCCAGCTGGAGTATAATCCAACAAAATAAGGTAGTCAACGTAGGCCATCCAAGGATGACTGGGCAACTTTTGCTGGATATGTACAGATGTTCTTAATGGCCTGATCCATGTCTGCCAAGTATAGGTTAAACAGGGTTGCTGCCACCATGCACCTCTGTTTAAGTCCACAAGTTAGTATGCTAGCAGACAGCTTCCCCTTTGCATCCAAGCATTTCCGCAAAGAGGTATTTGAATACAACAGCATTAACATTTTGAGAAGCCTTTTAGGTATGTTCCAAGTGCTAAGCTTGCACCATATCGATTTCTGAGCACAGAGACAAATGCAGCTGAAAAATTGATTAACGCAGAATGAACATTCAACTTCCTACTTTGCCGTGCATATCAATTGCAGAGGTCAATATTATTAGGTTATGAGTAGTGTTCGAGTGTTGCCTAAATCCAATCTGGTTTACTAGCAAGATGCTTTTTGTGGTAATCCACTCATTAGGTTCTAACAATAATACTCGAGCAAAGATTTTCGATAGAATATCGAGCATCACCAACATTCTGAAGTTCTTCGGGTCATTCCATGCTCCATTTTTATGCAATGTCATTTTTATGCAATGTCAGAATGTGACTCACACACCATGATTTTGGTGTTCTGCCTTCTAAACCAATTTGAACAAATAGTAAATGCAAGGCAGCAGCCCACAGCTCTGGTTCAAATTTCAACAATTGGTTACAAGCAATGTCAGGACCTGCTGGAGTTTTTAAGCTGTTCTATTATTACACGTTTCCTGCAAAGCGATAATCTGAAAGTGATCTAGTTCAGATAATAAACCATCCTCATCAAACAGGTGGCTGTGACCTCTGGTGTTCCAGGATAACATTAAGTTATCTCAGCATTGGCCCATCGAAAAATGCTGCTTAAATGCAACAGGCAACCACTGCCAATACCCTTGTTCAGTAACTTCTCTTACTGATCCCTCTTGATCATGCTGTGCAGCCGGTTTGCACAGTGATGAGAGAGTATATCTTGCGCATGCATATTGTGTAGCAATTCCCTTTGATCTGTACCTCAGGATAGCTGACCAGTAGGAGTTGTATGCACATTCAGTTGTCTACTCCCTATATTGGACAATTATCTAAGGGCTGTACTTTTTAGCAACTGACCACCGCTCGCATGAGATGTGGCTGTCAGGCACATGGTCTGTGATTGTTTCTTCTCTGTAGTTCCTAATTGAGACGGTGCAGGACATACTTTGATCTTTGGTAGTAGTACTATACTACTAGCATAACCTAAACGTAATATGTCTTCTTCGAAGCTCATTGTGTAATTTAAAATTGTTTCAAATCTAAAGCATGTTTTTGATATATAGACTCCCACAAGCTCCACTTGATCAACCAGCACAATATCTCTCGTGTTGATCGATCTCAGAGAAACAATCAAGTGCTAAATATTCAGTGCAGCTGATCTATTTAAAAGAGTGGGATGATGTTCTACAAAACCCTGTTTTAATTGTAGCCCTTTCTCAGATTTTATAGCTGAAACAGAGTCTTGAATAACAGCACAAAGATTCCCAACAGTCATAAGCGCTGCGCTGTTGCCAGTATTAATGAGCCATAATTTAGGCAACGTACTTTGAGTCCGAGATTCTGCCAAGGGAGTACCACGCATGCCACTGTATGTTGAGCTTTACCTATCTCAGATGTATCATATGTGGATAATGGCATGGAATTTATTGTTGGTGCTATATTAATGATAATGTCCTTGGCCCCAATTTCGGATCTCTCAATAGCTGCTTCTTCTACTGATTTATGGACTTGAGTAATATCTATCACAACCTGCTTACCTATTTCTGTGTGAAAAACATCCTTTCTTACAAGCTTTTTATGTTTACTCAACATACATTTATTGCTATACATAAAAACATGATTTATCGAAGTATACCCATGTTTTTGATGATAAATTACCACCTTTCTTGTTACCATACTTCACACATTTTAGAAATGTACTTTTTGGTGGAGGGGATTCACCAACTACACCACCAGTGGGCAAAGGAACACTATTGACAGGAGGCATGCTACTGCCGCGGTCACATACAGTTTTACAACCGCTGTTCACGTTTTTGTACAGCAATGCCTTAATGTCCAGTTTAACTTCTAGGCATTCACATTTTACAATTAACACTGTAAGAAGATTCTCGAAGGCATTGAACATTTCATTAGAAGTCATACTATTATCTTCAATATTGATGTCAATGCTTTTACTAGGGTCACACACTACGCTTGTCAAACCATCATCACTACTATTTTTTATTTTTAAAAACTATACCAGTGGCTGACCCATCCTCAGCCTTCACCTTTGTTAGTCATAGGGAATACTAGGTGTGGTGCCTCTGGCTAGATCACTGTTAGAGGGGAAGGGGAACACTATTGAAGTAAGTGGGTCCTCAGCAATTGGCAATATTTTTAAATGTATTGATGTTGATATAGGTGTAGTGTTTACATTAAAAAAGGATGATGGCGTGTTACTGCCTAAAAACTCTACATCACACTCTTCCAACTCCCTACTAGGAAGATCGATTGGTGAAGATATCTGAGGACCACTATGGGCATTGTTATGGACCATTACCTGAATGCCACTTAATATGGTCTCCGGTACAACACTTAACCCAACGCATACTGCAGTCTCGCTGCACAAGCCAGGCTTGGACCACGTATTAAGCCCTTCGCCATCAGGCATCGCTATCCCCAAACTTACACTACGTTAATACTCGATGAGATTACTAGCACTCAGACCAAGCATTTCACTCGATTCAGTCAGTTGTTTAACCTCCCGACAAAACACATTGGGCCTCATTCCGAGTAGGACGGTAAGGGATACCGGGCACCAGTAAGGAGATTGGTGCCGGTAATCCCTTACCGCCCTGCTACGAGGTCCCCTAGCGGGTCCCTTTCTTAACACCTGGTCTGACCAGGTGTTAAGTACGGGACCTGTTAAGGGACCTGGGTGCAAATAACGGGCTTGGCATACGCCGGCCCATTAGTTGTGCCCTCCGCATTCCTTTTGAGCCCTATAGGGGCTCAAATGGGAATGGGGAATGGTTTGGTGAATGGGGACTTACCGGTCCCATCAAGGTCTGACTAGACCGGTAAGTCCCCATCGCACCAAACCGGACATGGTACAGTTATTGGTGGCAGTCATGGTGCAAATAGCGCCATGACTACCACCAACCTCGGAATGAGGCCCATTGTCTAGAAGTTTCAGACTGACACACCCAAGTTCTCTTGTGAGATCGATAACCAGCTCTTTAACCAAACAACTAGAGCTGGTCACGACTCCTGCTCCCACGCCACCATCAGGGCCGGTCATTGGGCTCACGTTAAGGTGGGGCTGTACTTTGGGAAAATAGGTAGTTGATTGTCTGCACGCAATATTTTGTGATTTGGGTTTTCAAATTATCGTTGGAACACGTTATGCGTCTTCCATGTAAGACCATTTGTGAGTCATGGTTTTGTTCCTCATATTGATCCTCCAAACTGTGAAACATTTTTGCGAATATTTCACTGCTGAAAATTACATAGATATTATTTCCGGTGCAATGGGTAAGAGGAAAAGTTAAAAAACAAACATAATAATTTACATTAAAACACTCTAATACACAGAGAACACTATTACATCAACGTAAAAGTGAAATTCTGTCTGCATACAGCGATGAAGATTAAAAAACTAAAATTCTAGAGTTACAATGCTTGGCTAGGTTTAACAACCCTTGTTAACGAGGCATACAAATCATGCAATGAGTCCTCACAAGCTATGAAATAGACATACCACTAGTGCTCTAAACAAGACATAATAATAGCATGAAACACAAAACACAAATCACAACATCACAATGATCACCACTACTCACTACAATACGATAAAACACACACACTGCTATGGCTGGACAATGTCAGGTGCCAATAGAGTCTCCCACACACCACTCACCGCACAACCAAACAGCACAATAGCGACTTGGAAAAGCGACTTTGCTAAAAGCGCGTGCAAAAGTGCGTGGTTGTCCTCCTTTATGACTACTTCAGGGTAATGGGTGGCAGGACTGCCCAGACACATATCAGGCTGAAAGAGGAGAATGCTTGTCTGCCATCCAGGGATCCAAAGGTCCAGCATTTCCCACAACCACAACAGCTACTTGGAAAAGCAACTACATTAGCACTACAGAAAGTCAATCTAGTTAGAATACACAAACAGGTATCTAACTACTTGAAAAACACCCTTTATTCCAAAACCAACTTGGATGGCCCTTTTTTTCTGATCATGCATCTAACCTCACAGTGTCTTCTCTACCAATATTCCTTGGTTCCTCTCATTGTACCAACATTAGTAAGTTTACTCACTAAAACTTCATTTTTTTCTTTCACCTGTTGCAGATTCTTACATTCAGAAAGATTTGCAATCACTTCAAACAGGTTAAACTTTTGAAGGATATCAGGCACTACCATGTTGTTCAAAACACTTTTTGCAGGAATAATTGTTTGATTATAAAACCCAACACAGGGGGTAATTCATAGAATTTGGCGCTCAATTGGCGCATGCGGCTGGCGCACAGTGTGCGCGTGCGGCAGTCTGCGCCAGCCACGTGCGCCAAAACCCATTTCAGCGCACATCGTATTAATGGATTTTAACATCCAAAACCAGCCATGGCGCAGAGTGGCGCAGCGACCCTGCAGCAGCGCCAGTTACGCCCCCAACCCCACCCCGTGTGCCATGAACAGCGCACAAATCCAGTACATGGCGCAAAGGCCAGTGGACCAGCATACAGCCCCCCACCCACGAAAATGCATGGAAAACTCCCTGCGCACCCCTCAGAATACACGTACCCCTCTCGCGCTAGCAAAATCACATGTAAAACTCCACCCTGTGGTGTGGGCAGCCAGTGGGGCATGCACTGGGGTGATGGGCTGCCTGTGGGGAATGTTGAGGGTGGATGGGCTGCACGCGTGTATTCCTGGGGTGAGCAGGGAGTTTCACACGCGATTTCGCTGGTCGAGCAGGTTGCGTGTATTTCTGGGGGTGCACAGGGAGTTTCACAGGTGATTTCGCTGGGCGAGCGGGGTATGTGTATTTCTGGGGGTGCGTGGGGAGTTTCACACGTGATTTCGCTGGGCGAGTGGGGTACGTGTATTTCTGGGGGTGTGCGGGGAGTTTCACACGCGATTTCGCTGGGCGAGCGGGGTACGTGTATTCCGAGGGGTGTGTGGGGAGTTTCATACGCGATTTCACTGGGTGAGCGGGGTACATGTATTTCTGGGGGTGTGCGGTGAGTTTCACACGTGATTTCGATGGGCGAGCGGGGTACGTGTATTCTGAGGGGTGCGCCGGGAGTTTCACACGCGATTTCACTGGGTGAGCGGGGTACGTGTATTTCTGGGTATGCGCGGGGAGTTTCACATGCGGTTTTGCTGGGCGAGCACAGTACGTGTGTTGTGAGGGGTGGGCGGGGAGTTTCACACGCAATTTTGCTGAGCGAGCGGGGTATGTGTATTTCTGGGGGTGCGCGGGGAGTTTCACACGTGATTTCGCTGGGCGATCAGGGTACGTGTATTCTGAGAGGTGCGTGGGGAGTTTCACACGTGATTTCGCTGGGCGAGCAGGGTATGTGTATTTCTGGGGCTGAGCGGGGAGTTTCACACGCGATTTCGCTGGGCGAGCAGGGTACGTGTATTCTGGGGGTGCGTGGGGAGTTTCAGATGCGGTTTGGCTGGGCGAGTGGGGTACGTGTATTTCTGGGGGTGCGCGGGGAGTTCCACACATGATTTCTCTAGCGCGAGAGGGGTACATGTATTCTGAGGGGTGCGTGGGGAGTTTCACATGCAAAAAGGCAGTGTGAGTCCTCCCAGGTGTGCCCTCTCCCCCCTCCCCAGTGCCTGCAGGCAGCCCACACCACAGGGGACTACCCTGTACCCCTGGCTATGCCCCGCAGGCAGCCCATCCACCCTGGCCATGCCCCGCAGGTAGCCCATCCACCCAGGGCATGCCCCCCAGCCAGCCCACATGTCAACATGCACTAGTGAGCACCGACTCATGTCCCCCTGCACCCCCACCCACCAGTGACGGGCACCTGCCAGCAGGCCCCGACTCATGTCCCTCTGCACCCCCACCCGCCCAGCAGTGACGGGCACCTGCCAGCAGGCCCCGACTCATGTCCCCCTGTACCCTCACCCACCCAGCAGTGACGGACATCTGCCAGCAGGCCACGACTCATGTCCCCCTGCACCCCCACCCACCCAGCAGTGACAGGCACCTGCCAGCAGGCCCCAACTCATGTCCCCCTGTATCCCCACCCACCCAGCAGTGATGGGCACCTGCCAGCAGGCCCCAACTCATGTCCCCCTGCACCCCCACCCACCCAGCAGTGATGGGCACCTGCCAGCAGGCCCCGACTCATGCCCCCCCCAACACGTCATCATGATCCACAATCATGAGCCTTATGGCCACCCAAATCCCACCGCACGCCACCCCTGCCCAAAGACCCAACCAAGTATTCCATCCACCCCACATTGAAATGCCCATTACATGATGCAACCCAAATGACAAGTATGTACATCAATAAATAATTTTTTTATAAATAAACAAATAAAAAAAAAAAAATAAAAAAAAAAAATAAAAAGTATGTACATCAAGAAACAAAAGGGAATAAAGGTGCACACTCTCAGTTCTGTAGTTTAAAGAGTTACCGGTTTTAAGATCAAAGGTTAAAGATTTCTAGGTGCGGGGGAGGAAAAGCGGACAGATTCTCTCGAGCTTCCCCCATTCTATGAATAGAAACATTAGTCCGTCATTTATCTCTATGCATCTCGAGCTACATGTACAGATCAACGTGTGCAGGAGGGTCCCCCGTTCCATTTGGAGCGTCCCCTGCCTAACAACGGTCTCCATCCACGCACAAGTACTCTCGGCCTGGAAGTGTGACACACAGCAGAGATCTGCTTCGCGCAGAACGAAGATCACTACACACGATCGCGCATTGCTGCCATACCTGTAAGTCCTATCATTCACACACTGTATGTGGCTATTGTTGTAACCTTTTCTAAGGCTCATCTCCACTTACCCATAGCTCCTCTCAATTTTCAGATTTAAGGATTGAGTTACAACCAGCACTTATTAGTGCTTTCACGTTGTCCTCAGGACTAAGTTTACTGGATTCCACCGTTCCCTGCCAAAAACTCACCTCGCCAGGGTGAGTCCTCACTTCTCTTTTTACCTCACTGAGTCTGTGCTTAGTTTGTTGCCGTTCCGTGCCATTTTGCACACCATTGATTACCTACATTGTTCATTGCAGGACCTGGGACTCCTGTTGAAATTTTGAATCATTAATTGAACCCCAACTGCCCAGTGGCATCACTAAACGCAATAGGACCAAGGATCCCCCCATTGATGGTGAGCGAATGCTTAGCCCACATGATTTAGATTTAATTATACACTGGTCATCCCATTTAACCTCTCCATTTATGACTTTTTTTAAACTGATCACGGTAGCCACTTTTAGGTTGGGTTGCTTGTGGCTTTGGATAATAACCATAAATGTCTTAATGTAAACTGATTAAGGTTTCCATGTGATTGGAGATAGACTGTGATACACAGCCTAATGTTAAAATGCGACTGTGCAAATGTACACTAAATACAGACTGTGGTACTGACTTTGGAGCTAAATAATCCTGTTTTTGTTTCCTCATACTTTCTCTACATTTTTTACATTCTAGTTCTTTTGTATGATCTATGGCTCATGAAGAAGAGAATTGACATCTCGAAACACGTCAGCCGTCTACAATGAACTGAACCTTCTCTGTCATTTGCTTTTGGAATAAATAACACTTGTTCTAATATTTAAACAACTTACTGTATTATTACAAAGGGCTAAACCTGCTTTCTAATTTGAACCATGAACAAACTTCTTTGAACTAATGTTTAGGCATCTTGTTGACGCAATTTAAAGGTGTGCAGGGGACGAGAGGGTTCAAGTATGTACATCAACACGTGTCTGTCACACACACAATGGGTGCCAGTGTATGTGAAACCCACATCGTGACATGCATGAAACCAATGAGAGAATACCACACATTGAAGTATTAAACAAAAATGTATTGAACACAAAATGAAGGGAATTAAATGAATACACACAATAATGGAAATAAGAAATAAAATGCAGCATGTCCCAAAATGAAAAAAAAATATATGAAATCAGAATCCAAATAAATCCAAATGAAAATGTGTCCAAAGTCTCTGTCCAACAAAGCAAATCCAAAGTGAAAGAAATAAGTAAAATCCATTGCTCCATGGTGAAATAAAAAAAAAGAAATGATGATAAATCCACAGTTCAACTATATACAAATACCAAATCCAGGGTCCTTGAGCCCAACTATTGAAATGAAACCTACAAAAAAGACTACCTAATAAAGAACTATCTACAAGAATGTGGGGCACAGTCCAAGCGCCCCAAATGAAAGAATAACATAAATGAAACCTAACACTTACTAACTATATACAATGGCAGCAGGCAAGTCGTACGGCTCACTAGTTGATTTCCTGGGCCAGGGCATCATCGAACTCCTGTTCAACGTCCTGGAGATCGGGCCTGTTCCCTGGCCCCGAGGTCTTGCAGGGATAGCGCCATGTCCACCTCCAACTCCCTGCGAATTCCCTCGAGGCACTCAGCCCTCCTCTGCTTCCTGTGCATGGAGTTCTCCACCCTGACCATTGTGAGCCGTGCCTCCTCCGCCCGCCGCCGCTACGCATCTATCCGCTGGCCCAACCACTGCCACACGGAAGACACTCCCATTCCAGGGTCTTCCTGCCCTCCGGCTGATGCCTGCCCCTCTGATGTTGATGGCCCCGAGCCATGATGCCTTCCACGTTGAGCCTGCCGCTGCCTCTGACGCAACTGCCTCTGCCAGCATGACGGCATCCAGGCTGATGGAAGCCACTGGCGCCGTCATGCATGTGCCCTCCCCGATGCTGCCGGCACACCCTCCAACTGCTGGGGTCCAGTTGCTGGGGTGTCCACCCCTGCTGGACCTCCGACTCCCGACTGTGGCAGGGATGGGATCTCCACCGAGCTGGCTGCGTTGGTCAGGGAAGGTCCACAGGGGGCCCTGGTGGCATCTGGGCTGGAAGACGGCATGGAGAATGACTGGCGCATAGTCTCCACAGAGGAGGAGAGGGCCGCCAGAGTGCCTGACACATGTACGAAACCCCCGACCAAGGCCCCTCCCAACTGGGCCACGTTGGCACGCAGCTCTTCGTGATGACGTGCGTGCTCCCCCCAGGAAGCATGCACGTCATCACGAAAGTCACGAGTTCGCACCGCGACACCAATCAGGATGGTCTCCATACGGTCGCAGGTCCCCTTGTACGCAGTTAGAGGAGTGTCGGATGACGTGGACCTCCCCCCTACCTTTGGACGGGCCTGGCATGGGGCATCCCTGCTGGTGCATGGTGATGCAGTCACAGTGTCAGAGACAGTGACATGCACAGGCCCCTCCACAGTGACCTGTGCTGCATCCTGCCCCTGCCCCCTGAACTGCACCACTTGCACCAGTGGTACCAACCCCCACCAGGCCCCATGTGCGGCTCAGTAGCGGACTCCTCCTCCTCTGTGGAAACCACCAACCTGGATGGCTCCACACCGTCTTCCGCCATTGCAAGCCCCTGTGGGGGCTCACCCACCCATTCCGCTGCAGCCGTAGTGGCAGACGCTGCACCAGTCCCCTCGCTCCCGGATGATGGTAATTCCTGGGAGGGTGACTGGGCCTTGCGTCGCTGACCGATGGAGGCATCCCCGCCGCTTTGCTCCACAGCGTCGTCTCCGTCCTCTTCTTCACTCGCCGCTGTGTAGAGGGAGACATAGAACACAAGCATCAGGGTACTGTACAATAGTCCCCTAGACAGGAAGCAATAGCACATGAGTGGCACTGTCAAATGTCACTTCCATCATGTACCTCCACAACACATGGGTCAAAGAACATTTGCATTCATGTCAAAAGAACTGTTGAAACATACGATGGTGGTTCGAAACTCACATGCATCATGGCTCATACTGATCACATGCACACACATCACCGTAGTTTCATCCATCTGGCCTCGTACACCCCGGACACAGTGGAGACAAGGGTGACTAGGCTGCCTCAGTGAATCACAACATAGTCACGGACATGTGTCATGCATCCATGGCGTTTACAAGTCACGCACACGCTACTCAGACTCACAGACATGTACACCATACATGTCCTTGACAACAGCACCCATCTCTCACACCACATCCATGTCCAACAACAGAGACAGGCATGCATTCATGTGTGCATTCCGCATGTTGCCCTGCATGTAGTATTGAAACACATGCACCATCCCTGTGGTTCAAGCATGACTGGTCTCACATGCAGCACCATGATGTCCCTTCACACACACATCCATACGTTGCCAATGTCACACATGCAGGCAAGTAGCTGACTACCAGCACACTGCAACATGCCCTGTTTCACACAGCAATGCATGGCCACTTACCGCTCGACTCCAGATGGGCCTGCATCCTGAGAATCTGGTGGCGAAGCACTGGGCGAATGCGCTCCAGGTCCCTCATCTGCTGGTTTATAAGCTGGCCCCGGCACCCCACTGCATCCTCTGCCTCTAAGAGGTGCCGGGCCTTCTTGAGGGTCCTGGACTTGTAGTCCTCCCAGCGCTTCTGGACGTGTTTCAGGTCGCGTGGTGCCAACCCCTCCGCGTTGATGGCACCCACTATGTCCGTCCAGATCCTCCTCTGTCCTTCCTTGTCGGCGCACAATGGTGTGAAAGGGCATCATACTGCCCCAGGACTCGCTCCACCAGGATGCCAACTTCTTCGGAAGTGAAGCTGGGAGAACTCTGCCTCTCTGGCTGGGGGTTGCCACTGGTGCCGGAAGGTGTTGTCTCGGACATGGCAACCCCCGAGGCAGGTCTGGGTGGGCAACTGGGTCCTGGGGCTGGGCTATGGAGTGATGGAACACCAGTCGGGAGTCTTATGTTCCAGCAGGGGTGGTCACTGCGACTGGACCCCTGCAGATGGCAGATGTGCAGGCACCAAAAGTCAGGGCAGGGTGGCAGCAGGCAGGCAGGCAGCAGCAGATATCTCGTTGGAGGCTGCTCGGGGCTCTGGGGTGCAGGAAAATGGCCTTCTGGCCAGGAGCGTGGTCTTCCATGTGTTGTCGCGTGGCCAGCTTGATACAGAGTGATTTGGCACGTGAAAAAACTGCACGTCAGCATGTAATTCGAGGAAAGACCCTTAGTGCGTAAGCGCGTCTGAGACGTTACGTGCGCGGGTGTTCCCCTCGTGACGGGTGCATAGTGAATCAGCACATGTAAAAAAGACACGTCCGCGTGTGAATGCGTGTGATCTGAGGAAAGGGCCTAAGCGCGTAAGAGAAGTGATGCGTGCGTGTGTCCCTCAGCATGGGTTAAAGGTGAGCGGGTCCCGGCAGTTCGCTGAACGTGCCTTTCGTGGAGACCGACGTGTGTGTTGCTACTTCGTATTGTTTCGCGTTCCATCACAACTTCACAGCGGATCAAGGACCTATCTATTCTTTTGGTGGGGGTATTGGCTACGCATGTTTTTCATTATCACGCTAGTCTGACGGTGACTCCCGCACGCTATTTTTCCCACTGTGGGTGCCCCTGTGTATCGCATACCCGTTTTCGAGGTCATAGTAGCCTGCGTGCCACATGTGTACGTGTTTTTCGTGTCCCTGGGTGCCACCACGTACTGCGGGAGGTTAATTCCAGACACGTGGGCTACCGGGGGTTGCATGCACAGTTTTACAGCGGTTTTGGGGTGCCTGAGCGTTGCGTGACCCGTCACTTAATCACCAGGGTCACATACAGCCTTGCAGGTGCAGGGGTGCTGTTAACATCTTGTATCCCACCCCCTTCACCCCAATTGCCCATGACAATTGTCGTGTACACCTCCCATTGGCACTACTCCATCTGTGCCTTCCCTACTCCATCTGTGCCATGGTTGGGAGGCCACGTAAGGTGAGGGGTGCCTCAGCTGGGCGTACTCCACGTGGTGGGCATGGTCAGGGATGTGGCCGGGGTGACCAGGGAGTAGGGTGACTGCAGGGTATCCAGGGTGGCTGCAGAGGGGGAAGAGGCTGGGGTGCGCCAGCTTGGCACAATGTTGTGCCACATGTTGGTGCAGTCATGCCACCACCCCCTGCAGCTCCAGGAGATGCAGTTCTCGCATCTGACACTGGTGCCCATGTGACCCGGCAGTCTGTTTCATCGACTGCCACAGGCCCAAGGGTAGTGGTAGCTGCAGGTGCAGCTGTGAACACCACCACCCAGGCTCAGGGTCTGCCAGCGCATGCTGCGTTGGCACTTGAAGAGTCCATGGAAGAATTCCAGGTGGTCAGGAGGCACACCGTAGGTGCACGTAGGGCTGCCCTGACCGAGGCACGTGTCCCTGGGGCAGCCATGTCATCTGCTGCCCGACCAGCCGGGTGTTGGCAAGTGCAGGGGCAGATGCAGCCGACACGACCCCGGTCGTGAGTCTACCAACCAGGACAGTCCTGGTCAATGACCCTGGCACAGCAGATGTTGCTGCAGAGGGTCCATTCCAGGGCACCCAGCAGCCACTGACGCAAGTCAGGGGTTCACTCCATGTTCCACCTGCCACTCCCTCGGCTCATTCCACCAGCGCCACTGCCCATACTGATCAGGGTGGCATTTGCCAGTCAGGGTCCGGACCAGTGTCCAAGAGGAGGAAGGTTGCACCAGCAATAGAGGCTGGGACCCCAGACACAGCTACGGCCTCCAGCACGTCGAGGAAGAAGCCTTTCTGCAAGCAGGAACTGGACTTACTCGTGGACTACGTGCAGGAACACAACTGTGACATGCTAGTGGGGCTGAATTGTCAAACTACGGCTGCCCATCGTAATACCCACTGGAAGCAAGTTGCGGATGATGTGAGTGCATTCGGCCATGAGGAGTGCAGAGTGCAAGAGTGCAAAAAGCATTGGAATGACCTCAAACGCAGCACTAAGGCAAAGCGTGCCTCAAATTACAACATGACTCTGGTGACTGGTGGTGGACCAGCACCTTAGGAGGAAGACCTCACTCTGCACGAGTGTTAGGCAGAATCCTGCGCAGTTCCCTTAGGGAACACCGCAAAAAGATTAAGACTACAGGAGTAAGCAGTAAAACCCAATTGGTAGTAGTCTGCACCACCCAGATTTACCTGGTAGCTGTGGCTGAGCAGTCAGACTTCTCTCAAGAAGAGTAGGGCAGTATATAGAGTATACACAATAGGGCTAAAAACACAGTAGAGAAAACAAACACTGACCAGAGCTTTGTATAAAATGTATATAATTATTTATTTAAAACACACGTTAGGCAATACACTAGCACTCTAAATCAAAAGCAAATTAAAACACAGTCAGGTAAAGTATACACACCTCCCTTGATAACTATTAGACAAGTCAGAGTTAAAACACCACGATTTGTTAAAACAGATGTGAGTGCGTAACCTAGATGGCACTCCAATAGTTAAGTTAAAGGGAGAGAAAAAGGCAGAGCATAGAAATAAAACAGGTCCCAACACTTTTAGGAGTTCTCAGCAAGGGATTAAAGGCAGTATACACTGTAGAGCCAAAGTTCATAGGGCAGGCCCACTTTAAATGGAGCAAAGCGAAATGTGCCCAGGATCACACGGCTTAAAATGCACTAAAAGTCTTTGTAGAATGTTCAAAAGAGGTCGGGGTGATTCAAGAAGTAAAAGGTATGAGGTCTGGGGCTACCCAGTTGGAAAGCTTTGGATTTAAGGGTCACCTTGGGCAAACCGAAGAAAGGGAGGTCAAACAGAACACAGTACCTTAAAGAGAGAGGAAGCTCCAGCGGTGACAGTTGTTCCTGGCAGTGGTTGCAGTTCATTGTTTCGACCAGGGGAAGAGAGGATCTCGTGGAGGAGGAAACTTGGAGTCGTTGCACTGCACAGGGATGAAACCAGCCGCGGAGTTCGTCGGTAAAAGGTGCGTTCCTTTAATTTGCGGTCAAAGTGGTGAAGCTTGGCTATCCGGCCGCCAGGGTGCTTGGCACGGGCGATTCGACCAAGAGACGTCTTTGGAAGGCGAAAGGGGTGAACTGGTTGATCCCACCAGCTCAATGGAAGAAGACTCGTCCAGCAGAAGATCTTCACTTGTCATTGGGAAAGTGGTGAGTTAGTTGCAGCAGGGCTTCACCGGTGGTGTCGTCGTTGCAGATGGCTCAGCTTCTTCCCTCTTCGGATTCTTAGGTCCTGTGGCGACTTCTGAAGTTCCAATCCCAAAGGCCCTACTTTTATGCAGAAAAACCCCCATTCAATAGCCTAGCTGTCACTCACACATGCTAAGTGGTGAGCCGGGTGGCTCACCACTGCGCCAATCAGAATAGAGTGCGACTTGGGTTACGAAGGCAACGCAGTCCAGGGTGCCAATTCCCGAAACCCAGACAGACTGACACCATTTGGAGGGCTTCTGTGGAGAAGGACTCAAAGGACTCGACCTTGGTTGGAGTTACAGAGACGGACACGAACGCCATTTTAGAAAAGAGTTCTGGCAAAAAGACCCAACCGGTGAATTAATATAAAATAAATAAACCGGCGGTATCTTTAACATTGCACCAAAAAGTGGTGCGTTTAAAATCAATGGGAAAATCCCATAGGAAATATTCCGGTGGAATATTTTGCGTGGTCACCACTGCCACCAGCCAGAAACTCGACAAGGGGGGACTGGACAGTGCCCCCTTGAAAACAGACCCAGGGGCAATCAAATTAACCCCTTCCAGTACTTCCAAAATATGATGGTTTGTACTGGTTCTGTTCACAATTTTGGATTAGTAAAGTCAATGGTGACTTTACATGCCCTGGGAGACAGTCGTCAATCCAAGGGTATTGAGTCTATGTTTGGGGGTCACAATGACACCCCTGTGTTACTGCACTGAGGGTGCTGTGTAACACATACACAAAAACAGATGATACCCTATGGAGAAAAAAACCCATAGCCCATAAGCACATACAAAGTCAAAGACATACCTCAAATCATGCCTAAGAGTGGGAGGAAAAGAGTCTCACTCTTAGCTGGAGAAAAAAACAAACCCCAAAAATCCAGCAAAGCTGCTGGGGGACTCACTAGGTTTGGGAAATTAGCCTTATAAGAGAATTCTCCCTAACAATGATGCACTCGTTGCGGAGTTCATACCAACAGAATTGGTCGAAGGAGTGGGAGAGATGCCGGACTTTGATGCCCTGTCCATTGAGTGTTGTTGCCTGTTGTTCGACGACATGTGTGTTTTGCTTGTGTGATGTGTTGTGTTTGACTGCCACAGCATGTCAGGTGTACATGGTTCTCATGTGCAAGTAATGCAATGCTTCTATGATACGTGCCTGCTGTGCAGGATAGTGGACATGTAGAGCAGACGGGGACTGTCCTCACCACCACACTTGCACCCTAATCACATGCTAGTCACCTAGCTGCCCCTACAGTCCATGTTCCAGCTCAATGGCCCTTCTGCATTTAGCCTGGGGTGTGTTTCCTCTCAGCACTGGGACTATGTCATTGCATGACTGACGTGCATGTGTCCTCTGCATGCATGCGGGTACTCCACGTAGGCTTGCTCCCTTGCCCCTCCACCAACCCTGCGCCCCAATTTCAACATTGCACAGGTGTGCATCACGTTGGCATACTGCAATGGCCTGTTCAAGACTCCTGTGTACATGCAAACTTCCACCAGCCATTCTGCCAGACACATGCAGTGGTGTACATCTTCTGCACTTCATGCAGTTTGTCTCACTTGGACTGTGCAGATGGCAGATGCTCCGCTGGCACATGATTTCCCATTCATGCTCCATGTGTATTCCATGTATGCTCCATGTGTCCTTGACTGGATTATCATTGTAGTGCGTGTCAAGGATGACCTACATTTCTTTGCTTTTGATCATCCATTCCATGCCCACTCTGGCTCAGTCCTGCACCACACACATGTTTAGGGTGTCACAGTCTGTGCAGAGCACAGGCCTCCCCCCGTTTCAGGCCCACTGTTCAACTGGTGTAGGGGCTTCTGCACAAATGTCTGTACTACTGAGGGGTCATCATATGTCCTGCTTTCTGTCCCATCATGATCTGCTGTGTTGTCAGTTGACTCAGATGATGCAATTGATGCTAGACAGCATTGTCTGCCAATGCACAGGTCTCTGGTCGCCCTTTCGCTGCCATGCAATGCATCCCTAAATGTTCACTTGGGGGGGGGGGGTTGCTTGTAGCCATGCAACACATTGCATGCACATTGCACGTGATGCCTGGACTTGCCCTTGCACTGCCTTCAAGTCAATTGATACACATCATGATGTACTTGTTCATGTAGATAGTGGATAACGTACACATGTCCTGCACTGCACCAGCCAACTTCTGAGCTGTGTTACACCGTTCTACATGCCTAGTCCCTGATGCTATGTCAAAGTGAACTTGCATGCATGCCAGGTTCACATTTGTGTGTGATCTGTGTGCTTCATGTGTTGTCAGTCTGTGTGATGTCTGTGCATGTGTTATGTGCTTCTGACATGTGTACTAATATGAATTTTCTCCACTTTCCAGATGATGACGCAATGGAGCCAGAGGATGGTGTTGTCATGTCAGACACAGGTTTGCTATCACACCAGCAACCCGGCAGAAGTGGGGGTCGTGGGGTGGTAGACCACGAAAACCCACATGTGTTACAGACCATCTTGTCTGTGGCAGGCAATGAGTCAAGCCCAGATGATCACTCTGACGACAATACCGAGTTGGATGTGCATCAGGTCCATTCGTCTGGGGTGAGTGATTCTGATGTGGACGCTCCTCTGTCCACGACACCTGCACTGAGGGGCCAGGCGGTGGTGGGACCTCCGCCTGTGGTGGATTGGGATGCAGGGTCACCCTCCACACCAGTCGCTGATGTGCCTGGTACATCACGTCGACGGGGGCATGTAATCCTGCAGCCGTGGGCGGTGCCAACCTGACAAGGACGGCCGGTCCTTGGGACCCGCAGGTGTCAAGCCCAGCAACGCGGGGGCCACACTCCACCAAGGTATACTGAGTGGGAGCAAGACATGATTGCCAATTCAGAATGCCAGGGGGCAGCTATAGAAAACATTGCTGTGAACATGGAGCGTGTGGCCCAATCCGTGCTCCCCCCTACTAGGCAGATGCTTCTCCAGCAGCGGGCGGCACAGTCCACGGCCCGCTCGCTCAGGCTGGGCATGGTGGCTTCAGACAGGGCACGCCAGGCTGAAATGTCTTTGTGTCAAGCAATTGCTGCTCATGCAGAGGCACATGTGGAGGCCCTGAGGGCTGAGTATGAATCTCTCAGATCCACTCTCGGTGTCCTCTTGATGTCCCAGAGGGAGCGATCAGAGGAGAGGTTTGCGCAGCTTGAGCGTACCATCTCGGCTGAGCTACGTGCTTGCCGGGAGGTGCATCTGTTGTCCAGCCAGGCCACGCAGGAAGAACTCTGTGTTACACATGCTACCTTGCAAGAGGAAGCACGCGTATCTCGAGAGGTTCTGCATGCTGACCTATGTGTCATCGCCACACAGAACCAGGCTCACCCATCCGGCAGACTTAGGCGTGGTCAGGCTCCTGTACCACGTCTACCTTTTCAGGAAGAGGCTGACTCGGACGACGAGATATCTCCCACACAGGCCGGGCTGTGCAGGCGTTGAGCCCATGGAGGTTTTTTTTTTTACTCAACATCATCGCATGTGGGTGTTGAGCTGCACCCTGTACCTCCCCCTCCTGGGTGCCCCCCCTGGGTCGTATGTGGCCATTTTTGATTTTTCATTTTAGTTTAGTTAGTTAACATTGTTTTTGATAGTTAGTTTAATTAGGTAATGTAGGTTTTTTATAGTTAGTTTAATTAGTTAATATAGTTTAAAATTGCTTGTCTATTGTGCATTCATGTGACGCTGTGGTGCTTTGTGGCTTTTGAAAGCATCCACTGTCTCTTCCAGTTGGGCCCTTCAAGCTTGTCTCGTGTACGTGTTTGCAGCTTGGGGTCCTGACTCACATAGGCCACTCCTGCTTCCCTTATCCATGGGCTTGCAAGGATGGTTCGGTGTTACAGTCATTTACACAAGGGCTTTGGACTGTCATATATGTGGCATGTCTGCTGGTGTACTACTTGTGTTAACACCCCTAGTCGGGATTGTGGGAGTTTTATCAACGGCATGTCTGCATTAGAATTGGGTGGGTTCATGATTGATGTGTCCATTAATTGATATACATTGTGCTGTATGTTTATTTTATTTCCTGCACATGTGTTTCATGCACTTCATGCTGTAGACAGTGGCCGGCACCCTTTGCCTGTCAAAGTCACACTGATGGTGGGAGGAATTCTGATGTAGGTGTCTGACATGGCCCAGTCACAACAAGCATGAAGAGACACACACAGGGAACTTTCCTGCGTTAATTATATGTTTTGTGCTCTTTATGCAGGAGAAGGAGCCTCCAGACCACCTTTGCCAGCAGACATGGGCCATTGTACGACATACAGCTGGCCACGTTCGGTGGGGCAGACATGCACATGTGTGTGCAAGCAGTGCCACAGGGCTTGTGCTCAGACGGCCAACAGAAGCAGACGTGTTTCCAGGAGCTCGAGGCAAGGTGAGCATCACAAGGGGGCCACACCTCAGCCAAGCTTCCACAGGCCACCTGCACATGCATGCTAAGTAGCGCCACTGATGGGGAGCTAGGACAGATATTGTTGTTGAAGCGCACAGTACAACTAAGATGCGTTGGGGGACAAATGGCAAGTTGCTTACCAAGTTGTCAGGGGCACACGCAGGGGCTGTCGCACATATCCTCCGGTCCACCCTGCTCCATAGAAGCAGAGTCATTGGCGCAGTAGCGTTCCTAGCCAGTAAATGAAGCAGCGCACAGGGACACCCAGCGATGCACAGACTTGTGTGCAGTGCATGACATTTACATGTGCAAATTGACACGTGCACTACCTATTTTAATCTGCGGATGCCAGAACACAACTTGTACTGGAGTCGCACCTCGCTATACGCGTCTAGCTGCTCACCCAGGGACCATTGTATGATGTGTGATTCTTGACGCATTGGTCTTCCATTTGCCGCGCGCCCACGTGCGGCTGCTTTACTGCATTGACAGTGTATGGACCTTCACGGGGGCAAGCTAACATATGGGTACAAAGCAGCAGTCAAGAGTGTTTGTTTGTGGAGGAGTCACTTATTTTGGAGCATTTATGGTGTTGCGTGTGTGTGTTGTAGACACACACAGATTAGTAACTCACACTCTCTTTGCAGCATTGAACTGCTTCTGTTACCGGACCTGAGAGTGCGCAGGCAGGAGGCCAGCACTCACCCCAGAGATAAGTCTCTCTTTGGCTTGCATTTGACTCATTTGGTACAATGTGCATGATGAACATCTTTTGTCTGATTGAGTATGTGTTATTGTGAATAGTTGTATTTTGTATTTTCCTTACTTTCCCTTGACTATCCTACTCCCCTCTCCTGCCCCTCTTTCCGGTTATCCTGAATACCAATGCCTGTCCAAACAACATATCCCTGACCCTCCTTTCCCATCGGGGTCTCAGAGGCCTGTGTAAGTTTGACCTTGCAGGCACCCAGATCACAGAGGGGGTGGTTGGTTCGTGCCACTCCTGCGCCTGGACACCAGAGCTGTGACACTACCCATCAGTTGGTGCATCATCATTGTATATTTTGTACCGAACATGGTACCCATCCTGTTGTGGCATTGTTGAACTGTGCTACCTTGGTTGTTTTATCATTGTGCTTGGACATTTTCTGCTACTTCAAGTCATCTACTGGAGACTCTTCCAGGGTTTTTGGTTGCCTACAGGCTTTTTCCATGGTTTGTGGGTTTGGCTCCTTGGAGTTCTCTGCGTTTGCCTTGCCCAATGTGCATGTGAACAGGCATTCAGTGTTATGTTCATGCTACGACTGGCAAAATGCATTTGTGTATGACTTGGTATGTGTGGGAGGTTGTTGGACAGTCATTTTATGTGATTCCATGTCAGGTGTCATAGGGCCTCATCACAACTTGGGCGGTAACGGTAACGCTATTACCGTGGGCGGTATTAGCCCTACCGCCGAACTCCCCTGCGCTAATAGCGCCGGATCACGAGTTCGGCAGTAATGTAAGTCCCCATTCCCCACTGAGCCCATTCAGGAATGCCCCATTCCCCATTGGGCTCAATGGGGAATCTTCGCTGTAATAGCGTGAATTTTCGGCGGATTTCCCCCCAGCTCAGAGGTAATAGCGCTACCGCCGGATTTAAGGGTTACCACCGAAGTCGTTATGAGGCCCATTGTCTGGAGCCACTTTCTATTTATCACATGTCACTTCGGATCTTATTGGTCATGTGTTGGCCTTTAGGTATTACTTGCCATGTCATGGTTTGGGAGACAAGGGTGATGGGGGTTGGGAGGGTTTGGGTGACATACCAGGGATTGTCATGGGCTGTTTTGCGGGGGTGTATGAAACACACCTTGCATGTGTTCCTTTTGGTCACACAGGATTGTTTAGGTTTAAGTAGCTAGGGATGCACACAATGTAGCACTTCCATGGCAACATTCTCAGGGTGGTAAGGTTATGACAGTTGATTGTCTCTTTGTCATCATCGATTGTCACCTGGTATGTGCCAGGCCTGCGTGCACTCCGCAGGAGGGGGAGTATAGATGATAAATGTGGCCACAAGCTGGGTCCAGGTTGCCTCGCCATGTGCCCTATCTCCTCCTATGGGCATCCCTGTGCCTGTGTTTGGGCATGTGGGGGCACCACCATGTCCACCGGTACACCCTGCCGTGTTGCAACATTGTGCAGGACACATGCTGCCACAATGATCCTGCACACTACTGGGGGGCATATAGTATCTGCCCGCCCGAGCGGTCAAGGGAGCGGAAGCGTGACTTGAGCGCTCCGAATGTGCGCTCCACTATGCCCCTGGTTGCAATATGGGCAGCGTTGTATCTTACCTGGGGTGGTGTGGTGGGGTTCCGGATTGGCGTCATCATGTGGTTTCTCACAGGGTAGGTACTGTCCCCTGGTGTGGTGATAATGGTTGTGATTATTAGGGTGTGTGTATTTGTCTGTGTGTGACATGCATGCATGTGCATGGGCATTTGTACTCACCTAGGAGCCATGTGTCGCCATGCTGCCCAGCTTCCAGGGCCCGGCTCAGGGTAGACATTCTGTATATAAAACAGTCATGGGTGGAGCCAGGGCAGTATGCATAGACATAGGTGATGATTCCCTTTGCATCGCATACGACCTGCACATTGATGGAATGCCAGAGGTTGTGGTTTCGATAGATGTGCTTAGTGGCCCTAGGTGGACGTAGGGCCACATGGGTGCAATCTATGGCACCAAGCACTTTGGGGAAGTGTGCCACCCTGTAAAGGTCTTGGACCATGGCCTACCTTTCTGCAGGTGTTCTGGGCATGTATATGGGCATGCAGTCATGATTGCCAACACCTGGTGTAGGCAGCGTGACTGCGTGGCCTGTGAGACCACACCCCCCAGTATGGCAGTAGTCCGCTGAAATGAACTAGTGGCCAGAAAATGCAGGACATTGAGCTCCTTCTCCAAGGGGCTCAATGCTTGGGAGCACAGGGTGGGGGATGTAAGGTCATCTTCCCATTCCCTGACCAGGTCTAGAATGATACGAGGTGGAAACCTATACCTGCCATAGACCTGGTCGTCAGGCATCCCAAAAAGGCTGGTCCGGGGGGAAAAATGCAGGCCCTGGCTATTCTCCTCCTCCTGCGGTGTCCCACGATCGGTGCTGCGACAAATGGTGCATTTATTGTATCTATATATACGTGTTTTATACTGTGCGCGGGGACGCTTAGGCCTGCCTTCCTGTGGCGGATGTGTTGACGCCTGTGCGCATTTTTTAGCGTGCGCGTGTTTCCCGTATGCGATTCCATGAATACGTGTTGTTCGCATGCGTGTGGGCATTCCGTCTATTTCCCTGCAGTACTTCCCCAGTTACGCCTTCTTTTTCACACGGTGTTCCCCATTCCATGTATTACGCCCCATGTCCCGCCCCATTTTGGTGTGTGCGCCAACGCTGTGCGCTTTCCCTGTGCCCGTCGCGCACGGCGTTCGGGATGTTGCAATGACATGTGCACCCGTGTGCACCACGCACGGATTTGGCGCACATCCAGGGAAAATACGCACAGGCCCTTCCTTGAATCACACGCGTGTGCATGCGCTTGCTTTTTCACGCTTGCGCCAGCTTGCGCTGAGATTTTCGTCGCACATTTGTTCCATGAATCGGCCCCACAGTGTCTTCAAACATAAAATGCCTCACTTGTGTGTCAAAACGTTCTTCTACAGACAAATACAGATGAAGTACTTTCCAAACATCTTATACACTCTGTTTTATTTTTTCTTCAATGTACACTAGTTGCACTTTAGACTTACAAAATGTGTGTCAACAAGATATGCAAACAATGTCAGGTCTTTCAGTACAAGATAATTCAAACATTTCAATACCTTTTTATACTGTTGAAAAATCAGATCCTTTGAAAGCATAGGATCATCATTTCCACTTCCTGTAAGTGTTTCATCCACTTACACATATGGGCCTCATTACAAGTTTGCCGGTCTGGTAGCTACGGTACCGGTACGCTTGCCCGTACCATAGTTACCGGACCGGCAAACTACGAGTTCTGCTTGCGGGTGCCTTTTCGCCCGCCAGGACGGACCTGGCGGGTGGACCGGCACCTGCA
Source organism: Ambystoma mexicanum (assembly GCF_040938575.1). Taxonomy (NCBI): domain Eukaryota; kingdom Metazoa; phylum Chordata; class Amphibia; order Caudata; family Ambystomatidae; genus Ambystoma; species Ambystoma mexicanum. Next base: position 1,210,118,172 of record NC_090932.1, read on the forward strand.
AGCAGAGCTTGTCGGATGCACTAGCACCATTCTGAAAGCATTTTTTACAGGCGCCCGGGAATGGGCAAATACCGGGTCTTGCGGGTGCCATAATGACCCGATAATTGCCCATACTCGGGCACCGGTAAAATTCGCAAGTTCAGCGGCAGCCTGCCAGTTTTACAGGCAAGGCTACCGCTGAACTTCTAATGAGGCCCATAATCTTTTAAATGCATTATGTTTATCATTTGCAGTGCAGAAACTAAGCTGTCTACAGTTTCAGTCAAAACATTTTTGATTTCATAGTGCAAGAGACATACTTGGGGCCTGATTCATGGACATGTTTTATAATGGCGCAATCCCATATGAAAACATTCGATGAATCAGGCCCCTGGTGTTTTGCACTTATATAGTTTAACTAGAAGGTACTTCATTTTAGTATGATGTGCAGCCACCATCTGTGTATGATGAAATTGACTGTTACATCTACTTTTATCAAGAGAAGCTAAAGAGTAACCCAGAAGTCGTCTTTATTCACAAACTTCACAGTTATCTATTATCTGTAGCATCTTGATCTGTATTTAAACATGATTATGTTTGTGCAAAACTTGCAAACATCCCTTTAAGGCTTTACCAGGAAACATATCAATGCTGCACAAACAATTGCACGTCCTTACCTCACTTTGCTTTTTAGGTTTTATTCTAGACAGACGTAAACTTTCACTTTCTGTATTATCAGACTTTAGCATTTCTTCTTTTTTAGAAATCAGACAGTTTTGGACTTCATGACTACGCCCAGTCTCATGAATAGCAAGAGGCACATGTTTTACTTGAATGTAACTCTCCTCATTAAAAAATCTTTCTGTATTAGAAATGTGTTTCCCCTCTGCGTCAAACACGTCACAATAGTTGTCATTTTTAAGTACATTAACTGTTTCTATATTTCTATGGAATGGTGTAGTCACCGTAAGTTTATTCAATACAAAAAGCTTATTTAAGCTTATGATTTTTTTTTTATTATTGCTTCTACTTTTTTCTTTTGCAAAAAACGCTTTACAACATATCTAGATTTTGGTTTAACACTTCTCCAAAGATTTTCCAAAACTAGAGAGTGGTACATTTTCCTTTAAATTCAACTAAAGCCACCTAAAATGTGCGCCCCCTGCTGTGCAGCCTATGATCACAATGATGACATTACAGATCACATCACTGATAATATCACTAATTACATTACAACAGTAACTAGAATTAAGGATGGTCTTCAGCCATGGTCAGTGTGCATGACCAAATATATTTTAGCGCATGAATGGGTACTAATCATTGTAAGGCCTGGAGGGGGTTATCTGTACTCCTGCTCTCTATATGGCAAAGTAGAGGTACAGAGCACCTCAGTCAAGATTCTCTATTTGGTATTGTGGACGAGCAATCAATGCTTAAGCTCTCAGGAGATGATGCAGGCTGGTTCTTAAGTACAGTGTAGTCCCCAAGCACCCACAAAGGAATGTCCACAACTGTTAGTGAAAACACAGCCTTTATATAAATAAGGTTCAAGTTATATACACAATCACAATAACACACTTTGTTCTCAAGTTAATCTAAAATGGTAAATCTATACAGGTTCTATGTGGTATAAAAATTACTTCTTAAATTCCAATACAATTCATCAACTCTACTCAGTTCAAATCTCATACAAATCAGTTAATAAAGGGAACCAACAATAGACATAGGAGGAAAGCAGGCTGGTTAAAACAATGGGCATAATACTGGGCCCCTACCACTAGGCACAGTTCTCTATGTGGATCCCCCCACCTGGGCAACCTGTAAATAAAGATATAACACAAGCTCAGTCCATATATTGTCTAATAGAGTCTTATCTCCTTCTATAAAAGTTCTATCACCCCAAAGCACCTGTTTCAGCAGAGTTTAACGTCAGGTCGTCGACGGATCCTTCCTGAGTGACCCCCCTTTAAAGCAGGAGTCACAGAGCCTCAAGATCCCACGAGAAGATGGTTAACAAAGGCGTCAAGGCAGCAGCTTCGGTCCTGGTGGTGCTTGTCATGGACACCCTCCGAAGATGAAGCGTGCGGGGCACCTCGACGATGATAGTTCATTGCCACAAAGAGTTACTGAAGAACATTGGCCCAGAAAGTGCGTCGGGTCATCGGCTTCTTTGTGGTCTTTGGGAGGCGGGAAACCCATTGGCAGATTCTCCTTGGTGTGTCGGCAGCCTTGACTTTCTCTGGCATGAAAAAGCAGTCGTCGGTGATGAGCGAGGGAGTCCTTCATTCAAAGTGTTCTTAGCCAATGGAGCATTGTGGCTCAGGTCCTCGATGATCATCGTCAATGGTGATGGACTTCAATGTCTGGGCACTTTGTTATTCCGTGGCGGTGCCCGTCTCTGGTCGGCAGCCTTTCGAGGACTGACTTCAAGGGCACTTTGGTGAAGATTAGCTGGTGCACGATGGACCCTCATAGCTCGCTGAGAGGTCTCCTAGCCAGGTCCTCTCTCGGATCAGTTCCTTGAAGGCACAGCAGCTATCAGTTAAGCAAAGGACAGCAGCAGCAATTCTTCTTCTTCCAGTGGGCTTCAAGGTTAAGCATCAAGTATCAACTTGTGCTTCTGAACTATTTAGATGAGTGAGAGGTCCCCAGATATACTGGTTGGTCTCTCATTCACTCTGCTAGGTCACACTCAGGCAACCAATCATCCTGAAGGGCATTCATGCAGGCAGGCAGCCAATCAGGCTCACAGTGCATTCAGGCCATTCTCCTCCCTCCAGACACTCACAACAAGGAATGTGTAATGTGAAAAGCACCCAGCTATTCAGCACTCTACTCTGCATTCATACCAGTTTCGGGCAGGGCTGCCGCAGTCTTTGTGTCACATAACAGAAACCAGACACCAATAACATGAAGTGCATATTGGTCACAAAGTCGATTCACCCAGGTCCCACCCCGAGGGGGTACCCACAACATACAGTCACTGGGAAGGCTGCAGCCAGTCTGGCCTGGACTTCACCACAATACCATATATGGAACTTCTACCCAACAGCCAGTCAGAGAGAAGGGACAGAGTCAGGGCTTCCCAGGACTTCAGGAAAACTAAGTAACAGGCAATAGAAAGTAAGAGGCCACAGGGGCCATCTTGTCTCCTATCAGGAATCAACTGATTCCAACGGCAGGGCCTAGGTATCCCAAAATGGAGGATATTCAGAGCACCTGTCAAATTCAGCATGGACTTGCCACCAGCCCATACCCTGCTCTCTAGGCCACACACAGGTGCCCAAAAACATACATTAGGGGTACAGGGTTTTACCCTCACCCATGGGTTCCATAAGGGTATCCCAGGGATCTGTACACCAAACCAAAAAGAGTAAGAGCTGCACTTCCAGGAGTCCCACATGGACTCCTGGGCAGAAAATAACAAAGAACATATACGATAAAGGACTACAGAACAAGGACAGGGAGGCCCTGTCCCTCCAATGCATTTGCAGCATCACAATCATGACCTTCAGTCATGGACACTGCCACATTCTTCATGCATGTGCACTGTATATTTTAAAACACTAACAGGTCACCAACCATAGGCTTTGGCCTTCACCATAGGCTACAGTTATCAATTGTGTCGACTGTATAATATATTCAGTAATCAGGCACTAGCCATGGGATTTAGCACAATACTGGCCAGAGGCCATAATCTTTGGCTGTACCCGCTACATATTCTCATATATAGGTGGACCTCACTAGCCATGGACACTGTATATTTTAAAATATGAACATGCCATAAGTGATTGAATTCAGACGTGGCCACTGTGTATCATAGAACACAGGGTGCCATGTTTACCCACAGGAAGCAACACTGCACTCTGAGCAGGTGCTGGATAGTTGTGCGGAAATATCGCAGTTGTCATTGTTGCTGGGCGCGATCCTGAATACACCAATAACTCCCTTTTTATATAGCCATGGCTATCAGAATTCTTTTTTTTAATCTGACTATGAAATATAAATGACAAAACAGACAGTAGTGATACAATGCTGCTTAAAAGGTGGCAATATAATACATGACTGCTCATGGAATTGGATGTTGATGAAGTATACATAGTAGTTAGGATATAGAAGATCGGGATTAAGTAGGGTGGATAATGTTAAAAAACATGTAAAGAATGGGTTGCACACAAACAATGAATGTATAGCACATAGAGGGTTCTACAATCAGAAGGACAAAACTACATAAAGTGTTAGCTTTTATACTTTCCAAAACCAAAATCACAATAAGAGGACTATATTTACTATCCAAAATACAAAAATGGTCGACACATTTTGAGTGTGACCTATCACAGACAAACACAGAATTACAACAGCAACATCAACCAATTACAAACACTAAATAACTCACATTATACATACCCTATTCTTAGAAATTACGAGAAATTCAAACTAGGTATGATTTTCCTGGAAATAGAGAAAGACTGCAGATACCATGGCAGGTTTGAAAACTGTGTGACTGATCGAAGACAGTTGGCTGTTTTGGTTAATGGCTTTTTCTCAGAAACTAAACATTAACATGGACCTTGCTTTGAAAGATTTTAATATTAAATGGTTTGGATTGTGGGGAACGCAGCCATCATACTAATTCATTGTGCAGGCAATGATTTTGGGAATGCACAAGGTATGCCCCTTACTTTAATGATGAAACAAGACTTGGAAAAGCTAATGGAACCTAACACCCTCTTTATCTTTTCCAATCTAACTCAGAGGCAAAAATGGAGATTGACCACCAAATGTAATCGTACTATCGAAAAATCACAGAGAAATGTTAATAAAGTAGTTTCAGCATTCATGAGAGACCACAAACATTTATGGATATCAAAACAACATACAGTTCTACATGGTCAATTTCTATAGACGTGATGGAGTACACCTAACCGATGAAGGAAATATGATGTTCCTTCATAACAGCAAACAGTACTCCAAATGTGCTAAAATACTACACTAAGTGCACCCGAAAACATTCCTTTGAAGGACTAATTATCACATCTAAATATTCAAATACAATAAAATAATACCCCAAATAATACCCCAAAATATCAGAGTTCATTGACTTTTTATAACCACAGTTACACATTTTTAGTACAATAGAAGATAAAAGATCAATACAGTAAAACATTGCTCATGTAGTTATGTAAGGTAGATGAAGATAAAGAAATCACAGTATAAAACATGACAGTAAACTAGGTGGGGATACATTTAATCCATCTCGGAAATCACCTGGTCGGACCACTTCTTAATATGATTCGACCTCCACACCACAAAGCCACAAGAGTTACCACCAGCCAGCCATAGACCCATTTCCTTCAGAAACACCTGCAAACTCACTGCAGAAAACCTCAGCCCAAACCCACAGACGTGCTCAAGACCCTCTCCTCCACAAATACTAACCAGGATAGCATATACACTTTTTACCACTCATGCCTAAAAATACCTTCAACCTAGTAGTCCGGCTCACATCCAAATCGAGCACAAACCTAAGCGAGTTAACTTCTTGTTCGATGAAGAACTTGCAATCTTACGATGCAATAAAAGAGCCTTGGGGCAGTTACACAAAAATAACCCATGCACAACTACAGCTTCTGCACTTGCCACAACCACTAAAACCTACAAAAGTACAGTGGTAGCTCATAAAGCTACTTCCTTCAATTCCTGTATCACGAATGTCTCGTCAAATGCTAAAGACTTATTCTCTATACTCAGGGAGTTAGACTCTCCTGTGCCCATGGTTGCACCTGCCCACTCAGACAAAGTCTGGTATACCACCATTCAAAATGCTTTGGCACACAAAATCTCTACTTTCCAAAAGCAAATAAAGAACAAAAGAAATGTACTGGCCATCAAAAGTATGCTCTTTCACATACTCAGCTCTAATATCAGCACCCACATCCCCCAATTGAAATTCAGCAACATTACCCAGGATTAAGTCCTGGCTACCGTTTCCATCCTCAAACCCTCCAACTGCAAAGGAGACAGTTTTCGTGCCAGATTGGTCAAACTTTGCGCACCTGCCTTAGGGCCAATTTTCACTGACTTTATCAATGCTTCTTTCACATCCAATGTAGTTCTGTTTGACATTAAAGCAGCATGGGTAAGCCCTCCTCTCAAGAAACCCTCCTTTGAAGCCACTATACCCACCAACTATTGCCCAATCACTACCGTTCCCTTCCTTCTAAAGGTAATCGACCAAGTAGCCTACACTCAAATCCAACATTTCTTCGAAAGCAACCCGCTGTCCTAAACACAGCATGGAAACAGCATTACTAGACTTAAAAATCCAAACAGACAGCATCGGAGACTCAGGCAGTATGGCCATATTACTTTTACTCAGATTTGTCAAGTGTTTCACCCGGTAGACCACAACATTGTGTGCCATGCACTAGCTGAAAACGGTCACTTCGCTCCAGAAGCCACTCTGTGGATTAAATCCTTTTTATTGGAACACAGCTCTAGAGTCTCTATTGGCGATGAGGCTGCTGACCCTATCACAGTACCTCTAGTTGTCCCTCAAGGTTCTTGCCTCTCACCCACATTGTACAATACGTACACAAAATTACTTTTTGCAGCACTTGATGCCAAGGGAGTCATCTAAACTTACTTTGCTGACAACACCCAAACTCTGATTCCCATCACTGGAGAGTATAAACAAGACACTACCACCATCAACAACATCTATGCAATCATCCAAAATTGGATGGCCAGACATAGCCTCTGCTTAAATGATGAGAAAACGGAGATCCTCATTGTAGGCTCTCCCACCCGCTTAAAATTTCTGGAGGATAGCTATTCTGCCATACATACTAACGGCACACCATCCCTATCCTGAAACATGTTAAAACACTAGGCATTTACCTAGATGCTAACCTGAACATGGCCAAGCATATCAACACCCTATCCATCGCCTATACCAAGAAACTAATTTCACTCAGCTGACAATTTCTCACTCCTCAAAACTGCCTCACCCTAGCTCGAGCGCTCATCCTCTCAAAACTAGACTACTGTAACGTACTGCCACTAACATTGCCAAACTACAACTACTTCCAAATAAAGCCCTGGATGTAGCATTCAGTTTAACACCGAACAACCACATGTCCCACATCAGAAAGGAAGCTCACTGTCTCCCCGTCAAAGCAAGAATCCTCTTAAAGGCCCTGATCACTGGCCATAAATGTATCCACAATGATGCCCCCACTTACCTGAAGAACAGTGTAACCCAAAAGATGCCCACCCTCTCCCTTAGATCATGCACTAGCACCAACCTGAATGTCCCTCCCTACAAGAGCAAAAGGGGCAAGAGGCTCTAGCTTCACAGTAGCTGCACCATCACCGTGGAACACACTACCAGTGCACATCAGAATTTAGCAGTCCCACCAGCACTTTAAGAAAACGCTTAAGACCTGGCTCTTCGACAAATTCGGCTTGTCGACCTCTGTAATTTACGGACACCAAAAGTACTGTAAGTAGGATAACTCGAAGACTTTATTTTCTTCATCATGTTGATACCCAAGGCTGTTCTGTAACCTGCACATTGCATTGTAACTATCTAAGCATTCTCTATACCGCTATTTCTTCTATTATGTTTTGAAACCTTTTATGCATGTTAGCCTTTCTTTTGTCTCTAACAAGCGGAGACTCCTAAGTAACCTACGCCGTGATACCCTTGGGTTTGGGCGTGTGACAAATTAAATAAATAAATAAAATAAATAGGTATAATTGCCAAGATATAACAGCATGGGTGAGAATATACAGGCTAATAGGCAGTGGATGGGCCAGTGCTCCCCACTCCCCAGATGGCATCCTGACCTCACCTGCCCTCTCCCTTTCCCCCACAACACACACTGTTTCTGTGAGAGTTTACTTGAGATGTCGGCTACTCGACGCTATAGCTGAGCACATCCGCTCAAATGTTATTGGAACTCATCACCTGCAGTGGCACCTGTGGTGAGACTCTTCTGGGGTCTAGGTTGGGGCACTCATCCCCTCTGCTCCCCCTTGCCTCTCACGCACTCCCCTATACTGGAACTGTTCACACCAGACTATGTTATCAAACACACAGAGACAGTTAATGTTGTTCTTTTTCTTTGTAAGTTCTTGTTCTTGTTATAGATTATCTGCAAGCTTAAAAGTAGTAACATGCTAATTAAGACATGTTGATGTTGTAACCATAAAGAAATGCCAATAAAGAAATTTAAAAATAAATAGCTGCAGCTACCGAAAAGTTTGTGGTGCAAACTTAATCCCTGGACATCCTATAACTCCCAATTTGCACATGGAGTTCTCCAGCAACCTCCCCACCTTTAGACTAAAATCATTTGCAATTATTTTAACCTGCAAATAGCTTATCTACTTTTCTTTTCCCATTATCCTTGGCTATTTCCGCTGTAATCTCTCGCATCGAGAGAAAAACAAGATGGCGTTTTTTTCATTTCTAAAATCACACAGTTTTGGGTAAATCCCAGAGATATAGCTATCTGTTTTTGAGAAGGGGGACACCCCCTCTCCATTGCCTATTTAAATAACTACTGCATGGAATAATCCCAAACCACGCACGGATCTCTAGACAACGCTTCATGATCCAAATCTGTCCAGTGGTTTGGGCTGTGCGCTTTGACAAAAATGTACCTTATTTGTCGATGGGAAAAAGAAAGGGAAGTAGGCCACACTTATGGAAAAAAAGGTTTTTGTCTTCTTAATAACTTTAACAAATCCTTATGAAACTTTGCAATCTGGGGGGGTTGCAAGTCCTTAATCACTTTAGAAATGTTGGTCAAATCCGATACTCGAATCAAAGGTTTTAATGATTGAATTTTGGGGGGTTCCTATGGAAGTCGGACTCACCTTAACTATGGGGTGGCTATCTCCACACACTAATATATATATACTAGCAAAAAGTACTGGTTCTCTGAATGGGTTCGATAGACAAACATGACAACACTCTCATTAATTGTTGAAAATCAATGATCCTGTAGGTCGCTGTTCCGATTCGCTTATTGCTTAATGTGCTTTGCACCCTGAAGTAAGCTGCACTGAGAATGGGTGCATGTGGCTGGCTGACATACCCCACAGCAGACTTTGGGGAGGCAAGAGTTGGTGTGCTGCTGCATACTGGGACCTCCTGTCCTCTCCCCCCACCTGTCACCTCACCCTGGTGGTGTAGTGAAGTTCGTTGTGGTGTATTGGGGTGCAAATATCTCAGAAACTGTGCATCCTAGGACCTTGAAATGTAGTTTCCCCTCGTGTTTTGTTTGTCATGTCGAGACTGGTCCTTCTACGACCACATTGACATTTTGCTGATTTCAGGCAACGGTCTCATGTTTGAAGGTGCTGAAATCTGGGCAACGGGGTGGCGTGTCTAAATGTCATGTAGATAGTAATGTCCGGAGAGTCCTAACAGGTAACTATGCAAAATTTGGTGCAGACTGGTAAAACTGTGTGAAATTGTAAAAGGAACAACTCTTCAAAATTGTAAAAGGAACAACAGAAGGTCTACATATATAGCGCCTTTTCAATTTTCATGTTCAGACTGTCAGTCAACAAAACTGCCTGGCCGACATGGTCAGTCAACAAAAACAAGTTGCCCAGACATGTGATGTCATCAGTCATGTGATCAATGACATTTGTGATGTCCTCTTTGATGTCCTGGGTGTTAGTGTTAGCAGTGCACGGTGGTGGTGCGTGTTATTGTTGCTTATTTTACCATAACTGGGACATTTCTGGTGTTTTTCGGTTTTACTTGTAACAATAACGTCCCTTTAACAAAGTGTTTTCACTGAATTTCATGCGGTTTTACCAGTGCATCCTAATTTGCTACAAATCACTAATTATATACTTACCCCCAATATAGCAGCATTTTCGGCCAATCTAGAAAGTTTCAACTTAAAGCTGTGCCATTCCCCACCTCCTAGCAACATTTTTAACACTTCTATGAACTTTCTGCAACTTTTTAAGCCATTTTTTGTTCACTGAGGTTCGTGAATATCTGACATCATTGCAGACTTTATGAACAGTATCACGTTAGCATGGCCACGCGCAGTGTGATGAAGTTTTTGCGAACGTGTCCACGATTTGCCAACTTGTCCGGGCTTCACAAACAGTTGAAACTGCATTTTCAGCTGATCTAGGAAGCTTCAAACTAAAAGTTTACCCTACCACAGCTCCTCGACCCAATCATGCTCATTTTCCATCTGAAATCCAGGAGAAAGTACCTGCTTGGAAGAGTATTGTCACACCTGCAATTTAACGTCAACAATGGCCATGGCCTTCCCTCGTCCCCAGGAGCCAAAACCACCAACACCACCACCACTACCAGCTGGAGGGCCTGGACAAGGGAAAATGCGCAATGATGTATAGGAGGATCAAGAGGACCAGGAAGATGAGATAGAAGAAATGCTTACCTCCAGCACCCAGAGAGAATCATGGGTGTGGCAGTTCTTTAAGCCGTGTAAGGGTTCCAAAGGCTCGGGCTACCCATGTTGAATGCATTGAGTCTGAAATAATGCTGTAGGGAAGCATGATATCACAAGTATGACACTGAAACAAAAGGTGCAATTTGTAAAACCTTTATTTAATTCTCAGGGTTTGGAAAAACTCTTGCTATGCCCTATAGCTAAAATGGGAGTAGTCTCTACCATCAAATAATAAAGAAAACACAGCCCTAGTCAGTCTGTCAAATCAAAATGGCCTATACTACAAAACCGAATGCCTGTTCTATCTCTTATACAACAAAGTGTGTAAAGGGAAATATGTATGCAAAGAAAATCAGTGGGAAATACAAAGAAACAAAGTGGCTGAGTCAGCTCTCCTACCCACATTGGACAACACGGAGCAAGGCAGTCCCCTTAGACATGATGACACACTCTGGCTCAGGTTCTCAAAACAAAGCAGTTTAAATCATGGATCGAGGCCCGCCTGGCCTTCCACATTAAATTATTTCACAGTTCAACAACATTTTGCATAGTTACCTGTTAGAACACTTGGGACTGGGACATTACTGGCTACATGACATTTGGACACCCCTCCCCTTTCCCTGGATTTCAGCCCTTCCACACATGAGATGGTTGCAAGAAATAACTGAAACATCAAAGTGGTCTTAGACGGACTGGACAAAGCTCATTTTCAGTGTCTCGACACAAGGAACCAAACTCCAAGTCCTCACAAACCTCAAGGCGCTAGGATACACGGTTTCTAAAAGATTTGTACCACACTGCACTGCAACACACCAGGGTGAGGTGAATAGGTGGGGAGATTGCACAGAAGGTTCCAGTATGCTGCAGCATGCCAAACCATTTACGTGGAAGAGATGTAGTTTAGTGGTGAATATGGTGGTGGTTGGGCCATGAAATTTGAGGTGTGATCTCTGAATCACATCTTGCCCACACTGTTTGATCCTGGAATAAGCACTGCAGCGCTCTCAGCTGCAAACAACTCTGCATGTTTAAAAAGGGGTTAAATGGCCTGTAAGTGAACATACCTTTTGGGAGATCAAATATCAAGAGTTATCTGCTTTGGACCAGTAAGCTATTCACATCTACTCATTGATGGCAAGATATTTGTATACATTGTGTGCCACATTGAAAAGCATGCAAATAGCCATTTTACATACGTATATTCAGTTGCACATGAAAATGCTGCAAGTCCCCACAAGGATGGTTACAAGTGTTCAAGTCACCACAGAGATGTTCAGAATAAGCACATATGCAAATATGAAGCAGAATCCTGCATTATGATTTTTTTCCAAACATATTTATGTCATTATCACATTTCTAAACCATTGGGAACTACTAGTCCCAACAAGGCCGATTTTCACACATAGTGCCCACAAGGTATGATATATGATATGATTGGTTATTTATAACGTGCTTAATACCCAGAGGTTTCTAAGCATGGACCCGGGGATCGAACCTGTGTTGCTGCGCGCGCGCACACCATGAGATGTCAGCATAATCATTGTAGGAAAAAAGAACACATAATGACTGTAATTAAATGAGTTAGAAAGGGATCCATAACCCACTATGTACAGACATTTGAAACACAGCTGTGATTGTTAGTGCAGTGAAGTGTAAATGTATATGAGGCATTATGTATAGAAGAGCAGTAGGGCTCATTAGGCTCTGCAGAGATGCAAGCATGGCTGGATACATAACACATGCTTAGAGGGATCTAGGATGTTTAACCTGAAGTCTGGTGTCAAGTATTCCAACACATAATTTAGTGCGCCATGGAAGTGCAGGCAAGGAACAGAAAGTGACAGTACCATTATCAATGATTATTTCAATACACAAAAGAAAACGGTGGCAAGGGAGACTAGAGATCCAAGCGCTTGTACACCAATTGGTTGTGGAGATTGGCAGCAGGTGAGTGTATAGCGTGGGTATATTGCCTAATACTCCACAATTAGTGAACCTAGTGAAAACACATACATTCACACTGCGCTCAAATCAATATGCTCCATGGGTGATTGCATGTGATTTATTGAACAAAAAGGTCAGCATCCAAGTAAGAGAAGTGTAAAGACAACAGATTCCAGCAATCATGGATACAGGGCCGTGCTTTCCCAGAAGACAGAAGGGGCAGAGTGTACTATATCTTTTGCTTCAAAGGTACTTAGGTGTGCAGAAAAATACTATTCCACTATTGAGAAAGAGCAGTTAGCTATCTAATGGGCTATTGAGAAGTTTTGTTTTTTCATGTGGGGTGTGAAACTCATAGTGATAATAATAATTAGGCACTTATATAGTGCTACGAACCCTCAGGTATCTGAGCGCTGCTTATTATTACCCACGGTGTGTGGTGCTCATTTATCGACCTCGGAAGGATGAAAGGCTGAGTTTGGCCCTGCGTTAGCAGGCTCTGCACGGACGTCAAAGCGAGCGCTCTATTCGCTGTGCCACTTGATGTCTGATCACAAAACTTTGACGGAGATTCTCACCATGAAAGGTTTGGATAAAGTATCATTCAGGATTCGCAAGTGGGTAGCAAGTTTACAAGAGTACAAATGTGAGATTGAGTATCTGCTAGGTATTAAAAGCAAGGCTTTGAATTTTCTGTCAAGATTCACATATGTGGTTGAGGATGAGAATGATGAAGGGAATCAAGAAGATCAAGTTTTGAGTGTCATTCTAGAAGTGGTATTGGAGAGTGAATGGCATGAAGTTATGTTGTCTGATACAGTAATGGTGGATGTAAAAGAAAAACTTGAAGCTGGTATTAAGGGTTGTCAGATCAAAAGAGCTGTGATTCCCTGTGCTATTATACATGTCTTTGATGAACCTTTAATAAAAAAGGGTTTGGTCTTGAGGGGGGACAAGTTAATTCCCCCAGTTAGCATTCGGATGAAAAGTGTGGAAATACCCATGATGGACATCAGGGAATGTCGAAAACAAATTATTAGTTAAAACAAGGTTATTGGTGGCCTGGGATGGATGTGTAGGTTGAAAGGGTTGTCCAGGAATGCACCAAGTGTGAAGGTGCAGCAAAAGGGTATGTCACAAGGGTGGAACCCACGACTCTTCTGACTATTTCCTCTATGCCCTGGGAATGTGTAGGGTTCGGCATCATAGGGCCTATGACGTCTCATGGTCTGCTCAAATATAGCATTGTTTTGCTAGACATGTTGTCACATTGGGTTGAAATTGCTTGGGTGCAAAACATATCTGTTAAAGACATTATCACATTTCTTGATGAAATATTCAGGAGGGAAGACTATCCCAATACCATAATAATGGATAATGGAGTTCAACTTTTTACTGATGAATAATTATTATTATTTTTTTAAATGGTATTGAACACAAAAGGAGTTCCATCTATCATCCCCAGACCAATGGAATTGTTCAAAGATTCAATAGGGTGATTAAAGAGAGCATCAATCCTGCCATATCAGAAGGGTGTGATTGGAATAATGCTGCCAAAGATACAGTTAGTAGATGTACCCCTCATGCCACAACTGGAATATATCCCCTTTTGAAGTTCTAAGCTAAAGGAAACCCAATACCAGAATATGTCCAGCTTGGTTACAAAGGGCATGTTTTAAAAGGATTGAGCTGGATGTGATTAAGGATAACATTGGCAAGAATCAGGTTTACAATAAATCTCATTTTGATGCCATGAATGCTATGAAGGAGTGTGTGATCAAAGGAGGGGATTGGGTGGGCATACAATTTCCTCACAGCAGAGTGGAAGGAGGTGTTGGTTGGTCAAAACCAATAGCGGTGGTTGAAAGATTACATGGTGCAGTCAAAGTGTTACATGGAAGAGTTTGGAATTTCAACAGGGTATGCAAATGTGTGGAGAAACCAGTGGATGCACCAGTTAAGAAAGCCTGTGTTCAGGATTGTAGTGTCCACAAAGAGAAGAATCAGTCAAAAGCACATGCTCATAAAGAAAATAATTGGAACAAAGGTAATACTCGCCCTTTACGAGTATGTGGAAGTCCTTCGTATCTGAAAGATTATGTAGAATAGTACGCTTCCACTATCCATTTGAATGTTGTTATTGTTTTATGTACATAGTGCCAATATATCCTAGGTTGTTCTTAAGTGGTTTCATGTTTTTTGTTCAACTGGGTTTGGTGTTTTATCCACGTTGAGGCTTCATGTACAGAGTTCTGTTTAGGCCATTTTATGTTGCTTTCTCAGCAAATAAATGTAATTTTTGTTTTGTTCTGCATTGTGAAAAAAAGGGAGATGTGTAATACCCCACTGTACAGAAGAAGGGAATGTATTCTACACAACTGTGCGTAGTCCAGAAGTAAGAAGGATAGAAGTTAGACCATCATGTGGAATGTAGATCTTCATTGGAATGATGCAGAGCCAATTGTCAGTTGGCTGTGAGAGTGAGAAACATCCAGATATAACCAGTGGGATTAACCTTGTAACTTATAATCAAGAAGACTTACTGATTTACCAGTGGATGTGGCTGGATCTTTTCAGTCCTCTAAAAGGTGTCTGCATCTGTGTGATCAGGCTTCATTATTTCTGATGTTGATGATCTGTTGGTCCGTTTTATGGAATTCCAATGGAATTAAACTGACTGTTTTCCGCATTAGCAACTGAAATTGCAGAGTAAACTCTTAATTTAACATAATTTATGGGAGGCAATCTGAAACATTTACATAATTGGCAAGGGACAATGCGAAATTGAAAAAGTTAATTTTATAGTCCAGTGATGGTGCATGACAAAATGCTGAAATAGTAAAATTTGATAATGATATGGCACTGGTGATACTGGCATGATCAATATTTGGAAGCAATTTGACATTTTTCTGTGGACAAGATAAACTGCCATGGTAATTGTCTGGGGGCACTGTGTTATTGGCATAGTTGTTTTACTGGAACTATGTCAAACTGGCATTATCGTAGTCAGCGGGGAATGATGAGGAACTGCATGTGCTTAACTGGGGCAATACAACACTGGAATGTTAGCATGAACGTTTTTGGGAGGCAAAATTGATCTGGGATTATTTTTTGGAGACAATGTAAAATGGCATAACAATGTCCTAAGTTTAATAACATGGGGGCAGATTTGCTCAATATGGAAATAGCGTGACACTATAAACAGTAGCATGCCATTTTCTAACTGCACAAACTAAAGAGTAGCATGTCTGCACATACACACACCTGTCAAAGTATCTGATAATTTAAACATGTTGCACATAAAGAACAGTTGTTCAAATGATCCCTGCCATGGAATGATGGAATAACTGAAACATTACCAGCTTCATTTAAAACAAAAGCTTAAGACACCCTTAAGGAGGTGAACAAATATCAGACAAGAATGTGGGCTCCAATATTTCATTGGTTGGCAAAGGCACATGATCTGGTGGTCGTTGACATCACTGTGGGGGTCTACAAAGGAGTTTAAATACTATTGGAATGAATACACGTTTACCACTTAGTAAAGATTTCAACAGATCCATTGTTTTGAGATTTGGTAACGCACAGTCAACAAAGTATGTTTAATATCTTGAAAATATTCTAGAAGGAAAATCCCAACTCATTTATTTGGCTCCTTTGTACTAATTCAATTTCTGAATAACGGTATCAAGAGAAAATTAAATGTAAGATTATTCCTGCTATTGTGAAATATAAAACAAGAAATAATAGCATTGGTGGGGGAGGGGATATGCAACCATTTAACACTTTGTATAAACAAAATCTAACCTCAACTATTCTTATTGGCAGAGAAACTCTTCAACAAATAGTTTGGGCATGGATAGATTGCCTAGAAGATTTGATATGAAAATATCTATTAAACCTCCCTTCCAGTTAAGCAATGCAAACCTTAAAAACAGAGAAATTGGTCTGACTTTACTGTATACTATGGATATGAATAGTATTCTTTTCTTTTATTCTATTTTTAATTTGTATGACCAGAGAAAAGCTCTCTATTTGTGTAAATAAGACAAGTGGAATTCAGTGAAAATGTCTGTGTTTTTGTCTAATGTAAGCCTGGAATGTGAATTAGTTTGGAATTATGTCGGTTAACATAATAAGGAAGGATTACAGAAAGAAAGTGCAAGGAGTATGAGAGATTTAAGGAAAATGCATTTCATTGGGAAAGGATAATGAATTTCATCATCTCACAGGGAACACTTGCTCCAAAAATATATAATGTGCTTTCTGGAATACAAGACATGCAAGCATAAGCACAAAAAACACTGGGAAACATTTTGCAAATGCGATTTCATTTGAACGTATTGAAAATTAATACAATTATGAGGGCTCATAGTGGGTTAAATAGTGATAAACATTGATGCTTTTTGTGTAAGGTTATTCAGACACATAGGGCCTAATTTCCAAAAATCTGAGATGGCGCAAAGTAACTTCACGCTGCAAAAGCACACTTTGACCTGCGCTAAACACCATTTTCCAATTCACAGATCAGACTTTGTGGTGGCCCTTACCAATTAGCACCCTGCTTTGCGCATGATTGAACTCAGTCTGTACACAGGGCCAGGGCAAAGAAGGAAAGGGGGACCTGCAAACCTTCTCATTAAAGGAGGAAAATGAGAAATAATATGGGCACAAAACACGCCCCATCAAGCGCTGAGTAAACCGTATTCACAGAAAACATATCACTATCACATTTACTGCAAAGGAGAACAATCCTACCATCACCTGGCCTCTGTCGCAGAGCACACAAATGCTATGAAACCCCACATATAAAAAGCGTAATTCAATCCGATTGAACAATTGATTGCCACAATGCTGCATCCTACTTTGCTACCACTGATATTACTACATGGAAGAAGGAGGAGAAGAAGGAGGTAGAGGAGAACGAGGCGGTCCAGAATCTTCCATCCACGAGCAACAATGTTTGGAATGGCAAATGAAATGATGTATGGAAGATCCCCATGTCATCCTAAACTTGGTCAGGGAGTGGAAGATGACCTGGTTTCAACCACCATGTGCTCACAGGCTGTGGAACCTCTAGTCATAGTGCTATCAGCCATACACTTCCTGGTCACTAGATCATTTCAGCATACCACATAGGTTGTGAGTATGGCTCAGGGGCAATGTGTGTGTCTTGAAAGCAAGACAATGCATAGCAACACAGGTTTCCGTTATTAACCACATTATAAAACAACAATTATAATTATAAATTATAATTATAGGTGAGTATCAACTATCATGCACACACAAGCAGTCATATGACACACAAAAAAAATACAAAATGACATAACATGCAATCAATAACCACTTACTCCTTTGCAGGGGATAGTGCCTTCCTGCTGTCACCCTTCCTGTTGGTACTGATCAGGAATCCAATCACCTAAGGTAAAGCATGCTACTATGCATTACGCATAGCCACTGGGGGCATAATGGAGTGCACATTTGGAGTCCTAAGGTCATGCTGTGAGACCCACTCCAGGTGCTCTAGAAGAGGATGTGTCATTTCATGGTCTGCTTTCCCAGCCTTGGGAGATTCTGGTGGAGAGTGTAGGTCCTGTTCCACAGCAAGTGCCACCCCCAATAGGTCCTAAAAGTGGTTAGAGAGCAGACCTTTTCTATGCCTTCAATTGTTCCTTCTTTCCCTCTGTGGTTGAGGGTTTTGGATAGTACAACTCTCCCAAAAGAGGTCCAGATGAACCCTTTTCTGGAATTCGTTACAGATTGAATCTAATAAGTGCTGGGAAACTTCTTCCTTTAAAGGCAAAAGTCCATAAGTGATTTGACAACAGATAGCCTGCCAATCCTTGCTCCTGGCAACAGTGGACTTTGTCTTCTGACATCACACCCATAGTGATTTGTACTACAAGGATGGGGAGGACACAGGAAAGAAAGATATAGGCTGAGAGAAACAAGATGGTGGAACATTGCTACAACTGTAGTGAACTCCCTCTGTCTACTCTAATCCTTCCCACTGTGATTTTCAATAGAATCAACGGCCTTTAGACGTGCAGTACCCTGGTGTGAAGCCAAGCCTTTGGTGAATCAGTGTTCCCTTTGATACCTGTTCCAATGCCAGCTTCTCTGTGGAGTGGCTGTCTCTCTGGGGAGGGTGTTACCTGCCCTCACAAAATGATTAAAGAGAGGCAATCCCCAAAGCTGCCATCCTGCAAGCAGTGCAAGGACATCCTTGCCTGGGAAGAATACACCTATTGCATTCACAGCTGGGCTGGGCTCACAGTGTTGACACATGTGTGATGTCAAAAGGTTGTGGCTGTAACAATTATGAGAAATACCATTCACCATACCATATCTCAGGTATGGCTTAAAATTAGAAATTGTTCTGCCACCAGAACAGTAGACTCATAATCATGGGTTTTAGAGCAGTGGTGCATGTCTTAAATGCAGCCCCAAGCAAGAGTTGTGTCCCTGCAGCTATCAACTGGACCCTGGGGTTTGTGAAAGGGAAATTTGATTGGCAGATTATCCTATCAGAGATGGAATTACCCACATGCATGTATTAATTAAAAAACATAACAAAGCCAGGGATACTACACCCTTTCCAAGTGGCAATTCCTCACATACCTCAGCAGGGTGACCATATCCAGTGCCGGAGCAAACACTACTGAAAACGTGTGCTGCAACATGCAATACACATGCCCAAAGTGTGCTAGAAAGTGCCTGAGGCAAGAAAGTGTAGCTCCAATGCAGGTTCAGCAGTGGCATGATGCATGTTATTATGTTGATCATGCTTTCTATGATTGTGCCAGGATAAGTGGTTCAGCTGTGGACTCCCTTTTTAAGGTGGTACAGTGTTATTAGCTGCCCATCGGTTGGTTCCCAGGGTGATGGCCTGACCTAGGGAATGAACACTCTTCTTAAAAGTCATCTCATCCACCATTATGTAGGTTATTTTCAGCGCTGATGCTTCTGCTCATGACTCTGCAGCTCAATGTACAACAGTAGGTTCTGGAGTTCCAAGTATGCTACTATTAGTGGCTGAAATTTGTAAGGAAGTGTGCTTGGGGGTGTTGTGAGCTGCTCAAATGCTTTCAGGGCCAAATGGGTGCACGTGTGGCAATCCATCATCTGGATGCATTTAGTACTACCTTTTGGGAGAAACTATCTGCATTGTGTTTTTTACAGAATGAACACAAATTTGTGACTGTCTTTCAGCAGTATTTCATCTTGTAATACAGTTGAATTAGCAAAATTGTTTCCTGCCACTAATTCCTTTTGTTAAATTAGGCCCAGTGGAATTGATGATGGTTCGCTTTGGTAATTCCGCCAGAACTAAATTCTCTGGCGGATTTATAACCAGTGGAATTACTGCCCATTTCCAAAACCTATAATTCAGCAAAGTGGTAAAATCTGTTAGTGCCTCTTTATACACCCAACACAAAACATTCCACAACATGTCACCCACCAGTCTCTTAAGTTTAGAATTAATAGAACGCCTTATCACAGCATGTGCTAATATTGTGATGTTATCATATTCCAAATTGGGCACATGTGGCCATGGTAATTAATTGCTAATGATGCCATTGAACCTACCATCTTTGTGTACAAGAGGAAAAATATACAAATTATAAGAAAGTTTACTAAGGAAACTATGTACATATTATTAGAACATACAGAAGCGTGCCTAGTAAAACATCACCACAAACGTGCAATTCAGAAAACAAAAAAATCCTATCCCCTAACATTTCAGCAGATAATCTTCTTTGAATTCTTCAGTGAACGGGCCAATTTTGATGAAAACACGTTTCTCAAATTCCACAATGTACACACACATTCCCTTAATGTTAAACGCTGACCCATAACATAAACAAAACTAAACTATATTAATGTGAGCACCTTTAATGTTTATTTCATTGTTTTAAATGACTAGCCATAGTTAGAAACATTCAGCAGTGTGGTGCAAACAAGTTAGAAGTGAATAGCTGGTGAGTGCGTAGGACGTGCACGGTCATGTCTTCGGCAGCTAATTGTTTAGAGAAAGGGCACATTTCTCTGTGACACGCTTTTAAATTCCATGTACTCAAATGGGTCTTTCAACTGAGCAGCCATGGAAATGTCACACACCTTAATCTTTGTTTTTTAATTCTAATTCTCAGTTTTTCTTAAATCTATCATTCATACTTATTGACTTTAAAAGAAGTAAATAAATCGATGAAGCACCTGTCATGGAACACGTGGTGGTTTATCTTAAGGAAAATGCCTAAAAGCGATGCGTAAAGGCCTTTATGCATGTTCCTTACGTTACCTGCTATTGTCAATCATGTGTAAGACTGAGAGGAGGGGCGGAACGCAACTTGCATTTCCACCGCCTCTCTTCCTCGCTTCAATGCTCCCAACATTTGCGCCTGCATGGATTTGCATGCCGCCACAAATGCTCGAGATCCCTGTGGGGTCTGCCAGCTTTTTGTCCCAGCATAAAGTAGTTGGACCCCAAAGGAATCCATTGTAAACACTACCTGCCATGCTCACATAGCAGGCAGTGTTTACAATTCTAAATAAACACAGTGTTTATATTTAACTGTGAACACTGATAATTAAACGCTGCCCAACATGTGAGCATGTCGGAAAGCATTTAATTTTAATTGTGAGCTCGGCTTGCCATGCAAGCATTGCAAGTGGATCTCATAATCAAAAGTAAATGCTGCCTGCGTGTCAGGCTACCTTTGCTCACTTTGCACTGCACAGTGCAAATGTTTAGGGCAAAAGGCGGCGTACACGATTGGCTTGTATGCTGCCTTTTGCCCTTTACATTTGCACCCTGCAAATTGGCAGCAAGGACCGTTTCAGCTGAAGTATACACGTAACAGCTAGCAGCCATATTTTAGCAAAATGAGCTCCATAGTGTCTTGTCAATCACATTGTAGACGGAGGGCCAAACATGACCCTTATGCCCCAGACACGGCCCTCAACACGAAGGCAGAGAAATGACAGATGTGCCTCACTCTTAGGCGTATCACTACGAATCTCGATGTAACACAGCTGTGAGAAGCGTTATTTGCTCAGACAGCTGGTCAGACCATACCCAATCTATGACTTGGATTAATATGGAAATTACATTGATCGAGCAAGTCGACTGGCTGCAAGTCGAAAAATCAATGACATCATCACTGACATCACCACGTAGCTGCATTAAAAATGAAATACAAATTCATCCATTCATGAAGTAACACGACCATGCACTATTTTATTGCATTTAGGCACGAAGTACATGCTTATGGCTCATGCAGGTAGAGGACAGACACACATACATATTTCTATATATCCATATTCTTCACCAAAGCTGTAACCACAAGACGCAAAGAGTTCATATATTTAGCTAGCACAGGCTTGACTGCTACTAACATGGAGAAGCCATAAGGAATGATATAGAAGCTATAGATCGCTGAAATTAATGGCACAGCAGAGACAGGCTTTGAGTACATGGAAAAGGTGACATGATTGCTGCAGCCAGAGCCGAGCAGAAGCAAGGCACCCAGTCAAGGAAAAGTGGACAATGGACAATTCCATTTACAGGACAATGAGCCAACTGTAGAATTCAAGGTTAAAATCCTCACAATTACAAGCGGGACAGCTTCATTTCGTGGTCACCAAACATGTGACCCAGCCAAACAGGACTGTTCCCATCGAACCAGAGGGAAGAAAATCTACTAGTGCTACCCACAAGCCGCTGAATGAATGCACTCTGTTAGGCTTAGGTGATCAGAGATGACAACGCTATAAAAAAAGGACCCTGAGACGATTTGGATTTCCCTGTTAAGAGACTGGAAGGCTGCCATTTATATGTTATATTGTGTTTGTCATTGTACATTTTGGTATGGGGTAATTCTGCGTCCCTCTGCACCCACTATGCCAGTCTAAACAAAGGTTGAATGTTGCTCATCCAGGTCCATAAATGGTTTACCTACTGAAGAGGGGGTCCCTGGAATATGCATGAAACCCAAAGACTGAGGAACAAAATATGAGAGTCACTGTTTGGCCAGCCCCCAGGAGGGCCAGTAAATTCTACATATGTCAGCAGATATTCTCTTAGCCAACAGTCCAAACCCTATCCAGCTGACGTCTTCACAGACACAGGTGCCTCAACACTGGGCCAGGTTGACTAACGATAAATATCCAGCTGTGCTGATGTCATTAGAGGCACCACGACATAGCAACGTTAGCCATGAAGCAAACTCACATCCCTGCACAAAGTTACACAGACACACAAAGAACATTTTTTACTAGCAAAACGCAGAAACACAGAAATGCAAGAAAGCAGGAGATGCAGAGCAAGATTGCAGCCACCTATTGCAACTAACCACATGGAGCATCAGGGACATATAAGGAACCTGGAAGAACCGAATACTACTAACCTCAAGAGAAAGCAATACAATGACATACATATATTGACTTAGAGAAACCATTGAACAACTGTAGTGAAAGTGCACAATGCCACAGGCCTCAGATGATGGAACGAAGGCATGCAGAATCTGCAGCACGAAGCAAGGTGCCAGTGCTTTCAACCAAGGATAAAGCCGGGTGGAAAATTCCTGATTTCAGGGGCAAGGAGCCACCTGCACAATAACAGAATAAATCCTCACTAATTACAGACCAAAAGGCCAGTTTTGTGGTCCTCACCCACGTGATGCGGCCGAGCAGAACAATAGCCATTTACCTGTGGTGGGAAGAGGCGCTGTTCCTAGTGAAACAGACAAGAACTGACACATATGTTGCACAGCAAACATTGCAAGTTACAGGCACTCTATCAGGCTAGGTCGATATATCAGTGGCAACAATTGAGACACATAGGGCTCATTATGGGTCCGGCGGTAACCCTGCTGGTGCTACCCGTGGGTTGCTGCCGGACCCGTGATATTTTACCGACGTCTGACTTACTGGTGCCACCGGCTCATTACAAATCCGGCAGCCCAGGAAGTCAGTTGCCAGTAAATTGTAAGTCCCCATTGCCATAGCGTGCTGTGGGACTCTATGGGAGTGGGGCACAGAAGCACCGGCACCATTAATAATGGTGCCTGTGCTTCAGTGGAGGGTTTTCTTACCATGGCTGCTGTGCCGAGCCTGGTCAGACCTGTAGGGCACAGCGGCCACGGCAGGTAAACAAGTAGTTTGCCGGTCCGGAAACAAGGGTGCCGGTGAGCTTACTATCACCCTTGGTCGGCAAACTTCGAATGATGTCCATAGTCTTTCTCATCACCTTGAGGATGTGGAGTATAATTGGTTTGAGCTGAATATAGTGCCTTATCAAAAGATAATGTTTGAGACTTATAGTATCACAAATAAAGTGTCTTTAGTACATGTGTGCCACTAAGTGACACATGTTTCGACCCTTCATCAGGTCTTTTTCAAATCTGGGCACTCAAGAATAATGAAGCTATAGCCCTGGTGGGTCTATAACTTCACTCATGAATAGCCTGAAATAATGGGGCTTGTTCCTCAGCCAACCTGTGTTGACAGGATGTACTTAATCAGCATATGAGTACTAGCCCATTGGTGTTGCTCATCTTTTGATTGGGAAAAAAAAAACACCCAGGTTATAAATTAATTAATCTTGAGTACCCAGGTTTGAAAAAGTCTTGATGAAGGGTCGAAATGCATGTCACTGAGAGGCCCACATGTAATAAAGGTAATTTCTTTGTGATACTATCAGTCTCAATCATTAGCGTTTGTCATTGTATTTGGGGCAAGTCATACGCGGAAACATCTATTGTAGGATTGAGTATTGAAAACTTCTTCCTCTACGGTAGTGGTAACCTCTCTGGTGAGGTTGTTTAAGAGGACTTGAAGTATACAGAACATGATAGAACTTGGTGGGTATTTTGCCAGTTGTGATTGAAAATGTGTGTTTTGCCATTTTGGCGGAGCTTGAGAAGCTTACAAGGGGAGTTGTGATTTGAGCCTTCAGATCAGAGAGTCGCAGAGGGGCGGTGGGTGGATCACACCTGTGTTTTTGGTGGTGAGCTGGAGAGGCTAAAGAAAATATTTGTTATATTGTATTGATTAAAATTAAATGTGTAGAAATCCCGATTCGAGGTCAAGTAAGTATTGATAAAGTGTTATGACAGGTGACGAAAATGAGGGTTACACCTCTTCAGCACGTGTGCAAGTCCCTCCCACAGTATCAAGACAAAATATGCAAGTATAGCATGAAATTGACTCACGACTCAGAGGGCAAGTTGGCAAAGCCATGGCCCAAAGTTGGAAGTTTTTCAAAATGTGTGCAGCAACAAATGATCACTTATTTGCAAGCAGATTATAAGGGGAAGAAACTGAGCAAATGATTGACCATATTAGAGTTACAGAAAATGTCTCAAGACGAGGAAGGGGTCTTGGTTAGGCTGCATTGTATGCTGAGCCAATGGGACATGGTGGGCAAACTGCCCTCGACTTCCCCTGCTCGTCTTCAAATTGCAGACGCAGACACAGCAACAGAAGGCAAGGGTTTTTATCCCATGAAGGAATTAAAAGCAACGGGGGGGGGGATACACCAATCACACTTTCACACCTCCAGCTTATAGTGCGAAAGCACACCTGATGAAGTAAAGCAAGCGAGTAGAACAGCGCAAGACAGTAGCAGCAAACATAAGGAACTCAGCAAGATGCAAGCAAGGCTAAATGAGAATGGCTTGGGGAAAACAAGGCTTAGTGCAGGCCAAGAATCGGGAGTACCAAATAAATGGATATGCTGACAAATATTGCTCAAACTGGATGGGAAACCAGTTAGTGAGATAGGGCACGCAGTGAAGGAATGGCAGAGTAGCAAAAATGTAGAGAAGGAAGCTGAAGAATGGGCTGAAATAATGGAGGAAGTGCATAGAAGGGAAAGGGAAGAGAAGGAGGAAAGTGAAAGGTTGCGAAAAGAAAGGGAGCAAACAAAAGCATGAGAAAGAGGGGAAAGAGAGAGAAGAAAACAGAGAGAGTTAGAAGATATAGCCAGAAGAAAAGCAGAATTAGAGCGGGAAAGGCAACTGCAAATATAGAAGAAGAAAAGAAGGTTAGAAGTCAAGTGGCTCCTTAAAAAACACCAACGCAGGGAAAGAGAGGAGTCCAGATGTGAGCGGGACAGAGAAGAGAGCAGAGAAAGACACTTTTCGAAAGCGGTAGAGATTATGATGGACTTACCACGTTTAGATGATGAGGATGGGGAAGGTATATGAAGAAGGAAAGGGGAATTGTATAGGAGCAGGAGGAGAAGAAGAGTTGACCTACGGGCGTACAGGTGTTCTGAACCCTCTGTGAGGGGGGAACGTGAAGTTATAGATCGAACAAAGGGAAAACAGCGGGAAGACACTACATTAAAGAGATTTAGCTTCAATGATGACATAGAAGGGGACAGTGACATTAGTATTGGGACCATGGGGTCAGATGAGGATTCACAGGAGAGCAAAGACAAGGAAGAGAGAAGACACTTTTGATGCTCCAGGGAAGCAAGCCCAGACAGAGTCATAATATGGGGACGGTGAAGGAAGCATGGTTAGAAACAAGGAGGACATTGCAGGGTGACTATCACATTCCAATGGGGGGCCACAGATCATGGACAATATCACTCCATATGCGCAGAGGCTCACGGCCCGGCCAGAACAGACAAGGACAGAGATGACAAGGGTGCTCACCACCAATAAAGACATGGGAAGACAAGGTGGAAGGTTGATACTGACACAGTTCCCATTAGTGGAAAATGGTGTGGGGCGACTTTAGTATATACCATGGTAGCAAATGAACCAAGACAATTTAAGATGTAAGTTACCTTTGTTAACTGCAGTGGTTGGCAAGTGAATTTGTGAGATCAAAAGACTGACAGCAGGGACAAAATTAGTGGTAGGGGATATGAAAATCTTACTCTCAGCCATTCTTTGGGAGGTAGCTGATGATGTAAGGAGAAGTGCAGAATATCCAGGAGTGACTGTACAGAACACGGCACACAATGGTGTGCCGTTCAACAAATGCCGAGTGGCCGTATGGCAAGCTCTAAGTGTGAAATACTCAGAAACCTCAGACATAAGCATGATTATGGCATGCAAAATGTGTGAGTATGAAGACCCACTTCAATACATTCAACACATTCAAGAAAAATGGCATCTCAAGATGAAAGAGCTGTCAGACAAAACAGTGGAGTTATTTTACCACATATTATGTTAATGGTTACCCGAGCAAGTGCAAAAGCAGTTTAAGAAACTAGTGGGGATGGAGGCTAAGCCGTGGTCAGAAATCCAGGTAACTATAATGCACTATAGAATGCGAGAAAGAAGCATGAGGAGAGAAAACAAGAAGAAGCAAAGTTAGTGCAAAAGGAATGATCGAAGTATGCAATGGAAAGGTCGATTTTGACAAGCAGAGAGGGAGTAATTGCTCAGCATGCACAGAACCATCCACAGATGGCAGGGGGAGGATTTGCAGGACAAGGGGATATGAATCAGTGGCCAAAAGGATGAAGAGGGATACCTCAGGTAAGAGGGTTTGAGCACCCAATGCAGCAGGACGCAGGAGTGTTCCAGGGGGGACAGCAAAGACCAATGGGGTGGTCCTGCACAATGCTGAGTGTGCAGACAAATTGGCCATATATCGCAAGTATGTAGATACAGGAGTGAAATGCCTCAGAATGGGGGAATGCAACCACAGCCCTCATACGAGACAGAGCACACTAACTATTATGCCCAAGATCACACACAAACAAAGATGTACGCGCCACAACAGAAGCATAAACAAGACATGCAAATGCAGCAGTATCAGCCCATGGCACATGCATCACAAACAAACATGCAGCAATCACACCGGGCACACCAGGCACCAGTTCAACAGAACATCATA
The DNA here is from genome assembly GCF_040938575.1 of Ambystoma mexicanum. Lineage (NCBI taxonomy): Eukaryota > Metazoa > Chordata > Amphibia > Caudata > Ambystomatidae > Ambystoma > Ambystoma mexicanum. Next base: position 1,210,145,411 of record NC_090932.1, read on the forward strand.
ACCACAACACATCCAGGCTCCACAATGTCTGCTCCCATGCGAAAGCTGGGAGGGTCAATTGTTGTAGGGGAAAACCCATTTACAGGGATGGGAATTTCATTATATCCACAATAAGACAGCTCACAGACAGACCTGATGTGTCCGATCCCATCTAATACGCCCAATCCGGCTGAGGAAGCATGTATAGGGGTGACTATACGCAACAATACTTTTTCCTTTCTCATGGGTACAGGGGCGACGTGGTCCTGTATAATGGATGGGAGATACCCAATGGCAGGCATTGCCATGAATGCACAGGGATTCCCTGTGCCACGGATGTGGTTCCTTTTACCGATGAATGGCCACTTTCAATGGGAGAACATAACTTGACCATGCCACTGTTACATTCCCGACAGGCACCAGTGAATATAATGGGTAGAGACATGATGAGCCGATTTAACATGACTATTTTATTCACACACCAAGGGATAGTGTGCTCAACACCAGGGATTAATTACATGAATGTTAGGAAACTCCTGCAAGCTTATTATGGCCTTACGGCACAGAGGGTGGTGCCAGCAGACATGTAACTGTTTTCATAATGGATATAAGTATTAATCGCTTGGCTCCCAGGGATACAGGGTAGACAGTTCTGCATACCTAATGAATTTCTATTCAGACTAGAGGTAACCTATGATGAGAAAAAAGGAAAAGTGATCCCAATATAACTTGAAGCAGTTATAGTGAGAGACGAGAGAATAGTACTACATAGGACTGACAATACAGCATGATCATGGAGATCTGTATTGCAGCGTGGAAGGATACAGGCTGACTGATGTGACAGATGAGGAGCTATTCCAAGACGATTGATCGGATAGCGAGGTGATGTTTGACAAGAGCATTACACATTGGGTGGAAATACATTACAGGGAAGTGCCACAGAGAATAGTTGTTTTTTTGATTTATGTATTTGTACTGCGCCGGCAGCCCGTGGGCATCAGGAAGCAAACAATAACACAGAGGGACAAAACACATACAGACGGGACAGTAGGGCCTAGGTGGCTGGCTGAGTTAGGGGCTTAATCCCTTGAAAAACAATTTTTTCAGTGATTTCCTAAATGGTTTTATATAGCTTCAAGTCTGAGTGCAAGTGGCAGTATGTTCCAAAATAAGGCTGCTTTGGCAGAAAATGATCTACCTAAACCTTTCATTCTTTGGGCTTTTGATCCCTGAATTTGACCTTGGTTGGAAGAATGAAGGGTTCTGGTGGGTAGATACGGGGGTACCAATGGTTTAAGATATTTAGCGGTAGTGTCAAAGAGGCAACAGTGAACCATGGTGCCTCTTTTAAAAGAAATACGTTCCTCTATAGGTAGCCAGCAGAGTTTTCTTCTATGGTCTGATATGTGCGTTCTTCTGTGGATATTTTTGACAATACGCACAGCATCGTTTTGAATTACCTGAAATTTCTTCAAGTTGGAAATTGAGGCTCCACTTAATAGTGAGTTAAAATAATCTAGTCTGGTTAAGATGGTTGCACGGGCGATGATGGCGCAGTTCTTTTCTGTAATGTGGTGGCGGATATTCTTGAGTAGACGTAGGTAGTAGTTGCAGGTTTGATTTACGTATTTTACTTGGGCATCTGCGTTTAGGGAAGCATCCAACTGGATCCCCAGGGTTTTTATCTTCATTGGGTTTTGATTTCATTGTCTCTAATTTGGAAACAATTATAGTCTGGGCTAAGTTTTTCCTGGCCCTTTTGGGAGCCAAAAATCAAAAGTTCTGTTTTACTGCTGTCCAGACATAACCAGTTTTCTGACACCCATCTTTCGATTTGGCAGCAGATGTTAGATAAGGTGATCAAGTCTTTGGCATGATCACCACTGAGTAATACATTCACCCAAATCATCAAAAAGAGAGCAGAGCAATCTAATGCAAAAATTAAGAGTAAGGGCGAGATGGAAGCACCCTGGGACACACCGCAATTGATAGGGGCTGAGGAAGAAAATGCCAGTCCCCTCTGTATTCTAGACTCTCGATTTGAGAGGAAAGAGTGGAACCAATCCACAGCTTCCTTGGAACATTGGCCAGGATCTTTCAGAAAGGTGAAAAGGCATTCGTGGTCTATCAAATCAAAGGCTGCAGAGAGATCCAACAAAATCAACATCCCAGCTTTCCCCTTGTCCATGATTTTTAGCATGTTGGACTGGAGGTCCACAAGAGCTGTGTCGGTGCTAAAAGGTGGTCGGAAACCTGATTGTCGGTTATGGAGGATGTTGTTAGACTCAACAAAGGTTTGAAGCTGGGCGGTGGCAAATTTGTCTAGTATTTTGTGAAGAAACTGGATATTAGTAATGTGTCTGAAGTTACTCGGTTCTCTGGGGTCAATGTTAGTTTTTTTTGGAATTGGGGTAACTGTAACTTTTTTAATTGAATTGGGTGTTTGACTATCCCTAAAAGAGACATTAACAATCGGGTGAGAAATTGGGCAAATATGTCTTTGTGCTATAGAATGAATTTGGGGGGAGAATATTGCATGTGCAGGAAGTGGGACGCATGGAGGTCAACATTCTAAGTACATCTTGGACAGAGATTTGCGTGAGTGTAAAGGCTGAGTAGTTGAGACCTTTGCATTTGGTGGATGTCTGCTCTTTCTGTATGGGGCGCAACTCTTGGCCATTTTTATTTTATTTCTAGCATTGATGATTTTAGCATCGAAGGCAGCTTGGACTGTGGAGCAATCTAGGCTTGTGGGTAAGAAGGAAGTCTGAGATAAGTTTGATTTTTGAGTAACTTAAGAATTTCAAATATCTTTCCTGTACAGTTGGAGGAATGTTGGATTTGGGCATTAAAACAGTTATTTTTACGGTCCAGTATTAGTGATTTGTATAATTTGTCAACCTCCTTCCAGGCTTTCCTTGTTTCTTCAGATTGATGTTTTAACCGCTGTGATGCTAGTGCCAATTTGTGTCTTTTCAGTGCACCAAGTTCTGGGGTAAACCAGGTTTGGTGGCCCAGATTATCCCTAACCAATTTGGTTTTAAGGGGAGCCATTATGTCCAGCATTTTGGTGAGTGTGTCGGAGAATAAGGACACCATACTGTCTGCTAGGTCATATGTTTGTGTCTTCATCATAATGATATCTAGACAAAACTGTCGATCTTGGCGGAGTACCTTTCTAAAAATTCCGACAAGTGACTGTTTTCTGCTGGTTGTCAGGTTTAAGTAGGGGATCTATGGTTGGGATGGTAAAGTTGATGAAATAGTGGTCTGCCCATATACAAAGAGTGGTCTGTTTGATATTGACACTAAGCTTTCTTGTCACTATCCAGTCCAGTATGTTGATTTTGGCTGTAGTTGGTTCACTTTTCTGGTCTTCGTGGTCGATGGCTAAAAGGGCGGATTCTAACATGATTGCTTCTTTATCCAATTTATTTCCTCTCCATCGTTTAAGGTCCTCCAGGAAAAGAGTGGCAGTGTTAGGGTTGGAAAGACTATTTAGTATTTTTATGACTTCTTCCTAGAAGTCAGGGATTAGGTTGGGTGGTCTGTAGATTAGAACAATATTAATGCAATTCTGGTTGGTCAGGGTCATTTTAACATGTAGTATTTCACTGCTGAGACATGCATCTGAGGCTGGAAGGAATCCTAATTCGGTTTTGGCAACAATTGCCACTCCACCACCATAACTAGCGGTGTGCGATTTGCGCAGAACAAGGAGAAACCTGTAGGAACTTCCAAGCTGATCGAGGGGCCACTTGTGTCCCTGATCCAGGTTTCCATGATATATAGTATATCGAGGTTACAATCCACCACCAGGTCATGAAGATCTCAAGCATGTTTATTTAGGGCTCTTGTGTTCAGGAGGGCCATTTTTTGTTTGCTATCCTTTTTTTGGCAGAGAGGAGGTTTTTGTTTCCCTTGCAGTGTTTGCTGATTTGGTAGGTCTAAGCGGAAAGGACTTTTTGATCATTGGACCTGCGAAGGGGGACAAGTGGATGTTTCTAAAGCCAAACATTTGTCATTTGTGTAAAGTCTTCTGAGAGGCGGTGCAGGTTTGTGGCTCCACAGCCTTGTGTCGGGAGCACTTGTTGAGTGATCTCAAGATGTTGATGTCAGGTTGTGATGGGTTAGGGGCACTAAAGCTGATTGTGTTATATGAATCAATGTAATTGAAGGGAGGAGGTTCCGTCATCAGTGCATAGTCAGTTAATCTCCATTTACGACTCCGAGAGACTGTCTAATTTAGTAAATTTAAGTTTATTTATGAGGGCTAACCGGTTAGCTCGTAACGCCACCACCGATAGAGAGTTCCTCAGTGGGTAACACTTCTTGGCTACTGGGGCTTCTAAAGGGAATTGCTGCAGTAATAACAGTGGAGTGGGAAGTCTGTTTGAAGCACTTACTGTAGAGGTTCTTGGCCCGAGACGCCGAGCATGTCGACAACTGTCGAAAACCGGCTTGTTACTGAAGCACCGGCGCTGAAGCTTCTGATGTATCAGTAAATGAGGCCCAGTGTTACCTGGGAAATATAGTTACTCAAACACAGTGTAATGCTCTCAAGACTCGAAAAATAACCTAATTCAAATTTAGATGCTGGGAGCTAGGGGTGAGAGTGATTTATCTCTCTGCCTGCAAAAATCACCACCACCATTTCTCGAGGAAGACTTTGGGTGCGTACACAGTGGAGGTCATTATGACCTTGGCGGTAAGGGGTTAGCGGCGCCGGTAAAGGTGCCGGAGCCATCAGCCCCTTACTGGCCCATTACGGGTCTGCTCGCAGGAACCCGCTAAGGACGCCTGGTTTTACGAGGCATCCTTAGCGGGTCGCACAAGCAGACCAGCATGCTAACAACGGGCCCATCATTAACGGGCCCGTTGTTAGCATGCTCCCCATTCCCATTGAGCCCTACGGGGACTCGAATGGGAATGGGGATGGGTTCCTGGACTGGGGAAATACTGGGCCCTCCAAGGTCGGAATGGCGCAGTATTTCCCCATTCCAGGAACCCGGACCCGGTACCCGGTACCCGGAATGGAGGTAACCATGCCGCAAATAGCGGCATGCCTACCTCCAATGTTGTAATGACCCCCAGTGTCTTACTGACCAATAGTCCCTATAATTTGGATCTGTTAAAAGGGATAGGAGGGGTCAAAGTAAAGCTTAAACCAAGAGCTATTTCACCAAGCACAAGACAGAATCCTTTTCAAGGGAAGCAGATGAGATGATTGCTGCATTAGTGAAGCAAGGCATTCTGGTACCATTCAGAATCGCAGTGCAACACTGCAGTGTACCTATTTGAAAAAGGCGATGGGGGATCATGGTGTTTTATCCAGGATTTGCACCCTTTAAACCAAATTGTTGAAGCAGAATTCCTGTTAGTTCAGAAACCAGTGACAATTTGGTGCAGCATCCCAACGGAAGCTATGCACTTCACGGTAATAGACTTGAAGAATACTTTATTTTCTATACCACTTCACGAAGAATCACAGGACTTAACTTCTTTCAAATATAGAATCTGGAAGTAGAAAAACACAAGACAAGATATACATCTGAAGTTTACTAATAACTATAGTACAGAGGAGTTAAATTACCTTGATATTACGATTAAAGTGTAGGTAGAGAATGGGACACTGTATGTAAAGCCATATAAGAAAGCAGCAGATATAAGCTCACTGCTGCATTACAATAGTTTCCATCCGCGACATGTCTGGGACAACTTGCCTCTGGGACAATTTTGCATCTCAAAAGGAATAGCACCAACAGAACCGATTACAGAAATGCATTATGCAAATTGAGAGAAAATCTGCACACAAGAGGTTACCCGCCCAAAATAACGGCTAAGGCAATGAAAAGGGCTAGTAACAATAATCAAGATGCCCTCCAGAAGAAAGAACTTGATGAGAAACGGGAAGCATAGTCTTTGTTGCTATAATGTAGAAAAGAAAATGTCCTATAACAAGACCAATGATTGCGTAAAGAATAAAACGATCAAAGACCAAATTATGCGCAATGATATCACAAGGCAGATAAAGAAACAGCCGACATTAACAGAAAGTTGGGGGATGAAGTCTCCAAAAGGTCATTTCCCGTCTGGAAGCTGTACCTGTTGTGGACAGATATTAAAGAATACAGAGTAGACCTCCTGGGACTCAGCAAAATATGGAGACAAGAAACACTGATGAATTGCAACTCGAAAATGGAGGTGTATACCATATGGTGTCCATGCAAAAAAATTGATGTGGGAAAGACCGAAAGAAAGATTAAGCTAAGAATTACAGAACACAAGAGTTGCATCAAAAATAGAATTCACACTGCACCACTAGTGAGTCTTTTTGTATAACAAATACATAAACCTGAAGACCTAATATAGACTGTGCTATATCAAATAAAATCAGGAAATGCTGCGAATATGGAAAAAAAGAGAATGTTGAAAAAAAAAGGAATTGATTTTCCTGTCAAAGAGTATGGAGCCCGGACGTTTTGTGGCCCGGACGAGGGGCGCAATTACCCTGGTCCCTTGAGCCTCTGGAGGGGATGGAATTCCCCAGTTTCTGGGGCGACGCATTGACGTGGGGAAAGTTCCGCAGGTCAGGTGCTGGCACTGCCCCTTCCAACTGTAATGTCATGTAGTACAAAAGTACTATGTGACATTACAGAAGTCAGAGGCTCCCTCTGACCACTTTCATGCCACTTGGGGTGGGGGGCATAAGCACACCAATAAAAACACTTTAGGTCCCCCTGCAGCTAAAACCAGCCCCTTCCATCACAATGCGGCAAGAAACTGCTAATAGTGGCCCGTTAGTCACGAAATGGTTTCGTGCTGGCATTGAGATGGGAGGGGGGGAATGGGGAGTGGGCGTGCATTGCAGGGACGCACCATGGGCCCCAACACGGTAGTTTAAAGCAACGCTATTTCTTTCATGCCGCTTCTTTTCCAAACTATATATCAATTACACTTTAAACCACTTCCCTGGCACTGGTGATGAGTTACTTCACTATGCGGATAATAGTTTTGACCAGTGTTGCTGAGTAAATATTCTTTAAGCTACAAATCGGTTTATTTATTTATTTACGCAATGTTTGTCGGGTACATGGAGACGGATAATTTATTTATTTATGCAATATTTGTTGGATAGCTGTATCTGACACACATCGTATAAATAAATAAATATGCAGGTACCCAACAAACATTGCATAAATAAATAAATAATCCTGGTCTATGTATTCTTACAACAGTCAATACTTTACTGTATCAAAGCATAACCCTTGATTCCCATTCAAACAATGTTAAAGTGATTGTTTATTGGGTTCAGGTTTCTCCTTGTCATTGCCCTTTTGGCTTAGGTTGCCTCCAAACCCCTTTCAGCATATTGTGTTCTTTGTTGGTTGTATATACTGCATCCAGTGCCATATTCATGGTCTCTTGGTTGGTGTGCCCAGTCCTCATTATCTGCAGCCTAAGTGGGACTGGGGCATAAAATTGTCTTGGGCACCAGTGAAAAAGTGGCCCACCATTGCAAATGGCAATTCATTCCTTGTGTGACAGACTGTTTGACTTTGGGTAGGAGTTCCTTAACGGTGTAGTTTGGGAATGGCGTGCAGGGTGCAGTGGGAGTGGTGCGCGGGGTGCGGTGGGAGTGGTGCATGGGGTGCACGGGAGTGGAGCACGGGGTGCGGTGGGAGTGGCACATGGGATGGGGTGTGGGGGGACGCATTCCTAGTGTTTCGCCCTGGGCACCAAATGGACTAGAAACTGCCCTGGCCGAGGCCACAGCCTGCAGCAGTGCCAGTGGTAGAATACATGTGTAACACGTTTGTTTCCTAACATTATAAAAATGAACAGGCACATTCATTTTTATAATGTTAGGAAACAAACGTGTTACACGTGTATTCTAGCACTGTGGACTGCTGGTGCAGCGCCCCCTAGAGGCTGACTGACGTCAGGCAGCCGCCTGGGCTGCCTGACGCAAAGACCGGCCCTGCCCAGATCATTTACCTCCAACCTTCTGCGAGTGATCCAGGTTCTCTAAGCAGAGATTTGGAGAGAGATCCTTATCCTCAGCAGGTGCCTCGCTCTGCAATAACCTCCCTGCCGCCCTACGTCTTGAGCCGGATCTCTGTAAGTTCTGGAAACTCCTCAAGACTTTGCTCTTCTCCTCCTCCACTTCCTTCTTCCTCCCTCTACCCTGCTAACCCAGTTCTGTTTTCCCTCTCTACCTCCTCTTCCTTACAGCATGCTGACTGGCTGCTGGGTGTACATCAGAGTTTCACTGGTCCCCAGCACCCCCTCCATTTCCCTCTCGTACTTTCTCCAGGGCCCTACACCCCACCCAGATTCAATGCACTTAATTTAAAGGAATCCAAGAGAGTGGCTCTCTCTGCACTTAACCCAGTCTCAACCGATCAGGTGAACTTGATCCTCCCTCTCCCTGCACCCCTCTGTGTACTTGGATGATCCGTGTGCACCGCGCCTGAAGATCATCTGTCTTTTCACTCTTGTCTTCACCCCTAAATTGCACTATTAAAACTGCAATATCGTCTCTGAATTTCAAGGGCTCTCAGCGACTGTTTGTTTTTCCCCTTGTTCCCACCCTCTTTGAACGCTTTGAAACACTTGCCTGTATGTAGGTGCTATATAAATAAACCATACCATAAACCCAGTTTCGAAGGTCCCTATATTGTAGAGCGTGCAAAAGAGCATGCGGTCAAATTACACAGGAAAATGTTGTGAAACTACATTAGTGACAGTAAGGCCTGCCGAGGTGAGACCTCTTCTTGTCTAAAAGAAGATGATTTGATGCAAGATGCAAGAAGAAGACAAAGACAAAGAAGAAGATTAACCACAAACAACCACAGACAACATTGTAAGAGAGTTAGGGAAGGACAATACACATACCTAGAATAGGCACACTTACTTTTTCTTACAAAAGGGATTTGTTGAGAAAAGGAGGACAGTCCAAGCCATATGATACTTAATAGCCATAACCCATTTCCGGAATGCTTTATCTGCTTTGTGATACGGGCAGAAACTGAATGAATGATTCCTCCACAATCATTTTTCATTCCTTTCTGTTATAGGTTGCCCACATCTACCCACAACTTACCAATGGAAACCAATCTATTATTATTCTGCTCGGTGATCCGAGAATCTGTATAGTGTGTGAGAGTTTGTTCTTCACAGCATTTGCCCAATACTATAGGCATAAAGCTTAATTTAACATACACTAACACAACAATAATGCATTTCTCAGGCTTTTCAGGTTAGTTGCACAAACCCTTGGATCAATGCAAGAAACACTCAAGAACAACAACATTGGAAATGTAATTCGTAATATTGTGATACTGTTTTGTGCCTTCTGCTGTCTCTACCTCTTTACACTCCTTTTTTACGAAGGTTGATGTTTTCCCAAGCACACGCTTTGACCCTTACTAATGCAACCCCAATCCATGCTGTTGTGGAAGCCGTATCTAGGCAGGCAACACGCACTGCTAAAGATGGAAAGAGTTAGTGCAGTGCAAAAGCAGATTGTAACCAGGTAAACTCCAAAATAGCTGATTCGGCCCATATATCCAACAGTGGTATAGCACATAGCTGAACTGGGGAAACAAATGAAAAAAGAGAGCTGTTATGTCTGTTCTTTCATCCCCTATGCCATGAGTGCATACAGAACATTTGTGGCAAATGAAATTCCTGTGGCAAGAGTTAATGTCTCATGCATTTATCGCTCTGCACCACAAGAGGACAATTTCATGGGAAGCATGCCACACTAAGGTGGATGTCCAAGAAGACGTCTCCATATGAAGATAACTACATAAAAATGCAGGAAATGTTGGACGAATACTGGAATACAGACAAGAGTATAGAGTACTTCACATGGGGTCCACATAAAGGAGAAGTACAGACAGTGACCCAGAAAGGTTACAGTGTCCCAAGCAAGGACCCATAGAAATAGGAGGAATGCCAGGATTCTGGGAAAGGCCACAGATGCTGGTGTATGGACAATTATACACAGCGGAAAGATGGAAAGAAGGAGTTGTTGGGACGAAAGCACATGCTGTCCTAATGGTTCCAGTGGAAGTAGTACAGCAAGAAAATGACAAGGGCCTCAAGTAAAGGAGATGCAAATGCCAAACTGCTCAGATGGGTAGAGAACGAAGCAGGGCCCATGCCCATCCTAACGCTCAAGGACGCAGCTTTATGTTTCCAGAATGATGGTGATGTAGAGGTTGGAGAAAATGAAGGATGTAAGCAGATTTCAAATATATCAGGCATGAAGGTTGGTATCAGTGCTCATGGACCATTATTGGGCCTGCGAGTCAAAGGCATACCTGCAGCTGCCACCCAACTGGGGAAGTTGAAGGATTCCCTAAAATTGATACCAGCAAAAGAAAGAAGAGGTCTGTAAGGCTTACCAGAGCAAGAAGAGGGTACTATGCCTCATCAGACATAGAAAAGGCATTGGGTGTGATACCACCAGAGCACAGGCTGTTCAGCAAAACTGAGATGCTCTTTGCATCTATCATTCCAACAGTAAAGACTAACACAGAACTAAATGGCTCCATATTATGTGGTTGGAGCTAATGCAGACAATTAACTAAACCTTCAAAGTGTTCAACGCCATCAAGGAAGAGCTGAGAGTAGTTAGACTAATGGCCCTCCAGAACAGATATGTTCTAGATCTCCTCACAGCCATGGAGGGAGGCATTTGCACCAAGATCGGGTCTTCATGCTGTACATTCCACCCTGCCAGCAACAAAAGCAACGGGACGCTGACAGAAGCCATCACCCGGCTCTCAGAATTGCACACAAAGTTGGAGGCAGAGACGAACAATGTCAGAAAGGACAACATCTTACATATTTTCAGGGATACCAACATTGATGGCCAATGGACTGAAAGTATTGGCAGCAGTGTTGATACTAGTATTGCCGACATGTTGTATCCTTAGGATAATCATCACAGAGTATAGAAAGACAACTAAGAGGACTTTAGGGATGAAAGTACTGATAGACATAGAGACTGTGCAGCTAGCTTAACCTCTGCCCTGGCTTGTTACCCTGTTCAAAATTATATCACAAGCAGCCACAGTCTGGATTTGGGCACAGTGCGGATTGACAGTTGAGATCTTGTGAGTCGGGATGCTGTTTGGTGCTTTCCTCAAGTGCCAGAGAGGCTGAGAGAGTATTGGACAGAGAGTGGGTTTACAGCTTTCAGCTCCAGCTCTGGCTCCCAGTGTCTACAGAGTATCCAGAGCACAGATAGAGTGCAGCCAGCAAGCCTGTACTGGTAAAGGACCCGGCTGTGGTGGCGGTGCCCCTGGGGTGCCAGGTAGTTGTCTGTCATCACCGAGTAATGCTTTTCCCTCAGAGGAGGAAAGATAGGCTCTCAGGAGTTGTAGTATTTGGTATAGGGGAAACCGGTCTGTTTTACCATTTTGTTTTCCACTCACAGCCAATGTTGCCTAGCTATGGCACTCCGTCCCCCTATTCAAAGGTCTAAAGGATTAATGCTCAGTGACTGGGATTATCCCTTGCACTTTGAGCTGTACAAAAGTGGGGTCTGCATAGGCAGGGCCACTCATCCTTGCCTGATTTTTCATATAATTTAAAGCTGTTGCAACACATTTTGTCATTGTGTCTGCTCTTGGAGCTGATTCTCCTTCACTTTTTTGGCTGGCGTTTTCTGGTTTGGATTACCTGCATCTACTGGGTGTATAAACCCAGCTCTGCAGTTCAGCAGAAAGTGGAGAAAGCAAAGGAGGATGCATTTGCCTTTGTGTCCACAAACTGTGTGACTAATGTTGTGATCACTGATTGCTTTTGGAGGAACTGGTCCGCTGAGATGTACGATTTAAGGAGTGGAAGCAAGTCCTCTTCGGGGGATGCTCTGATGATATTTGAGGCTTGGGACCTACAAATTGCAAAGAGCAATCTAAATGGAGAGCTATATGGTGCTCCTATCTTGCAGAATGATCGATATACATCAACCATTGGCTAACTCAGTTTTTATTTGAGATATGGTCTTCCTTTGAAATTATTAGTACGGATCACAGTGACCATAACATCCTGGCAGCAAAGTTTGATTTTAATCTTTTGTGCAGTAAGTCCAGATTGCATGGCAATTTAATGGTCTCACAGCAGGGGAACCGACGTAAAAAGTATGGGGCAGATGGCCTTTCCCTAAATAGAAAATGGAACCTATTCTTGTGGTCCTCTACTTTGGAATGAAAGGCATATCTTTTACATTTTGTTGCATTTTTGTGGTCTGATGTAAAATCAGGTAGAGGTAACATGTTGATATCTGTAGCTCGTAAACACTGTTTTGACTCTCTGGTGCTGGGGGAAAAGAGGCCATAAGGAAAGTACTCCGCCCTCTTCTGAAACTACATACAATTGGGGTGGACTGCTCTAAAGAGATGAGGACACTTAAACTCTGCTATAAAAATGAGATTAGAGCTCATCGCTATTGGTTACTGATATCCGAAATATGTGACTTTTCTGGTTATTTATTAATAATTTGGGTAAACCGCATATTTTACTGCAATCTAATCTGGTATCGGAGAAAGTGTGGAATGCTCATTTTTCCGAGTTGTATAAGAAGCCCGTTTTGCCCTATGATGGTTATTGGGAAGTGCACACTCCAAACTGAATTTTGAGATTCAGGATATTGAACAGAGTATTAGAAACAGGATCCTTAAAAACGACCCCCACATGTGGAAAACTATCCTTTTTTACTATATCAGAATATCCTTAGGACCGAGGTACCACCTATCTTATGGAAGTCTTCTGTCATGATACTGATATACAACAAGGGCAATGAGCTACATCCTCGTAATTACAGGCCGATTGCCCTTCTCAATGCTAACAGTAAAATCTTTACAGGACTCATCCTGATGGAGTTGGTGGACTGGGATCAGCTCTCGTGTTGTCTTCATAAATACCAAACTGGATTTTATAAAAACATGAGTACTCTTCTAAATGGCCTGGTCCTGAACTGCCTAAGAGATATATAATGTGTATGTAATGGTAGCCCAGTTTATGTTGCGCTGGTGGATTTCTCACAGGCGTTCGATTTGGTTAATCTTGGACACCTGTTGTTTAAGCTAAAAGCATGGGGCCTACCTTCTTCTCCACTGGATATTATCTATTTGCATGAAGATACTGCCACTCACATCCGGCTAGATGATCAAGACTCATTGTCGTCCCCTATTAACACTTACAGGGTTCTTCGACAAGGCTGTTTGTTGGCCCCCTGTCTTTTTAACATTTATATTTCTGATATTCCGGAATCTTTGGAGAAAGCCTCTTTTGTAGGCCCTAAATTGGGAGCTCTAAGAGTACAATGAATTGCATATGTGGATGACGTGCATTGCTAGATCATACCCTTTTGGGGTTGCAACGTCTCCTCAATGCAACGGCGGCTTCTGCAGTTATCAATTACCTTGTTATTAATCTGAAGAAACAAATATAATACATTTGAACATAAATGTTTATAAGCCTTATAGCTTTTCATGGAGTCTATGCTCCTATGCTTTACTGCCATCAAGATCTGTGATCTATCTGGGGTTCACAATTTATGGGATCCCCAATAAGTCTTTGGTGGTCTTGAGGCTCTTCAGTAACATGGATTAGTTTTCCTCTGAAATGCGGAAAATCACCTGCACCTATAGTTGATTCTCAGTCATCCCATTGCTTGAATTCTACAAACTCAAGATTATTCCTTCACTATTGTATGGACTGGAAATTGACTCAAATATATGGTAATGACTGGGTTAGATTGGAGGGCCTCCTGTGGAAGCAAGTGTTCAAAATACTGTAAAGTTTGTAAATGCCCCCCCTAAAATGTGAGTTAGGTTTAATCCCACACCAGGGCTGGTTTAAATGGAGATTTTTGATGATTTGTAGTAAGCTCATTGACCCCAGTGGGAAACTCTGTGCTTACTGATTTTTATGCGTCTATGTCGGATTCTAAATTTACTCGTGTGATTCTAAAGAATGTTGCTGCTTCTATTTAATTGAATGTACCCAGATGAATGTTTCACTACTCTCTATTCCTCGTTTAGTGAAGAAATCCCTATTCTATACAGATTGGATAGCAACCATTGCAAGCATGAGAAGTTATAAGCTTCATACCTCTCATTCTATCTTTGATAAGCCCTTAGGTATTGTTCTGACATACTTATGTTTCTTTCCTAATGCATACTGGTGAAACCAATTTCTTAGATTAAGGCTTAATCTGCTAGAGAAGAAGGAATTGTTAGCGATCCGTTCAAAGAACCTGAGGGAACCCACAATACTGTAATTTTTGTGAGTGTAAGAATATGATGCGGACAATAAAGCATTTTCAGATTGATTGCACAGTCCTCCAGGAATTTCAGCTACAAGCCTTTTGCCGATTTGCTACTGTTCCTTGCTGGTTGAATACTGAATATTTTTGGTGGAGAATTAGTTCAGGTACAGAAACTGCTCTGTATTTAGAAGAATTCAGATTTCGAAGTAAAATTGATCTTATCAAAATTGAATTATAGCAATTGAGAAATCCAGGGTGTTTTTAGTGTTCTACCCAGAATTGCATTTGTCGGTTTAGGCAGGGAAGCCTCTATGTTGATTTTTAATTCTGACACGTTTACGCCTGTTTATATGATTATTTTATCTATGTGATGGTGTTCTAATGTTCATTTGAAGATTTTGCATGTGTATTTATGATATGATATGGCATTTGTAACACACCTATACACAAGTGTTTCAAAGCGCAATGAGGCTAGGAAGGGGGAACAGAGGGATGAAAGAAACAAGGATCTTAGTAGGCCAAATGACATTGAGATTGCGCCAGGGGAAAGGGGAGGGGGCAGTGCTATACATGGGATCAAAACAATAACAATGAGTGTGGCCAGCAGGTGGCAGGTGCAAGGGTAAGTGCAGACAGCAGGTGTCCAAAAGTGCAGCTAGGGGTTACAGATAGAGACGCAAGTGTTGCCGGGAGGCAGTGCAGGTCCGCAACTGGGCGGACAGGGACCTGGGCCCGAAGGGTAGCCAGGTGACCAGTGCAGTATCAGACAGGAAATCAGGAGGGGAGAGGAAGAGAGAAGTCGGAAGCAAAGAGGAAGGTCTTGAGGTGCTTCTGGAACCGGAGATGGTTCTCCTCAAGTTTCAGAGACGTAGGGAGGCTGTTCCAGAGGGAGGCCCCTGCCGATGTAAGAGATCTACCACCAGCTACCACCAGCTCGTTGCTTGGAGAAGCAACTGACCCTGAGGGAGTTGAAGGTGGAGGAGCGAAGAGCTCGAGTAGGAAAGTATTTATGAATGTATGTTTTGATAATCATTTATGGGAACATTTCGAATTGCTGTTTTGCTATATTTACTGTGATTGCTATGGCTTCAGTGTCCCTTGTTTGTGCAAAAGGTTGATTATGTTAACCATATCACATTAAATCAAATACAAATAAAATAACCAAACAGCACTTACACGCTTTTTGGCCCTAGTCCCTCATAACTTTTCTCCAATGCAATAGTTGTGGGTTGTAAGTGGCCCTTCAGCAGACAATATGCAGCAGCATCCCACATTCTTACAGCTGGACAATGGAGTGCCCTATTCATTGTCCCCTGCCATAACCTCTGTATCTGTAAAACGTAATTATTCACCTTTGCAACCTCCTTATCTCTGTGCCTTTCTTCCGTGCTCCTGCATGTCACAGATGTGCACAGAATACATGTTCTCACCTGTGACTTCCAGGTATCCGCTTATCTCTCTAATTTGGTCATGCCTGTATTTTCCTTGCTTTCCTCACTTTCAGCACATCCTGCACCTCCAAGTAACGTTGTATGAACACAACCGAATGACTAAGTCCATATAACGCTGATTACGTAAACCTTTCATCTTATTAACATGTTGATATGTTCTTTATCTCACACCCAGGGTTGTTGTTAGGTCTGGAAAAGATCAGGGGCTAAGCTTATGTCTGGACTGGCAGGACTCGGGCTAGCTATAGCCTTTTGGTTTTAGCCCCTGAGCTTCTATCCGAGGCTGCAACCAAAAGACCAGGGTTATAGCCCCCTCAGCGCCCCCGCCCCAGCAACGCCTCTGCTCACATCTGCTTATAGTGTTACTACCCAGGGATGCGAGTACACTGCGTAAGTTGTTGCCCTCTGAGCTTTGCTCAGGATAGTCAGCTGGGTCAGAAGGCAAGGGCATTAACCATAAATTACAATAGCTCCACTTGCAAGAAAGATTCTTATTACAGGAAACGCCAAATCACTGAGGAGCCCATTTTCAAAGTCGCAAGAGCTTAAAACCATGGAGTAAATTCAAGGTGTATGACTTGAATTTACACACCACCACATGATGGTGCCTTATGCATGTGCCCTCATGGAAAACACAGGCGTGAAAACCACAGGCTTAATGCGTACAACACAGGCATGGTTTATGCAACGCAATTCACGCCATGGTTTTGTGCATGAGATGTAAGCACTGAAAAGACCCAGATGGGGATGGTACTGAAGCACTGCATCGGATTTCACCAACATTTGCTCAGAGCAGCAGGTGCAATTTGGCAGATTAAAATCAGTTGCGAAAACAGCAGGCATTAATCATTCCAACAAGCCATGAAACCTCACAGCAAGCCATGCATGCATCAAGCCACCAATTATAGGGTGGGCACTGCATAAATAGCATAGAAAACACCAAGCTCATTTTTGAATGCACGATAGGTGAACCACTATTGTCGCTACAAATCAGGCAATTAAGGAGAATGATTTCCCAGGAACAGGTGAGCCAGAAGGATCCTGAACCTCAGCACCGACCAAGGCAGATCATCAAACTGCACCACAGTCCCTATCCCCGGCAGCCCATCAGACTGTACCCCAGCCTCCATCCCAGCAGCAGTGCCAAGACAGGAGGTGGGATAGGAGAACCCAAAGTCCCTACCCCCAGAAGGTGTCAGCGACCAGCAGTATTTTACTGTCCACCACATGGACAGGCCATCCATCTACAGTCTCCGGGCAGAACCAAGTGCTACCTATAGTCTGATAGGAACACAGTAACTCCCATGCCCACCAATGAAGCGACTCACAGTGCTCGATTTCTGTGAAACAGGAAGTGTCCATTACACAGTAGCTCTGGCAGATGCATCAACCAGCCATACTTCTCCCACATCCTCTCACAGATGACATATGCCATGATTGGGAGAGATGCACCGCCACACTGCCTTCCACACAGAGCCTGCAGTCCTCAACCAGATCAAGGCCAGGTTCGATGGTTGGTGCCCTAAACTCTACACACAAGGCTTTTGTACCACCCAGGGCGCAGGAAAATGTTTACATTAACAGAAGCATGCAACACACAGTACATGTCCAAATGGTCTGAAATACAGAAAGGTGCTTTACGCAGGTGTGTTTCAGATTCCCTGGCTCCACCCATGACTCCTTGATCCTGGCCCAGAGCAATCTACCATGCATCAAGGGTGACATATAGAAATGGGTGGCATGCCTGCTAGATATGTACAAGGCAACACACCACCACATCGGTGTGTGGATAAATACATTCCACTGCGTGTGCCAGAACTACAACCCACAATGTGTGTATATTGGTAATGCCATTAAAACAAAAGGGATACATATGGCAATCACAAGAGCCTGAAGATGACTGAGGATGTGACTTTGCAACACTATGCCCAGAACTTTCAACTGCGCAAGTATCATAACAAATATCCACACCAAATGTCCTTTGGCATCTGACCCCCTGTTAAACCGATTACACTTTTTTCAGTGGAATTCCACCACTAACTGCAAACCCACTGACTGTACCTGGTGACACCTTCCCACGTTCTGTACAGGTGGAGGTGTTTCCCATAGAATAACAACACTGTTCCGCTACCATCCTGCCCAACCCTAGAGATGTATCCTTTTTGAGAATACATTTCACATACACACACCGGACATGGAATGCTGTATAGCAAAATGGAACAAAACCTCTGTCTTAAATGTCAGGCACACCACCTGCTAGTAAACACAGGATGCCAGACACTAAGGCGCCAGAGGAGGGCTTCAGCACTGAAGCCTGCCAAAGGCCAATGAACAAAGGGACCAAACCTGGTTTGGTGCGCAGAGACCAACACTAGAAGGACCTTTCCAAAAAGAAATGGTGAAAAAAGTCAATCAGAACCTGTTTTTTTCAGAGTGGGCTCAAAGCCATCTTGAAAAACACGGCTGCGGTGGATTTCAGCTACAGGAGCATTTAAATGAGTCACGGTTGGGGAAATCATGGTAATACCACTGCCACCAGCCATTCTGAGAGGAAAGGGTTGCTTTTGAGGACTACATGAGTTTTCTAGGCATAGGGAACACTAGGTATTCCCTCCAGCACTCTGCTTTAAGGCAGTGTGTGCTGGGTCTAGAAATTTACTAGCAAAGTCAATTTAACTTTACATTCACTGGGAGACAGTAGTCAGTCCCAGAGAAGGTATTTAAACCTTGGGAAGTCTAAAAGACATCCCTGTGCCACTGCACTGAGGGTGCTGTGTGACACACAAGAAAAAGATGATGCCTATGGAGTTGTCTAAAACTCCATATCCAAAGAATACAAAAGTAAAACACCATCAAAATACATGAAAGAGTGGGGAAAAAGGCTCATACTCTTTCCAGGTGAAAATTAAAGTTCTAGTAATCCAGCATAGTTGCTGGGGGTCTCAAAAGGTAAGGGAAATTAGCACATTTCTGAGAATTCTCCCTAGAGATATGTGTTCATATGCAAAATTAGAACATCACATTCCAGCAAGGCTGGCTGAGCCTTTCCTATGTCTGAAGTTTATAAACCTGCTTGCATATGTACTTGGTTTTGAAGAACAACATCTGCTATTATCAGCAATGTACCTGCACCAGATTGTGGTTGCTACAAAAAATAACATTTCACCCGTATGGTGAATGTCTAGAAATTGGTTTGTTCAGGTGGGATGCTGTAAAACCTAGGCAATCGCCTCCGATGATGGCACAAACTGTTAGTCCAAGAGGTGAATAAGTATCCATATTCAAGACTATGGAACGAAAGCCTTCATGCTTGTATCCCGGATTATCCAGAAGTCGATACAGTGATCCTGGTCAAATCATGTAATGCATCTTACATTACTGTGCTGTCTTCTGTGAGGTTTGCCTTATTGCATGCTGCTGGTATCGTTTAGCCCATTACTTGATCTTTCTTCTTATGTAGGCCATTTGGGTGGAAGGGTTGGTAGACAGAAGAGAGCGGACCAGATGTTGCAGGCCTCAGTCAAGCATATTTTAAGGTCTGTTTGGTTGACACAAAAAACGGTTTGCTTTTTGGTAAAAGTCGAATGTATTACACACGTTTATAAATGAAAATGTCACACGCCATTGTTTTGGAATTATTTAAAGCTTTTAAAAAACAAAAGACAAACCCAGATTAAATTTGTTAAATCACATCGATTGGTATGCTGGTACTTATATACTTCTCTTGATGATTGAGATAATGAAGCTATAACCATTGCCATTTTGCATAACACCCTTCTATAATATTTTGTTTAAAAATGGTCTTGTTTGGTAATATGATTTGTGTACTTTCCAAGTCCCTTTTTATACAATTTGATTGTTTTAGTTAATGGTAAGAACTGGAAAAGAAAGTGTTCAAATGCAGAAATTGAAGAGTTGGCACAATTCCAGCTTCACCCCTTCACCCCTTATCCATTGTGTGATCCTGGGCATCTCATTTAATCTTGTATTGCCTAACCTCTCAAAATTGCCACTCCCTAAACCTTTCAAAATTGTCAGCCCTTCAGAGTGATTTCCTTCTCATGGTATGATCTTCATAAAATACTTATTCATTGTTTCACTGGCTATGGGGTTGCTTCCACTTTAATAGTGAGCATATTTATAACACTATTTGAAAACCATATCCCACTTCTAATCTCAGTCTGTCTGGATAAAGACACCTTAAAGGTAGCTTCTAATCTGAATCCAATATCCGTGCTACGGTATGTGTAGCTTTCTTTTCCTTCAAGTTGGTCTCCTCTATCCATGAATGATCACTTTTGCATTGGTGAGGCAGCTAATTTTACATACAGACCTGCATTAATACTACAGGCGGTATACCTTCCTGGATGCTACTGATAAAAATTATCCTGTATGTGCTAGAACAGTAACCTCTTCGTAGACTGCTAATGTTGGTCTTCAGATGCTACATGTGTATCATTCTGATTAGAGCAAGAATCCAGAGGGTAAGGGGACTTAAAGGGATTAAGCATGCTGATTATGCTGCAAGACAGATCTCAACCTATAGGTTGTGAGTCCGACGGGTGAGAAACGGGGCCGCAACCAATATTCTTGATCCCTTAATTCCTTTGGTTTGGTGGAGGCGGGCCCCAAAGATGTCCGTGCCCAGGGCCCCAAAAGTGCTTAAGATGGCCCGAAGAGACCAGCCATATTTGTTGCATGCAATTATCTGTTACTAATGTGTACGGAGCATCAGGTTTTGAATTTCTGTCGTCAGGGTTAAATGTGATAGATTTATCGTCAAAGTTTCCAAACTATAAAATGCCCGCATTACATACTTTTCCAGCAGGAAATATGCTTTGCTCAGCCAGTAATAATATGCGAGCGGCAAAATGATGACACCGATATTAACATAAACCTGCCATAAGAGAAGGCATTTTACAATGCCTCTGAGATGTCTGTACTCACACTAGATAATTAAATCACTACTATTCGTTTCAGCTTTTCAAAGAAAGACACACACACAGAAAGGTCGCATATCATAATGGATTAGTGTGTGCAATAATCGATGCCACATCTTTGACGCAAACGTAAGGACTGAAACATTGCAGAGCGCAGCTTCTTTCATTGTTTAAGGGTAGGTCAGCTTGCTGTGCTGATTTTTTAATTCTTTTATGTCGAGAGTAATTCTACCACAATGCTTCATCTGTCTCTTCACATATTAATACTTACAAAAGCGTTATTATGTCAGGTAGTTTATTAGGCAAAAAAGCTCAGTGGGTTAATTTCTTGCCATCAGCGATATCTGTAAGTTGCATACTTGAATCCCGGTAAGGTTAACTCAGTCTTTTCGAAGTCATTACATGAGTAGTAATTTCGGTTGGATAATTATAATTGTGATAAAAAGGTTCTATGTAAAGTGCTTTAGTGAAAGTGGCATATAAATACCCGACTATTATTTTTATCATTCACCCATGTTTGAATATTTTACAGTTTTCAATGCCTCGCTGAGGTGCTGTTCACCAAGGACAATTTTGGGTGCATGATGTTTCTTAGTGTGCGGCGTAAGCATTCTGATGAGAAATACATGCGTTAACAAACAAAAACATGAGGTTCTGTGGTTAGATTCGTTTGATATTAGGGGGCCGATTCATGGAACAAATGTGCACCGAAAATCATGGCGCACGCTGGCGCACGCGTGAAAAAGCAAGCGCATGCGTGCGATTCATGGAAGTGCCTGCGCGTGTTTACTTCGGGATGTGCGCTAAATCCTTGCTTGGCGCACACGTCATTCCAACATCCAGAACGCTGTGCGCGACATGCACAGCGATAGCGCACAACGTCGGCGCACACACCAAAAAGGAGGCAGGACTCAGGGCATAACACGCAGAATGGGGAACAACACGTGAAAAAAAAGGCATAACTGGGGAAGTACTCCAGGGAAATACACAGAACACCCACACGCACGCGAACAACACGTATTCATGTAATCGAATACGGGAAACCCGCGCATGCGAAAAGATGCGCACAGGCATCAACATGTCCGCCACACGAAGGCAGGCGGAAGCGCCCCCGCGCACAGTATAAAAGTGCATGCAACAACAAACACGTATATACAGCTACGATGAATGCCCCATTTGTCGCAGCACTGATCGTGGGACACCGCAGGAGGAGGAAAATAGCCAGGCCCCGCATTTTTTTGCCCCGGACCAGCCTTTTTGCGATGCCTGACGACCAGGTCTATGGCAGGTATAGGTGTCCACCTCATATCATCCTAGACCTGGTCAGGGAGTGGGAAGATGACCTTACATCCCCCACCCTGTGCTCCCAAGCATTGAGCCCCTTGGAGAAGGTGCTCAATGTCCTGCATTTTTTAGCCACTGGGTCATTTCAGCGGACAACTGCCATGGTGGGGGGGTATCACAGGCCTCGCAGTCACGCTGCCTACACCAGGTGTTGGCAATCTTGACTGTGCGCCCCTCAGTCCGCAGGCAGAGCACCTGCAGAAAGGCAGGCCGTGGTCCAGGATTCTACAGGGTGGCACAATTCCCCAAAGTGCTTGGTACCATAGATTTCACCCACGTGGCCCTACGTCCACCTAGGGCCACTGAGCACATCTATCGAAACCGCAAGCACTGGCATTCCATCAACGTGCAGGTTGCATGCGATGCAAAGGGAATCATCACCTCTGTCTATGCAAACTACACTGGATCAACCCATGACAGTTTCATATTCAGAATGTCTGCCCTGAGCCGGGCCCTGGAAGCTGGGAAGCATGGCGACACATGGCTCCTAGGTGAGTACAAATGCCTGTGCACATGCATGCATGTCACACACAGACAAATACACAAATCCAACTAATCACACCCATTACGACCTCCCCAGGGGACAGTGCCTACCCTCTGAGCAACCACATGATGACGCCAATCCGGAACCCCACCACACCACCCCAGGTAAGATACAACGCTGCCCATATTGCAACCAGGGGCATAGTGGAGCGCACATTCAGAGTGTTCAAGTCACCCTTCCGCTCCCTTGACCGCTCTGGCGGCCAGCTACTATATGCACCCGCAGTAGTGTGCAGGATCATTGTGACAGCATGTGTCCTGCACAATGTTGCAACATGGCAGGGCATACCAGTGGACATGGTGGTGCCCCCACATCCCCATCCACAGGCACAGGTGCTGCCCCTGGGAGGGGAAAGGGCAAGTGACGAGGCAGCCCGGACCCAGCTTGTGGCCACATTTCTCACCTAAACTCCCACCCCTGCAGAGTGCACACTGGCCTGGCACATACCAGGTGACAATCAATGATGACAAAGAGACAGTCAACTGTCACAATCTTACCACCCTGAGGATGGTGCCATGGTAGTGCTACATTGTGTGTATACCTAGCTACTTAAACATAACCAATCCCGTGTGACCAAAGGGAACACATGCAAGGTGTGTATCACACCCCCCTGCAAAACAGGCCATGACAATCTCTGATATGTCACCCAAACCCTCCCAAACCACATCACCCTTGTCTGCCACACCATGACATGGCATGCAACAGCAAAAGGCCAACACATGATCAATAACATACGAAGTGACATGTGATGAATGGAAAGTGACCCGAGACAATGATGCCTGGCATGGAATCAGATGAAATGACTGACAACAACCTCCCACACATAGGAATTCCAAGTCCTGAGGCATTATGATGCCCTCTTTGGAAGTTCATGCGCCGACAGTGAAGGATGGAAGGGGATCTGGAAGGACATTGTGGCTCTCATCAACGTGGAGGGGGTGGTAGCCCGCGACATGCAACACGTCCGGAAGCGCTGGGAGGACTTCAGGTCCAGGACCCTCAGCAAGGCCCGGCGCCGCTTGAAGGCAAATCATGCAGAGGGGTGCCGGGTCCGCCTTACCAACATCCAGATGAGGGTCCTGGAACGCATAGACCCAGCGCTCCACCTACAGATCCTTCAGAGGCAGACCCATCTGGAGTCGAGCGGTAAGTGCCCATGCGTACTGATTGGACGCTGTGCATGTTGAGGTGTGCCAGGAGTGTGCAGGTTGGACATATGTCTTGGTAGGCCCATGTATGGATGTGTATGTACAGGGACATGAGCCTGGTGCATGTGAGTACAGTCATGTCTGAGGCACATCAATGGCATATGTGTTGAAATGCATGCTGCCCAAATGCATGTGTGGGTGCACACATGTTTCAATTTCTGTGTATGTACTGTGGCCTGGTTGTGGTGTGACACATGGATGCTGGTTCCACCTTCATGTATGTGCACAATGTACATGTGCGTGTGCGTGTGTATGAGACACGTGTGCCACTGTGTTACACCATGTATGCATGTGACAGTGACATGTAGGAGGCTGATTAGCAGTTGTGACATGGATGCTGATGATTTCACTGCGACAGGTGGGGTAAATGTACAGATGCATGTATGTCTGGTGGTGTGTGTGCATGCGTTCGGCACTCCCCCTGTTGCATGTGATATCAGGCCATTCTTTGGATGCTCATGCGGTAGTATGTGTATGGATGGTGTTGCTTGCTACAACATTCCTTTTAATTTGCGCATGTGTGTGGCTTCAAATGATATGTGTGTCGGGGAGTGTGATGCCATGTGGGAAGTTTGACACTGCCACTGATGTGCAACTGTCATGTGTGTATCAGCCCATTGTACAGTGCCCTGATGCCTGTGTTCTATCTCTCCCTGTCTGCAGCATCAACTGATGAAGAGGGCGGAGACGGTGCTGTGGAGCACAGCAGCAGGGATCCCACCACCATCCAGAGACGCATGGCCCAGCTCCCCTCCCATGTTGTCATCTCGTCAGGGAGTGAGGAGTCTGATGCCACGTCCGCGGCCACATCTGCCGGGGGTAAGTCCAAGAGGCGGAGGTCGGAGGTGGACTCCTCAGCAGCCGAAGGGGCAGCTGGGACCCCAGTGGGGCCTATGGAGGAAGATGGCACAGAGTCATCCAGGTTGGTAGGGGCTTTGGTTGAGGAGGAGGCCGTGGAAGGTCCACACTTGGGGTCTGGAGGGGGGATTCCATTGGTGCTGGTGGTGCAGTCAGGGGGCAGGGACAGGAGGCAGCACAGGTGGCCACGGAGGTGCCTGTGGGTAATCCTGTCCCTGATCCTGTGACTGCATCATCCCGCACCAGCAGGGATGCCTTCATCCAGACCCGTTTTCAGGGAGGGGATGCGTGCACAACAACTGTCCTTCCTCTTCCTGCAGACGAGGCAATCTGGGACCGTGTTGAGCCTGTCCTGGCTGGGGTGGCGTTGTGTGTGCGTGACAATCGGAATGACGTGTGTTAAAATGGATTTCTGAACTCTGTCCTGTAGGGGCAGAGGTTCAGAAGGCCAGCCTAGTTTCTTGGAACAGGGTAACCTCTGGACAAGCCAGACCAATCAGGGTAGCGATGGCGGCGGTCAAGACTAGGTCTCAAGAGGGGTGAGGGTGACTGAAAGCCCGCAATGAGCACACAAAGCAAGGACACTTACAAATTACTCCAAGCAGGTGTTATATTAAAAATATAGACACATTTATTACAAGGGCTTTGTAACATTGACCATAGTAAAGAATCACGGTAAAACTCAAGTAAACCAACACATCACAATCAAATACAATTAACAAAGGGTCTAAAGAGTTAGAAGCACGAAATATGCAGACCACCTAGATGGGGAGGAAAACAGGTGGTGCAAGTAATCGTTAGACCCAGTTCGCCTTCAGAGGACACCTAAGGAAGAAGGAAGTCCGAGCCCTATGAAGAGTGGAGCCTTGTGGTCAAAAGTACCTGCACACGCTGGTGCCAACGGTCCAAGGGGAGTCTCTTCAAGGAAATTAGGCAGTTCAGAGCGGTGAACAAAGGAGGACGAAAAGATCTCTGCTACTCAAGCGCGGCCTCCACTTGTGGGCAGAAGCAGAGAGTGAGTGTGAAAAAGGCGTGCTGTTTAACACAGCAAGAAAAAGCTACAGGCTACTGCAGGAGGGCGACCGGTTCTAGCGTTGCTACTCACCGGTTCCCGATGCAGGCAGACCCAGGCTTCTCCGCGTCATTTTCAGTGCTGGCAGGTTCAGATACGAGCAGGGGACGTCTCGGCGTCGTGTAGATTCCTTGGCAGCAGAAGTTAGAGTTGAGGATGTCCCAAACGCAGTGAAACCGCACAGATGGTTACCACAGGAGGGCAACGCAGCGGCCGTGTGTATTTCAGCCCAATGCACACTTCTAACTTCAGACCCGGGATTGCCAAGTGTACGAATCGTGTGAGAGTGCCAAGGACTCGGAATACAACAGCAACCTGACGGCGGTGACAGAGCAAGGATCCTGGGTAGGCTAGTCAGTCCACTGGATGGCCCAGGGACGCTTCCGAAGGCTTACGTGCAGGAGATGATGAAGATGCCGAGAATAGTTGTTCCCACTATTCCAAAGGGTCGAAGTACCAATACAGGCCTTCTCGTTCGATCAGAGGCAGAATGGTCTCACAGGGCGACAGCAGTGCAGAGGAGCAGTCCTTCAGCGGGTCACCAGCGATTCCTCGGTTCAGCCATCTTTGTTGCAGGATATTTGGCTCCTTTATCCTTCGTTCGTGAGAACTCAGGAGATCGACATGCTAGTGGTGTTTCCAGCCTCCTCTTATCTAGAGTTCCTTTTGCGCCAAAACGGAGAGTACCCAATGGGAGATCTGCTCACAAAACACTCACACCATACGTGGACCTATCACGGACCACGGTGGTCCCAGGCATTCAAGACACACTAGAATCTCTGGCACCCAGGATGTGTATTGGTACCAGACATCCCAGCCCACATCCTGGAGGCTCACAACAGGCCTGTAGAAGCCCGCGAAAGCATCTGTGTTTTGTGGGAAAGTACATGCCCAAATAAGGATGGCCCTGAGTCGGCTCGACCTGGGGAAGGTGAAAGGGCAAGACGGTCAGCGGACAGGACAAAGACCCTTGTGGCATGGCCATTTTGGAAGCCAGGCCACCCATTTTGGCCAAAGGCGAGAAGCGCGGTTAACAGGGCAAAAGGGAGTTCAAAACACAAAGAAACGATCGCTGCCACCAGTCCCGTCCGTGACATACTTGCACAGTTCCTTATAAATCCATTGAGAGTTTCTAGGGCCTGTAGAATGACTAGAGACCCAAGAGTGCGGTAATGTAAGTTACGGTGCACTCTAGTGCCATGTTGCGCGAAAGCTGCAACATGAGAAAAGAACTACGGAAACAACGTTTCCCGGTACTGACTGTCTTAAGTGCATGTCAGTTTCCCCGTAAGAATGGAGCGAAAGCCCAGAGGAGTGCAACGGAAGGCTGCACTTCTCTGGCAAAGTCTAGATCAGGGTGTAAAACAACAGCAAAATATTTGGGGGTTGCCACATGGAAGGAAAATTACCTACAATATGAAAACTTTCCTAACACTCGCCCCTCCCAGACTAAGGACAGGGGGAACTAATCCACCCCTGGATGAGTCTCTTTTTTCAGAGGGGCAGCTATGGTACCATAGTCTGCCATGAAGTTGCGGTAATACCCCGTGAGTCCGAAGAAGGCTCTCACTTGGGTCTGTGTAGTGGGGGTAGGCCAGTCTTGTACTGCTTGTACTTTACTGGGAAGAGGCTGTATCTTCCCTCCACCTACTTCATGTCCAAGGTAAACCACTGTGCCTTGTCCAATCTGACATTTACTAGCCTTTATGGTCAAGTGTGCTTTCTGAAGAGCCTGTAGCACAATCCTGAGGTCTTTCACATGGTCTTCCCAGGTGGCGCTGAAAACTGCTATATCATCCAGATATGCAAGACAGAATTCATCCAACCCATTCAACACATGATTCACAAGCCTCTGGAAAGTGGCAGGTGCATACTTCAACCCGAATGGCATTACCCTGAATTGGTAAAGACCGTCTGGAGTGGAAAACGCTGTCTTCTCCTTGGCATGTTCTGCAAAGGCTATTTGCCAATAGCCCGCAGTGAGGTCAAACGTGCTGAGGTACTTGGAGGCACCCAAGGTATCCACCAGCTCATCTGTTTGAGGCAAGGGGTGTGCATCTGTCTTGGTGACAGCATTCAGATCCCTGTAATCCACACAGAACCTCAATTCAGAAGTGCCTGCTTTTGGACCCAAAACCACAGGGCTGGACCAAGGACTACTAGAGGGTTCAATCACGCCAAGATCTAACATTTTGTTGACCTCTGTCTTAATGTAAGACCGTACTTTGTCTGACATCCTGTATCCTCTACTTTTGGTAGGAACGCTGTCTCCTGTGTCTATGTTATGTTTGCACCAAGGTTTCAAACCAGGGGACTGCGAAAACAGGGGGGAAAATTGCCTAAGCAAACCTTTCACCTCAGCCTACTGATCAGAAGTCAGGTGAGGGGCCACTCGAACACCCTCAAAGGAGCTATCTCAAGGACCGCTTTGGAACAGGTCGGGGAGAGGTTCAGACTCCTCTTCCTCAACATCTGAAGCCAGTAGCAGTGCTGCGATTTCGACTCTTGGGACGAAAGCCTTCAGCCTATTTACGTGGAACACTTTTGGAGCCTGTCCAGGCCTTCCAAGGTCCACTAAATAGTTGACCTCACCCAGGGGCTCCGCCACTGTGTAAGGGCCTGACTATTTGTCCTGTAAAGCTCTAGGCCTTATGGGATTCATGATCAGGACTTGCTGACCAGGTGTAAAGTTGATGAGGGGAGCTTTCTGGTCGTACCAATGTGTCAACAGCGCTTGTCCTGCCTTCAACGTGTCACTAGCCAGGCCCATCAGGAGTACCATCCATTGTCTGAGCCCTAACACATAGTCTACTATGTTGGTAGTAATAGGGGGAGTGGACATCTCCCATCCCTCATTGACTATGGCTAAGGGTCCCTGCACAGGGTGACCAAACAGAAGTTCGAAGGGGCTGAAGCCAACACCCTCCTGTGGTACTTCTCGGTAGGCAAACAGTAAGCATGGTAAAAGAAGATCCCATTTTCTTCTTTGAGGTTCTTCCAGAGCCCCAATAATACTCTTTAACGTTCTGTTGAACCGTTCCACCAGACCATTGGTCTGGGGGTGGTATGCGGAAGAGAACTTGTAGCTAACCCCACATTCCTTCCACATAGCCTGCATATACTTTGACATAAAGTTGCTGCCTCTGTCAGACACACCTTCTTTAGGGAAGCCAACCCTAGTAAAGATGCCAGGTAACACTTTTGCAACTGACTTGGCAGTTACGGTTTTCAATGGGATGGCCTCAGGATATCTGGTAGCATAGTCGACCAGCATCAGGATAATCCTATTGCCTGAGGATGTTTGCGGGTCAAGGGGACCAAAGATGTCGATCCCTACCCTTTAGAATGGTATTCCCACAACTGGGAGTGGTACCAATGGAGCTTGGATTGTTGAGCCACTTTTACCAGATAACTGGCAGGAGGCACAACTCCTGCAGTGACTTTCTACTTGCACCCCCATCTTGGGCCAGTAGAAGTGCATGGATAACCTTTGCTTGGTCCTCTTAATACCAAGGTGACCAGCAAGGGGCACTTCATGTGCCAGCTGCAGGAGGAAGGGTCTTACAGCAAGGGGAACCACCAACCTCCTATGGTCTCCTTCTGTAGACTCTGTGGGCTCACTGTACAGTAGTCCACCGTCCCAATAAATCCAATGCTTCCCAGGAGGTTCACCCTCAAGCTGGGAGCAGGCCTGTCTCCTTAGGCCTTCCAGAGATGGGCACTCACGCTGGCCTTTACTGAACCCTTCCCTGTCAGGACCACCTTCTACTAACAAGTCTTTTAGTTCAGGATGGTCATTGGGGTCAAATACTTCAGGTATCGCGGCCTCCTCGTCAGGTCCGGGCAATTGACCAACTTCCTCCACCGCAGTGGTAGGTGAGTTCGGGGGAATATTTTCTTTCCCTCGTTTTGGTTTCTTTACTCCTTTAGCCTTGGTTTCCCCTTTGGCTGGGGCAGTGCATTGGTCTTGGCCAATGCTGCCCATGTTTGAGACCGTGTGCAGGGACTGTCAGCAGTGTCTCCCACAAGCCATAAAGCTCTGAGATCGTTGCCCAACAAGACCGTTCCTGGGACGTTCCTCTGAATGCTCACTGGAATCCTGACTGCTGTACCATTGAGAGTAAGATTTACAGGTATTACTGGAAACATGCAAGGTGGGCAGTCAGCCAACTTAGTGGGCAACAGAGTAGCTCTGGCAACTTCCTCTGAGTCTACTAAGGTAGAATTCACTACAGTTTGACTGCACCCACTATCCCTAAGAGCTGGAGTATTGACTCCATTGATCAGCACACTGTCTTTAAAGTAGTGCTTGGTATTATCTGGAATCCTAGCATAAGCCTCTGCGACTTTAGGCTCCCAGGAACCCAGGGAAACTAAAACTACCTCAGCTTCTATCCCACTGGGGAAGGAGTCTGAGGAGAAGGATGCTCCTGTAATCTCTTCATCCTCGTAGGAGGAGAAGGCCAGATTAGCGGAGTGGATCCCCAAAGGTTTAACCTTACACCGGGGATCCCCCTTCACGTGGTCAGTTGCTCCACAAGCAAAACAAGATCCATTGGGTCTGTTTACATAGGGAGGCTTACTATAACCAGAGTTCTGTTTCGGAGGCTGACCTCCACTACCCTGTGAGTTCTCTTGTGTCTTACCCTTATTTTCCTTTTTGTGGCCCTTTTGAGAAGAAGATTTATCAGATTCTCCACCCTCCTTATCTTTGGACTTTTTCCCTTCCTCCTGCTTACCAGGATGAGTTTTGTCCTTATGGGACACTCAATGTGACACCCATAAATCTGCTGCAATGGCAAGCTTCTTAGGATCTATCTCCTTTGAATCTGCCAAATGCTGCTTAAGCCCAGGGGAAGAAGATGCAAAAATATGTTCCAGCATGACAAGACTTAAAATACCTTCAAAGGTAGAAACCTTATAACCTTCGACCCAGCCAGTCAAGTTTTTTAAGGATTCGGTTACATAGGATACCCAAGTACCACCTTCTTTTTTTTATACTCTCGGAATCATTTTAAAAATTGGGCAGGAGTCTTTACAAACTTTAAAATGAGAGTTTTCTTCAACATTGCAAAATCTGCTCGCTCAGCCTTCGACATTTCCATAATGGCACTGCAGCCAGAATGGGGCAGTCTGCTGAGTAACCAGGCAATTTTATCAGCATTGTCAACTTGTTGAACTTCACATGTATACTCAAACGTATTCGGCCAGTCCATAATGTCATTCTTTTCCTCATACACACTGAGCAGATCTTTTGGAAACCGTGGATGAGAGGAAGCCCCAGACCCATGTCCAGGACCCTTGGATCCATTTTCAACCTGAAGCTTGGCCAGTTCCAACTGGTGATCCCTGTCTTTCTGTTTTTCTACCTGTTCGATTTTTAGTTTGGCCATACTGAAATCAAGCTCCTTCTGCCTAAACAGCAGCTCTTGCTTCTTGAATTCAAGCATGGCCTCCCCATCGACACTGGCAGAGGAAACATTGGACATTTCATGCTCCCTGTCCTCATGGTCTCTGTGGACCAGTGCAGCAGCAGAACTGTCAGTTCTACCAGTGAGAGCAGCCCCAACTCCTTCTGCACTGTCCTCGGAAGCTATAGCGTCAAGCTGAGCTTCTTGCCATGCCACGATTCTTTGGATCATATTCAATTTGGTGCTTTGAGAGGAGACACCTCTCTCCGCACACATCTTTTTCAATGTTTCGGATTTAGAAGCATTTAAAGTTAACAAGGTATTGGTTTCCATACTGTTAGATAGGACTATGGCCTTTTAAAAGTTATACTACGACAATTCACTACGTGTCCTGGTAGGAATAACTTGAAATGCCTTTGCTCGTGCGCAAAACTGGATGCCTTCAGTCGTATCCCACCGCTGTACACCAATTTGTTAAGATGGATTTCTGAACTCTGTCCTGGAGGGGCAGAGGTTCAGAAGGCCAGCCTAGTTTCTTGGAACAGGGTAACCTCTGGAAAAGCCAGACCAATCAGGGTAGCGATGGCGGCGGTCAAGACTAGGTCTCAAGAGGGGTGAGGGTGACTGAAAGCCCGCAATGAGCACACAAAGCAAGGACACTTACAAATTACTCCAAGCAGGTGTTATATTAAAAATATAGACACATTTATTACAAGGCCTTTGTAACATTGACCATAGTAAAGAATCACCGTAAAACTCAAGTAAACCAACACATCACAATCAAATACAATATATATACAATTACCGAAGGGTCTAAAGAGTTAGAAGCACGAAATATGCAGACCACCTAGATGGGGAGGAAAACAGGCAGTGCAAGTAATCGTTAGACCCAGTTCGCCTTCAGAGGACACCTAACTAGAAGGAAGTCCGAGCCCTACGAAGAGTGGAGCCTTGTGCTCAAAAGTACCTGCACACGCTGGTGCCAACAGGCCAAGGGGAGTCTCTTCAAGGAAATCAGGCAGTTCAGAGCGGTGAACAAAGGAGGACGAACAGGTCTCCGCTACTCATGCGCGGCCTCCATTTGTGGGCAGAAGCAGAGTGCGAGTGTGAAAAAGGCGTGCTGTTTAACACAGCAAGAAAAAGCTACAGGCTACTGCAGGAGGGCGACCGGTTCCTAGCGTTGCTACTCACCGGTCCCCAATACAGGCAGACCCAGGCTTCTCCGCATCAGTTTCAGTGTTGGCAGGTTCAGATACGAGCAGGGGACGTCTTGGCGTCGTGTAGATTCCACGGCAGCAGAAGTTAGAGTTGAGGATGTCCCAAACGCAGTGAACCCGCACAGATGGTTACTACAGCAGGGCAACGCAGCGGCCGTGTGTATTTCAGCCCAATGCACACTTCTCACTTCAGACCTGGGAATGCCAAGTGTACGAATCGTGTGAGAGTGCCAAGGACTCGGAATACAACAGCAACCTGACGGCGGTGACAGAACAAGGCTCCTGAGTAGGCTGGTCAGTCTACTGGATGGCCCAGGGACGCTTCCGAAGGCTTACGTGCAGGAGATGATGAAGATGCCGAGAATAGTTGTTCCCACTATTCCAAAGGGTCGAAGTACCAGTACAGGCCTTCTCGTTCGATCAAAGGCCGAATGGTCTCACAGGGCGACAGCAGTGCAGAGGAGCAGTCCTTCAGTGGGTCACCAGCGATTCCTCGGTTCAGCCTCTTAGTTGCAGGATACTTGGCTCCTTTAACCGTCGTTCGTGAGAACTCAGGAGATCGACATGCTAGTGGTGTTTCCAGCCTCCTCTTATCCAGAGTTCCCTTCACGCCAAAATGGAGAGGACCCAATGGGAGATCTGCTCACAAAACTCTCACACCATACGTGGACCTATCACGGACCACGGTGGTCCCAGGCATTCAAGACACACTAGACTCTCTGGCACCCAGGATGTGTATTGGGACCAGACATCCCAGCCCACATTCTGGAGGCTCACAACAGGCCTGGAGAAACCCGCGAAAGCATCTGTGTTTTGCGGGAGAGTACATGCCCAAATAAGGATGGCCCCAGGTCGGCTCGACCTGGGGAAGGTGAAGGGGAAAGACGGTCAGCGGACAGGACAAAGAACCCCGTGGCATGGCCATTTTGGAAGCCAGGCCACCCATTTTGGGCAAACGCGAGAAGCGCGGTTAACAGGGCAAAAGGGAGTTCAAAACACAAAGAAATGATCGCTGCCACCAGTCCCATCCGTGACATACTTGCACAGTTCGTTATAAATCCATCGAGAGTTTCTAGGGCCTGTAGAATGACTAGAAACCCAAGAGCGTGGTAATGTAAGTTACGGTGCACTCTTGTGCCATGTTGCGCAAAAGCTGCAACATGAGAAAAGAACTACGGAAAACAACGTTTCCCGGTACTGGCTGTCTTAAGGGCCTGTCAGTTTCCCCGTAAGAATGGAGTGAAAGCCCAGAGGAGTGTGGCAGAAGGCTGCGCTTCTCTGGCAAAGTCTAGAACAGGGTGTAAAACAACAGCAAAAAGTTTGGGGGTTGGCACATGGAAGAAAAATTACCTACATTATGAAATCTTTCCTAACAACGTGCAGGGTTCTCGTGAGGACAATGCACATCATTTTGGATGCCTCGCAGACCACGTTGACCTACTAGGATGGGTCACCAGTGCTGGGTTCCTCCGTGTGCTGGACCTTCTAGCAACCCCCTCCTGTACTGAACCCCCTATGCGGCAGTCATCCTCCATGTCATCTTCCTTCCCAAGTATCACCTGGGAACCCTGTGGAGCTGCCCCTGACACAGCGGCCAGGCTGGTGGAGGACTCATCCTTGCCACAGTCGGGAGTCGAAGGTCCAGCAGGGGTGGCCACCCCAACAACTGAACCCCAGCAGGAGGAGGACGTGCAGGCAACAACAGGCAGGCCACATGCACGGCAGCAGCAGGCTCAAGGTGGGAGCGATGATGGCTCTGGGCCATCAACATCAGTGGGGCAGGCATCGGCCGGAGGGCAGGAGGACCCTGGATTGGGAGTGTCTTCCATGCGGCAGCGGTTGGGCCACCAGATAGATGCGGAGCGGTGGCGGGCGGAAGATGCACAGCTCACTATGGTCAGGGCGGAGAACTCCATGCACAGGGCGCTGAGGCGGGCTGAGTGCCTCGAGGCAATTCGCAGGGAGTTGGAGGTGGACATGGCATTATCCCTGCGAAACCTCGGGCCTTGGAACAGGCCCTCCTCCAGGACCTAGAGCAGGAGTTCGATGATGCCCTGGCCCGGTAAATCAACAAGTGAGCCGTAGGACTTGCCCATTGTATATAGTTAATTAGTGTTAGGTTTCCTTTCTTTTTTTCTTTCATTTGGGGCGCTTGGACTATGCCCCACCTTTTTGTATATAGTTGTTTATTAAGTAGGGTTTTTTGTAGGTTTCCTTTGAATTGTTGGGCTCATGGACCCTGGATATATACATTGTGTATCGTTGAAGACTGGATTTGACTTCATTTTTTTATTTTTTCCCATGGAGCAATGGATTTATCTTTTTTTCTCCTTTGGATTTGGTTTGATGGACATCCAGCCTTTTGGTTGTTGTTATTTTCTCTTGTGTGATTTTCTTTTATTCCATTGATTTTGTATTTAATACATTTTGGTTTCATACTTCAATTCTGTGGTATTCTCTCATTGGCTTCATGCATGTCACAATGTGGGTTTTCACATTCACTTGCACCCATTGTGTGTGTGTGGCTGTTACGCTCACCTGGTTCCCACAGGGGCGTAGATCGAACCCAGACAGCTGTTGCCTCCACCAGCGTGAAGCGTAGGGCAAAGATTACCATCTGGACGGACCCCCTCAGTCTTGTAAGCTTGATTTGTCGAAAATACTGTAGATGGAGAAAGGTATTCAGCCCCGTGGGTGTGAATACAGACCCCCCTCACTTCTCCCGTTCTCCCCATTTGCCACCTCTGATATTCCTAGTCAGTGTTCTCACCTTATATTTTTGATTGGTGAGCTCTCCATCCTGCGTGGCATGCAGGGGCGCGTAGATACCAGTTACTTCACTGGTTTTAGGTGTTGGGGTTCTGGACGATTATTGAGTCCTGAGTTTGCCAAGTTTTTAAAGAGTTCAAAATGTCCAAAGTTCACTCTTGTACTCCCCTGTTGATTTGCGGCGGCAAATTCTGTCTGGAGGTTACTGGCGGCGTTCAGGAAAGAGTCTGTATTACCCAAACTGTCCTGTAAAGGTGCGTGAGAATTGATCACTGTCTTTTCCTTTTTACCTAGATGCCGCGTATTGAAGGATAAAGCCTCCGGTGATAATCAGGTAAGTCTTGTAATATAAGTGATTGTCTTTTAGTCTCTTTAGGCTCACCTTGCTTTTTCTTGTCTTTTCCCCAGGTTTTGAAAATCACCGGAAAAGTGACAGAGGCAGCGCCGAGTCAGAGATGCTGTGGGCTGGTGAAAATGGAGCGGTGCTGTAGCGACGCGTGCCGGAAGAATGTCCCTTCAGGCTCGGAGTGATGCAGGATCCGAAATCAGGTGAGGAATCAGATTAAAGTCTGTAATCTAACCTCTTCTTCTATTTTCCTTTCTCTCCTAGGAGCTCCCTGTTCGAGGCGGGCGTGGCAGAAGGCTGGATGCAGGTTTGCTGATACGGTGAGCGTTACACTGCTAAATGCAGAATAACGCGAAGCGAGTGTTGAAGATCGGGCGTGGTTTAAATAGCTTTGAAAGTAGTCCCAGGTAAGAAGTCCCTAGAACCACACCCGAGTGAAAAGTAGTCCTTGTGGAAAAATAGTCCCTCCAGGTCTCATGTTGGCCTGGATGCATGTGCAGCATGGTCTGCCTGAGGTAAGTGATGACTATGAGCATGGCGCCTTAGGCGCCAAGACTGATTTCTACTATGAGCCTGGCACCTAAGGCGCCAGGACTGAACCCAGATAGACCCTAGCCGGGGCTTCTGAGGTTTAAACAGATGTCTGGATGCCTGCTTCCGGGGCGAATGGGCTTGGTCCAGCTGCCCGGGAGTAGGCATCATGACAGCGACGGACATGTATTGATGTGCATACTTGCCATTTGGGATGTATCATGTAATGGGGATTTCAACGTGGGGTGGATGGAATACTTGGTTGGGTGTTTGGACTGGGGTGGCATGGGGTGGGATTTGGGTGTCCATAATGGCCATGATTGTGGATCTTGATGACGTGTTGGGGGGATATGAGTCGGGTCCTGCTGGCAGGTGCCCATCAATGCTGGGTGGTTGGAGGTGCAGGGGGACATGAGTCGGGGCCTGCTGGCAGGTGCCCGTCAATGCTGGGTGGGTGGGGGTGCAGGGGGAGATGAGTTGGGGCCTGCTGGCAGGTGCCCGTCAATGCTGGGTGGGTGGGGTTGCAGGGGGTCATGAGTCGAGGCATGCTGGCAGGTGCCCGTCAATGCTGGGTGGGACATGTTTTGGGGCTCACAAGTGAATGGTGCCATGTGGGCTGCTTGCGGGGCATGCCCAGGGTGGATCGGCTGCCTGCAGGGCATGGCCAGGGGTGTAGGGTAGTCCCCTGTGGTGTGGGCTGCCTGCAGGGCCTGGGGAGGGGGCACACCCGGGAGGACCCACACTGACAAATCGCGTGTAACACACCCCGCGCACCCCTCAGAATACACATACTCCTCTCGCGCTAGCGAAAAAATGCATGTAAAACTCCTCACGAACCCCTCAGAATACACATACCCCTCTCACGCTCGCAAAAACGCATGTAAAACTCCCCACGCACCCCCCGGAGGGCAGCGTGATATCCGCGGACATACGACACACAAGCTGACTGGCTGGAGGGGAGCATGATATACGTCATCATTTTTGGAAAGGCCCGCCCTGTTGTGTCCGAGGATAGTGCAGTGGCGAAAGGGGACCAAAAACATGCTTTAAGGCAGCTGGTGGTGGGAAGTGGGGCTGGAAAGGGTGGGGGAGTGAAAAATGGTTCATATGATGTATTTGTTTAGGTGGAAGAAGACGAAGGTGTGTGTGCGGTGTCTGAAAATACTACGGGAGTTCGTGGTTAGCTCCTCAGGCGAGCCGCTTCTGTGGTGACTGCAGGCAGCCTTCATTAGGGTAGGATAGGTCCTGAGGCGAGCCGTTTATGTGTTGACTGCAGGCAGGCTTAATTAGAGAAGGGGAGTGGATTGCAGATGATATGAGGATGTTTGTATAGGGTGTTTTATGCTGTGTTGTGTGTGGTAAGTCCCTAGAATCTTGGTGGCTGTGTTATGTTTGTGGTAAATGGGCAGATGTGTGCGTGTATGGCTATATTATGTTGCAGTGGCTGTGGCCAATGCCTAGACTCTTGGGTGCATGGCCGGAGGCCGCAGGCCGTATGCCATGCACCCAAGAGTGTAGGCCCTGGCCACAACCACCACAACATAATACAGCTATGCATGCAAACATTGTGATACTGGTATATGGATTCGACTAATATGTGTACAGAGTGCAATTTTATTGTACCAACCGTTTGGACAAGTCGTCATAACCATACATTGATCTATTGTAAACATTTTAAATATGCATCATACCTTAATTTTCCTCACTTTTACAGATGCGAAAAAAGAACGTGTTTGGCACAGCCATTTTGTGCTAATCTTATGCGTGGATCAATCGCCTTAAGTTTAAGTGAGGGCGCGGCAGTAAATGAAAACAGCAGCCCCCGAAGCTACCATCAGTTGTCCCAATGATCTCTTCCAGCTATTTTCATTACGTTCATTGTCGCGTAGTCAAATGTGGTACTTCATCACCCACTTATGTGCAAACACAAGATAAAACAGACCTGCTCACACAGAGTGTACCTTCTGTGTCTTGCCTTGAATAGTACTTTGTAAGTGAATGTTTCAATAATACATCAACAATAGTGTGGAATGTTGCGCATGATTTTATTTTTCAAAGAATGTTCACAAGAAATTGTAAGCTCGATGGAATGAACGATTTTTAAATTTTACGGTAAACTTGGAGCTGAGAATGTTTTTTGTCCTTTTGTTTCCTTGTCTTGCTGTATTGCAAATTAGCAAAAGAATTCAATGATGGTCCTTGGTGGTCCTTGTGGGAGAACAGGCGCCTTCTTTGCATTTTGAAAGGTGAAAGTTCTTGTTATGCGGCTTCTTACATCATGAATGCTGATATTTTGCTCCTTATTGCCGGAAACACAAATGGACAAATAGGGCCATATTGTTCGTCCCTGATAAGGGTGAGCGAAAAAACACTGCTTATGGTAATACTGCAATGTTGGTTCTAGAATCCATCCATCTGTTGGCATTTGGAAGGTGAGACACGGGCAGTACTGTAGAAAGTATTTGTGAATGAAACCTAATAACAATACATTTAAGTAGCCGTTGTTTATTTTAATGTAGTAATTTTGCGTATAACTCGTATAACCTTTCGAAACCTAATCGTAAGCACAACATAGCAAGATTTAACAAACAAATGAAAACAAGGTCTACTGTTTGAGACCACGAGTTGCGTACAATTTGAGTGCTGTCAATTGGGTATAGCTCCGAATGGGATGGAGCGCCACAAAAGAGGAACAATCATAGGAAATATTCAGCTTGAATCCCAGAGAGATGCCATTGTAACGAAGCGTGCAAGATTACTGTTGGAAAACTGAGCCCAGTGCACACGGACAACGTTTACGCCACTGTCCATTAATAATTATGCATACAGCACTCTATCCTACACATTTTGTATCCCAATAAAATGGTATGTAAACTTCAATTTACATAATTTCTGCAAATTCCATGCTTAGATTGTTTCCACAGGAAATCGCTCTGTACGACATATCACACCCATTCAGACTAAAATGGCTGCTCTGAATATAGTTAAAGTCATCATTTCTTTTTTTTCTACTCTGCCCGATTTATGTCCTTCGAGCAATTGATGCGTAGCGTTGAAGGCTAAATTAAAATGAGCATTTGTACTGTTCAAGGGCAGACACGTTAGTTCGGTTTCCAGATACAATACAGGAAAAAATAGACATCGAGGCGGAACACACATATTATCATGTATTTTGTAATGTAAGTAGTGTAGTAAAATATATCTTAGCATTAGGTACATGGAGAGATGATCCTACTTTACACATGGTGCAATGAATAGAAAGATGATCAAAAAAACAATTGTAGAATTTCACCCCCTATGTAATAGTGCTATGTATAGTGTCTTATTAATGAAGAGTACATGTTTAGACACTGTGTGTGACAGAATGTGTGTAAAACGGTTGTGCATACATGGGTGTTAGGGTCATGTTAAGCACTTTTGGGTCCCTGGACACTGACATTTTTGGGGCCCCCTTCACCAAACAAAAGGAATTATTTTAAAACTATGAACTGTTAGTGTTTCCTTTAACTTTAAAGAGTAGAGCCGACTTTACAATACGCTTGCCCGAGTCCTGCACCATGTGATGCAGTCCAATCTGTCTTCTACCCATTCCAGTCGAATGGCCTACATAAGAAGAAAGATCTATTCATGGGCCAAATGATGCCACTGGTAGGCGAGGAGGCAAATCTTACAGAACAGAGTACAGTTATTTGGAGATGAGATATGAACGCATTGTGTGTTTGAGTTGTGGGCACTGGGCATATTATTCAGTAGTTCACTGTATTATGATATATTGGTTGTGGGCAGGTATTAAAGCCTTGGATGCAGAGATCATTCTTCAAAGAGTTTGTCCCTTGGCTGGATGTTCTGAAATACTATGTGAACTGAAGTGGATAGGGGTTAGGTGGCTGTGTTATGTTTATGGTTTGTGGTAAGTGGGTAGATGTTTGCATGCATGGCTGTATTATGCTGTGGTGGTTGTGGCCAGGGTGTAGATTATTGAGTGCATGGCTGGAGGACGTGGATTGTAGGCTATGCACTCAAGAGTTTAGGCTGTGGGTAGAAGCACCACAGTATAATATGCCTATACGTTCAACATTGTGATACTGGTATGTGGATTGCAGAAATATGTGTACAGATTGCAATTTGAAGATTATAAAGAAGTATGACAACTATAATTTTATACTTACTGTTTGTATTGTTGAGGGCCTTTGCAGTTTTTGTGCATGGTATGTGGAAATGTAGGAGTAATCGTTTCATTCTCTGTGATAAAAGAAAACCTGTTAGAATAGGTACTTCGTCATTCTGTAATTCACTGTATTGCAAACATTAGCATACTTTGTGGACCCTCATAATTAGTTCGTCATAAGTACCATGCTTTAAACAAGTGTACTGTGCAATGTGCGCAGTTCCTGTGTTTTTTTGCATAATCATTGGGTCTGTAGGAAAAATAAATCCATGCAGGATTAACAAAAAAAAAACCTTTCTACATTCATGTGTTGCTATGTTGCAGAGTCCGTTTTAGTGACGTGTGCACTAGTTACAGCAATATTTGAGGTGCACTGTTGCAGTAGGAGGAATAGAAATGGTGTATGATTTGTCTTTTGGAAGTGGTGGTAGTATGGTTGCAGTTAGATACCAATTGGCATATTCTGACAGTTTATTTGTTTCCTCTTTATAGCAGTATTTCTTAATGAGTTTGGTTGTTGCTGATGTTTTGTAAGTATTGTGATATAATATTATATATGATATGATATGGCATTTATAACACGCCTATACACAAGTGTTTCAAGGAGTGAGATATTGCAGAATTGTGGGGAGAGTATTCTAACTGTTGATAGTTTGGAAATTGTTCAGGGTATGTTTGTAGCACTGGGGTTGCTAAAGGTTGAGTTTGGCAGTTTGAATGCTGCAAGTAAAATTGAAGCATTATGGTTGCATTTAGATACCAGTTGGTGTATTCTAACTGTGTACAGTTTCTCATTTTTGCAGGGTAGGTTTAGAAGCTTGTGCTTTGTTGTTGGTACATTTATATTTGTCAATATTGTGCAGTGCTGTTGCAGCACTATGGGTGTACTTAATATTTGAGTATTTCTTGAATTGGTATGGGAATTATTAGGCAGTTGTTGCCTTATTCTAGTAGATGTGGTTTCAGAGGTTACTGAGGACAGTTGTAAACCCTCATGCTCAGTATATTTTTTTAAACACCATGTAGGAAACAGAGGGCGCCAAAATCACTCTCTGCCTGACTGTGTCTCATCGTGTGCCTATCCTCCCATGGACCGGATTGGCACTGGCCACTATTTGCAACGTTCCACCAATCGCCGGCAGGCGGTAGCCGGCCTATGAAGTAAGGCCTAGGAAAGAAGGCTGCTTCCTGAATGAGCTGAGCCCTGCTCATCTTTGGCCCCTTCCACACTGGGGCAGAAGCTCTTCAGAGTCATCAGCGTGTGCTGAAGGAACAGAACACCCATCCTAAAAGCACCCATGCAGCCGAGGTAAGCTCCAGGCATTTTTAGATACTGCTCTGTAGCCCCTGAGAGCCCCACCGCTCTGCGCACTGCATTCCCGATGCCCGCTGGAATCATCTCAGTTATCACCATCCTGATGCTCTCACTCCATTCTAAATACTTGTTTGTGTTCTTTTACTGAGTATCAAACACATTGCCATTTGAAATTACACAAGGCAACCTGCCCCAAGATGGCCGCCACACCGAAATCACCCTCTGCCTGACTGTGTCTTGTCATGTGCATATCCTCCCCTGGACCAGATTGGCTGCTGTGCAGTATTTGCAACATTCCACCAATCGCCGGCAGGCGGTAGAGGGCATATGAAGTAAAGCCTAGGAAAGAAGACTGCTTCCTGACTGAGCTGACTGAGCTGACTGAGCATGTCGCACTGCGAGCTGCTCCAGGTCTCTGTGCTCCCTGACATCTCAACCTGCATTACTACCTCTTCGCTTCACCCGCATGGACGGCCTTCCTAGATACATCTCGTGAGACCTCACCATGCCAAAATATCTGTTTATTTCTCGCAAATTGTACTCTGCATATTTCTCCACGACGTAATACCATCCACAGAGACTGTCAGTATCTACTCCGCCGCCTGCGCACTTGTATGTGGCTTTCATCGCAAACGCAGCATTGGTCCCAAGATATTGATATCTCAGAAATTGTTTGCGTAGCACGTTTTGAATAATACTGCATTTTGCCTCTTAACCTAATGAGACCTGGAACCTCGCTCTCTGCATATGCCATTACTGTAGAAATATGACACTCTCATGTGATAGTCCCTGCCTCTTGATATGTTTCTCAGATTTGTTACCACATACTGCATTTTGTCGACAGCTCACCATGAGGCCCTGCTTCCCATGCATTAGCACAGCACATGCCACCTAGCTCACATTAAGCTTCTCGCGTGTACCGCCTCATACCAAACTCCATTTAGAGCATGGTATTAGCCTCACACCTTGTTAGGGAGAATTCTCCAGTATGGCTAATTTCCCTTACCTACTGAGTGCCTCAGCAGCTTTGCTGGATTTCTAGGATTTATTTTTTCACCAGGTAAGAGTGTGAGCCTTTTTTCCCACTCTTACATGTGTTTTGCTGTGTGTTTTACATTTTGCGTGTACATAGACTGTGGCGTCTCACCTACTCCAGAGGCATCATCATTTTACTGCGTGTCACACAGCACACTTAGTGCAGTGACACAGGGTTGTCTTTTTCAGGCTTCCCACTTTAAACTCAATTTTTTGGGACTGGCTATTGTCTCCCAGAACATGTAAAGATGCCATTGACTTTATTAGTCTTTTTAAATTCACAGACCCAGTACAAACTATCTTCCATAGAGTACTGGAAAGGGTTAATAGTTATCCCCTTTTGTCTGTTTCTCATGGAACATTATTTCGTTCCCCTTTCTTTAAGATTTGGCTGGTGGCAGTGGTATCTACCATTTTATTCCTACCACAGACTATGAAATAGTCTTGGTACTGTTTTAGGCTATGTTAGTAGCCTCGAACATTAATCCGCTGGACCCCTTTTAATTTTATTTGGTTCCAGCTTGGTTTATTTGCCATTTCTTGTTGTAAAGTTCTTTCTCATGTTTTACTCTATGCGCCAAACCAGGTTTGGTTCCTTTGTTCGCCTTCCTTTGGTGGGCTTCTGCACAGAAGCCCTCCTTAGGCGCCTGAGTGTCTGGGGGACAGGATGTGAGAGAGGAGTTTTAGGCCCCCTGCACAGGGTCTCCTTGGAGACAGAGTCACCACTGGATCGAGAGAACCGAAGAGAAGCTGAAGGAAGAGGACTACTGCAACTACTGAACCTCCCGGTAAAGCCCTGCTGCGGGTCTGAATCTCCTAAACTTCGATGACAGAGAAGATCTGCAAGGAATCTTCTTCCCTTGAGCTGGTGGGACCAACCAGTTTGCCAAACACCAAGCAAGGCCTCCCTCCCCTGGTCGAATTTGCAGTGCACCGCTGCAATGAACCGGATAGCCAGGAGGACCGAACCCTGTTTGGGTTTTAAGGAGCGCATCTTTTATTTGTTGCTTTGCTCTGCTGCTGGTTTCTTCCCTGCAGCCTTCCTCCTTCTAGTCAGTCCGACAGTCGCTTCAGGAACCGTGAGCCTGCAGGACCTGCCAGGAACTTCTGCCTCAGCTACAGCGTTCTTCTTCTACAAAGGTACTGTTCAAATCCAGTTATTCGTGCTGTCCGACCGCGGTGAAAGTGTTTGAAATCTTTCGCTAATTCGAGGGCTTGTCCTTCTCTACTCTTTTAAATAACTTTTCTCCCGACGAACTTCATTTCTAACTCTTGGCAAAGACTTAACCGCAAACTACTCTGAACTGTGTGATCCTCTGCAAAGACTCTGAACCATTAACGTTGGCCCAAGCCTCTTGATTTAGAATCCAATTTGTAGTAAGCCTTTTCTAGATTGCCCTGCCTACTTACTTGTTGGATCTGCTTGATTTTGAATAACCTTGTATTTCCCTCCCTTTTTAAATTGCTGGAGTGCCATTTTGCTCACACTTCATTTTGAGCTTAACTTGTCCAGAATTCATTGGATGGTGTGTAGTGTATTAAGATAGTGATTTTCTGCTGCTTTATATTAGTGAACTGTTTTATAACTGATGGTGTAAATAAATGTATATTCTTTTACTCTGAAACCTTGAGTCAGTGTTTGTTTGAACCATAGTAATTGCTGTCCTTTGTGTAGATAAGTCGGCTGCTCAGCCAGCGCTACCACTTTACTGTGTAGTACAGGCTTAATTGTACCAGTCTTAATTGTGTGTGGTGTTCCCAAAGGGTACTGCATATGATTCTGCCTAAAACAACTCTCACTAGATTCTGATACTGTACGCGGCATGGAGCACTAGTACCATACTGCCCCTAGACTTCAAGGTGACTATAGATAATTGTTAATAGATCCCAGAAAACCAATCTATACTGCTGCTAGATCTACACAGCTTTTAGAATTCTGCATATCTATACCTGCCATACTAGTCTTAACGATAGCAAATTGGACTCCCCATTAACCTAGCTGTGCACACATTGCAACACCTGAATTGTGTCTTTATACAGTACTGTTGAATGCATTGCACCTACTGTATTGCCCACTCTGTGCTCTTTTCAATTGTAACCTTGACTGCACAGCACATATCGTACCGCTCAAACTGTGCCATACTTTAGACTGTACCTATTGTGCACCTCATCTACACAGTATTTCTATTGAATGCAATTACCTTAATTGCACACCCCCCTTCTTTCAAATGCATCACCTCTCGACCCACAAAACAGCTCACCAGCTTTCATACCAAATACCACTCACCACCACCACACTTCTCTTCCTCCTTGCACAGAAACTCCTCTTAACCACACCCTGGCTCACCTACATAATGCCCCCTACTCACTCACACACTATACCTCTAATTCCCAGCTACATTCCTCAACTACCCCCATGCTAGCTTCGCTCCACAGTCACATCATAGCTAAACCTATCAATCACAGC
Organism: Ambystoma mexicanum; assembly: GCF_040938575.1. Taxonomy (NCBI): domain Eukaryota; kingdom Metazoa; phylum Chordata; class Amphibia; order Caudata; family Ambystomatidae; genus Ambystoma; species Ambystoma mexicanum. Next base: position 1,210,190,356 of record NC_090932.1, read on the forward strand.
ACCCTACTCACCAGACTCTCGAGGCTTAGGGCTCGCTCAGATCATAGCTTGCACTACCATATCCCACTCACCACTCACCTTCGAAACCTCAGACTTAGCTCCCGCACCCCCACCACCTCAGCCCACCCACAACTTAAACCCACCAACACACCAGCCTACTCACCTCCCTGCCCAGCCCACTAGCCCCTGCCCACTACTGCCAACCACAAGCTCTCCCCTGACACCAATTCGTCCACCCCTACCACCAGCAAATCCACACGCACCACCGCCCTCAAATGTTGCCTGGTCAACGACCACTCTCTCCCTGCACACGCTTTAGAAATCAATGACCTCATTAGCTCAATAGTCCTCGATCTGTTAGCAGTCACTGAAACTTGGCTACATGAAACATCAGGCCCAGTCATCTCTCTCACCCTACCATCAGGATACACCAATCTTAGACAAGACCGCAAGACCTCCAAAGGTGGAGGCGTAGCTCTCATTGCTAAGGAATCCCTATCCATCACACTTTGTAAACAACATTGGGAAAATAACACTGACCTTATCTATGCTAAGCTCTCGCTCTCCCCTAACTGCGCTATAAATAATATTATCATTTACAGACCACCTGGCACAGCCCCTGACTACCAAAAGCACCTCTTACAAATTCTTGGAAACAACCTAAAAAGCTCCACCAAAACCCTCCTACGCAGAGACCTCAATCTAGGCCTTCATGACCCTAAGGACAAATCAGCCACATCATTTGCCAAAGACCTCACTGACCTGGGATTCTCCCATAAAGCCTCAGAGCCTACCCACAGCAAAGGTCGCTCCAATGATTGGGTCGCTGACCATAATTGCACAATTGTCATCACGAAAAATTCAGCCCTTCCGTGAATGGACCACAGCTGCATAGAATATACTATCCCCACTAATAACACCACTAAAGTACTCTCGTAAGCCCCACCGGCCAAAGTCAGAAGTTCCAAAAAACGTAACAAAGGCAACCTCCTCCCCTTTCTTGACATTCCTGAATTGAAACCACCCTTTATCAACAACCCTACGGTACTTGCCAACTTCTGATCCCTCACTCTTACCAATGCTATTGAGACCATCGCTCGCTTAGAGGACAAGAAAGAAAAAAAAATCCATGCACACAAACTCCTAGTTCACAGAAGAGTTAGCAGCCTTACGCAACAACAAACGCCTTGCCCTAGCTAAGTGGCAATCATCGCCCCACCCCTCCACCCTGATAGAACCTAAAACTAGCACCACTACGTACAAAAAAGCAATTTTTAAAGTTAAATCTGAATCATTTAATCTCAGAATAACCAATGACAACTCCAAATATAAGGAAATGTTCACACTCTTCAGAGATCTCCTAACTCCACCCACTACATCAGACAAAATATCTAAAGATGAAGCTTGGTGCACCAGCATTCAAGCTGCCCTCCGCAACAAAATTAAGCTTGTCCAAGAAAAAATCCAATCTCAACGCACAGCCTTACCCAACCAGGGAATCGTGCCTCTGCTCATCCCCTCTCCTCATCCCGACACCCAACTCTTCTCATTCAGAGATGCAACAGAAAAGGAAGTCATTGATCTCCTGCAACACATCAAACCCACGACTTGTAAAAGAGACACCTGCCCACCTATTGTCATCTAAGAGTGTGCCGACATTCTAACCCTTATCATCACTGCGTTCATCAATGCCTCCTTTTCCTGCGGAATTGTACCTCAAAGCCTAAAAGAAGCTTGGGTCCGCCCTCTCATAAAGAAATCCTCCCTTGATCCCACATTCCCAACAACTACCGCCCCATCACCACAGTCCCTTTCCTCCTCAAGATCCTTGACAAAGTCGCCCACACCCAAATCCAACACTATCTGGAATCCAACGTCATCTTGGGTAATAGACAATCAGTTTTCCGGAAAGGACATGGCACAGAAACCGCCCTGTTAGATCTCAAAACCCAAATCACCAACATCATGGACAAGGGAAAACCAGCCCTTCTGTTTCTCCTAGATCTTTTAGCCGCATTTGATCTAGTAGATCACAATATCCTGACCTCCAACCTCTCCAAGAAGGTAGAGCCAAGAAAGCTCTACTCCGACCAGGCCAATGCAATCCCCAACACATCCATTATGGAGTGCCCCAAGGATCATGCACTGCCCCTACCCTCTACGCCCTATTCACCAAGCCATTGTTTGACTTACTGGACTCACTCAGCATAGCTTAGCTTACACAAACTATGCCGATGACACACAAGTGTTGCTCCCCCTCTCTAGTGACTACGACAAAGACGCAGCAGCCCTCCTCCAAATCTACACCACCATCCAAACATTGGATGGCAATAAATGGTCTCTGCCTTAACAGGGACAAAACCGAGATCATACTCCTGGGTCCCAAAGAAATCTTGCCTAAACTTAACAAAAGTATGACAATTCCACTATCGACAACACCAACATCCTGTCTCCACCTCTGTGAAAACCCTTGGAGTCTACCTGGACTCGACCCTCTCCATGACAATACAGGTTAGCGCCATTGCCTCAGCCTCAGCCCACACCACCAAACTCATTAATGCCATTAAACCCTTCCTAACCCCCCAAAACTACCTTTCCCTTGCTCGTGCCACTATCGGAGCTAAGCTGAACTACTGCAATGTCATCCTTGTAGGCACCTCAGCCAAAAATCTCAACAGGCTCTAAATAGTGCAGCCCTCGGCATTCCCAAAAGAACACACATTACTCAAGCCAGATGAGCTGCTCACTGGCTCCCTGTCAAGGAATGGATCAACTTCAAAATCCTTACCACTACGCACAAATGCTTGAGTCACACAACACCATCATACCTAACTGAAACAATCAACAGAGTCACCTCTACCCGTCCTAAAAGAAGTCACCATGCCAACCAACTGCAAGTCCCATGCATCAAAAGAGCCAACGCCGGAGGTCTAGTCTTCCCCCACATAGCTCCCAAACTATGGAACGCACTCCCCAGCGAACTTAGAGCAGAACCATGCCTCCTCATCTTCCGCAAAACCCTCAAAACCACTCTGTTCAACTAACTCCTCAAGCTCTCCTAGCAAAATCTGTAACTATTCCCCTCTGTTCCCAAGTTACAGCTGAGCTTAGCATGTAATTAACCTCTACTGTGTCCAATGTAAGCTAAGCATGGCACTAACCTCTATTGTACCCAATGTAACCACTATGCATACTATGTCCTTGTAACCACTAAGCTAAGCTGCTTCCATGTAACCACTAAGCTAAGTTGCTGCCTGTAACCACAATGCACACCACTTTCACGGTAACCAGCAAGTCTTTCTGTAACAGCGCCAAGATGCCTAAGGGCTGCTGTGCGCTCTATAAATGCTAATAAATAAATAAATAAATATTAGTGTGTTTTTCTACACTTTTTGTTTTTTTGATTGTAATCATTGGGCCATTGGGGCAAAAATGTTTAGATGGAAAACTGATGTATTTGTTGGATAGTTGCTGTATGCTAAGTTGTTCCAGTTCCAGAGTAGAAGGTATATTTTTGTTGCAATTATATATATACTGATGGGTATTGGGGAGTATGTCAGTCTAATTTTGTAAATCAGTGAGTACATTTTGGTTTCAAGAATATTAAGTAGGCATTTGCATGATTTGCTGGTAATCTCTGCTTTAGAGTAATGAAAGTATCATTGCATTCAAACCATGCACATTGCTTTTTACATGTATGCAGTATAGTGACCTGCACTGGTTGTGGCACCTGTGTGGTACAGTATGGCTACTGTTATGAAGGTTTTCTTGCCAAGGTGTACTTGCCCATGTGTGAAGCTAGTACACTTGCAGTTGTTTTTGGTTCCATCTGCATTGTATCTTAAAAGCAGTAATATTACATATTGGCTATGTGATTGTATCTGTAAGGTGGAACGATTATCAGAATTGCAAGTACAATTCCGGGAGGTATACTCAGCGGCAACATGCTCGCCTTGGAAGTAAGGCGACCCGAAGCAACGCAGGGTCGATCCCCGGGTCCGTGCTTAGAAACCTCTGAGTATTTGAGAGTGTTATAAATATGCAACTAAGACAACAACAAAAAAACAATGACACAACTGAAAAACAAACAATTCCTGTAACAGTGCCTCGATGCCTGCGGGTTGTGTCAGCACTTTAAAAATGCAAAATAATAATAATAATGATACATATTATGCTATGGTTTGCATTTTGTATGAGTTGATGAAATGGAATGGATTCACAGTTAGGTAGAGATACATAGACAAGGCGCTCATTAGGGACTTGTTCCTGCATCACATTTCATTTATAGGTATGTTTTTGCCTTAAGAAATTCCTGTGGATATTTTTGTGTGTTTATAGTGAATCTCACCATTCCAGCACAGTAGTCCAATTCCTGCCTTCTTCCTGAGACACTGTAAGTGTTTTCAGGATTGCTTGTTGCATTTCTGTTAAGGAGTAGCATTTGTAAACAAGACTGGTCTGAGCCATTTAAATAAATGTTTTCAACAATTGGTGGCAATTGGAATAGTACATTAATTGCTATATTTGCATAGCAATTTACACCAGTTGTATTGGAAATTTTGATGGAAGTCCACGTGGTTTGTTCGAAGAAGTAGTTATCTTTGTTTTTGCAGTTGGGTATGTATTTTCCTTTTCAGTACATTTTTCTGTGGTTTTGGTTGTTGATGGAGTGTGAGCTGATTTCAATTTCTTTGGTGGTGCTGTTGGGAGATCATGTATAAGTTCTGATTGCATTACTGTTCTTTTACAAAGTTTGTGCTTTTGCAGAACAGGTTATATTTTGAGATGGAGTGTGTAGAGTGCACATAGTCTATTGTACTCTGTGATGCAAGGAATTTCAGCGTTGACTAGAAATAGTCCTTCAAGTGTACATAGACATGACAGTGCTACGTAACTCATGCCTTCTTTAAAGACTGTGCTGCCAATATCAATCAATGCTTGATCTAAGGTTAGACCTTGGGCCTCATTACGACCCTGGCGGAAAGTGACTGACCGGACCGCCACAGCGTAAATAGCGTTTCCGCCATTGCACGAAGGAGCAAAGTGCGGCCCATTCCGACCCATCGGGCACGAGCACCACGGCATGGCGGAAGTGCAAAGTCCGCGATGGCGGAAATGACCCCAAAACGGCCCACACCGCCGCCGTACGGCGCCCTAGGTGCAATACCGCCACCCATCACAGCGGACACCGCAGTGTGCGCCTATCGGAATGAACGGTGACCGGAAATATACGGAAACGGAAGTAAAAACATGGGCCCGGAACGGGAAACATCCCGCCGTACACCTATAAAACCACTAAAACCACACAACCACTAAAATCACTACCCTGAAACACACCCCAACCCGTCATCCACCCTAGCGAAACCAAGAAAAATGGGAAAAGTAGCGAAGAAAGCGTGCGACCGCAAGCGGCAGGTCCACTTCTCCCGTGAGGAACTCACCGTGCTAACAGAGACCCTCCAGGAGAATGCTGCCGTCGTCTTCTGCACGCAAATGACCAGGACGGCACTTGCAAACAAGAAGGCCATATGGGCTCTGGTGGCACAGCGGGTAAGTGCGGTGGGGACCGCACCCCGCACCCCACAGCAATGCCGCAAGCGATGGGACGACCTGCGGATACGCGTCCGCAGCATACTCTCTGCCAACCGCAACATTGCCACAGCCACCGGGGGAGGTCCTGAATCACCCATCAAGTTGACCCCCTGGGAAGAAATCTGTGCCTCCACCATCGGAATGGAGAGCATAGAGGGAGTCGGAGGGATGGAGAAAGGAGTGCAGACATCCGAAGATTCAGGTAGGTGGGCCAAATAAAACAATGCCAAATCCACAAAGTCCATCCATGTGAAGTACCATGCGTCCACATAGTGCAACAGAAACACATGTCCAGGAGAACGTCCACACACATCGGCCTGATAGCGCACGTTAAAACCCACAATAAATACATAAATAATTAAAAACCCCTAAAACACGCACTACACGTGCAGCAGGCACACCCTAACTGCAGGCTGCCAAACAACTGCACCCTCACTCCACACACAAATGAAAGCACCTCCAAGGCCCCGACCCAAATCACCCTCAGGTACCACCCCAATGCATGTGATACAATGCCATTCCAATTCCCACAGACCCATCAATAACCCTCGCCCTCCTTTACTCCACCACAGGGTCCGATCCAAACGACGAGCTTCAGGACACCCCTACCAGCACACCTGCAAAGAGGGCCAAGACCAACGGCCAAAGACCCTCCACCTCAGCTGCACGCATCAAGACACGGCAGCAGCACAAATCAGGTGGCAGCACAGAGGAGGGAACATCAACAGGCACCCCAGCAGCCAGCATGCCCACAACACCACCACCACAGGTCCCCCCAACGGATGCCACAGAAGGCACTGCCTCTGGTGGCAGCAGCACCATAGGTGACACCCCATTGATGGCAGCATGCTCCGACACAGAAGACGGGGATGTCAAAGTCAGATCCATCCATGACCTGTCCCAATCCCCCTGTCTGTCCCATCCCGTACAACATGAGGATACCACGCAGGGGCACCCACAAGACGACGACTGGCCATCCCCCACAAGCCCTGTGGCAAGGCAACATGAGGACAACAGCCCCTCTGTGACACCCCCGCAAATGGCCATGGCCCAGCAGAGGCAACAGTCCCTCGACCAGTTAATCGTGCAACAGCAGCAACTGGCCACGCTCCTCAAGGACCATGCCGATGAATGTGGGGGCACTAAGGCAGACATAGAAACATCAACTGAGACACTTAGGGCAGAAATGGAGAGAGGTACAGAGACACTAAGGGCACAAATGGAGAGTAGCACCGAGAGCCTGGGAGTCCAAATGGAGAGATGCACCGAGAGCCTGAGGGGGGAACTGCATGCGACGTCCAAGGACGTATGTGCCGAACTTGCCGCAGTGCGCCGTGTGCTCACTGAGCTCTCGCAAACCCTTAGGGACATGCATGGACGTGAGCAGGCAGAGACATCATCCGTTGCAAGTTCCGTCCAGGGCAGCCCCCAACGTAGATCTGGGAGGAACCTGCGCTCCACAGGCAGGGGTGCCCCTGATACCCGCAGAGGGGGCTTGCAATAGCGACTGGCCACTGACAATGAGCATCTTTGGACACTGGTGTTCGGGGGGGAGGTAGGAGGGTGGAGGGGGTGTGTTGGGCTCACTTGGGTGGCGGGTCGATAGGGGGTACAACATGATATCACATATGCCATAAACAGTGCACGATCAACCAATGAGATGTGTGGACATTGATCTTTGTGTACTAGGCCATCATAGGCGTACAGTCCATATTGTGCATGTCCCAGACACACACAGTGCCACGAGTCCCGTGTCCATGTATCAGCCACCAGGCGTGAGTGCTAGAAGCATACATCAATGAGATGCTGACGAATGTCACGGCCCTCCGGTGCCTCGCAGACTCCATGAGGTGCTGCCACATCCCCACCCTCATCATGACCACCATCAGGTGCTTGCAGTTCTGCATCAGGGGGCATGGGCACATTTCTACGTACGCACATGTTGTGGAGCATGACACATGCCATCACCATCTTTGCAACCTTCTCATGGCGGTACAGGAGTGCCCCGCCAGACCTGCTGAGGCAGCGGAAACGACCCTTCAGTAGGCCGAATGCCTGTTCAATGACTACACGGGTACGTGAGTGGGCATGGTTGTAGTCCTCCTCATGCTGGTCCCGTGGGTTCCGGACTGGTGTGAGGAGCCATCTCTTCAGTGGATATCCAGCATCACCTGTATGTGGACGAGAAACGTATGATGTGGAATGCCATTGCTACGTACGCACACCCCCCCCCCCCTTCCTGCCAGGTCATTGCCGAATCACATAGCCCACATTATCATGCATGTAATGAGACTCACCGAGTAGCCAGGATCTGTTTCCTGCGTGTCGCTCCATGTAGCGTGGTATTGTAGAGTTCCTCAAGACCATAGAATCATGGGTTGATCCAGGGAATCGGGCACAACAATGTGTAATGATCCTGTTGGAGTCACACACCATTTGTACATTCAGAGAATGAAATTGTTTTCGGTTGCGGTACTGGGCCTCCATGGCATGTGGGACGACCAATTCCACATGGGTGCAGTCGATGACACCAATGCAACCCGGTATGCCGGCAAGTGCATGGAATACCACTTTTGTGTTCGTAATTTTCTGCTCCGAGCGTGGTAGAGAGATGTAGTCGTCTGCGTGCTGCAGGAGGGCATCGAGCACTTGCAATAGTGTCCGTGAGAACAGTGGCTGAGAAATGCCATGCAACTGTCCGACTGTGTGCTGGTAGGTGCCTGTGGCCAGGAAGTGGAGTACAGACACCACCTTCAGTAGGGGTGGGATGGCGGTTGGGCTATCTATCATGCTGACAAGGTCAGCCTGTGTCATGTCCACAATGGCGGCTATGGTGTCCCGGTCCAGACGGTAGAGGGTGTGGATCTGCTCATCAGTGAGGTTGAACGGATGTGCTCGGAGGCGTGGGATTGCGGGCTGCCTGCGTGGTGGTAGTGGCTGTGCTGGCGGCCCTTGCTGGCCCTGCCTTGGCCTCCTCCTCCTCCTGCGTCTCCTCCGTGCGGCCGGTTGTAGTTGGTGTTCGTCTTCTTCTTGGAGTTGGAGTACTTGCAGTGCTATCAGGTCCCCCAGGGCCAACATCGCGAGTCCTGCCGGTAGCATTTCGGTGTGGTTGTGGGAGGAGACTGGCTGTGCAATTTATGTGTTTTCAGGCTGTATGGCCTCCACCTGTGGTGATTAATTCCACCTGTGCAAACTGCTCTCCCCTTTGGCCGAGCACGTCCCGCGCACAACGCTGCAATTCGGGGAATGGCATCTTGCTATTGCAATCATGTATTTGTACCCGATGGCCGTGTAAGATTGGTTGATATGTTCATTCTGCTGTGGTCCCATTGTTTCACATACTATCTGTGCAGTCGCGAACAGACTTGTGAAGGGTCAGTGGAACGTAGTACTCGAGTAACGGTGGGCCCTCATGCATCACTGTACCGAGTTGCAACGACGGGCGGGGCGTCCCATTTGTGGGTGAAGGCAGTTGCCATTTTCACACACAGCCGCACTCGATGGAATAATTAGTGATTTCAAACGGCCACAGATGCCTCTTCGACGTGATGTTGCAAATGAGGAATTCGAAGGGCGGCGCTTTCGGTTTTCAGCTAGCGGCGAGGAAATGCCCACAGGTCTGACTGCAAATATAACGTACTATTGTTCAATGTCCTTGAGACAGGGGCCATGGCGAGGATGCAATGATTGATATGAATAGTTTGGGATGCGCAATAGCGACGTGGGCGATGAGGCCGGACGTTCCCAAATACATGTTACTTCACTACACTGGAATTACGGGCTGGGGCACTGTGGATTTTGCAGGCTGCATAACGCACAGACTCAATGGATATTTCTAATGTTATGTGAGTAAATATTCAGGCGTTTTAATCCCGGGATGAGGGAATGATGAATGGATGCATGGGCAGGTGATTTGATACAGAGTTTGCCATGTACAGGGCTTCTTGGGATCTATTCGCCTCCCCTACGCTATGTGATGCAGGGCTGCCATAGTGGGACCATCGTCTATCTGGCCTTGTTGAGCCCACCCTGTCTCGACGCGCCCTCAGACACTTGTGTCCATGCACGTTAACATTCCCATCTGATGGATTCTGTTTTGACAGACGCATGCACAGGTACACTCGTTTGTGATGGTGTTTGCACCTCGATATAGATGGTTATGAGTCGCAAGTGGTTTTGGGGTGGTGATGATCCTTTGGAGTGGGCTAGCATGCATATGGCTGTGGATTTAGTGTGATCATTGAAGTGAGTTGTTCGAATGTAGTTCTGATGGCCATTCTGTTCTTTTTCTTTTCTTTTGGTTGACAGGTATCTCCTCCCCTTTTGCCACTGCCATCTGTATGCCACTCCTGCAGATGGGTTTTACTCCCGACACCTGCTGCTTCGTGTTAATCAGTGGAGCAGCATTACGATCTTATGGGACGATCGCCAATGGGCCACATGCCCTTACGCAGTACTGGTGGCTCGGAGCAACATTTCGGCCTTTCAGCTGGACTAGTGCCTCCCCATTGGGACGGCCCTGCGGTTCTGTGCGCTTCCATGTTGCCTTTTCGTACGTGAATGTGGCTCTGTGTACCATGAGGGAACAGGGCGTCACACAAGTAGTGGCTGGTCATTTCTTGCGGATGCAGCCCACAATGGTGAAAAGTGTTTTGGAGTTCATGGCCTGATGGCTGTATGGGCTTGGTGATTTTGATGTGCATTAAATTTCTATTCTGATTTGGCCCGTGTAGCGTTCTTCTTTGCAAGTGATGTGGCATATGCCTATTTGGGGGGCGATGTATTGTGAGGAGATCTGCATTGGGTTCCAGCTTCGGAGTTTAGTTGCGTGGTACTGTACTGGGCGCGTTTGCCTACGAAGCCCGTGAGGTCAGGGATGGGGGCTGCCAATATGACAGTTTGAATGTTGTCATGCTCAGGGGCGGGGGATTGGGTTTTGTGTAACAGATGTCAGTCAGCCAGGTGGACTGGTGGAATGATGTGATTCTCGGAATATTGCTGGTCACAGGTGCCTGTGTTTGCGTGCGTTTCTTGGTGGGGGACTGTGGTCATGTCCATTGGGATGGCTTCTGTATTCGTGCCATCTGTGCCCTGCAGCTCCCATTGGCCCCTGTTGTGTTTCTTTTGTTCGTTGGCATGCATGGGTGACTTGTACATTTCAATGGTTGCATTGTGACTTCATTGCACCTACGGGGAGTTGTACTTTGTGGCCAGGGAGCGGTGTACAGGCACTCAGTGGGGCCGTTTACGGTTGATTCGCGATGCCGTACTTCTCACCATGGCGGAATGGTACATTCCGCCATGCTTGATGGCGTTAGGTACATGTCCGCTAGGGTCGGAATTAGCGTACCCTTGCGCCATGGTGGTATTTACGGTTTGGCATGGCGCGCGCGCGCGTGCTTGGTGCAGTTAGCGTTGGCGTTCACTACGGTGTCGCTAATGGCTTCGTACTTTGTGGTGACGGGTCATAGTCGCACCGAGCGCTATTCGATGGCGGTATTGCATTTCCGCCATCGTTTTCCGAATTCCGCAAGGGTCGTAATGAGGGCCCTTGTGATTTATGAATAGTGACTGTGTATGCTAGCGATAGCGAAAACTGTTCTCTGCGTACATATATGTCTATGAAAATAAGGAATCAGGCTGTTGAGCATCCTATCCATTTAACTTCTGAAAGTTTGTCAAAGTGGATGTTGAAAAACTGAATGCTGTTCTCACATGGGTATGTCTGGAAGTCAACAACTGTACCAAGTGCTCCATTAACTAAACCTTGTTCCACGTCAAGGTTACACTTTAGCATTACTTTACAGTTTAAACACAATGTTAACATTTTCTCCAAACCAGCTGTGTTAGAGATAGTTTTCTAAGGTATTTAGTCATGCTATGGCTTATTGACACATAGGCATTGTCATACCGTGTACGTCCAGTTTGTCTGTGGAGTACATTTGCACTAGTGGTTGCATTTCTTTTTTCAGCATTGTTTCATTGAATTGTGGACAGCTTGCTAGTGTTGGCATTAAGGACATACAGCTGACATTTGTGTGTGCTAATTGCTCCATGACATCAGTAGCACATGTGTTGTGCCTGTATAGCTCATGGATGCGTCTGGTATTTAGGGTAGAATGAGCTTCCTTAGATAGTACACCAATCTGAATACTTTTAAAATTATTGGCGTAGGTGAGGTCTGCAGACTGACGCATGCTTTCAGATAGTTATCTGTATTGGAAATGTTGCCAGAGATATACATTCCCCATGTTTCCAAGAGTTTTATGGTATAGTTTGTGTCCTAAGATTTTAAAAATAGGTTCACCTTTCACTGGTGTTAATTGAAGGAGATCTCCGAAAACGATAACATGTTTTCCTCTAAAGAGTTCTTCATAGTCTGTTTTGAGGACCGCTTGCAATCTGAGGTCAATCAAAGCCAACAATAGGTTGGAGACCATGCTCACCTCATCTATTAGGAGCATTTTCATTTGTTTCAAAACTCTGCATAGCTCCATAGTAGCTTCTGTTGAAAGTTTGTAGTAGTCTATTGTGTATTGGTGTTCTACTGGAAGGAGTAGCAATCTGTGTAAAGTGACACCGCCTATGTTGTAGCCAACTAAAACTCTGGGGGCAGTTACAACAGCTGAAAGCCTGTTGTATGTTAATTGTTGGAGACATTTACTGATGATTTTTATTAAGAATGTTTTGCCTGAACCAGCTTGACCACTTAAATACAGCAGTACAGGTTTATAGTGTTGACAGGTACATGTTTTAGTGTTGTGCTGCATACCATGTTCAATTTCTTTAGTTACTTCAAGGAAAATGGTACGCTGCTCAATGTTTAGTTGTGATTTCAATAGCTCAAAGTCTTCTGCAGATTCATCATAGTTACACATAGTGTTCTCTACTTCAGTCATGGCTAATTTTGCTTCATTTGCTATGAGTGGCTGTCCAAGTGGTTTTTGGTTTCCTGCCAGAGAAGTTTGACGGCTCTCATGTGTGTCTATATGTAGTTTTTCTTGAAGTTCTTCTTCTTTTTGGCGTTCATTGTCCAACATGTTTTTGTACTGCATAAAGTGTGTATCTGTTATGGTGCTTTCACTTGCATTGAAAGCTTCTTTGTAGAAGGCATGGTGTCTAATCAAACCTCTTCTTTTCTCCATGGTTTAAATAGAAGCAGTAGGGCCATGTAGTATAGTTCTTTGTGTTGAGGAGTTTTTAATGACAACTTCATATGAATAATCAGGCTGCGTTTGGTAAGTTTCACCAGGCTGCCCTCACAACTTTTTGACTATGTATTTACCTTTCTTCTCATCTGGTGTAATGTTATTTTTGTGTGAGAAGTTCTGGGCTACGTGGTATAAGCACATGGTTTCTAAAGCAGTACTCCTGTTTGGGTAGTTGTGTCCAATAAGTTATTTTTAAAAATCTCTTGACTGTTGGGATAGGTTTTGGCTATTGTTTCTATGTCTTGGTACGATTTGAGAACTCTTTTTTTGGATGCAGAAGGACCCAGACTTAGCCAGACTATGGGCCTATTAGCACCATGGTTGCCGCTGGTACCATACCGGTACCACGATGGAGAAAAAGGGAATTACCACCCTATTCCAAGGTTGGTGGGGCGGTAATTCCCCCTTTCTCCATGGCCCTTCCCATTCCCATTTTTGACCCAGAGGGCTCAATGGGAATGGGGAAGGGGCTAATTACGGTACCGCTATTAGCACCAAGGTCCCTTTGCGGGTCCCAACTTTAACGGCTGGTCTACACCAGCCGTTAAGGTCGGGTCCCGCAGAGGGACCCCGTAGTAAGGCGGTAAGGGTTTACCGGTACCGGTGCCCTTACCGGTACCGGTAAACCCTTACCACCTACCGTGTAATGAGGCCCTATGTATTCAGATTTGCCATATAAGGTGGTGCCGGTTAAACGGTTTTCGGCATCGTAGCAGTCACATTCTCTATGGGAGAGCATTTTTATGCCAAATCTGTACAATTTCTGTGACAGTGTTTTGTCTGATGATATGTCATCCCAGCAGAGGTCTTTCAGCACTGTTTTCTCTGCTTTGGTTAAGTACGCTGTGACATATCGTGAAACTGCAGTGGAATTGTCTGCAATGTACTGCACATCTATATTTGCATTCCATAGGAGGGCAATGATTGCATTGTAATCTTTGCTGTACTTTGATGCTTTGGTTCTTTTTATGCAGTATGTGTTCTTAGGAGATTTGCCTTTTACACTATGTCTAACTGAAGACATGTAGCTGTTTACTTGTCCTGTTGCTGAAACAGGTCTAGGGAAACCAAAGCAGCATTTGGTATAATATTTCCCTTTGTTTTTTATATTTGTGCCAACAAACTTGCCACACTTGTGTCTTTGAAACTGTAAAATGTGTGCGTTTAGGTCGCTATCTGTATTTTTTGAAGGGATTTCGCAAGTGACATATTTGTGAATGAACGGCAAAACAGTTGCATCACTGTCCTGACCAAATTTAGGAGCTTTTTTAATCCACAAAAGCATGTGGATGTGTGGTGCTCCTCTGGCTTCATATTCTTCTCTACAAAAGAAGTGTTCCACTTCTCCGAGGGGAGAACGTGTTTTATTACAAACGAAGTAAAGCATGGCAATAAAGCGATGATGGAAGTATCTTGATACATTTACAGGATCAAGAGAGCAGAGTTCTCCTGGTGTTTTCATGTCTATACCTGTTTTGTTTTTGTTTGCTATGCCTAGGAAAGTGTGCAAGTCTTCCCATGCATACTCTGCGCAACTTAAAGTGAGAAACCATGTGGGTGGACCAAGGTTGTGTAGCATACACCGTACATCTCTGTGCCACCGGAACCAGTATTCTTTTGTACCATGCATGTTTGCCAAGAGATTTGTAATACTTGACTGTCAAACTTTTTCTTCCTCTTGCACCTTTTTGAAGTAGCTGCGTGGCAGACATGTTTTAAAAATTGGAACCGGTTTTCAATGTGTGTGCAACTCCATAACATAGAGTTGCCAGTTCACTTTTAAAGAAGAGGTGGAATATGTATTCCACATTTTGTCTGAATCTAGGGTCTTCAGAACACAATCGTAAAGAACAGTATTCTGATGCTGTTATTTCTGTGCATCTTTCACCGTATCTTCCACCTTTTTCAGTAGGAAAAAGTAGAGGAATGGCTTGTGCTTGTACACTTTTTTCCCATATACTGATTGGCGATCCTTTGGCCTGCTGCATTTGAAATGTTTCAAGTGCATCGTCTTTGTAGTGCAGTTGGTGAATTGTATAGTAGTCTAAAATATTGGCGGCTGCAGTACGATGTAGAAGTTCAAATTGGCCAATTGTTGAGGAGTCCTGAATTATTTCGGTCATTTCCCTCAGGTTTCCTTCAATGTTTATTTCTTTGTAGTATTAATTATTGTCTGTAAGAGATTGCAGGCCGTTTCTAAATGTGTTTGTTTTGTCTTTTGTAGGTACACCATTCACCAGGATAATCAAAGATTGTTCTATTGGCCGTTGCACTCCTAGAGTTTCTAAATTGTTTTTGAGATCTAATGGCAAATTAACAACTTTGCCACAAATGCCTCTCAGTAATTCAGGTGGAGGCATTTTTGCAGTTTTTGTTTGTAGTCGTATTATTGCTTGAAATGGGTGTACTGTTTGGATTATAATGGACAAATGTTAAGTGAATAAAATCGGAGAAGGAACACACGATTCCTATGATGCAGTTCTGGACAGGTTCAAATGTTTTGAATCAGATTATTTTAAACTAAGAGATTGGTTTTGCACAGTTCTGGCTGAGTACTCACACTTTGAATTTGAAATAGGCCGTCAGGGTCTGGTCAGCAGGTTTGGACTGGACTCCGGGCGGTTTCTGGTACTGGTTCTCTGGTTTGGATCTCTGGTTCTGGTCTGGTCTGGTCTGTGGTTCTGCTGTCGGTACTTCACAGTGGTCTGGTCTGTGGTTCTGCTGGTCTGGATCAAGTGGATTCTGGATACAGCACTGCTTTCTGGGTCTGCTACCGGTTCTGGCAAAAGTTCTTGGCAAAGAATCTAACAGCTCACCCGGCTGTAGAATAGTTTGGTTGGATTGTTGGATTCTGAAGGCCTGCTGAGAAGAGTTCTCGGCTTGTGAGTTAGGCCTTTGCTTTAAGTTCTGTAGTCTATCTGGAGTCTAAGTTCTGGATGTTCCTTCTAGATGTTGTGTGGTCTGGCAAAATGCTCTGCAAGAAAATGAAAAGTGAATGTCTTGCCTGTCCAAGCAGTCTCTTTTTATGTGTTTTGAAAGTGGGTGGGTCGGCTCATTCCGCATGCCCAACCCTCTCATGATTTGATAGGTCAAGGATTCTCTGTGACCTGATTTGAGAAGGGATAGTGTGTCAGAGTGAGTCAGAGTCTTACAGTCTATTGAAGAAACGCCCCTTTGCTTTTACTTAGAAAATGAATTTTTCATAACGAACAGGTTTCCCAGATATACACGTCGTTGAAATTACATACACATTTCACAGATTAATTTAAGATACACTCTCGCCCAACTCTGATCCCCACCAGAGCCTGGGTTCAAAAATGGCAACATTTTGTGCTTTTTAGTGACTTTCGCTATATTGGTTTTTCCTCAAAATTTACACAGACCTGCACCCCTTCCCTCAGCATATTACTGGAAATTACTATGTCTCTATCCTAAACACAGTGTCTGCAATATTAATAAATAGCGGGGTTCAGTCCCAGAACACTGTACAAAGTGGAATTTGGGCTCAAATCGTGAGGGCATTTTTCGTTTTCAGGATCCACAAATTGTACATTTCTGTGAGCTTAATACAAGATTTTAGAAGCATTTAACTTAAACATATATTTGCTGCAATATGAATCCACAGTCCTGTCTGGCCCGCCCCTAGGACATGGGGGAGTCAGGGATCACATGTCTCTCCTTCCAGGCAGAGCTCTGTTTACAGTCCACACCCAAAATCAGCATACCCCATTCAATTGCAAGGGTCTACTGTGTTGGGTCCAGCAGGCTGCAGGGAAGTCCCCTCCCTTTCAATCAACAGGGCCATGTGATATCCTGCCTCCTGGTGTGGGTCTCTGGGGTGTTAAGAGTTCTCAGGAAAGGCCAATCTTTTGAACTTTTAATTACATAAGACCCCCTTCTGTTCACTGCCCAGTTCTGCAAGACAGCTCTCCTGTCAGGATTTATAGAGCGCCAACGCCGGTCAGTGTCCAATGCCGGTACTGCACCTATTTTTGACAGCTGTCTTGAATTAATACATTTTAAAAGGAAAGGATTTTACTTGATAGTATATGATCCTTGCTTGACATGGCATTGATGTGGATCTGTAGTAAAGTAAAACACTCAACCATAGTTGGTTTTTTGTTTGGTGGTTTCGGGCCCATGATCTTAGCAATTTTTGACATTAATAAAACCGGGTTTTGAACAGAACCATCTTTCTTTGCACTGGTGGGTGGCAGGTCAGGGGACCATTTTGGTGTGCGCAAAACTGCACGGTTCTCCTGGATTCTGGCGCAAATGTGGGCTTTTCCACCATCTTGGATTTCCTAAACCCACAGCACCAAATGTTGCAGCATAATAGTCCAAACGTGGGTCAGGACACCAAACACAAATTAAGCTGTTGGAATGCGTTTTGTAGTGGGAATATTTCCAAATTCTTACTGATAGCCGGGAAGGCATGTGGTTATTGTCAAGTTTTGCAGTGCAGTATGTGAACAGTATTGAGGGGTTAGTAATTCCGTATTCGTTTTCAGCTATGAGGTAGAGAGCTAATTGGAACCATTGGGATTCCTCATTGTCTTCTATTTTGTACATTATATCTATAGTTTTCGTGCACTTTGTATAAACAGTTCTGCGACAAAAGACACATACTTGGTTTTGTACTTCAGCAGATATGCTTTTTGAACGTTGCTATTTCTTTTTTGTATGTTTGTAATAGAAAGTTGACATCTCTAAGGTTGTCACTACTGTTTTCTAAAGTTACTGGATTTTGTAAGTGCTCTTCAGTTCCCAAATATTTGTTTTGGATGTGGTCTATTTGTTCTAGCAGTTGTTAGGCTGTGCCGTGTTGGAGAATGTTATTTAAATGCTCCAGTTCTAAAGCAGGACTTTTGCATAGTACAGTTTGTGAACGAGATTTCTTACAGTAGAATGGTGTGTTGCTAACATTTTGATATGGTGGAAGGTGCTTTTGCAAGCAGGTCCAGAAATGCAAGCTAATAAATGACCTTGTAGTCCTGTGTATTTGCACACTGGACAGGAGTCTATAGTTTGTAGTATTTTCATTTTTCTTTTGTCGGCTTTCACATAGTGATTGGGGAACTTCTGCAAAGATTTGATAGAGTTTTGGCGTACGTTACACATTGATGTGCATGGCCATTTGTAGATGGGGCATAATGGTTCGGTGGAATGGGGAGTTGATTCTAGGTTTGATGGGGATATTTGTGAAAGCAGTGCTTCTTCTTCCATTATGGTATTGTCCACATTTTCATACACTCGCTCACTGCTATGTATGGCAACTTGGTTTCTTTGCTGTTATTTGTATGATTCTTCATTGAAATATGGCTCTGTGTTGGTATTGTGACTCCACTCAACTGTACAGATGTTGCCAAAGGTATCTATGCTGATATTGTGTTTGTTGCACCGCAGTGGTTGTAGTTTATTAATTAATTTTGTTAGTGGTTTCACTCTGATTCCAATTAACATAAAGAATTTCCTTTTGAGGAGTATTACACTGTCGATAGGAGCTTAGAGGATCAGTTTTCTGCAATACATTTTAAGGGTTGACCGTGATTTTCCCCCTATATTTATAAGGTTCTGAAGAACTCTGTGGTGGAAAACTTTGGGAAAAATTAATTTTATGGAATGCTTACTTGTGGCTACGTTACCATGTGTACATGCTGTACATTTTGAAAGTGGAGTTTGTTTCTTGTTAGGTGCTTCCATTTTTGTTAGTGAATGTATTATCTGTTTTTTTTTAACTTTCTGTACAAATTCTGCTAGAGGTGGATGGCTATTTTGTATGCTTTTAGGTTGATCTGCTCTATTTCTGCATTGTTTTCTACAGAGTTGTTTTTTGGTAGGCATTGTGTAGTATCTGTCGGGTGTGCAGGTTGTGCATTGTATATGTGTGCAGTGTGCATGAGTGTTTGAGTATGAGGGTAGGCATACACATAGATGTGTGTGATTGTGTGATAGGTTGTTACTTTAGGTTTGGAAGAATGTATTGGTATCTGTGTGTTACTATAATGGTGGTCAGATGGCAATAGGAAGTGGGCACTTGTTGAGGTGCAATGAGTAAGAATGAAGCAAATACTGTTGGGTTGATGGAATTTTGTATCCTACAATACAAGAACACTGCACTGTGAGAGTATATTTATAAATGTGCTGTATGAGGTGCACTTTAGCAAGTTTGTGTGTTTCTTTTGGACTATTTAGTTTGGAAATTGATCAGTGCAAGTTATAGTAGGGTGAGAAAAAGATTTGGAAAGATGTACAGATTGGAAAGGAGAATGTTTTTGTGCGTGCAATTCTGTTATCTTTTCTGCAGATATAATCTTGCTGCATGAGTAGAGCAATCATTTGAGCGGTTTGATTTATTTATCAACATTTATAAATGGTACGGTTCTCAATGCACACACACATGTTTTTGCTTTTTTAGTAATAGTGCATTCTGAG
This sequence comes from Ambystoma mexicanum, assembly GCF_040938575.1. Classification (NCBI taxonomy): domain Eukaryota; kingdom Metazoa; phylum Chordata; class Amphibia; order Caudata; family Ambystomatidae; genus Ambystoma; species Ambystoma mexicanum. The sequence goes on from NC_090932.1 coordinate 1,210,209,594, forward strand.
AACTGTGTAAGGTAAGTGGCAGGCACCCTGTTGACATGCATGCAATGTATGTACTTGGGATGCTTTAGTAAGATACATTCAGTTTTCCTTTTCTGTGTGCATTTTAGGAATTTTATGGGAGTGTGTTAGTGGGGGAAGATGTTGTAAAATTGATAGAAGGAAAGAAGAGAAGAACAGTTTGAACATTACAATGGGTGATATGGGTAAATGCAAACTTTCAAAGCACATAGCATTGTAAGTGCCACTGGTGATAGGTGATGGGACAAATGTCAGTATACCTTTTGAGTAGGTTATGTAGGGTAAGTAGCTGGTACCCTGTTCACTGGCACTTATAACAGAGTTGCAAATGTACTCTATACAAATATTCCTACCCGTAGTTTGTGTTGATGGATGGAGATGTGGATGAATCTGGAAGCAGACATTTTGGATAGTTTTACAGTACTTTTTGCTAGAGGTGTTTGCAATCGCACGTCACCTGTATTTTGAGGGTTTAATGGTAAATCTGGAGTGTTGAACAGTGATGATAGAGTTAGATGTAAAAGGTCTTGGATATGACTGGTGGATGGTTGTGTGACTGCTAAACAGTAGCCAATGGGGGAGTGGTGCAGTGAGTGAAGTGGAAAGGGGAACAAGGGCTGCCCCTGTCTTTCGAGATCCGCAGACACCACAGTAGTCCATAGATCGCACATGCTGCATCTGGGGCTTTTTAGCATGATTGGCATGGAAGTGGGAGTGTACTTTGGGGATTATCCAATCAGGTGTGCAGGGTGTGGTTAGCAGGAAAGGATGGCAACAGTTTGTTTCATTGTTGTGTTGCTTGTGTAGAGAAGACAGCTGGAGTTACTGTGTGGATAGTGGGAGATTCCTTTGTATGTGATCTGGAGAGCTATGCAAAGGCAAGAGGGTTTTATGCAGATCTCCATTTTCCAGGACTGGAGGCTTTATTGTTCCAATGTGCCTGGTCCCAATTTTGCAGGCACTGTTTGCTGTTTGTAGAAACATGGCTACTTTTGGTAATCCTGATGTTTTGGTGGTGCACTGTGGAGGAGAGCATTTGGGCTACATCAGTGCCCCAAGTTTGCTTCATGTATTCATGTATTGAAGTTTTTTGTGGAAAACCTAATGCAAAGATGATTTTTTCTGGAATAATACCAAGAGCACAATGAAACAATTTGAATGTCTTCAATCCCCAGCAAAACATTGCAGGGTGCCTTGTTAATAGCGGCATGGGTGAGGTTTTGTGACATGCTGAGATGTCTGTTTTCTCCAATGAGAACATTGATTCCCTTAGTGTGCACTACTTTACTGGAGATGGCGTTTTGTTGTCCTTCCTTGTAAATTCCCTTTTTTTAGAATCTAAGGGATGCTTTGCAGAGGTTGATTTAAGGCAGTAAGGAGGAAAAGAACAGAACCCCCACCCTAAAAAAATAGAAAACAAAAGGTGTTTCTTCAATAGCACCAAAACGAAAAAAGGCTCTTTTCAGAGCCACCACTGAAGAGGAAATCCCCTACTCTGGTTGAAATGTGTTCCCTTACCCCTGCCCAACGCACAATATGTCTGCGGACACCGTAGTAGTTTGTGGGTTGGATGTACCACATCTGGGGATTTTGAGGATGGCAGGCATGGAAATGGGAGTGTGGAGGCCAGGGGATTGGTCAATAAGGTTTCCTGGGTGTGGTGTGTAAGGAGAGACTGTGGCAGAAGGTCTGTTTGCAGAGAGGAGTGCAGATGGCTATGGTTATGGCTGTGTCATTCAGGAGGCAGAGTGTATGGATTTTTGGGGAATCCTGGATACATTGGTTGAAGTGCATGCAGAACACTGTGGAGTGGCTGCACATCTTGGATTCCATAATGTTGATGTCCACTGGTATGGAGTATGTGGAATTCAGTGGCTGAATTTGGTTCCTCTTTGTGCCACTTTTGTGACGCTCTATCATCCCGACATTAATATTATTCACTGTGGAGGGAACAGTTTACGACACATTCTCAGAATATCTCTGCAGTTTGCGATGAAGGAGGCACTTGGGCAAGTCATGGACATGTTTCCAAACTCCCTAGTAATTTTTTCTCGCATTGCCCAGAGACACATGTGGTTGCATTCTTCTTCATTTGTTCTGCAAATGGAGAAAGCGAGGCGCAATGTCAACAAGGTTGTTTGCACCCTTTTGAGGGATGTTGGCATGTCGTTCGTCCACAATGAAAATATTACATTTCGTAGCACAATCTTTTTTCACAGAAATGGAGTCCATCTTACTCATGCTGTCAATCAGCTTTTTCTGAAAATATCCAAAATGCATTGTATACCTTTTTGCACATATATGAAGCATTTTCTGGCCACTTCAACCCTACCAAAACCAAATAAAAACCACAAAAAGGCTCTTTATAGAGTCACCACTTTCGCTTGGAAATGAGTGCAATGTTTTAGACGAATTATTTTAGATGTCCGCGGACTACCAAGCTGTCCGTGGACCTTGCAGGCTGTGCAGGATCCTGCATCATTTCATTCGCAATTCTATTTTTGAACTTTGAAAGGTGGCTCTGTAAAGAGCCTTTTTTATTTTTGTTGTTTTGTTTTTTTGTTGCTTTTTTTACACACAACACACAATGAAAGGAAGCGACGGGAGGGTAGGGAATGGACACCAACCACAGGGATTAGAAAGGGCAAGTGGAGAGAGGAAGATATTATGTGGCCCTCACTTAGGTAGGGGGCAGTGTTTCTCATGCTCCCAGACCGAAGCATCGAAAGCACTTCAAAGTTGCTCCCCCTTGCAGAGTACATAGAATTGAGCAGAAAACAATTCTAGCAATGTGCAATCTGGAATACAGTTCTGGCACAGCAGCAAAATTAGCACAGCAGAGCAGATTTCGGCACAAAGCAATTGCAGCAGGAAGGAGCAATCTGGAGCACTGCTGTGTTTTGGACAGCCAAAAACAGATTGAGGAGCAGCTCTGGGTTGTGGCCTTTTATAGGGGTACTGAGAAGCGCTTCAAACCCAAAAGCAGGCATACAAAGTTCCCAAAAGTGGTCAGATTGGCAGGAGCATAGTATGGGACTTCTCTAAGGGAGTCATTTCACAGTAAAACACCTTGGAATGCCCATAAAAGTACTTTTTCGATGTCCAGGGGCCCGGTCTGTGTCTGCAAATAAGGGCTGACACTCAGTGTGGGTGCGGTCACATGCTGGCGTCGCGTACGTTCTTGAATGGGACGGCTGTCCGCAAAATACCTATTGCATGGTTTACATTGTGCGCATGTGCATAGCTGTCCTACGGACAGTGTTGGGCTTCCCAAACTAATTAAAAGTGCGTCACTCGTGCAGCAGACATTTCTGAAATGGTGCTGTGTTAGTAGGATCCAGGAGGTGGGTGGGCGCCTCGAACTAATCAAACTATGTCACAACTTTTTTCAGACATGCCGGACATGGGAGGTGTTAGCTGGAGACAGAGGATGAGATACACATGGGCATAGGTGTGCGCCGGACAGGCATGGGCTCCCACAACAAATTAAAGGTGCGTCACAAGTTTGCAGACATGCGCACAGGCGTGGCATCCTACGGACACCTTCATTTTGAGTGCGACAGGCCGTACAGGTGCGGGGTCCTTAGGACACCTCCATTTTGCTCAATTGAGGGCCTCCCTGACAGTATCACGCTCCGCAGACTTATAACAGGATTTAAAAAAAAAAGGAAAACACACAAACACACAAAGCAACAGCATACATATTAACCTTTATTTACACACATACATAAACACAATAAGGAAAGGGAACGGGAAGCAGAAATGGAGACAATACAGAGGAATTGAGGTTTTGTACAAGTTGGGCATCAGGGGAGGAATGGATTGAGGTCTCATTGTAATGTCTTTCTTCACAGGGAATTTGTGGGGATGGTTGGCTGGGAAATGGGGAAGAGGTACAGGTGCAGGTGGGGCAGTGGTATTTTATTTTTTCCATAATATGTTCTTTTACAAAATATTTTTAGCAGGCAAAATTTTTACAATTGCTCCGTTTTTGCATTCAGGCTGTCTAGTTTTTCATTTACAGGGTCTGTTTCATTTTATTTGCACGTATGCCGTTGTGGAAGAGGTGCTGCTTGTGGTGCCTTTTCTTCATTTCCAGTATGTACTGTTAAAGAAAAAAATATCTGTCAGGTATATGTGAAGCAATGGGTATTAACTGTCCTACTTTTCAGACTGTGTTGTGTACCAGTGTGGTCACTATCTTCACCTATTTCGTCATGAGGGAAATACTCTTCCGGCCTACTAGGGTGATTACCATTTCTGAGTAAAAAAAGAAAAATCTTTTTTTCTACTGCTGTACAGTGAACAAACTGTGCAATTATAGGAAAAAATGTAGTGTACTTACCACATAGTAGTGCAATTCTGCTCTCAGTACTTTGCAGTTCTTACGCTAACAGTTCCTTTTTCGTTTCTATGTAAAGCAGCACTCAGGTAATATTGTTGGAAGTAGGCGTTATTTGTCTTGTTGGTGCATTCCATGATGGTGCATAACCTATGCATTTGTTCTGTTCCTTTCATAAGTACAGAGTTTATAGACCTACTGTATTTTTATCATTGTAAATCAAGTATGTGCTGCTGTTTGTATATGTTCAGTGTCTTTACTGCAAGGTACAACACTGTAAGAGAACCCCTGACTTTTTGAGCAGTTTGGGTGCTACCTGATGTCCGTGAACAGATGCATAGTCGGGAACTCAGGGGCTATCAGAATTGGGACAGGGGGTTCTGTATGTTGTATGGTACAAATATACAAATTGAGGGTATCCTGGTAAAAAGCTATGAAATTCGGTGAAACAGCTCTGTTAAATTGACGTTATGGTTAATGTGCGTTACTAAAAACCTATCAAATTCAGTACAAAAACATTGTTAAAGGGACGTTATTGTTAAAGGATAGTTCCGGGACTTTTTTTTTATTGTCCCTACGGGTCGGCCATGTGTTTGTAAGCATAAATCGGTAGATCGTAGGAAACTTTCCTATGGACCTTACCCGACTTTTCGCCCATTATCGCACTCGAAATCAGCCTCCATTTTGTGATAATCCTATCATTCCGCCGCATCGACCTGGCTCACCTGCCTTTGCGGCACTAAATCAAATCCCCCGCCCCTGAAACAGACTTTATCAAAACATTCATATTCCCCGCCTCTATCCGTGACGTGACTGAGCTGCGTAGGCAAACGCGCCCAGGCGTCTTCTACGCGACTCCACACAGACCCCGGAAATCAACACAGATCAGCTCACAATACAGCGCACCACAATTCGGAATATGAAACTGTACTTTGAAATCAAACCGCAAGATTGTAAATGTGGTAAAGTACATTTATTTGACATCAAATGTTTAGAGAATATTCAGCGATTTGCATTTTTATTTGCTCATGTTCCAAAAAGTTCGTATTGAGGAACGCGATGGTCCTTTGCTGTACACAGGGTCTTAGAGCATCTCACAATACAGCGCCACAATTCGGAATGTGAAACCGTGGTTTAAAAGCAAACGGCAAGATTGTACATTTGGCAAAGTACGTTTATTGGACATCAAATGTTTAGAGAATATTCAGCGATTTGCATTTTTCTTTGCTCTCGATCCAAATTAGTTCGTCTTGAGGGAAGCGATGTTCGTGTGCAGTACACAGGGTGTTGGTTTACGATAAAAATAAGCTCTTCGGTCGCACTGATAATCGCATGGCTGTTCCAACAACGAGGCACTAGGCCACCACAACGGTAGGTATGTTGCATCTAACCGTTAGTACCGCGTAAGGGCATACTTGTACTTGGCGATCGTCCCATAAAATGGTCAGGGTGGTAACGTTGTTCACGCGGAGAAGCAACTGGCGGCTGTAGAAGCCGTCCGCCGGTGTCCGGTACTCGTGACACAGACAGTAGTGAATGATGTACCTAAAAACATAAAAAATGAAATTAGTCTCACCATCAGATCCTTATTAAAATCATAGCGAGGACAGCGCTACTGGGTGTACACAAGTGTTTAAAGGCGTGGCGAGGCAGGGAGGGGGGGGAGTGGAGTACAAGGTAAGTAGCATAAAATAATAAATAAATAGGGCCAGCTGGTGGCAAGTGCAAGGTAAGTGCAGAACAAGTGCTGGGAAGGGGGGGCTGTAGGATACTGAGACAGTCCCCCAGTGCAGGGGTTGACAGGGAGGCAGTGCAGGTGGAGAGTGGAAGGGCCCAGGACCGAGGTCGCAGACAGTGGACCAGTTGTAGCAGGGGAGAGGGAGAGAGAAAGCAGAAGCAAAGAGGAAGGTTTTGAGGTGCTTCATTAAAAGCAGATGTTTCTCCTCAAGATAGTGCGCGGTAGAAAACAATATGCCACATAGAACGAACAAGTACAACTGAACCCGTCTTTAAAGCCACTGTATAGTAATGAAATTGCGGTATAAACTCATCAAAAGTTACTTACATTATATTTGCATTTTCCATTGTGTCTCTGTGTAGGGCAGACCCGAAACACCACTCCTTCTTTGCCGACGTTACTTCTTCTAATGAACGTGGCTCATCGTTTCGTTTCTGAAATTTTATTCATTATCTTTTCTTAGTCTTTCAGGATGGTCCCGGCCTGTCAAGGTCAAATCACAATAGAACCTTATACTGGGTCGTGGGCCGTTCCGCCACCCGAGCAAAACATCAAAGCAGCTGACCTTCACTTTGAGCGAGCACACATTTCTAGTTAGCTCCAGTTAGTGTAAGGGCATCTTGTCTGCGTGCCTTTTTTTTTATTGTCCCTATGGGTCGGCCATGTGTTTGTAATACGGAAACATTCTATAATTTTTGTAAAAATGATTTATATTACTGTTTGGTTTAATTGCAATGGGCCTGCAACATGAGGAGACTCGAGAGAACAGACAATCAAATTACAATCATTTAAACCGTGATGTGTATTTCTCAATGAGCTCTGCTTTAGGTGGACATGGAACAGAGGCAATGTTGGGTGGCAATGCAGTTGTCCCCTGCATAGGTTCGTTCACCACTCCATGTATGTGCCTATCGAGGACATCTACGATAAGTCTCTCAATAAACTCATATTGCATATCCTCAAACACTGGTTTGATCACCCATTGTTTACTTCTTTTAGTGAAGGCCTTATTGTAGCGAAGCGTCCCTAAAGTTCCGGTCGTCCTACTTTGTTGACGGCCAACATTATGGTTATGTGCCAAGACCGCTAGAAGAGTCCGATTTATCATGCCTTCCATGCCAAAATGCAATCTTTTGGGCCTGTACTTTAGGCACATATTGTGGAACACCTCCAAATCTCCTGTGTGGCAGAATTCCGTGAGTCCCCTCAAATCTCTTGTTATAGTTTTATCAAATACAATCTTTTCAATGGCCTTGTGAGTGGGTGATGAAGGAATCAACCACTTCTTCTTCCGTGCTTCCTCTGTGGACAAATGGCCATGTTCACATTTGTGGAAATGCTCATTTGTCGACCATCGATGTACGTTGCTACAGTGCAACATTACTGACCGCCATTTTTCCAGTAGAATTTCCAACGACCCTTCACATGTTTTTGAGCTCCACCAAAGATGGTTGCTGATTGACTTGGACCACTGTGAAATACCTTGCATATCTTTTTTTTTTCCTGCAGCCGACAATTTTTTATTGATTGTTTTTGCAAGATGCCATACGTCAAATTGGTGATTTATATTTTTGTACTCTTCTCTCATTGTCTTGGCAATTGAAACGTGTCTGTCCGTGGCTATCAGGTCGATCACCATTCCCCGCGATTGTAGTTCTTGCAATGATGCTACAAAGCCAACTTTCTCCATGGCCACTGAGGATGTACTTTGTGACACCTGCACGACCACCGAACTCACAATTTTCTTACTTTCCATGTCCTGAAAGTGGTAGGTGCAGTACTTGGCTGAAAATCCTGGGCTGTCGCACTGTCCATCACCGGCTACTTTCCATTGACATTTTTTCCATTCTCCAAGCTTCGCGGATGGCTGGAAATAGATAATCGGTTTGGTATTTGTAGAACTGACTTTTCGCAATGAAATGGATTCCCACAAACTGAAAGAAATACTGTAACTTTTTAAAACTTGAACCACTAAAAAGTGCGGCCGCTGCACAAAGTAGATTGCCTGCTGGCAGTTGCCCCAGCATGGGTTGTGCAGACCATGCGAACGGATGATATTGTGTACAGGTGGCATGTATTTTAAGGTTAGTGCCTCGAATTGCACGAGTCACATTAATCAATGGCTCCCCACATACTTCCCCACCAACCCAATGCCCACATTTCATCATCATAATAATATCCATCAAACAGCTATCGAATACAATGAATTTGGCCTCTTTCCTTATACTGTCACTCTGCATCCCAGCTGGTTCGGCCTGTAACGTTGAGGACATGTCACTCGCATGAAAGGTACAATCTCTGATATCGTCTTCCGCTATGCTGAGTGATATTGATGGTGTTTCATTGTCGTCCACTTCATTCTCTTCCATTGCAACATCTGTTCCTTGTCCGGAGATGGGAGAAAAAAACAATGTCTTCAACTTTCGCGCGCTCTTATTTTTTGCGGGTGTGGATTCTGTGAATTGATCTCCGACTGCATCCAAACTACCAGGAGGACATTCACTATCAATGGCTGGTGGTGGTATAGCTCCGTTGTCAATCACTTCATATTCTTCCCATTGGCACGATGCATCTCCAGTCTCAAGTCCCTGCCAAAAGGTTTGACAAGCAATATCTCTCGTTCGCTTCACTGTCTGTGTAGATCTAGTTCTTACACCCACTCGCAACTAGAGGACAGATTGGAAAAGGGATGTTCAGTTTAAACACAACTTACAGTATTGAACTATTGACAGTGAAAGACAACATAATATAGTGACCAGGACACTAACCTTCTTTTGCTTTCTTTTCTTTGAAACTTTCTTGCCTCGAACTTCAACATCTGGACGCTGTTGCTCCGACTCGTGTGTGCATGTCTCCACTTCCTCTCGCGCTGCAACGACTATATTTTCATGATAAGCACATCCATCACTCACTGAGGCTCCATCGACTCCCTGAAACATAGAACTTTCATTAGTATGTATAATAATATTGAAAACACAAAATGTACTTGGGGACCAATACCCATACGTACATCTCAATAGCAAAACACGAATGAACGCATTGTGTAGAACATTCAAACGACAATAGTTCACGCATTGTTAATCTAGTTAGATGGAACTGTCAAGATCCATACCTCGGGCTCCGCATAGACTTCCATTGATGATATTATTGAAGATGACGCTTCAGCAACTCCCTGAAACACAGTAATTGCATTAGTATGGTTTTCTATTTTGTTTAAAAGAACATAAACTTTCTGCAGGCGTCAACGGCTCATCTAAATAGACCTGCACAAATGATCAGTTGTCTAAAATAAATAATGGATATCTAAATATGATTCGATTTGCTCCATCGTTGGAAGTGTCACCACCCAGAGATCTGCATCAACTACTAGGGGTGATGTTCTTGTTGAAGAAGCTCCGTCAGCTCCCTGAAACATAGTACTTGCGTTAATAAAGAAGGAAGTATAGCGGATGTAATCACGTCATTTGATCTCGCATGATTGATCTGTCAGTATCCATACCTCGAAATGCATAAGAACATCAAGGGACGCTGTAACTGCGGTGCACACTTCTGCAAGCTGTTGCGCCGACCCGTAACTGCATGCTCCCCCTTCTTCTTGGACTAATGCTCCATCGACTCCCTGAAACATAGGACTTTCATTAGTAATGAACACAATATTGAAAAAAGAAGACACATAGGAGGGCGACGACAGAAGGACATACCAATGGCTAAAAACGAAAGAAACATTGTGTGTAACAATCACGCTACAAGAATGCAAGATCTGATGATCTCCATCGATGGAACTGTCCGGAAACGTACCTCGAGCATCTGAGTGACATCTACGGTTGTCGTCAATGCGTTGGACTCCTCAGCATCTCCCTGAAAGACAGTACTTGCATTATTTTGGATAACAATAATTATAACTGAAAACAAAGACTAGAGGATGAGTACTGTGGTGTACCATTAGGTAAAATGATTACACGATCAATTAAAACTATTGATTTACATGCCTAAAACAAGTCAGTGTCAGAATAGCTAAGTAAGATTACCCGATAGGCGCTTGAAGTGGCTGATGACTGCAATAACGACACGGATGGAGAATCTTCCGCCTTCATATTGAGTGGATACATAAATGGGGAAATTATTGTTAGCTAATGCTACACACTACCGCAAGGCCGAGAGACAAATACGTAAACTTGACTCACCAGTGGAGGGATGTGGACGAATAGAGTGGGAATAGCGGTTGAGAGCAATTTTCGCCTCGCTCGCGGTGTTTTCTTCTTTATTAGCAATGATGTGGAGTACATGTCTGGGCTAAAGTGCCTGCTGCAGATGCGGTATCGATCACCCCTCTTGTCCGCAAAGACTTCAAGGACTCTACTTTCTAGCTCAGAGGCTGGATATCCGCAATATCGGACCCATTCTCTTATCTGATCTATTGTCTTAGGGAAAACATGCATTATAGTATCTTCAGATTTGTTATGGGTCTTCGAAGGGCAACCGCCAATGGAACAGGCAGGCATTATGGAAAGTTCTGAAAAGTAAAGATCAACAATTCTCTATGAATACCAATGTGTTAAAACATTAAATGACACATAAAAGGTTCAATGCAAGGTCCGTTTTGGTTCTTGGAACTATACACGTTATTCACATGCGGATAAGTATTTCAATAACTTTCAAAAAATAGAAAAAGTAATTTGACTAAACTCAGAACATGTGACTAGTTCCTTGCATGTACTGTCGTGAACGAAAAGAAAACATGGATGCAATTTGATGACTACTAGCAAATAGATATAAATTAAAAAATTGGACGCAAAATGATTATGGTACATGGACTTACCTTGACGAACAAACAGTTAGATGCAGGGATCAGAGTAGTTTCTTGTCGTAGAACAGGGAGCAGTTCACAGGTGGCAAACTGACGAGTTTGCTCAAAGTGGTCACGGAAGTTCACAGAGACGAAGAGCAGATAACCAGCACCTTCACGGGTTGACTAGCAAAGCGCAAAGAAGTTCTCATTAGAAATATGAAGTGGGTTATAAAGAATTCGAAACAGGGGTGTGTTTGTGAATGAATGACGTGTATATGTTGTGGCATTATGCGGATTGCAGGGGGGCGTCCAGCGTGAGGGGGGATGCTTGGCAGGAGACACGGGGTCTGGAGGTAGACATGGGAACAACAACCCATGCTCTATAGACCACTTTGAAGTGTACATGGTCTTTGGCACCTCTTGGCCTTTATCGCTCCCTGACAGCTCCACTTGCCAGCAGCGCAAGTACCCTGGTGCGAACTGCCTTTGATAGGGCGGGGGGTGGATCGGGGCGGTGGTCGTGCAGACAAGACACAGGAAGACTCGTGAATGGAGACACACTTATGTGGATTGCAGGGGGGCGTCCAGCGTGAGGGAGGATGCTTGGCAGGAGACACGGGGTCTGGAGGTAGACATGGGAACAACAACCCATGCTCTATAGACCACTTTGAAGTGTACATGGTCTTTGGCACCTCTTGGCCTTTATCGCTCCCTGACAGCTCCACTTGCCAGCAGCGCAAGTACCCTGGTGCGAACTGCCTTTGATAGGGCGGGGGGTGGATCGGGGCGGTGGTCGTGCAGACAAGACACAGGAAGACTCGTGAATGGAGACACACTTATGTGGATTGCAGGGGGGCGTCCAGCGTGAGGGGGGATGCTTGGCAGGAGACACGGGGTCTGGAGGTAGACATGGGAACAACAACCCATGCTCTATAGACCACTTTGAAGTGTACATGGTCTTTGGCACCTCTTGGCCTTTATCGCTCCCTGACAGCTCCACTTGCCAGCAGCGCAAGTACCCTGGTGCGAACTGCCTTTGATAGGGCGGGGGGTGGATCGGGGCGGTGGTCGTGCAGACAAGACCCGTTTGCCGCAGGGCCTCACCAAGGAGAGGCCATCTAACTGAATGTAAGAGGATGGCTGCAGGATCTACTACATGGAAGGCAGGGGGGTGAGTTTATAAATACCTCACCCTCCCAGGAGAATATATGGGGGTCATCTCTGTACCCGGTGCCCAAAAAGAGGATTTATTATGATCAACCATATTTATTATTTACCTATAACCATGTATTGTATCAATAAAATCCAACAGCTTTTTATTGCCAACGCTTGATGCCAACCCACAAAATAATATATGTATGACTGCTGCATATATGGGTTCAACGGTTATGTGGATTGAAGGTGTGCGGCCAGCGTGAGGGAGGATGCTGGCCGGAGACATGTGGTGTGACAAGACAAGGCACTGGAAGGCTATTCAACGGAGACACACTAGATTCATTTAAAAAATCAAAACAACCATTGTTAAAATATATGTTGGGCTTTATTTTAGATTTTAATTAAACATAAATAATAAACATTACACATTGTAAAGTTGAGGTTGCAGCACATCGAGGGAAAATCCGCGGTATTGTCCACTGTCACTGGGGAAATGTTGTCTAATGGCAAGTACCGCACAGGCAGGTATTACTCTCCGAACGCGGTGTCCGAGCCTCCCGTGAAGCCACCAAGTGAAGCAACGATAGGCCACCAGCCTGTACCACCTGTGAAAAAAAAAGATGCAAACTGTATTAAACTGACCAAACTTTCTTATCAATGTCGATTCAGGTAACACATGTCATTTTTCTTAGAAAAAAATTATATCTAGAAAATGCACTATATGGAACCAATTTACATGCGTTCGAATGATATGTAAATGTAATTTTATATGTGGGAGACGACCATGAAATAGTGGTGGCATCACTGACATCACAAACAGAGTATACTTACTCGTTACTCGGATTACGCGGACGAACAGTGCCACGAAGTTCGTGCATAAGCACCATCATCATCCTCAACACTGTCCGTGAGAGGCAGGCTTCCCTGAACTCTGGCAGCTCGGTGATGCATTGCGGACTTTGCTCGCCTTCCTGCAGACTTTGCTCGCTTTCCGAAATGTAGGCCAAGCACCCGGAATTTTCACGGCAGCAGCAGTTCTCCTCCTCAGTTGGCATTAGCTCGCACCGATTGCACGTGCACCAGGTGGAGACGCCGTCCATGCGACATGGTCCAGGCTCTTCATCCGTTGACTGGTCCTCCCAACTGCCGTCCGAATCCCCATCGTTTTCGCGTGCTTGCCTTTCCAGTAGTTCCTCCTCGGTGTACTCGGGCTCGTACATATACGGCATTATTGTGGCCATTGTGCGGTAAAGATAGTAAAATAATTTACAGAGATGGTACAGGTGTTCACACGGGCTACAAGCGGCGAAGGTAGCTGACCAGAGCACTGAAACGAGTCACAGAATACTCAAAGTAACACAGAGAGAGGAATGGAATCGAAAATCTGCTGCTGTATGTTGTGAAACGGTCTGTTTATACTTATTGGGGAAAGAGGCGTCCTGCCATTTCCATGGCAACACGTCAATAGCTGAGGCGCAGCGATTGTTGACACGAGACGTGCTTGAAATGGGCAGTACGCGTCTGCTGATGTCAGGCTCAGGGGCGGGGGATTTGATTTAGTGCCGCAAAGGCAGGTGAGCCAGGTCGATGCGGCGGAATGATAGGATTATCACAAAATGGAGGCTGATTTCGAGTGCGATAATGGGCGAAAAGTCGGGTAAGGTCCATAGGAAAGTTTCCTACGATCTACCGATTTATGCTTACAAACAGATGGCCGACCCGTAGGGACAATAAAAAAAAAGTCCCGGAACTATCCTTTAAGTTGCGTTACTAAAAACCTATTAAGTTGTGTTACTAAAAACCCTATCAAATTCAGTGAAAAAATGTTGTTTAAGGGAAGTTATGGTTCAGTTGCCCTAAGAAAAACCTATCAAAACCTATCAAATTCAGTGCAAAAACTTTTTTAAAGGGACATTACAGTTACTTTCTACTAATAACAACCTATCCGTTTTATGGTTACAAGTAAAACCGAAAACCGCAGATATTCACCAGTTATGGTAAGCTAAGCAACCATAACTCGTGCCACCACTGTGCACTGCAAGAACTAACACCCATGACATAAAAGATCACTGATGACATCACATGTGCAATTACTTTGCATGACAAGTCTTTAAACAGGATTCTTATTTTAATGATGGCATAAAACTGTCAGGGGTCAGTGGGAGAAATATCATGAGCTATGTAGTTCATTAAGCAATGCATTTGGTCAGAAGGTCTACACACTATGTACTTAGGCGTAACGCAACTGAACCATAACGTCCCTTTAACAACACGTTTTCACTGTTATAATATATATATATATATATATTTTTTTTTTTTATGACACGCTTAACGTCATCTTGTTTCCACCGCATTACCAGTGAGCTATGAAAAACGAGTTGACATGTAATAATATTTTTTGAAAATATTCAGAACAGAGGGTCATTTTATTATAAATGATAAATGCGCACAAAGTTCTACCAACATTTGCAATGACATGCTGTTGGGCCCATTGCATGCCGTTTTAGCACATTTTAACCGTTCATAAGGAAGAGGGTAAAGGAAGGAGTAAAGTGAGGTGAACTTGCTTTTACTATTTCGTTGTGAAAAAATATAAACAGCCTGTAAACTACACTTAGTAGGTGAAATGTATTAATGGATTTCGATGGGATCCACCTGATCTTGAGCAGTTGCAAAAACAGGGGATGATTCATTACAAATCCATTTCAATTTACACCTTTATGAAAATCTCATGCATGTGTAAAATGCCTGCATGGTGGACAACTTATCTCCACTTTGTGCCATTCCTACACCTCGTCATTGCTGGAAAATGGAGAGCAGCAATACATCAAGGTGTAAAAGCATTACACCTTGCTTTAAGGTCGTAATGTGCCACTCTGCACTATTTAAAATGACCCAGATAATGTTTGATTCTTATTTGTATCTGGAAAAATAGCTATTTTTGTCCTCTCCTTGGAGAATGGAATTGTACCTTGTTGTATGTTGAAGTATCTGCTGAAGCAAATGTTAAAAAGTTTTGCAAGAAACAAATCTTCACTGGAATTTTTTAACTTCATAGACGTATGACATTTTAAAGTTCTATCAAAATAGACCGGGTGCTCTGACATTACTTTGGTAAGGCAGCGGCCAACCCCATCCCTGCACCATTAGGTGTCCCACAAGGCTCCTATCTCTCACCCACGCTTTTCAATACATACACTAAGCCCCTATTTGCTCTCCTAGACTCACCAGGGATTATTTACATAAACTTTCCAGACAACTCCCATATACTTATCCCCATCACAGACAACTACTCCCAGGACACCATCACAATCAAAACTGTGTATCGCTCCATTTAAAACTGGATAGCCACACACAACCTTTGTCTAAATGACAATAAAACCGCACTCCTCATTGTTGGCTCTGCTTTCCAGCTAAAGAACATTTATCCCTCCTTCACCATCTTCTGCATCAATGGTACCTCCAGCCTAGTTTCTGAAACAGGTTAAAACTCTGGGGGTTCACCTGGCAGATGATGTAACCATGACCAGGCATATCAATGTGTTATCTTCTGCCACTGCTTCTACGTCCAGACTCATCTCCCTGAGCAGACAATTCCTGTCACCAAGCAATTGCCTCACGTTCGCACGAGCACTGATCCTCTCCAAACTTGATTATTGTAACATATTCCTCATGGGCACCACAGCTACAGCTTACCACACCAACACTCTGGAGCACTCTCCCTGCAGCCATCAGAAATTAACAATCGTACAGGGCCTTCAAAAAGCTTGTAAAATCTTGGCGCTTTGATAAGAATGAATAATGATTTGTATTAAATTTAATTTTTCTGCTGTTCTACTGTACCAAACGCTCTGATACCCCCGGATTTGGGCATTATATAAATGTTATAAAAAATGCAATTAAAATAAATAAAAAACTCTTCATTGTGAATAATCATGGTCTTTGAAGGATGGCTAAATAGTTCTGTTTTATTGCTCTACACGTATGTGCACATCCACTTGACTGAAAGAATGTGAATGGATGGTATGTTCAAAACCTATACATCATAGATGTCCTGATACATATGCCATTTTGGGCGGAGGAATTATTATGCATATAAATGTGCAGTACACTATTACCAAACAGATTTCATAATTAAATGGCTGGAAAAGACAAGTATTCCCCTACGGTGTCCAGTCATTTGGTCGACTACAAACTGGTCGACTGCAATTTGGTCGACGTCATTTGGTCGAAAACCAAATGGTCGAATTTTTTTTTTTTTATTTATATATGTGTTTTGTGGGTTTTCGTGTTAAAAAAAAAAAAGAAAGAAAACAAAGGGGGTTGGGGGGGGGGACCCCCCCAAAAAAAAAAAAAAAAAGGGGTAAAAAAAAAAAAAAAAAAAAATTCGACCATTTGGTTTTCGACCAAATTGATTCGACCAGTTGTCCAGTCGACCAATTGATTTCGACCAAATGACTGGCAACCTTCCCCTACGTGTATTTGGAACAGGTGAAGGGAATTGTGCAGTCCACACATCCGTCCTTTCTGACCCTCTTCAGACAGTATTGTTACAGTTCACCATGACAGTGTCAGGAGTGTGATCCAGATGTTAATGTATGCAAGTGCACTTTTGTGCCCTGAGCATGGCCCTTGTGAAATTCACTAGTCACATTTGTGAATACAATGACCTGCACATTGCATAGAATGAGGCATTTATAAATACCACATTCTCACATTTATATGCTGGCATATTTATTAATTGGTTCATTATTTTAATATGTTGATTAAATGGCCTTCAACCTTTCTTTGAGAGCATCTTTTTGACCATGTTTTGCTGAGTCAGTTAGCTTCTTTTAATCTTACAATATGAAATGTTACATTATACAACCATTCAAAGTGTCTTTCTGTGCGTTCAAACATATGTGAAGTGGAAAGATGCTGAAATACCCATAACACATTCCTCAACTGTTTAGAAAGCATGATGAAAATATACAGTGGGCAGTCTTTGACTGTAATTCTACTAGGTAGAGCGAACACTTGAGGGTGGCTCGCTTCTGAAGGAAAGGAATTACAAAGGGCCAGGAGGGAGAAGCACCTGTGGAAAAGTGACAAGCGAAAATAGAGCAACAAAGAGGGTGTTAGTATGTGCTGAAACAATAGCACACCCCCTTCCTAGTAGCTCTTCCCCCCTTTCCTCCTTTATTGGAGCAATTCATTCCTTGTGGTTGAAACAGTACCTGCTCCTGTACTTCCTGGAGGTGTTAAGTCAACTCTAGTCTTACTGTAAAACCATTTTCATGAAACTCTGAGTAGAGGACCTGCTCCTCAAAAGATAACATTACCCCTACTATTACCACCTATTTACTGTACTAAAATATATGTGCATCCAGGGTTTCTGTAAGAGGTTTTACAGTAAACACGGCTTATTGTTTTCACAAGGTCCTACTCAAAATAACTATCTGTATAAGTGCCATTGTGTATATTTACCGCTTTATTGTGTGCTATTTTCATTTTCATTGATGAATCCATGACATTAAACACTTGTCCTGTGGCCTACTGCTAGAAAGATCCCCTAAATACAGATGCAAATGCAAAACCACTTTTAGATCCATTATAAAAGTACAACGATTTTGCAGTCTCATGTTCACAAACAACTAACATATCAATATGTCCAGCCCAAACAATGTGTCGATCGTAATATTGACAACACACCATGTATTCAAGAGACAGAAAAAAAGAATATAATGACACTAGTTCCCATATTCATGCATGCGACAATATCATTCAAAATTAATATAACACCAAGGGAGTGGCTCTGATTTAGTTGTTAATCAAATATTTTAAAGGTCAATACTTTTGACACAGTGAAAGTAGATATAGCCATCATAATGAATCAAACGTGTGCTATTCGCTTATCTGAACATATAAAAGGTTTTAATACATGTTGCATTTTTGTTTTATAAATCAAACAATTCATGCAGTGCATCAGAACGATTGTTTGACAAAACACTGATATAAAGAAATTGAGAACATTTATAATAAATAATTCATCAAATGTGAAAGACAATATACATAAACAGAGACCTACCCCAGCAAGCAATATCACATACTTGAACAGTAACATCAGCTGGATTTAACACACTAAAAACCTAAATGGTACATATAAAGTGTATGGAAATGTAGAAAAACAATTTAACAACAATATTGTGTCTAATCTTATTTATGTCAGAGGATCAGTAAGCACAATTTAACAACAATATATATGATCTTTTTGCATATGGTCAAAGTTAAAGCTCATGTGGTCATGCGCTTCTGAACTTAAAGATTAAGCTCTAAGTATAAAGGGCTTAAGATGGTATCCTAGTCGTTTCAGCATATAACAATGTAATTACAGAAATGCCTTCCTCGGGACCAATAGTTTAGGATTTTAAGCACCAAAATTAAAATGAAATTTGCACCTGTGGACAATATACATTTATTGTCATTTCCAACAGAATTGTGAGTTTTCCTTCATTCATCTTGTTTAAATCACTGCCAAATAAAATAAAATAATATTTGATCAGAAGGTGCCATCTAAATCTAAATGGCTAACAATAAAGTTCAATTGGCAAGCATCACCAAGCTACTTACTGCTTCGTGTGTTCCATTTGCAGATATTGCAGATACTCCAATATTCAGTCTGTAGACTGCAATGTACTGTGTATGGGGCGATAAGTTTAGCTGTAGATGAAAAACAAACAGAACATGGATGTGAAGAGTTGGGAGCTTCACCTGTTCCTGGGGAGTCATCATGAATGTTTTTTTTTTTATACGAAAGACTACATGCAAAAAACGTGCTAAAGCTTACAAAGGTGCTAAGGCAGAGGAGAACAGCGGACCTGGTTTTATGTGCCAAAGATATTTTCTTTGTATTTTGCTGAATCCTGTTGTGTACAAAACAAACATGGATCATGAGCTGGTGGCGAGGTGGCGTAGTAAAGAAAGACATAATAACTAAGGCTCTGTTATACTTATCACTATATTGGGGAGCATGTACCTGTAGTCAGCCTAATTCCATTGTGTGCGCATGACCGGAGAAACAAAGTAAGTGTGTTTAAAGAGGCTATGGTGTTTATCGCTACTAAATATATAAGGGGGAAGAAAATATGGACTAAATAGAGGCCTCCAAGTTCATCTTCGCGCTGACCATCTTGTCACTGTAATTAGTACCCGGCGAGGGCGCAATCAGAATGAAAGAGCCATTCTGATTGGCCCTCGCGTGGCAGCCCCTCAGCCAATGAGGATGCTCGGAGCGGGGCCATCCCCGCTCCGAGCTTCCCCATGGCTGAGAGGCTGCCTTTCCCCCCCGCTGGGGACTCAGGTAAAGCTTTGGCTTTTTTTCCCCCTCCCTCCTCCCGCCTCCCTACCCTTCCCACCCCACTTACCTTCCATCCTTTGTCCCTGGTGGGGGACGATGGCAGCCTCCTGCCGTGTGGAGACTCGGAGCGGGGCCATCTCCGCTTCGAGCCGCCACACGGCTGGAGGCTTCTATCATCTCCCGCCGGGGACCCAAGTACTTTATTTTTCCCATTCCAAAAACCCTCCCACCCGCCCAACAGCACTAACCTTTTTTAGTCGGTAATGCCCCCGCCGCTCGGGATATTGCTTAATTAACTACTTTGGAAAAAAGATAGAGTTGTTTTGTCATAAAGTAGAACAAACTATATGGATCTACACTTTTGATTATTATGACATTGTGTAAGAACTCTATAGATGCCTTATGAATGTAAAAACATTATGGGCCTCATTATGGGTCTGGTGGTAACCCTGCCGGTGCTACCTGTGGGTTGCCGCCGGACCCATAAAAAATTAACACTGGCACTGTTAACAACGGGGCCGGTGCTCCGGTGAGAACGCTGCGAGAGGGTTCTGTACCGCCCGGCGGCTGGCAGACGTGAAAGTGTGCTGGTCCGGAACCATTGTTTCGAGACCACCAC
Organism: Ambystoma mexicanum; assembly: GCF_040938575.1. Classification (NCBI taxonomy): domain Eukaryota; kingdom Metazoa; phylum Chordata; class Amphibia; order Caudata; family Ambystomatidae; genus Ambystoma; species Ambystoma mexicanum. Next base: position 1,210,229,594 of record NC_090932.1, read on the forward strand.
TATTGCAATGAGGCACATTGTGATCATGTTGACAAGCTAAGAAATCGGGTAGACTGTAGTTTACTAATCACGATGAAAACGCTTGCTGATTGAATATTGCAAGCTAGAATACTTAATGTGAAAAATGTTGGAGCTGTACAGTGAGCATAATACCTGGCATATTTGTCAAAAAACAAAGCCGAAGCCAAACTTGTCGAAGAAGGCGCATATATTGACAAAAATGGTGTTAAGCATACAGATGCTTGAACCATCTGTGGTTGAAGTTGATTGGTTCTTAATGAATTCTGTCCAGCTTAAAAATACATTGGGGACATGTAAATGTTTGCCAGTGCAGTATATCCATTGTTGTTCCCTAAACATTAGGATACAGTTCACGTCTCCTCTTATTGTAGATGGTATCACAGCGTCAATGACACACCACTTGAGGTCATTTTCCGAATGTCCTTAGTCTAAGTAATGCGTTACCAATGGGGCATTCAAATGTCCTGTTCTGATGCTGGACCTAGGCTCCAGAATTCGTTTTTTCACAGGTCTCATAGTGTCGGAATTGAAACAATATTATGCCTCCTATCGCAGCAATTGTATGTGTATTGGCCTACGCCAAGTTGTCTAAACATCATATGCGAACAAACTCCGCGGCAAGGTCTTGACCTTAGAGAAAGTAATGTAAGTCGCCATCTTGGATTAAGCCGCCATTTTAGGTTCTCTTGTAATATGGAAGTCACCCTGAACATCAAAATGGAGGCCGAATGACATTCTAAGTAAGATTCTGGCCGTTGTGACCTCCGTACACACGAATAATTAATATGCCTGCAGGCCACTTGTCGGGGTCGCGAACTGAGACCTTGTCCTATTGCTGACCTATGTGTAAATGTACAACTATATCAGCGAAACTAATCAAAATGCATATATTATAGGATTGACCTGGCAAGTAACCCATAAGCCCGATCCCTAGAATGGTTAACCCGCGAGGGGGTTGGCCAAGGGCTGGATAAAGAATATAAAAAGCCCAAGTATTCCAATGTACGGTCTCTCTTACTAATGCATCGAACCTTCGTTGAAGTTTGTTACGTTACCCTGAGAGCCGAATAGCTATCTGTTTGTCAATTGACTTTGGTAACTGTTGTAGCTTTTAAATAAAGCACTTGTATGTTCTTTGTAACCTGTGTTGGTGTGTTTCTTTTTGGGCTTCCCGGCCTCATATTATTGTTTTCACAGTTGGCGCCCGAATAGGGACCCTCAAGATTGATGCCGGATCATTGAAGGTTGACGCAGACTATCGAACCGAGATCGGACGGTGTGATACTGCGGGCCCGACTGAACGAGACGCGATACCTCGGCAGCGCTGCACGATCCGATCCTTGGATGATAGTCGTGTGGTCTGACACGGCATCTTGACGAGGGTCCATTTTTTGAGGCGGGCAGATTTGTCGAAACCACCAAACACAAGGTAAAATTTGTTAGGTAAGTTCTTTGGTAAACCGTACGGTCCTCCTTAGGTTTGGTCAGGTGCAGTCGTGACCCGGCTCTTAATTTAACCCTGACAATTTGAATTTGGCGTATTGTATCTGCAGACACAATTACTGACCAGGTAACACCAATTTTTTGTGAAATGCCTGGGAAATTGTGTAGCTGCTTTAGGGCTCTGTTCCGCAGCGATCGACAATCTTTGGAATTTAGCCACCCGGCACCACAGGAGGGGTCGCCGGCATGTACTATGTACTGTAAGTATGGCATTGGAAGTATAGTATTTAATGATATTTGGCACAGACAAACCAGACATGCCTCCGAATTTCAGTGGCCAATCAATGGTAGTTTCGAGATCCCCCGTATTGAATACCTTGAATCGGTCTTGCTAAAAAAGAAGGCCAGACCTGCAGCATTTGATGTTTTGCAGAATTGGAAAAAAGAAGCGTTGCAGCAGCTTAAAAGTAGGGATAAACATGCACGCCGTCATAAAACAAATGCCGAAAAGGCGTTGTTATATGATAAGGAAAAACATTCAGAGTCAGTTAAAAATATGGATAGGGCTTTTTCACTTGGAATCCAGAAAATGTATCCCTCTAAAGATTTCCATGATTCTGAAGAATTTATTGAAACATTGTTAAACAAACACAGGCCTGGTGCCTCTGCGCCACCTCCGTACGATCCTCTCCCGGGTGCTCTGCCCATTGCTGCTGTTGTTCCTGCTGTTATTCCTGTTCCCCCTGTACAACCTATTGTTCCTATTCCTCTAGTTGTTGTTCCTCCACCTATCCCGCCACCCCTTCCTCTTGCGCCGATAGTTGCACCCTTATTGAATTTGCCCACACCTCCGCTCCCGAGTGGTTCTGTATTGACTGAAGTTGATCAGGGTGCGGGGTCAAAGATTCTCACTCGTAATACTGTTTCCGCAGACAAGAAACGAGAATTATTTGCATGGGCTAAGCACTGTATGGAGAAAGGTGATCAAGTTAACGTTTTTTCCACATTATCAAATTTGAACCATTTTCCCGAGAAAAAAGTTTTTAACGAAGGTTTGGGGACTCATTTATGTGTGATGTGGGGTAGATTACAAAATTCGGATCTCCCACAAGGGGTGAGGGATCTAAATGTTTTAGCACTTTCGAGGGACACAGGAGAAAGTACCAGGTCATGTTGAAAGATTGTTTGAGTATAGGAGGGACTTTGAGAAATCACGAGATGAGGATGATGAAGACGACAGTATGTGTGTGCAGAAACGGTTCCTTCCGTGTCGTAGATCGGCACCTGAGGAAGTACGAATTTGTACCAAAGATGCGATTCGATGGATCTCGGATTCATCGATACCGCCAGATGAAGTATATGACACGTATAGTCAGTATACAGTAGAAATGCAAAGGAAGGTGATTCAGGTAATGGTACAGTACCTGCAAGAAGAATGTGTAAGGAAGAAGGTTAGTTGTCCTATAGAGTTATTGGGAATTTGTAAAAGGGCTTTTTCGCCCGACACTTCTTCGACTGCTTTAGCGCTCGACCTGGCTCTGTTACTTAGTAAGCGGTCGGAGTTACCTATATCTCAGTTGCCTATGAGAGAGGTTCCTCCGACATTTGTCCCAAAGGTTGAGATTCCCACTAACGCTGGGACTGGTGCACCCGCTGTGGATATCCCTGCGCATTATGTTTCGCAATTTGTTCACGTCCCGTTTTCATGACAGGAAGTGAACACTATTAGACAATCAATTCCCGATATCAGGAAAAACCCGACAGGGTTTTACAAAGAGATAGAGTCCGTTTTGCAGTCCTCTGTGTTCACCTTAAGTGATATTGACTTGCTATTCCCTGTACTCCTACCCGTAGATTTATGGAAGCAGGTTCGGACAATAGACGATGTGCCAGGGTTGGGAGATACGTGGGCTAACATGACTAGGTTTGATGAGGAAAGACCAGCTGGTGAGAAACCACCTCAGGTAATACTTACTTTGCCTGATAGAATTGTCGCAAAATTGAAAACCATAATTCCTGAGAAAAGAATTATTTGGGACAATCTTACGGCCTGTGTTCAAGGAAAAACTGAAGGCGCCACCGAATTCTTTAATCGATTCGAACAGGTATACTCTGACTCTGAATGTAGAAAACGGTTGAGTGTAATGAGGGGAAAAACATGGACCGCGGAGGAGCTTAGGGAACGGCTGAGTACAGCTATCGGCTGAATCTGATGAGCGGCGGAATGTAGCGAGCGGCTGAGTATCGCAAGCAGCTGAGTATGTCGGGCGACCGAGTGTAGTAAGCGGCTGAGTATGGCGAGAGAACGGGTATGCGTCGAACGAACGAGAAATAAGAGCGATAAAACGAGTGTACACAAAACAGTTAAGTACATTGTACGGAAGAGTGAACGGAGCTGATGAATGCAGAACTAACAAGTGGCGGATGAGCATCTGATGCGATTGAGTGCGTAACAGATGAGCCTGGGAGCGGGTGAACGCACAAAACAAATGAATGAATGGACCAGAGCGCATGATTAGCGTACTCCTCCATGCTAGATGGAGGAGTACGCTATACGGAAGAATTTGCCGACTCGATGAATAGTGCATAAGAGCAGATGAGAAACAAAACACATCGCACGGACCGGACCGGACCCCCCTGAACTGCGTAATGTGCAGACTTTGATGTGGAACGCAAGGAACCGTTGTAAGAGCATACTTCATTTCACACCCCACGCTTACTCTCTCCTTACACCACCACTCAAGTAGAACACAGAGATACTATGACACCATTCGGTATATCTGTTCTCATATCAACATCCGCCGCTCACTCCCCATCACTCTAAGTAAACATTGCTGGTTTCTCACCCCCAGCCAAGCGTTCTCGTCAGGCCTAACGCTGCCTCACTCGGACTGGATAATCTCCTGCCAGATCGAACACATACTCCTGATTCCTCAACCACCACACCTATCGCTAGGAAGCAGCTACCACAGAAATTCCGCACCAGCTGCACACATACCTGGTGCGCACACGCACCTTTGACCCTCTCTAATCTCTCCACTGACCCGAACCTCGGTTCCCAAGGGCGTTCAACCTACCAGCGCCTTCAGACCATACCAATGGTATATAAGGCGCTATATAAACGCAAAATAACAATAACAATAACAATAACTTCAGTGGACAGGACAGGACTTGGGTACAGAGTCTGGGAAAAGGTTGTTTGTGGACAAATTTGTACGTGGATTGTTGCCCGACATCCAGTCACAGATTATGTCCTCTGAGAGCGCTTGGCAGGCGAAATCCCAATCTGAAGTTTTGCACATGGCGCAGTATTATGAGAACCGTGTTAATAATGAAAAGGAGAAAATAGAGAAGAGGAAAGGAGATTTGAAGACTAAAGTATTGTTACAACAAATTGTTAGAAATAACAGAGGAGGTACTTCACAGATCAGAGGTCAGTATGTCCCAAAAGGAAACGCTCCTTTGGGTCCTGTGAATGTTAATCAATGTGCCTATTGCCGCCAGGAAGGTCATTGGCGAGCACAGTGCCCCGTCCTTCGACAAAGGTCAAACAATGCGTTTGGGAGTATGGGTAGACGACCTAGAGGTCGCCCTGGAGCAGGGGGCCCTGATAGAGGTCAGTGGACGCAAGAAACATATTTGATCACCCTTCTGCTGCCTACCTTTCTGAAGAGCTTCCTTCCGAAAACATTTTATTCCATTAGGACTGCCCGAAGCAGGGTTTGGGACCTTCACCTATTCCCGTTAATCAGAAAGGTCCCTACGTTGAATTGTTAGTGGGGAATAGGAAACATCAGTTTTTGATAGACACTGGAGCACAGAAGTTCTCCATTGATCATTCCGGGGTTCCAAACATTCCACTGTCAGGGCAAACAAATGTTTCTGTAGGGTTTTCTGGTATACCAATTGTTTGTCCGGTTTCTTCGCTGGTGTCTATTTCTTTGGGTCCCTTTACGGACCATTGTCCCTTCCTTCTGACTTCGAACTGTGGAGAGAATTTGCTGGGGTTAAATCTTTTGAAGAAATTGAATACAGTAATTCATTGTTCCTCTGATGGAGTACGACTGGCGGTTTCACCACAGCAACTTCCCAATTCTCAGTTTTTGACTCGACCATTGCCTCCTGAGTTTAGTGTTGTTCCAGAATGTTTATGGGCGGCTGACGACAATGATGTCGGGGTACTACAGATTGAGCCCGTTAAAATAGTTTTGAAGCATGGAGTTAAACTACCACGCATTCCGCAATATAAAATATCAGTTGAGGGCGAGCGTGCTTTGAAGTGCATTGTCTCCGATTTTGTGCATCGAGGGGTGATTGAAGAGATTGCAGGTAGTTTATGTAACAGCCCGATTTTGCCTGCATACAAGAAAGGCGACAATGCAATCCCATACCGTTTCATAATTGATCTTCGTGCTATTAACAAAGTTGTCGCCCCACAATTTCCAATTGTGCCTGATGTAACAACGATACTAACAATGATCCCTGCTACGGCTACACACTTTAGTGTTGTGGATTTAAAGAATGCTTTCTTTAGCATTCCTATACACAAGGAGAGTAGATATTTGTTCGCGTTCACCTTGGGAGGACGTTCATTTACATTTACTCGGGCACCTGAAGGGTATACTGAAAGTCCAAGCATTTATAGTAGAGCTTTGAAAGAGCAGCTCCACACCCTTGAATTGCCACCTACTTGTACACTACTTCAGTATGTCGATGATTTGCTTTTGCCCGCAGATTCTGAAAGTGCTTGTAAGGAAGGCACTGTACTGTTGCTTGTTCATCAAGCTAAAAATGGTCATAAAGCTTCGCTCAAAAAATTTCAATATTGTTGTCAGGAGGTCGCCTATTTAGGCTACCTCCTGTCAAAGGAGGGGAGAAGATTGACACCTGAAAGAATAAAACTCATTTCTGGCATGTCTGTTCCAAATACGCAGAAGGAAGTCAGAGCCTTAATAGGTATGGCTTCTTAATGTGGGGTGTGGATCCCAAACTTTTCACTAGTGATAAAACCGATGTTGGCTTTGACGAAGAAGGGCATTTCTCTGCCGCTGCCATGGAAATCGGAACATCAACGATCATTTGAGCTTCTCAAAACCGCGTTATGCTCTGCACCGGTTCTGGGTACTCCAAATTATGACAAGGCCTTTGTGTTGTTTGTGCATGAATGTGATGGATGTGCTTTGGCTGTGTTAACGCAGGAACATGGAGGGAAGAATAGGCCATGCGGCTACTACTCCTCCGCCTTTGATCCTGTCGCATGCGCTTTGCCGAGATGTTTGCAAGCTGTCGCTGCTGCTGCCGCGTCCGTAAAACAGAGTAAGGGAATGGTTCTAGGCCATGATTTAATTTTGATGGTACCTCACTCTGTAGATGTCCTATTGAATAAGACTCAAACGCAACACCTCACCTCTGCACGGCTGACAAGGTATGAATTAATTCTGTTTGCCCCTCAAATTCAAATAAAGAGGTGTTGTGTTCTTAATCCGGCTGAACTTCTACCTTTCCCGCAAAATACTGTTTGCGGTGATGAAGAATTACATGACTGCCTGTATACCACTGAACAGGAAACGAAGGGCAGGATAGATCTTATAGATACTCCTTTAGGTAATGCAGAAGGGGAGCTGTTTTGTGATGGCTCCTGCTTTAAACTCCCAGATGGTACATCTACAGCTGCCTATGCAGTTACTACATTGAGTACGGTTTTTGAAACTAAGAGAATTTTGCATAACTCCGCGCAGGCCGCAGAGATTATAGCGTTGACCCGAGCTTGTGAACTCTCCGAAGGGCGTATAGTAAACATATATACTGATAGCCAGTATGCCTTTGGGGTGGCTCACAACTTTGGGAGGCTCTGGTCGGAAAGAGGGTTCCTAACCTCACATGGCACCAAGATCCAGCATGGTCCCCTGATAGTGCAATTGCTCTCGGCACTCTCACTCCCTAGGCAGTTAGCGATCATAAAATGTGCAGCACATCGTAAGGTCATAGATGATGTGGGAAAAGGGAACGCTTTTGCTGAGCAGATAGCCAGGCAAACGGCTACAGACCTTAGCGCAGACATGTATGCTCTAAGGGAAACAAAAGATGCCTATGTAATGGATGAGGGAAATGAGAGACGTTTGCATAATAGATGAAGGTATTGGGTCTGTGCGAGATATTCAAACTGATGCCACAATAGAAGAGTATAAAAGGTGGGCCGAAGGAATGGGGAAACTGGATGATGATGGGTGTTGGGTGGATACATCTGAAGGAAAATGGTTGCTCCCTGATTCATATGTGCTGGCAATGGTTACGATGCACACGGTCCTACGCATGTGTGTGCTCAACAGATCACGAAAATGCTAGAACAAGTCTGGGTGAATGATAAAATTTTGAAGACTGCACAGCGACATGTTCAGAAATGTATGATTTGTTTACAGCACAATGTGGGGAAGGGGACAGTAACTCCAAGGGGTAGCTTTGGGCCCCCTTCTGTTCCCTTCGAGGTCATCCACTTTGATTTTATTGAGATGGAACGGTGTAACAATCTAAAATATGTTCTTGTGATTATTTGTGCTTTTAGTAAATGGGTCGAGGCTTTCCCTGTTAAGGATGCTACTGCCATGACCACTGCAAAGACTATGGTAAAAGAATTCTTTCCACGATTTGGGCTTCCGAGGGTAATTTGGTCGGACAATGGTCTCCATTTTGTTGCAGCGGTAATTTTGCAGATATGCACAGCGTTACACATTAAAAAATGATTTCACTCAGCTAGACATCCTCAAAGTGCTGGGTTGGTAGAGAGACATTCTGAAAAATAAACTTGCAAAAACATGTGCCGACACCAAACTAAAATGGCCAGATGCCTTACCTATTGTATTGTTAGCCATGCGAACCACACCTCAAACTAAGACTGGGCTCTCCCCATTTGAGGTAGTGATGGGGAGACCTGCTAACATTTGGGGCCTTCTGAAGCCCAAAACCTTAAGGGAGGTAGAAAACGTATTGCTTGTAGACTACTGTAACCAGTTGACTAAAAATCTGTATCTCATTTATCATCAGGTCCAATCAGCTTTACCTGTACGGTTTACGGGCCCAGGACACGATATTCAGCCTGGAAGTTGGGTCCTAGTGAAGGCCTACAAAAGGTCTTCCTGTCTCGCTCCTCGCTGGAGGGGACCCTACCAGGTGCTGTTGGTCACTCAGACAGCAGTGCGGGTGGCTGGAAAAAAACATTGGATCCACGCGACGCATGTCAAGAAACTTCCTCACCCGATGCCACACGTTACAGAAGAAGCAGAACCCCTCGCTGATGCTACAATCTCTGATCCTGGAGTAGCAAACAGCACTGTGAGTGCATCAGAGAATTTCTCTGAGCCCGTGGAGCTTGGGGAACAGTCCATTTCGTCTCCGCACTCTTTGGAAAAGTCATTTCCGGAAAACATTGTTTCAAGTTCCGTCGCCTCCGATACGTCCCCTCCCTCAGGTAGTGACGTTACCTTGTTTCCGGATCAAACAGTTTTGGGTACCACCAGGTACGACCTTCAACGAAGAAAATAGAACTACGGCACGGGTCTTTCCGTGCATTTGGAAAGAAGAAGTGATTGAAAGTTTCCTCTTGTAAAAGAAAGTTCCTGCTGGCTAGGGTTGGGAAGGACTAAGAAGTCGTGCGACCGTAGTGTCGCCAGCAACGAACATTGGGGTCGTCGATTGAGAAGCTACGATGCCTGCCACCTCCACCGCTGCTCCCCGCATTGGACTTGTAAATAAGGGGATGACCAACTCGGACAACGAACAATGTGCGTGGGCCCCGAATACGTATTGCTGTGTTGTGTTAATAATAATTGGAATTTGTGTAATTACTGCTGTGGGACTTTGGTACTTCTAAGAAATTTACCCTCTAAAACCTCTACTGCCAATTGAGACTGTACCTACTGCTTTGGCTCCCTCTGTACACCTGCACACCTTGTCACCTAGAGACTCCCAGTATAGACGAAAGTATCATAATAACACTTTAATAATAGTAATGAATGCAACGCATGCCATTTTTAATAAGAGTAATTGCTGGATTTGCACCCATTTACCGCAACATGGGAACAAGGGGCTAGGATGGTATATTCACCCTTTACCTTTAACGACTGCTTGCTATGCCTCTCTTAGAGCATTATTATTTGGCCGTTGGAATGATAGCGTCTCAGGGAACTTTGATGGAACTAATTTAAACGATTTTGAGAAACGTGAATTGACTCCCCTGGGATGCTCGCTTTTTGCAAATAGAAGTAAACCTAATGTTGCTTCTATTAGGCCATCTGATAAATTATCTCTTCCTTTTCAAACTCTAATTTCCTTTAAAATGGCTCCGATAGGCAATAAGGACGCCGTGCCTCCTTCCTACTCTATTAATCATAGCCCTGATTCAGTCCCCTTTTGTGTACAAAGAAATGGCACTCGGTCAATGGGAGATTTTGAAGGATGTGTAAACATTGTAAATTTGACTGGGGAGAACAGGCCTCTGTATGTAGGGGGGCCTGTTTATTTTGTTTGTGGTAGTTCAGCATTTCCCTGGTTGCCCAAGGATTGGCAGGGAACCTGTTATTTAGGAATCCTGTTACCTGGGGTATTTGTAGCTAGTACATTGGAAGTTTCTAAGGCTCGCCCACGGCGGGACGAAGATGGAGATACCCCTGGGCAAGTATTGGGAGATATAGCGAAATCAGTTGTGCCCTTTTGGGAACAGATAGCAAACTCTGAAAACATTAGGGGGTTAGCAAGAGTACTGGAGAGAACCATCAACCGGACCACGGATATACTCTACAATATGACACTAGAACAAAAGGCAATAAGATTGGTAGCACTCCAAAATCGAATGGCATTAGATGTCATTCTGGCAGAACGTGGTGGAGTATGCAAATTAGTGGGGTCCGCTTGCTGTGTTTTCGTACCAGATTCCTCTCCGACAATTTTCAAAGCAATACAGAACTTGCACATCCTTAGTTCTGAAGTGCATGTTCCTGTGGGAGATTGGAATATTAGCGCCTGGTTCTGGGATTCTCTACGATCCTGGGGTTGGAAGGTGCTTTCTGTTATCGTTTTTATTTTGGGAATCCTGCTATTCCTTTGTTGCTGTTTCCAATGTCTACCTAGTCTATGTTCAATGCTAGGGGGGTGTTGTGCTCAAGCGGTGAGCACATTAGGGCACAAAATGTACGCCCCAGATACAGCATCTAAAGCGTTTGTGTTACAAGAGGTTCTGATGAACGACCTAATGGCTATAGACATTACAGATAATGATTCAGGATGTATAGACGACAATGCATGGAGTTATTTACAGAAGTATTAGAAATGATATTAGCACTTGGCATAGGCCAAAAGGAGGGTTTGTCGGAATTGAAACAATATTATGCCTCCTATCGCAGCAATTGTATGTGTATTGGCCTACGCCAAGTTGTCTAAACATCATATGCGAACAAACTCCGTGGCAAGGTCTTGACCTTAGAGAAAGTAATGTAAGTCGCCATCTTGGATTAAGGCGCCATTTTAGGTTCTCTTGTAATATGGAAGTCACCCTGAACATCAAAATGGAGGCTGAATGACATTCTGAGTAAGACTCTGGCCGTTGTGACCTCCGTACACACAAATAATTAATATGCCTGCAGGCCACTTGTCGGGGTCGCAAACTGAGACCTTGTCCTATTGCTGACCTATGTGTAAATGTACAACTATATCAGCGAAGCTAATCAAAATGCATATATTATAGGATTGATCTGACAAGGAACCCATAAGCCCGATCCCTAGAATGGTTAACCCGCGAGGGGGTTGGCCAAGGGCTGGATAAAGAATATAAAAAGCCCAAGTATTCCAATGTACGGTCTCTCTTACTAATGCATCGAACCTTCGTTGAAGTTCGTTACGTTACTCTGAGAGCCGAATAGCTATCCGTTTGTCAATTGACTTTGGTAACTGTTGTAGCTTTTAAATAAAGCACTTGTGTGTTCTTTGTAACCTGTGTTGGTGTGTTTCTTTTTGGGCTTCCCGGCCTCATATTATTTTTATGTTTTCACAATAGTTTGCCCAATGTATCTCAAGGGTCAAGAGCATTCCATGCAATATATTGCTGTTTGTGTTGCAGTTTGTGAACCCACGAATTTCCCATTTTTTGTTATTTACTAGAAATGATGTTATTTGCGCCGTCACTGCACAGGATGAGCAGGAGCCACATGGGTCATGGCCCCGTAGTGGCCCATGCTTCATGAACGTGTGGAATATATAGTTTGGGGATTCTTGGGGGAAATGTGCATGGAACAGATGGTGAGATATATAGCGGCCTCTCTTAAACGCGAACAGTAGTTTATGATACAACTGCTATTCTGTATGACTTTTCTAATTGTGTTTGCTTGAGTATTACAAGTGATGACACACATAAGTTTAGGGTTCGTGTCTACAGTAGAAGTTGTGGGAGGCTCAAGTAGAATGTCACAGTGATTATATTCCCTCTTTTATTAGCCCCTTTCGTTCAATCTGTGAGCAAGGTTTTGTGAGTATTCTAAGTAATTTGTTGTATCCGTAACAGTAAGTTAACTCGAATCGGTCTCGGGTGAGGACAAGGTGCTTCTGTCTGATGATTTTCTAAATAATTATCATTTTAGTTACCGCTCTTGGTTGGTGATTCTGATGTTAAGAAAATCTATGTGCATAACTGATAAAGCCATTTTGAACTACATTTTCGAATAAGCAGTATTAAGACACAACAATAAAGTGTCTAGTTGTATTCTATCACCTTATCAGATCATAATCACATCATCTGTATCGTTTCCACTCATATATGCGAAAAGTGTTGGAGAGTGAGAATATACATTTCTCTTCAAATTCCAACATACAACATATTGCTAAGCTCGAAGGAAAAGCAGCTCCCATGGTTGTGCCCTTTGTATGTTCATAGAACTGTTTGTTGAATGCAACGTAATTATGTTCAAGTGCTTTTGCCATAGGTTCAGTGATTAATTCACCAGATGCATTATTTGGAAGAGGTGTGTGTACTAAAATATCATGAATGCATTTGATGGCTTCTTGTTATTGGATGTTGCAATATAGTGCCTTAATGCCCATTGTAACTAATAAGGTGTTGGATGGATCAAACCATTGGCGTTCAAACAGTTTAATAGTTGAGTTAGTATCTTTGAGATAGTGTGGAAATCGAAATAATATTGTACCTCCTATCGCATTGTTTGAATGTATGTTGGCCTACGCCAAGTTGTCTAAAAAACATTGTGTACATAGATTCCGCGGCAAGGTCTTGACCTTAATGTATTGTGCAAATCGCCATCTTGGAGCCATTTTAGGTACTCTTGCAGTGTGGAAGTCACCCTGAACAACAAAATGGAGGCCTAATGACATTTTGAGTGGGATTCTGGCCGTTGTGACCTCCGCACACATGAATAAGTAATATGCGCGCAGGCCACTTGTTGGGGTCGCGAACTGAGACCTTGTCCTATCCCTGACCTATGTGTAAATGAACAACTGTATCAGCGGAACTGATCAAATTGCATACATTATGGGATTGACCTGGCAACGAAACCTAGGCCTGGTCCAAAGAATGGTTAACTCGCGAGGGGGTTGGCCAAGACTGGATAAAAAGTATAAAAACCCAAGTATCCCAATGTACGCTCCGTATGTCAATTGACTTTGGTAATTGTTGTAACTTTGAATAAAGCGCTTTGTATGTCCTTTGTAACCTGTCTTGGTGTGTTTCCTTTGGGCTTCCCGGCCTCATATCAATTTTTCTGTTTCCACAATAGGAGGTAGTTAGGATGCTGAGCGGTTGCAAAAATGTTTCAATGTATTTGCTGACTGTTAGAAGATTGTTAAGCATTTTAGGTAATGCATACAACTATGAAATGCGAGGATTCTTGCAATTAAGAAATTGATATTCATGCTGAGGGATCCAACCTCATTCGAGTGCTGGTGTGGTTGCATGAAGTATGAGCATGCTGATTTCCTTAGTTGGATCCTTCATCACAGTGCGATAAAGGCCTGGTACATTGAGTAAATAAATAGGGCCTCATTACGACCCTGGCGGTACGGGGTAAATGGCGCCGTAAAAGGTGCCTGTGCCGTTTACCCCGTACCGCCTCATTACGAGGTCCCCTCGCGGGACCCAGGAAGCAACGCCTGGTCAAACCAGGCGTGCTTACCGGGTCCTGCGAGGGGAAGAGGGCGCAAACAACGGGCCAACTCGTAATGGCCCGTTGTTTGCTCCCACTCTCATTCCCATTCAGACCTATGGGGGCTGAAAAGGGAATGGGGAAGGACTGGGTCCAGGTTCTTGGAGGGAGGAATTACCGGGCCTTCCGAACTCGGAATGGGCCGGTAATTCCTCATTCTGAGAACCCGGACCTGGATGCGATTTTGGCAGCAGCCATGCGGCCAATAGCGGCATGGTTACCACCGAAGTCGTAATGAGGCCCATAGACATGGTATGGTACTGTTTAGAGGACATGAGCACTACGCCCCATCCCTTACTTACAGGTTTTATATTTTAATCTTTTTGTAGATCAAGGAGGGCATGGTGTCCCCGTTTGCTTAGATTTATGGTAGGTGCTTGTGCATGTCCCTTTAAATTAAGAACTGGTCTCAGCACTGCACTGTTTTCTAAAAAACACTAACAGTTCGATTGGTGTAGCTTCCTCTGTTGGGGTAGACGTGAATGTAGGATGGAGACCTGTGTCTGAGGGTGTTGCAATGTTGTCTCTGTCACCAAAATATGCCTTAAGATATAGGAGGTCATTCTGACCTTGGCGGTAAGGGATTAACGGCGCAGGTAAAGGTGCCGGAGCCGTCAACCCCTTACCACCTCATTACGAGTGCTGCTCGTGGGATCCGCTAAGGCGGCCTTAGCGGGTCTCGTGAGCAGCCCAGCATGCTAACAATGTGCCCGTTATTAAAGGGCCCGTTGTTAGCATGCTCCCCATTCCCATTTAGCCCTATACATGCTCAAATGGGAAGGGGGATGCACAGGGTCTGGGTCACCTGAATGAGGAATTACCGGGCCCTCCAAGGTCGGAATGGCCTGGTAATTCCTCCTTCAAGGAACCCGGATCCAGTACCTGCTAAGGGGGTAGCGATGCCACTAATAGCGGCATGGTTACCTCCTACCTCGTAGTGACCCCCATAGTTTTCTAAAGAACTGACCTAGTTCAATTTTCAAATTGAACCATTTCACAAAGTTTGTAGGAACAAATGGAAGGCCACGTTTGAGATTGTTTTATTTATTTATTTCATGTGTATTACACCCCCAGGACCCAGAGGTATCACAGCGCAAGATTTTACATACAGTGAGGCATAGGTAGTTACAGTACATTCCAGTTAACAGTAGTTACGTAGTTAATCATGCATATTTGTTAAAAAGTGTGGTTTTGACTTGTTTGTGAAATGCTCATTCCTGATGGTGGGAGGGCGCGGTTCCATAGTGTGGGTGTGATGAATGTATATTTATGGCGCCTTGAGGGATCTGTTTGCTAAATTAAAGATTGCAATATAGTTGTTTACGTTTACCGCTGGTAGGCTCGGCGTCTGTTCCAGAATATTCCAGGCAGCCCTGGTTGGGATAGCTCTGTTAGTACTGGTCTCATTGTGTGATGAATCAACTTCCGGGCACCGGTGTTCCAAGGATTAATATTGGTTTCTAATCAACCCCACACATCTAGTACACCAGAAGGGATCCAAACATATTGGAAATACAAAGAAATTATAGCCTCCTTGTCCAATTTTGGTAACGTGGATGGAATGGCAGGCTTATGTCTGAAAGGTCATGGACCATTGGTTAGTTGCCATTCAGCGAAAATAGAACTATTAACCAATGATAAATGGGACTGTCCAGTCAAGGTTGTATACAAATATCTACTTTGTTTTTATCACAACAGACAGTTCTAGCAACACTACGAAATACAACAGACCCCGTAAAGGAAAGAAGAGGACAGACAGTTTCAAAGAAGGAAAAAGGACGACTCTGGATACTGGCAGGAGAGTAGTAGGCATGGTCAATAATCACAACAGTTCTAGGATACTTGGTTTCAGCTGAAAAGTGAGCAATGGGTCTTGTCTCTAGGGGCATTCGGAGAAGGACCACAGGGACATAACCACAATGACCCTTGTGCTGTAGGAGTTATTGGTGCTCAACAGGGATGAGTCGGCATCAGTGAGCTTTGTAGGCTTCTGTGACCGAGACAGCTGTGCGTATCAGCTGTCAAGACATTTCTGCGAACAGAGCTGGATGAACAGCAGCAGGCTGGCCTACATGGCGGCTTGGGGTCAGGAATCATTATCTCAGTGCTGGTCGGCAGTTCTGAAGCACTGGTTAAGACATCTTGGATGTCTTTAAGCAACTGTGGTGTGACAAAGGTCAGCACCGCAGTCAGTTGTAGACCCAGGGACTAAACTGACTCCAAAAATGTTCTTCAAAGTGTACAACGGTAGATGCTCTTCGAGGTATATCTCCTATCTTCTTCACTGGGCTTGTGTTGTCCTTTAAGGCGGCCGGCCCAAAGCAGACGAGTGTGTTGCAGGCAGCTGCCTTGTCCATGGTTTCGGGTTCAGAGAGGTGCTGGCACTTCCCACCTAGGAAGCTTGCTGCAGAGCTTAGCAGGGCACATGTGTGCTGGCTGGGTACTAGTTTTGGTGCTGCTGGACAGTCCTCCTGATTCAGTATCTCCCTCTGTTTCCTGGGAGATGCTTGGGGCAGGGATCCTACTTCCCTCTTTGGAGGTCCTGGCCTTCCTTCACTGGAAGAAGATATAAGGCAGACTGTATCCCAGCCTGGTTCTAATGATGAGTTCTTGTTTCTGCTTCTGGTGAAGCCTTCAGATTATCTGCCAAAAGCAGTGCTCAGCCCTCTTTTAAAGCCAAATGTATCACAGGTTTTGGTGTAGTCTAAGCCTACCAAAATGAAGCAATCCTGGGTTCCCACCAACAATCTCCTGTATGCGTGGGGCTATAAGCAGAGTGCTTTGCAACAGAAAAGGTAAAGGGGTAAACATATGTAATATTAAGTCCCACCCATGTTCCTGTAGTAAACCCAGAGTACACAGGTCTACACATATGTTGGACAGTGAGCATAGCAACAGGTGTGCGGATTAGCCCTACACATTTTCTGGAGGTTGATCTACCATAATTCAATTTCATTTGAATTTTTTTTTAAAGCCAAGGTGAGTGCTCACCCACCATGTGGATGGTCTAATTCCTCACACCTTGTCAACCTCTTCCCCTGCCCCTCTTTCAAAAAGGCCTTCTATTATTGGACGCTTGTTGGAGCGGTCCTGGTTCAGAATCTGGCTGTTATACTCTACTGGAGCCATTGGGCTATTACAAGTCCGGCAGCTTGGGAGTCCAATTGTACTCGATGGGAGTAGGGACACGGGAGCACCGGCACCATTAGCAACGGCGATGGTGCTCCCGTAACAAGTCTGCATACCGTGGCCGCTACTGCCGGCAGGGTCAGACCTGTCGGGCACAGCGGCTCCACAGGCAGACTTGCAGTTTGCCAGTCTGGAAACAAGGGTGCCGGTGAGCTTACCGGCACCCTTGTTTCCAGATCTACAAACATGTAATTAGACCCATTGATTTCCTTGTTGATTTCTTTTAGTCTATACATGGCATTTTGGATTGTGGGAATGGATGTGAAAAACCTTTTGGCCACGTTTAGTTCCAGCTGTATTTTTCAGCTCACCCTTAAGGCAGTAGTTATGGTCAGTACCATTTAATCTCGAGTGCACTTATTTGCTATGTGGCTGAATGTTGTTTTGCTCTCAAGGGCATTTAAAAACAGGGAAGGCTCATTCCCTTAAGAAGTGACCACGGATTTCACTTCAGAAACACTCCTTCTTTAGTTTGCTTAAGTCACCCCCTAAAGCTTTTGTATCAAATATGAACTCAATGATACTTTATTCATGATAGCACCTAAAAACACCTATAGGATCCATGCAATTCATACATTTGACTAATTATCATGATGCAATTGGCACCGAAAAAGTCACAATGCTCGAATCCCTCTTTCCTGTTAATGTCTTTTACAACTGAGGACGGCTGGAGCAGGCTCTCAAGGTCAAAAGCGGACATGTGATGAGGACATTTTTCTTGGACACAACTTGCATTTTTCTCTGCCTTTGTGGCTCTTCATATGGAGATTTGTTTTATGAGCTGTATTATTGGTGGATAATGGAGTAGTCACTCCACCTGTATATTACAGTGAGAAATGAATGAGGAGAGCAGAGCAGTGCATCCCAGGAATTAGTTCTTCTCACATTATATGCTGTGTCATTCAAATTCTAGTGTCCTGCATCTCATTTGGTCTCTGAGTGCACTATTATTGGTGGGGAGCAGGACAAACTGGTAAAAGGATATATTGATTATCTTCAGTGCTTTCTATCAGCAACAAGGATACTTTTGTTTCACTTGCTATGACTGTGTGGGTAGTTTGTGCACTTGATTTGATGGATATAGTCTCTACACTGTATGTGCTCTACAGGGGCTGCATGTCAGCTGAAGTATGTTTGCACAACCTGATTGCATGTCTCCTGTCCCTGAGCCCTTTGGCCTACAAAAGGGATGGGTGGTGTCTGCAGCTGAGGGTGATGTCACTCCTGCAGCTCTACTGGTTCTGTGACATGTGGAAACATTGTGCAGAACACAACATGCCACGATGATCTGGCATACTACTGGTGAGGCATATAGCAATATGGCAAGGGAGCAGAAGCGCGACTTAAGCACCTCAAACATGCAGCCCACTATGTGCCTAGTGGCTATGTGTGCTGTGTTATAGGTTACCTCACCAGGGTTGTAGGATTCCTGAATGGTGTGAGCAGCAATGGTGAGAGTGGGTAGGCATTGTCCCCTGCAAAGGTGGTGACAGTTGTTGTTAATGGTTGTCATTGCTTGTTTTTCTGTGTCTCATGTGAGTGCTTGCATGTGTGTGATTGTTGATACTCACTGATGACCCAGGTGTTCCCGAAGGTTCCGGATGCCAGTGCCTGGTATAGTGGAGAACAGCAGTAAATGTAGATATTCTGCATACTGTGGGATGTATTGACCCACTTTTGCTCTGCTATGCTGCATCACTCTGTTTTGGTGGCACCAGAAACAGCAAAATGGCCACAAAAACTTTGTGCGCGCCAAACCCCTGAAAATCACGCTTTTCAATGCACAAAAAGATGGCTGCCCAATCTGCCACGCATGTTGTGTGGTGGAACATAGCTCTCACGACTGAAATGTGTCACTGGGCTCCACAACAATTGAAAGTGGAGTGCAGAAGGAAAAAGCAGTGCTTTGCTAATTGAAACTCCGGGATTGCTTTAAATCACCTTTTCTTTGCTGCTGAAACTTCAAAATGCCGGTACAGAACACCTTCAAATATTCAAATTCTTGCTGGGTGCTACAATTCACTTAGTTTAAGGAATCACTGTGAACTTACAATGTCCTACAATGCTAAGAGCATAAAGAGATTTCCACAGCAAAGTGGCTTGTCTGTGGATCTGTAAAATATCTCTGTGCAGCAGAGAGCTACCTGTGATGACAGCTGTCAGGGGCCTTCCTGAGTAAACTTTAACATGTTATAAACTGAAAGTCAAATGTTTGCAATATAAGAGGCCTGTAACTGATAGTAACACATATTATAGTTGTGTTTTCGATCCCACAGGTTTACAATCTTGAATGAGAATTCTATTTGTTATTTGATACAACAAGTTTGTTTTGTGCTAAGGAAAAGCCAAAAGAATTTAACAATTAAATTAAACATGGCTGAAGCTGCAAAACTGGAATAGCAGGTTTTTCTGACAGAAGGAAGGCCTTCCCTCAGCAGGAACTCACGGGGAGGTGTTAATTACATGGTAGGAAAGAATCTGGTCTACAGAGGGAAAAGGAACAATGACAAGCTGCAGACCAGGAAATTCGAAGTGTGACTAGGGTTGTAAATGGCCTCCGCAAGGAACAAACAAGGAGGAGCCTGCTCCTGTACTGCAGGGAGACAAATAGAGGTGGACCCAAGCAACCATCTGTTGTTGAACATTAACAAAGAACACTTTTTAAAAGACTTATAAATTGCTAGTCAAAATGGTGAAAAATATAGAAATGACAGAGTTGTTCATTTAATTTCTGGCTGCACGTTTTAAGAGGTGGCAAAACCGTGTGGCATGTTCTGGAAAGGAATGGCAAGAAATGTGATTTACGCAAAGTGCATGACTGTTAAAATTGTGAAAATGTACATACATGTCCCCATGTTAAACACATATATTTGTGGAAAGTTGCATAAAAATTGAAAAGTGTGTTCATAGTGAAAAGGGCAAAATTCTGTGGAAAGGGGAGACATAATCCCACAGCTACGGGCTTTTGAGGAATAGCTGCTATGTAAAATATGGCATATGTATGTTTGATTTGTATAAAGGTCACCAATGTAGAAAAGTACATTTAAGGTAAAATCCGATTTTGAGACTAGTGGCTAAAGGGAGGTCTTTGAGGATTGTAAAACAAATCATAAAACCTGACATCACCCAGACTTGAGTCATCGCTCAAATTGCAAGGCAGAGATGAAGTATTGACCCTATCCCAGCACAAAGGGGCAAGCTTAGATAAGCCAGCCCACACATCCCCTTTATGATGTCATTTCATAGCATGAATAGAGACAGATCACCAGACATAGGACAGACAGATCCACTCACTCTCCTGATGCTTGCGGCGCACCCTGCTGCTGAAATCTACATCTTCCTTGTTCCAGACTCCAGAAACTTGGCAAAGCAAAGGCCAATTGCATAGCTGAACCATTCTCAGCTAGGCCTCAAATTCTAGAACAGAACCCCAAAAGCCTAGGGGAAGCATCATAATACATCCGGGCTGTGCTGTTACTGCTTGCCTGCTGATTTGAAAGATCCTCAGAACCAAGAAGGGCAGATCCCTTCCAGTCCTGTGCCATGCTGTGACCAGTGCACCTAACTGACCCTGTCCAGTCTGATGTGCCCAACTATCAGTCCCTGATAGGTCCAGAATCCTGCCGGTCCAGAATCCTGACGGTCCCATTTAAAAACGTATCCAGTGAGTATAAATAGGAAGAACTGTGTCATATAGCGTATGTACTTTGCATAGTCTTGTCCCTAGCTTATACCCATCCTATCTTTCATTTAGAACTAGTATTGTTATAACTATCTTTGCATGGACTCTTCTCTCACATGTGTTCCTAAACTCTAACGTCCTATTGATTGATTAAGAAAGTAATTACCAAACCAAACAGAAAGCAGAGTATCACACCTGAACTGTCATGATCGGCCGTAAATGACCTTGCTGTGTGGCATTCTACTTTTTGGTAGTCTTTAATATAGTGTAAGCAAACCCATTTGTCATTTTTAAAAGTGCATCTCGGCAGAACCCTCAGATAAGTGTGGTGACTCAGAACTCCTCAAATCAAGGGTCTGGTGCTCTAGAACAATGACTAGGGAAGAACCCTGACAACTCACCTGTTCCCAGGGAGGAGGCACAGGGGCAAGTGGGGTGTAAAGCCTTAGAGGAAGCTTTCTTCCCCACTTGTGGTAAGCCCCTGGAAACCCAGGAACCAGAAACAAAATCTCCTGCCTCCGAAAATCTGAAACCTAAGGAACAGAGGGAGGGTAGGAGAAATAAAGAGCATTAAAAGGCCCATTTTGTGGAGGAGGTGCAAATCTTCCATTTTGAAGGAGAGGGGTCCTCAGAGGATTCTAGGAAAAGGATTTTCTCCTTCAGGGATGGGGGACCTCCTCCCAAAGAGAAAGGGGACCCAAGAGATCCTGATCAAGACTGGGTAGATGTGGGGACCGAGTTAAAACCGCCCATCATCAAACCCCTGAATGACCAACAAGAAAATCCCTGTGTTCCAACCCATCCTGGTGACTGCCTTCAAAAGGGGGGGGCACCCAGAATCAGAACCAGGGGAGCCCAAAACTTCCCCCATATCCAATTGCCACCTTTTTCTTACAGGTTCCCAAGATCCCAGACAAAATCCTGCCCAAATCACCCATCTGTCAGAACCCAAAGCAAAGAAATTAACCCACCACTTGGCCAAAAATATGCATTATCTTTGCCCCCTTGAGGAAAATGAGGTAAGATTGTATGCCCCGGTCCAAATACAGGGGCAATGTACAGTTTTGGCACTGGTGGACACTGGATCCCAAGCCGCCCTTCTGTCAAAAAGGGCCTTTGATCAGCTGAATTTGGGAAGTGGGGAGAACTACCAAATCCCTATCACCCCTCTTCCTTGACAACTTCAGAACTTTGATGGGAATGAAATTCCTGTCGAGGGGACTTCAGATTTAGATATTAAAATTGGGAGACACAAGGTGAAGCACCCGGCCATAGTTGTGGCACCGGCAAGTACTGAAAAGTACTGTTTACTGTTGGAGAGCTCTGCTGGTCTGGTTGCTGTGTTCGCTGTGGCTGCGCGGCTGAAACCTGCCCGGAGGAATCTTTTCACAGCGACACCATTCTGCCCTGGATACTTTAAGAACTAGCTGGTTCTCTGGATGGTGACTCCGCCCCCTGGGACCCCCTGGGACCCTTATCACTGCTTTGCTTCCTACATTTACCCACAACCCACAACCCACAACCCAGCGCACCCGCAAGTACTGCGCACCCGCAAGTACCGGCTGAAACCTGCCTTGCGCTGCCTTGCTTGTGAACTTGGTGGACACTGGATTTTAGGTGCCTCATTTGTTTTTATTGAAGGTGGTTCTCTGGATGGTGACTCCGCCCCCTGGGACCCGCATCACTGCCTTGCTTCCTACATTTACCCACAACCCATCGCACCCGCGCACGCACCGGCAAGTACTGAAAGGTACTGTTTACTGTTCACGGTGCGCGGCGTGGACGCGGGACCCCACTTCAATATTATTAATTGTTGTTAGTGGAAATTAGGATGAGTTGTACCCTACGTGGATATAGGTGGTGAGTACCTTGAAAAATTGATTGGCTGCAAATTGCAAAAGTTTACTTACCTCATAGTGTGAAAAAGGGACATATGATTCTCAGGGCCCAGAAAGGTCTACCTGCAAAAAGCCCCGGACGTAGGAAAAAAGATCTGATGGCTATCAAGAACAGGTCGTCCTCACTTGCATGTTCTACCCCTAGGCGAGGTTCTTCCATGAATGGGACACTGGAGAATGTTGATATCTGGCAGTTTTGTAATGGGTCGTTATCTGCATTTAGAGCTAAAACAGCTACTTTGGCCGGTGAGCGACCGAAAACCATAGATCTGGATATACAAGCCCCGGAGTCTGGCATAAATAGCTCCCCAATTCCAGTTGAAGAGGTGAAAAATGATCAGTTTAGGGCTGGTAATGATAAGACTCCCCCTACTGATAAGTCCCTTACTGATACTGCTATTTTGAAATCTTTGCCTGCCACTTGTTCGATTCCTAAACCACTTGAAGGTAATTCTCAGGAAAAACCGGATATAGCAATCATTGATCTAGAACCTAATGATTCAGTGTTTTCGAACAGTCTGAGGTCAGAGAACCGTTCAAGTACTCCTATAATGTTTTCTGACAGCGAGCAAAGTGGTGAAGATTCTCCCTCTGGAAATGCTCCCCACTCACCTATAAATGTGTCTTCATCTCCTATTCATGTCCTGATGATCAATCATGGCACAAATACATCTCTAGCCTGTACCCAAGAGAACACAAACATGTTGAACATAACTTTAAATTCAATGAATGTAACAATGCATGCTTTATTTAAAATGTTGAGATTATGCAAACGTAAATTAACTGCATTGGATGGAAAATGGGAAAAAATACCTCAATGGCTGAGTGAAATAGATGAGGCTATTAAAGGTAATCAAGCCAAGAATGATGGGATTCTGACAGGTGTTGCTCTAGTAACCACCCAAACTGAACCCACTGTAGGGTCTTGTCAATTGTGCAAGAATTGCATCCTTGGAAAATCATCTGAGATGACTCCACCTGTATTGCCCTGTTTTCCAGAAATCATCTATGACAAATTTATGGAACGAACACCCGGTCCAGATGGGACCCCTGATTTAGAGGAGCTGAATGAAATTAAATCAAGTGACAAAATAGTCAAAAAGAACGCTCATGTAGTAGTTCCCTCAAGAGTAAAAAGTACAAAGAAAGTAAAAGAAATACCTAAAAAGCTACCCAAAAATCAACCGGCTTTAAAGAGTAGTGGTAAGGCATCAGTGATTTTAAAACCATTTCCCTGCCCAAATGAAATACTCTGTCAGATTTGCCGGCAATTAAAGAAAAATATCAGTTACTTGTGCAGTCCAAGAGACTAGATACTCTTAAGTTTACCCCAGTTCAGGCAATGGATTACTCACCATTGGATGAGCTGGTAGAAATATTGGATGTTGAGAGCGACGAGCGAGTGAATGAACCTAGTGAAGGGCAACAAAGCCTCGAAGAAACACACAGGCCCTCACTCACTCAGGGAAAGGTGAAACGTGTTGCTCAGCTATTGGACCAAAGAGCTGAAATAAGGAAAGCCTTTTACACTTACATGTCTGAGAATTGTAACCCTGTGGCAGTCACTTCAGTCGCAACCGACTTTATTGAAAAGGTGTCTGACCCTGCTCAATCAGAATGCTCCATAGCTAATAATAAAAAGGTGCTAGGTAGAGCAGTTGCACCCCGAAAGAAGCTGTGGAAGCAGGGAGATATTGAGTAGATCTGATGGGGATGAAAGAGAGAACCAATGGCCAGGTTTACCTCCTGTTATGCATGAGGCTGTGAATATACCAGCCCCTGATTCACTTGATGACGGTGAAGGGTGTCAGACAAATTTCTCAAACTCCATTATTGCTTTGATTGAAAATGCTGTTAGTAAGGCAATAGCAAAGAACTTGCCATCAAAGCAACCAACCCCCAACATAAGCCTGCCCAATGGGGCTGAGATGATGACAAAGAGTGCGATCAAAAAACTCACTGCCCCGTACTCCTTAGTATTAGCTTGCAAGCCCCCTCCGACCACACAATATCATCTAAATAGGAGAGCTGTGATGGCTATATTCTCAGAGATTTCACAGTTAGAGGATATTGTGTCTTCTGATTTTGCATTGGTCGAGTTTGTAACAGAAGG
This sequence comes from Ambystoma mexicanum, assembly GCF_040938575.1. Taxonomy (NCBI): domain Eukaryota; kingdom Metazoa; phylum Chordata; class Amphibia; order Caudata; family Ambystomatidae; genus Ambystoma; species Ambystoma mexicanum. The sequence goes on from NC_090932.1 coordinate 1,210,254,140, forward strand.
GTCCTTGAACTTGGTAAGGCTCTGGATTAACTCCAGAGTTGTCCAAAATTTAATCTGGCAGAATAAAGAAGCGCTTGCCAAACTGGGGTTTAGCCTAATATTGGAAACATTGAAGAAAACTGATTTACCCATGAATAACCGAAGGGTAAGATTTGAAAGCCAGCCTCCTGTTCAGACTATGATCAGTCCAAAAAATATAACTAACAATACTACATGCGTATGCAATAATCAGTGTACGCAGAATTAACAAAGAATAGAAGGAAAGATATCCCTTGTGAGTTGGAACACACAAGGGTTTAAACATTTGATTAATAATGATCAAAGTAAACTAAATAATTGGGACATAGTACTCTTACAGGAGACGTGGCTTTCAGAAACCCCACTTTGGGAAAATCATGAAATTCATACCAATGCTGCCATTAATTCATCTAGTGGACAGCCTAGTTCTGGTCTACGAATAGCAGTGAAAATGGGTAGAGGTTTAACTTCGCAGTTCTGGGCCGCCCCGAACAAATATATGCTTCTAGCAAAAGTGAAATTTGAGAAAACCGAGGTGGCTGTTCTAAACATTTACTGGAACCCGTTTGCCATGTCTGACGACAAATTTTTCCTTGATCTAAATTAATTGCTAGATTTAGTCTCAGCTGACCTTAGGGTTACCGCCTTAATATTTGCGGGTGATCGAAATTTGAGATGTATGGAGCACCCAGAGAATAAAAAGCAAACAAGATATTGGAGATGGGTTACCCTAGTTAAAGCGAGAGGGTTGTTTATGCTTAATGGTGCGTTAGCTCCGGACTTACCACCAGTTGAGACATGGCACAAGGGTGACAGTAAATCGATTATCGACTAAATATATGTAAGCAGAGAACTTTGGCCTTTAATGACAAAGTTCTCTGTATTAAGAACAAATATAAGTGACCATAATATGTTGACTACTGAATGGAGGACGAGCATAGCCGAACCGGCAAAAATAGATCTAATGCACTGCACTAGTGTGGTGAATATGAGGGGGAACCGCCTTTGATGGTCAGATTCAGAGTTAGTGCAATTAGACAGCAAACTGAGAAATATGTCTGAGCAGCCTGACACACGGGCAGGCAGGTCAAAATATGTGTACATTAATGCTATCTAAGCTATAAAACAGCACAGAGCTAAGGTAACTCCGAAACGCGTCCATCTACACTATTTTGACCTTGAAATCAAGGTCAGTAAAGCACAACTCAGAGCTGATCTTAGGCACTTGAGGAAAGCGCCTTCCCCCCAATATCAGCAATCAACGAACACCCTTAAAATGCACTACTGAAATTGGCTAAAGTCGCACCAAGCTTCCATGTTACAGGAGGATGGTTCTAGTATGTTAAAAACGCTAGCCAGCAAGAATATTGCAAGAATGTGGGAGATGATAAATCAATCTATCTCTCCCCAACAGCTAGTTAGACAATCGACAGCGGTTTTGTCACAACTATGGACTGAACATTTTAGCATGTTGTATGCTTCATTGAAGGGAGATATATCAATAGATAATATGAAATTACTCCCTCCTTTCCGTCTAGAATTTGAATGGTTGGAAATCTTAAACCTCATTAAATCTGCAAGCAATTCAAGAGCTAGAGGTCCTGATGGGTTGTCCAATTTCCAGCTAAAAGAGAATCCGGATATTTGGACGTCAATTCTGTTTACGATATTTTCCACAGTGAATTCGACTCAGTCCCTACCCGAGTCTTGGACTCAAGCAATTATAGTCCCGATATATAAAAAGGGAGGAGAGCGTCACCTTCGAGCTATAGACCCATCTCCCTTTTAGACATCCCGGGGAAACTATTTGCTAAGATCATCCTTAAGCAGTTACAGACTTGGGTAAGAGAAAAAGGGCTGATTGACCCTTTTCAAGCAGGTTTCATGGCTGGGCTAGGTACTATCCCGAATATTATTGGGATAAATATGATCCAAGCCCAACAATCGAATCGAAATAATAAACCTGGGGTTTATTGACTTTCGAGCTGCATTTGATTCAGTGGATAGAAATTTGCTGTACAAAAAAATTGAAGAAACATGATTGCCCAGACTCCCTCCTCTCATTGGTAATCTTACTTCATTTAAACACGTCAGTGAGAGTCAGGATTTCCCTCAATGGCAAATTAACTCCTGTAATTAAAACAGAGCGAGGCTTAAAGCAAGGGTGTTCCCTTGCAGCTTTCCTATTCAACTTTTTTTATTTTAGACCTGGGGCTCGAATTCAATAATTGTATTGGTGACCCGCCAAAACTAGGAGGCCAAAAAATTGCTTATTTGCTATATGCCGACGATCTTGTATTATTGTCGCAAACACCACAAGGCCTTCAAAATATGTTAACAAAGGTGGGCCTGTATGTACAAGCAAATACGTTGGAAATTAACATTGCAAAGACCCAAATTCTAAAGTGTGGAAAACAGCAAACCACCAGGAGTAATATCTTTTCCTGGAAAATTCAGAATGAAAGCATCCAAACTACGACCCAATATAAATACCTTGGGGTGTTAATCAACAATGTTGTATGCAAACAAGCTGAAGACCTAGTGAGGAAGCAAAAAATGAAACAGCTTGTTTTGCAATCACGATTGTTGATCAGGAAGTATGGGAAGTTTTCCATTAAACATGTTGTGTTATTTTATAAAAATGAAAGTTCTCCCGATATTGCTGTATGGTATTGAAGGGTTTTTGCCAAGAGAAACGTGCTACTGGGATCAATTAGAGTCAGGTTACTGGAAACAGATCTTATGCCTGCCTAACTCTGTGCCGATGGCTATTTTGCGTTATGAATTGGGATTGACATCCATGTATGCTCAAGTATCCTGGAAACAGTGTGCCTTGTTACGCAAATGCCTCCTGGAAAAGGGAAGTAACAATATACTGAAAGTGATTGTGCATCATTTGCTGAAATCTGTAAATCCCTTCACTGTTAAATGGAGGAAACATGTATATAATTAATTAGCCCATGCTGATATCACAATAGAGTTATTACTATCAAATCCTGTTAGAGCGAAGGAAAAGTACATCTGGCTGATTGGGTAGCAAATATGACAAGGTGCTCCCAACACAGGGACTTTGACATCTTCTTATTTGGCATTAAAAAATATGGGTTGATGTCAGATTACTTGCTGAAAAGCCCTTCTCCTAAAGTAAGAATGGGATATTTAAGATTCCGGTTAAACCTATGGTACACAAGGTATGTCCTTTGTAAAAGGAAAAGCTGGCAAAAGAACAAAACTACTGCAGAATTTTTTATTGTGCCTGAACAAACAGAGACACTACAACATCTGCTCATAGAAAGTATGTAGCACTCTGCGATGTACGAACCAGATGTTTTGCACACACCCAGGTAGTCAAAAGACCAATGGAGAGTGACGAAAGATGGCATGAGCTGTTCTCCAGTACCCGCCCGAAAACGCAGATTGCCATAGTACAATTTTTTCAAATTGTGCTCCCCGGGTTAGAGGTGTATAACTGGTAATGCATTATTTTTTTTTTTTATTTAACATAATTTATTATAAACTTTTTGTTATAACACAACTCCTTGCACATATCCTTATACAGTCCTTATACCTGACCCCCGGCCCACGTATATTATCAAACATTTTCAAACATTTAGGGCATCAATGAAGTTGATCACTGCACAAGTCAAGATAATGGAACTTCCACTCAATATTCAATACCACCAATCGTCCATGTTCTCGTTTAGTGGTGCGAACTTCATGAGGTGTATAGATCTTAAGGAATGGAGTTTAGAGCAGGCAGTTATCAAATGTCTTACTGTCTCAATTTCATTTCGACAAAATCTACACAAATTATCGCTTGTCTCTACATCTTTTCTTATAAACAATACTTCTCTTGTTCTTAGGGCATTCAAACAAAGTCTAAGGAATCGATCACGATGGTGCTTTGATGGAAATTGAATAAGGTAGCCTGGTAGTTTATTCAGTTTGTTTGCTGTTGGTCCAAGTTTCGGGGCAGTTGTTAATCCTTCTAAGTTGTCCATGTTACATGCCCACGACCATTCTTTTAGTTTCTTTTTTGCTAGTTGTGGCCACTTTATTAGCATTTCATTGCTTATATTGGCAGCAGACATGATATCATTAGCTTTATCCAGCCATTTCGCAAGAATTCCCCTGCATGTTTTGTCTCTTTCACCGCCAGAATTTTATACGGTGGTTCTTTCTTTATTATTACCATCTTACGCATTAATGCTAGCGATTTCCAAATAACAGTTGTGTATATGTCATCAAGTGCTAACTCCTGCCTTATAACCTTTATGGAAACACATTTTGGTAATCTTAAGACACGTTTCCAGAATTGGCCTTCTAATTTTGCCCAAATTGTATAGTCCAGATTCCAACCAGCCTCTGCTCCATAAGTAATTGACAGAATTACTTTTTGGAGATAAAATAGCCGGAGCGGGGAGAGGGAAAACTTGCCAAAGAGGTAATGAAACCGGGCTCCTTGAACTGCCAGAGTGTTCATCCGGAACTCAACATCTTGGACCCAGTTCCGCTCGCAGATTGAGGGACTGAACATGATTCCTAAGTATCTCATTTCAGTAACTTCTTCTAAGATCATGTTTCCAAGTCTCCACTTGAAGGATCTTGACCTGGTACCACTTTTTGATCCGATCTTCATGATTTTTATTTTTGACGTGTTTATTTTTAAGTGATTTTGATTCATGTAAACTTGTAACTTTTGCAAAAGACGCTGAAGGCCAATCTGCGTGTTGTCTGCTAGCACGATATCGTCCGCATATATCATGCAGTTTATTTGAGAACCATTTATCTTTGGGGGAAAACAACGAACATTGCACAAAGCAGCCGGATATCAACGATGAATAACTTAAATAGACATGCAGCTATCGGGCACCCTTGCTTCACGCCTCTTTGCGTCCTCATATTTTTCGACAAGAGTCCTGCTTCAGTTAGCCTTATTTGTATTGTGGTTGAGGTATGTAATGCAATTATTGGCTGCAATAAATCCTGAGGACAATTCCATTTTTTTAGTTTGTCCCATAGCAATTTGCGATCTATGCAGTCAAACGTTTGATGAAGATCAATGAAAGCTATGAATAACTTCGTTTTACTCGCCAGAGCTGTCAGTTTCAGGATGTTGAGCAGCGTCAGATTGTTCTCTGTGCCAACACCCTTGGTAAACCCAGTTTGTCGGCAGTCCACAATATTCGCCGAGATGGCCCACTTTGTTATTTTTTTTTGTAGAAAATTAGCGAACACTTTGCCAATGGTGTCCAACAGGGCGATCAGGCGATAATTTGCTGGATTTGCCCGATCACCCTTCTTGAATATCGGCACAATGATGGCAGATGTCCAGGTTGGAGGGATTTTCTTCGATGTTGCAATCTTTATAAATAGTTTTGCAATAAAGTCCGCCCATTCAGATTTATTTTGTTTAAGCATCACGTTCGAGATGCCATCGGGACCAGCTGCACGTGAATTATTCAGGGATTTGATTGCAAGAAGGATATCATCGACAGATTCAATGCAGTCCCAGTTTCCTGTCATTGCTTTGTCTTGGTTTGCTTCGATTTCAACCTCACCTGAAAATACTTTTGTGAAATGCTGGTTCCACTCAGATTCCGATACCACATTGGTCATCTTAGTTGCTTGATTAGTTGTGCAGCTATTTAATATGTGCCATATTTCTCTACATTTGTTGGATTTCATCAGGTCTAGCATTTGTTCACCACGTTCCTGATCACGCTGATACCTGTATGCTTTAACCCAGTTGCGGTAGACCTGCCTCTTTTTTTTTATCATATAGGTATTGTTTGTGCCTCCTTGTAATTTCAGTTTGCGTATCTCAATTTGAAGCATCTTCTTTTTTTCGTTAACCCTCATACTCCAGCCATGGAGATGCTGCTTCTTGGTGTTTTTCTTCCATAATGGGGGGCCATGTTGCTGGGGTAGAAAAGACACATAATCTACTTTATTATAAGTGGAGATCATGTCGTTTTCCATGACCTTAGATAGATTAATTATTTGCTGAGAAGATAATCACAGCCTGTTTTTTCCATTGTTTACTTCGAGGGCTTGTCCAGTGGTCTGCAATTCTAAGTTGTTACTTATGTTCATGCCCATCACCAATATCTCGTGGTCGCTTTTTGTTGCCCTCATTACATTCATTTTTCTAATTGTATCCCAAGAATGCTTGGACACCCAGATATAATCTATTACCTTTGCGTGGCCCATATTATGCCATGTGGTATTTGGCGGCATGTCTCCATCGATTTGCCCATTTACCATGACACAATCATAGGTCTTCAGGATGTTGTCCCAGTGCTTACGTCTATCATGATGTAAAGATTCCATCTCTCCCTTACTAAGCAACCTATTACCTTTTATGTCAAACCATGTTCAGTTCATGTCGCCAACTATAATAATCATGATATTACTTCTGGCTTGCAAATTTTTATCTAGAATTTTAGTTACCGCAGCTATGAAGTTCTTCATTGTTATCATCACTGGGTTCCAGTACACATTTAATAATAAAATGTGTTGATGTAGGCCAGGGCCGATTGGTTTGCACCGGAGTAGTGTACTTTGTATAAAGATGTTAGGGTTTACACTTTTAATTACCGTCCATCCAAGCCCAATTTTAATCATGGTTAATAGGCCCGAGAAAGGTCGTCCATGTACATTTTTGCCGGCTGGGTTTAGCAGGGTGACATATCCATCTTTAACAGGCAAGGACCTTAGCCACGTCTCCTGTAGGCAAATTACAAAGTTATTCTCTAAGTCAATTGGGAATTCCTCAAACAGATGAGAAAACCCTCTTGTGTTCCATGAGACCAGGGAGACCACATTTTTGTCCTTCACTACCCCCAGCTAATGGATCCGGTCACCATGCGTGTTTCTCTTCGGCCTCGATTTTACGTATGATACTGTTCGCAGTTGATCTCTTATGTTATTTTTTCTTTGTTCATGAGGTGCCAATCTGTTTTCCGAGTCACTCGAAGGTTTACAAGCTGTTGGCGGAGCAGATTTATGCTTACTGACGTCGAATCCGAGTTGCAATAATTCGACTTTGGACGCCAAGATGACCTTTCTTACTGCATGAGATTTTATGTGAAGGTACACCTGGTCTGCATAGTCTTCCGACATGTATTCAATAATTGCAATATCATCAGAGGTTACCGTTCTTAATGCGGGAACTGAGTGTAGTAAGCACAGTACATTTCTTCTGTTCATGTTCACGTCACGATAATCTTTCAAAATGTTCACAATTGCGATTCGGATATCGGTCTGTTTACATGGTTCTTGCACTTCAGAATTATGCTTTAGGGACTCCTTCAGTCGCTGACCGGCTGTTAACTTCGGATTTAGACTCATCGTTTTTTTAGTGCTACCATGTTGAGTCAAAGAAGCCCCACCAGTACTTGCCACTTTAGTGGATGGCCCAACATTACACTTCGATGTCGATGGCAGGGGTTTTAGAGACCGACTATTTTTACTCAGTGGGACTATTTGTTTGAGACGTGCCTTTTTACTTAGAACCCATGGATTTATCAGCCGTCTTTCCTCGGGCTCATTTGACTCAGTTGAGTCAAGAGTACTCACTGAACTATTCAAGGTATCGATCTTAGGGTCTCCAAACTCCTCATCGTGAGAGTACATAGATAAATTACATAAGTCAATGGATGTATTCTCAACCACGCTTATCAGATCATCTGAGTCAAGTCTTTATCGTTTTTTTGGGTTGACCATTTCACCTATATTTGCCGACCCCTCCACAACAGCCCTTTTAGACCCTTTAGTTGGCTGTGTCAAATTTTCTTTAGAGAGTCTAAAGAAGGGGGTCGATTTGACTGGTGTCGTTAGATTACGTATGAATTTCTTTGAATTGCCAGTCCCTTTTCGGGAGTCGCAGTGCTTTAACTTTTCAGTCCTTTTTTTTGGCAGGGCCTTTGTCAGTTGTTTGGATTTTTCTTGCGTGGTCTTTTCCTTCGCCATATTTAGGTTTTTTGCCGACCCACTGAAAATGCCAAAAGATGCTACTGAGGTAGTACCAGGCAAAGACGTTAAAGTTTCCTTATCTTGTTCGGTCGTCAATTTAACTTTCTCAAGTTCAATAGAAGAATTTGGAAGCTTTTCAGCAACATCAACAGGTTGAGCATCAGTAACTTTCAATGGCAACACCAACAGTTTTCAAGACTTTTCAGCCACCGATAGACTTGCTTCACCATTCTCGTTTGGATTTATATTACCTGCGGTGTCTATTAAAATTGGCCTTGACTGGTCACTTGTAATTTCAGCCACGGGACCATCCGGCACCTGTGGTAGACCATCTAGGTTGTTTGCTCTGGGGGCCATCTGGCTCATCATCAGGGTTATTTGCTTTAAGCAAGACGAAAAAGCTGACGTCAATTCTTTCTTTTCATTGATCTCATTTGTTGTCAAATCATTCACTAACTTTTTCAGGGAAAGGGATGAAGATCTTTCACTTTCAAGATTTTGTTGAAGCAGTGATATGATATGATCTTGCTTTACTAGCCGTTCCATGATGTGTTCAAGACGACCACCATTTGATCGCACTGAGTCATTTATGCTCTCGTATAATTTGGTGAATGGAATGAGAGCAACTGATGTCGCGGCCATCACATTGTTATGTATTTGTAGGGCTGCAGCAGCAGACAGATTTGATTTGAGGGCTGCCGCGGCCTCTTTCGTCGATTCATTTATCGAGTTTTGTTTTCTCGTGTCCTTATTTGCACATTCGCCGGCAGCCTCACTATCCACCAGCTTTTTAGGCAAGGCGAGCGGAGCCGCCATCACCTTTGGAGTGGAACATTGAATAACCATTCTCGGATTAGACTTTTGCGGTTTGCTCAACATGAGGGACCCGCCTCTACCCCCGGTCCGTAATGTACCACACTGCGGGAGGTAAGGGGTACCAAAGGAGCTGTCCAACATTTCGTGTACTCCAGGTCCGGCTGTTGTATGTACATGAGCAACGCCGGACTTTACTTGGTTTACAGAAATGGAGTTAGGTGTACACGCATCACTAGATACTAATACCGGTCTAGGGTTGCTCGACAGCCGAACCTTAATTTGCTTGAAATCGGCCTTCAGACATTGAGTTAAACGAGCCTCTCGTCCAGCCAGATCCAACAAATGTAGAGCATTATTTAAACAAGGCTGTGGTGGACTGTTGTTTACATCAATACCACACACTGCTGTCGAAGGTGGTATTGTATCCCCACCCAATACTATCAGGGGAGTAGGTGGCACATTTATTAAACTCAATTTGTCAGTCTCAACTTCGGAGCTTGAGGGCAAGAGGCTCTGACCTATGGCAGCATTTATCTGTTGTGCATGTGCGCTCACTTGCCCACCATTGATTACGGCTTTTATTGTCCCAGTTTGCAGGTACGCCGCTGCTTGTGTAACATCGTGCTTTAGGCCTGAGGACTTCAATTCAGATATCTCATGGCCGATCTGCGTGGACCGAATCTCAAACTCAAGCAGTTTGGTGTCAGTAACATCGAAAGAGAAGTTTCCCACAGCGCTAGTTAAGTCTATTTTAGGCGGTGGAACGCCATTGGCAGCACAAATATTATTGTTCACAATCTCTCTTGATGCGCTGGGGGCCAGAGGAAAGCTTTCTACCTCCAACGAGCTCCTCGCCGACCCTCCCCTACTCGCATGCTTCGTTTCATTTGCTAGAGATGATAGCAACGATTCGGGCACGGGGCTCTGCACGGTCGTTGCAGTAGATTCTCTTGTGGGCAAGTTTGAGTCCATACCCTGCGCACACCCCACCCCAGCCCCTGTCTGGGAGGGACCATCCATGTTATGTCCTGCTGGTGACGGTGACTGGGTCGGGTTTAACTTCAGGGAATTGCTCAAAAATTGATCTGGATGTTCTTTCACTACTGAAGAATTTGTTGATATGGCTATTTCAGCTATTGCAGCGGGCAAAGAGTAGACATTCGTACAGGGCTCGCTCGGTTTTCCCCAATCATAGCCCCTCAGTGAGGCCATCGTTGGGAGCGAGCACCCTTGAGTAAAAGTTTCAGTATTTACAGTAGTTAGTTCGCACTCCGGAGGGGCTAATATACCGGCTCCAGTCTTTCCAGGCAACTCGGCAAGAATCACATTTACCGAATTGTCTCTGTGTTGTAACGTTTGCTTTGCCATAGCTCGAGTCAACGGCCCATTTTTGGCCATCCAAAACAAGGTAGGAAATTACTTTTCTTACCTTCACAAGTCGATGGCCTGGGCCGACAATCAGCTGAATTAAAGTTGACGATGGGCAGCAGGCAGCCTCCGTTCAGCCGCAGACTGGTGCAGACTGAACTCTGCCCGAACTCCGCGTGCGCTCCGCGCTCCAGGCAGGTTTTTAAAGCCGGTTGGGCTTGCTTTTGTTGAAGGTGTAGAGCACAGCCAGCCGCACACTTGGAAGGCAACAAACAGTAGAAGGCACGTCGCAGTCGCTGCAGCTCCTCACCCCGCACTCCACCAGAGTCTGCCGCAGACTGAACTCTGCTGAACGCCGCGCGCGCTCTGCGCTCCAGGCAGGTTTTTAAAGCCGGTTGGGCTTGCTTTTGTTAAAGGTGTAGAGCACAGCCAGCCGCACACTTGGAAGGCAACAAACAGTAGAAGGCACGTTGCAGTCGCTGCAGCTCCTCACCCCGCACTCCACCAGAGTCTGCCGCAGACTGAACTCTGCCCGAACTCCACCTAATGCATTATCTATAAGGCTATTAGGTAACCGGTTGGGTGAAAGAGGTAAGCTTAGTCAAGTAACCATCTAAGTGGAACCTTTGTAAATAGTATGAATTGGCGTGATCATGCGTATAAAATGAACTGTTAATAATTATGTGATAATATGGGTATTGTAAGAATGTATTATCTTTTAGCCTTGTAAGCTTGAACATTATTATAAGATTGAAAATTATTGTGTTTTGTATATAAATGTTATTTATATGTTAATGAAATTTGAAAAGTTGTAATACAACTATAACAAATAAAAAAAAAAAAATGTTGTGACTCCAGAGGGCACGCCAGGTTTACTAGGGAATGACATCCTCCATAGGTTGTCTCCCCTCATAGATTGTGTAAACAAGGTCCTCTGGACCCAGACTAACTGACCAATAAAATTGAAACATAGTGTCAACCATGTTAGATTAAATGGTACATGACACATGGTTGAACAAAAACCTGACCAAATTGAATTTCACCTCCAGAATAACCAAATCCCAGACGTGACAGTAATTGCAGTAGGACAACAAACTGGTGATGGGGAGTCGTCTCTATTTCTGAAAATCAAACTTCCTTCCAGTCTAAAGTGGCATTCCACACTGGAAGGAAACAGTCTGAAATTCTATACAAATTCACAATCAGAAAATGCTACTCCTATAGTCCAAAATGATGAGAAATCAGCTCAAAGCTTGGCTGATATTCAGAAAATGTGAGAGCAGTTGTTCATCCCTATTCAGTTAAATGAAGGGAAGGACTCTGTGATCACCCGAGTGTGTGTTAACTACGGTAAGAGCTTCATCAGCGAGGCCATGTTCCGCAAACGAAAAGATCCAGCCATTCCCACATTTAAACTGTTAGACAAATGGGAAATGGACCTGGAAACACCCAATTCCAAACATCTCCTGCCTAACAGGTGTATGCTCAAAATTTAAATAGGTAACAAGAGCATAGTCCATAATTGTTGGGTCGTGCGAGATGTCCCTGCTGCATTTTATTTAGGCAGTGACATTCTCAATCCCTTTTCCATTAGTTTGGACCTAATAAACTTCAAAGCCTGGTCCCAATTAGCGGGTAATCCCATGGACTTTGATGACCCACAGAAAGCATTTCGGTCAGCTAAACTGCTGCCATATGCAGTTGAAATTCAGAATGGAGAGGAAGTCACCATCCCAGAACGGACCCGACAATTTCACGGCGCAGCGGTAGTGGATGGACAATGTATTCTCTCTTCCAGGAACGGAGACATATGCAGATTAGGACAGCCTACAGAAAGCACTTGCGTGTCCAGTCCTATCCACTACCCTATGTGCAGAAGGGGACCCACTAGTGAGAGCAGAGATAGGCAACAAACAGTTCATCTTTATGGTGGACTCGGGGGATGAAAAAACGTGTCTCATGGAACGTCGGTTCCCTCTTGCAGGAAAAAATGTGGAAACGCAAGGGTTCTCTGGGGCTATTTTAAAAGTTCCATACACAAAAGATCTTGACATAACGGTGGGGGGAAAAACGTTGCGAGCACCTATACTATATCATGAAGACCCGCCAATAAATTTGTTGACAAGAGACCTCCTGAGTAAATTGAATATGACCATATCCTTTACTGAGCGGGGAATAGTGTGTTCCACCCCAGGAGTGTGCCCGGTAAGGGCAATGTTAATGATAAGCACCGTGACTAATGAAATAGCTGTAAGAGGGGTGCCCATAGACATGGACATGTTCATATATGGAATACGGTTACTTGCCAGAGTAGTACCAGAAATAACAAGAAAATACTGGAATGTGCCCTCAGTCTTTGTCTTCCGACCAATTGTGAATACAGATGTTGTACCAGGCACAATTTTGTCTATTGATCTGGAAGGAGTACAGGTTTCAAGTAAAAATATCGCAGTGATAGGACTGGACACACATGGTTGCGAATGGAGAACAGTGCTGTGCATAGACCCAAACATAATGTTGCGTGATTTAACTGATGAAGAATTGTTAACTGACAATGAGACTGATGGGGATTTAATAATGGAAATAAGTGTACCATGTGACATTGTGATCCAACACAGAGAAATACATAACCCCCTCATGGCTAGTGTCAATGTGCCACCCACTATATTTGAGTAAGATATGGAAAAGGTCCTTCCAGAAATATGGACCACAGGCCCCCATGACGTGGGACTATTACAAGAGGTCACGCCCATCAAAATAGAACTGAAACCAGGTGCAATACCGCCTAGAGTAAAACAATACCCACTATCAAGGGAGGCAGAGGAAGGGATACGAGAAACAATAAATGCATTACTGCAACAAGGGATCATAGTGCCCCCCAACACACCATGTAACACTGCGATTTTTCCGATTAAAAAAGCAAGGGGCGGGGCATGGAGGATGATCCAGGACCTACGCCCACTTAATGACATCATACAGAAGGAATTCCCATTAGTGCCTAATCCTGCATCAATTTTGTGTAGCATTCCTAAAGAGCTACTTGTTTCACAGTAGTGGATTTGAAGAATGCCTTCTTCTCAATACCACTTGACCCAAGCTGTCAGTATCTCACAGCATTCACCCTGGGGGGCAACAGATATGAGCATTGTAGGTTACCACAAGGGTATTGTGATAGCCCAAGCATTTTCAATAGAATATTGCACGAAGATCTTGGTAACATTGATGTAGAGAGCACAATAATACAGTACGTGGATGATTTACTCATCTGCAGTAAAAATGAAGAACACTGCAGAACCGATTCAATAGCATTGTCAAATTTACTAGCCACAAAAGGATACAAGGTGGACAAAGGTAAGCTGCAATATTGCCTAGCCTAGGTACTCTATTTAGGACAGCTGATTTCAAAAGATGGTAAGTGAATTTTACCAGATAGAGCAGCAGCAATACGCCACCTGATGATACCAAAGATGGTGAAAGACATGCACACATTTCTCGGCATCTGCAATTATTGCCATGCCTGGATACTTGATTATGCAGCGTACATACACCCACTGTTGCAGGCCCTAAAAGAAGCGTAAAAGAATAATGTCCCATTAAAATGCACAGACGTGATGAGGACACAATATTTCAAATTGGAAGATCTTATTCCACACGCACCAGTTTTAGCAAACCCTGTTCGGGAGTTCTACCTGTTTTCACACTGTAATGGAATTCGAATGACAGCAGTATTAACCCAAAAAACATCATTAGGCCACAAGCCATTGGCCTACTACAGCAGCAGTCTAGATTCAGTGATGCTGGTCCATTTCGCCTGCGAACAGGCGAAATGGCCCAGTCAATTACATTTGTGATGTCATCTTTGATGTCCTGGGTGTTAGGCTTAGCAGTGCACGGTGGTGGCGCAAATTATGGTTGCTTAGCCTGCCATAACTGGCGAATTTCAGGGGTTTTTCGGTTTTACTTGGAACCATAACGTCCCTTTAACAAAGTTTTTTCACTGAATTTCATAGATTTTTAGTTGCGCAATTTAACCATAATGTCCCGTTAACAAAGTTTTTTTACTGAATTTCATAGGTTTTTAGTAGCGCAACTTAACCATAACGTCCTGTTAACAAAGTTTTTTTTACTGAATTTCATAGGTTTTTAGTAGCGCAAGCTAACAATAAATTCCCTTTAACAAACTTTTTTCATTAGCACGCAGACAATATACAAAGATGGAGTGTAAAAAGCAATTTCTCAGGGATGGCTTTACACAGAATGTTGCAAAGTAAAAATGTATGCTTGTTCATAGTAAAGGTCAGCTGCTTCCATTTTTTGCTCGCGGGCCGGTGTGGCCCACGACTCGCACTATATGGTTCTATTGTTTTTTTACCTTGACAGGCAGGGATCGTGCCAAAAGACTTCTTTTGAAGGAGGGGTGCAAAAACGTAAGAGACGATAAGGATGACATTTCTGAAACTAAACCGCTTTTATATATTATATCACTATGAGAAAGATCGTTGGCACAGACGGAGTCGTATTTAGGGACTGCATTACGCGTAGACAATGGAAAATGCCAATATAATGTAAGTAACCCATTAGATTATTTTATACAGGAATATAATAACAATAGCGTGGCGTTAAAGCCCGGTTAAGTTGTACTTGTTCGTTCAATGTGGCATATTGTTTTGTACCGCGCACTATCACCGCCGAAGTGGTCCCCTGGCGCTCAGACGGCTCTGAAAAAGGCAGAGGAGAGAGGGTGGGTTTGTGGGAATAAGTTAACATACTCCGTTGCACTATCCTCGCTAGCAAATAGTTTCACACCCTAATAAATAAAATGATTATTTTTAATGAAGATCGGCTCGTGAGACTAATTTATGTTTTTAAAACAGGTACATCCTTCCCTACTGTCAATGCCACGATTTTCAGACCCCGGCCAACTGATTTTTTAACTGCCAGGTGCAGCTACTTCTAAACAACTACATGACCCTCACCATTTTATGGGACAATCGCCAAGGACCAATATGCCCTTACGCGGTACTAGCGGCTAGAAGCAACATACCAACCAATATGGTGGTCTAATTTCTCGTTGTTGGAACAGCCTTCTGATTATCAGTGCGACCATAGTGCTTCTTTTATCATAAACCAACACCCTGTGTACCGCAAAGGAACAGTGCGTGACTCAAGATGAACTTTTGCGGA
Source organism: Ambystoma mexicanum (assembly GCF_040938575.1). Lineage (NCBI taxonomy): Eukaryota > Metazoa > Chordata > Amphibia > Caudata > Ambystomatidae > Ambystoma > Ambystoma mexicanum. Next base: position 1,210,269,503 of record NC_090932.1, read on the forward strand.
TCGACAGCAAAGACAAATGCAAATCGCTGAATATTCTCTAAACATTTTATGTCAAATAAAAGTACTTTACTAAATGTACAATCTTGCTGTTTGCTTTTAAATCACAGTTTCATATTCCGAATTGTGGCGCGCTGTGTTGTGAGATGATCTGTGTTGTTTTCCGGGTTCTGTGTAAAGTCGCGTAAGACTGGAGACGACTGGGCCTTACGCGGTACTAGTGGCTAGAAGCAACATACCAACCATTATGGTGGTCTAATGCCTCGTTGTTGGAACAGCCTTCCGATTATCAGTGCGACCACAGTGCTTCTTTTATCATAAACCAACACCCTGTGTACCGCAAAGGAACAGCGCGTGACTCAAGATTAACTTTTGCGGATCGACAGCAAAGACAAATACAAATCGCTGAATATTCTCTAAACATTTCATGTCAAATAAAAGTACTTTACGAAATGTACAATCTTGCTGTTTGCTTTTAAATCACAGTTTCATATTCAGAATTGTGGTGCGCTGTGTTGTGAGATGATCTGTGTTCTTTTCCGGGTTCTGTGTAAAGTAGCATAGGACTGGAGACGACTGGGCGCGTTTGGCTACACACCCTGTAACGTCACGGAGAGAGACGGGGAATATGAATGCTTTGATAATGTCAGGCATAGGGGCGGGAGATATGATTTAGTGTTGCAAAAGCAGGTCAGCCAGGTCGATGGGGCAAGTAATAGGATTATCACAAAATGTCGGCGCACAGCAGCCTGATTTATCGTTTATTTAGTGGACAATAAATCGGGTAAGGCCCATAGGAAATTGTAATGTCAACGGACATAAGGAGGGTTCGTAGAACCCTTTCAACCTGACAACGAACAATATGAACAGCGTTCTCAGAACACCCCCATTTTGTTTAATTGCAAACATTACCTCCACGTCCACTCTTCCTCGTCCCAGTACTTACTTCATGAGGCCCCTGCCTCCGACACAGGCCTTGAATTTTCTGCAATATTGTTTTCTATCATGTTATTTTTTCCGTCTTGGTTCTAGATGGTGGGTTTAATAATTAAGGATATGAAATGGGGGGAGTGGGGCAAAACTGATACGGGAAGTCGTGACGCTCATATAGGCCGGAGTTACAACCATGTCGAAGCATAATGGTTCTGTAAACAACAATTTTACCACAGTGTATAAAAATCGTACTGTCGAAACTCCACTTTTCTCCCTTCCCTCTACAGAACTAAGTAAACTTAATGAGACCAATCAGTATGATGGGACTACTCTTGGGATAGTGAGCCTGATTTGATAAATACTGATGTGTACACAACCACAGAACCTACCTCACAAGACACTATAATGCACTTTTATCCTAACACTGTGAGTACACAAGACACTCCTGTAACACAGTCCTGGCAAGCTGCTAGTGAATTCAGTGGCGCAACATGGGCAGATGTCTTTCCCATACATTATAAATTAGTGAAATGATAAATTACAAGGAAGAGGGGAGGAAGAGATGGAAGAGGGTGCGGGAGGGAAAAGATATGATGTTTACCATGGCCTGGGACTAGATGAAATTGAAGACCCTGCCACCCAGATCAGTCAAACAAATGATACTCAGACATGAGTGCAACAGTAAAACAAACCACAAATGAGAGCTGCTATGTCTGCTCTCTCACACCGCACGCTTCAGGCACACCTAAGATACTTATACCTCAAGAAGTGCCCTTGTCGGATGCCCAATGCTTAATTCATCTCGTATTATGTAGAATTCAGAGCACCTTCCAATCACACACAGTTACAATAGAAACGCTGCAGAACGGGAGAACCTGCACGAGCAAGCCTCAAGGAGTGAGTTGCATCAAGGAACCCTTTTTTGTTATTAGAGGGACAAGATTCACAGAAAACAAGTGGCAAGACGAGAAAGTCATATGCAAAGCAGAAGCACTACGAGGTTTAACCGAAGAAAACTTTCAATGGGTCAAAGAAACGTGTACTCCCATCTGGTACCAACACATTGCAAAGCTCACATGGGTTACTGCACTTGAGAAACCCATCAAAACTGCACTTTGTTTCAATGGTGAAGGGAAGGTACAAATGGGTGCCAAAAGAAAATGCAACAAAACGATCATCATCCCAGATATGAAAAAAGGCACAGCAGCGCTCATGGACATGTCTTTTGTATGGGGCAAGCAAACTTACCTGCATCTAAGGGCATCATGGGCATCATGTAAGGGTACATGCAGCCTGGCCACCATGCACTCAGCGCTAATGGCTATCGCAGAAAGCCAAATCCAAGGGGGGAAAGAGACAGCTGACATATCGGCAGGTGGAGATTTGGCTGACATATCGGCAGCAGGGGATTCGGATGCACATCGGCAGCACCCCAATCAACAGCAACAGAGCCGTCCCCATACGACATTCTGTCCAAAGATGAGCTACAAGACAGATTGTCCCACAAAAAGAGATCAAAGTATATCTCCAACAAATCATCCAAACTCCTTGCCGAGATTCATGACAGATACAAGTTATTTAATTCGGCTGAAACGTTCTTTGCCTCCCTCCTGGCGCCAGGACTGCAGGCGCGAACAAACGCCAAATGACTGCAAATAGTGCGCTGGGAACTGATCCAACTGGCTAACAACACTGAAGAGGGATTCAACGTGATCAAGGTGGAGCTCCGTGCCTTGCACCTAATGACAATCCAGAACCGGTACGTCCTGGACCTTCTCACCACAATGACGGCGGTGTTTGCCAAAAAATCGGGAGCGAATGCTGTACATTTGTACCTTCTGAAGATGCGGATAAAGGGACCCTCTCCCACATCTTCTTGGCAGTACACACCTTGGGGGAGAAAATGCAGAAGGAAGGTGGTATATAGCCGAGCAACTGGTTCGACAACATGTTCAACTGGATACCCTCCTAGTTCGGCATTATGATGAAAATGTTTGTTCCGATGGTCATTTTTCTTTTACTATTTTTCTGTGTGTGCCAGTTGGGCATATGATGCTGTGCAAAATCTATGCCTAGTTCAACACTAATGTTGTTAACAATGGGCAAACCGACAACGCTATAAACTATGATAGATGCACAAATACAAACTGGGGAGTCAAACCCACCAAAGTATTGTCTGACAGCTATTTATCATCAGCATGGGGACAGGATAGGCAACCTATATCACACCACAATTAAAGAACCACAGTAGTTGCAATGGTACAGGGAGGTGTGGGTGGATCTGGATGGGGATGGGGGCATATACATGACATGCACACCTGATGAATATGCAAGGAGAGGGCAGAGCATAAGAGGTGTCTGCAGGGATTGGATGCCAATAAAGGGTATGCCAGCATGGGATGAGGCAGTAGCAGAGGCTGTGTATTATCGGAGGGAGAATGGTGCTGGCTGACGGGAACTCCGATTGAGCCGACGCATGGGACACAAGTCGTAAAGGTCCATTATGTATTTTACATTCACAGGCTTAATATAAATACGATCAGTTCACATGACACTGCAAATGTATGCTTTAATGATTTCTGATTGATAACACTAATCTGTGGAAACACAAATGATCATAGTGTGAAAAACTCAACCAGAGAATGTTTTCCATGACAATAGAGGTTCAGCAGTACTTTTGAGAGTGGACAGCCTATTTAAGGCATCACCCTAAAACAGCTACTCTTATAATCCGAAACGTATAGATACCATAATTGAGATTTCTATAGGATTATTAAACTGAATAGAGTTATCAGGCATTAAGCACAGATATTTGTGTTATACATATTTCTTCACAGAGACTGGTTAAATTGTACTAATGAAAACCTACAAAATCAATAAGTACAGAAGACAGTTTGCAACTGCATTTTATTCTGATCTAGGAACTTTCAAGCTCAAAATGTTTCCCTTGCAGAGCTCCTACAGCTACTCTTACTCATTATCCATTAACAATCTAGTACAGAGCACATACTTGGAAGAATATTAGCAAAACTGCTAATTATCTTAAAAATGACATTTTGGGATCTATCCCCTTAATTAGGTTGTGGATACACAAGACTTAGAAATTTTGCACATAGCATTGTTGGCGTAGGTTTTGGCACTAATTTTGGCCACTAGATTATTTATGGTGCAATGTATAAAAACAATGGACTGACAACTGGACTAACAATGTATTATTTATTTATCTTTTGTCTCCCTTGTCAATCTGTATTATCATTTCTTATATCTTTTTTTGTTATCTTTTCTTTCATTATTTTAATGTTGCAAACTGTGCATTTGAATTTTGTTTGATGATGTTTTTTATGTTGTTATCATGTTGTTTTTGCATCCCCACAATCCTCCCCTTCACCAACCCTCAATCTCTGTCCAATGAAATACCACCAGGTCGAGGACCTACACAACAAAAAAAGCACAGTACTTCCAAAGACAATGAAAAGGAATAAGCAGATGAGGTAGTGGAAGTGCCTACCTCTATCACCAAGAGATAATCATGGGTGGGGCAGATCCTTACCACTGTTGGGAATGTACCAAAGGCTAAAGCTACCAAACTAAGATGCACTGTACTCAGTTGCAGACTACCAGGACAGTACTCTTACGGGACCACATTCATGGGTTGCCACACCCAATCCAACAACTGCAATGCTCTCAGAAAGGTTGTTCCTTTCTTATCAACTAGTGGACTGTCTTCCTCTACCTCATCTTCCTCAACCAGTACTGTAACCGCACAGCCTATTTCTGTGGGACACAAAATCCCGCCAGCTACCTTGCAAGAAATAAAAGAGGCTGTTGATCTATACCTTTCAAAGACAACAGTCCTCTGCATATACTGCAACACACCACTATGCAGTGGGGAGCAATTTCAAAATGCTTTTGAAGCTGTAATGAGGAGCATGAGAAAATACTATGTGGGGTACTACTGATTCATATTATGATTTGTAATTTTTTAGATGTAACTTTGTCAATCTTGATTTACAATGTTATATGTATAGTACTAGCCCTGATTTGAGAAAGGCTCAGCCGAGCTGAAATACGTGTAATCATGGAGAGGGCATCAGATTGTCATTGACTACTCAAATTAAAGCAATTTCCTTATATGGCGCAGAGTCTGGGAGTCATTCGTCTAATATAAACTATTTTCACGATGGTTTGAGCTTTTTATACCATCATATTCTAGTGACCTGTGACACGGAATCTAATTACATGTACTACAATTTCGATTTAGAGGAGCTAATCAGGGATTGAAAGGAGTCGCTTGGCAGATCAACTCTAGAAAAAAAGCTTTTTCACTTTTGACAGTCTTGATCAGTATTAGTTTTTTTTTTTTTTTTGGAGGTATTGTAGTGATATCCTGTATCGTTTCAGTTTGAAGTAGTTTTCTTTTACAACGTTTTGCTTGTTGTAGAACAGGAAAGGATTTCAGATGGGGGTGTGGTGTGAAAGAAGCCTATTGTATTCTAGAATGCAACAAATATCAGCATTTACTTTACTTGCATCAAAGTTGATTAGAACTAGCCTGTCAAGTGTACATAAGCGTGATAGTGCTGCGTAGCTCATGCCTTCTTTAAAGACTGTGCTACCAATATCTATTAATGCTTTATCTAGCGTAAGACCTTGTGATTTGTGAATGGTCACTGCATATGCTAGAGTTAGTGAAAATTGTTCTCTGTGTACGTACATGTCTTTGAAAAGAAGGAAGCGGGCTGTTGAACGTACTATCCTTTTAATTTCTGATAGTTTGTCAAAGAGAATATGGACAAAATGAATGATGTCATGTGGGTATGTTTGAAAGCCAACAACTGTACCAAGTGCTACATTAACTAGTCCTTGCTCCACATCAAGGTTACGTTTAAGAATTACTCTACAGTTTAAAGATAATTTTAATATTTTCTCCAAACCAGCTGTGTTGGAGATATAGTTTAGTTTTCTAGGGTATTTGACACATAGGTAGTGTCATACCATGTATGTCCAGTTTATCTGTGGAGTAAATTTCAATTATTGGTTGCATTTCTTTTTTCAATATTGTTTCATAGAATTTGGAACAGCTTGCAAGAGGTGGCATCAAGGACATACAATTCAGATTTTTGTGCGCTAATTGTTGCATGACATCAGTAGAATATGATTTATGGCCATAGAGTGTATGGATGTGCCTGTTTTTTTAATATTGATTGTGCTTCTTGAGATAGAACACCAACTCTAATACTTTTTAAAATGTTGGCGTATGTGAGGTCTGCAGACTGGCGCATGTTTTCAGTTAATTCTCTGTATTGGTAATGTTGCCAAAGGTTGACATTTCCTATGCTGCCAAGAGTTTTACGGCACATTTTGTGCCCTAAGGTTTTAAAAATAGGTTCAGCTGGTGTCAATTGAAGAATATCTCCGAAAGCAATAATGTGTTTTCCTCCAAAGAGCTGGTTGTAGTCTGTTTTGTGGACCTCTTGCAATCTGAGGTGAATCAAAACCAGCATTAGGCTGGAGACCATGCTCACCTCATCTATTAGCAGCATTTTCGTTTGTTTGAAAACTCTGCGTATTTCCATTGCAGCTTCTGTGGAAAGTTTGTAATAGTCTAATTTGTTTTGGTGTTCTACTTGAAGGAGTAGTAATCGGTGTAAAGTGACTGTTGTAGGCAGCTAAACCTGTGGTGGCAGTTACAACAGCTGACAGTTTGTTGTTTGTCAGTTGCTGAAGGAACTTGCTGATGATTTTGATTAAGAATGTTTTACCTGAACCAGCTTCACCACTCACGAATAGCAGCATAGGTTTGTAGTCTTGGCAGGTACAGTTTTTATTTTCATGTTCCACACCATGTTCAATTTGTTTTGTTATTTCTTGGAAAATGGTACGCTGCTCATTGTTCAATTGTGATTTCTGTACAGCAAAGTCTTCTGTAGCTTGTTCATACTGACACATGGTGTTTTCTACTTCTGTCTTGGTTTATTCTGCCTCGTTTGCTATTAGTGGCTGTCCAAGTGGCTCTTGTATTCCTGTTACAGAAGGTTGACTACTGTCGGGAGTGTCCAACTGCAGTTGGGCCTGGAGTTCTTCTTCGTGTTGCTGTTCATTGTGCAACATTGTTTGGTACTGTGTAAAGTTTACTTCTGTTATAGTGCTTTCATTTGCTTTAAAAGTGTCTTCATAGGAGTCATATGTATCCAGTAACTCTTCTTCTTTTCTCCACGGTTTAAAAAGTTGTAGCAGGGACATGTAATATAGTTCTTTATGTTGAGGAGTTTTTAATGACAATTTCATATGATAATTAAGCTGTGTTTGGTAAGTTTCACTAAGCTGCCTTCACTATTTACTGTATCTACCTTTCTTTTCATCTGGTTGAACATGATTTTTGTATGTGAGGTTTTGGGCTACGTGGTAGAGACACATGGTTTCCAAAGTGGTACTCCTGTTTGGGTAGTATATGTCTAGTAATTGTTTTTCAAAATGTCTTGGCTGTTGGGATCATTTTTGGCTATTGTGTCTATGTCCTCATATGATTTGAGAACTCTTTTTTCTAGATTTAGCAGGACCAAGAATTACTATATTGTCAGATTTTCCATACAAGGCAGTACTGGTAAAAAGGTTTGCAGCTTCATAGCAGCCACATTCTCTATGAGAGAACATTTTTATGCTTAAGCTTTCCAATATCTGTGATAGTGTTCTGTCAGATGATATGTCATCCCAGAGGTCCTGAAGTTCTGTTCCCTCTGCTTTGGTTAAGCAACATATTGTGCAACTGCAGTGGAATTGTCTGCAATATACTGCACATCTGTGTTTACATTCCATAGGAGGGCAATGATTGCATTGTAATCATTGATTTGGTTTGATTTTTCTGTTCTTTTTATGTAATATGTGTTCTTAGGTGATTTACCTTTGACACTATGTCTGACTGAAGACATGAAGTTGTTTACTTGACCTGTTGCTGAAACTGGTCTCGGGAAACCAAAGCGGCATTTGGTGTAGTATTTCCTTTTTTTTATATATTTGCGACAACAATATTTTCCACATTTGTGTCTTTGAAATTGTAAAATGTGTGCATGAAGGTCACTATGTGTTGTTTGTGAAGGGATTTCACAAGTGACATGGTCATGACCAAAGATAGGAGCATATTTAATCCATAATAGCATGTGGATGTGTGGTGCTCCTCCGGCTTGGTATTCTTTTCTCCAAAAGAAGTATTGAACTTCTCCGAGGGGAGGAACAGTCTCATTACACATAAAGTGTAGCATAGCAATGAATCGATGATGGAAATATCTTGATACATATACAGGATCTAGAGAGCAGAGTCTCCTGGTGTTTTTATATCTATGTCTGTTTTTTTTTTTTTGCGTTGTGTAGGAAATCGTGTAAATCTTCCCGTGCATATTCTGCACAACTTAATGTAACAAACCAAGTGGGTGGGCCAAGGTTTCTTATCATACATTGAACATCTCTCTGACGTCGGAACCAGTATTCTTCTGTACCATGCATGTTTGCTAAAAGATTTGTAATACTTGACTGTAAAACCTAATCCTTTTTTTGCACTTTTTGTAATAATTGTGTAGCTGACATACTTTGAAAATGGGTACCTGATTTTAATGTGTGTTCAACTCCGTAGCATAGAGTTGCTAGTTCACTATCAAAGAGAAGGTGGAATATGTATTCCACATTTTGTCTGAATCTGGGGTCATTAATACATTCATAAAGAGTGATATTCTGATGCTGTTATCTGTGTGGGTCTCTCATCGTACCTTCCTCCTTTTCCAGTAGGAAAGAGTAAAGGAAAGGCCTGGTCTTCTATACTTTTTTCCCATATGCTGATTGGAGATCCTTTGGCTTGTCTCATTTGGTATGTTTTCAATGCATCATCTATAGTGTCTTTAGAGTGTAAAGGATGAATTGTATAATGGTCTAAAATATTGGATTCTGTAGCAGGATTTAGAAGTTGAAATTGACCAGTTTCTGGTGACTCTTGAATTATTTCAATGGTTTCTCTCAGGTTTTCTTCAATATTAATTTCTTTGTAGTATGCATTGTTGTTTTTTAGATATTGCAGAGCTTGTCTAACTTTATCTAAGTCCACGAGTTGTTGCCAATTTTTATTTTTTCTGTCTTTGTTATGCTTTTGTAAAGATGCCATTTACTAAGATAACTAAAAATTGATATATTGGCCGTTGCACTCCTAGAGTGTGTACATTTTCTTTGATATCTAATGGTAAATAAACTACTTTGCCACAAATCCCTTTCACTAACTCAGAGTGAGGTCATTTTGCTGTTTTTTTGTTGAAGGCGTATTATTGCTTGATATGGGTGCACAGTTTTATCTATGATGCTCTCATATAAATTTAGTTGTTGCAGGGGTTTCGGTTGTTATAGCATGTGAAGGTGTTTGGTTGTTGTCAAGTTTTGCAGTGCAGTAATTGCAAAGTATTAAGGGGACAGTAATTTCGTATTTGTTTTCTGCTATAAGGTAGAGAGCTAATTGGAACCATTTAGAATCTTCATTGTCTTCTATTTTGTATGTGATATCTACAGTTTTTGTGCTACTTTTATAAAAAGTCCTGCCGCAACACACACACATGGTTTGGTACTTCAGCCAAGGTACTTTTAAACTTCAGTATTTTTTTTTTTATGTGTTTAATAGAAGGTTGCTATTTGTACAGTAGTTGCTAGTTTGTTGTAAAGCTATTGCATTTTGTAAATGGCTTTCACTTCCAAAATATTTTCTCTGTATATGCTCTATTTCTTCGAGTAGTTGTTTGGCTGTATCATGTAGAAGATTGTTATTTAAATTGGCTAGTGCTAAAGCAGGACTTTTAGCATAGTACAGTTTATGGACCAGATTTCTTAAAGTTGAATGATGTGTTGATATCATTTTGATATGATGGAAGGTGCTTTTGCAAATAGGTCCTGAAATGCAGGCTAACGAATGTCGTTGTAGTCCTGCGTATTTGCGCACTGGACAGGCATCCATATTTTGTAGTAGTTTCATTTTGAATTTGTCTTTGCTTTTTACATACTGATTGAGGAACTGGCGTAAAGATTTGAAATTTTTTTTGGCAATGTTACACATTGATGTGCACGTCCATTTGTAGACTGGACATTTTGGTTCAGTAGAATGGAGAGGTAATGCTGAGTTTTCTGGTGATATTTTTGAGAGCACAGTTTCTTGTTCCATAGTGGTGTTATTATGTTTTTCATACTCTCGTCCACTGCTATGTTTGGGATTTGGGTTTGTTTGCTTTTGTTTATATGCTGCTTCATTAAAATATGGTTCTGTGCTCATGGTGTGACTCTAGTCACCTCCACAGATGTTTACAAAGTTATTTTTCTTGATATTCAGTTTATTGAGAAGTCTTTTTTGTACTTTAGTAGTTAGTTTTGTTAGTGGTTTCATTCTGTACAAAACTAAAATAAATAACTTCCTTTTGAGAATGGTTGCACTGTCCAGGACAGCTTCTAGGATTCATTTTCAATGGTAGGTTTTAAGGTTTGTGCATGATTTCTCTCCTGTTTTTATAAGGTTCTGAAGGACTCTGTGGTGGAACATTTTTTGTAAAATATTTTTTTTGGCATGGAACTTGCCACTACATCAAGATGTATAGGTGAGGAGTTAGCAGTAGTAGTAGCTGAAGTCTTGTTAATCACTTTCTGTTTCATTTTACATTTTGATGGAGGAGGCAAAGTTTCTACTGGAAGCTTGTTTTGTTTCGCTTAATGACTGTATTAGCTGTTTTGTTTGAACTTTTTGTACAAAATCTGGTAGAGATGGATGCTTATTTTGGACACTTTTTATTTTGATTTGCTCTACTTCTGTATTGCTTTTTACAGAGTTGCTTTTTGGTAGGAATTCTATGGGGTCTGTTGGAGAAAAAAAGAAAGTGTTGGTTGGGCTGTTGTGAAGTGTATGTGTGCTTTGTGCATGAGTGTCTGAGTATGATGATTGTGGAAGTGTGTGATTGTGCAATGGGCAGCTACATCAAGTTGGCAAGGCTATTCCTGTATCTGTGTGTTAATATACTGGGCTTCAGATGACAATGTAAAGTATGCAGCTGGTGAGGGGAAGCACTATTACTAAATCTAATAGTAGAGGGTTAATACACATGTTTGTTCTACAATACTAAAATGCTAGTGTGTTTGAGTGACAGTTAGAACATTGTGGTAGTATTGTACTTACTTTTTTGTATACTTATTTAGGTTTCTTCTAAGTTCTTGTTCGTACTTCAGAGACTGCTGCTTTTCAGGAGAGTGGTCTTCGCTCTCCTGAAAATTGTAAAAGAAAGAAGTTAGTGAATATATGTGTTTATAGCACTTTTGTTAATGTAGACATTGTTTTTTTGTAGTAGTAGTGTTTTCTTATAACTGAGCATAGTATGCACATGTACTTTCCTTTGCATATGTGCATCCTGTATATTTTATTTAGAATCTGTTAGTTGAATATGTTTTAATAATGAGCATAATAGTAAACGTATAGAGCACACTTGTTTTTTTAATGGTATGTTATTGGATAGAAAAAATAATCATATGCATTTTTTGCTATTTTTACAAGGTAAATGGCAGAGATTGTACAGAAAAACATGCAATGTATGCATTTGTGAAGGTGTGGGAAATAAAGCAGAAGGATTTCATATAGAGGCAGTGATTTTGTGTGAGCAGGGAGCCTTTCTAATGATATTGTATGTGTGTGTGCTTGAATGAAGATGCATGTACTCATCCTGGCTGTGTGTAATTTTATAACACACTGGACACCCTTTTTCATAATTATACTGTTATTTCTCCCATCTTTTAATATGAAATAACATTTTTTTAGATAGTTGTGTGCGTAAACAAAAATTTGGAGAGCAGTTAGGTTTGCAATTGACACTTCATCATAGCAGACGGGGGAAATGACAGTAAATTAATGTTATGGTTTATACAGGGTAAGTGGCAGTTAATCTGTTTATATGTAAAAATAATGATACCTGTAGTATGTGTTTGTGCATGTGGATGTGCATAAATCTGCAAGTAGAAATCTTGGGGAGTTTTATAGTAGTTGTTGCTGTAGGTCCTTTGCAGTCACAGCCCAATTGTACTGAGAGTGATCTAAAAGTGCTGATTTGTGATGATAGAGTTAGATGTAGAGTTATTGGATGTGATTGGTGGATGATTGTGTGACTGCTTAACAGTAGCCAATGAGGAAATAGTGCAGAGAATGAAGTGGAAAGGGTAGAGGGCTGCTCCAGTGTTATGTGCTCCGCGGACACCGCGACTGTCAGGGCGTGCCACATCTGGGGTTTATCAGCAAATCCAGCATGGAAAGGGGACTGTAGGGATCAGCCAATCAGATGTTGAGGTTGTGGTTTGCGTTGAAAGAGGCTGTGTGTAGTGAAGATTGCATAGGTGGAGCAAGTTAGGGTGTTGGTGGTTGGAGATTTGTTTGTGCATGGTTTGGAGCAGTATGCTAAATGGAGGAATGTGGCAAAAACTGTTGATGTTTAAGTTTTTGAGGTGGTGTGGAGCACTGTGCCTGGTTTCAATGTGGATGGAATTGTACACGTTTGTGGAGATATGGGCAGGGTGAACAGTCCACATGTAGTTGTTTTGCACTGTGGTGTTTTGCATTTGGGCTATGTCAGTGCCCCTACTTTTTTTTGCAGAATTGGAACACTTGGTTCGGGCAGTAATTAAAATACTTCCAAATGCCAAGGTTATTTTTTCTGGTTTAGTACCTAGGGCAATATGGGACAATAGTTCTGTTTTTTGTCCTCAGCAAAATATTGCTAGGTGTCCAATCAGCCGAGGCATGTTTGATTTCATGCTTAGAGCTAATATGTCCCTTTGTAATAATAAGAACATTGATTCTGGTAATATTGTTTATATTAAAGAAGATGGCATTTCTTTATCTTTTATGGGAAATGCCATGCTGTCTTGGAATGCAAGGGTTGCTTTGGAGAAGCTAATGTGAGGATTTTTGGAGGAAAATAATAAGAAAAAAAAAATAGAAAATAAAAGGTATTTCTGAAGCATCTGGAAAAAACAACAAAAAAACGCTCTTTTCAGAGCCATCCTCAAAGGGGAAATGGGGCATACTATTTAAATTTTCATCCCCCTCACTCAGATGTTTTGATTTGTCCGCAGACAGCATGGTTGTTCGCGGGCAGCGCATATTACATACAGGGATTTTGGGGTTGCGAGGCATGCAAATGAAACTGAGCAGAGAAGGGATTGGTCAATAAGGTTTACTGGATGTGTTGTATAAGGGAAGAGTTTGTCAGTAGGTCTTTTTTTCCTGATAGAAGAGCAGATAGCTATGGCTGTGTGTTTCAGAAAGCAGATTGTTTGGATTTTGGGAGATTTGTGGATAAATTGGTTGGAGGTGCAGCAGATCGCTGTGGAGTGGCTGCACATTTTGGATTCTCTCATGTGGAAGGGCACTGGCATGGAGTGCGTGGAATGAAGTGGGTGGATTTGGTACCTCTTTGTGCTTCTTTGGTGACACAGCGTCATCCAGACATTATTATTATTCATTGTGGAGTAAACAGTTTAGGACATGTGTCTGGAATCTCTTTGCAATTTGCAATGCAAGCTGGACTTGGGAAAGCCATGGACATGTATCCAATCTCCGGAGTATTGCGCAGAGACAAATGTGGTTGTGCTTTTTTTGAGAGATGTTGGTATGTCCTCTCTTCAGAATGAAAAAATTCTGTTTTGTATCACACACATTTTTCGCAGAGATGGAGTACATCTTACTTATGCCGGTAATCAGAAATGCATTGCAACCTTTTGTGAAATGAGGGCAATCCATTTTGCAGTAGGTGTTGACCATTGGATGTTTTTGAAACACAAAAAAACACCACAAAAAGGCTCTTTTCAGAGCCACCACTACCTCCCAGAGAAACGTGCAATGGTTGTGACAGGGCAGCACTGCACAGTTTTTAGATGTCCGCGGACGTCTAAAAAATGCACAGGGCCCCACACTATTTATTTGTCACTTCTATTTTTAAACTGTGAAAGGCGGCTCTGAAAAGAGCCTTTGTTTTTTTGTTGTTTTATATTCTTTATTGGTTTTTTAAACACAACACACAAGGAAAGGAGGGGGAAGGAGGGTAAGGAAGGGACACCTATCACAGGGATAAGAAAGGGCTGGTGGAGAGAGGAAGATGTGGAAGATGTAGGGTGGGCCTTATTCAGGAATGTCGCAGACCTTCTGCTGGTCCTTAACTGTAGTCTTGAAATCCGTCCGAAGGTTCTCCCCCCAGCAGAGTACTGTGTCACAGTACATGCACAATATTGCGACCCTCGAAAGGTAAGGGTCAACAGCATCATGAATGACCTGTGAGGCAGCTGGAGGGATGCTCTGTCCCACATGAGTGTCTTTTGTGGTGATAGAAGTGGAAACAGAGGATTCTGTAGAGGAACTCAACTTAGTATGTTTATTGCAAGGTACAACCTTATGAATAGCCCCATCTTCGAATGACTTTAGGTGTTGCTTCATTGATGTAGTACCAAAGCTATACAAACCAGCCTTGCCACGACTCAGCACCATGTGGCACTGAGTGCAGATCACCTTGTTCACTTGAGCTTTTGACTTTCCATCAATGGTGGTAAATATCAGCCACACCCAAGACTCACGATGGGTGCTAGTAGTAGGGACATCCAATAACTCATCCTCTTCATCCTCTTCATCCGACTCCTCTATATCCTCACAACTGTTCCCCTCTGCAGGCCCTTGGTGACGTGGTGATGGTGGAGAGGGTGAGGGTGCTGATGAAGAGGCAGTAGCAGCAGAAGCAATTTGCCATCTGGAAGGTTAATAACCAGGAACTAGGAATGAGGAACCAAGAACAGCAACCTGCACAATTGCCCTGTTGTAAATCTTGGAAATCCAAAAGCAGACTGAGGATCAGCTCTGGGGTGTGGCCTTTTATAGGGGTGCTGGGGCAGGCTTCATGGATACCTGCACTGTCCTCGAACACTTTGAACACCAAGAACGGGCTCAAAAAGTTCCCAAAAGTATGTAGATGGGCAGGGAGATTGTCTGGGACATGTGCAATGGTGTACTTGTACTGTAGAATACCTTGGATTGCTCGAAAAAGCAGTTTTTAAATGTTTGGGGGCCTGGACAGTGTCCACAAATAAGGACACACAATCAGAGTGGGTGTGGTCACATGATGATGTCGTGGACACGTTCGCAAATGGGATGGCTGTCCGCAGGACACCAAATGCACAGTGACGGTTGTACACATGCACGCAGGTGTTCTATGGACAGTGTTCGGGTCCCCGAACTAATTTAAAAGTGTGACATACATGTGTCGGACAGTTGCGAAGAGGCATGATGTTCATAGGACCCAAGTGTGTGATGCACATGTGCGCGGATGTTCTACAAACAATGTTGAACTCCCCAAATAAAATATATGTGTGGCAAAACTTTGCGGACAGGTGGATGGGATATGTGTTCTATGAATATATTCATTCTGGTTGCGGACATTACGAACAGCGGGGGTGTTATTAGGACACCGCTATTTTGGGTGATTGCAGACAGGCGAACATCTTGTGTGTTTGAAGGACATCTCCATTTTAATTGAGAACAGTACAAACAGGTATGTTGTCCTTAGGACAGCCTCATTTGGGTTAATTGGGGACAAGCAGACATCTTGTGTGTTCCAAGGACACCTCCATTTTAATTACGAACAATACGAACAGGTATAGTGTCGTTAGGACACACCCATTTTGGTTAATTATGAACATAACAGTAAGCCGCGCTGTCCGCGGACACCCTGACTGCCTTTAAAAAAAAAAATAAGACACAGGCATATACTAAGAACACATTTAAAATGTTATTATTGTTTAACAGTAGAACAATTAGGAAAGAGAGGGAAAGAGTGGTGGAAGCAGAAACTGAAACAAATACAGGGGAATCAGGGGTTTGGGCATGATGTATGGGAGTGGAGGAAGGGATGGAAGTTTCATCGTACCGTTTTTCTTGGTGGGGAGGGTTTGGGGATAGTTGGCTGGGAGATGGAGAGGGGGAACAGGTACATGTGGGACAATGGTATTTAATGTTTTCTTAAAAGTGGTCCACAATACACTCTTTTAGTTGACTGAAGTGTTGTTATAATAAATCAATTTTTAGTTCCATTCATTTGAAAGGATCTTCTAATATCTCTTTTGGTATATTAGTTTTATTGGTTGTCTGGTCTGTTAAAGAAAATGTGTTAAGTACATATAAAGTAATAGTTATTAATTGGCTTTTATAGAGAAATGTTGTGTCTACCATTATTATTACTCTCTTCACTCATTTCATCTCGTGGGAAATTCTCTTCCAGCTATTCCAAAGTACTGGACATTTCTGTGTTAAAAAATATATATATTAGCTTTAGTGTATATAATACAGAAAATGTATGAAATAAATGTAGTGTACTTACAACTTTCTTACAAACTTTTGCTGTTACTGGTTTGTAAGTATGCTCTTGCTTCTTGCTGTGCAGTTTCTGTGAGGTAATTCAGTTGGAGGCATATTTATTTTGTTTTGATATATTCCATTGTATTGGAAATGTGACTTCAGTGGATGGTTGGTGTCTTACATATACAGTTTCCACTTCTTATTTATTATTAAATGTAATGTATTTATGTGGTGCTTTTTGAATATGTGTGTGTGTTTTTATTGTATGATACAATAATGGAAGATACCCTGTACGTTTTTGGATAGTGCTGATGGTGAACGCGTGCGCCTGCAGACATGCGCATGGTCTGGGGACATCAAAATCACAAGCGGGGCAGGGGGTTTAGTATTTACTATGTTATATAAATGTAAGGTAAGGGAGTCTTAGTAAACATTTGTCACATTTATATTCAGTGAAAAAAAACTTTGTTAAAGGGATGTTATGGCCAAGTTGCGCTACCAAAAACCTATAAAAATCAGTAAAAAAACTTTGTTAACGGGACGTGATGTTCTAAGTAAAACCGAAAAACCCCTAAAATTAGCAAGTCATAGTAAGATAAGCAACCATAACTCGCGCCACCACCGTGCACTAAGACTAACACCCAGGACATCAAAGAGGACATCACATGTGCATTTCCTTTTTATGAAAAGTCTGTACAAGGGATTCTTATTATAATGGTGACAAAAAAGTGTCAAGGAACATTGGAATAAATATCATGAGCTACGTAGTGCATTAGGCAATGCATTGATATAACTAGCATTCTATTATGAAGTTCTTTCCAGTATACTAAGCTACTCATGTATAAACATAAGCTATGTGTGCAGCATACATAATGAAGGTGCAATATTCATAATCTTACCATGTTGAATAGTGAAATGATAAATGCTTTCTTATTAGAGTTGTGCGTCCTGTGCAACATGGAATAAGTAGCTAATAAAAGCCACTTAGTACATAATTTCATGATTACATACAAAACACAAAGACACAACAACACATACAAATATGAGCCTATACAGGGAAAGTGAAGTAAGCAAAAACGCAGCAGTAGTACCAGAAATTGTTCATAACCTAACTGATTATCGTTATGCAGAGAAATGATTGCTCTGTTTCAAAGCTGCTACTTCCCCTATGTATATGTATCACATGCTGTGACTGGACCCTAAGCAAAGTAGTGTGAGTACAATGTATACAAATATGAGCATATACAGGGAAAGTACAGTAATAAAAAACAACAGAACTATCAGAAAGTGCTCACAACCCTACTTATTATCTTCATGCACAGACAGGATGAGAGACGTTTTTATGGGAGGGCAAAAGGGGCACTTGCCCAGGGCCCCAACATGGAGGGGGCCCCCACAAGGCTGCCTTATCTAAAGTAAGATTCCATTGTTCACCAGACTTAAATATCACATGCAGGAGTTTTTATGGCATGCTGCTGAGGCTCTAAACCCATTGCCTGTCTGTTTGACAAGTACATTCTGCCTTGAACAATTAATCATGTAATGCTTTCTGTGTTCACTGTGAAATACATAGTTTGTGTGGCACAACTTCTGTAGCATTCTTTCCTACCTGTGGGAATTATGTTGATCATTGCAATAGCCAAAGTTGAAAACCATTTTGATAAATTGAGTGTCACAATGGTTCAGAAGTTAGCTCAGTGTGTTAAGCACTCATTGCAGAGATATGCGTTCATATGAAAGTTTAGAAGAGCACATTCCAGCAAGGCTGGCTGAACCTTTCCTATGTCTGAAGTTTATAAACCTACCTGAATATGTACTTGGATTTGCAGCATAAGAGGTACCATTATCAGCAATGTTCCTGCACCAGATAGGGGTTGCTATAAAAACTAACATGTCATTCGTATGGTGAAGGTCTAGAAATTGTTTTGTTCAGATTGGGCGTTCTAAAACCTAGGAAATCCCCTCCAAAAATGAGCATAAACTATTAGTTCAAGAGGTGAATACGTATCAAAATTCAAGACTGTGGAACCAAAGTGTTCATGCTTGCAACCTGGCTTTGCCAGAAGACGATACAGTGATCCTGGTCAACTCATATAATATCTCTTGAATTACTGTGCTCTCTTCTGTGAGGTTTGCCTTATTGCATGCTGGTGGCATCGTTTAGCTCATTACTTGATCTTTCTTCTTATGTAGGCCATTTGAGTGAAAGGGGTGGTAGACAGGAGGGAGCAGACTAGTTGTTGTAGGCCTTGGGAAAGCATATTTTAAGGTCTGCTCGTTTGGCACAAAAAACTTTGCTTTTTGTATAAAAGTCAAAGGTTCTTCTGCACGTTTATGAATGACAATTTCACAAGCCACTGTTTTGGAAGTATTTAAAGCTTAAAAGTACATTAGACATACCTAGATTAATTCTGTTAAATCACATCGATTGGTAGACTGTTACTTATATACTTCCCTTGATGAGGGAGAGAATGAAACTAGAATCATTCCCTTTTTGCGTAACACCCTTCTGTAATATTTTGGTTTTAAAAACTGTCAGGTTTGGAAATGTGATTTGTGTACTTTGCAAATCAGTTTTATAAAATGAGATTGTTTTACTAAATGGCAAGAGCTGGAAAAGAAAGTGTTCAAATGCAGAAATTGCAGGGTTGGCACAAATCCCAGCTTCACCCCTTAAGCAATGTGTGATCCTGGGCATCTCATTTAATTTAGTATTGCCTAACCTTTCAGAATGGCCAGTCCCTAATCCTTTCAAAATTGTCAGCCCTTCAGGTATGATCTTCATAAAAGCCTCACTCATGGTTTCACTGGCTATAGTGTTGCTTCCACTATAATCGTGAGCATTGATATATTGCACACCACAGACACTTGTTCCTTTGATCTCTAATGGCAACACTATTTGAAAACCATGCCCCATTTATAATCTCAGTCTGCCTGGATAGAGACACCTTCCTGGTAGCTTCTAATTTGCATTCACTGGCCATGCTATGTTATGTGTCCCTTTCTCCTTCCTTACAATTGATCTACTCTATCCATGCTTGAGCACTTTTTCATTCTGAGGCAGCTAATGTGAGTTCTCTGCCTATTCTGGGTTAAATGTATGTTTGACATACAGTCCTGCATTAATGTTACAGGCTGCATACCTTCCTGGATGCTATGCTATTGATAAAAAGTATCCCGTTTCTATACTAGAAGAGAAGTAACCTCTTCGTAGATTGCTAATGTTGGCCTCCAAATGCTACTTGTTTATCATTCTGATTAGAGCAAGAATGAAGAGGGTAAGGGGACTTAAAGGGAGTAAGCATGCTTATTTTTAATGCTGCGAGGCAGAATATCAACCTATAGGTTATGATCATGGTGGGGGGAGGGGTGAATGCTACCAGATATTCTTGCTCACTTAATTCCTTTGGTTTGGTGGGGGTGGGGGGCCAAAGATTTCCATGCCCAGGGCCCCAAAAAGGCTCAAGATCGCCCTGGACAGGATTGCTGTCTTTCAAGCCTGTGTCTTCCTCTGTGTATATGTTTCATATGAT
The DNA here is from genome assembly GCF_040938575.1 of Ambystoma mexicanum. NCBI lineage: Eukaryota > Metazoa > Chordata > Amphibia > Caudata > Ambystomatidae > Ambystoma > Ambystoma mexicanum. The sequence goes on from NC_090932.1 coordinate 1,210,289,357, forward strand.
GTGAGTGGACCCTAAGGGAATTACTGTAAGAACATACTTGAAGGATAAGTCTACAAATGTAGTACTTCTTGAATTTTCAGTTCCTCACTGTTACTGGCATACATATGGCAGTAAAGGAAAAAAGGGGGAGCCAGACATGTCATCATCATTTGTCCCGGGAGGATAGCACAGCGGCAGCGTGCGCGTCTTGGAAGCAAGACGACACAAAGCAACAACAGGTTCGATCCCCGGGTCCGCGCTTAGAAACCTCCGAGTGTTTAAGCGCGTTATAAATACGTAACTAAGACAAAGAAAAAAAACTAATCTTAATCTGTGTTTCCTCTGTAACAGCGCCTCGATGCCTCATGGGCTGCAAGTGCGCTTAACAAATGCAAATAAAATAAAAAATAAAAATAAAATTCATATTTGTGATGTCATCTTTGATGTCCTGGGTGTTAGTCTTAGCAGTGCACGATGATGGCGCGAGTTATGGTTGCTTAGCTTACCATAACTTGTGAATTTCAGGGGTTTTCCAGTTTTACTTCGAACCATAACATCCCTTTAACAAACTGATTTTATCGGTTTTTAGTAACGCAACCATAATGTCCCTTTAACAAAGTTGTTTTCACTATATATATATATATATATATATATATATATATATATATAGAGAGAGAGAGAGAGAGAGAGAGAGAGAGAGAGAGAGAGAGAGAGAGAGAGAGAGAGAGAGAGAGGATTCCTGCTACTTACCCTGTGTTAATGAATATACTAGTACGGCATTGGTACGCCAAAGGTCTACTAACAGACAACGAAAAATCTTTTCTTATCAGACCCAAACCCTTCATGCCTACAATCTATTTTCTGCCAAAGGTACTTAAAACCTTTGATCACTTCCCTCCTGTTAGACCAATCATGAGCGGACATGGTACATAGACTCGGCAACCAAAGACCTAGCCCCAAATATACTGGCATACCTGAAAGACATGACTCATACACTTACCCTTTTGAATTAAATCACATGGAAACCAGAATTCCACCTAGCAACTTTGGATGTAAAATCATTGTATACATCTATACAATATCGCCTAGCACTTGAAATGATTGATTTTTCATTTAGAAGCTGTTCTGCCTCTTATACAACACATGTGCAAATGATTAAAGAGTCACAATCAATTCATTTTCAATCAACAGTGCTATTTACAAACTAGCGGAATAGCCATGGATGCTAAATGTGCCCCGCCATTGGCTAACTTATTTATTGCATTTTTTGAGCATGCACATATCTACCAGGGACATGCATTTTCAAGAGAAATACATATGCGGAAACGCTATATAGATGATGTGTTGCTAATATGGGATGGACCATCTGACAGATTCAATAGCTTTCTTCAATATTTGAATCACAATAATTTTGGGATTGAATTCACTGGTCAAATTGACGATTCACACATAGTATTTCTGGATCTGAACATAGTGATTGAGCAAAACACACTCCAAACAATCACATATTGGAAACATATAGCTGCAAATGCGATGCTACAAGCATTGAGATGTCATAAAAGAAGTGTCATCAACAATATACCTAAAGGCGAATTTTACAGAGCATGACGAAACTGCACTACTGTGACTCTACACCTAGAATGTGAGCGAATTGGTGACAGATTTAAGGAAAGAGGGTACTCCACCAAAATCATTGACCAAGCAAAACATACTGTGAACAATTTAGATTGAGCCCGATTATTTAACAAACAAATGGAGATACAAAATCAATGTCCTTATACGGTAAGCTTTATCACTAAATATTCGAATGACAGCAGTCAAATATACAATATGTTGAAGCGACACTGGTATATTTTACAATTGGACGGAGATATCTCTCAATACATTTCAGACAAACCAAACATTATCTATACCAAATTATCAACCCTTCAGACCAGACTAAGTCCCTCTTTCCTAACATCTGAACCCAACAAGCAGGCTACCTGGCTGAGCAGTCAAGGTAAAGGATTTCACAATGTGGAACATGTAATTTTGCCCTTTCTCCAACCAAGATCTTTACTTTTCATGGAGGACTGCAGATGGAAATAAGCGGTTTTATCAATTGCAAAACCAAATTCCTAGTGTATGGAATTATGTGCATGTGCAAAAATGTATATATAGGGAGCACTATCCGAGAACTGTGATTTAGAATCTGTGAATATTTAGCAAATTCGAACAACCAGGACCCTAAACTACCCTTGGCCGTCCATTGGCAAAATCAACATCAGAATGACAACAGCAAAGATATCCATTTTGTGGGCTTTCTACAACCAAAACTGCATGCCAGAGGAGGAGACCGACAACTACACCCACGGCAGTTGGAAGTGCATACCATATGTGAACTGAGGTGTCTGAAACTTGGCCTGGACAAAGAGCATGAGCTCAATGTCTTTCTGTAACCATTTTTTGAAATTGCATGTTCATGAATAACACCTCCATATCATGTATTATGAAACTTTTTGGTTCAAGATATTCAAAATAGCAAAAGGGGGACCCCAGGTAAACTTTTCAACATATATGACAAATATCACACACGAGTCACATCTCCAATAAGATAAATTAATGATCCACTATTTACTGCCATCATATAATCTGTCAATAAGTATCCAATAATGGGTTACTATATAATTTAGGGCCTACCAATACTCAATTTGGATCATCTGACGTGTGTAGATTGGGACTTGTGGTATCCTGGGCAAGATCCCTCATGTAGTGCCACCACATAATCTCTTAATAAGTGTCTAAAAATGGGTTACTATGTGATTGTTGGTCTTCCAACACCTAATTCGTATTATGTGCATAGATTGGGACTTGTATTATCCCAGGCAAGATGCCCAGTACATACTTTTACTAAATAACAAAAAACTACAATCATGGTTGGAAAATAAGAGGCCTATCACCACGTGGGTACACATTGTTTTGTTAATAAGCTGTTTATCACGAAAAATAAATGGTCAAAGGCCAGACCAATATGGGCTGGAGCATAGCGGTGCAACTGCTTGGTAATGTTTTCTTGCATCTAAGTGAAATTTCAACATTGTAGCAATTAATGAAAAACAGTTTTACGTTTAGGAGACCGGTCACATGACTGTACACCAAATGTACAAATCAAATGCTCAAACGCCACACCAACCTTTGCTGGAGCAGTGGCAGACATCAACCATTCATGCGTTCATTGCAACGTCTCACCATTTGGTAAGCATAGTTTGTATTGTGTCTGAATATTTGGAACCAAATTCCCTCTCCACACGTTGTGCTAACACAACCCCATTGCAATCTTATTACAGACGTGGATGCTACACCTATTGCCAGACGAATTGACAAATGGCAATACCTTTGCTTTCCCACGTAGAAATACTTGGTTTTGAAAATCTGGTAAGCACAGTTATTAGTAGGGAAACATTATTTTTCTCGCCACGAGTGCCTTGATAACACACAAATATTTAATTTCAGTCACATCGGTGTGTGTTACACATAATTCCTCTTGCAATATAAATAATTACAGTCGCACAGTTATTCGGGCAGAACCTTTGAATAAACAGGAGTGAAGATCCTTCACCTGCATACATGGGATACACAGAGCAGCTAACATAATAGGTAAGATGTCTGGCAACCATGCCTGCTAACCCAGCAGTTATAAATAGGCAGGGACAAAATGATCACACAGCGCCTTTTTCTTACCAGACAGGGCATTGCCTAGTTCAAAAGATTAAACAAACAAGAACTTGCATTGTTATCAAGTTAAGTAGTTGACCTTCATGCATTTTGCACAAAACTGCACAGGTAAACAGCATGAGTTTACTTAATTTTTACTAATTTCACTCGTTATCTTATTCATTGTGCGATTTAAATTGCCAACCACTAGTAGTGGTTAGACAATTTAAAGGCCCTGCATTAATGGATAATTAGAATCACAATAATAGAAACAAGGCCGTTTCAACACGGTTAACAATTTTGAAATAAATGCTCTACCTGACTGTAGGCTCCTGTTATGTTCCATCTTATTCTGTGCTAGCTGGAACACAGTATTTTAACCAAGTTGGGAAACCTTTTCCAATTTTTCATTTTAGCTCCAAAATCACACAATTAGTTATAGAAATAGCTCCACGATATTAGTTTGAAAAGGTTAAATATCATTGAAGATGTCACAATTATCTCATGAATATGTTTTTTCTTTTTTCTTTTTCTCTGTTTCTTCCTTTCTTCTTTTTTACCTCTTTTCCCCCCATCCCCCACCCCAGTGCATCCATGCATGCTTTTTTGATTGATATCAGTAAGTACAATCAAGCTTAATAGTTCATTTGAATTTAAACTTAAGAGTCATAATGTGTAGCATGCCCTGACGAGGACGAAACACGTGTTGCCATTCTTGAGTTTGGAATTTCTAGATCCTGACATTGTTAGCATCTGATAACTTTGTATCAAGGAAACTGCCATTGGTATTTTTGTGTTTCATTTTCAAGTGGATACTTCTTAATTGGATTTTTCTGAATATTGGTGAATGGTTCAGCAAACTATCTGTGCATTTACAAAGCCTATGAGCCGATAACATGTGAAGTAAATGAATTTGCAGATTGTTAGTAGAATTAAATGTCTGAATTCATTGTTTATTTTTAATTTGTGAAGTTACCACACACAATTATCTGGCACCAGTGCCAATAAAATGTCACTGTTTTCAGCCAATCCCATTTATGGTTGCATATCTTTTCTCGTTTTACATACGAGGAGTGCAGAGCGTGGAATAGGGGAATAATTACTTCACCTCCGACCCTTTTATAAGCTTCTCAATAAGCATATTGGGCCTCATTACAAGTACTCCGGTCCGGAATTAACACTGCCGGTAAAACCATACCGGCACCGTTTGCATGTCCGCGCAATCATGACCCGCGGCCCCGGTAATAGCACCACCCTAAACCGCCACCGCGGAAATAGGGTTCCCCTTAATTCCGCCTGCACGGAAACCCCTCCGTTACCGGCAACACGAAACACCGTGAGCATCACAACTAGCGCGGACACGGAAATACCGTGAAAAAAATGGCGGAAATACCGTGATCACGGTGGCGGAACCGCCGCCACCGCGAACATGGCGTTATACACTGCCGGCTGAACTGAATCAGGGCACAGGTGCACCAAATCAGCCCAGCTGGACCTAGCAGGCCACTGGGAGCCTACAAAAGGGCCACACCCAGCCCAACACAACACAGAACCATGCAGGCAGCAGGGCTAGTAGCACTGGGACTGGGCCTACTCAACCAACAGGCAGTACTGCACATGGTGGCAGCAATGGCGCAGAGGAGGAGGCGTAGGCGGAGGAGGCGCAGGCGGCAACCAGCCAACCCTGCAGCTATGGCAAACCCCATTGCCCAGCCAGCCCGACCCCGCCGCCAGCCACCAATACCACGCATCAGGGCCTCACCCTGGAACCTCACCCCAGGACAGATCCACACCCTATACCGGCTGGACCGTGCAACAATCATGCACATCACCGCCATGATTGAGGACAACATCAGCAGCCTAATTGACACCCCCACCGCCATCCCCCCCCTCTTGAAGGTTGTCTCAGTTCTGCATTTCCTTGGCACTGGCACCTATCAACACACGGTTGGTGAGCTGCACGGCATATCACAACCGTGTTTCTCAAAAGTCCTGGTACAGGTACTGGATGCCCTGTTGCGCCATGTGTCGGAACACATAGCCCTACCCCGCACCCTCCCCGAGGTCATTGCCACCAAGTTAGCCTTCCATGCCATGGCAGGCATGCCAAATTGCATAGGCGCAGTTGACTGCACCCACGTCGAGCTGACAGTACCACATGCAATTGAGGCGGTGTTCCGCAATAGGAAACAGTATCACTCTTTGAATGTCCAGATGGTTTGCGATGCCATGCAACTGATTACACACTGCTGCGCACGTTTCCCAGGCTCATCACATGACTCAATGGTACTGCGGAATTCCACGTTGCCACGGTACATGGAACGCTATGCCGGACAAAGCACATGGCTATTGGGTGAGTACAGCTGACGATGCTACAACCCTGTCGGAGTGGTGTGTGTGTGTCCAGGCAATGAGCATTGTGAGTGTGCCGCTGTGACCGCACATGCATCACCCCCCTTCCATCTACCAAATACACAGCGGATGCCAAACATCATGAAGGAAGACATGACAGGGCACCACAATGTGCCCGTGCACACGCTGCCACAGCCAATCCCGTCACTGTCCCATGAACCCTGTGCCACTGCAGACACCCACCCTCAATTGAAACATTGCCCCAAAAAGCACGAGAGGCGTGCAAATGATACGACGAGTATTCACTACTTCCGTACAGTGGAGTCACTCTGCCATGTGTGGACAGCACCGCACCATGACATGCACACAATCAAATGTCACCCGCAGGGCACAGCAAACATTCAAGTTAATGTGTAGGCCCATATGCAGTCAGCGACATTCCTCGTGATGGCCAAAACATACCTCCAGACACTGCATGGTTCATATGCATGAATGAATGATGATACAAGAATGCACAGCAGCAGATGAGGACATGATGCCACAAACACTGACATGTTCCCCCATCTACATCCCATGTAGGTGATGCGGGATATGCACTCACGCCATGGTTGATGACACCTGTACGGAGACCAAGGAACAGGCATGAAGAGGCATACAATAGGGCACATATCCGCACACGTGGAATGATTGAGAGGACATTTGGACTGCTGAAGGCCCGTTTCCGCTGTCTGAGCAGATCTGGCGGATCACTGCTGTACAGCCCAGTGAAGACGGGCAAAATCACGCTGGTATGTGCCATGCTGCACAACATATGCCTGCGCAGGAACATCCCAATGCCACCAGACGCAGATGAGGAAGATGGGGATGGGGATGGGGATGGGGATGGGGATGGGGATGGAGATGGGGATGGAGATGGAGATGGGGATGGCATGGCACCGCCTCCCCCTGGGGGTGCACATGATGGCCAGAGAGCACGGGATGCCCTGATTCGCATTTACTTTTGAGTCACAGCACATTCACAGTAATGCACAAACATGGTGACGACAATGAATTAATAGTTGCACTGCAAAATAAATGATCAATGTCCACACATGTATGTCTTGATTTGAAATGGTGATGTATTGATGTAATCACAACAGGGAAGAAGGTGCATTGGTTAGGGAAGCTGTACACCCGGGGCCACCCACCACCCAAACGTGCCCACCCCCACCCAGAGCCCATTGTCCAAACCCCCAAAACTACCTACCCCACCACCCAAACGTGTCCACCCCTCTCACACCCTTGTAGTCCACATGTGTCCTGCACTGCCCCACACACATGCCATCACTTCCGTGTGCGCTTCTGTGCAACCTTGCCCAAGGGACCCGTTAGCCTACTCGAGCGCCTCCTTGGACTGGCAGTAGTGGAGCTGGATGGGGTGGTAGTGTTTGATTGGCCAGAATCAGGGATTGAGGGCATCCGTGCCAGATTTGCCTGTTGGCCAACCAACATGGCCTCCACAAGCCTGGAGGTGTGGTCATTGCCCTCCCGCACATGGCGTGCAAGGGTCACTATGGTGCTCGCAAAGCGTCCTATGGACCTCGACAGGCGACGCACTGAGGCGCTGTAGCTCTCCCTCTGCAGCCTGGATTCCTCTAGCTGCCTCTCCACCAGCTGGGTGAGGGTAGCCTGCTGGTCCTCCATCCGCTGCATGCGGGCATTCAGTTCGGCCATGGATGGGGTGGGCGACCTCATGGGACTCCCCAGTGAAGTGGGGCTGAACCCCAGCTCATGGAAGGAGCCCAGGTCTTCCAATGTGGGCATCTCCCCCTGTGGCCCCGTTTCCGAGTGCTCTTGCGGGGCACTGTTATCACTGCAGGCCGCCCCCTCTGCAGTGCTGCTGCCTTCGGTGTTGTGTTGGGTGGCCATGATAGGTTCCTGTGGCACCTGTCTGGACTCAGCCAGTGTGGAGATGGTGGGGATGTTGGTGGTGGTGTGCTGCACATCTGTTGTGGCTGGTAATGTGGCCAGTGGTGCAGAACTGCCGGCAGCATCCTCCTGTGTGGTGGCGGTGGCTAGTGTACTTGCCGATGCTGATTGGCTGGCCTGTTGTGCAGTATCACTGTCACTTGAAACGGCTGTGGGGACACAAAGGGCATGCAATTAGTGTTGTTGTGGTGGCAGATGGGTGCATCACATGCGTCATTAAGATTGTACATTGAATAGTGTTAGTCACATGCATCTGATTGCTGGTGTCTGCATTCAGTGATATTGGTTGCCATACGGATCATAATGGGTCCTTTGGCCCACACATGCACTGCCTGGGGGGGGGGATTGTTAATGGGTCCTTTGGCCCACACATGCACTGCCTGGGGGGGGGGGATTGTTAATGGGTCCTTTGGCCCAGTACTCACAACTGCATATTTACATGTGGCATTCATGTTTGGGCACTTACCGGCATCTGCAGGTGGGCTCACTCCTGCCTCAGCCTGCCCAATCCCATGGATTCCCTCTAGGTGGAGGAGGCTGCTGCAACGCTCCTCCCATGCTTGCAGCCTCAGTGGGGAAGGGGGTCCTCCGCCTGTCCCACTGCTGCGTTGGCGGTGCGTGGAAATGAGGTTGCGTACCCTCAGCCTCAGGTCGTCCCAACGCTTGTGGCAGTCCTTCACGCTCCTCACTGCCACGCCCACAGCGGTGCACTTGCGTGCAGCTTCGGCCCACACCTCCTTCCTCCGCTGCTGTGTGGCACGCCGTTGGTCGGCACTGAACAGCATCTCAGCATTGTCCACAATGTGCTCCACCAAGACGGTTAGCTCCGCCTCGCTGAAGCGCTGTTTGCGCTGCCTCTGAGCAGGAATCCTGGCAGACATGCTTGTGGTCCCTTTTGGCTTCTCAGAGTCAGGATTGTGCTTGTGCTGGCTCTGGATGGCAATGGATTGTGCTTTTATATGATGGCCGCCTCTCTGTTTCCTGTTTTGGCGATCATGGTATTTCCGGTTCCGTGTCCGTGGCGGCGGAGGCGGAAACGGGTTTTGCGCCACTTGTGGCTTCGTTATTTCCATTTCCGTGGGGTATTCCGTGACGGCGGTAACAACGTTTCCGAGTCCGTGTGGTGCGCGCGACCGACAGCGTGTAATCGGGCGGTTTTTCCGCACCCTTGCGGACACGGAAACGTTTTTACCGCCATCACGGATTTTGCACGGTCCCGGACTGGCAGGTTGTAATGAGGCCCATTGTCTTTTTTTTAACAACTCTAGCAAATGCCATGTTCCCAGCATTCATCACCTGCTCAGATAAAGTGGCAAATAATTAGAATGCTCTGCGCTTCCAAAATGTTCTTTTTACAAGCATATTGATGAAAGTTAAGAAATGCATATGTGCATGTATAGCAGCACTGTGTCACTGTTTTATAAAATGAAGGAAAAGTGGATACATTAGATGTTAGACCATGCTTAACTGGCACTTAGTGTCTGCCAGTTTAATATGTTGGCAGCACATGCATACATCCCACCTTTACCCATTCCAATCTATAAGTGCTTATATTATTTGTTCCTTTGCATTCTGCCTCTTCCAATTGACAGTGCCCATTAAAAAAACTCATACAACAAGCCTCAGAATGCAAAGAAAAAAACATGACTGAACTGCAAGATTCAAAACTGTGACATGTATATCAAATACACATATAACATGCTGTGCTTTTCAAAATATGTTTTTGGAAGCATTTTGAAGAAAGTTAAAAAAATGCATATCTACATTTACAGTAGCACTGTGTCACTTTTTCAGAAAAGAAAGTAAAAGCAGATAAAATAGATTTGTACACCATTTGTCATTGCACTCAGTGTGTGCCAGTTTAATATATTGACAGCACATGTATATTTCCTAACATAACCCATTACAATCTTCAGCTGTTTATGCAGTCCTACTTTTTTCTCTACAATCTGTGACTTGTACTCCAACTGTCATAATGGGAAAAGTGGCTCTACAAGTTCCAGAACACAAACAAAAAAATCCAGGACTAAATAAACACCTACAGATTATAATGCATCATGTTGGCAAGTATGCATATACTCCTAACTTATTGAACTTCCACACACCAACTGCCAATTTAAACTGCACTATACATGTTTTCCATCAATGTTTCTTCTCTTTTACAAAATGTGACAGAGCTTGTATAAATGTACATACGCATTTCTTCATTTTCATGAACATGCTCCTGCACTAACTGTTTCTCTTCACCACTCCTCCTTCCTTCACGAATAACACAGACTTAGTTACTAAAAGTACTTCACCATCACCAACCCTAACCCTAACCACTAACTTTCTTTTACAATTACAGGAAGAAGCACATTACCAAAGACAACACCTGAAAAAAGAAAACCCTTCACATCCAACAAAGTAAGTACATTAATATACCAGGTATATGCATGCAATTACTGCAGCACAGTTCCACTATATATTACCCCATACTACTATTTTCAAACCAACATCTATTTCACTCTAGCCCATTATATTCCAACATTTATACTCTTAGTATTATCTACACACCTCAATTGCAGCACCCACTCTTTTGCTCAAAACAGCACAATGACCCTACAGATTCCATCACACTACCACTCCCTTACACACTAACCGAACACCACCACACCTTTGCAGACTCTTACTCCCACAACCTTCCCAACCACACCTAATATACCACCTCACAATCAAACAGCACTCTACTCATCTCTACAATCACACCCAAAACCCATGCACCATACCTGCACATACATTGCACATTCCAATGCAACCTTTCTCTTTTCCCAACAGACACAACAAAATGCTTCTAAAAAGCAACTCCATGGAAAAGAAAGAAAAAATAGAGCAGATAAGAATAGAATTACACCATATAGTCATCCACCTCTAAAACAATGTATTGAAAGCATTCAAACAAAAGAGCTAGTAACTCACTCAACAAAACTGAACCAGCCACGACTAAAAAAAGGTAAGGACCTTCTTGCAAAAACTAAAAGTAAATAATTATGTACAAAGAAAATCAGACCTACTAATGAACCTATCCCTCCATCTACCAATGTTAATGTAGTCACGGTAAAGCAAACCAAAAAATGTATGATACAGAAAATGTTCAACCTTAGAGTTATTCACAATCTTATAAAAACAGCTCAAAAGTCACAATCTACCCTTAAAAATTACTGCAGGAGACTAATCCTGCAAGATCTAATTGACAGCTCTGTTCTACTAAAGAGAAATAGTTTGTTTTGATTTTAAACAAAATGACACCACTAACTAAATTAATCAATAAATTATAGAAACAATTGTAAACATGTGTTTGTGTCAATGTATAAACCTTTTCCAACTTGTGTAATGGTGAATACATGCACACAAGCAACACAGAACCATATTTCAATGAAGAAGCTTATAAACATGACCAGCAAAAAAAAAAATGCAAACGAGAATAATGGTCGAGGGTATGAAATAGTGGAACACACCATTATGGCAAAAGAAACCCTTATAGAACAAAAATCCCCAATAAACTTTCAACCACAAATGGACATGAAGCTCAATGTAAGAAAAGTGGCGGATAATCCGCCAAAAATACCCCTAGCCAAATGCTGAAGGTAAAAGAACACAGGACACAGCAACAAGGGCCCAGGTGAAACCAATGCAAATCAGAGGCCTACAAAGGACCCACCCATGCACAACACACCCTTTCAAATACCATGCTGCCATTTGGAGCCGGGAGCCTTAATGTGGACATCTACCTTCTGTGCCTGGAGCTACAGAGGCTAGCCAACCAGGCCAGGGCCCCGGGAGCGCAGGGGGTGGTGGGGATGAGGAGAAGGAGGAGGAGAGGAGCACCTGCAAGGCGGCCAGCTATCCCCAGGGTCAGGCCAACACCCTGGGCCCTGACTGATGGGCATTTGTTGACCGAGTATAGGCTGGACAGGGCAACCATCATCCAGTTGCTGGACATAATCCAGGCTGACATCGGCAGCCGTATAGCTATCAGGACTGCAGTGCCCCCGCCCGTGAAGCATGTGTCCGTGCTACAATACCTCAGGACTGGCAGCTACCAACACAGTGTTGCCATGATGCATGGCATGTCCCAGTCCACCTTCAGTGCCATGCTTGGACATGTGCTGGATGCACTGCTGCTCCATGTGAATGAGCACATTGCATTGCCAGCCACACAGACACAGGTGAACCAGCTGAAGGGTCAATTCCATGCCATTGCCCCAAGTCTGGAATGTCATAGCAGCTCTGATTGCACACATGTAGCACCAGTACCACCCCAGCCACATGAGGCAGCTTACCAAAACCATAAACATTACCATTCAATGAATGTGCAGATGACATGAAGCCCTGACCTCACCATCAGCCACTGATGTGCCTGCTTACCAGGATCCACCGACAACTCCATGGACCTGCGCAACAGTACCCTGCCAGTGTACATAGAAAGGCATTGAGGCTAAAACACATGGATGCTGGGTGAGTACAAATGTAGTCCGAAATACATGTTAAATAACATCTGATGGGGCTGGGCATACACAGTGAAATCCCTGCATGCCAGCAGGAGACATAGGCAGCACCAGCACTGCAACATTCCCATGCATGTACATCGCACAAGAACCCTTGGACATGTTCAACACGGCAGAAGCCACTAGTCTGAATGGCAAAGACATGTGCCAGCACAGTCACATATGGAAGGCCAAATACCACAAACCCTCCTGTGTGTCGCTGTTTTGATTCTCACCCTGACACAGCAGAGACATCCCACCCTGGCCGTCCGACAGTCATGCCAAAGGTGCGCGAAGGTAGGCACATCCCCAAAAGCATTAAACACAACTAGTTTGATTCACGACAATGTACATCCCAGAAACACTGACCCCTGATTGTCCAATCAAATGCCTGGAGAACTGTACATAACTGTGCCAATCAGCAAACGCAACAGCAGCCAAAGGGATTGCCAATGACACAGGGGCTAACAACAAGTCGCATTTACAATCAGATGGAAGGGTCCCCTCCTCCAGTGCCAAGGGACAGAGTACTGTTACATTTGGCAACAGGGGTGTTGCAGTTAGTAAGTACTCTATTGAATCAATGCTGCCCCTAGCACTGCACACACCACAATGTAAGTGACCATGTGATAATTAGCCCACATGTGACACATGAGTTTGATGCACATAACAACTCACATATACATAGATACACAGCTGCATGGCAACCTCACACCATGCATGTCCCTGAAGGCAAAGGGTGGATGCTAGCATTGCAATATGACAGCATGACCTCTTCAACACAAACGTGATCCTACTGCCAATGTCACTGATGACTGAGTCTTGTGCACCCATTGAACCAACCTTGTCCTCATACCTGCATTCTCTCCCTTGCAGGTGAATCTGGTTATCCCCAGTACACATGGCTGATGACCCCTGTGCATTATCCACACACCCAGCTGAACGGGCATACAACATTGCCCATGGTTGTACACGCATCCGCGTGGAGAGGGCATTCAGACTGCTGAAGCCACGCTTCCGCTGCCTAGACCATATGGGAGGGGCATTGATGTATGCCCCTGAAAAAGTTGGCAAAATTGTACTTACATGTGCCATGCTGCACAACATTTGCTGTTGCAGGAATATGCCACTGCCCCCCGATGCTAATGTGCGGCCACCTGAGGATGGGAGTGAAGATGATAATGTGCCAGAAGGTGTTGCACATGCACACAGGAATGGGGTGAGGGAGGGCAGTTTGGACAGACAGGGCTTGATTGAGAATTGATCTTGATACAGGTGATGGCTACATTTTACACATATCACGTGAACATTAAAGAGCACCTTATTACAGTCATGACTGTCCATGTGTTGTATGAATTTTGAACGTTATTTATTTAATGATGACAAACCCCCTCCCCAATGAACACCCAGCACACAATCCCACCCCCCAGTGAACACCCAGCACAAAATCTCCCCTCCCCCCAGTGAACACCCAGCACACAATCCCCACCTTTCCCCAGTGACCACCCAGCACACAATCCCCCCTCCCCCCAGTTAACTCCCCACAACAGTGAAGGTAGGTGAATGTTCTCAGGGCACCTACAACAATGCCATGTCCATCTATGATGGTCGCGGGGGCCTTCAATGTCCTGGCTCCTCTGGTGTGTGGGATCTCAGGTGGCACAATGAACGGCACCTAGGTGAAGGCTCAAAGGATCCCTCCGTGGGTGTAGTGGAGGTTGATGGGACTGACCCGGTGACCTGAAGCTGCTGGCAGAGAAGGTTGTTTGATTCCCTTGTCTGCTCTGCCAGTGCAGATACTGCCTTGCAAAACTCCGGTACCCTTTGGCCGAAACCTGTCAGGACTGCGGTGCATTGCTCCACCACTCTCCGGGTGCGCGCGTTGTCTCGGGCCATGTACTTGCAGCCATGCTGTATGGATCTGCTGATGGCCTTGCTGTGCGGGCTGTGCACTTTGGCCATGGACTCCACTTTTGCCTGTTTGGCCTCAATTATGTCCAGGCGTCCCATCACAGCTGCTCCCTTGACAAAAGGTACCCCTTGTGCAGTGGGTACCGGCCTGGCAGCTGTGCGCTCCTGGGGGGGGCTGAATGGGGACATGTTGGCAGATTGGATGGGGCTGCTGTGGTCCGAGTGCCTGTCTTCTGGGGTGCCACATGATGGTGTGTCAGCATGAGGATCTGGCGTGCAGACACGATGCACATGCACACATGGGGTTTGTACTACCTGTGTGACTGGCCCTGGGCTCCCCTGTGGTGTGGCCATCCCTTCGGTGTCGCTGCATCTGGGGGAATGCAACAGTCCTGCCTGAAATGCAGCTGGAGGTGTATGTCCCTTATCAGGCTCTGACCCACAGGTCTGCATCGAGAGTCTGCATGGTGGGTTGGGGTGAGGTAGGCACTGACACCCTGTGGCCATGTGGGTGCTGCAACCATCTGGGTGGCCCTTTTGCGGGGTGGTGGTGCTGGTCGAGGTGCGCTGCCTCGAGCACTGTCATGAAGTGACCTCCTCACCGTCATCATCGTCCCGTGGCGATCGCCGTGTGCCTGTGGGGTACATAGGGTGTGGATTGAGTTCAGGGCAACCTACATCAGTATCATGCAGTTCATGGCATCAAGTGGGATTGTAGGCAGTAGCAATTATGCATAGCACTTGCATTGTGTTCAATCCCTATGTTGTGATTGGTGGAATGTGTCCATGTGGAGGAACACTGCACGGAAATGTTTGTGTGCCATCATCACATAAGTGATGGGGATGCACCATGCACATGGTCCTGGGGGTTTATTCATGAACACTCACACTCTGCGTAGCTGTGCCATGGCAATGGATTTCTGTCCCCTGCCCTTGTATTGATGCAGTGCATGTACAGGAGAGTCTAGGGGGCACTATGGTGCGGTGGTTCAAAGGCTCAGTTATGGGTGTCTGCAGTGCCTCACACACATTTCATGCACATTCATTCACTCAGTGTCTGCATGTGTGGTCCTTTCAGATGCATGCATTTGGGGGGGGGACACACCTGCAGCTGGCTGGATAACAGTGCCAGCCTCCGCTTCGCTAACTCCCTCTATGGTGCCCATGTCAATTAGCGTAGTCATCTTCTCCTCCCAGGGTGTGAGCTCGGGTGGTGGTGGTGGTGACCCTCATCCAGTGCCCTTGCTTGCACTCCTGTGAGAGTATGCCACGTACTCTGACATGCAAGTCATTGAGGCACTTGCGACAGTCCTCCCCATCCCGGGGCACGTGCCCCACTGCTGACAACCTCTGGCTGATGTCCCGCCAGATTGTGCACGACGCTGCCCGCTTGTCTTGCGCTGCTGTAATTCATCATGGTGGGTCTTTGCCTCCTCCACAAGTACGGCCAGCTCCTGGTCACTGAATTTGGGTTTCCTGACCCTGTCCAGGGCTGACTTGCCCCTAGTGCGCTCCTGTGACATTTTTCACTCTTCCCGGGGGTGGATGTCTTGCAGGGGCTGTGATATCCGACGGATTGTGATTTCCAAAATGGCTGCCGCTTTATTTCCCATTCCGGCATTGATGCGTTTCCCGCGTGCTAATAGCGCGCGCTTATGGCACGCTCTAATAGCGCGGCATGGCGGAAGCGCACAGTGCGCTGAATTTACGGATTCTTGGAGCATTTTTCATCGAGCGCTATTTGTGCTAACGCCATGTCCCTGTGGGCGTTCACGCAAACTCGTGATCTGGCAGACTATCCGCCAGGGGGCTTGGCTGATACCGCTCAATGGGAAAACCGTCGGATTACCCCCCAACTCGTGATGAGGCCCTAGGTCTTTTATTTTGGCAAAGTGTGCTGACTGCCTGCTGCATCTTGGGAATAGTCCTAGCAAATAGGATTTGGGCGGCCAGTCATGCAGTTTGATGCCCCCATAGCCACCCTTGTTTTGATCCCTTCCCAGAATGACTTGTGTAGCATGTTAGGGTTTCCCATTTTGGATAGCCTGTGTGGGGTTAGGTATGCCCTCTGCGTTACATACAATTGTGTTAATTGCAATCTGGCTTTTCTGGAGACCTTTTCAATATACATTAGGGCTCTTCCCCATTCCGTGCCAGTTGGTGTTCTTGCCGGCTCTTTTTCCCATTTTTTGCCTGCTGGCAAAGTTATATTTTAGTTATGTAGGAGCAGTCCGTACAGTCTGGACATCGAACCATGTGTCAAGCACTTTATTTGTTCCCTTGTACATTTTCAGCCCTGGCCATCTTTTGTTTATTGTCCCTAACATACCTTTGTACAACATTAATTGGCCTCTATGTATGTTATTGTCATCTACTAGTTCCTGGAATTCAATTCACTGTACCTCCTTCCATACGCCCCTTTATGTGGGCTATCCCTTTGGTTTCCCATTGCCTCTGCAATGTGCTTAACATTCCCGACTGACTATTGATGAATCCCACCAGGGGGCAGTGTATTGAGCAGGGTTCTGTTTTTTAAAAAAATCTGCCATGCCCTCCGGCATAGGGTCTGGCCTAGTGTGATGAGTAGGGATTATTTTTGGTTTGGGGTCTTGCCCATCCATATTACCTCTTTTAAGTAATGTTGGCCGAGGTTTAAAAGTAGTGTGTCTAGGGAGGGTGCGTCCCCTAACCAGTTTGCAACAAACTGTAATTGGCCTGATAGGTACTATAGCTCAAAATGTGGTAGTTTTATCCCACCCTGGTCATAGTATTTCTGTAGTGATCACAGGGCTACTCTGTATCCAGACCCCCCTACAAGAATTGTATGATAGACGTGTTTAGCCGTCGGATGAATGCTTTGGGTAGTTTGTAGTGTATGTTTGTGAAGTGGTGCAATAGGCTGTGGAGCACTATAATTTTCAATATTGCCATTCTGACCGACATCCTCTGCTGCAACTTCCTCCAGAATGTCATGGAGGTCTGTATTCGTTTGAGTGCCACTCGGGTGTTATTGCGGTATGATGTCTCTGGGTTGTGGTGTATGTTAATTCCCAAATAGCAGAAGGAGTCACACGACCAATTTAGACCCAGTATTGGTAGCTGCTCTGGGCATAGTTCCCTTAGCGCTGCTGATGGGAACAGGCAGGATTTGTATTTGTTAATACGTATACCTGACAGTGTGGTGAACACCGCAATGACATCTAATAGGTGCAGCAAGCTCTCTTCTGGCTGGTTGATGTATAAAAGCATATCATCTGTGTAAAGGAAGATTAGGTGGGTGGTGTTATCTATTTTGATCCCTGTGTCTGTGTATTCTCTACTGAGGGAGGACGCTAGGGGCTTCAGGGCTAATATGTAGAGCACAGAGGATAGCAGGCAGCCCTGTTTCATGCCTCTGTGGATCTCCCATTCCGCCGAGATATGTCTGCCTGTATTAACTGTAGTTTTAGGTTTTGTGTAGATCAGCTCATTCCATTTGTGAAACCCTGGGCCTATCCCAAAATGGGCCAGCACTTGTAGAAGCCAGTCCCAGTGTATTGAATTGAAGGTTTTTACAGCGTCCAGGGAGGCCACCGCACTGTACCCCGGCGTGTTGTTAGTTTGATCTATGACGTGGTGGATTCTCCTCAGGTTCAACATTGTGTTGTGACCTGGGACATATCCTGTCTGGTCTGTGTGTACTAGGGTTGTTATAACCCATTTTAGTCTGTTGGCATGGGCCGCCGTTAGGATCTTGCTGTCAAGGTTTATCATGGAGAGGGGTCTATATGACTTGTTTTAGGACTGTTATGATTAGTGATTTACACATGGTGTAGGGAAGTATACCCTGTTTGAATACTTCTTCATTGACCTCCAAGAGTCTGGGTGCTAATATCTCTTTATATTTAAAAAAAAAAATCTCCTGTGGGTCCACGAGGGCCTAGGGCTTTGGCTGTCTGGTGGTCAGCAATGACCGCCTCCAGCTCATCTAGTGTCAGTGGAGCGTCTAGTACTGCTTCTTGCTCTGTGGCTAATTTTGATAGTTCAAATTGGGTCAGGGCCTCAAGCATATCACTTGCTTCTGTGATTGTAGCCGGTGAGTAAAGTCCTCTGTAGAATTCGAAGAAGACCTCATTGATGCCCTGTTGTGTCCTAATGACCTGTCCCTCCTGATTTGTTATTGCTCTGATCACCTCTCTTTGTGTCTCTCACTTAGTGAGCCAGGTGAGTAGCCTACGGGCTTGTCTTGTTGAGCGTGTAGTTTCTGCGTGCATTTTGTGTAGTCTAGGTGCCCTACCGTTTTCCAGATGGCAATGCATTCCAGTCTCAACGTCGTCAACTCTTCAGGTTCTGCCCCTAATAATCCCGCTATCCTCTCCGTCTCTGCTATATCCCTTTCTATGTCCGCTAATTCCCTCATCACGTCTTTATGGAGGCCCCCCATCTTCCCAATTGCTAAGCCCCTTGCCACCACTTTGAAAGCATCCCACAGGCTGGCCATCCTATCACTGCTTACTGTGTTAAGCTGGAAGTATTGTTCGATCTGTTTTTACGTATGAGTGTGGAATTCCTCCTCCAGCAGGGCCTCTGTGCGTAGCCACCATGTTGGTACCAGAGTTCTCTCGGTAGTATGCATCCATGTTGCCATTAATGGGCCATGATCTGAGGGGGTTCTTGCCTTAAACTCTATTTCTATAAAATCGCATAGGGACTCTGTTCCGGTGAACACATAGTCCATTTGTGTGTGTGTACCATGTGGGGTGGAGAAGTGGGAGTATCCACGTTTCTCACCATGTTTTTCCCTCCAGAAGTCCTTCTCGGCTGAGATGGTCTAGGTGGGTATTAAGGGTTTTTGCTGGCAGGGCTGGTTTCTTGAATTTTAAGGCTGATCTGTCTAGCACTGGGTTGAGCATGCAATTAAAGTCCCCATCCCAGATCTATGTGATATTTAGGGTCCTATAGATCTAAAGAACCTGGCAGACTCTTGGTTAGGAGCAAATGTGTTCATCAAGCACACTTCTTTTTTCTCCACTAGGCAGTGTGCTATCACTAGCCTGCCTTCCCTGTCATGGCTGACTCCTAGTAGTTGGAAGGGGAGATTGGGCTCACCCATGTTAGTACTTCCCTGGCATAAGTGGAGTATGTTGAGCTATGTACTTAACCCCCCATTTTCTTGCAATCTTGATCTGGTTGTCATTTGATTAGTGTGTTTCCTGCAGTAGCGCTACTTTCACTCTCATTCTGTTTAACCATGTGTATAATCTTAGTCGTATGACATAGTTATTCAGTCCCCTTACATTCCATGTAACTATATGTGTGCCTTCAAAGCATGTCACTGCGGTTCATCTGGGGCCCTGCTGTTTCCCATCGGCGCACTATGTTCATAGCGCTTATGGTTTCTTCCACCTTTTGTGTTTTATGGTGTGACTTTCTGCTCGGGGTTCGGGCCCTACATCGTCCCCCATGTGATACAGCACCAGGAAGACTAGGCACTCACACCCCACTTCCCGGCGAGTCCCTACTCACCCCTTTAGTGTTCCATTCTTCGACGGGTAGACCCGTGTCTGCTCGTTATGTAGGATGTATGTTCCCCTGCTAACTTCGGCTTTCAACAAACAAACTTAAACATTGAACAAATGTCCAGCCAACCCTCCCCCGCTCAGGCTTAGATGCTTCCCTTGCATCAGCCCACTGTGTTTTTAGCCATTTACAGCAGCTCAATGCCTTCCCAACTGGCGTCCAAAATGTTCTTTTTGGGGGGGTTGCTCATTGCAGCAGCTCCGGGCATCAGTTGCGGGTGTGAGAGGTTTCTTGCTGTTTCCCGCTGCCTTAAATATGGCGGTCCTTTGTGTCTGTATCATTTGCGGGGATCGGTTTCCCCGGTCCGGGGCCTGATGGTGGGTTAACGTTTGGTGGTCACACTGGTGCGTTGATGTTATTGTGTCTGGCTATTTGGGGGATGCCTTGCCCGTCCATCCAATTGTGGGCCTCATTGGTGGTCTCAAAGAAGTAGGATCTGCCATTGTGCAGCACCTTTAATTTAGCGGGTTACAGTAGCATGTATCGCAGAATCACTTTCCTAGGGTGCTTTGTTTTTGGGCCGAACATTGCCCTGCGCTTCTGCACTAGTGCCTTATAGTCGGGATAAATGGCCAGCCTCAAGGAGTTTCTAATGATTGCACCACCTTCTCTTGAGAAGGTAAGGATCTTTTTTGCAGTCTTTAAAGTTCATGATTTTGGCTATTATAGGCCTCGGTGGAGCGCCAGTAGAGGGCCTCTTGGCCAGGGATCTGTGGACTTTCTCCACTGTGAATGCCTGTGATAGTGTTCTAGGAGTGACTTCCTGTAACAGCAGGTTTTCAATGAAGTTGGTAGGGTCTCGGCCCTCTTCTCCCTCCGGCAGGCTGATAATACAGATGTTGTTTCTTTGGGTTCTCCCTTCCACGTCCTAGTCTCTGTGTTCTATGGTTTGTATCCTTTTGAGCATGTTTGTGATTTGGGTTTGGGCACTAGTGATGTTGGTGATGTTTTCTTGAACCTGGTGTTCGTCAGTGCCCATTAAGTCTGCTAGTGATCTGACATCTTGGCGTAGCAGGCCCACATCGACAATTACTGCATCCATTGTTTGCTCTAGCACCACCTTTAGTGCTGTGTTTGCCTATAGGATAGGGCCTTTGTCTTGGTGCTGTGCCTGTGGTTCCGGCCACAATGTGTTGGTATCTGCAGAGGATTGTGGGCCTTTTTCGTCTTTCTGGGAATAGGAGTCCATCATTGTTTGTTTGGCTTTGCCACTGTGCTGCTTGTCTTGCATTTCAGCATTATCTGGGAAGGATTTGCGGCTGCGTTGTCAGCAGTGTTCTCCTGTGTGCGCTGGGTCTGTTTGATCTGTGTGTGTTATGTGCGCAGTAGGGCTGTCCCAGGTTTTCACTTGTCCTGTGTGCTCCTTGGTCTATCACAGTGTGTCACTCGGGGTCAGTGTGGCAGCCAAACTGCTCACCAGGCAGCGGCGTGAGCTGTCCTGTGGATCCTCGACCATGAGGGTAGCCCTTCTGGTGGCTGGCAGGGTGGGGGTGGATCAATCTTAGGAAGTCGTTTTGGCCCTGGTTGGGGCTATGAATCCCTCAGTGGCAGTCTATGATGTTGCTTGTGGTTTACCCACAGCACTGTCTTAACCTCCGCCATCACTGGTCTCGGCCCTCTGTGCTCTTGGTTGGCAGCGGCATCGCTTTAGGTTGGCTATGGGCTTTGTGCACAAGGGTTGTTATGCCCGTTCACATGACACCTTTTGCTCACTGTTTGGCCTCCACTGGCCCGTCAGATAGGCAGCCTTGAGAGGGAGTGCTAGTATTCTAATTTGGTCACTTCCAACTGTGGCGTCTGTGCGATGCAGGCACTAGGACCCCCAAGGGGGGGATTGTCTGCTGTGGGTCGGTGACAGCTCGTGTGGCTGCGTACTGTCTGTGTGCTTCCTGGGCTGCTGTTGTTTGCGTCAATTATGCTGACTGCCCGGGCAGAGCTGCCGGCTGGCAGACTGTCCTGTAGCCATAGTACACGGCGTTGCACTGCACAGGGCTACCGCTCCTTCCACCCAGTCTCCTCACCTGTCAGCCTTACAGCAGCCACAGTGCCAGCCACGGTCTGCCTGCACTTCTAGGATTTGTGAATTGTCACAGGCACTATTTCTGCACTAACAGACAGAATGCATCATGTTGGCAAGTTTGCATACACTCCTAACATATTACACTTCCACACACCAACTGCCATTTAAAAGCATTCTACAAATCTTTTCCATTAACTTTTCATCTCTTTTACAAAATGATACAGAGCTTCCACAAATGCACATATGAATTTCTTAAAGTTCATGCAAATGCTCCTAAAAGCAACCATTTTTAATTGTCCAACCGTATCCAACAAAGTAAGTACATTAATGTACCAGGTGTATGTATGTAATTATAGCAGCACAGTTCCACTACATATTACACCAGATTACACTTTTCAAAGCAACATCATTTTATTCACTCTAGACCATTATATTCCACCATTCACACTCTTACTGTTCCCATCTACACACCAACACAGCAACGCCCAATCTGTTCCTCAAAACAGCACAATCACCATACAGATTCCATCACACCACTACTGCCTTACTCAGTAATCCAACACCATCACACATATGTATACTCATATGCTCACAATCTTCCCAACAACACCTAATACACCCCCTCACAATCAAACAACACTATTCATCTCTACAACCACACACCCATGCACAATACAGGCATATACATTGCACAACTTATAAAACACAACCTTTCTCTTTTCCCAACAAACACAACAAAGTGCCTACTAAACAGCACCTCCATAGAAATGAAGGAACAAGTAGAGCAGATAAGACTAAAACTACAACATATAGTCATCCACCACCAAAACAATATGTAGAAAACATTAACACAAAAGAGCCAGTAACCTCACTAAAGAAAATAAAACTAGCCACACCTAAAGAAAGTAATGCCCCTCTTACAAAAACAAAAAGTAAAAAAGTATGTACAAAGAAAAGAAGACATACTAACAAACTCAATCCTTTATCTACTAATATTAATGTACTCATGGTAAAGCTACCCAAAAACATGTTGTTACAAAAATGTTCCACCATAGAGTGCTTCACAATCTTATAATAATATCTGAAAAGTCAATTTCTTCCCTTAAAAACTACTGCAGGAGAGTAATCCTGCAGGCACCAATTGCCAGTGAGCTTCTACTGAAGAGAACATTGTTTATATTGATTTTAAACAGGATAAAACCATTAACTAAATTAATCAATTAATTACAACAAGTGCTTTTAAACATGCACAGTGTCAATATAAAGAACTTTTAAACTTCTGTGATGGCAAATTGACTCACATAAGCAGCACAGAACCATAGTTCAATGAAGAAGCTTATAAATAACAACAAAAACTATTTCAATCAACAATAATGAAATGGTGGAACAAACCATTATGGCAAAAGAAACTCTTATCGAAAAAAAGTCCCCAACACACTTTGAACCAAATGCACCTTTCACCTAAACAAACCGTCCAGTGTACAAATGCAGCTCAATGTGTAATGTAGTCCAACAATCCATTAAAACTTTTCAACAACTCCTCAATCACTATGTGAAACTAAAAGACAAAGGTAAAATGAAAACTTTACAAACCATAGACTCCTGTCCATTGAACAGCCACGCTGTCTGCGAGGACATTCATTAGCCTGCATTTTAGGAACTGCTTGCAAAAACACTTTCTACCACATGGAAATATTAGCAACACACCATTCTACTATACAGAATCTTGTACATCGACTATATTATGCAAAAGGTCTTGTTCTAAAACTGCAAAACTTCTAACTTAAATACTTTGGAACTGAAGGTGACTTCTTAAATTCTGCACCTTTAGAAAACATTACAGAAAATCTCATGAACACCAACGTCCTAATAAAGACATACAGAAAGGAAATAGCAAGTTTCAAAACACATTTGCTGAAATACCAACCCTCAAATTGAAGAATCAAGACCGATTGTCAATAAAGGTGTATCTGCTGTTTTATAAGCTGTAGGAATGTCATCTTTTGAGAATGATAATATAGGTTCTCATGCTGTAAATTAGTTTTGTCCAGATGGAGTTCACTTTACAGATGTCGGAAATGCAATTTTCCTTTACAATTAAAGATGTAGAATTTACAGTATTACTGTACATAAAATCAAAACAAAAAGGAAAAAAAAATGTTTGTTAATCCCCCCAAAAAAAGGTTCTTTTCAGAGCCACCACTAAAGATTGAATAACTTAAATTGTGTTTAATTTCCCCATGCCGCCTTTGATTGGCCGCGACATCCGCAAACACTGCGGTAGTCCATGTATGGCACATGCCACATCCTGGTCTTTTGAGGATGCCTAGCTTCGAAAGGAGACTGTGCGGATTAGCCAATGAGGTGTTTAGGTTGTGGTTTACAGGAAAAGAGTGTAGTAGGCATTTTGATTGTTGTGTGTAGGGAAGATGAATGTGGGTAGTACTCAAGAAAAGCGCACTGTGTGGATGGAGGGAGATTGTTGTGTGAAAAATTTGAAAGGGTATGATGAGTTGTGTGGCATCTCTTGTACTCTTGGTTTGCAGGGAGTAGAGGTTTGCTGGTATACAGTGTCTGGGTTAATCTGGGTGAGTCTACTATCATTGTGTAAGACTAGTGCTCACTTTCAATGCCCACATATTATTGTTCTTCATGGTGGAGGAAATAGTTTGGGGTATATTAGTCCACTATATTGCATGATGCATTAAACAATATGTTCCATGGTTTAATGGAACTATTTCCATTGCAAAGGTTATTTTCTTTTTTCAGCAGTACATCCAAGGGATGCGTGGAGATACTGTCATGAATTCATCTGTGGGTGGTACAGGTCAGGGGCATCAAATTGGCATGGTGCACAATAGGCAGCAGCGTGGCCTGAGGAAAGGCTTGGTGCAGTTCAAACATTTGTATTTCATGACATTGTTATGCATTTATTGCAGGAGAAAGTCTTGGGGGAAGAAGAAAGCATCACGAAACATATTGACTGCCAAATGCCTCTGATTCCCAGCAGGCTCGAGTGCTCGCGAGCCACCGAACTACATTGGGACAATGCCTGATGATCTGCGCAAGTGCTGTGCGTGCAAGGATCTCCGCTTGTGCTAGAATACATGGATCGGAGAGGACGTGCAAGCAGAGGGTTCCTGCAGGCAGCGACACGCAGAGCTACACTCCGCCTGCGAATACTGCAGGCCCCGCCGACCCTAGCAGATCAGTGCATATTTCTGTATTGTTGTGAATGCAAGCAGCTACCGGCAAGGGAACACTTGCAGTACAGTAACTGAGTATGTTCATAAATCTAGGAGGAACACGCCGATTAGGATCAGACGATTGTCAGACGCATTGGGACTGGGGGAAAGCTCTGGCACCGCCTCTGTAGACTAATAATAGGCAGAGTTGCCTATTGCCTGATTGGTGATAATTGTTCCGTGTGAAACAACACCACTTCTATGCAGCTACGCATAGTAGACAGATTGTCTGATAGTACCGTGTGAGGTAACACGGCTTGTTTACACAAACTCATGCTTATTTTTGGTTCTCTTGTAGGGGCGCTCCACTGTAGCTTAACAGCAAGAACCTGTAGCGGCGCCATACCTTTATGGCAAGAACTGGGATCGCAGCCCTTACACTCGACTCAGCAGCATCACACAAAGCATAGTTCTATTTGGTTATTCTAGTATTGTGCTTGGTGATAATTGGGAAAGGGGCAATTGTGTGCAGTAGAGAGTCAGTTGTGAAGTGAACAACCAACATCAGTTACTGAAAATGAAGCGTGACAGGAACGCTTCTGCATCCCATACTATGCTATGTGTTTACACCAATAACTGTGTTGTAGATTAAGATTAGGCAGGTATTTGGGGGCATAGTGTGCATGAGTGTAAGGGAGTGTGTGGGTGGAGTACCATCGATCTCAGGAACTCCAGGATGGGACAACAAGGCAGACCTTTCCCTTGAACCCCCTCTACCTTACCCTTTTCCCGGTTTTCCTAATTCCCCTTAACTATCCAATCCAACAGACCCTAACCCTCTTTCCCCGGTGGGTCACGGAGGCCTGAGTTTTCTATCAGCCAGGCACCAAGACCCAACGGCGAGGCAGGTTTACATGCTAACTCTGCGCAAGATTGAGTGCCTGACAGTAGCACAAGCCCAAGTATTTTTAAGTGCCTGGGTAACACAACACCATGGAAGAGGTTTTAGCAGCTTTACTGACTGAGTGTGTTCATAAATCTAGGAGGAACACGCCGATTAGGATCAGACGCTTGTCAGACACATTGGGACTGGGGGAAAGCTCTGGCACCGCCTCTGTAGACTAATAATAGGCAGAGTTGCCTATTGCCTGATTGGTGATAATTGTTCTGTGTGAAACAACACCACTTCTATGCAGCTATGTGTAGTAGACAGATTGTCTGATAGTACAGTGTGAGGTAACACGGCTTGTTTACACAAACTCATGCTTATTTTTGGTTCTCTTGTAGCGGCGCTCCTCTGTAGCTTAACAGCAAGAACTCGTAGCGGCGCTGTACCTTTACGGCAAGAACTGGGATCGCAGCTCTTACACTCGACTCAGCAGCATCACACAAAGCATAGTTCTATTTGGTTATTCTAGTATTGTGCTTGGTGATAATTGGGAAAGGGGCAATTGTGTGCAGTAGAGAGTCGGTTGTGAAGTGAACAACCAACATCAGTTACTGAAAATGAAGCGTGACAGGAACGCTTCTGCATCCCATACTATGCTATGTGTTTACACTAATAACTTTGTTGTAGATTAAGATTAGGCAGGTCTTTGGGGGCATAGTCTGCATGAGTGTAAGGGAGTGTGTGGGTGGAGTACCATCGATCTCAGGAACCCCAGGATGGGACAACAAGGCAGACATTTCCCTTGAACCCTGTCTACCTTACCCTTTTCCCGGTTTTCCTAATTCCCCTTACCTATCCAATCCAACAGACCCTAACCCTCTTTCCCCGGTGGGTCACGGAGACCTGAGTTTTCTATCAGCCTGGCACCAAGACCCAACGGCGAGGCAGGTTTACATGCTACCTCCGTGCAAGATTGAGTGCCTGACAGTAGCACAAGCCCAAGTATTTTTAAGTGCCTGGGTAACACGACACCATGGAAGAGGTTTTAGCAGCTTTACGAGAATTGAAAAGCGAACTACAGGCCACCCGACAAGATTATGTAAGCCTAGCTGGTCAAGTGCATATGCTTACTGTACAGAGCACTACCTAGGCCACTCCCCTGCCCAGGGATCATGTTCCACCCACCCCAGTTCAGGTACACGTGTCTCCAGAAACACCATTGCCGTTGCGGCCCCTGAGAGGTGCTGCATCATGGGCCACGCCTCTGGTGGCGAAGGATGATGCTATCCTCTATAGTTGGGACACCTTTGTAGAGGAATTTGGTAAGATATTTGACCACAAGACAGCAACATTGATCAAAGATAGAGAGTTACTTACTCTACGCCAGGGAGGAAAGGACTTGGTTACTTATGTAACCACTTTCAATCGGTTAGCCGTCGAGACTGATTGGCCACAAGAGAAGCATCTCGCTTTATTTTATCAAGGTCTACGGGATGAAATGAAAGATCTCATTGCGCAGGAGTACCCGCAGCATGAAACCTGTTCATCTATGATAGATCTCGCATTACGATTGGACCAACGACAGAGTGAAAGAAAACAGGACTGGAGGAAGTGGAACCATCACCCATGGCCAAATTGGATCAACAGCCAAAGCCTAGTAAGAATGAAAAATCATTAGAAGAACCCATGCAAATTGGAACGGTGGGTGGGCCGTTAACCAAGGACGAAAAGGATAAAAGGCACAGAGAAAAGCTCTGTCTATATTGCGGTAAAGGGGACACTTTGTTAGAGAATGTCCTGCCAAACCTAAGGCCGAGCTGCCGAGAAACGAAAAAGCTTGCCAGTGAGGATGGTCTGAACGAGCCAATCAGAAAACACCCCGAAGCTTTTGGAAAACACTCAACACGTGAGGTGGCTCATGTGACAGTCTCAGGCCACATCAGTTGGCCGGCCCAGCGAGTGCCCATATCATTAATGATAGACTCAGGAGCCACAGGCAATTTCATCGACCAAGATTTGGCATGCAAGTTGGGGATTCCCCTACATGACAAAGAATGCAAGGAAGAAGTGAAGTCGGTGGACAGATCACCACTTACTTCGGGCCTAATAACTAAGCAAACTAGATGGGTACATTTGGAATGCAATCCCCAGCATCATGAGGATATTAGGTTCAATGAAATTGCAGCACTTTAATTTGGGATGATCTTAGGGTTGCCGTGGCTAGGAACCCACAATCTAGAAGTGGATTGGACTCAGGGTTCCTTATGCTTTTCATCGAGTCACTGCTCTGAGCATAGTCGTACTATCCCAATCAAAGTTCCTGAGACTCGGAGAACCCAGAGTACACCAAGACAAAAAACACATGATAGGAAGTACAGGGGCATTGCCAGCTGTCTACAAAGCCTATAGGGATGTTTTCAGCAAAGCCGCAGAAGAGACCCTGCCACCTCATCGAGCATTCGATTGCAGGATCGATTTGGAGCCCAGTGCAGCATTACCCTGCAGTCAAATCTATGCCCTAACTGGGTCAGAAAACGAACACTTGCGAGAATACATCAAAACTAATTTAGCCAACGGTTTCATATGTCATTCTATGTCACCGGTGTCATCACCATTGTTCTTTGTCCCAAAGAAAACTGGGGATTTTAGAACCTGTATTGACTACAGAGCGATAAACTGAATAACCATAAAAAATCTGTACCCGCTGCCCTTGATACCTACTTTGCTAGACCAGATGCGCGAATGCCAAGATCTACACTAAACTTGATCTACGAGAAGCTTACCATCTGGTGCGGGTGCATGAAGGAGACGAGTGGAAGACTGCTTTTAGAACCAAGTGTGGGCTCTATGAGTACCAAGTCATGCCATTCAGACTCTGCAATGCACCTGCCGCCTTTCAGCACTTCTTAGACGAGGTCTTGCGGGGTTATTTGGACCTTTTTGCCTTTGTCTACATAGATGACATACTGATTTATTCCCGGAGCTTAGAAGAACATCAAGAACATGTAAAAGCAGTCCTGCAGCATTTAAGGGAACACCAATTATATGCCAAACTTGTGAAATGCGAATTCCACCAAACCACCGTGGAATTTTTGGGATTTGTTCTCTTGCCCAAGGAGTGACCATGGATCAAGGAAAGGTGCGAACCATTATAGAATGGCTGTCACACACGTCAGTCAAAGAAGAACAGACGGTACTGGGTTTTGCAAACTTCTACCTTTGGTTTATTGATGGGTTTGCCAAAAAGGTGCAGCCGATTACTTGTTTGTTAAAGAAAGGAGTAGTGTTCAAATGGGATGCTGCAGCAGAAAGAAGTTTCCAAACCTTAAAAAGGGTGTTCATAACGGCTCCAGTATTGTTACATCCAGTCCCGACTCATCCTTACGTCGTAGAGTCAGACGCCTCAAGCTACGCCCTCAGTACCATACTATCCCAACAAGACGACACAGGTCAATTTCATCCGGTAGCGTACTTCTCACACGCCATGTTGCATGCGGAACTCAACTATCTAATAGCGGATAGGGAGCTAATAGCTATTAAGGCGGCATTCAGTGAGTGGCATCACTATTTGATGGGAGCTGAACATACCATAAAAATATTGACTGACCACAGGAACCTCCAATTCTTGAAATCTGCCAAGGCTGTAAATCCCCATCAATTACGTTGGGCCATGTATTTTGCTGACTTCAAATTTGTAGTCACATATCGTCCTGGGGCAGGGAACAGAAAAACCAACATCTTATCCCATTACCCAGAATCAGAAGTCAGGTACAACAAAGCAGAAGATCCAAAGCCCATAGTACCACCTGCACGCATCATAGGCAGTGTTCTAGTGGATGACATGTTCACCGATATCAGGAAGGCATTAACAGCGCAAGAGTTGGCCCGGTGGAATGATCCCAGCAAGAAGGATGGGCTCCCCTTCTATGGACCCACACCATATCTACTCACTCTGGATATTCGTTGACAAGCCATCAAGTGGTGCCACTATGTGTCACGCCCCTCCGAGGACGGTGGTCCTTGTGGCATAAATGGACCTTAGGACGGCGGGTGTCAGCCATTTTTACTCACAAGATGGCCGCCGTAACCGGAGTTGCGGGTCTAGCCTCTGCACAACCCGGTTTCCAGGAAGTGCTGCCTCTCTACCCGGGAGTTGGTATATCTGTTTCCGAGATCAGCACAGAGTTGCGTTGCTACTCCGCTATCACAACGCTACGTAAGTTCGCTTCTAGGCTTCCGTATACGATTTGAAATACATTACATTTCAGCTTTCTAATTCTTTTCCTGTTCTGCCTCGCCCTTTTAGTGCAGCTCCCTTTGCCTCCCTTTCTCCCGATTCCACGGACTCCGTCCCTCTTTAACCCAAGTCTGCCTTCCGGTTTTGCTCCGGTCCGCGGTAAGCTTAATTCGATATTCTTCGGAATATCTTTTCCCGTCTTTCCTTCCTTCCCGGCTCACTATGCTATCTTCCTTCGCATAGGTACAGGTACAAATCACCCCGACATTACGACCGCCCACGCAAGACTCTGCTACACCATAACAACTCCTAGCTCCGCCCTATTAGCCTCTCAGGTAAAGACTTCCCCGTGGCTTCCCATTATTCTTTTCTGCTTTCCCACGGTTTCTCATCCAACCTCTTTTATAATCATAGAAGTATCCTGAGGCTGACTGGCACCTTTTCCCACACATCGTTCCTGTTTAAGGGTAATTTACGTTACTCTAAATCTTACATATCCACTATTCACTTACCTGCTGATACTTACCAGTCTCTTTCTCTTTCAAGACGAACGACCTTCGGACTGCACCGGAATCTCCGTCTGCAACTGAAGACATCATACCGCTACCTTCGGCACAGGGTTTTCTTCCCCAGAGGGTTTCCCTGGGATTTCTTCCCCTGCCTGGTTTTATCTAGGGGGGGGAAGAAGTACTTGGGAGACTTTTCACTTTCTTCTCTCCGCTTGAAAGAAGAGGAGTCTTTCCCTGCAGGAAGGTGTCAGTCATAGGAGGAGGAGGAACAGAAGTAACGGTGAGTCCCTGGGGGATACCTGCCAGTTGTTTCAATTATAAGTATTATGATGACTCACATCATTAATGACACTATGCACCTTTCGTGGGACATCCCGGAATAGCCAAGACTTATGAATTGCTAGCACGCCACTTCTGGTGGCCTCAGATGAAGCAAGACATTCAGCAAAACTTACGCACGTGTGAATGTTGTTTAAGGAATAAGGCAGATCATCAAAAACCAGCTGGACTATTACGGCCCTTACCCACACCACCAATACCTTGGCATATGATATCTCTAGATTTTATAGTAGACCTACCAATGAGTCATGGTTTTACTGCTGTGTTAGTAGTGGTGGATTTTCTAACTAAACTAGCACACTTTGTGCCTTGTAGAGGGGTTGAACCAGAGCTGTGTATTTGCTACCCAGCAACCCAAATGCGCTCCCAAGGGAAAATAATCCCTATACACAAATTACTCATTCATTGAAGGTTTTACGCCATAGAGGCGATCATTTACGTACTGGCGTACCTCAAAAAAGTTCAAATTTTAACTCAAAAGGTTATTAGGCAGTTTCACAATGTCAATAAAGAACAAATTTAAAACATCAGTGTCAAATGTGTAGATAGATCAGAGCCTAGATTATAGAAATAACTTTTGGATTTTAATCTCGTAATATTGAAAATAGACAAAACAAATGTCCTCTATTGGCACATAGAGCACATATTTATCCATGTTACATACAGTACCAAAAACCTTAGGAACATAAATATTGGTGTGAAGTGAACAACCAACATCAGTTACTGAAAACGAAGTGTGACAGGAATTCTTCTGCATCCCATACTATGCTATGTGTTTACACTAATAACTGTGTTGGAGATTAAGATTAGGCAGGTCTTTGGGGGCATAGTGTGCATGAGTGTAAGGGAGTGTGTGTGCGGAGTACCATCGATCTCAGGAACCCCAGGAGGTGACAACAAGGCGGACCTTTCCCTTCAGCCCCCCTTCCTACCCAATACCTCTAACTTACCCTTTTCCCGGTTTTTCCAATTCCCCTCACCTATCCAATCCAATGGACCCTAACCCTCTTTCCCCGGCAGGTCACGGAGGCCTGAATTTTCTATCAGCCATGCACCAAGACCCAATAGGGAGGCAGGTGTACGTGCTACCTCTCCGCAAGATTGAGTGCCTGACAGATGCCCAAATGTGTTTTGTGCACAACTAGAACAAGGTAGGCACCTTATAAATATGTATGTGCTTTTCTGAATGGTGTGGGCATGGCATCTTTTGAAAATGAAAACATCGAGGTGGATAAACATGGAGTGGATGTTCCTTGTAAATATTAAAAATGCACTGAGAAATGTATGTGAAAAAGATGTACAGTGCATATGAAAACATGTGTAAGTACTTTAGGAAATACAGATCAGAAAAGCAAAAATAAATCAAAACTGAAAAAAACAAAAAAAGGTTAAGAGCCACCAATGTATAAGAAATGGTTTAAATTAAGTGTGACTCTCCCCACCCCTTTCAATTGGATGATTTGTCCATGTACACTGCGGTTGTCTGTGGATGGCACGTGCCACATGCAGGTCTATAGAGGTTGCCTAGCATGGAAATGGGACTGTGAAGGGTGCGGACTGTCGAGGTATCTGTGGACAATCAGGTTTCCTGGGTGTGCAGTACAGGAAGAGATGATAGCAGGAGCTGTTAGATGATTTTAAATGGCTATGGAAATTTCAGGAGGCAAAATTTATGAATTTTGGGGGACTCGTGGGTCCACTGGGTGACGGTGTATGCTGAGCATTGAGGAATAGCCAAAGATCTTGGATTCCCTGAATTGAAGGTGTTCTAGTATGGAGTGTGAGGCATGAAGTGCAAATATGGTTCAATTGAAACATCCAGACATTATTATCATTGATTGAGGTGGAAACCGTTTGTAGAACGTGACTGGAATTTCATTGTTTCATAATGAGAACATTAAATTTGATAGGCCCAACATTTTTCAGCGAGTTGGAGTTCAACTAATTGATATGGGTAATCAGTTTTTTGTGATAAACATTCATAATGCTTTGAAGCAGTTTTTGTGAAAGTGAGATGAAGCAATGAAATTTAGTGAAATGTTTTCTTAGTTCAATTTGTAAAAGCAGACATTTAAAACATTTTAATCCTCTTTTGCATCACTGCGCCTGTTCCCCTCTCCAGGAGCTCCAGGTTTTTGAGGTGGTGGTGGTAGCTGGGAAGGAGAGATGGCCATAACAGATGCCATGATGGTTTCTAATAAGTTCTGCAAATAGATCTGTAAAGCAGGTGCTCTCTCTTGGATAGCCAGATTGAGAATGAGGAAATGTAATGGGTGGGTCCCTTTAGAGGAACCGTCCACGGACAGTCATACTGTCCACAGACTACAAAGTCACAAAAAGGCCTTGAAAAGTTGTAAGAAATTGCCAGATCAACATAGAATGGGTATGCAAGCTGTGCAAGTGTAATGTTTCAGCTTGAAACACCCTTGATTGGTTGGAAATTGACTTTTAATATGTCTATGGCCACAACAACAGTTAATTAACACCGCTGTCACACCGCACAGGTGTACTCACATGATGATATCCTTGGACGACTGTGACCCCGATGGGTGACCCTGATATGCTCCAGGGGGTATTCGAAAGGCGCATGGATATCACGGTTGTCCAGATAAACCTCCATTTTGAGTGTGGATAGCCCGGACAGTTGGGTAGTCTGCGGTCGCATAATGGGAGTTTTTAAAAAGTAGGAACATTACACAACAGTAAACAATAAATCTATAGTACAAATATATTTATTCATGGAAGAGAGGGGGTATCGGAATGGGAAACATAAATGGGAGAATCAGGAACTTTTGTACAATAATTAAGAGGGGAGGAAGGGAGTGAGGTTTCATCAAAGTGTTTTTGATTAAAATGTTGGGAATTTGCTGGGGATGAATGCTGGGGTGAAGGGGGACAGGTGCAAGAAAGACATTGATAGGAAACATTTTTAATCATATGCTTTTTCACATACTGTACATTACTAAGTTCATCTAATTTGTTGGACAAGTTCATGATTTGCTTATTTACAGTTGGGGATAGGGCTTCTGTTTGTGGTTCTGGGGATTGGTTATAATTCAACTGGGGCATGATTTCTTCATGAAAACTATGTACTGCAAGAGAAATAGAAATTATTATTTTAGTAAGGTGTGTACAAAATACATTATTTATTTACATTAAAATATCTATTGTATACCATTAGAGATGTTATCTTCGCTCATTTCTCCTTTTGGGAACTTCTCCTCTAACCTTTCAAGCGTGTTTGTCATTTCTGTGAGAACAAAAAAGGCTTATGTTTCATAATACATGTTCATGTAATGAAAGCTAATAAAAGAGAAATAAAAGCAATGCACTTACTATTTAATTATCATGTGCTGCCAATAAGCACCTGGTGTTTCTTAATCTGTATGCACAGTTGTAGTGAAGAGATTATATGAAGTGTACACGTATGGTTTGTGATTGGTGCATTCCATAGGATTTTTTATCATGAGTGTTTGTGCAATAAGGTATATTTGCGTGTTGTAAACATTAGTTGGGATTTTAGGTACATCTGATTTTTGGCTGCTGGGTACATCTTTTTTGGGTCTCCCCTACAATTCTGAACATTGTAAATGCTGCCCAACGTCCGTGGACTACAATGCATACAAATCAGAGGCACATACAGGGAAACTAAAATAAGTAAAAAAGAAGCAGTATCGTCATGATCTGTTAATAACCTTAACATTTATCTTCATGTACAGAAATGATTGGTGTGTTTGAGGCCTGCTTATTGCCCCATGTATATGCACCAAAAGCTGCAATGAAACTCTAAGGAAAATACTGTAAGAACATATGAGAAGGGTAACGGCTTCATATATAGTACCTTTTGAATTTTAAGTTTCTGACTGTCAGTGAACAAAACCACCTGGCCTAGATATGTCAGTGAACAAATACAAGTTGCCAAACATGCGATTTTCCTCAGTGATGTCATCAATGACATTTGTGATGTCATCTTTGATGTCCTGGGTGTTAGTCTTAGCAGTGCACACTGGTGGCACGAGTTAACAAGCATAACAAGGTTTTTCCACTGAATTTGGTTTTTATTAGTGCAACTTCACCATAACATCCCTTTAGCAAGGTTTTTTAATTGAATTTCATATGTTTTTACCAGGATACCCTTGATTTGTGAACATATTCCTTACATCATACTGACCACACTTGCCCCAACATGGCGGCCACAGAGTCTGCGGACTGTGCGCGTGTCTGCAGACCCCAGACAACATTTGCACTGCCCAAAAGCACATGGGTTACCTTACATTGTTGTAACGTCCATCAAACAAACAGAAGGGCAACACATATATGTACCCAATCAAAAATTAAGTATGTGTACTTATGAAACAGAAGTGCAATTACTTCATGGAATGCACCAAGCCCAAAAGTGACCTGCCCATCTAACAATATTACCTCAGTGCAGCCTTGCTTTCACAGTCAGAAACAACTGTCACAAGCAAGTCCAACCTGCTAAGAGAAACCCATAGAAAAAGTAGTAAGTAAACTATATTTCTTTCTGTAACATTGGACTTTGTTGTATGTACATGCCTTGTAAGAAGTATTGTTTTCTTTACACACAAATGGCAAGCAACCTGGAGTGGCTAGAGGAAAATGTCCCCCTTGATGAAATGACTGACAGAAGTAACTCTAATGGTACACAATACAATTTTTTAAGTAGAAACAATAATGTAAATTGCTTCACGTTACTGAAACATGTTTTCTTTTAACAGTGCATAGTACAAATGACGAAAGTGCCCTGGAATTACCACCAATTGTGCAAGAAGATGTGCACAGACTGACCCAAAATGTAATCATCTTAACACCAATTTTGCACAGTTGAAGAGATTTGTAGAAAGGCATATGATGGACAATATTAAATACCACTGCCCCACTTGTACCTGTCCCAGCCAATTACCCCCACCAAACCCCTTTAATCAACAAAACTATGATGAGACCTCAATCCGTTCCTCCCCTGATGAACAGCCTCTTGAAAACTACACATTCCCCAAATCTCCTGTATATGTTTCCCAATCTGATACCGCTTCCCTAATGTAGTGTATTTCTTAGTGTAATTAAATAACTATGTGTATACTGTTAGTGTGTGTGTGCGTGTGTGTGTATGTCTTTTTTCCATTTTTAAAAAGCCCCATTTGGAGTCCGCGGACAGCGCGACTATCTGGCATGTCCGTAATGAAAATGGAGGTACCCCCAAACACTATGCCTGTCCGGACATGTCCGCAAAATCAAGATGCCCCTTTATATGATTCGGGGACCCAGACCATGTCCTCCGGACACCTGGGTGCATGCGCATCCGATCCCCTGTGCCCACCGAACACTGCGCCAGTCTGCACAGGTGTGTAAAGTTGTAGCGTACTTGTAATTAGTTTGGGGGTCCCATACCTGTACTATGGACATCTGGGCACAGGCGCATCTGATCCTCTGTGCCCTCCGAACACCGCGCCTGTCCGCAGATGTCAGTATACTTGTGGTGTACCTTTAATTGTTTCAGGGGTCCCCACCCCTGTCCTAAGGATACCTGGGTGCATGCGCATCTGTTCCATGTGCCCTCCAAACACTGCTTCTGTCTGCAGATGTCCGTAAACTTGTGGCATCCTTTTAATTAGTTCAGGGGTCCCACTGGTGTCCTATGGGTGTCCCACTGCGCCTGTTTGGAACTGTCTTCTCCACGTGTTAATGTTATGTTAATGTTAAAGGATATTTGTACCGCGCACTATCACCACCAGGTCCCCTGGCACTCTGGCAGCTCTGAAAAAGGGAAGGGGGGTAAGTTAGTGGGAATAAGCTGGAGAAGTGCAAGAGAGCAGTGATGTAGTGTTGGAGGCCACAGCCCGGTGGGTCCATTGGCTAGGCTTGGGGTGCTTTCCGTTTGGTAGCCATTGTGTACTGTTGTGCGAGTCTATGTGTGTTTTGTTTTGTTGTTGCAGTGTAGTGAAGTTTGTGCATTATGTTGTGCTATAGATTTGTGGTTGTGTTTGTTTAGAGTTTGAGAGGTTTATGCAGAGGGGTAAAATTGTTAGTGAGTTGGTTATTGATTCATGATTGTACGCTTGGTCCAGGCTCGGCAGGTGAATCGTATGTCAATCATTGAATCACATTTCTATCTAGATGTGATGCAGGCAAAACTCAAGAATTCCATCCAAGTGTGCGTCTACAATTCTATCTAGATGCAATGCAGGCTAAACTCAAGAATTCCACCCAAGTGTGTGTCTACAATTCTATCTAGATGCAATGCAGGCTAAACTCAAGAATTCCATCCAAGTGTGGCACATGCCAACATTCACATTTCTATCTAAATGTGGCACATGCTAACATTCACAATTCTATCTAGACGCGACGCAGGCTAGGTTGAGGATTCAATCTAAGTGTGGCACATGGACTCCTGGGCAGAAAAAAACACAGAACACAAATGAAAAATGACTACAGGCCAAGGACAGGGAGGCCCTGTCGCTCCAATGCATTTCCAGCATCGAACTCTTGCGTGGATATTTCTGGTGTGAGCCCGATCCCTCCAGGGAGGCGTCCGTCGTCACAGTCTCCTGATGGGCTGGGGTCTGGAAGTCTGTGCCCACCACTAGATGCATGTGGACTCCCCACCACCGAATCGCTCGATGGAATGTCTCGTTGAGGGCGATCTTGTCCTCGG
The DNA here is from genome assembly GCF_040938575.1 of Ambystoma mexicanum. Classification (NCBI taxonomy): domain Eukaryota; kingdom Metazoa; phylum Chordata; class Amphibia; order Caudata; family Ambystomatidae; genus Ambystoma; species Ambystoma mexicanum. The sequence goes on from NC_090932.1 coordinate 1,210,327,197, forward strand.
AGCTTCCCAATACTTGGATCCAACAGGCATCGAGGAACTCTTGCAGCGGCCGCATCCGCAGCCTGCACATCCGAACGAGGTAGATGCATGATGACATCATGCTGAGCAGGGTCTTGATGGACCTCACCCTGGCAGTTTCCATGGTCAACAGCCATTGTACCTTGCCCAGGATGGCCTTTATCCTGTCCTCCGACAGCGACTGCACGTGTCACACTTTTAATTAGTTTGGGGGTCCCGCCCTTGTCCTACGGACACCTATGCGCATTCACACAGCGTATCCGGTGCAAATAGGAGTTCTACGGACAGCCGTTCTTTCCTTGGACGTTCACGGACGTCATCATGTGACTGCACCCGCTTTGAGCATCGGGACTATATGCAGACACTGTCCATACCCTCAAACATTTTAAAAGTGCATTTTCTGTCCAATCCAGGGTGTTTTAAGCTAAAATGTCACCCCTGCAGAGGTCCTAGACCATGCCCTGATTGGTCTAGAGACTTTTTGAAACCTTTTGAGCCCAGCTTGGGGTTTGAAGTGTCCGGGGAGTGCACAACCCTCTGCAGCTGCTCATTCTGTTTTTGGCTACCCAGGACAGAGCACTTGGCTGAGATTGGGATTGCTGTTGCTGGATTCCTGCTGTTCTACACTATGGAATCCATTGCTGCTACTGCTGCTGCTTCCTCCTCAGCACAACTCTAACCCTCACCACCATCACAACCACTTTCTGGAGGGCCTGGAGAGGGGAACAGGTGTGGTGATGCAGAGGGGGATCTAGAAGAGGAAGAGGATGAAGTAGTGGAAGTCCCCACTACCAGCTGCCAGCGTGAGTCTTGTGTGTGGAGGATATTAACAACCCTTGGAGGGGTGCCCAAGGCGTATGTGGCCAAGGTTCACTGCACTGCAGTAAGCCTGGACTGTACAGCTACAGGACCACCTCCTGTGGGGCAGCAGATCCCTGAACAGCCCTCACAGGCCATACATAATCCAGTGGACCCTTGCCTTTTGAGGGTCACTGTACTGTTTATGTACTGCGACTCAGAACTCTGCAGGGGGAACAATAACAAAATGCTTTTGAAGCTACGGTCTGGAAGTACGAGAATGACTGCCCCCTACCTAAGTGAGGACCACACAACATCTTCATCTCTCCACCTACCCCTTCGTCCCTGTGGTTGGTGACCCTTCCCTACCCTACCTTCCTTTTGTTTCCTGTATAGAAATACTCAAAAAATCAAAAACAACAACCCCCCAAAACAATTGTTCTTTTCAGAGCCACCTTTCACAGTTCAAAAATAGAAGTAGCAAAGAAATGGTGCATGCCCCTGCACAGCCTGCGAAGTTCGCTGACAGCACGGTTGTCCACAGACTTCCTAAAAATGGTGATGCCATCAAAAACATTGCACTTTCGCCTAGGAAAGTGGGGGCTCCGAAAAGGAAGATTTAAAGTGGGCAACACCTACTGCTAAATTCTTTTTATGGTTGTAAAAAGGGCTGCAAAGCATTTTGCATATAATACGCAAAAAAAGCTGATTGCCAGCATCAGTAAGATGGACTTCATCTCTGCAAAAAATATTGGTACTACGAAATATAATGTTTGGGAGGACGACATGCCAACCATTGCTCAAATTTGCAAACTGCCTTGTTAACATTGCACCTAGCTTTCTCCATTTGTGGACCAAATGATCTGGAGTGCAGCCAATGTGAGAAAAAATTACTCTGGAGTTTAGAAACATGCCCATGACTTTCCCAAATGCCTCCTTCATCGCAAACTGCAGTGATATTATGTTAAACTGTTCCCTCCACAATGCACAATAATAATGGCCAGATGATGGCACATCACCAAAGTGGCACAAAGTGGAAGCAAGTCCACCCACTTCATGCCATGCACTCCATACCACTGAACATCTACATGATCAAATCTAAGATGTGAAGCCACTCCACACTGCTCTGCATAAACCTGAAACCAATGGATCCACGAATATTCCAAAATACACACACTCAGCCTCCATAGCCAAAGCCATCTGCACTCCTCTCAGCAAACAGACCTTCTTCCATACTCTCCCCTTGCATACCACACCCAGGAAACCTTATTGGCCAATCCCCTGGCCTCCACAGTCCCATTTCCATGCCTGCCATCCTCAAAAGCCCCGGATGTGGCACGTGTGAGCCACAGACTCCAACATTGTCTGAGGACATATACTCCAATTCAAGGGGTTGGGGACAGAAATGTAGCCCAGGGTAGGAGATTACTTCTTCAGTGGTGGCTCTGAAAAGATACTTTTTTTGAAGGTGCTTGTAAACAAACACTTTTTATTTTGTATTTGTTTTGGCCTATTCTTTTGTTCCTTACAGGCTTACAGTCTTACATGAACCTTTTCAAAGCATCCCTTACATTGTAAAAGAAAATGGCATTTCCAATGCTAGAAAAAGTTGACACTAAGAGAATTCATGTTTTCATTGTGGAAAGAGAACATCCCAGCACTACACACAAATGCAGACATGCTTCTGTTTATAAGACACCTTCCTGCATCCTGCTGAGATGAGATAGCATTGGGGTTGTTTTATACTGCTATAGGTGGTATGTGTGAGAAAAACACCTGTGCACTGGGAAAAAGGAGCATCAGTGCCTTGACCAAGTCCTTCAGTGCACTGAACAAACTTGCAGCAATGACATAACCCAAATGCAGTGCTCCACAATGCATCATGACAACATCAGGAGTACTGAAAGTGTTCATATCACAACTTGCAAATTGCGGCCAGGCACCCCGCACCACAAAGCCTCCTCTCCATAAAATCCAAGATTAGTAGAAATTCCTCTTTCCCTTACATACCTCTGCAGATCACTTACAAAGGAATCTAACACCATCAACACACTGACTCTCTGCATCGCTGCCATCTTCACTACACACAGCAATGAAAAAAGTATTACCCTTTCTTCCTATGAAGCACAATCTCAACACTTGATTGGCTAATCCCCATAATCCAATTTCCATGGCTGGCATCCAGGAAAGACCTGTAACACCCTATACGTGGCCCACTGCGGTGTCCGTGAACCCTGTAACACAGGGCAGCCCTTCTTCCATTCCACTTCACTCTTTGCAGTACTTCCTCATTGGCTACTGTCAATCAGTCACACACCCATCCACCAATCACATGCAAGACCTCTACATCTAACTCTGTCATCTCAGTTAAACACTGCAGATGCACTGTGCAACACTCAGAGTACAGGTCTCCTGTTATTCCCAATCACCTGCATCAAAAACTACTGTAAAATTCTCCAAGATGTCTACTTCCAGATTTATCCACATCTGCATCCACCAAAACAAAGTACAGTTATGCATGCATTTTGTAAGGTACATTTCCAACTCTTTTACAAATGCATGTCAACAGGGTTCCTGCCACTTGCCCTGCATAACCTACTCAGTAATCATACTCTCATGTGTCACATCTCCTGACATCAAGTGGCAGTTACTCACAATACTGTATGCTTAGAAAGTATTCTTTCAATGAGCACTTTCATAACAGTTTGAAAACAGACATTTCAATTTCAGCATCAGTCTGTGTGATTTTTTTTTGTAACAGAAAAGAAATTCACATGTAAAACATGTCCACGGCATGTTTAAGTTCCAGATCATATGTGAAACTGCAGTATATGACCATGCCACGTATGTATGCCCATATCACCCATTCTAATGTAGAAACTGTTATTTTCTTCTTTCCTTCTGTCACTTTTAAAACCACTTCTCACACAGACACACCTGCAGCATAACCTCCACAATACACACTGAAAACAAAAACGTAATGTATGTTACCAAAGAATGGCATGTACATAAATTGAAAAATGACAACATGCAATGCATTTACAAATACTCCTTTCACCACCATGTGCAGGAAACCAAATGAATGCATGTGCATATTTACAGCACTGCTGTCTGTAATTTTTTATAAATACATAAAAGGAAAGGGAATGCATTTTTCCAACATACTGCAATAGCACTCATGTGCAAAGCATCCATGTGTGGGAAAGTTAATGAAATTGCACACACTAACATTTTCCTTTCTAATCTGTAAATCTTTTTTCGCTTCTCCATTTTACTCAGAATACTGTGACTTACAGTATGCCATTTTCAATACAATTAGAGCAACAATAACTCTCTCACTTTGAAAACTGGAGCCCTGTAGGGCATACTTATCACAGGACCAGCAACCCCAAATACAACAATGCTGGTGCTCCAAAGACCCTATTCCCATACAATGCTGTACAATTGCACACACATAGAGAGTGACATTTTCCAACACCTGACTTTCCAGGCCAACAGGGCCTCTAATATCCTAGTGACACTGGGTAGCTACCTGCCAAACACATATTAGGAATTTGGTGGTAACCCGTCTACACCAACAGCAGTGCTACAACCATACTCATAATCACGTGCAATGTTACTAACTCTTCTTCCCAACAAATCCTCCTACAGTCTACAATAATGTGTTCTTCTAGTACAATTATTGTGCAATTGCCACACATACTAATTTTCTTCTTTCTCAACTGCAGTGAAGAACCGCCTCCTGAAAAACAGAAACATCTGTACTAGAAGATAAAACCATGAGGAAAACGGTTCTACATGATTTCGCCGACCTATTTTTGGTCGTGGTACATCGCCGGATTTTACATTGCCAGAAACCCTGTTTTTGGGTTTTTTTTACCTCCCCTTACTATTATAATAATACCCCAACCCCAACAAAACACCCCCCAAAATAAAAAAAATAAAAAACGAGATTTCTGGCAATGTAAAATCCGGCGATGAAAAGTACCACGACCAAAAATAGGTCGGCAAAATGCGTGTATACCGAGGAAATCTAATCTTCACATCCAACAAAGTAAGTACAGTAGTGTAGTAGTATTCTTTCTGTTACCCATACAGTGCAGTGTAGCCATATAGTAGCCTACAAGATTCCATCCAATCCAACACCATTTTGTTTCAATCTTACTCATTGCACCTCAGCAGGCACACTCTTTGTATTCTCATCTGAACACCAGTATCATAACACCCACTAATATTGTAAAAACATCAAAATGTCCTTACTTATTGATGCACACTACACTGTCATATGCACTGCAGAAAACCCTTCACACATCAACACACACAGCTACTATTACAACTTTCCCAACCAGAAGTAACAGCCCATTGGATAATCACACAGTCCTCTATTTGTGCCTGCCCTGATATGATTTTCTTTTGATTGATTTGATATGCACACAGTGCACGCAAATACATTGCACAACTTTCAAGCCACACTTTCCTCCTTTTTTCTCCAACAGACACAAGAGAATGCCTACCAAAAAGCAACTCCATAGAAAACAACGAAAAAATTGCCCTGCACCTCAAAGCACCTTCCATCACATCATAATATTAGCGACACACATTTCCACTATACACAGCTTGATAATAGCAAATGCCTTCATAACTTGGAAATATTCCCACTTTCAAAACCTCTCCAACAGCTTAATTTATATGAGAGCATTATAATCCAAACAGTACACCAATGTCATGCTATAATACACTTACAGCCAAGTTGCCACCTTCTAAATTACTGAAAGGCATTTGTGGCAAAGTAGTTTATTTGCCATTAGAACTTAAAGGAAATGTAGACACTCTAGGAGTGCAACGGCCATTAGGTCAATCTTTGATTATCCTAGTGAATGGTGTACCTACAAAAGACAAATACATGTGGCAACAACTAGTAGACAAACAAAGTTAGAGAAACCATACAGAATGTTGTCCAGAGACTGTACTATGCAAAAAGTCCTGATTAAGAACTGGAACAGTCTCCTACATGGCACAGCCAAAGAACTCCTTGAAGAAATAGACCACATCCAAAGCAAATATTTTGGAAGTAAAGATCACTTAGAAAATCCAGTAACTTTTGAGAAGAGTAGCGAAAACCTTACAAATAGCATATTTCTGTTACACACGTAAAAAGAAATAGCCAACTTTAAAAGCACATCTGCTGAAGTACCAAACCAAGTATGTGTATGTTGTTGCAGAACTTTGTATACAAACAGCACCAAAACTAAGATATAACTTACTATACAGAATCATGTCTGTATTTGCTGCAGTGGTTGTGGCCAACCCTAGACTGTTGGTTGTATGGCCTCCGGCCAGGCACCCAAGAGTCTACGACCTGGCCACAACCACTGCAGCATAATACGGCCATGCACCCAAAAATCTGCTGACTAACCACAACTCACACACATAAGCCAGCTGCCTGAGGCCCTACCCACCTCAATTATAATACGATTATATTACTTGCACCCATGGGACAGACTCTCATATACCCAGGAATCTCAGCACAGTCCAATAAAGCAACTGCCACACACCCTGTACACTTCTCTGCACATACTATTACAGTATTTGCATACAGTGGTCAGACTCCTAGTAGCTGCCCACAATCACCACAGCATAATACAGACATGCACCCATCAATTTTAGACACTGGCCACAACCCACACACATAAGCCAACCACCAGAGGCTCTATCCACTTGTGTACACATACAATTGCACTACTTGCAACCATTCAAATTCCAGTTCCCTACCATAAACTGCCTGCATCCCTGTACACTTCTCTACACATACTATTACACTACTTCAACCAGTGGCCAAACTCCCCACGACTCTAGTAGCTGGCCACAATTACACCAGCATAAGACAGCCATGCACCCAAGAATCTGCCCAGTGGCAAAAATCCTCGGGGCAGTCCAATAACCCAGCTTCCACACACCTTCTCCACTTCTCCACACATACTATTAGGCTACTTCAACCAGTGGCCAGACTCTTGGGTGCAACAGTCTAGTAGCTGGCCACAATCTCAACACCATAATACAGCCATGCACCCAAATATATGTACAATGGCCACAACCCACACACATAATCCAGCCGCATGAGGCCCTGTCCACTTCTGTACATATACTATTACACTACTTCACGCCAGTAGGCAGACTCTCGGGTCATGCAATCAAGTGTCCAGCAGCTTGCCAGCAGCTTGCCACAAACAACACAGTATAATACAGCCTATACAAACATCTTCAAAGCATCTACTTTCCACTCCCCTATGAAGCCTGCTCAAGTCACCACATAACCAACTCTCCTCAGGACCTACCTGCGAGCAGCCGCGGTGTCCGCAGCCACCGCGGCCACAACACAGTCTTCTTCCACCTAAACAAATACATCATATGAACCATCTTCTACTCCTGCACCCTTTCCAGGCCCTCTTCCCAACAGCAGATACCCAAAACATGTTTTCCAGTCATGTTTGCCACATTGCTATGGATACAACGTGGCGGGCGTTTTGGAAAAATTTGTCGCACATCATGCTTCCAACCAGCCAATCAGCGATCACGTTGCATGTCCGAGGACATCACGTGGCCCTCCGGGCCAACCGGAGTCCTATCCACAATGCGAACCAGGAAATGATATCACTAACATTTTGGCACCGACTTTTTGCCTGTTTTTAAAAAAACAACTGGATGGATTTTCAACAAATTTACAAAAGCATGCTTTTGGGACCAAGCCACCGCTCCTGCCACATATTTGGTGAAAATCCATCCCGCGGTTTGAGCAGTAGGCGTGAGCACAATTTTTTGCCATCCAGTCTGTGGAAAAGAAAATGTTTGGGACCCCCCTATAACTTTGCCGCCATCACAAAAGATGATCAAACTTACCACAATTATTTAGAGTGGGCCATATACTTGTTTTCCAAAGTTTGGTGAGAATTCATCCAGGGGGAGCGAAGTTATAAACTGTCCAAAAAGTGTTCTTCCTATGAGTTGAGCAACTTAATCATAACTATGCGGCCGCTACGGCAGGGCATGTAATTACACAACATGGTTGAAAACAATGCATGTATGTTTCCATGCATATGAAATCTAGGTATATTTCTGCTTTCCAGCACTTGTAGTAAGTACATTAGAAATTATTTTGAATCTTCCTGTATGTTAATGGTGAATCTTACCATTCCAGCACAGTAGTCCAATTCTTGCCTTATTCCTGAGACACTGTAAGTGTTGTCAGGATTGTTTGTTGCATTTCTATGAAGGAGGAGCATTTGCAAACACAACTGGTCTCTGCCGTACAAGTAAATGTTTTGCACAATTGGTGGAAATTGGAACAGAACATTGATTGCTACATTTGCATAGCAATTTACACCGGTTGTGTTGGAAAATGTAAATGGACCATAGAGTTCTCTGTCTGTGTCATTTGCTGGAACTCCATTTGTTTTTTTAGAATACACAATTCTCTTTGTTTGTGCTGTTGGATGTGCAAATGCATTTGCACTACATCAATTTGTGGTTGTGCTACTTGATGGAGTAGCAGCTGTTTTTCAATTTTTTTGGTGTTACTTGGGAGTACTCTAAGAAGTTCTGTTTGCATTACTTTTCTTTTAACAAGTGTTCCTTTTTGAGGTACAGGGTACATATCGAGATGGGGTGTGCAGAGTGCACATGGTCTGTTGTAATCCACGATGAAAGGAATGACAACCTTGACTTTGTTTGCATCAAAATTGACTAGAAATAGTTCTTCGAGTGAACGCAGACGTGACAGTGCTACGTAACTCATACTTTCTTTAAAGACTGTGCTGCAATGTCAATAAAAGCCTGATCTGGGTTAGACCGTGCAATTTGTGAATAGTGACTGCATGTGCAAGAGAAAGAGCATCCTATCCTTTTAACTTCTGAAAATGTATCAATGGGGATGTTGTTTACTGAATGTTTTTGTCGCGTGGATACATTTGGAAGCAACAACTGTTCCAATTAAACCATTAACGAAACCTTGCTCCATGTCAAGGTTACATTTCATGTTAAGATTTTCTCCAAACCAGCTGTGTTGGAGATAGAGTTTTCTAAGCTATTCAGTTGTGCTGTTGCTTGTTGACACATAGGGAGTGTCATGCCATGCACTTCCAGTTTGTATGTGGAGTTAATATGCACTATTGGTGCATTTCTTTTTTTAACATTGCCTCATTGAATTGCCTACAGCTTGCTAGGGTTTGCATTAAGGACATACATTTCATATTTTTGTGTGTTAATTGTTACATGACATCAGGAGCAGATGTGTCATGCCCATACAGCTCATGGATGAGTCTATTATTTAAGATAGATTGTGCATCCTAAGAAAGAAGACCGATCCGAATGCTTTTTAACATGTTAAGCATAGGTGAGTTCTGCAGACTGACGCATGTTTTGAGTTAGTTCTCTGTATTGGAAATGTTGCCAGAGATGTACATTTCATATGCTGCCAAGTGTGTTACGACACAGTTTGTGTCCAAAGGTTTTAAAAATAGTTTCACCTTTCACTGGTGTTAATTGTAGGAGATATCCAAACACAGTAATGTGTTTTCCTCCAAAGAGTTCTTTGTAGTTCGTTTTAAGAACATTTTGCAATCTGAGGTGAATCAAAGCCAACATTAGGTTGGAGACCATGCTCACCTCATCTATTAGGAGCATTTTCATTTGCTTCAGAATTCTGAGTAGCTCCATAGCAGCTTCTGTTGAAAGTGTGTAATACTCTAATTTGTTTTGGTGTTCTACTAGAAGGAGCAGCAGTTGGTGTAAAGAAACACCTCCTAACACCTCTTATGTTGTAGGCAGCTAAACCTATGGGGGCTGTTAAAACAGTTGAAAGCTTGTTGTTTGTGAATTTTCGGAGGAATTTGCTGATGATTTCTATTAAGAATGTTTTGTCTGAACTAGCTTCACCACTTACATAGAGGAGTACAGGTTTATAATTTTGACAGCTCCAAGTTTTACTTTCATGCTGCAAACCATGTTCAATTTCTGTAGTTACTTTTAGGAAAATGTTATACTGCTCATTATTGAGTTGTGATTGCTATAGAGCAACATTTTCTTCTGACTCCTCATATTGACACATGGGGCCTCATTACGAGGTTGGCGGTAAGGGAAAAACAATGCCGGTAAAGGATTACCGGCATTGCTTACCCGTATTATGTATTATGTATTATGTATTATGACCCGGCAACCCGCTATTAGCGGCACCCTAAATAACGGTGCCACTAATAGCGGCATGGGCATGTACATGCGCCCCTTTGGGGAGCAAATGCCGGCATGCCGGTAATAGGAGAACATCCAACCCACACGGACATGCAAATGCCGGCATCACAAAGCCGGTAATCACGGGCTGCACGATGCCAGCCATACAGGCCTCGCGGACCACCCGCAAACAGCAATCAGCAATCAAGCCAACTGCCACAGGTGCACACAATCCCCACAGGTGGAGTCAATGGAGGCTGGGCCAGTATAAAATTAGCACACCCACACACCACATCTCTTCCAACACCAAAATGCTACGACTAGCTGTTGCAATCATGGCACTGGAGGACATGCCAATACTGCTACAACTACAGCAACAACACCAACTACACCAACAACTACAGCAGCAACAACAGGCAGCACATAGGAGACACAGGAGGAGAAGGAGGGTGAGACAGTCCCAAAAATTACCACCAGCGCAGCCAGCAGTGCCTCGTAAGCAGCCACCAATCCCAAGCATCAGACCCAGGCCATTCAACCTTACCCCTGAGCAGATCCACACCCTGTACCGGTTGGACTGGGACACCATCACCACCATAATGGACATGATACACAACGACATTGCCAGCCTCATAGAAATATGCACTGCCATTCCCCCGCTACTAAAGGTGGTGTCCATGCTCCACTTCCTGGCCACAGGCACCTATCAACACCCAGTGGGGCAGCTGCATGGCATTTCACAACAACTTTTTTCACACATGTTGAACCAAGTGCAGGATGCCGTCCAGAAGCACGCAAGCACCCACATATCCCTACCACGGACTGCCCAGGAGATAGCCAAAACCAAATTAGGCCTCCATGTACTGGCAGGCATGCCCAATTGTGTTGGTGCTCTGGACTGCACCCATGTTGAATTGGTAGTCCCCCATGCCATAGAGGCAGTGTACCGCAATCACAAGCAATACCACTCCATCAATGTGCAAATGTTATGTGACTCCAGCAAGATCATCACACATTGATGCCCCCAATTTCCCAGATCACCACATGATGCCATGGTGCTGCGCAACTCCACGCTAACCCGTCACATGGAGCGACATGCTGGACCAAGTGCCTGGCTGCTTGGTGAGTTGGCCAACTGGCCCATGAAAGTGCTTTGTGGCACTGATGTGTAGGGATGCATACTCCATCTGGGTGGGAAGGGGGGGATGCATACACCACCTGGGTGGGAAAGGGGGGATGCATACTCCACCTGGGTGGGATATGACAGTGATTGTAGAATGCATGCAGAGCTAAACACTCCTGACCTGAACCTCCCAAACAGAACATGGCACATCACTGGCACACATTGTACCATTCATGCATATCGAGGACAACAAGTAAGAGGCACGACCAGGACACCATGGGTATCACAAGCAATGCATGACTGAACAGGATTGCAACTGTGCCAATGTGGCTAGTATGACCATGCACAGTGTAGAATACACAGCATGAATGGGAGGCTAAACATTGTCGTACAACCACAGTACATCTGCCACACCCTGCATCATCTATTGAACGCCATCCAGACTACCACACCTCATAACAGTATATTATGCATCAACGTTACAATCTTGCATACGTACAGGGACATGTGCATGTCCACACCAAATAGCTGCGGCCATGATTGTGCCACCTGAAGGTGGCAGCTCAGAGTGACACACGCCTATTTGTGTTTGCTTGCAGGTGATGGAGGATATCCCTTGAGGCCGTGACTACTTATCCCTGTGCGGAACCCGCAGAACAGCCATGTAGAGGAGTACAATCGTGTGCACACCCGTACCCGTGTTGTCATTGAGCAGACCTTTGGCCTGTTGAAGGCGCGTTTCCCCTGCCTAAGCAGGTCCGGTGGGGCACTCCTATACAGTCCTGAGAAGGTGGCAAAGATCACCATGGCCTGTGTCATGCTGCACAACATGTGCATCCGGAGAAATGTACCACTGCCACCTGACATTGAAATGCATGCACCGGGTAAGGATGATGAGGATGGAGACAGAGGTGAAATAGCCCCCCTGCCAGTACGTGATGCACGGGATGGCCATGCAGTACGCCAAGCACTGATTCACGAATACTTCTGAACCACAGGGACTATGATAGACATGTGTCACTGACACCCTGGGTCCATGTGGACATGTACACTGGGATTGTTGGGAGTTGGCCACTGAACACCGTCACACATAATATGGATATACACAAAATGAACAATGTCCAGCCATGGAATTTTTTTTGCACACAACAGGTGTATTTGTTCTAACAGAGAAAAATGTGACCACTCCCCCAACCCCCAGTGAACTCCCAAACCTACCCAACAAACCCCAAAAAACCCCAGTGCACTCCCAAACCCATCCAACTAACCCCAAAAAAACACAGTGCACTACCAAACCCACCCAACAAACCCCAAAAGTCCCCAATTGTACTCCATGAAATGTCCCCCTTCACCCACAACCATGTGTCCCACTCCCATTGTGTGGGCACTCTACTTCCGGGACTTTTTGTTCTCCGGGGGTGGCATCTCTGAGTGCCGTGCACTCCTCCGAACAAGCCGCACAGGGCTTGCGGGGACAGAGGATGCAGGTGTGCTGGTTGTGGATGTGTCCAAGGCAGGTTCCATGCCCGCTCCAAGGCGTGGACGCTGCATATGGAGTAGGATGGAGGTGAGGCCTTGGGTTACTGCACCCAAACAGTCCCTCAAGAGCACAGCCGACACATTCATGGTGGCTGTGTTCACTGCGATGGCCGCTGTGGTCCCCGCAATGGCAGTTGCTATACTCCTCCTTGTGTCCTCACCATCGGCAATATACTGCCGCAGGAGATCCAGCATTGCCTCCTGTCGGGCCTCCACCCTCGACAGGCGTGACTCCAGGGTGTTGGTGGGAGCTGGAGTGGTGGATGGTGCATTCACGGGGCCTACATCCTGGGTGCTGTCCTCCTTGAAGGGGCACCGGTCCGAATCCCTGAGGTCTGAGGCATGGAGGCAGGGATCATCACTGCTGTAGGCAGTTGATGGCTCGATATGGGGGGGTGGGCAGGGGGCTTGGGGTGGGTGTAGAAGCCACTACTGTGACTCCCTCAGGGTCCACATTGGCATCCAATACGTCCTCGGTGGTGGGTGGAGCAGGAAGGGACACCCCTCCGACTGTTGTGGGTGTGTGCTGCTGGTCCTGATGTGTGTCCGGCACACTGGCAGCAGGTGTTGTTGGCTGGCTTTCCACCCGGTCAGGCACACTACCTGTGTGTCTGGCCTGTTTGTCTGGCTGGGGGGTGGTGGTGGCGGTGGCCCTTCTTATGGTGTGATGTGGATACCCTTGCAGTCCTCTCCTGACTGGCATCTTCCTCATCGGTGCCTGGGGTTAGAAGAGATGCAGGTCATCAATATTGGTGTCACATGCCAGCGGCATACAATTGTGCTGTTCAATATTCATACATTCATGCATCCATGTCTTACAGGTGTGTGGCACTTGGTGTTCTGAGGGGGCATATTGGCAATCACTGCATGGCAGGTGGCATGCCGTTGATATGGGGTTTGTGTGATGGGTTACATGGGCACGGTCCTGGTGTGTTGCCCGTGTGTTGGTTATGGGATTAGCACTCAGCATGCATTTCTGTGTGGCAGGGTTTGGGCCGCAATCTGGACTTGGATATGTTGATGTGGGTGTAGGGACATGCATTGCCTTGCCTAGTCTCTCTTCCACATCACTTGTGCTACGTCATGGTTTCCCCTACAGGGATGTGCAGGGTCACTCACCTCCTTCTAGGGATGATGCCGCACCCATCTCCATCTCTCCAAATCCCTCAATTGACTCAGGATCGATGAATGTGCTAGCAGTCTCCTCCCAGGGCATCAGCTTTGCGGGTGAGTGGAGACCCCCGCCTATCGCCATGGCCGCGCTCCTGTTGCTTGCCAAGATGTTTCTCACCCTCAAGCGGAGGTCGTCTCACCTCTTGCGGCAGTCACGCACAGTACGTGGGTGGTCCCCATGGCCGACACCTTCTGGGCAACCTCCGGGCAGATTTCCTTTTCTTCATCTGGGCATCACGCTTCATGTCATTGGCTTTCATTATGTCTGCATGTGCAGCGAGAGTGTCTGCCAGCATATTTAGCTCTGCGTCGGAGAAACACTGTTTCCGCTGCCGGGGGATCATCTTCCGGGTGGCCTTGGACATCCTCAGGGTTTTTCAACATAGCACAACATGAATCGACTGGTGGTTTTGGAGGATTGCAATGGATTGTGTTTTTAAAGATGGCTGCCGGCCAATTTCCCGTTCCGATGCGATGACGTTATTTCCGGTTCGGTTTTACAAGCCCGGTATTAGCATGCTGGTATTACTGGGTCAGTATTTAGGGGTTCCCCCTAGGTGGTGCCGGTATCGGCGGGTCCCGTGATGCTGCTATCTGGGTGTTGGAGGGCCTTTTGTGGCATGCAGGTATGGCCATTACCGGCATGGGGGCTCGCACGCGCTCGCGCACTCATAATCACCCGCTATTAGTGGCATCGTACGAGCATGGACACGCTCATTCCGCCATGCCGGTAATGACCACGGTTTTACCGCGCTACTTGTAATGAGGCCCATGGTGTTTTCTACTTCAGTCATGGCTAATTCTGCTTCATTTATTATGAGTGGCATTCCAAGTGGTTCTTGGTTTCCTGTAACTGGAGGTTGACTGCCCTCAGGAGTATCTTCATTTAGTTGTCCTTGATCTTCTTCCTCTTCTTGGCATTCATTGTCCAACATGTGCTTGTACTGTGTAAAGTTTATATCTGTTACAGTGCTTCACTTGCATTGAAAGCACCTTAATAGGAGCAATGGGTGTAAAATAAATCTTCTTCTTTTCTCCATGGTGTAAAAAGTTGCAGTAGGGACATATACTGAAGTTCTTTATGTTGATGAGTTTTTAATGATAGCTTCATATGATTAATGAGGTTGTGTTTGGTAAGTTTATCCAGGCTGCCCTCACAACATTCAACTATGTATTTACCTTTTGTTCTCATCTGGTTCAATATTATTTTTGTATGAGAAGTTTTGGGCTATTTGGCATAGAGACATGGTTTCCAAAGTAGTACTCCTGTTTGGGTAGTATGTGTCCAATAGATTGTTTTGTAAAATGTTCTGGCTGTTGGCTATTGTTTCTATGGGCCTCATTACGACCCTGGCGGTCTGGAAATAACGGTGGCGGTAAACCCGCCGCCACAGTTGTTTCCGGACCGCCTGATTCCGACCCCTGCAGGCAGGAGGTGATGTTCCCGCCAGGTCTGACCTGGCGGGTTTAACACCTCCCGCATGCAGGCGGACGAGGAAACACCGGCAGCATTACGAGATGCTGCCAGTGTTTCCATGATCCCGATTCCCATTGAGTCCCATAGGACTCAATGAGAATGGGGATTTACATTTCGCCTCCGTGATTCCCGGAAAACCGGGGTTGTAATGCCCCGGTAATTCCGGGAATCACGGAGGCGGAATGGTAATACGAGTCCGGCGGTAACCAGGCAGTAACCAGGCGTTTTTACCGCCGCGGTTACCGCCGGACTCGTAATGAGGCCCTATGTCTTGGAATGATTTGAGAACTCTTTTTTCGGATGCAGCAGGACCAAGGCTTAGCAAGACCATGTTTTCAGATTTCCCTCACATGTCTGTGCCAGTTAAATGGTCTGCAACTTCGTAGCAGCCACATTCCCTATGAGAGAGCATTTTTATGCCAGAGCTGTATAATTTTAGTGAGATGATATGTCATCCCAGAGGTCTTTCAGCTCTGTTTTCTCAGCTTTGGTTAAGTAGGCTGTGACATATTGTGCAACTGCAGTGGACTTGTCTGCAATGCACTGCACATCTATGTTAGCGTTCCACAGGAGGGCAATGATTGCATTGTAATCATTTATGTACTTTGATGCTTCTGTTCTTTTTACGCAGTATGTGTTAGGCGATTTGGCATTCACACTGTGTCTAACAGAAGACATGAAGATGTTTACTTGTCCAATTTGCTAAAAGTGGTCTAGGGAAACCAAAGCAGCATTTTTGTGACATATTTGTGAATGAACTGCAAACAGTGGCATCACAGTCTTGCCCAAATTTAGGAGCATCTTTAATACACATAAGCATGTGGATGTGTGGTGCTCTTCTGGATTGATATTCTTTCCTCCAAAAGAAGTGTTGCACTTCTCCGAGGGGAGGAATTGTTTTATTACAGATGAAGTTCAGCATGGCAAGAAAACAGTGATGGAAGTACCTTGACACATTTACAGGGTCAAGAGAGCACAGTTCCCCTGGTGTTTCAATGTCTATCCGAGCTTTTCTTTCGTTTTCTTTGAGTAGGAAGTTGTGCAAGTCTCCCCATGCATACTCTGCACAACTTAAAGTAGCATACACCGTACATCTGCATTACGTAGGAACCATTATTCTTTCATACCACGCATGTTTGCCAAGAGATTTGTAATACTTGACTGTAAAACGTAATCTTTCTCTTGCACCTTTTGGAGTAGCTGCATAGCAGACATGTTTAAAAAATTGGAATCTGTTTTCAATGTGTGCGCAACTCCATAACATATAGTTGCTAGTTCACTTTCAAAGAGGAGGTGGAATATGTATCCAATGTTTTGTCTGAATCTGGGGTTTTCAGAATACATTTGTGAAGAAAATTCTGTGGCTGTTATTTGTGTCCATGTTTCATCAGTCCTTCCAACTTTTCCAATAGGAAAGAGTAGAGGAAAGGATTGTTCTTCTACACTTTGTTCCCATATGCTGACAGGAGATCCTTTTGTTTGGTGCATTTGATATTTTTAAAGTGCATCATCTATGTTGTCTTTGGAGTGCAGTGGGAGGATTGTATATTGGTCTAAAATATTGGAGGCTGTAGTAGGATCTAGAAGTTCAAATTGGCCAGTTGATGAGGAACCCTGAATTATGTATGTGGTTTTTCTCCGGTTTTCTTCAATGTTTATTTCTTTGTAGCATTAATGTTTCTATTTGAGATAATGCAGGGCTTCTCTAACTTTGTGTAAGTCTACTAGTTGCTGCCAAATTGTGGTGTCTTTTGTAGGTACACCATTCACTAAGATAACCAAAGATTGATCTATTGGCAGTTGCACTCCCAGAGTGTCTACATTTTCTTTAAGATGTAATGGCAAATAAACTACTTTGCCACAAATGCCTTTGAGTAATTCATAAGGAGGCAACTTGGCTGTTTTCGGTTGAAGGCATATTATTGTTTGAAATCGGTGCACTGTTTAGATTATAATGCTCTCATGAAAATTAAGCTGTTGGAGTGGTTTTGGAAGTGGGAATAGTTCCAAGTTCTTACTGATAGCCTGTGAAGCCATGTGGTTATTGTCAGGTTTCCCAGTCCAGTATGTGCAAAGTATTGAGGGGTTAGTAATGTTGTATTTGTTTTCTGCTATAAGAAAGAGAGCCAATTGGAACCATTGGGATTCATCATTGTCTTCTATTTTGTACGTTATATCTATAGTTTTGATGCTCTTTGTATAAAAAGTTCTGCTGTTAAAACTGATATTATATTGTCTCGTCTTCATTGTATATGTTGGCCTATGCCTAGTCGCTTTGCAAGGAAATCCCTATTTCAAGGTTGCGACCTTAAGTGAATCAAGCCTCCATTTTAGGTTAAAGCCGCCATTTTAGTTTATCGTGAAAAGTCACCCTGTGGCCTAAAATGGCCGACCTGTGTTCTCTTGTTCTTGCTTTAACCTCTTCAACCTGTGTAGGAGAGTTAATGTCCAACCTGCCTGCAGGCTAAATGTTAGGGTCATGTAGACCTTGTCCTTTGTTGACCTCGGGATCAGGGGATTACTTGAATCGGCGATGTTAACCTACAAGTATACAAGAACAATAACGCTATCTAAACACGACATGCGAAACATCTGTTTGACCTGTATTAAAGCAATGTATAAAGAGTGTAAAGTTAAACCTAGAGAATAATAGTGTTTGTTAGCAAATGTATTAAAAAGTAAACCGCATGCACAAGATATGTAAATTAGGAACGAACCTGGCACGACCCTAGCCCAGTACATGATTAACTTGTAAGAGGCTGGACATCGTTATAACAAAACTGTATAAATACGCTGATGTCCAGCTAGCAATTCTTGTTCACTGCTCACATTGAACCCTGCTGGTGGTCTCTGTGATGTATTGACGGCCAAAAAGCTATTTGTGTACTTT
The DNA here is from genome assembly GCF_040938575.1 of Ambystoma mexicanum. Classification (NCBI taxonomy): domain Eukaryota; kingdom Metazoa; phylum Chordata; class Amphibia; order Caudata; family Ambystomatidae; genus Ambystoma; species Ambystoma mexicanum. The sequence goes on from NC_090932.1 coordinate 1,210,345,437, forward strand.
GTTATGTAAACTGTACAGAATTGCAATAAAGATTCTGGGAATCTTTACAAGCCCGTGTCGGTGTATTTCTCTTTGCATGGTGTAAAAGCCTTAATATTGTAATTTCTTATTCAACACTGCAACAACAGACACATACTTGGTTTGGTACTTCTGCAAATGTGCTTTTAAACTTGGCTATTTCTTTTATGTGCGTGTGTAGCAGAAGGTTGATATCTGCAAGGTTGTTGCTACTCGGTTCTACAGTTACAGGATTATGTAAGTGTTGTTCACTTCCAAAGTCTCTGAATGAGTTTTTGTATAGTAGAATGGTGTGTTGCTAACATTTTGAAGTGGTGGAAGGTGCTTTTGCAAGCAGGCCCAGAAATGCAGGCTGATGAATGTCATTGCAGGCCTGTGTATTTGTGCACTGGACAGGAGTCCATGGTTTGCAATATTTTAATTTTTAATTAGTCTTTGGAGCACAGCCATTTGTAGGCAGGAAGGTTTGGTTCGGTGGAATGGAGAGTTGATTGTGAGTCTGTTGGAGATATTCTTTCTATGAGCGTTTCCTCTGGCATAATGGTATTGTCTAGCTTTTCATACCCTCGGCCAATGATATGTATGGCATTTGGGTTTGTTTGCACTTGTTTGTATGCCTCTTCATTGAAATATGGCTCTGTGTTGGCTGTGTGAATCCACTCAACTGCACAGAGGTTTGCAAAGATATCTATGTTGATATTGTGTATGTTGCGAAGTACTTTTTGTAGTTTAGTTGTTCATTTTGTTAGTGGTTTAATTCTGTTTAAAATTAATGTAAATAAATTTTGAGGAGCATTGCACTGTGTATGAGAGCTTCCATTATCAGTTTTCTGCGGTAAGTTTGAAGGGGTGAACATGATTTTTCTCCAGTTTTTATAAGGTTCTGAAGGATTCTTTTGTGGAACATTTTTTGTAAAATTATCTTTTTGGATTACATTTGGCTATGTTTTTTTAAACTTTGGTTTTATTAGCATTTTCTTATTGTTACAAACAGGGTCAATGCAGATTTGAAATGTATACAATCAGCTGGCCCATTAAACCCTTGCCCCCATCCCCCTGCCCCAACACTGACCCTCCCCCAATCCCCACGCTCAAACAAGAACTTTAATCTTGGGAGACACGAAATGTTCTCTTCGTATCCTGTACTTAGGAGATGATGTGGATGGTGACCATTTTTGCCGGCTGAATTGAGATCGACATCCCCTGGGCCGTGGGCACTCGGTTTGTATAAAGCACATCTCAGACCCCGCTCCCCCCTCTTAATCCAGGGCAACGGCCTGGTGTCAGTGAACGTCCCATCCCCAGGTCTGCTGTACCCCATACCAGTTCGCTAGGAATGAACCAGAATCGTTATTTACCATTGCAATCAATTTGTCCATCAGGAACATGTTCTTTACTTTTTTCAACCAGTCCTCCTTGGAGGGGGATTCCGGGCTCTTCCACTTTTGTGCCAGGGCCACCCTCCCCGCCCTCAACATTGTTTCCAACATACTTGGGTATCTATGTATTTCCGTTTCCTCTGGGGTGAGGCCCAGCAGCATCGTCAGAGGGTTCAGCGGGAGAGGTTTGTCTGATACCTCTGCAATCCAGGCCCTCACCCTCCCCCAGAAGTCCTGGACTTTTGGGCAATGCCACCACATGTGGCTCCTGGTGCCCACTTGGCCACATCCCCTTGGGCATCTTGGTGACACCCCTGAGAACATCTTTGACAATTTCACTGGGTCCCTGTGCCACCACTGCAGAATCTTAAAATTATGCTCCATGTCCGAGGTGGAAAGCAATTTTGAATATCCTAGACCAAGCATCCTCTGAAATAACCTCTCCTGCCAGGTCATTCCAGAATGAGCGAAAACTCCTCCTCCCCGGAAGGTTGATGGTGTTCAAAATTTTGTACATTCTAGAAACAGCCCCCTTCCTTGAGGTCGCCGTATCCAGGAGCCTCTCGAAGGGGGTCAGCTGCCTCCTCAAGTTTTGACCCCATGACTGGTCGCAGAGTGTACCCTTGAGACGGAGGTATTCGAAGATGTAAAGGGACCCCTGTCCGAGAGCGTCCCTCAATTCTTTGTATGGTAGAAACTCCCCCTCTCTGAACATCTGCCCCGCCCATTCCATTCCCATGTCTGACCAGGCCTGAGAGTTCCGGAACCCCCTACTGCCCATTTTGAGAGGATGGCCCCAGAGAGAGGTCATCAGGGACGGCCATGAGGTAAGATAAGCAGTCTGTGGGCCCTCAGGCTTCTCGGAAATGACTTGCGCGGGGCCCACAGGAGGTCCCGGACCTTCAGGGTATGGGTATACATGGCCTCTAAGTATGACCAGTACATCCCCATCCCTTCTTCATGTGTTCCAGGAGGACGCGCAGCTGGGCGGCGCGGAAATAAAGATGAAAGTCCAGTAACCCAAACCCTCCCTCCCCCTTTGGTAAGGTTAGGATGGCCCTCGCAGTCCTCAGGGTTTTCCCTTGCCATATGAAATCTCAGACTGCGGTCTGTAGGTCTCTAAAGGTCTGATCAGGGATGCTGGTCGGGATTGCCGTAAAGAGGTACAGAAGCCTTGGTAAAACATTCATCTTAACCGCCGTCATCCGGCCATACCAAGACAGGATCACCTTGCCCCATCTCCTCAAGTCTGATGTGATCCCTGCCATTATCGGATCATAGTTGGTGGTAGCGAGTTTCGACAGGTCCCTAGTAAGCAGGACGCCCAGATAACGTATGGAAACCTTCCCCACTGCAATCCCGTTGAACCTATCCAGGGGGTCTAGCTCAGGGTCTTGTGCTCTCATTGGGGGCAGTACCAATTTTGTTGTGTTGATTTTCAGCCCCAAGAAGCGCCCAAACGTGGCCACCAAGGACAAGAAGGGGGGGAGCGAGGAGCCGGGATCCACCATATACGCTAAAATGTCGTCCGCAACAGGGACAGCTTAAATTCCACTTCACCTCTTTTAATCCCCCAGATGTCCAAATGTGCTCTGACCGCAATGGCTAATGGTTCCATCGTAAGGACGTATATCAGGGGGGAGAGTGGGCAGCCTTGCCTTGTCCCTCGTGAGAGGGGGAAGGTCTCTGACAGCTTCCCGTTCACTTGGACCCTTGCAGTGGGGGCTCTATAGAGAGCGGATACCCAGTTTCTAATGTGTGACCCGAAGCCCATTTTCTGGAGGAGGAGTTCCATATATCTCCATTCAACCCTGTCAAAGGCTTTCTCTGAGTCTAAGGAGAGTGCACATGCTTCCAGCTCAGATTCTTGGGCGTAGTGAAACAGATCTATCGTTTTGCGGATGTTGTCCGACCCCTGCCTCCCTCTTATGAAACCCACCTGATCCCAATGGATCAGCTTCGGCATTATCCCTTCCATCCGCCTCCCCACCACCTTGGCCAGGATCTTCACGTCAATGTTTAACAACGATATGGGGTGGTAGGAAGAACATTCTGTGGGGTCCTTACCCTCCTTGGGCAGCACTATTATTATGGCCCCCATCAAGGATTCGGGGAGAATGCCCCCCTCCAGCACGGAATTGAAAACCCTCGCCAGGTGTGGGGCTAGGGTGGAGCGGAACGTTTTGTAAAAATACACTGTGAAGCCGTCCTCCCTGGGGGAAGTCCCCACCTTCATCCCACTAATCACCTTATCTATCTCCTCCTCGGTGATCGGGCCCTCCAACCCCTCCGACATCTCTCTCATTAGGGCCGGGACTTGGATGGAGCTTAGGAAGTCCTCTATCTGTGCGTCGCCCCCGTCATATTCTGACGCATACAATTTTTCATAATATTGGCGGAAGGCATCTCCTATGTGGGGAGTATCATAACACATTGACCCCTGGGCGTTCCACACCGCCTTCACCATTCTACTTCTCTGGACCTCCCTCAGCTTCCAGGACAGGATCCTGTCCGCTTTGTCCCCTTTGTCATAATATTTTTGCTTGACCAGCTGGAGGCTCCTCTCTGTTTTGTGTAGGAGGAGGTCCTTTATTTGGAGCATGTAGTCCTCCAGGGCGGTCACCCGGTCACGCTTAAGGGGCTGATACGGTGGACCCCCCGGCTGGAGTCGGGCTATTTTTTCTCTCAAGGTCTTCTCCTGGTCCTCCCTCTCTCTTTTATTCTGGGCTCCTATTTTGATTAGAACTCCTCGTAGGGTTGCTTGAAGGCGTCCCACAATGTGTATGTGCCAACCTCCCCATTGTCATTTAGCTCAAAGAATTCTGTTATAGCATCTAGCACTTCCTGGGCATGGACCTCATCTTTTAGTAGGGCATTGTTGCATTTCCAGTGACCTCTGCGGTCCTTGCGCCATCCCTCCGCTATAGTGATGTGGACCATGTCATGGTCTGACCAGGGGACCGGGTCCACCCTATGGCAGGGATATATGGGCGGAGGGTCTCATCCACTAGGATATTATCAATTCTGAAGTATGAGGTGTGGATGGCGGAGTAGTATGTAAATGAGGGAGTCGGAATTGTGTCCCCCATGCCCAGCTCAGAGTTAACCCTCTGGAAGATTCGTGCCATGGCTTCATCTGCGGACCTGATGCTTTGGGGACCTACACGCTTTCTATCTGTGGATGGGTCCAGGACCATGTTGAAGTCTCCCCCCACCACCGCCGTGCCATGCACGAAAAGTTTGAACCTGTCCCTCACTTCTTCCCAGAATTGGGCTTGGCCCTCATTCGGGCCGTACACTACTGCAAGAGTTAGGGGGGTGCCCTGTAGGGATCCCCTTACCAACAAATAGCGGCCCTCGGGGTCATTCAGCGTGGCCTCCTTTTCGAAGCCTACATCCCTCGCTAATATAATGGCAACTACCCTTTTCTTAGTCCTGTGAGATGCGCAGAGCACCTCTCCAATTCCTCCCCCCTCATTTTGGGTTCCTTCCCCCTTGCCCAGTGTGTCTCTTGCAAGAAAAGCAAGTCCAGCTTTGCCCTCCTGAATTCTCTACAAACCAGAGATCTCTTAGTGGGGGTGTTCAGACCCCGCACATTCAGGGTACCCACTCCCAGGGCCGGCAGACTATCAGCCATAATTTAGGTCTCCCTCTCTCTTGGTCAACTTCATCACATCGGTGCTCCCTTCTCGCTCCCTTTGTCACGCCTCTTGATTTCTTTAGTTCCCCCTTCCTCCCTCTCAGGGGGCCCTAAAACTATAACTATACCCCAACTGCCCCCCGATCCCTATCCCTAAAAGAACAACCCCAACCAACTTGTGACCCCTTCCCCCTTCCCGGTGTCCAGGAAGTAAGTTCAGCCATTGCTGGCATTTGGCCGGACCACCAGCCTGCCTTCTTCGGCCATGCATTTAGTACAATGCTCGTTTCTTTGAGCTACTCTCCCCCCAGTGCTTCGTCCCATCGATTGCCCCCATTATACTTGCTGTTCAGGGGGACTCTGCATTCAGTGGAACCTCAAGAAATTCCATTCCCGATACGCTGGTGGTCAGGGCCTCCCGAATGTCAGCCCTCTGAGTCGATATGCTCTCCTTCCATTGCGGGCGGCGGAGTGTTCAACTTTTTATATTTCCTCTAACTGGTGTTCCTTCTCCTGGCACCCGACTGGCCAGAAACGCCCCTGCCGATCACCTCTGGGCCAACCGGGCCCCTCCGGGGGGTAGGATCCGCCACATAGTCCTGGATGGCTCCCCTTATGTCCTCTTCCGTGACCAGCATTGTCCGTCCGATGTATTCGAAGGCCAGGGAGAAGGGGTACCCCCACCTGTAGCGCACCCCTTTCTCCTTTAGTAGCTGCATTAGGGGGCGGCACATTCTGCGTTTGGCCAAAGTGTAGGCAGAGAGGTCTTGGAAAATTGTGATCTGGGCTTTGTTGTAGGTGATCACCCCCGCTTTCCCTGCTTTTCCCCCAGCCCTGTGCACTCGGTCGAACGTGAGCTCTATGGTCATCCCTTCTGCGAACAGGAGGGTAATAATGTCTCTCACCACTCGGATTAAGTCTCTCTCCATCTCCCCCTCTGCCTCAGGGATCCAGAAAAATCTAAGGTTATTCCTCCTTTCCCTGTTTTCATAGTCATCCATCTGCCTGGCCCTTTCCTCATACCCCTTCTCCAGGGCCGCTAGCCTCATATCAATTTGAACCTTCTGGGATGCTGATGTTGACTGGTTGGTTTCCACTTGTAGAAGTCTGTCCTCAACCTTGTCCACCCTTTGGTCCATCTTTTCGAATTTCTGAGCAATGTCTGATCACATTTCCCTGATTTCCTGTAGGATACAGGCAAAGCCCCTTTCCATCACTGTCGCGGACTGTATCGAGGCCTCTGGCTGGGCCATGTCCCCAGTGCGGGTAGGGCCGCCGGTATTACTCCCAATCTCTTTGTAGCGGAATGCCTGCAGGGTCTGTTGCCAGCTCATACAGTCTTCCGATGTGCCCACTGCAGGGTCCGCCATGGACCAGGGGCTTTTGGGGGGCTCCTCCAGGCCCCACCCTGTGGTGTCTGGACTAGGGTGTCTCAGAGGGGGGCCGTGGGAGGTAGACGCCACTCTGTGGGGGAGGCAGCTTCCAGACGGGCACACGCCCCACCTGCACTGGATGGGGGCCTCACACCTGGGTCTCTCCTCGATGTTGGTGGTATTTTTCAGAGTGGGGGACCACCGGCAAGGCCCCACCGCCTCTGTCTAATTAATGCCTCCTTCCCCCTCCTGGGAGGTGTCAGGCGGGCACACACCCTGGATATGGGCCCAGGGGCCACCACCTGCTTGGGTCTGGCGTGGGTGATCACTGTCCCTCTGCTTGTCCTCAATGTGGGTGCAGGTTGTGGAGACCCTGGGACCCCTCAGGAGAGGGGGGTCACGTTCCCACCTCATCGACTGTCATGCTATGGGCCCAACTGCTCTGTAGGGGCCCTCTGCAGGTTTGTGTGCCTTTAGATGTGCCTGCTCAGGTGGGGGGGCATGGCTGCGGGGGGGTTGTTCACTCACTTCGGCAGACTCCAGGGGGTGGTGGACCCCGATACCTCAGCTACCAGGCCTCGGAAGCTGGGACCGGGGCTACGTGCATTCTCTGACCGCTGGGCCGGCCCCTCCAGGGACACACTCTGATACAGGGGGGAGGGAAACGGCGAGAGTCCAAATCTTGTTCCAAGATCGTGTGTTCCCCGCAGGGGCGGGAGGGCGGATGGATACCGGGGCCGGGCTCACCGGTGTGACTCCCCCGCTTCGTTGGGCCACTCCTCTCCTGGCGCACAGGCCGATGTCCTCTTTGCCGCTCCTCCGTCACGCCCCGTGCTCTGGCTCTCCGGGGACATCGAGCTTCGATCTTTCGAGCAGGGGCGTCACGGGGGGGTCACCGGCTCAATCCCGCCGAGTGAATCCGCCTGGAGAGGTCCGGGGGTGCTCAATCCCCTTAAACAGCCCAGCCTCAGCAAGAGCACGGTGTTCAGGCAGCCATTACCTGTGCGCCCCCTGGTGGCCTCCCATTTGGCTATGTTAATGTTGGTAGATGTAGTGGTACCACTGCTGGTAGTTGCATTCTTCTTAATACATTTAGTTTTAGTTTGACATTTTGGAAGAGAAGTCACCCTTTTTTTCCTGGTACCTGGTTCCGTTTTCCTCATTGACTGCATTAGCTGTTTTGTTTGAACTTTTTGTACAAAGTCTGCTAGAGGTGGATGGCTATTTTGCATGGCATGAATTTTGTTTGCTCTATTTCTGCTTTGTTTTTTGTTAGGCATTGTCTTGTATCTGTTGGAGAAGAAAGAAAAATGTGGGTTTGGAAGTTGTGCAATGTATTTGTGTGTACTGTGCATGAGTGTTTGAATATGAAGATAGGTATATGTAGAAGAGTGTGATTGTGCAAAGGGCTGTTCTTTTTGGTTGGGAAGGTTGTAGTAGTATGTGTGTGTGTTGCTGTGGGAAAGGTTTGCTTCAGTGTTTATGACAGTGTAATGTGGTTGAAGAAATAAGGACATTATCATGTTTTTATAAAACTAGTGGGAAGTAACATACCGGTGTTCTAATGAGAATATAAACAGTGGACCTGGCAAGGTGCATTGAGTAAGGGTGAAGCAAGTTCTCTGTGGTTGGATACAATTGTCTAGGCTACAATAGAACAACAATGCACTTTCTGGGTAACAGGCATAGCACTACAACAGTACGGCACTTACTTTGTTGGATGTGAATGGTAGGTTTCTTCTGGGTTTTATCTTCCACTAGAGACGTCACTGGCTTTTAGGAGGCATTTCTTTACTGCAATTGCAAAAGAAGGAAGTTAGTGCGTATGTGTGTTAATGGTTCAGTAATAGTTGTAGGCAAACACATTGTTTTATATTCTAGGAGGATTTGTTGACAGGAAGAGTTAGTGTGTGTGTGCATGCAATTGTACATTTCTGCATACGAGTTGGTACTTGGGAGTGTTAGCATAGTTGGTATGGGGGCAGTGATGAAGTGATAACTGTGGCGTAGGGGGCTGCATTTTGAAGGCATTGAGATGCTTTTGCACTATTTGTTTTGGAAATTGATTAGTGAAAGTAATAGTATAGGGAGAAAAAGGGCAGAACAATGTACAGATTGGGAAGGAGAATGTTACTGTGTGTGGAATTTTGTTAACTTAATGACACATGGATGTTTGTTACATGAGTACAGAAGTTGTTTTGTGTTGTTTTATTTATGTATTCAAATGTATAGATAGCACTGTTTCTAATGCAGACATGCATTGCTTTGCATTCATCCCAATGGTGGATTTGGTGAATTGTGCAATGCATATAATTGCTATGCTTTGCTAACTTACATGCTTTTTCAATTTTTTTGTGTGTATTGTGGGCATTTTACATAGGATCTGGCATTTGAATGTGCTGTACAAATGTTCACAGTGTGGATTTTCATAATAGGCAGTGATGCTTGAATTGAAATGTGTGGTTAATAGGTGTTATGCCAGTGGGCAATACAAGAAAACTGTGAAAGCAAACAGCAGCGTTAGTAACTGTCAGTTGGTTGGATGAGATGTTACCAATGACAGTATGATTATTCAGTAGGTTATGCAGGGCAAGTGGCAGGCACCCTGTTTACATGCATGCAATCTATGCACTTGCAAATGCTTTGATAACATACACATACATGCCAGCCGTCCTGATTTAGGCGGGAGACTCCCAAGTTTTAGATAAAAAAGATTGCAATTTATTTTTTACTCCTGTCTGAAATAAGTAAAACACCAATGCATTCCTATGGGGAAATTATTTTCTCCCGCTTACTGGAGTCGAATGTCCCTCCTAGGTAGTCGAGAATGTTGGCAAGTGTGCATATATGTAGTTTTTATTTACTTTGTACATTATAAAACATATGCATATTTGTAGTTTATGTTGATGGATGTAGATGTTGATGAATCTGGAAGTAGAAATCATGGAGCGTTTCACAGTACTTTTGGAAGCTGGTTCTTGGGAATCATGTGAGACCTGTGTTCTGGGTGTTGAACAGCAGATCTCCAGTGTTGTAGTGCGTTGATAGAGTTAGATGTTAAGATCCTGGATGTGATTGGTGGAGGGTTGTGGGACTGTTTACCAGTAGCCAATGAGAGAGTGCTGCAAAGTGTGAAGTGGAAAGGGAAGAAGGGCTGCCCATGTGTTACGGGACCGCAAACACTGTGGTAGTTCGAGAATCGCATATGCCACTTTCGGGCCTTCTCAGCATGACTTACATGGAAATGAGTCTGTGGGGATGATCCAATCAGGTGTTCAGGGTGTGCTTAATAGGAAGGGAGGGTAATACTTTTTGACATTGCTGTGTTGGTTGTATAGTGAAGAAGGCTGGAGTTATTGTATGGATCGTGGGAGATTCATTTGTATGTGATCTGCAGAGCTATGCAAAGGCAAGAGGGTTTTCTGCAAATCTTGGTTTTCCAGGCCAGGAGGCTTTATGGTGCAGTGTGCCTGGCTGTAATTTGCAGGCACTGATTGCTGTTTGCAGAAACATGTCGTCTTTTGCTAGTCCTGATGTTTCGGTGTTGCACTGTGGAGGAGAGCATATGGGCTACATCAGTGCCCCAAGTTTGGTTCCTGTATTGAAGTTGTTCGTGGAAGACCTAATGGTGCTTTTCCCTAATGCAAAGGTGTTTTTTTACTGAAATAATACCTAGAGCACAATGAAGCAATCCCAATGTCTTCAATCCCCAGCAAAACGTCAGAAGGTGCCTTGTTAATAGAAGCATGGGTGTAGTTTTTCAATGTGCTGAGATGACCGTTTTCTCCAATGAGAACATTGATTCCATGAGTGTACACTACATTACTGAAGATGGCGTTTCGTTGTCATTTTTTGGAAATGCTCGTTTTTTGGGGAATCTAACAGATGCTTTGCAGAGGTTGATGTAAGGCAGTAGGAAAAGAGGAGAAAAAAAACGAAACAAATTGAAAACGAAAGGTTGTTCTTCAGTAGCACCACAATAGAAAAAATCTGCTACCCTGGGTAACATTTCTCTCCCCACCCCCTTTAATTGGCCAATTTATCCGCAAACCCTGCGGTAGGTTGCGGATCGCACATGCCAAATCCGGGACTTTTGAGGATGGTAGGCATGGAAATGGGACTGTGGATGCCAGGGTATTGGTCAATAAGGTTTCCTTGGTGTGGTGTGAAAGGAGAGATGGTGGCAGAAGGTCTGTTTACTGAGAGGAGTGCAGATTGCTTTCATAGCACCAACATTTTCCACAGAGATGGAGTCCATCTTACTGATAGTGGCAATCAACTTTTTTTGCAGAATATCCAAAATGCTTTCCAGTCATTTTTGGAAGCATAGCAGGCGTGTTTGCAGTTCAAAACTTCCAAGATCAAATAGAAATACCCCAAAAAGGCTCTTTTCAGAGCATCCACATTGTCCCGGAAAACAATGCTACTACGGCGCTGTCCACAGACTTTGGGGGGGCCTCCACCATTTCATTGGCACTTCTATTTTTAAACTGTGAAAGGTGGATCTGAAAAGGGCCATTTTATTTTAGTTTGTTATGTTTTGTGAATTTTCTTTTTGATTTTTTAAACATGACACACAAGGGTAGGGAAGGTTCAACAACCAAAAGGATAAGAAAGGGCGGATAGAGAAAGGAAGATGTTGGGTGTGCCTCATTGAGGTAGGGAGCAGTTTCCTTCATGATCCCGGACCGCAGCCTCGAAACCACTTCCGAACTGCTCAGCCCTACAGAGTAATGTATGTCACAGTACAGACACAAAACAGTGCCATTTGAAAGGTAAGGATCTACTGCATTGTGTACAGCCTGTGAGGCTGTTGGAGGGATCTCCTGCCCCACAGGAGTGTCCCTTTTGGTGACAGGAGAAGATGTCTAGGATGCTGTAGTGGAGGTCAACCTACTATCCTGTTTGAAGGGGACGCCCTCCATATTGATGCTTTGAGGCTGGATCTCAGGTGTTGCCGCATGGAGGTAGTCTGATAACTGTACAGCCCAGGTTTGCCACGACTTGCAGCAAACCTTTGCTGCACTAGCCGCGGGCTAATTTCTAACAGTGGTAAAGGGCATCCGCACCAAAGACTCACGTTGGCAGGTGCTAATAGGGACTTCCACTACCTCATTCTCTTTGTCCTCTATTTCCTCCTCTGCCTGTTCCCCTTTCTATGCGCTCGGGGAGGTGGTGGTGGGGTTGATGGTAGTGGGGTTGGTGCTGAGGCAGAGGCAGCAGCAGAGGGAGACATGGATGCCATTATCCAAGTAAAGGTAGCCTGGAACCAGGAACAGAGCAATCTGCAAAGCAGCAGGAACACATCAATATGCTAAACAGCAACCTGCAGCAGTACTCCTGGAAAATTAGCAACACCAATGCCAATTGTAGCCAAGTGCTCTGTGCAGCAATCCAGCAGTAGCAATGCAGCAGAAATCCATCAGTAGTAATGGCAATGACACCAAGTGCTCTGTCATGGAGATCCTAAAACAGAATGCGGAGCTTCACTGTGGTTTGGCCTTGTATAAGGATGCTGCGGAGCGCATGGCAGACAGTTGCACGCTTCAGGGACACTTTGAACCCCAAGCTGGGCTCAAAAAGTTCCAGAAAGTGTCCAGATGGCTAGGGGAATCGTCTGGGACGTCTGCAAGGGTGAGGTTTCACAGTAAATCACTTTTTTGGATTGGCCCAGAAAGCAGTTTTTGGGTGTTCAGGGGCCCGGACCCTGTTCGTGAATAAGGGCATACGTTTAGCATGGGTGTGATCACACGATGGTGATGTTGTGAACGTTTGCGAATGGGACGGCTGTCCATAGGAGACCTATTGTGCGGGATCCATTGTGCGCATGTGCGTAGGTGTCGTACGGACAGGGTTGTGGTCCTCGAACTAAATCAAAGTGTGACACATGTGCAGCAGACCATTCCAAACAGACGCAGTGTTCATAGTACCTTGGGAATGAGATGCTCATGCGCACAGGTGTTCGCCAGACAAGGGTGGGTTCCCTGAAGTATTTAAAGTATGTCACTGGTTTGCAGACATTACCGGACAGGCCCATTGTTCGTAGGACCTGGGGGAAGTGATGTGCATGGCACCAAGTGTCTGCCAGACAGGGGAGGGGTCCTCAAACTAATTAAAAGTATGCCTGAACTTTGCGGAAATGACGGACAGGAGTGTTGTCTGTAGGACACAGGCAATGTGATGTGCGTGTGCCCAGGTGTCCAAAGGACAGGAGTAGGGTCTCTGGGGACAAGTAGGGAGTCTTAGGGACACCTGAATTTTGAATGCAGACTTTGTGGACAGGCACGGTGTCTGTAGGACACCTCCATTTTGATTAATTGTGGACATCCTGGGCAGTCCTGCGCTCCATGGACAGAAAATGGGGCTTTTCAAAAAGAAAACACAGACACACAGCAACAATGTACACATGGAACTTTATTTACACACATAAATACACATAATTAGTAAAGGGAAGGGGTAGCCGAAATGGAAACACATAAAGAGGAATTAGGGTTTTGCACAGGTGGTGCTTCAGGGGATGAAGGGATTAAGGTATCATCATAACGTGTTTGTTTACAGTGAATTTGTGAGGATGGTTGGCTGGGATAGGGGGAAAGGGTACAGGTGCAGGTGGGTCATTGGTATTTAATTTTCTCAATGTTATGTCCTTGTACAAAAACCTTTAAGTCAGCAAAAGTGTTCAGCAATTGCTCCATTTTTGCCTCTAGGCTCTCTAGTTTATTTTGCATAGTGTTTGTTTCATTCTATGTGCTCATGCACTTGCTGTTTCTGCGCGATTGTCTTCATTTGCTGTATGTACTGTTGAAAAAATATGTTTCAAATACATGTGAAGCAATGTGTATTAATGTCTGTATTAATTGTCTTACTTTACAAACTGCACTGTGTACCATTGGAGTTACTGTCTTCACTCATTTCATCACGAGGAATATGTTATTCCAGCCACTCCAGGGTGTTTGCCATTTCTGTGTAAAAAAAGTGAAAAATGTTTTACTAGTACTGTACACAGAAAAAACTGCACAGTTATAGGAAAACATATAGTGTACATACTCCTTTGTAGTACTGTTGTGCTGTCAGTACTTTTCACGTGTCCTGCTGACACGTGCTTCTTAGTTTGTATGTAATTCAGCATTGAGGTAATACTGTTGGAAGCACAGGTTATTTCTGTGATTGGTGCATTCCATTATGCTGCACATTCTATACAATTGCATGGCTGCTTTTGTAAATACACAGTTTTTAGATCTATTTAATTTTTTATTAGAATTCACATATGTGTTGGTCTTTAAAGATGTTCTGTTTCTTTGCTGTATGCTACCATAATGTGTAAGAACCCCCGGCTTTTGGGCAGTGTGAATGCTGCCCGATACCCGCGAACAGTCGCATGATCACCGGGCCCTGTGGTTATGAGCATTGGAGCAGGGAGTTTAGTATGTTGTATGGCACATGTATACACCTTAAGGTTATCCTGGTACAAACCTATGAAATTCAGTGAAAAAACTTTGTTAAAGGGACGTTATAGTTAAGTTGTGCTAATGAAAACCTATGAAATTCAGTGAAAAAACTATGTTAGATGGACGCCATCCCTGCAGAAAATGTTGGTGCTAAGAAATGTAATGTTTTCCTTTTCAAAGGAAGACATACCAACATCTTGTAAAAAATGTGCAAACAGCCTTGTTCACATTGCATATGGTATTCTCCATTTACGGACCAAATGAAGAACAGAACATCCACATTTTTCTAAGGCCTCCTTCATCACAAACTGCAGAGAGATTCCAGTAATGTGTCCTAAACTATTCCCTCCACAATGACAATAATAATGGCTGGATGATGCTACGTCACCAAAGTGACAGAAAAGTAAAGCAAATATAGCCAATTCATGTCACGCACTCCATACCAGTGTACATCCACATGAGGGAATCCAAGATATGCAGCCACTCCACAGTGCTCTGCATCCACCTGCAACCAATGTATCCAAGAGTCCCCCAAAGTCGACACTCTGCCTCCTGAAACACACAGCCATAGCCACAGCCATCTACACTCCTCTAAGAAAGCAGAGCCTCAGCCACACTCTATCCTTGCACACCACACCCAGAGAAATGTATTGGTGATCACCCGGCCTACACAGTCCCATTTCCACGGCTGCCATCCTTAGAAGTACCAGATGTGGAATGTGTGATCCGCGAACTACTGCAGTGTTCGTGGATAAACCGGCCAAATCAAGGGGGTGGTGAGAGAAATTTAACCCAGGGTAGGAGATTTCCCCTATTGTGGTGGCTCTGAAAAGAGCCTTTTTTTGTATGTGCTACTAAACAAATACCTTTTGGTTTTCTATTTTTTTGGGGATAATGGGTTTCTGTCCTTTTCCTCCTTAACATATCAACCTCTGTAAAGCATCCCATAGATTGTGAGCATTTCCAAGAATGGACAACGAAATGTTGTCTGCTGTAAACTGGTGCACCCGAAGGGAGTCAATGTTGTCAATAGGGAAAACTGACATCTCAGCACGTCACAAAACTACACCCATGCCTCCAATAACGAGGCACCTTCCAGCATGTTGCTGGGGATTAAAGACATTGGGGTTGTTCCATTGTGCTCTAGGTGGTATTGCAGAGAAAACAAAATACAGTAGGAAACAGCAGCATCAGTTCTTCCACTAACAGCTTCAATACAGGAACCAAACTTGGAGCACTGGTGTAGCCGAAATGATCCCCTCCACAGTGCACCACCAAAACATCTGGACTACCAAAAGTACTCATGTCTCTGCGAAGAGTAAGCAGTGCCTGCAAATTGTAGCCAGGCACAATATACAACAAAGCCTGCTGGCCTGGAAAACCAAGATCAGCACAAACGCCTCTTTATTTTGCATACCTCTCCAGATCACATACAAAGGAATCTCCCACTATACATACAGTAACTCCATCCATCTTCACTACACAACCAACACAGCAATGAAACAAAGTATTACCCTCCCTTCCTGTAAAGCACAACCTGAACTCCTGATTGGCTAATCCCCACAGTCCCATTTTCATGCCACGCATCATGAGAAGCCCCAGATGTGGCACATGTGATCTGCAAACTACTGCAGTGTCCACGGACCCCGTAATACAGGGGCAGCCCTTCTTCCCTTTCCACTTCACTCTTTGCAGCACTCCCTCATTGGCTACCATCCACCAATCACATCCAAGATCTCTACATCTAACGCTGTTATCTCAGTACAACACTGCTGATGTACTGTTCAACACTCAGAGTACAGGTCTCCTGTGATTCCCAAGCACCTGCATCCAAAAGCACTGTAAAACTTTCTAAGATGTCTACTTCCAGATTCATCCACATCTACATCCATCAACACAAACTACAGGTATGCATATATTGTGTAATGCACACAGAAAATGAAAAATGCATGCATGTTACCAAAACATAGCAAGTACATAGATTGCATGCATGAGTACAGGGTGCCTGCCACTTACCCTGCATAACCTACTCAATAATCATACTCTCATTTGTCCCATCTCCTGACATTAAGTGGCTGTTACTTACAATGCTGTTTTCCTTCAAAGTTTTCTTTTAATTCCCACTTGCATAACAGCTGCACACTACATAGTTCAGTTTTAACAGAACTGTCTGTGATTTTGTTTGTAAAAAAAAACTCGTTTGGAACATTTGCACAGCATGTTCAAGTGCCAGATCCTGTGTAAACTTCAATATATTACCACACCATGCATGCTTGCCCATATCACCCATCGTAATGTGAAAACTGTTATTTTCTTCTTTCCTTCTGTCACTTTTGCAACCACTTCCCCCACTAACACATCTGCTGTAAAGTGCACACAGAAACCGAAAACTACATGTATGTTACCAAAGCATAGCAAGTACATAAATTGCATGCAAATGAACAGGGTGCCTGCCACTTACCCTGCATAACCTATTCAGTAATCCTACTCTCATTTGTCCCATCTCCTGACATCAATTGGCAGTTACTTAAAATGCTGTCTGCTTTCAAAGTTGTCTTTTACTGCTTACTTGCATAACAGCTGCAAACTACCATATTTCAATGTCTCTGTGATTTTCTTGTAAAAAACACATTGGGAACATTTCCACAACAAGTTCAAGTGCCAGATCCTATGTGAAATGGCTAGAATGCACACAGAAAAGGGAAACTGCATGTATGTTCGAAAAGCTTGGCAAGTACATACATTTCACAATTGACAAAATGCACCATTGGAAGAAAAGCAAAGAAATGCATGTGTACATTGGAAACAGTGCCATCTGTACATTTGGATAAATAAATAAAACAGGAAAAGATGTATGCACTCATGTAGCAAGCATATATGTGTGGGGAAGTTAATACAATTCCACACACAGTAACATTCTTCGTTCTAATCTACATCTTGCTGAGCCTTTTTCTCACTCACCCAACTAGGGCGTGCGCTAATAGTACAACAGCAACTCATACACTTGCAAAAGTGCAGCCCCACAGGGCACATTTATCAATACACCACTGCCCCCATAGAAACAATTGTTACGCTCACCTGGCTCCCAGAGAGGCTTCGATCTGAACTGGACAGCTGCGGTCTCCACCAATGTGACTAGCTTCGTTGTCTTGGCACGTAGGAATAATCTTCTGCAAATGGAGAAAGGGGATTAACCACCCGTGGAGTTGAGTGCAAATCCCCCCACCGCCGCTGTTCTCCCCATAGATCACCTTTGATGTCCCCTCTTATAGTCTCACCTGATGGTTTGAAAAGATGAGCTCTCCATCCTGCATTGAGCGCAGCGGCGCGTTGATAACCAGTTGCTTCACTGGCTCGAAGGAATTGGTGAGTTCCAGAACAATATTGACTCTGAAAAGTATGTAGTTCGTAAGAGTTCACATGTCTGACTTTCACTCTTGTCCGATTCCTTGCAGCTTGACCCCAGCGAAGAGTTCCTCGTGGTAGCTGACGAAGTTCAGGTAAGGATTTGGCTTATCCTACACAGTTCAATAAAATAAGGCCAGAATGTAACCTGTTGCTTGCTCCCTTATTCAGGTGTGGAGAGAAAATATGAAGTTCGGCGGTAAAATTAGGTAAGTCTATTATGGTGAGAAGAGTTCCCCTTGTTTGTCCCTTTGTTTCACCTTGTTGTCCTTTTGTTCCCCCTAGGGGCCGGGGTACGGCGAGGATGCAATGGAGACTGCTCCCACCCGTGATGAGGAATAGTACCCCCAGCGGTAATCAGGTAAGTCTATGGGGGTAGTTACTATTGCCTCTGTTTATTCCCTTGGCTCACCATTGCTGTTCTTGTGTTCCCCTTAGGTGCCAGAGTGCGATGGGAACGTTCAGAAGGATGAGGTGGATCGTGAGGATGCTGCGAAGGCCGGTGAGTTCAGCGCAGCGCTGCAGCAGGTGAGGCGGCGCGCGTAAAATGCTTCTTTCTTCCAGCTCGAAGGCGTGGTGGATCCGGAATTCAGGTAAGGATCGAAGGTTTTGCTCTTATTCTAACCTCTTCTCCTTCTGTTCCTCCCTTTTTCTAGGAGCTACAGACTCGTGGCAGGAGTGGCAGAAGACTGGATGCAGGCTTGCAGACACGGTGAGTGTTACGCTGCTGGATGCAGAATAACGCGAAGTGTGTGCTGCTCTTCAGGCGTGGTTTAAATAGCCTCCACAGTAATCCCAGGTAAGTATTCCTCCCCAGCCCCACCCGAGTAAAAAATAGTCCCTAGATAAAATAGTCCCTTCCAAGGCTCATTTGGCTTGGAGCTCTGCAGCATGGTCTGCATCAGGTAAGCTTGCAGCATGGTCTGCATCAGGTAAGTTCTACTCTATGAGCCTGGCGCCTATGGCGCCAGAACTGACTCTCCATATGAGCCTGGCGCAATAGGCGCCAGGACCGCACCCAAGCAGCCCCTAGCAGGGGATTTTGGGCTTGCTCAAAATAACTTGATGCCTGCTTCTGGGTTTGCTGGACCTGGTCTGGTTCCCCGGGGGTAGGCATCATGACACAATGCTAATGCTCGCAAGTCCCCATTTATATGCAGTGCTGTACAATGGAACACACACACTAACTCTTCCTGCCAACAAATCCTCCTACAATCTCAAATAATGTGTTCTCCTAGTGCCATTAACATACATACTCACTAACCTCCTTCTTTCACAATTGCAGTGAAGAACAGCACCCTAAAAGCCAGTGACATCTCCAGTGGAAGATAACACTCAGAAGAAACCTACATTCAACAAAGTAAGTGCAGTAATCTAGTAGTGCTCTGCCTGTTACTCAGTGCAATGTTGGTGTATTGTAGTCTAGAAAATTCTATCCAACCCAAAAGCAGTTGCTTCACTCTTACTCAATGCACCTTAGCAGGTCCACTCATTGCATTGTCATCTGAACACCAGTATGGTAACACCAACTAGTTTTGTGAAAAACATCTTAATGCCCTTACCTCTTCAGGCCCAGTACACTGTCATACACACTGAAGCAACCCTTTCACACAGAAACACACACACATACCAGTAGACCCTTCCCAACCAAAAGTAACATCCTTTTACGCAATCACCCACCCCTCTATTTATGACTATCCTCATATTCAAACACTCATACACAGTGCACACAAATACAATGCACAACTTCCAAACTCACACTTTCCTTTTTTCTCCACACAAGAGAATGCCTACCATAAAGCAACCGCATAGAAAACAATGCAGAAATAGGGCAGATAAAACTGAAAGCATGCAAAATAGCCATCTGCCTCTAGCACACTTTGTATGAAAAGTTCAAACAAAACAGCTAATACGGTCACTGACCAATAAGGAAACAAATAGTTTGAAAAAAAGGGTGACCCCTCTTCCAAAATGTAAAACTAAAAAGAAATGTATTAAGAAGAATGCAACTACCAATAGTGCTAACACTGCATCTACCAATGTTAAAGTAGCAACAGGTAAGCATTCCAAAACATTTATTTTACCAAAAATGTTCTACCATAGAGTCCTTCAGAATATTATAAAAACAGGGGAGAAATCACGCTCACCCCTTCAAATGTAACACCAAAAACTGATCCTGGAAGCTGAATTAGTAAACAAAAAATGTACTTCACAACATACACAATATCAACAGATACCGTTGCAAACCTCTATTCAGGTGAGTGGATTCACACAAGCAACACCGAGCCATATTTCAATGAAGAGGCATGCAAACAAGAGAAAAAACCTAATTGCCATACATAGCAGTCGCCGAGGGTATGAAAAGGTAGACAGTACTATTATGGCAGAAGAAACGCTGATTGAAAACATATCCCCAACAAACTTACAATCAACTCTCCATTACACCGAACCAATCAGTCCCATCTACAAATGGCCATGCACCTCAATGTGTAACGTACAAAAACAATCCTTAAAATATTATGGTAATTCCTCAACCAGTATGTGAATTCCAAAGACAAATTAAAAATGAAAATATTACAAACCATGGACTGCTGTCCAGTGCTCAAATGCACAGAACAGTGAGGACATTCTTTAGCCTGCATTTCGGGCCTGCTTGCAAAAGCACTTTCCACCACATCGAAATGTTAGCAACACACCATTGTACTGTACAAACTCTTGTTCAGAGACTGTACTATGCAAAATGTCCTGCTCTAGCACTGGAGCATTTAAATCTCAATCTCCTATATGGCACAGCCAAATAACTTCTGGAAGAATTAGACCACATCCAAAGCAAATATTTTGGAAGTGAAGAGCACTTACAAATTCCAGTAACTTAAGAACAGAGTAGCGACAACCTTGCAGATGCCAACCTTCTTTTACGCACGTACAAAAAATAAATAGCAAAGTTTAAAAGCACATCTGCTGAAGTACCAAACCAAGTATGTCTATTTTTTTGCAGAACTTTTTACGCAAAGAGCACCAAAACTGTAGATATAGCATACACAATAGAAGACAATGAGGAATCCAAATGGTTCCAATTAGCACGCTATCTTATAGTAGAAAACAAATACAAAATTACTAACCCCTCAATACCTTGCACATACTGCACTGAAAAGCTTGATAATAACCTAATGCCTAAACGGTCTATCACTAATAACTTGGAAATATTCCCACTTCCAAAACCACTCCAACAGCTTGATTTGTATGAGAGCATTGTAATGTAATCAGTACACCCATTTCAAGTGATAATACGCCTTCAACTGAAAACAGTCAAGTTACCTCCTTCTAAATTACTGAAAGGCATTCGTGGCAACGTAGCTTATTTGTCATTAGATCTTAAAGAAAATATAGACACTCTGGGAGTGCAATGGCCAAAAGATCAATCTTTGATTATCCTAGTGAATGGTGTGCCTACAAAAGACACAACAAATAGGCAGCAACTAGTAGACTTAAACAAAGTTAGAGAAACCCTACAATATCTTTAAAAAAAACAATGAATACTGCAAAGAAATAAACATTGAAGAAAACCTGAGAGAAACCACCAAAATAATTAAGGATTCCTCAACAACTGGCCAATATGAACTTCTACTACAGCGTCCAATATTTTAGACCAGTATACAATTCACCCACTGCACTTCAAAGACAGCATAGACGATTCACTAGAAACATATCAAATGTGGCAAGCCAAAGGACCTCCAATCAGCACATGGGAAAAAAAGTGTAGAAGCACAAGCCTTTCCTCTACTCTTTTCTACTGAAGAAGGTAGAAGGTATGATGAAAGATGCACACAAATAACACCATCAGAATACTGCTCTATACAAATGTATTCTGAAGACCCCAGATTAAGACAAAACATTGAATACACATTCCACCTCCTGTTTGAAAGTGAGCTAGCAACTCTTTGTTACAGAGTTGTACACACATTGAAAACAGGTTCCATTTTTTTAAACATGTCTGCTACACAACTACTTCAAAAGGTGCAAGAGAAAGATGATGTTTTACAGTCAAGTATTACAAATATCTTGGTAAACATGTGTGGTACAAAAGAATACTGGTTCCGACATCATGCAGATGTACGATGTATGCTACGCAACCATGGCCCACCCACATGGTTTTTCACTTTAAGCTGTGCAGAGTATGCATGGGAAGACATGCACAATTTCCTACGCATAGCAAACCAAAAAAAAGCAGGGATAGACATGAAAATACCAGGAGAACTTTGCTCTCTTGACCCTGTAAATGTGTCATGGTACTTCCATTACTGCATTATTGTCATCCTGCACTTCATCCGTAAAAAAACAATTCCTCCTCTCGGAGAGGGGCAATACTTCTTTTGGAGAAAAGCATATCAATCCAGATGGGCACCACACATCCACATGCTTTTGTGGATTAAAGATGCTCCTAAATTTGGTCAGGACACTGATGCCACTGTTTTACAGTTCATTCACAAGTATGTCACTTGCAAAATCCCTTCAGAAAGCGTACATAGTGACCTAAATGCACACATTTTGCAGTTTCCAAGACATAAATGTGGCAAGTATTGTCGATGCAGATGTAAAAACAAAGGCAAATACTACAACAAATGCCGCTTTTGTTTCCCTAGACAGATTTCAGCAAAAGGACAGGTAAACAGCTTCATGTCTTCTGTTAGACACCGCAATAAAGGCAAATTGCCTAAGAACACATACTGCATTAAAAGAAGTGAAGCATCAACGTACATCAATGATTACAATGCAATCTTGCACTCCTGTGAAATGCAAAGATAGAAGTGCAGTACATTGCAGACAATTCCACTGCTGTTGCACAATATGTCACAGCCTACTTAAACAGCTGAAAGATCTCTGGGATGACATGTCATCTGACAAAACACTGTGACAAAAATTATACAGCTTTGGCATAAAAATGCTCCCCCATAGAGAATGTGGTTGCTACAAAGCGCAGACCATTCATCCGGCACAGCCTTATGTGGGAAAACCGAAAACATAGTGCCTCAATACAAGTTTGCGGGTCCGGTAACTACAGTACCGGTAAGCTTGCCGTACTGTAGTTACTGGACCAGCAAAATACGATTTCTGCTCGCGGGTGCCTTTTCACCCGCCATGTCTGACCTGGATGGCAAAATGGCACCCGCGAGCAGAGCATGTCGGATGCACCGGCACCATTTTGAATGGTGCCAGTACATCCGACTTCCCCATTCCCATTGAGCCCAATCGGGCACAAATGGGAATGGGGAGTACAAGTTTCCGGCCCCTAGCAATGGGGAAATACAGGGTCTGCCAGGGTTGTAATGGCCTTGTATGTCCCCATTGCCAGGATCCGGAAAAATTAGTTCGGCGGCAGCCTGACGGTTTTACTGGCAAGGCTACCACCAAACTCGTAATGAGGCCCATGGTCTTGCTAAGCCTTGTTATGATATGATATGATATGATTTGTTTGGTTATGTATAACGCACTTAATACTCAGAGGTTTCTAAGCGCAGACCCAGGGATCGAACCTGTGTTGCTCCATGTCGTCTTGCTTTCAAGGCGAGCACCTTGCCCCTCCAGCTATCTTCCCGAGAGGATAGCTGTAGAGGATCGCTTTTGGTCCTGCTGGATCCAATCGTACCAAGACATAGAAACAATAGCCAAAAAGGATCCCAGCAGCCAGGATACCTGAATACAACTACACCGATAATACTGCAAAGGCACTTCACAATACTGGAAAAATGAACTCCGCCAACAAGAAAAAAAGTGCTTCAAGACATACCCTGCAAAACTGTGAAACTGTAAACAGTTACAATACACCAACTGCCATCTAACTGCAACCATAAGACTGCAATATTAGATCCCAGTAAAATGCAATTTCAAATCCACCAGCAAAAATGAAAGTTCTTCTCAGCAAATCTTTCAACACTTATTAAGCATAAACAACCAAAATACACCAAGTGTTATATTACTGCACCCACAGTACTACAATAGGATTTCCAACAGGCAAACTACCAAAATCAACCTTCAGCAATCACAGTCCTACAAACCCATGCTCAACAACGTTCAAACTACTAACAGTTAGAATACACCAACAGGTATCTAACCGCCCCCACAATCCTACAATATTAGTTTCCAATACTACACTACTTAGAACACATAAACATCACTCAAACACATAAACAGAGACTTATCACTAAAAAAAGAAAACAGATAAACAGTTAGAATACGTCAACTGGCATCTAACTGCAACCATAGTACCACCACTTCCAAAAGGAACATTCTACATGATTTCAATTCCTCCTACTGCAACAGAGCTTATAACAGCAAAACCACACAGATATGCACCTTAAACATTCCTGCAAGTAGTGCACACATCAATGAAACAGAGTGTGCCACATAAGAACACATTAATGTGGCTCAATGATTATGCAAAGAAACACAGGAACTGTGCTCAGTACACTTGTTTCAAGCATAGTACTTAGTACGAGGGTCAACATAGTACTGAAATATATCTGAAATGAAATGCAATACCACATTATCAAGTACCCACCCTAATATGTTATGTTTTCTTTTATCACAGACAATGATACAAAGATTTCTCCTGCACTTCCTTATGCCACAATATTGAAGTTTGCAAGTGGCACTTCAACAATATTGTACACTGAGTTCAAAAAAGGTCTACAGTGCATCAACAATATATGAACTGAGTATACAATTATTGGTGTCATGCTTCTTCATAATCCGCTAATTGCATTTTTATAAACATATTTCTACAATCTATATGCCAGTGTCACATTCTAGAGTGCATGGCTGTATTATGCTGCAGAGGTTGTGGCCAGGGCCTAGACTCTTGGATGTATGGCCTATGGCCTATGGTCTCCAGCCATACATCCAAGAGTCTAGGGCCTGGCCACAACCACCGCAGCAAAATACTGCATGCACCCAAAAATCTGCTAACTAACCACAACCCACACACATAAGCCAGCCGCATGGGGCCCTATCCACCTCAGTTCACATACTATCACATTACTTGCACCCACTGGACAAACTCTCATACACCTAAGAATCTCAGCACATTCAGATAAAGCATCTGCCACACACCCTGTACTCTCCTCTGCACATACTATTACAGTATTTGCATGCAGTGGTCAGACTCTTGGGTGCAGTCTAGTAGCTGCCTGCAATCACCACAACATAATACACACATTCACCCAACAATCTGCACACTGCTCACAACCCACACACATAAACCAACTGCCAGAGTCCCTGTCCACTTCTGTACACCTACTATTGCAGGACTTCCAACCATTCACATTTCACTCCCCTACCCTAAACTGCCTGCTACCCTGTACACTCCTCTACACATACTATTACACTACTTCAACCAGTGGCCAGAACCTTGGGTACATGGCCTCTGGCCATGCACCTAAAAGTCTAGTAGCTGCCGACAATTACACCAGCATAACACAGCCATGCACCCAAAAATCTGGCCATTGGCCACAACCCTCGGGGCAGTCAAATAACCCAGCTGACACACTCTCTCCATGTCTCTAAACATACTATTACACTACTTCAACCAGTGGCCAGACTCTTGGGTGCATGGCCTCCGTCCATGCACCCAAGTGTCTAGTAGCTGCCCACAATCACAACACCATGCACCCAACAATCTATACAATGGTCACACACTATAAACCAGCCGCCTGAAGCTATGTCCACTTCTGTACATATACTATTAAAGTACTTCATGCCAGTAGGCAGATTCTTGGGTGCATGCACCCAAGAGTCCAGCAGCTTGCCACAACCACCACAGCATAATACTGCCTATACAAACATCCTTATATTATCTACATCCCAATCCCCTACTGTAATGAAACCTGCCTGCACGCACCACACAACCTACTCGGTTCAGGACCTAGCCATGAACTGCCGCGGTGTCTTCTTCCACCTGAACAAATACATCATATGAACCATCTTTCACTCCTGCACCCTTTCCAGCCCCTCATCGCAATACAAGCTATCCAAAACATGTTTTCCAGTCCTGTTCGCTGCCACAGATACAACATGGCCGGCTTTTCAAAAAATATGATGCACATCACGCTTCCTACCAGCCAATCAGCAATCACGTCGTATATCCACAGACATCACGCTGCCTTCCGGCCCAACCACAGTCCTGTCCGTGGAACGAACTGGAAAATAGATATCATTAATTTTTTGGCACCTATATTTTGCCTGTTTTAAAAAAAAAATAGATGGATTTTCACCAAACGTACACAGCACGCTTTGCGGACCAAACTGCTTCTCCTGCTGCAAATTTGGTGAAAATTCGTCCAGCGTTTTCACCTGTACGCATGAGCAAGGTTTTTCTCCAATCTATGGTAAAAAAAATGCTGGGACCCCATATAAATTCTCCCCCCCCTTCATGAAACCACACCAAACTTATTAAAAGAATTCAGAGCAGGCCATATACTATCTTTGCAAAGTATGGTGAGGATTCCTCCAGCGGGAGCAAAATATATAAGCCGTACAAAAAGTGGTCTTCCTATGGGTTTAGCAACTTAACCATAACTATACGGCTTCTACCGCAGGCTGTTTTATGAATATATATATATCTATATATATTCATTGAAAAAAAACTTTGTTAAAGGGATGTTATGGTTAAGTTGCGCTAATAAAAACCTATGAAATTCAGTGAAAAAAAACTTTCTTAAATGGATGTTATAGTTCCAAGTAAAACCTAAAACCCCCTGAAATTCGCCAGTTGTGGTAAGATAAGCAACCATAACTCGCGCCACCACCGTGCACTGCTAAGATTAACACCCAGGACATCAAAGATGACATTATAAATGTCATTGATGACATCACTGATGACATCACATGTGCATTTACCTTTCATGAAAAGTCTGTACAAGGGATTCTTATAGTAATGTTGATAATAAAAGTGTAAATATTATTGGAATAAATATCATGAAGTACGTAGTGCATTTGAGTAATGCATTGATATTAATACCATTCTATTATTTGGTTGTTTGCAGTATACTAAGCCACTCATGTACAAACATAGGCATTGTGTGCAACATACATGATGGGGATGCAATATTATTCATCTTCCCATGTTGAACAGTAAAATGATGAATGCGTTCTTATTACAGTTTTGCCTACTGTGAAACATTTAATAACTAGCTAATAAAACCCACTTACTACATAATTGTATTATTGGAAACAAAACACAAATAGACAACAAGACATACAAATATGAGCATATATAGGGAAAATTAAGTAAACAACAGTATTACCAGCCAATCTTCATACCCTAACTGATTAACTTTATGCACAGAAATAATTGCTCTGCTTCAAAGCTACTACTTCGCTATGTATAACTATCATACAATGTGACTGGACCATAAGAAGATTAGTGTGAATACAATGTATACAAATATGAGCATATCCAGAGAAAGTAAAGTAATTTAAAATAAAGCAGAATTATAAGAAAGTGTTCATAACCTCACTGATCATCTTCATATACAAAAAGCATTGCTGTCCTCCAAATCTGTGTTTTCCCATATGTATATGTTTCATATGCTGTGAGTGAGTGAATTACTGTAAGAACATATTTGAAGTATAAGTCTACAAATATAATAACTTATGAATTTTTAGTTCCTTACTGTTACTGGCCTAGATATGTCAGTAAAGGTAAAAAGAGGAAGCCAGGCATGTGATGTCATCAGTAATGTCATCAATGACATTTGTGATGTCATCTTTGATGTCCTGGGTGCTAATCTTAGCAGTGCACAGTGGTGGCATGAGTTATGGTTGCTTAGTTAACCATAAATGGCGAATGTCAGGGGTTTTTCGGTTTTCGGTTTTACTGGCACCATAACGTCCCTTTAACAACGTTTTTTTCACTGAATTTCATAGGTTTTTAGTAGCGCAACTTAACCATAATGTCCCTTTAACAAAGTTTTTTTTACTGAATTTCAAAGGTTTTTGGTAGCTAAACCTAACCATAATACCCCTTTAACAAAGTTTTCTCACTGAATATAGATAAAGATAATATGAATTTGATAAATGTTTACTAGGATTCCCTTAGCTTACATACATATAACATAGAAAATACTGAATCCCCTACCTGTGCTAGTGGTTCTGATGTCCGCGGACTATGCGCATGTCTGCGGAGGACGCGGTCTCCATCAACACTATCCAAAAACTCAGGGGGTATCTTACATTATTGTATCATACAATAAAAACACCAAACGTTTAAAAAGCACCACATACATACATTACATTTAATAATAAATACGAAGTGGAAACTGTGCATGTGAGACACCAACCATTCACTGAAATAGCGCTTGCAATATAATGGAATATACCAAAACAAAATAAATATGCCTCCAACAGAATTATCTCATAGAAACTGCACAGCAAAAAGAAAGCAAGAGCATACCTACACAGTAACACCAAAAGTTTGTAAGAAACTAGTAAGTACATTACATTTATTTCATATATTTATAAACTTTCTGTATTAGGTACGCTAAAACTAATATTTTTTTTTCACACAGAAATGTCCAATACTTTGGAATGGCTGGAAGAAAATTTCCCACAAGATGAAAAGAGTGAAGACAGTGATACTCATGGTAGACACAACATTTCTCTATATAAGCCAATTAATAACCGTTAGTTTATGTGTACTTATCACATTTTTTTAACAGACTATACAGAAACTACAAATAATATACCAAGAGAGACATTAGAAAATCCTCTGCAGTGAATGGATATGTTAATGAAAAATGTAATTATTTGAAAACACTTTGTAGAGAAAAAAAATATCACTGTTCTACATGTACCTGTTCCCCCTCTCCATGTCCCAGCCAACTATCCTCAAACCCTCCACAGCAAGACAAACGTTTCAATGAGACTTCCATCTCTTCCCCCCCCATACATCATGTCCAAACCCCTAATTCCGCTGTATTTGTTTATACAATAATACAATTTTAAGTGTGTTCCTACTATATGCCTGTGTCTTATTTTTTTTAAAAGGCAGTTAGGGTGTCTGTGATGTGCGCAATTAACCAAAATGGGGTGTCCTAAGGACACTATTCCTGTTTGTACTGTTCGCAATCAAAATGGAGGTGTACTTAGGACACACAAGATGTCCACCTGTCCGCAATTAACTTAAATGGGGGTGTCCTAAGGACGCAATACCTATTTGTACTGTTCGTAATTAAAATTATTTTATTCAAGGACTTCAACACTATTTGTAGAACACCCGTGCACATGCGCAACACACCCTTGAACCCTACGAACATTGCGCCTGCCCGTAACTGTCTGTAACTGTCTGCTGCATTTGTGTCGCACTTTTAATTAGTTCGGGGCCCCAAACACTGTCCGTAGAAAACCTGTGCGCATGTGCATAACGACCACGTGTATTTGGTGTCCTGTGTACAGCCGTCCCATTCGCAAAAGTGTCTGCAACGTCATCATGTGTCCTTAATTGCGTACACTATCCGGGCTCCTGAACATTTAAAATGTGATTTTTTGAGCAATCAAAGGTATTTTCCAGTAAATGTTCACCATTGCACATGTCCCAGACAATGTCGCTGGTGATCTACATACTTTTTGAGCCCTTTCTTGGTGTCCGATCTGTCCACGGACAGCGCGGGTGTCTGCGAAGCATGCACCTGCACCCCTATAAAAGGCCACACCCCAGAGCTGTTCCTCATCCTGGTTTTGGACTTCCAGGATACTGCACACTGCTAGATTTCTCTTTTGTGTTCCTCAAGTCCTGAGTTTTTGTTGGTTCCAAAGAACTTTGAAGATGGGATCCATGGCTGTTCCTGCAGAAGTTGCTTCTGCCTCAGCACAACCCACACCCCCTCCACCACCACCACCTCATCAAGAGCCTGCAGAGGGGAACAGGTGTGAGGATGCAGAGGAGGATGAAGAGGATGAAGAGGATGAGGTAGTGGAAGTCCCTACTACTAGCACACATCGTGAGTCTTGGATGTGGTGGTTATTTACCACTCTTGATGGAAAGCCAAAAGCTTGTGCGAACAAGATTATCTGCACTCAGTGCCGCATGGTACTGAGTCATGGCAAGCCTGGTTCGTATAGCTATGGTACTACATCAATAAAGCGACACCTAAGGTCATTCCACGGTGGGGCTATTCGTAAGGTTGTACCTTGCGATAAATGTAGTAGGTTGAGTTCCTCTACAGCATCCTCTGTTTTCTGCTCCTGCCACCACAAGAGACACTCCTGTGGACCAGCACATCCCTCCAGCTGCCTCGCAGGCCATTCATGATGCTGTTGACCCTTACCTTTTGAGGGTCACAATATTGTGCATGTACTGTGACGCAGTACTCGACGGGGGGAGAACCTTCTGAGTGCTTTTGAGACTTCGGTGAAGGAGCACGAGAAGGACTGCCCACTAGCTGAATAAGGCCCACCGTACATCTTCTTCTCTCCAACTGCCCTTTCTTATCCCTGTGGTTGGTGTGCCTTCCTTACCCTCCTTTCCCCTCCTTTCCTTGTGTGTTGTGTTTAAAAAACCAAAAAAATATAAAACAACAAAAAACAAAAAAAGGCTCTTTTCAGAGCCGTCTTTTTTTTCAAAAATGGAAGTGACAAATAAATAGTGCAGGGCCCTGTGCATTTTTTAGAAGTCCGCGGACAGTCCAGGGGCATTTATTTTTTGGGATGCTGCCCTATCAGAACCATTGCACTTTTCTCTGGGAGGAAGTGGTGGCACTGAAAAGAGCCTTTTTGTGGTGTTTTTTGTGTTTCAAAAACTTCAAATGGTCAACACCTACTGCAAAATGGATTGCAGTAATTACAAAAAAGGTTGCAATGCATTTTGTATATTTTGCAGAAAAATCTGATTGCTGGCATAAGTAAGATGTACTCCATCTCTGTGAAAAATGTGTGTACTACAAAACATAATGTTTTCATTCTGAAAAGAGGACATACCAACATCTCTCAAAAAGGCACAAACAGCCTTGTCAACATTGCACCTTGCTTTCTCCATTTGTGGATCAAATGAAAAAGAACGCAGTCACATTTGTTTATGCGCAATACGGGAAAAAATTACCCTGGAGTTTGGATACATGTCCATGACTTTCCCAAGTCCTTCTTTCATTGCAAATTGCAAAGAGATTCCAGACACATGTCCTAAACTGTTCCCTCCACAATGAATAATAATAATGTCTGGATGACGCTGTGTCCCCAAAGTAGCACAGAGAGGTACCAAATCCAGCCACTTCATTCCACGCACTCCATGCCAGTGCAATTCCACATGAGGGAATCCAAGATGTGCAGCCACTCCAAAGCGATCTGCATGCACCTCCAACCAATTTATCCATGAATCTCCCAAAATCCAAACAATCTGCTTTCTGAAACACACAGCCATAGCTATCTGCTCTCCTCTCAGGAAAAAGACTTTCTGACAAATTCTCTCCTTACACAACAAACCCAGTAAACCTTAATCACCAATCCCTTGCTCTGCTCAGTCTCATTTGCATGCCTCTCAGCCTCAACCAAGTGTTCCAAATCTGCAAAATAACATAGGGACACTGACATAGCCCAAATGCAAAGCACCACAGTGCAAAACAACTACATGTGGACTGTTCACCCTGCCCATATCTGAACAAACGTGTACAATTCCCTACACATTGAAACCAGGCAAAGTGCTCCACACCACCTCCACTCCTTTAACATCAAAATTGTTTGCACCATACCTGCATTGAGCAAACTGCTCCAAACCATGCACAAACATCTCCAGCCACCAACACCCTGAATTTCTCCACCTCTGCCATCTTAACTACACACAGCCTATTTCAACACAAACCACAACCTCAACACCTGATTGGCTGATGCCTACAGTCCTATTTCCATGCCAGATATGTTGAGAAGTTCCGTATGTGGCACGCCCTGCCCAAGGACAGCCGCAGTGTCTGTGGAGCTTGTAACACTGGGGCAGCCCTTCTACCCTTTCCACTTCACTCTCTGCACCATTTCCTCATTGGCTACTGTTAAGCAGTCACACAATCATTCACCAATCACATACAAGAACTCTACATCTAACTCCATGATCACAGATCAGCACTTTAGATGTAAAATTGATCACTCTCAGTACAATTGGGCTGTGACGGCAAAGGACTTACAGCAACAACTGCTATAAAACTCCCCAATATTTCTATTTGTAGATTCATGCACATCCACATGCATGAACACAGACTACAGGTATGAATATTGTCTACACAGTACATGTACAGCTGTTCAAGGAATACATATAAACAGAGTAACTGCCACTTACCCTGTATAAACTGTAAAATGAACTTACTGGAATTACTTCCATCTGCTATGATGAAGAGTCACTTGCAAACCTGTCTGCTCTACAAATTTCTGTTTACACACACAGCTATCTAAAAAAATGTTATTGCATATTAAAAGATAGGAGAAATAACAGTATAATTATGGAAAAAAGGCTGTCTAGTGTGTTATAAAATTACCCGCAGCCAAGATGAGTACACGCATCTTCATTCATGCACACAGACAGACAATATCATTTGAAAGGCTCCCAGTTTAAACAACACCACTGCCTCTACATCAAATCATTCTGCTTTTATTTTCACAAATGCATACATAGCATGCTTTTCTGTACAATCTCTGCCATTTACCCTGTAAAAATAGCAAACAATGCATATCATTTTTTCTTCTATCTCTTAACATCTAATAACATAGCCTTAAAAAACAAGTGTGCTCTATACATTTACTATTATACTCATTTGGAAAACATATTCATCTAACAGATTCTAAGTAAAATATACAGGATGCACATAGGCAAAGGAAAGTGCATTTGCATACTATGCTCAGTTATAAGAAAACACTACTGCTACAAAAACAAATAAAATCAATGTCGACATTAACAAAAGTGCTATGAACACACATATTCACTAACTTCTTCTTTTACAATTGCAGTGAAGACCACCCTCCTGAAAAGCAGCAGCGCCTGAAGTCCGAACAAGAACTGAGAAGAAACCTCCACTTTCCATACAAAAAGTAAGTACAATATTAACATACTATTGTTACTCAAACACACTAACATTTTAGTATTGTAGAACAAACAAGTGTATTAACCCTCTACCATTAGATTTAGTATTAGTGCTTCCCTTACCAGATGCATACTTTATATAGTCATCTGAAGCCCAGTATAGTAACACACAAATACAAGAATAGCCTTCCCAACTTGATGTAGCTGCCCATTGCACACCTCCACAAACATCCTTACCATCATACTCAGACACTCATGCACAAAGCATGCATACACTGCACAACAGCCAAACCCACACTTTCTTTTTTTCTCCAACAGACCCCAAAGTATGCCTACCAAAAAGCAACTCTGTAGAAAGCAAGGCAGGAATAGAGCAAATAAAAATACAAGTATCCAAAATAAGCATCCATCTCTAGCAGACTTTCTACAAAAAGTTCAAACAAAACAGCTAATACAGTCATTAAGCGAAACAAAACAAGCTTCCAGTGCAGAAACTTTGCCTCCTCTATCAAAATGTAAAACAAAACAGAAAGCGAATAATTTCTGCCACAGAATCCTTCAGAATCTTATAAAAACAGGTGACAAATCATGCACAACCCTTAAAACCTACCGTAGGAAATGTATCCTACAAGCTCCCATAGACTGCAATCCTTCTCAAAAGGAAGCTATTTATTTTAGTTTTAAACCAAATGAAACCATTAACAAAACTAACTACTAAACTACAAAAAAGACTTTTCAATAAATGGAATATCAACAAAAATAGCTTCTTAAACATTTGTGGAAGTGAATGGAGTCACACCACGTGCACAGGACCATATGTAAATGAAGAAGCATGTAAACAAAAGCAAACAAACCCAATTGCCATACATAGTAGTGGACGAGGGTATGAAAAACTTAATAACACCATTATGTAACAAGAACTCTGCTCACAAAAATATCCCCAGAAAACTCAGTATCACCTCTCCATTCTATTGAACCAAAATGTCCAGTCTACAAATGGCTGTGCACATCAATGTGTAACATTGCCAAAAAATCTTTCAAATCTTTACGCCAGTTCCTCAATCAGTATGTAAAAAGCAAAGACAAATTCAAAATGAAACTACTACAAAATATGGATGCCTGTGCAGTGCGCAAATAAACAGGACAACAGGAACATTCATTAGCCTGCATTTCAGGACCTATTTCCAAAAGCACCTTCCATCATATCCAAATTATATCAACACATCATTCAACTATAAGAAATCTTGTCCATAAACTCTAGTATGCTAAAAGTCCTGCTTTAGTACTAGCCAATTTAACTAACAATCGTCTACATGGTACAGCCAAACAACTACTCGAAGAAATAGAGCATATCCAGAGAAAATATTTTGCAAGTGAAAGCCACTTACAAAATGCAATAGCTTTACAACAAACTAGCAACTACTGTACAAATAGCAAACCTCTATTACACACATACAAAAAAGAAATACTAAAGTTTAAAAGTACATCCGCTGAAGTACCAAACATGTGTGTGTGTCCCCGCAGTACTTTTTTTTTATAAAAGTAGCACAAAAACTGTAGACATAACGTACAAAATAGAATACAATGAAGATTCAAAATGGTTCCAATTAGCTCTCTACCTTACAGCAGAAAACAAATACGAAATTACTTAGCCCTTAATACTTTGCAATTATTGCACTGCAAAACGTGACAACAACCAAACACCTTCATGTGCTATCACAAATAACTTTGAATTATTCCCACTACCAAAACCATTTCAAGCAATAACACGCCTTCAACCAAAAACAGCAAAATTACCTCCCTCTGAATTAGTGAACAGCATTTGTGGCAAAGTAGTTTATTTACCTTTAGATCTTAAAGAAAATGTACTCACTCTAGGAGTGCAAAGGCCAATACATCAATCTTTAATTGTCTTAGTAAATGGCGTACCTACAAAAGACAAAAGACAAAAAAAATTGGAAATAACTCCTGGACTTACATAAAGTTAGACAAGCCCTGCAATATCTAAAAAACAACAATGAATACTACAAAGAAATTAATATTGAAGAACACCTGAGAGAAACCATTGAAATAATTCAAGAGTCACCAGAAACTGGTCAATTTCAACTTCTAAATCCTGCTACAGAATCCAATATTTTAGACCATTATACAATTCATCCTTTAAACTCTAAAGACACTATAGATGATGCATGGGAAACATACCAAATGCGACAAGCAAAAGGATCTCCAATCAGCATATGGGGAAAAAGTATAGAAGCACAGGCCTTTCATCAACCGTTTCCTACTGGAAAAGGAAGAAGGTACGATGACAGACCCACAAAGATAACAGCATCAGAATATCGCTCTTTATGAATGTTCTGACGACCCCAGATTCAGACAAAACGTGGAATACATATTCCACCTTCTCTTTGAAAGTGAACTAGCAACTCTCTGCAATGGAGTTGCACACACATTAAAATCAGGTACCCATTTTCAAAATATGTCAGCTATGCAATTATTACAAAACGTGCAAGAAAAAGATGAGGTTTTACAGTCATGTATTACAAATCTTTTAGCAAACATGTGTGGTGCAAAAGAATACTGGTTCCGACAATCCAAAGATGTACTCTGTATGCTAAGAAACCTTGGCCCGACCACTTGGTTTGTTACATTAAGTTGTGCAGAATATGCATGGGAATATTTACACAATTTCCTACGCATAGCAAACAAAAACAAAACAAACATAGATATGAAAACACTAGGAGAACCCTGCTCTCTAGATCCTGTAAACGTATCAAGAAATGTACATCATCACTTCATTGCTATGTTACACTTTATTTGTAATAAGACTGTTCCTCCCCTGAGAGAAGTTCAACACTTCTTTTGGAGAAAAGAATACCAAGCCAGTGGAGCACCACACATCCACATGCTATTATGGATTGAAGATGCTCCTAAATGTGGTCAGGACAGTGATGCCACTGTTTTACAGTTCATCCACAAATTGGTCACTTTTGAATTCCCTTCACAAACAACACATAGTGACCTTCATGCACAAATTTTACAATTTCAAAGACACACATTTGGGAAATATTGTCATCGCAAATATAAAAACAAAGGGAAGTACCACACCAAATGCCGCTTTGGTTTCTTTACAGCAGTTTCAACAACAGGTCAAGAAAACAACTTCATGTCTTCAGACAGACATAGGGCCTCATTACACGGTAGGCGGTAAGGGTTTACTGGTACCAGTAAGGGCACCAGTACCGGTAAACCTTTACCGCCTTACTACGAGGTCCCTTTGCGGGACCCGACCTTAACGGCTGGTTTTACCAGCCGTTAAGGAACAGGCCCGCAAAGGGACCTTGGTGCTAATTACGGTACCGCAATTTGCGGTACTGTAATTAGCGCCTTTCCCATTCCCATTGAGCCCTATGGGGCAAAAATGGGAATGGGGAAGTGCCTTGGTGAATGGGGAATTACCGCCCCCGCTCACCTTGGAGTAGGGCGTTAATTCCGCCATCCACCAAGGCGGACATGGTAAAATACCGGCGGGAACCATGGCGCTAATAGCGCCATGGTTACCGCCTACCGTGTAATGACGCCCATAGTGTCAAAGGTAAATCACCTAATAACACATATTGCATAAAAAGAACAGAAGAATAAAAATGCATCAATGATTACAATGCAATCAATGCCCTCCTATGGAATGCAAACATAGATATGCAGTACATTGCAGACAATTACACTGCAGCCTACTTAACCAAAGCAGAGAAAACAGAGCTTCAGGACCTCTGGGATGACATATCATCTGACAAAACACTATCACAGAAATTGTGCAGCTTAGGCATAAAAATGCTCTCTGGTAGTGAAGGTGGCTGCTATGAAGCAGCAGACCGTTTAACCGGCACTGCTTGTATGGAAAATCTGACAATATAGTATGGCTAAGTCTTGAGACTTCCTAAATGTAGAAAAAGAGTTCTCAAATCATATGAGGACATAGAAACAATAGCCACAAATGATCCCAATGGCAAAGACATTTAAAAAAAACAAATTACTAGACACATACTACCCAAAAAGGAGTACCACTTTGGAAACCATGTGTCTCTACCACGTAGGCCAAAAATTCACATACAAAAATAATATTAAACCAGATTAAAATAAAGGTAGATACAGAGTAGCAAATTGTGAAGGCAGCTTAGTGAAACTTACCAAATGCAGCTTAATTAATCATATCAAATTGTCATTAAAAACTCCTCAACATAAAGAACTGTATTAATTGTCCCTCCTACAACTTTTAAAACCATGGAGAAAAGAAGAACAGTTACTGGATACATATGACTCCTATGAAGACGCTTTCAAAGCAAATGAAAGCACTATAACAGACATAAACTTTACATAGTATCAAACAATGTTGCACAATGAACAGTAACACAAAGAAAAACTCCAGGCCCAACTAGAAGTGGACACTCCCGACAGTAGTCATCCTTCTATAACAGGAAGCCAAGAACCACTTGGACAGCCACTAATAGCAAATGAGGCAGAATTAGCCATGACAGAAGTAGAAAACAACATATGTAGGTATGAACAAGCTACAGAAGACTTTGCTGTACTGAAATATCAACGGAACAGTGAACAGTGAAGCATTTTCCAAGAAGTAACAAAACAAATTAAACATGGTGTCCAACAAGAAAATAAAAACTGTACCTGCTAAGACTACAAACCTATATTGCAATACATGAGTGGTGAAGCTGGTTCAGGTAAACCATTCTTAATTAAAATCATCAGCAAGTTCCTCCAACAATTGACAAACAACAAACTGTAAGCTGTTGTAACTGCCCCCACTGGTTTAGCTGCCTAAAACATAGGTGGTGTCACTTTAGACCGATTACTACTCCTTCCATTAGAACTCCAAAACAAATTAGACTAATACAAACTTTCTAATGAAGCTAGAATGGAAATACACAGAGTTTTGAAACAAATGAAAATGCTGCTAATAGATTTGGTGAGCATTATCTCCAACCTAATGTTGGCATTGATTCACCTCAGATTATAAGAGGTCCTCAAAACAGACTAAGAAGAGCTCTTTGGAGGAAAACACATTATTATTTTCGGAGATCTTCTTCAATTGAGTGTTGGATAAATAAGGTTTCAGGTGCAACAGGGCGGGTCCCGAGGCCACTCGAGATCAGAACACAGGAAGAGAAACATACATCGGGTGTTGCCAACCGATAGCCCTGTATTGCACTCTTAGTGGGATAGAATCCCTTGACAATTTGAATAGTAGATTGTGAGTCGGAATCTCCTAGAAAGTGGGAGACACCCCCTCCATAGTATACAAAAAACTCTTCAGGAGCGAGATAGTTTAGTACTTGTATATGTTCATAACTAGAATAGGCTATGTATTTAAATAAGAAAGGTGTGCACCTGGTAAAGTCAGTTCAAGAAACACCGAGAACCTTCAAACTGCAGGAGCATAACATGTTTTTATATAAGCATATGTAAATAAGTTCATTACAAAAAAATGAAATGAAAATAAACAATTAATCAGTTCAAACCCAAGTCTAAACATACAGTTGGTTTAAGGGTCGAACTCAAAATTAACAAATAGCAAATAACTGATAACGTCAAAGAAAACTTCCTTTGATGTAAATGTACAATACAGATGGTAATTTAGATTCCAAGTTAACATACAGTGTATGTAGACACAAGAATGTGGATGGGTTGTAGCATAACATCCAATGATACACATTCACAATAATTCACATTCAAAAGTAATGATAGTGTGTTTTGTCCTAAACACTCCTGGGTGTAATCGAGTGCAATAACCCGATGTATGTTTCTCTTCCTGGCTTACAAACATACCCACGTGACAACAGCATTCAGTTTGTCAATATTCTCTTTGACAAACTATCAGAAGTTAAAAGGATAGGACGTTCAACAGCCCACTTCCTTCTTTTCATGTATGTACACAGAGAACAATTTTCACTAACTCTAGAATATGTAGTTACCATTCACAGATCACAAGGTCTTACCCTAGATAAAGCATTGATAGATATTGGTAGCACAGACTTTAAAGAAGGCATGAGCTATGTAGCACTATCACACTTACGTACACCTGACAGGATATATAATCAACTTTGATGCAAGTAAAGTAAATGCTGATATTCCTTGCATTCTAGAATACAATAGACTGCATTCACTCTACAACCCCCATCTAAAAACCTATCATGTTACGCAAAAAGCAAAATATTGTAAAAGAAAACTACTTCAAACTGAAACGATACAGGGTCTCACTGCAATTCTTCCAAAGAAAGTAAAATAAGCTAATACTTCATCAAGTACCAAAACCAAAGAAGAATCTACTGCTCAAAGTAACTCAACTACTTCTTCAAAGAAGCAACACATACTCCGAATTTTCAAATATAACTGGTGTAAATTGCTACGCAAATGTAGCAATAAATATTCAATTCCAATTGCCACCAATTATTGACAACATTTACTTACACAGTACAGACCAATTGTGTTTGCAAATGTTAGTCCTTCATAGAAATGCAACCAACAATCCTGACAACACAGTGTTCATGGAATACGACAAGTATTGGACTACTGTGCTGGAATGGTCAAATTCACTATTAACTCTCAAGAAGATCCACACGAAAGTCTAATGTACTTACTACAAGTACTGGAAAACAAAAACAAACCTATAAATGAAAACTTCCAGATGTCATACATTTGGAAACATACATGCACTCTCTGCAGCCATGTGGCACAGGAACAGATCCCTAATGAATGCTTTGTGTATGTATCCATACCTAACTGTGAATCCATGCCAGCAACTTGTACAAAATGCAAACCATGGCATATTATGTACTACCTTCAATTCAGATAATCGCTCCACCTTACAAATACAGACATATAGTAAATACATAATAGTAATGCTTTTACGTTACAATGCAGATGGTACCAAAAACAACTGTAAGATGACTGGATTCTCACATGGTCAAGTATCACTATGTAATCAATATGTACATGTAGGGATCTTTGGGCACATAGATTTAAGATGTTAAAGAAATTGTACAAATGCAATGATTTTCTATCTTGTTCATACTAATTGCACTGTAAGTAGTAGTCACGTGCATTTAAGATGTGCTAATCAGTAGTAATGTTGTAACAAGGAATTGAGAGACATATGCAGAAAAAAACGGCTTTACTACTTTGCTGTATGAATTACTACACATTACTATTGGAGGAGACATTTTTTTCTTCAAGGTCAACCTTTATTATTATTTTAGTGTTTCCCATTCAATTGTAACTTGTGTATTACAGAATGCTTTTTGTCATTAGGTTTTGAATTCTTAGAAGTGTTTATGACTCTCTTACTTTAATAGTCATACTGAACTAGACCTATTCCTCCTGCCCCATATCCACCTCTTCATGTTCACCTTCCTGCTGACACTCTTTATTTTCCTCTTTGTGTTCAACCTTCCGCTAAACATCCATCCCCCACTCCCTCTGTGCCATCATCTGCCCCTTCATTGCTTCCTTGTCTTGCTGCCTATCCGCAGAATCACATGGCAACAACTCCCACATCACTTGAGGCTCTTCCTCTATATCTGCCTGCTACTGTTATGTTTCTCGGCCCTTCCAACCTCCTTTGCTTGTTCTTCATGTCAATCCCTGGGTGGCTATCCACCTTTATCATCCACCAAGGCTCCTGCATCTATGTCAATGAAAGAGAAAACAAATACAACAAGCTGTGCATCTGCAAAGACGTGTAGCCCTAATCACCCAACCTCTCCTTATCTGAAGAGGGTATGCCCTGGAAAATATGTACTTGCCTCTCTTCTATATTTGTTGTAACATGTGTAGGTAAGGTATTAAGAGAAATGATTTCATAAGGATGTCTGGGTTCTGACCACATGTTTTCACACTCAATGTATGTTTTATTTTTATTTTTTTCATTTTGTAATTGGAGGGCACATTTTAAGAACATCAGTGTTTCACAAATAGCTTCACACAGGTCTTCTCAATGGGGGGGTCTAACTTTAAGGAACTTTACAAAACAAGCATGAAATACATTCTAATTCCATAATAGCCCATGTAATTTAAAAAATGCACTAAAAAAGGTGACAATTGCCAAAGCACAAACTATTCTGCTGTCTTCAGTTGCGAATCAGCCATGTTCCTCTGCCTTGGAACCAAGCACAATAAACAAAGAAACAGGGAGTAAGCTAATGCTTAAATTTATGGCAGCTGAACCTCCCCACACCGTCTGGGTCTATGATTGCTCTGAGGAATATCTCAGCGAGAATCAGCGATTCTGATGACCCATTAAATCCTGCCCGCATGCTGATACCTGTGCATACATGTAATCGTGTTTTTTGCATGCTGTGTCATTTAATTAGTTACTTAGTTTGTCTCTTGAGATTGCCGGGTCAAATAATTGAATATAAATGAATGCATCATTCATTAGTAAGTGCCTACTATCAACTTAAAGATGGATTGCTTGATACAGCCCAGGCTGATCAGCATATTCTAAGTCACGTCACACAAGGTCCACAGGTTAAGTCACATCGACAAGGTGGTCAGGCTAGCCACACAAAATAAATGTGTGTATGCCCGCCAGCATTTAATTGCAAATACAAAGTCACTCCCCATCAACAAGTATACTGTTTACTTCATTTTGATTACATTTTCCACTCGCCACAGACTCATCCTTTTTAAACGAATCAGACTAATATAATTTGGAAACAGTCATCTTTCAAATATTGAAATAATGAAACTCTTCTCAATATAGTAGCTTTAAGTGATTCTAATAGGCCAATAGATGAACATCTTCTAACACCAAATGTTAACCAGTTGTTAATTTATAATATTTGCAACAGAAACACAGGGCCTCATTACACGGTAGGAGGTAGCCATGGTGCTATTAGCACCATGGCTACCCCCTTACCGCATTCCGGGTCCGGGTTCCCGAAATAGGGACTTACCTGGTCATTCCAACCTTGGAGGACCCGGTAAGTCCCCATTCCGGGAACCATTCCGAATTCCCATTCAAGTCCCCATAGGGCTCAATGGGAATTGGGATGGAGCTAATAAAAGTACCGCAATTTGAGGTACCGTTATTAGCTCTGTATGCCCTTAACGGGTCCCATATATAACGCCTGGTAAAACCAGGCGTTCAGGAAGGGACCCGCTAAGGGACCTCGGAATAGGGTGGTAAGGGATTACCGGCACCAGTGACCTTACTGGTGCCCGGTAATCCCTTAGCACCTACCTCGTAATGAGGCCCACAGAGTAGCAGGCCAAACTCATGTATCCGCCCTACCGTGGACTTCATTTTCAGTCATCACATTCTCTTGGGCTGCACCTCACGTTACACACAAACACAGCGTGTTTAATCTCAAGGAACTGGTCGATTTAGGGGTGTAGGCTTAGAATATGCCAGCTGGATCTGATATTCGAAAATTACATTAGCAACTCCTCTACAAAAAACTCAATTGGTATCTAGCTAATCTTTGACTCTTTGAACTGTCCTTTTCATGCAGAATTCCTTGAGAACGTGGCTACAATGCAAATGCAATCACGTATTGAAAGAGATTTGACATTTTCTCCTGTGCAGACCAGATTCCAACCCCAACGCAATTGGAATCTGAGATCACACATCTTTTATGGTCCAACTGGGGTCCTTCCTCTCCGACATCTTTTTCTCCACCTGTGGTGTCCCCCAGGGATCTAATCTCTCTCCCTGGCTGTTCAACCAGTATCTGGCACTCCTTGCCCACCGCATCGCCGCTCTCTGCCCTAATTTCCAGTGCTATGCGGACGATACCCAGCTCATTTTCAGGCTACCCTCAGCCTCCCCCTCTCCTTCCCTCATCTCTGACTGTCTGTCTGCTATCCAAGAATGGTGTGCCGCCAATGACCTCTGCCTTAATGCCAGTAAGACTGAGATTCTACTCATCGGTACTCCCACTCCCTCCTTCCCTGTAGCTCTCTGGCCTGCCTCCCTTGGCCCCCTCCCTGCTCCTACCTGCAAGGCAAAAAACCTTGGGGTCATCTTCGACTCCACACTCTCCTTCTCTCCTCATATTTCTGACGTCGCCAAGAGGTCACACTACCAGCTGCACCTCCTCAGAGGTATTCTTCCCTTCCTCTCCTTCCCCCAGAAGCTCACTGTCTCCCGAGCCCTGGTTCTCTCGAAGCTGGACTACATTAACAGCCTCTATCTTAATCTGCCTGCCTCCACTCTCCGCCCTCTGCAACTCATCCAGAACAGAACTGCGAGACTTGTCCTTGGCCTCAAGCCCGGGGACCGTATCTCTCCAGGACTGAAATCTCTACACTGGCTCCCAGTGGCTGCGAGGATAAAGTTCAAAACCCTCTGCATTGTCCACAAGGCCTTCTGGGGCCTGGGTCCTAAATACTTTCAACTCTCTCTTCCCAAATATCTTCCTTCCCGAGCCCTTCGCTCATCCGCCTCCAACTCCCTCAGGGTTAGCCGCTTCTCGAAGCAACGAGCTGGGGGTAGATCTCTCTCCGTGGCAGGGGCCTCCCTCTGGAACAGCCTTCCTGCCTCCCTGAAACTTGAGGAGAACCATCTCCGGTTCCGGAAGCACCTCAAAACCTTCCTCTTTGCTTCTGCTTTCCCTCTCCCTCTCCCCTGCTGAACTGCTAATTAATTTTCACTGAAACTGCACTGATCCTGCAACTGGACCACTCTAAACGGCCTCGGTCCTGGGCCCTGCCACTCTCCACTTGCACTGATGCCCTGGAACCCCTTTGCACTGCGGGACTGTCTCTGTATCCCTACAGCCACCCCCTCCCCCAGCACTTGTTCTGCACTTACCTCACACTTGCCACCAGCTGGTCCTATTTATTTATTTATTACGTACGCCACTTACCTTGTACTGCACTTTTCCCCCTCCCCTTCCCCCTGTACTTTTTCCCACTCCCCTACCCCTGCACTTGCGCGATCTGAATGACACCTGGCCTAGTAGGATCGTTGTCTGTCTCCCCTTGTCCCCCCCTCCCTG
The DNA here is from genome assembly GCF_040938575.1 of Ambystoma mexicanum. Lineage (NCBI taxonomy): Eukaryota > Metazoa > Chordata > Amphibia > Caudata > Ambystomatidae > Ambystoma > Ambystoma mexicanum. The sequence continues at coordinate 1,210,388,770 of NC_090932.1, forward strand.
CCTCGTCGCGCCTTGAAACACTTGTGTATAGGCGCGTTACAAATACCATATCATATCATATCATATCAGTCCAGATTTGAAGATAAACAACTTCTTACACTTATATGCTCTCCTCCTCCTGCAAACAGATATTTTAGGTGTGTGCTAGGAACATATTTTAAAGGTTGCACTGGCACCTGTGGGCTTCAACCATATTGCAGAAAAAAATTGGATGTTGTTCTGAAGGGAAATTATAGAGAGTGTGTATAAAGGAAATAACAGTAACAATAGAACACAGAAAGCAATGTCTATGCAGCAGCGCTCACTTCTGTTCTGGCTCCTGTCCGACTGAGCATTTAGAATGTGAGCAGAACAGAACTAGGGGACGTAAGGGTGCAGGTCTTATGTCCCAAAGCAATGCAATCTAAAAGAAGCCGTATGGTCCATTAAGGGGTTGCAGTACAGTGTACTGGACATCACATTCTCTTGGGCTGCACCTCACGTTACACACAAACACAGCGTGTTTAATCTCAAGGAACTGGTCGATTTAGGGGTGTAGGCTTAGAATATGCCAGCTGGATCTGATATTCGAAAATTACATTAGCAACTCCTCTACAAAAAACTCAATTGGTATCTAGCTAATCTTTGACTCTTTGAACTGTCCTTTTCATGCAGAATTCCTTGAGAACGTGGCTACAATGCAAATGCAATCACGTATTGAAAGAGATTTGACATTTTCTCCTGTGCAGACCAGATTCCAACCCCAACGCAATTGGAATCTGAGATCACACATCTTTTATACAATCTCAGAAAAGAGTTTGACTCGAGCTTTGATGCTCCTGCACTTATTGGCAGCCTTCAATAGGCTTTCACTCCATCTTTCTGAAAAAAGGTTTTTAGTCTGGTCATCAGAGATAAGGTTATTTTCTAGAATCAGTTATTTCTCTCACTTAGAATGCAAAAGGCAACCATGCTACCTTTGAACTTAAAACATGTTAAGCATGCATGTGGCATGCCCTCGACTTCTTCCATGTCTTACCTCTTGTTCAGTTTTTTTTATCTATGTATTTATTTCATTTATTTTCACATTGTATAGCGCATTAAGCCCAAAGGCATCAAGGCACTGTTGCATGCATGTTACTCACAGTGCTTAAGGTTAAAAAGGCGTAGAGAAAGGAGTAGGAGAACATAAGCAGGTGAAAGGCAAATAACGCAGGGCTCTCTGAAAAACCCAGTAGGAGGATTCTCTGGCTTGTTCAAATTTGGGCTGGGCCATGCAGTGCGCATAGGCAGCTCTGCTAGGACTGATTGATTGGGCTTTCCTGATTCTCTGAGTGAGATAGGTGGGTGCGTTGTTGTACCGGAATCTGTGTGCAATAGATAGAGTTTTGAACATAATCCAGTCTTTTTATAGGGAGTCAGTGCGCATTTCTTCTGTTCCCTTCTGTGGATGTTGAGGGCTGCGCAGATAGTGTTATTCTGTATAATTTGCTTCTTATGAATGTTACTCGCTGAGGTGCTGGCAAACGGCGCTTGCAGTAGTCAAGCCTTGATCCTATGACTGCTCGCGCAATTGTCAGACAGCTGTCCAGCGAAAGAACAGGTCTAGAGGCTTTAATTAACTTTGTTGTGTAGGTGCCGGATGAGGCAATGGAGTTAACTTGTCAGGTGAGGGATAGAGTGGCATCCAGGTATAGTCCCAATGTCTTCACAGAAGGGGAGACAGGGATTGTTTTGCTGTCAATCTTGAAGGAAGCATTACAAGAGTTGAGCTTTTTGAACACTGATGCAGGTCCTACATGGAGCATCACTGTATTTCGTCATTAAGGCACAAGTGGTGAGAAGCCATCAAGGCTTGAATGGTCCGGTAGACAGAGTTTAAGGTGTAAGTTTCCTGAGAGTGGGAGGAGGATTTGAGCGTCATCGGCATAGTTGGTATAAGATATGTCAATAGAGTCTAGAAGATCAAACAGAGGTTTGGTGAAAATGTTGTAGAGGGAGACACAAGATACTTGGGGCACCACACAGAAGATGGGTGCTGTTGGGGCAAAGGCATTTTCAGTAAAGACTCTAATAGATCTTTCATCCAGAAAGGAAGCAATCCAAGCAGAAACGTCAAGAGAGAAATTGTCAGGTGCAGAGCATCTTTTGGTCAGCAAGGTTGAAGGCTGCTGAGAGATCTATGATCTCTGAGAATACAGAAGATCGCATGCATGGGTGTTGGACTTGGCGTTCTCAATTCTGACATTGTAGGTAATGGAATTAGCGCAAATGATTCAAAAATGGTAGCAGGCGCTCCTCTCCAGAAAGAACATGGCATGATGACCTGTTCTGAGATGAGAGTTTGCTGCACACGCTTTTTTCTCACTGTATCTTTTACAGATGAGAAATAACTATTTGCATATCAGTCTTTGTCCCGCCCACATGGGCAGTCCAGCACCGAAATGCTATGGTAATTCCTCTCTGAACAAGAGTACCAACAGCAACCCAATGCACGTGTTTCAGCCTTGTTGGGCCTCATCAGTGGCGAATGATGGCTTGCTTGTAAAGTTTGGCAGTTGTGGTGAAGAGAAGTTTGTGAGTGTCAGAGGGGGATTATTTCCAGTTGGCCTCAGCTTAATGCTTTTTCCTATGGAGCAATTGGAGTTCCTGTGTGAACCATGATCTGACATGCAACAGTGGCTTGGTTTTGCGTAATGCCAGGGGGGCAATGGTGTCAATGGATGTAGTCAGAGTCTTAGTATACATGACGTACTTGGGTCAGTGGTGTGGAGGTAGTCGTCTGATGGGAGCACGCTCAGTAGTAGCAGAATTTTCTCTCTAGTGAGTTTCCTAGAACTGCAGGCAAATGTAGCTCACAAGGCAGGGGTGGATTGACTATGTTGACTTGTGGTTGCAAAAGAGAAGGTCAGAACATTATGGTCCAACCATGGACAGAGGGTTTTGGAGGAGTTAGACACTTTGCAGTTAAGATCTGCAATCCAATCCAAGGTACGTCCTTTGAAGTGGGTGGTGGTATTGTCCCTTTGTTTAAAGCCTAAAGCATTAAGTTAGTTGGCCACCAAGGTGGCATTCATGTCTTCTGGTACAATGTACACTGAAAAAAATATCCATATGGCTAAGTTGAATAGATCCGTATTGAAAATATTTATTTAAACTGATACAATAATTATGAATGGCAATTAATCATGAATAAATGATCAAAGAAAACAACAATTAGGTTGCAGGTAAACTCACATCTAGTATAGATGGCATTAATCATCCCTACACAACCAAATACATTCATTCATTCAACAACCATATCCATACAATCATAAACATATAATAATGCTTTCACATACATTATAGATAATATTCGATGATAACATCAATAAATACATAATATTCAACAGATGTTATATATGTCATCATGATTTTGCGTGGTTTATATGATCACATCACCAACTAGTGTCTGAGCGGTTTCAATTTGTTGGTTTATTTTGATCACGTCTTCATCAGGGAGCCTAAGTTATATGCTACAAAGAAGTGTACACAAATATGCATTACTATCGTCATGGTGATTAAAACCTACAAAAATACAGATCGAACAACTAACCGTTCATGCACGTGAAGAAGACATTGATATATTCAAAATGTCACATGCCAGGATACACCCATTGAAGTTAATGCAGTGCCCTGAATATCTGGGTGGTAAAACAGAAGAAGATTGGTAAAACCAAAGAAGAGCCTCTGCCTTGTGGTGGTGAAGTGCTAACACCGGGAAGGCCAACCCAACATCACGCCATATGTGTTGTTAAAAAGCCACATATGTCCATATGTGTAAAGAGCGCACCAGAACTTGAAAAATACCTAATTAACCGACCACCAGATCCATGGACCAAGAGAGCTGTGGCGGCAATGTGGTTTCAGCAACCGTTAATGTATGTCTTCTTGGTCATTGAGGCCAAGGTTGAGGTTGCATAAGAGGATGGATTTGGACGTTGATTTAATGTTAGAACCCAGGGTGTAACAAGTCCTATTCGAACAAGAGCATTGGGCCTGGGGTGGAGGTTGGTAAATAACATAGACAGTAATGGTGTCAGTGTACGAGACAGTTAGCTTTGCTATCAAAAGATGACAATGTGTGTTGAGCGTAACGTTGATCTGTCTAAACAGTAAGGTGTCCTTGGCCATCAATGCAACTCCTCTGCCTCTGGTATTGAGTCTGTCACTCCAGAGGATGGTGAAGCCCGGGGGAGTGCAATGGAGAAGGCAAGGTCAGTCGCTGCATGTAAACAGGTCTCTGAAATGGCAAGGAGATCAAGGTAATGTCTAGTGAATACGTCACACATGTCAAGGATGTGTGCTCTATTGACCTAGCATTCACTAGGGCACATTTTAGGAAGGGGATGGTGGATTTAGACTTTGTAGGGTTAGACGCCATGCCTGGATGATTGCAGATTTGAATGAGACTTGTGTCAATATTAGATGTCAAATCTGTTAGTTTGGGAAGGATGCCAGTGACGGCATTGCTGTTTTCACAGTCTGGGTGTTGGAAGGTGTAAGCCCCTGATTGAGAGGAGGGCTAGTGGTATTGTGGCCCTTGTAGCACTTAGTACAGGGTACCATAGTGCTCCCCCTAGGCAGGTGTTTCTGTTGAGTAGTTGGGGGGGGTTGAGAGGCAGGGTAATGGCATTGAGTGTTGGAATGAGTGACTTGCTCATGTGTAGTGTGAGATGGAGCATCAGGAGCACGTGGGTTCATGGGGTGCTCTTTGTGGACCATATGTGCCCTAGACATTGTAGCAGGATATATGAGGAGCTTGGGTGCTCCTCTAGGAGTTGTCGGCATCACAGGACCAGTCACATGCAAGATTTCGTTTCTTGGTGGTGAATCTTTGAGTTTCAGTAGTGGTGGTTGGAAGTTCGAGGGGCAGGAACTGGCGGTGAAAGGCAGGGTACAGTTGGGTAGTGCATAAAATGTTTATGGGGGACATTTTTTGTATGTTCTCTTTTAATTAAGAATTTCCCCAAAAAAATGGGCATCCAGGTTTTAAATTACTCATATGATAAAGAAGTCATTTGTAAATGTGTATTAGATTCATTCAAACCCATCCTAAATTTTGAAAAGGTAAGAGTATCCATTTACACTTGGATGTATTATAACTTAGTTGAAATAAAAACCCACAAAAACAGAGATTCTGATGATGGGAGCAACCCTGGGCAGGTAACCTGCAACTACTTAGCCTATACACCTGAGACTTAGCCCTCTGCCTTCTACAAAAGTAGAGAACATTGATGTCTGGATAGAGCGGAAACCTTCACTCTGTACACAAGTTGCAGGAGTTGCACAGGAGGGTAGTTTACCATATAGGTTTTAAAGCAGATTTACATTTCCCCAATACAAGTATTGCCATACTATCCCTGGTGCTATAACATAACGAGTATTCCAGATAGCATCTTCTTTTGCACCCCTCCATTCATACTCTACAGGCTGCAGAGAATACACAATTCCTAAGCTTAAACTAGGCAGCTTCAATCATTTTACATCTGCCCTTCACTCGCTGACCAAGTGAAAGTCAACATTTCTTGTGTAGTGCAAAACACATTTCATGGGGTGGAACATGTCTACGGAACAGACAAGCCCCACCTTCACCTACCAAAACAACCTGTAAATACCAATTTGTTGTTCTACCAAAATTTTAACAAGCTAGTTCTGGTGTTTTTTCCTTCTCTCTTTCCACTGCCAAACACTGGAATGTTGTGACTCACATTTCAATACATTCAAAGGATCATTTGGCATTCAGATAAATTAAAAAAACATTTCGATTTTACAACTATTGACCCCCTTTACAGTCTTATGCGAGTCTGCTAGCAGTTAGAGCCAGGGCCACGTAACGTGCCGTAAAATGTGAAAGAAATGATAAACATGGTCGGGGATTGTTCTGAAAACTTTCCCTGATTGCTGATAACAAACAAATTGTCCTCTAAATTGTGGGGACAGACTACCTCAGATCAAAATTCTGAGCAGAGTTATTTGGAAACAAGCTACTATGTTTAAAAGAGATCTCTGTGATTCCGAATTATGCTGTGCTTCTAGGCACAGGAAGGGTGGTATAGAGCATGTGTTGTAGGAATGTTCCAAAATCAGTAATTGTTGGACAGATGCAAGTGCCATTTAATACAGTACAGCCTACATTGAGCTGTGAGCTAAAAGGTCCGAACCAAACTCTGGTATACCTGCAAACGTTCCCGTCAGCCCATTATAGAGATCTTCTCTTGAAGTGTCGCTTTAATATTCTCCCAAAGCAAAAAGTGCAACTGGCAAGCAAACTATTGTAGATACTGTGGAGAAGTTGAGAATTTGGAGTCCCTCTTCCATCTAATAACCTCCTGTGAGGCTCTGACAGCAGTAAGAAGCAGATATCTGGAGGGGCACTTGAAGCAAACACATCTGTTATCAGCAAAGGAATGGTGGGAGAGAGTATTGATTGGTGAAAAAAGAAACCTGGTATTAGCGGTAATGACATTCGTGGAGTATGTGCTAAAGGAGGGAGATTGATCGGCTTGGAAAGTATGAATGTGTTTTTTCATAAATTGGTTTAATGTTCTCTTATGGAATGTGAATGATGCTGTAATTAGGAGTGAATTTGTAAAAGGTTTTACTAATACACCAATAAACATTATTAAATAAATGCTTAAAAAGAAAAGTGCTGCGAATGGATCTGGATTTCACTGTTGACACTCTGACACTAGGTAGGGATACACAATTGGATGAGTTGTCTTATGCATAAAAGTGTTTTGTGTTCAGAGCAGCCAAGATGGCGAAAACAAATGTCTTAAAGAGGTGGAAAGGTGTGATGTCACCAACTAAATTAAAATGGGTCCAGGAAATGTGCAGAATGTCCTTGATTAGGTTCTGTGGAAAATCTGTAAGAAAATCAACCTTTATTAAAGAGGTTTCGTCTAGTTTTCTGGAACGGAGTTTTAATTATGTACATGGGGACGAGGGTCATGGGAGTACTCTGTGATTCTTTGTATATTGTGTACATAATCTTTAATAAACATGTTAATGTAAATAATGATAAAATGGTGCATCATATCCAGTCATTGTTTTTTGTTGTTGTTATTATCTCCATATTGTGAGAAGCCTTTGCTAATTCAAAATCAGAAACCTATTTCGTAAAAGGATTACATATTCGGTAACACATTTGAAGCTGTTCCTTTTCAAAAACTTGCTTCAGGTGGAAAAACAAGCACAGTTGATACCCAGTGCGTTTGTGCATGTGTGTGTGCGCGTGTGCACGTGGGCACACGAACAAGGACACAAGACTTTGGGGCCGATTCATGGAACAAACGTGCGCCGAAAATCTTCGCGCAATCAGGCGCAAGCAGGCGCAAGCAGGCGCAAGCGCAAAAAAACAGGCGCACGCGTGCGATTCATGGAAGTCCCTGCGCGTGTTTTCCTCGGGATGTGCGCCAAACCCGTGCATGGCACACACGTCACTGCAACATCCCGAAAGACGTGCGCGACGCGCACAGTGAAAGCGCACAACCTCAGCGCATACACTAGAAAGTGGGCGGAACACGGGGCGTAACGCGCGGAATGGGGAACAACTCGTGAAAACAAGGGCGTAACTGGGGATGTACTGCAGGGAAGCAGACGGAACGCCCACACACACCCGAACCACACGTATTCATGGAATCGAATAGGGCAAAGCCACGCACAGCGAAAGACACGCACAAGCCGAAACACGTCTGCCACACGAAGGCAGGCGGTAGCGTCCCTGCGCATTACAAAAGTGGCAACATACAGCAAGTGTGCCTGTGCGAGCGGGGCACGTGTATTTCGGGGTTGCGTGGGAAGTTACACACGCGATTGAGTGGGCTACGTGTATTTCAGGGGTTCGCGTGAACTTCTTCACGCGATCGGGCCTGGGGGAGCGGGCTACGTGTATTTCAGGGGTTCGCGTGAACATTTTCATGCGATCGGGCCTGGGGGAGCGGGCTACGTGTATTTCAGGGGTTCGCGTGAACTTCTTCACACGATCGGGCCTGGGGGAGCGGGCTACGTGTATTTCAGGGGTTCGCGTGAAGTTTCTCACGCGATCGGGCCTGGGGGAGCGGGCTACGTGTATTTCAGGGGTTCGCGTGAAGTTTCTCACGCGATCGGGCCTGGACGAGCGGGCTACGTGTATTTCAGGGGTTCGCGTGAAGTTTCTCACGCGATCGGGCCTGGGGGAGCGGGGTACCACTCACCGTCTGCCTTGCGTGTAGAAGAACGCGTAGCCAACACCCGCTGTGAAGTAATAGCGTGTGAACCCCAACGGATGGAAAACACACGCACCGCACGAAAAGCACGTACAGAACAGTGTAAAGGCACGCGGGATCTCCAAGCCCTGCCAGGGCAACGCCCGTGCGCAAAACGTCACAGACGCGCTTACGCTGTAAGGGCCTTTGGTCCAATGAAATTGCGTACGCGTGCTGACGCGCTTACGCGCTATGGGCCTTTCCTCGATTTTCACGCTGACGTGCAGGATTTTCACGTGCCAAATCACTCCGTATCAAGCTGGCCACGCGAAAACACACGGAAGACCATGCTCCTGCCCAGAAGGCCGAATTACTGCCCCCCAGTGCCCCGAGCAGCCTCCCACGTGCCATCTGCTGCTGCCTGCCTGCCTGCCTGCCTGCTGCCACCGTGCCCTGCCATTTGGTGCCTGCACATCAGCCATCTGCAGTCGGGAGTCTTCTGTTCCTGCTGGAACAGAAGACTCCCGACTCAGATAACATCGCTCCACAGCCCAGCCCCAGGACCCAGTTGCCCACCCACTCCTGCCCCTGGGGTTACCATGTCGGGCACATCCACATCTGGCACCAGTGGCAACCCCCGGCCAGAGGGGCAGAGGGGCACCAGCTTCACTGCCACCGAAGTTGGTGTCCTGGTGGAGCAAGTCCTGGGGCAGTGTGATGCCCTCTTCGGATCGTCCCGCGCCAACAAGGAAGGACGGGAGAGGATCTGGGCCGACTGTGTGGTTGCCATCAACGCAGAGGGGGTGGCAACCCGCACCATCGAGAAGGTCAAGAAGCGCTGGGAAGACATGAGGTCCAGGACCCTCATGAAGGCCCGGCGCCTCATGGAGGGGGGCCGGGGCCGCATGAGTTCCATCCAGATGGGGGTCCTGGAACGCGTACACCCAGCGCTCCACGCCCAGGTCCTTGAGAGGGAGACCCGTCTGGAGTTGAGCGGTAAGTGGCCAAGCATTGCTGTGTGAGACAGGGCATGTTGCAGTGTGCTGGTTGTCTGATACTTGCCTGTATGTGTGACATAGGCCATGTACGCATGTATGTGTGCAGGGACATCATGGTAATGCATGTGCGACCAGTAATGTGTGGACAGCACGGTTGTTGCATGTGTTTAAATGCGACATGGGGAGCCCTATGCAGGTTGTACACATGAGAGCATGGCAGTCTCTGTTCCTGGACATGGGTGGGGGTGAGGGATGGGTGCTGATGCCAGGTACATTTATGGTGTCAATGTCTGTGTGCCTGACCTGCGTGTCTGTGACTTGTGGATGCCATGGATGCATGACACATGTCTGTGACAATGTACAGATTCACTGATGCAGCCTAGTCATCCTTGTATCCACTGTGATTGGGGTGTACAGGGCCAGATGGATGTGACTGAGGTGAAGTGTGTGCATGTGATAGGCATGACCCATGATGCATGTGAGTTCCATTACATTGTATGTTTCGAGAGTCCATTGGACATGTATGGAAATGTCCATGGCATGCACCATGACTGTCACTGTGTGTGTTTTGCCTGGACTGACACATGTGTTGTGGAGGGACATGATGGAAGTGTACTTTGACAGTGGCACTCATCTGCTATTGCTTCCTGTCTAGGGGACCATTGTACAGTACCCTGATGCTTGTGTTCTATGTCTCCCTCTACGCAGCGGCTAGTGAAGAAGAGGGCGGAGACGGCGCTGTGGAGCAAGGCGGCGGGGATGCCCCCACGGCTGCAGCGGAAGGGGTGGGTGAGCCCCCACAGGGGCCTGCTACGGCGGAAGACGGTGAGGAGCCATCCAGGTTGGTGGCTTCCACAGAGGAGGAGGAGGCCGCCACTGAGGCGCACATGGGGCCTGGTGGGGGCATCCCTGCTGGTGCAAGTGGTGCAGTCCAGGGGCAGGGGCAGGAGGCAGCACAGGTCACCATGGAGGGGCCTGTGCATGTCGCTGTCCCTGACCCTGTGGGTGCACCACCATGCACCAGCAGGGATGCCCCGTCCCAGGCCCGTCCACAGGTAGAGGAGATGTCCATGTCATCTGACTCCCCTCCACCTGCGGACGAGGGGACCCCTAGCCGTATGGAGAAGGTCCTGATTGGGGTCGCGATGCGCACGGCTGTGATTCGTGATGCCGTGCGTGCTTCCGAGGAGGAGCACGCACGTCATCACGAAGAGCACCGTGCCGACGTGGCCCAATTGGGATCGTCCATGTTCGGGGGTTTCCTGCATGTGTCGGCCAATCTGGCGGCCCTCTCCTCCTCTGTGGAGACTATATGCCAGTCGTTCTCCTTGCCGTCTTCCGGCCCAGATGCCACCAGGGCCCCCTGTGGACCTGCCCTGACCAATGCAGCCAGCTCGGTGGGGATCCCATCCCTGCCACAGTCGGGAGTCAGAGGTCCAGCAGGGGTGGACACCACAGCAACTGTACCCCAGCAGATGGAGGATGTGCCGGCATCATCAGGCAGGGCACGTGCACGACGGCGTCGGTGGATTCCATCAGCCTGGATGCCGTTGTGCTGGCAGAGGCAGTGGCGTCGGAGGCAGCAGCGGAGTCAACGTGGGAGGCATCATGGCTCGGGGCCATCAACATCGGAGGGGCAGGCATCGGCCGGAGGGCAGGAGGACCCAGGACGGGAAGTGTCTTCCGTGTGGCAGCGGTTGGGCCAGCATATAGGTGCGGAGCGGCGGCGGGCGGAAGAGGCGCGGCTCACAATGGTCAGGGCGGAAAACTCCATGCGGAGGGCCCTGAGGCGGGCCGAGTGCCTCGAGGCAATCCGCAGCAGGTTGGAGGAGCAGATGGCGTCGTCCCTGCGGACCCTCGGGGCCATGGAACAGGACCGCCTCCGGGACATAGACGAGGAGTTTGATGATGCTCTGGGCCGGAACACCACGGAGTGAGCCGCTGGACTTGCCCGCCGCCTTTGTATATAGTTCTTTAGTTTTAGGTTTCATTTGTTTCTTCTTATGGTTTGGAGTCGACGGACACAGCTCCACTTTTTGTATATAGTTGCATTTTAGTTAGGGTTTTTTGTAGGTTTCCTTTGTTCAGTTGGGCTCATGGACCCTTGGATGTTTTGTACATAGTTCTTCATTGGATTGATTTTATTTTTAATGTGACTTTGAACAACTTTTTTTTGGATTTGGATTTGTAGTTTTGATTTTTTTGGACGGACATGCAGCTTATCTTTTTTTCATTGCCATTGTAGTTTGTTTCATTTCATTTGCATTCAATTTTTTTTAATACAATTTTGTTTTCATACTTCACTGTGTGGTATTATCTCATTGGTTTCATGCATGTCATGTTGGGTGTTTTCCCATTCATTTGCAACCATTGTGTGTGACGGACATGGGTTCATTTGCTTTATGAACATTGGGGGTGTAACATGTAATTTCCATTTCCATGTGGGTGAATGGGTTACTTGGTAGGGACTTTTGGCTGTGGAGGCTGACCATAACGCACATGATTGGGGATTGTGAGGACCTGGGTGCAGGGGGACATGAGTGGGGGCCTGGTGGAGGCTGCCCCTGGTGACTGGGGGGGTGGGGGTGGTAAGAGACATGGGTGGGGGCCTGCTGGCAGGTGCCCCACAGTGCTGGGGGGTGGGGGTGCTGGGAGACATGGGTGGGGGCCTGCTGGCAGGTGCCCCACAGTGCTGGGGGGTGGGGGGGTTTTGAACATGAGTTGGACATGGGTGGGGGCCTGCTGGCAGGTGTCCCACAGTGCTGGGGGGTGGGGGTGCTGGGAGACATGGGTGGGGGCCTGCTGGCAGGTGCCCCACAGTGCTGGGGGGTGGAGGGGGTGGGGAACATGAGTTGGACATGGGTGGGGGCCTGCTGGCAGGTGCCCCACAGTGCTGGGGGGTGGGGGTGCTGGGAGACATGGGTGGGGGCCTGCTGGCAGGTGCCCCACAGTGCTGGGGGGTGGGGGGGTGGGGAACATGAGTTGGACATGGGTGGGGGCCTGCTGGCAGGTGCCCCACAGTGCTGGGGGGTGGGGGGGTGGGGTACATGATTTGGACATGGGTGGGGGCCTTCTGGCAGGTGCCCCACAGTGCTGGGGGGTGGGGGGGTGGGGAACATGAGTTGGACATGGGTGGGGGCCTGCTGGCAGGTGCCCCACAGTGCTGGGGGGTGGGGGTGCTGGGAGACATGGGTGGGGGCCTGCTGGCAGGTGCCCCACAGTGCTGGGGGGTGGGGGGGTGGGGAACATGAGTTGGACATGGGTGGGGGTCTGCTGGCAGGTGCCCCACAGTGCTGGGGGGTGGGGGGGTGGGGTACATGATTTGGACATGGGTGGGGGCCTTCTGGCAGGTGCCCCACAGTGCTGGGGGGTGGGGGGGTGGGGAACATGAGTTGGACATGGGTGGGGGCCTGCTGGCAGGTGCCCCACAGTGCTGGGGGGTGGGGGTGCTGGGAGACATGGGTGGGGGCCTGCTGGCAGGTGCCCCACAGTGCTGGGGGGTGGGGGGGTGGGGAACATGTGTTGGACATGGGTGGGGGCCTGCTGGCAGGTGCCCCACAGTGCTGGGGGGTGGGGGTGCTGGGAGACATGGGTGGGGGCCTGCTGGCAGGTGCCCTACAGTGCTGGGGGGTGGGGGGGTGGGGAACATGAGTTGGACATGGGTGGGGGCCTGCTGGCAGGTGCCCCACAGTGCTGGGGGGTGGGGGTGCTGGGAGACATGGGTGGGGGCCTGCTGGCAGGTGCCCCACAGTGCTGGGGGGTGGGGATCATGAGTTGGACATGGGTGGGGGCCTGCTGGCAGGTGCCCCACAGTGCTGGGGGGTGGGGGTGCTAGGAGACATGGGTGGGGGCCTGCTGGCAGGTGACCCACAGTGCTGGGTGGGGTGGGGGGTGGGAGACATGAGTGGGGGCCTGGTGGAGGGTGCCCCTGCACTGCTGGGGGGTGGGGGTGCTGGGAGACATGGGTGGGGGCCTGGTGGAGGCTGCCCCTGGTGGCTGGGGGTGGGGGTGGTGGGAGACATGGGTGGGGGCCTGGTGGTGGGTGCCCCTCCACTGCTGGGGGGTGGGGGTGCTGGGAGACATGGGTGGGGGCCTGTGGAGGGTGCCCCTAGTGGCTGGGGGCGCAGGGGGACATGCATTGGTGGGCAGTAGTGCAAGTTGACATGTGGGTTAGCTGGGGGGCATGGCCATGGTGGATGGGGTGCCTGCAGGACATGGTGCTCCCCGCGCATCCCTGAAATACGCATACCCTGCTCGCATGGGCCCAATCGCGTGTGGAAATTCGCGCGCACCCCTGAAATACACGCGCCCAGGCCAATCGCGTGTAGAACTTCACGTGCACCCCTGAAATACACACGCCCAGGCCAATCGCGTGTAGAACTTCACGCGCACCCCTGAAATACACGTACCCTGCGGAAATCGCGTGTGGAACTTCCCGCGCACCCCTGAAAGACACGCGCCCAGGCCAATCGCGTGTAGAACTTCATGCGCACCCCTGAAATACACGTGCCCAGGCCAATCGCGTGTAGAACTTCACGCGCACCCCTGAAATACACGTACCCTGCGGAAATCGCGTGTGGAACTTCCCGCGCACCCCTGAAATACACGCGCCCAGGCCAATCGCGTGTAGAACTTCCCGCGCACCCCTGAAATACACGCGCCCAGGCCAATCGCGTGTAGAACTTCCCGCGCACCCCTGAAATACATGCGCCCAGGCCAATCGCATGTAGAACTTCACGCGCACCCCTAAAATACACGCGCCCAGGCCAATTGCGTGTAGAACTTCACGCGCACCCCTGAAATACACGCGCCCAGGCCAATCGCGTGTAGGACTTCACGCGCACCCCTGAAATACACATACCCTGATGGAATCGCCTGAGGTACTTCCCGCGCACCCCAGTGATACACGTAGCCCGCTTGCTGTGCTGGTACAGGGTTAGCGCAGCCCTTTGCGCTGGATTGGGTATATTGATGGCTTTTCCCTGCGCGAGAGGCGTTCTTGGGGGCGTAACTGGCGCTGCTGCAGGGTCGCTGCATCACTGTGCGCCACGGCTGGTTTTGGTGGCTGGAATCCATGAATACGCTGTGCGCGGAAATGGATTTTAGCGCACGCGGCTGGCGCAGGGATTCGCACGCGCACACTGTGCGCCAGCCACGTGCGACACTTGTGCGCTGAATTCTATGAATTACCCCCTTTGTTGCCAAGACCCTGCACGCAGAGCTAACTTTCCCTCGTGTTTTTAATTATATCCGTCATAGCGAAACTCCTTTCTTTTAGGTGCAAAAAAATCTGGGGAAAAAATCACATGTCACAAAAAGTCAAGTTAGAAAGAGAAACAACTCTTCGGGCGAGAAATGATACCATGAGAAATCAAAAGGCAACATGACGGCACTGTTGAAGGGCTGTGAACTTTAATTCACCTGCAAGAAAGAACAGGGTAAGCCAATACAATGTTAAGCTAAATGAAAGTAAATAACACTGTGGGCCAGCTATAGTCCACACTCCTTTAAACTCCACAATATCAATCCATGTAGGAGATGGTAGTAACAGCTACTGTGATGTGCAGAGTGCCTCTCATGAAAAAAAAAAACAAGATAAACACCTATTTAGTAGTGGTGATCTATGTGTTAAGTAATAAACTATTCACAACAAGTTGTTAATGCATGGTTAAAAAACATTCATAAAAGTCAAACAATTTAACGCACCAAGGTCATTTATTCTGAGTTGAGTTTGAAACAGGAAAACACAATGACACGCAAAGGATGCAGAAGCCACAGTACATAACTGTGACAGCAATTTCGACTGTTCACAGAAATTATATCTGTTTTCAGAAGATGTTCGTGGGTTTTGTCTTGACTGTTCAAGTGTGGTAGAGAGATCAGAAACACAGGCGGTGGCGGCAGGCAATGAAGGATAAACTCCAACGAGTTGTTTAATTAGTGGTTTCAACTTGTTTGTTTTTCAATAACTTTTATAACCGCATTACTAGTAACCTGTTGCATGTGGATCATTCCTTTAACTCTCCATGGTGTCCCTTGTTTCTAAGATGATTTCGTCTGGTCCATTCACAATACCATGGTTCAACCATTCAGAATAGAATAGAACAGCGATTTCTCCAACGGCACCCATGCTGCGTCTTGCTACAACAAGATGAAAAGGTACTCTTTAGTGGACAGAGTTCATATTTTCATGGTGGGGAAATATGTGATGAAGTGGCAAACCGAGCAATAGGTCGAGTGGAGGAGATTCGTGTATGTGGACAGAGGAGTTAATGCAAGAGAGCCGGTGTGATCAGTAGATTGTGCCCACCTCGCAGGAATACCATGGCATTTCCAGTGTATTGAAACCGGCCTCAGATTTGCAGGTGTGTTTCCACCCTTGTGGTCCAATCTAATGGTTTGAAACTTGTAAAAGGATTTTAACATAACAGAGTGGCCTGAAACAATAAAAACAAGGTTCAAGGGCCTTTAAAAGGACCAAATCACTTCTTGTTTCCTTTGTTGATTTTGTCGATTGACTACATAGCTTCCGGAACATGTCTGCCTGTGTCCTAGGCATAGTAGCAGTACATTTCTGGACATCAGCCATGCATAAGCTTGGAGAAAGTTATATGCTTTGGTTCTGAAAATTCAGCAAGATCTTACACCAGGCTATTTAATGTGTCACTTTGTTTTGCAGGATAGAATTCAGGCACAGACTGTTAGGTAAGAATATGTGCAGTCCAACTGGTGAGGACTACAAACGACATATCTGCTTGTATTTGGTAACCCACCTTTTAATATAGGCCTGTACTACACATGTTGGTAGTATGATTGAGCAGGCAGGCTTATCTTAAATGGGGTAAGGTGAGCTGTAGAGCTGTGCAATTGAAATCAGTAAGTACAAGCAGCCAAGTAATACTTACACACTTAAAGTTATATATAAATATGTATTTATAATATACACAAGGTTTAAATAAGCATTTTTTTAAAAGTCGTATCTACTAGTATCATTCAAAGTTCGGATTCAGTTTGTAAAGGATAATAAACGTGGGTAAATACTTTTATGCTAACACATTTTCCAGCACACACATGGACTTCATTTAACGTCAGTATTACACTTATTTTCAGTTACCAATTCAGTTATTGAGTTTGTAAAGGAAGGAAAGATTAGAATCAGATTTAGAACATACTTTCCACAATGTAAAACAATTACAATTCCCAAAGAGAGGCAGATCACTTTTATCTCAGCAATAATAGAGCCCGCAATTATTTATGTATTTATTTAATTTTTTGTGATATAGTTTTATAAACAAAAAGTTTACACATAAATCAACAGATTCATGCAATTAGTTTTCTTAATTCATACATTCATATCCATCTCAAAACATATACATACACCTAAACATACATATAAAAGGAAAACAGTGCTTATTCCATGTAGGTAGATTACCCACACTAAAAAAGGAGATAAATAAATATCCGCCAAATCATATTAAAATAAAACATATTCAATCAATTCAATTAATTCCTCTTTACAAGATTTGCTGCTTTACTGATCAAAGTCAATGAAACTCACTATTTGCACTCATAAATCAAACCTGCTTGGCCAGGTGATAGTCTTGTTAGATTCTCTAGAGAAAGGAAGAACCCATTTCATTGTGGACACTACTATAGAGCAGTTCTCCTAACCCGTTATTGGCTATCCTACCTCAAGAAGTGAGTAAAAAGGATACCACGTCTCCCCTCCAGAAAGATATGATCACATTTCTCAGAGTTATAGGTTGGACACATAGAGGGGCAACTGGTTCCCAGGACGTTTTACCAGCGCTTGGTAAAAAGGTAGACCTCTGCCAGCTCAATCATACTACCAACTTGTGGGACCCGCTGGAGAACTTCTCACACTTGAGTAGTTTAAAGTCATGTGCTTTTGTTAAATATAGACTCTACAATTTTATGAAACCTCAAGCCTATCTGTATATCTGCCCCTCCATAAGGCTCAGACGGTTTATTACTCTATTCCGCCTGGAGCAATTACCGACTTTGTATAATTTAGGATCCAGGAAAAAGATCTCTACTGCTGAGCGAGTATGTCGTCTATGTAACCTCCCTGAATGCTTGGAGACCGCCAAGCATGTACTAACCGAGTGCTCTGTATTGGGATCCTCAATTACTAAATATCTTGGGGAATTTGTGCATGACCCGCAAACTATATGTGAAAGACTATTTTGGCTCTATTGTACTAATACTTCTAACATGCATCTCTACCTTGCGTTGTATAATGTATGGCTACAGATCGAAAAAGTTATGGGCGCCTTGATTTAAAATGTCCTAATGGGAAGGTCTTACTAATATTCAAGTGTCTCTGATTGAGAAGAGGTAATTCTTCTCCTACACAGCTAATGGGTATAGAGGCACAATGTCTCTTGTAGGGGTGTATAACTCCTGCATAACCATCACAACGTGTGTGCTAACAGGTAGACAAGGATAACTGGCTACATAGCATTTTGTATTTTAATTTACTTTCTTTTTGAAGTAATTTTGATGTTTGTAAAGGAACTATGTATTGATGTATATATTTATGTTTATATATTTTTAAAGAGCTTATTTTTCTATGTAATTTGTAATATGTGTAAAGTTTGAATTACTTTCAATCTGTATCACATTAAAGTATTATTATTATTATTATTATTATTATTATTATAGAGGCATTATTGCACTGATTAATTTCCATCATTCAGTCTTTTGTTAGCCATAATCCACACTCTATAAAGAGCTAAATGGAGACTAGCATTCAAAGTATTAAGACACAGATACCAAAACTGATCTTCCTTAATATGATCCAGATTGTGAACATATCTACCATAATGCTTAATGTAGATTGAGCCCATCATAGGGCATAGCATTAGGATATGTCTTACAGTTTCTGGCGCAGCTCGATTTTTTACAGATTCAACAGAAACATTCAGTTTTGGGCACTGCTCATTCGCACCCTTTCACCATTAACACTGGAAAATGATCAATACACAATAACAATAAAAACTGCCTTAGTTTTATATGCACCACTTTTATAATCTATGAAGGTACATGCACTGCCAGAGCCGGTATGGTTAGAAGGGTGCCTTTAGGGAGCCAGGACAGCCAAAGTTAATGGACAAAGTCAATAGTTCTAATTTACATCTTCTTAGATAAAGTCTTGACAAAGTTAGTAAGTTCAGCAGAAATCACAGTTACTCAAATGAGTTACTTTCTAGAGAGCACAACTGTTCATGCCAGTGCAGGAGAGTAGGTATCAACTTCAAAGTGGAACATAAGCACTTCACAGGATAGGAAGCACAATTTATGTCTAAAAGTGAACACTCCAAACCCCACAGTACCTGTGATTCGAAGAAATGATTTCCAGCTGGATTCCTCCTTGCTACAGCTTGACAGATCCTTGTTTCTGGACCTTGGAAAGCATGGATGTCTGGCGGACTCCTGCTGCAGTACTCAGGAGAGGGACTCCTCAGCTATGGATTTAGCAGCACATCAGTCTGTTGGTGCCTTTTCCTCTGTGTCAATGATGATATGATATGATATGGCATTCATAACGCATTTATATTCTTCAATGAAGAATGAATATCTCTGGTTGGAAGAATCTTACTCCCATCGGTCCTGGACTCTGGCGACAGGACTCTGGATCAAGATTTCCTGTCTCTCTAGGGTCCACAGGATGCCAACTAAGATTTGGATGGATTTGGACTTTGCAAGATGATGCACTCAGCAAAGATATGATATGATATGATGTGATATGGCATTTATAACGCGCCCATACTCAAGTGTTTCATGGCGCAAAGCCCCTGGTCCGTCACAGGACCCCTTGCATTGGGCTTTTGCAGTTCTGGTGAGGCACAGCAAGTCAGAGGGTATGACAAATGGAAGTGTGTCTTGAGGCTAGTTGGTCCCACCAGCACAAGGGAGGAAGTCAGCCCATACATGTCTTCCCAGTCGATATGAAAATAGGGTCAGCACAGCTACAGGGCTTCACTGTGCACTTCGCAGCCCAGGAGGGTGCTTCTGGCATCTTGTGACCTCTTATTCTTCGGATGTTCCTCTCCAGTGGTCGACTGTGCCTCTAGTCCCAAAAACCTTGCTTTATATGTGATTTCCCATTCATTCACAGCCTATGCTGCCTATGCTGTCAATCACTCTTTCAGGACAGCCAGCTGGCCACTAGAGACAAAGGACAGGGAAGCTTTGGGACCCTCCCTCACGACCTGCCTTTTGCAGACACACTAGAGCCTGGGCAGGCTTCAGGGCTGAATCCTGTCAATGGGAAAACACACAAAGAAATTAAACTTGCATCGTCTAACAGTGTTAAAACGCAGAGGAAAGTAACAATCAAATGGCAAAAAAAGATGACAGGGGCCATTTTCGGAAAATGGACACCCATGGGTGCTGTATTACAGCTGAGGGTTCAGCCTGAAGTAAAGATGCACACTGGTAGTAAAAATTAAACCACTACCACCAGCAATTTAAAGTAGGATAGTGTAACAACAAATGTTACATGAGAAGTGGGATGGGAATCACTAGGTAATCCCCCAGTACTCCACATAAATTGGTGTGTGCTGGACCTACAACGAGAAATGTAAGACAGGGATCATCTTACTATTCTTGGGAACAGTCGTTCAGACAAGAAAATGTATTTAAAGATTCAGAGAAGCCAAAGGGACTTCTTAGTGGCACTACACCTAAGGTGCTGTGTGTCACTATACAAACAGCAGATGCTTATGGAGTTTGTCAGACTCCAAAAAAACAGTCAAAACACAAAAATCCCAATCAGGAAAAACATATGAGTGAGAAAAAGGTCCCACTCACTCAGGTGGAGAAGGTCACAAGCCCTAAGTCCAGCAAAGGACTTGGGTGTCTCTAAGGTTGAAGGGAAATAACACAGACATGAACATTCTCCCTAAAACTCGTGCCCCTCCGCCCCCCTGACTAAGGGACAGGAGGATTTAATCCACTCCTGAATGAATCTCTTGATCCAGTCAGTCATACTTACTGGAGAGACCACCAGCATTTTGGTGATTGCATCCTAACCTATGCTATATGATGAAATCAAACGCTTGGAGGCTGATAGAGCATCTTAACAATTTAGGGTTTCCCCCCTTCATTTGCATCAACCATCTCAAGGGTTGGTGGTCAGTTTAAATTAGGAAAGTAGAACCATACAAGTATGGCATAAACATCTTCAATGACCACACAATGGCAAATCACTCACGTTCTATGGTTGCCCACCTTGTCTCTCGGTCCTTCAGCTTTCTGCTGATGAAGCAAATAGGGCGTTCTCTGCCTTACACATGCAGTTGACTCTAAACTGCATCTATCCCTGTATTGGAAGTATCTGTCTGTACAAAGAAGGATTGGATAAAATCAGGAGCTCTCAAAACTGGAGCTTTTGTTTCAGGCCTTCAAATGCCTTGGCACACTTCTCATTCCATTTGACATTTTTGGGGCATTTTGGAGAGTAGATCACATTTAGAGGAGAAGCTATGGTCCCATAGTTCTCTATAATGTTCTTGTAGTACCCAGTGAGTCCTAGACATGCTCTCACCTGGGTTTGAGTAATGGGGGTGGCCCAGTCCTGTACAGCTTGTACTTTGCTAGGCATAGGCCTAATTTCACGACCTCCTACCTCATGTCCAAGGTAGATCACTTTGCTCTGACCAATTTGACATTTACTTGCCTTTATGGTCAGATTGGATTGTTCAAGAGCCTGCAAAACATAGCCAAGGTGATGGAGATGGTCTTCCCAAGTGGGTCTGGACACTGAAATATCAGCCGAGTATGCCATGCAGAAGTCCTCTAACCCATTCAGAACTTGGTTCACCATCCTTTGGAATGTAGCAGGTGCATTCTTTAGTTCAAAAGGCATAACCCTAAACTGGTATAAGCCTCCTTGGTGGG
This sequence comes from Ambystoma mexicanum, assembly GCF_040938575.1. NCBI lineage: Eukaryota > Metazoa > Chordata > Amphibia > Caudata > Ambystomatidae > Ambystoma > Ambystoma mexicanum. The sequence goes on from NC_090932.1 coordinate 1,210,409,900, forward strand.
AAATGCAATTTTCTCCTTGGCATGGTCTGTCAATGCTATTTGCCAATAGCCTGAGGTCAAGTCAAATGTACTGAGGAACTTGGCAGAGCCAAGTTTTCCCACAAGATGCTGCCCCTGATCCTGGGCGCCTGTCTTCCATGTGAGTTGACAGTCCACAAGTCCAGCAGTGGTCCTAGTGAGCCCCGGATGGGTCCCCATCCCTCCCCAGATGGAAAAGCTGTTGACCATGTGTCAACCTGTGGTGGTCCCAGGAATCACTGACAGGGTCTTCATCATTCCCTGGAGGGAAAACATGTAACACTGCCAGGCTAGAGCTCCAGGCAGGTCAGAGGTGATGTCCCTGGCCTTGGGCATCGGTTTCCCATTTTGGCTGACCGTACCCAAGCCCAGTGGCAGTTGCTGGGAGCCCTGGCAGGATCACCATCCCTATCGGGAGGGAAAAGTTGTAATGCAGCACAGTCAGAGCTCCAGGACGGTCTTGTGTGTTGCCCCTGCCTTGACCGCCTTACTCCAATGTGGGTCAACCGTCCAAAAGTCAAGCGTCAGTCCCAGAGAGCCCCTGCAGGGTCCACCTCCCTCCCCAGAGGGAAAAGCTGTAACGTGGCACAGGCAGAGCTACAGGATGATGTAGGGTGCTGCCTCCTGCCTTGGGCAGCAGTCTTGCATGTGCTTTGACCATCTGCAAGCCCAGCGGCAGTCCCAGGGAGCCCCAGCGGGATCTGCATCCCTCCCAGGAGGGAAGAGCTGTAACGCGGCATGGCCAAGGGTCCAGGATGGGAAGGGGTGCTGCCAGCAGCCTTCAGCACCTGTCTCCCATGTGGGTTGGACATCCCCAAGCAGAGTGCCGGTCCCAGAGAGTTCCGACAGGGTCTTCATCCCTCCCCAGATGTACGAGCTGTAACACAGCCCTTACAAAGCTCTAGGATGGACAGGGGCGCTGCCCCCAGCCTTGGGCATCTACCTTGCATGTGGATTGACCACCCTTCAGCTCCGTGGCAGAGATGGGGTGCTCCGGGGGGTGCCCTTCCCTCCCCGGAGGGAAAAGCTCTAATGTGGCTCAGCCAGAGATCCAGGATGGCTGGGGGTGCTGCGATGGGAAACAAGTCAAATATTCCACCCACTCACAAAATCCTTTCACTGGTGGCCTAGTGCTCGTTTATGATCCCCAGGGGGGGCAGAAAAATGGGACCAGACCCTCCATTATGCCCCCCATGGAAGCAGAAAGGATTTGTCCCTCTGTGTGGGGATTCCTGAGAGGGCTGGCAAAACAACATTGTGCCACCCTACCTTGTTTTTAGGGTGGGGGTGAGAGATTGTGTGGCCCAGTGGGGCCCAATGGGCTCGCCTCCCACCACAATATCATTTCCTTGGTGTCCCAGGGCTTCTTTCTGTTTCCTTGGGATGGCAAAATGGGGCCAGACCCTCAGTGTTGCCCCCTGGGGAAGCAGAAAGGACCCTGATGCGCCCAAGTCTGCCGCAAATAATAGAGTCCCTTCCTTATTCCTTACAAAACACTACCCATCTGCCTCCAAAGAAGACAAAGCATTGTGCCATTCTTTTGTTTATATTTTTGGTGGGGGTGGCAGGCTGTTTGGTCTGGTGGGTGGCAGGCCCCCCCAAAAATCAATGTCCTTGTGGTCTAGTGGTCATTGCTGGTCGAAGATCAAATGATCCTTGAACAGCAATCTCCTTGAGGGAATACACATTTGGTACGATACCATGAAAGCAATCAGTGGGGCCCAAGTAAATGAGTGATGTCACATATGTGGGCTTACCCCATATGCGGTTGGCACCCCTAGACTGTTCCTTTCTGAGGAAGTGCCAACTTTAGAGGCAGAGTACTTGGCACATTTAGATCTTTGAAAGGTGCAGGGGCAGTTTCAGGGACACACATTATGAATTAAAAAGTAAATGTGTACAGTGTCTTTCAAAGCCATATATGCTGATAGAGGGAACAACATATTGTAACAAGAAATGTGTTCAGGGGCAACCAATATTCAATGTAGAGGGACTAATGAGATTCACAGAAGAAGCTACAATGAAAACAGATGAGAGTTGTAGAAATGTATGGGCATCACAAGTGAACAAAATGACTAGTCTGCATTAACATAAATAACCTGTTTAAGTACAGAAACTCACTCAATCTTTTGCCCCTGGCAATGGCAATGACAGGACAAATGAGCATCTGTGAAGAGAAGAACAAGATCCAACTACATTTCAAAGAAGGCAGACAAGGCATTGGGAAGATACCGGCACAATACAGACCCTTCTCCAAGAGCAAGACATTTTTTGCTTCCCTCTTCGCCCCTGGAAATCAAACAGCTATACATGCACATGGATCAAGATAGTCTGCTGGAACTTGATTGGACTTTCAAATGCCACAAAACAAGGACTTAACACAATCCATGAAGAACTTTGTGCATTACAACTTATGGCACTCCAGAATCTAATAGTGCTAGATTTAATCACAGTAATGGAAGGTGGCATCTGTAAAAGGATTGGCAGCAACTGCTGCACCTATGTTCCTCCTAACGATGCAGATGATGGCACACTGACAATTGCAATAAAACAGTTGGCAACATTGCAAACCAACATGGAAGCATTAGGGGGGATAAGTAAAGATGAAAATTGGTTAACAGTCTTGACCTCTTGGATGCCCCAATGGCTCATTAATACATGTCAAGTTTTATTTCATATTCTCATTCTTTTGATAATAATCTGGTGTGTTTACCAAATAATAATGACCTGTTGTGTGTTTCATGGAAATAAAGCTAGCTTCCATGCAGTTATGGTAGGTGATGGCACTCCTCCTTGCAAAGATGAACACTGTCAAACGGATCCAAAAACAAAGGTAGGAGAAATACAAATTGTTCCAATAGATAATTGCATAGGCCCAGACGGCACCCTTTGGTCATTACCACCTGATCCAGAATATTACCTGGAATGTTATGTGGAACCATCTGCAGATGGAGAATGCAGCTTTCTAGGGTGTAACCCCTGGGATTATGGCAGGTGGGGAGGAGATTTGAGAAATTCATGCAATAAATGGGTACCCAAGACTATATTCGACTGGCAACAAGAACAAGATAGAAAGGATCAAGAATATATGGAGACATTTGTCCCTCATGGGATAAAAGGGGTGAATGTTTGTGATTACATACAATGCCACCAACATGCATGAAAATACAAGCTTCATAAATCTCTCTGAAGAAGAACAAAGCATAAAAAAGCAGCCCCACACATATAGAATCACCTTTGTAGGCCCAAAACTGCACTAGTAACCATGCATCAGTAAGGAGTATCCATGAGGGACAAGTAAGCCATAAAGTGCAGACCTTACACCTGAGAATAGCCACATATCGTTAACAAGTATAGTACCATTTGACATAAATCGGGGAACCATTAGGGGCACTCCTAATGATAGAAAATGACAGTGAACTTTTACACTAATTGAATAGACAACACAAGTAGGCCTTGAGACACATTCGGCCACCTCTAAAGCGTAAAAAGATGCAACTTCCCACAGCCAGGTTGAATGCTGCACAGTGATTAGTCAAGTCAGGTGGGCAAACACATTCTCAAGCCTACATTTCAGCAGTGTGGTCATGCAAAAGAAGCAAAGAACAACAGAGTTTTTAAGCCTGTGTTCATAAAATGTATAACAACTTATGTTCCTAGTCAGTACATCGAACCATACCACCAGCAAGGTCACAATTGGGAAAGGATGGAACAATGAGCAGTGCAGAGTGTACATGGTCAGGGCGAATGACCAAGGAGCAACACTTCCCACTGTAGGAACAACCTCACTGAAAGAGATCCAATTACTAAGACAGGACCACACAAAGCATGTTAGTTAGGATTTTGTTTATAATATTGCAGGCTATATACATGTATTCATATCATTGCCAGAGAATTAAGTGTGCATGCTCCTAAACCACTAGCCCATAGGGTCAGAGCAAATTAAATCATACACAAACCAGGAGAAAGGAAAGGGGAGTGAGTAATGTTTCCAACAAGAAGTCACAATATTGAACTGGCGATGAACAGTTCATAATGATGGGAACGGTAAGATGGTGCCAACCGATGAGGTCTTTGGTAAGAGGATGTAAAGTTATCAATTTGTTGTCACACTCTCACATCTCACACAGGAATTGGTCGAATTCTATGAAGTCACTCACTCCACAGATAATCCTCTTGGAGCAGTCAATCAACAACTATGTCTAGAGGATACAAATTATAAATGTAGCATCCAATCAGCATCAACAGACGGAAGATGATCTCAGTGTCAATTGATTAATAAACTGATGCATTAGCTTGGTCACAAGGGTAGGATAAGCCAATAAGGCTAGTTATTTTATAGATTCACCTATAGTACATATGATGATGCTAAATCACATGCTGGGGATTTGTGAATAACCTGAAACATTTGTTGCCATTTCTCTTCTGATATTTACTATAAATGGAGCCATTTTCCAAAGCCATTCTGAAAGTCATTTTGATTATTCCGACTGTGTTCTAATACACTTTTGTTTTTCTCACATCACTTGCATTCTTTTTTGGCTCTTTGGATTATTATTTTTGTATTATCAGATTTGGGACTTGCCTTACAATGGTTACAATAGTTAGCATAAAGCAGGAGCAATGGGCCATGCAACTTGTGATCATTACGTCTGTGTATTTCTTGCTGGGGTGCAGATGGTAGAGCTTAGTGTCCCAAGCCCAAGCAAAGTTGCAATATTTTCAGGTATAATTATGTGTACCATTGTTGGTATTTCAATTGTTGGTATGGGAAGAGGTGCAAGTTACTTTCTCTGTCAAAAGCAAATCCCAACACATTAGCCAGTGTACCTTCACCTTCTGCAACTTTTCCCAGATGCTGCTTCAAACAGAAGAACAAAGACCTGGTGCCCAAGTTGGTCCCTACCTTCCTTCGGCACATATCTTTCTGTTAGAAAGATCAAGAAGCCAGATTTGGTGCTGTTTATTTTTCATGTGAAGTACTGCCAAACGTGTGTCTGTCATTGTGAGCTAGCAAGACCCAGTCTGGGCTTATAAGGGTGTTATGGTGTTTGCAGTGTATATCACATGATAGTGTGATATGCATTATGATCTGTGACAGGAGGTTTGTTTATTAAAGAGACTATATGCAGTAGATGGTGAGCTTGGTTACTAATGTGGCCTCAATATATGTGGCACCATTCTACACATTTTCCTCAGTTTCACTGCTTTTCAGCAGTAATGCACATTCCTGCCTTTACTCTACTTAATTAAAATCTTTGGCTTAATCATCATCCATGTCATTATCAATTGCATCATCATAATATTCGGATTTACTAGGGGATGGGGTGGTGGCAATCACCTCCAACTAATAATTTAGCCCATGTGTTATATTTTCCCTGAACTATAGTATTTAGGGTCTGTTCTGCTCTTCCTTCTGGCCTTGAGGAATATTAAGTTCAACTAATATAACCAGTAAATAATATATATCTTGTCCCTGGTGAATGTTTATCATCATTAGCAAATACCCATGCAAGTACTGATGATTGTGGTGGTACTAATCCAGAGCAACATACGTCAGGGTTTTAAATCATGAGTTGAACGATATCTTGAATTGACCATGTTCAATTCTGGCTTCCCCAGTATCTGCAGATGAGAAAGATCATGAGCAGCACAGCAAACCCTGTCACAAATCATTGGGGTGCCACTTACATGTTGTTTCAGTTTGTCATTCACGGTTGTGTCTTGACTGTCGTGTAGTCAGAAGAGTCCTCTGTCCACAAGTGCCGCACAGAGAGAATCTAAATCACTCTCTGTACAACCTTTGAGGCCACAGGTGGGAGATGATCTTCCGGAACCATGGACCTCTGGGAACCCCGAACCACTGTAAAGAAGGCACTGGTTAAGTAACAAGCCTAAGACAGCAATAACAAACCAGACAACAAGGAAGTGGAAAGGTCTTAATATAAGTGGCCGTGGAGTATCTGCTACACCTATAGAGGAGGTTCCGGGACCCGGCAAGGCTGTTTCGTTTTGCAGGGCAGAAGGTGTCACTGAGCTGCGTGTGCCGGGCCCACCTGTTGTCAGAATTCGGACAAAGAAGATGAGCAGAACGTAGTTCCAAAGGATTAAGGAAGTAGAACGTCCAGAAGGCAGTCTGTGAATCGTAACAAGGAATCCAATGAAGCAAGAACCAGAAGCCAGGGGAAATCCAATAGCAGTCCGTAGAGTAATCAGAGGTCAGTGTCCAAGTAATCCGAAGGAATAAGTGTAGCGCCAAACAGATGTCCAAATAAACAGCTGTGAAGCACCGAAGTGTTGCGATGCGGCTGTTTAAATACCGGCGCTGCCTATCACCTTCCGGTCACATGAGTCGTAATCGCATCACATGAGCGTAACTTATAAACACGTGAATGGGAGATGCTGGTCATGTGTCGCGGAAGAAGCCGGTCTCGCAATCACCAAGGAACACGCCAATGGAACGGGAGTCTCCGCGAGTAGGCAGCATGTCAAACCATACGAGGTGGCACATGGGAACTCGGGGTAAGCACAAGTGAGTCCCGGAACCGGGCAAGAGGTCGGGATGGGGTGGAGGTGTGAGAACGGGCAGGGGGAACACTAGGAACACGGAAGGGTGAGGGTGAGTGTGTGACAGATCCCCCACCCAAAGGCCCACGACCCCGTGGGCACGAAGGATTGTCCCTATGGAACCGTGCCACCAGGCGGGGGCATTGACATCAGCAGCAGGGACCCAGGACCTTTCCTCCGGGCCATACCCCGACCATTCCACAAGATACTGAAGACAACCCCTACAGACACGGGAGCCCAGGATAGCAGAGATCTCAAACACATCCGGGGCGGACAGAGACACCGGTGCCACAGGGACACAAAGCCGCGTAGGAGCGGGACAGGGCTTGAGTAAGGAGACATGGAAAACTGGGTGAAGCCGCCAGGATCCCGGGAGTGCAAGATGATAGGTCACGGGGTTCATAACTCGGGTGACTACATATGGTCCTACAAAACGAGGCAAAAGCTTGTGGCAACCCACCAGCCGTAAGTGACGAGTAGACAACCAGACACGAGTCTGCATGGAATACAACGGGGCCATCACCCATTTCCTATCCGCCTGTGCCTTCATGGACGCCTGAGCCTCGACGAGGTGGGTCGAGACCTGCGCGTGGATGGAGGACAGGTCCCTAACACAAGCAGCGGCAGCCAGGTAGACAGAGGATGGTAGATCCATGAAGGGCAAAACACGGGGGTGCTGACCATACAGGACATAGAAGGGGGAGAAACCCGTAGAGGAATGCACAGCGTTGTTGTATGCAAACTCCGAGAGATGCAACACTCTCAACCAGGATGTTTGCATCTGCATAGTTAGACAGTGTAGATACTGCTCCAAGGTTTGGTTGAGCCTTTCAGTCTGGCCGTCCGTCTCGGGGTGATATGCCGAGGAGAAGCGGACATCCATATCAAGTAGTTTGGTCAGAGCACGCCAAAAGCGTGACATAAATTGGGAACCCCTATCTGAGATGAGAACCAAAGGAAGCCCGAAGAGACAAAAAACGTTCTCAAAAAAGAGCCTGGCAAGTGTAGGAGCGGAGGGAATGCCCTTGCAGGGAATGAAACGAGCCACCTTAGAAAAGGAATCAATGACCACCAACAAGGTATCAAAGCCGTGGACCCAGGCAAATCGGTGACAAAATCCATGGTCAAGGTATGCCAGGGCCTGGGAGGGACAGGTAAAGGAAGCAGGAGACCCACAGGGCGACCCCTACAATGTTTACATTGTGCGCAAACCGCACAGGAGGTGACATAACATTCCACGTCCCTCTTCATGGATGGCCACCAGCACCATCTTTTCAGTAACGCCAATATGCGTTTCTGGCCGGGTTGTCCATGAACAGGGGCTTCGTGGGACCACTCCAAGGGCATGTTGCGGGTATCTGCAGTGGGCAAGAATAGGCGATCGGAAACAAAGGGTAATCCATCATGAATCGCAAGATCCCATTCAGACAACTGGTCAGGGTGTATGGTGACCCAGCTCCAAACAGCTTTGAGTAAAGGAAAGGTTGGTGTACACAAACAAACTACCTTGCCGACATCCAGAAGAGTATCCGGAAACACCGGCAAAGCCACCCCCCCAGGGAAACGCGACAATGCATCTGCCTTGCCATGGGTTGAACCCGAGCGATGCTTGATAACAAAATCTTAAGCCGCAAAGAATAAATGCCATCTGACCTGCCTGCTGTTGATACATTTCAAGGATGCTAGATCCTGCAGGTTCTGATTATCTGAATAAACCGTGACCCAGTGCTTAGCACCCAAGAGATGGTGTCGCCAAACACGGAAAGCATCCATGACGGCTAGCAATTCTTTTTTGGTCACAGTGTAGTGGGATTCGGCATCAGTGAATTTGCGGGAGTGAAAGGCTATGGGGTGAAGCCGACCAGTGACAGAGCAGGTCTGTGACAAAACCGCACCCAAGGCGAAGGAAGAGGTGTCAGCCTCCACGATGAACGGTAGTTCAGGGTCCGGGTGTTGTAGGATAGGGGCGGTAGTGAAGGCCGTTTTGAGAGCCTTGAAGGCTTGTTGCTTTGACTCTGTCCACAGGAATGGAGTGCGAGGACTTGTCAAGGAAGTAAGGAGCGCCACTAGAGACGGGAACCCAGAGATAAAACGCCTATAGAAATTAGCGAAACCAAAAAAAGACTGAAGTGCCTTCAGGGTTTTGGGGACCGGCCAGTCCAACACCGCCCGCACCTAAGATGAATTCATGGCCAACCCCCCGGACGTGATATGAAAACTGAGCAACTCCACAGAATCTGCATTGAACTGCCACTTCTCGGGTTTGGCAAACAAGGAGTGTCTTTGTAGACGAGAAAGCACTTCCCGAACATGTTGTACGTGATCCTTCATATTCTGGGAAAAAATCAAAATGTCGTCTAGATAGACCACGACAAACACATCGAGGATATCGGAAAAGATGTCATTCATGAATCTCTGGAACGTGGCCAGTGCATTACATAGATCGAATGGCATGACCGTATATTCATACAACCCGTAGCGGGTGCAAAAGGCGGTCTTCCATTTGTCTCCAGGGCGCACGCGGACTAGATTGTAAGCCCCACGGAGATCCAGTTTAGTGAAGACAGTTGCGTGTGTGAGGCGATCTAGCAGAGGTGTGATTAAAGGAATGGGGTAGTGGTCTTTTTTTGTGATGGCATTAAGCCAGCGATAATCCACGCACGGCAGCAAATCGCCCTCTTTTTTGGAGACGAAGCAGATGGGGCTAGCTGCTGGAGAAGTGGAAGGACATATATGGCCTAGGCGGAGGGACTTTTGGATGTAATCCTTCAGGGCTATGTCTTCTGTAGGAGAAAGAGAATACATCTGGCCTGTGGGAATAGCACTAAGTCTATTAGGCTGTCGTAAGAATGATGTGGAGGAAGGATTTCAGATGAACCACGATCAAACACCTCTGTGTAATCCTGGTATTGGGTGGGAACAAGTGTGGAGATCAGCCCTACTATATGCTGTTCAGTTGGGGAAATCGTAGAATCCTCTATAGTCAAGTGAGCAATGGCCCCCAAAGCCTGAGCGGGTGTGTTGTTGCTAATGGTTGCTGGTAGGCAATAGTGTTGGCAGAGATCAGATTCAAAGTGCACGGTACCTGCTTTCCAATCTATTAACGGATTGTGCTCCTGGAGCCAAGGTATCCCCAATATTATGCCAAACTGGGGCATCGAGATGAGGTCAAAACTCAGGGTTTCCTTGTGTATAGCCTGTATGGCCAGGAGCATTGGGACTGTCTGCTGTTTGATGGGCCCAGAAATCAGAGATGTACCATCGACTGCCTGCACTGGTTCTGGCCTGGTTTTAGTTAGCAGAGGTAGTTTCAGGGTTTGAGCAAGCGCAATGTCAATATAATTACCTGTGACGCCCGAGTCAATGATAATAGTAACTGGGTGTGAGACATCAGGCGTGGGTTGTAGAATAGCCTGTACATGTATGGGCCTGATGCAACCGAATGCAGGAATAGGATTTGGGGTGTAACAAGGAGCGCTCAACCCAGCCCCCGGTTCTAGGGTCGAGCACTGAGAAAACCCGAAGACTTGAGCTTTGGACGGCGGGACACTCCTTCACAAAATGACCAGTTACACCGCAATAATAGCATGCATTGTCCGCCCTCCTGCGTTCCCTTTCTATGGGTGTGATCGGGCTCCTTATGCCCCCAATCTGCATGGGTTCGTGACTGGTGTTGGAGGCAGCAGAAGTGACAGATGCGTTTGACATATGAGAAAAACCAGCTTCAGCCCTGCGTTCAGAACGCCTGGCGGCCAACTGTAGGGTTAGGTCAACTAAGTCTTGTTAAGAGGTTGGCAAGGAGGGAACAACAGCAAGAGCATCCTTCATAGCGTTGTTTAGGCCTCTATAAAACACAACAGCCTTTTTACTTTCAGGCCATGAGGTCTCGGCTGCAAGGTGATTGAACTTTGTTAGATGCTCAATTAAGGACCCTCTCCCTTGTCCCAGTTCCAGGAGTTCCAGATCTTGGGACTGAACCTTGTGACGAGTGTCGAACACCCGAGACATTTCCGTGACCAGTAAACCAAAATCATAAAGTGCTGCGTTATCATTTTCCAAGAGCGGGTTAGCCCAGACAGTAGCTGTACCGGCAAAATGTGAGAGTGAGATTGCTGCATTCGTGGTTGAGTCTGGAAAGGCTTGGGGCCTACACAAGAAATGCAATTTGCATTGATTTAAGAAAGTTCTAAACTTACTAGAATCCCCATCAAACCTCTCGGGGGCAGCCAATGGAAAAGGTGAGGGGAGTACCACGGGTATGGGATTCGGAGGGGATGGACCTGGAGGCTGGACAGGGTGTGGGGCTGATGATGCTGGTGAAGCATCCCCAAACTCAGCATCTGGAGGCAGGGGGTGTCTAGTGCTTTGGATGTTGTCTAATCGTTGGTGAATGGCAGTGTTTGCTGCGGCCATATCTGCACGTAACACGGTTATGGCTTGGACCATAGTGGCTAAGGGGTCCTCCGCGGCTCCCTCCATTGACTACATGACAGGATGGCTTCACAGTCTGTTGTGTCTTGACTGTCGTGTAGTCAGAAGAGTCCTCTGTCCACAAGTGTCGCACAGAGAGAATCTAAATCACTCTCTGTACAACCTTTGAGGCCACAGGTGGGAGATGATCTTCCGGAACCGTGGACTTCTGGGAACCCCGAACCACTGTAAAGAAGGCAACGGTTAAGTAACAAGCCTAAGACAGAAATAACACACCAGACAACAAGGAAGTGGAAAGGTCTTACCAATAAGTGGCCGTGGAGTATATGCTACACTTATAGAGGAGGTTCCGGGACCCAGCAAGGCTGTTTCGTTTTGCAGGGCAGTAGGTGTCACTGAGCTGCGTGTGCCGGGCCCACCTGTTGTCAGTATTCGGACAAAGAAGCTGAGCAGAACGAAGTTCCAAAGGATTAAGGAAGTAGAATGTCCAGAAGGCAGTCCGTGAATCGTAACAAGGAATCCAATGAAGCAAGAACCAGAAGCCAGGGGAAATCCAATAGCAGTCCCTAGAGTAATCCGAGGTCAGTGTCCAAGTAATCTGAAGGAATAAGTGTAGCGCCAAACATATGTCCAAATAAACAGCTGTGAAGCACCAAAGTGCTGCGATGTGACTGTTTAAATACCGGCGCTGCCTATTACCTTCCGGTCTCATGAGTCGTAATCGCATCACGTGAGCGTAACTTAGAAACACATGAACGGGAGATGCTGGTCATGTGACGCGGAAGAAGCCGGTCTTGCAATCGCCAAGGAACACGCCAATGGAACGGGCGTCTCCACGAGTAGGCAGCATGTCGAACCATGCGCGGTGGCACATGGGAACTCAGGGAAAGCACAAGTGAGTCCCGGAACCGGGCAAGAGGCCAGGATGGGGTGGAGGTGTGAGAACGGGCAGGGGGAACACTAGGAACACTGAGGGGTGAGGGTGAGTGTGTGACATTCACTCATTGACTGGTGTATCACCCGCCTCCTTCAATAGTTTCTGCTTCCTCTCACAACAATTGATAGGGCAAATTCTCAGAAATGTGCTAATTCCCTTCTACCTTAGAGATCCCAAGCTCTTTTGTTGGAATTTAGGACTTTTAATGTTTATCCTGGAGAGAGTGAGACCTTTTTCCTACTCTCTCATCTATTTTTCTTTGATTTGAACACTGTGTTTCTGCAGGTTTTGGAGTCTGATAAGCTCCATAGGCATCATTGGTTTACATTGTGACACACACCCCCTTCAGTGCAGTGGCACAGTGAAGTCTTTTAGATTTCCCAAAAGTTTAAATACCTTTTCTTGGTTACACTACTGTTTCCAAGAGCAGTAAAGTGAAATTGACTTTACTTACCTTTTGTGACTTTGTAGACCCAGCACACACTATCTTCCTCAGAGTGCTTGAGGTGTTACTTAATATCCCCTGTGTCTACTTTCTCATGTAACATTTTTATATTACCCTTTCTACAATTAATGGCTGGTGGCAGTGATTTACTTTTTTCTAACATAGTGTTGTTTTTACCGTGGGCTGCGTTCGCAGCTGCAGTATAGCAGCCATGGGTGCCCATTTTGTCAAAATGGCCCTTGTCTTCTTTTTTGCCATTTCTTGTTGGAAAGGTCCTTCTTGAGATGTACTCTGCATGCCAAACAGGGTTTGGTCCCTTTGTTCATTTTGCATTTGGAAGGGTTCACTGCTGAAGCCTGCCTTTGGCTCCCCTGTTGTGTGAGTGACAGCTAGGCCATGAATGAAAGGGAAAGACTTGCATAAAAGGAGAGGTCTTTTGCAAGGACGGCAGAGCCGACCACTGGATCAAGGAATCCAAAGAAGAACTTGGAAGAGATGCTTGCTGCAACTTCGGGACTGTTAGTTTGCCCGGTGAATCCCTGCTGCAGTGCTGAAGCTCTGAATTTGCCTCGACTAGAGAAGCCCTGCAAAGGATAAATTCTCCCCTTGGTTTGGTGGGACCAATCAAACCCAAGACAATCTCATCTGGAAATCCTCTCGTTGCTTGCTGTACTTCCATTGCTGCTGCAGGAACCGAGTGCCAGGTAGAGGAACACCAGAATTGAGTGCATTGTCTTTAAGCCGGACCTGAGCTCCAGGAAGATTCTCCAGACTCCCTCGAAGCTGGGCAGACCAAGACTGAGCAACCTCAACAGAGTGCTGGACCCCAGAAGCAAGGAAAGTCCACAAGGTGTCCAAGAACTGTGGTCGTGTGATTCGCGAGAAGCTGAAACTGCAATGTGCCGCTGATCTGAACTTTGCCCATTGCTGCTGACGACCTTCGAATCATAGTGCAGGAGTCCCCAGATGTCCTCCCTCTTGTACCCTCGACTGAGGCCCAGGAACAACAGGATCTTCCAGACTACAACAGGAACTGAAGCCATCTGGAACCAATTTCTTCAGACCTAAGGTGTGAACTAAGGGGTACTTAAGTCTTGCTGTGTAGCTTGCTTGCTCTCAGTTGAGACTTGCATTTGCTACCTTTTCCAGAGTTGCTTGCAGCTTTGCGCTCCACAAGCCTCCCAGCTTGTGGCCCAGCAAGTGATTTCTTTTTCTACAAAACTCTCTACAACATTGTGCAAGACTGTTAACTTACCTTCAAGAAGTTCCTCAGTTCCCCTAGACTTTGCTCAAGTGACATTGGCTGTCCTGGCTCCCTGAAGACTCTTCTAAGCTCTGACTTTGTGTTTTAACTATTCCTCTAAAAAGTCATATGTTCTTTACTTGTATAGCTGGGAAAGGGTTAATCTACATTGTATTGGGGTGGGGGGGTTCAAAAGCGTTTACCTGTTTGAGATACTTGTTAACCATTGTTCTCCTCCCTAACCAGTTCCTTTTGACACCAACTTTGTATTGCTCTAAATCTACCAGTGATATACCAATGACCACAGTGTCCTAGTTATTGAAGTCATCTCAGGGTGTAGGAAGTATCTGTGTGCCATCCCAAAAGGGTATCTACTGAATTATTGAAACTGAGAGTGTGTATTCTGAAGAATATGTAAGTGTTACATATTTGCTCCCCTCTAAAGAAGGCTTACTGTACTGACTCTTAAATTAATACATATTTTTTTAATCAAGAAACCTTGAGTACAAATGTTATTTTTAACCCCTCTCGAGATAAGCCTGGCTGCTCAGTCACTCTACCAAATGACGTAGTACAGACTTATACTTAGGGATGGGTTATCTATTGCCAAGAGGACAGGGCTGGTGCAATCTCCCACAGGGTACTGTACACAATCTTGCCTTATAACAATCGGGAGGATAGCTCAGCTGCAACGTGCTCACATTGGAAACAAGATGACACAAAGCAACACAGGTTCGTTCCCTGGGTCGGCACGTAGAAACCTCTGGGTATTAAGTGTGTTATAAATATGCAACTAAGATATATTCCTGTAACAGCGCCTCGATGCCCCCGCGCTGTGTGAGCGCTTTAAGAAATGCAAATAAATAAAAAAATAAAATAAATACAATCAAGCACCCATGACACACCCACAGGTAGTCCTTATGGAATGCCTGCTCTGCCTGCTCCTCCTCCTATATATCACTGATGGCATGTTTTTCAACTGCCCATTTCCAGAATCTTTCCCATTCCTCTCACACAAATCATGCCTCTCCGACAAGTATCCCTCAGGGATTTTCTGGTACTCTTGCTCTTAATTTAAGGTGGTATTCTCTGTCACTTGTCTCATCCACTCACTTCAATATACAGACACTGATTGGTGTATCACTCTCCTCCGCAAATGTTTACAACGTTCACCCACAAAATGGAGTCTAACAATCCCACATGCTGCCCTCAGAGATTCCATGGTTCCCGTGCACTTCTTCCCAGGTATCAGCCGATAGTATGTGCCTCATCCACACACTTCAAAAAGGTGTTCTCTGACTAGTGCATCACCCGCCTCCCTAAATTACTGAGGTTTCCCCCACCAGAATCAGGCAACTGTGACTCTCCCACAAGCAGCCCTTGTGAATTCCCTGCTTCTCCTCTCCTTCTACTTTGTGTCACCTAATGGCACATGTTTTGTCCATTTACTTTGAGAAATGGACACTGACTGATGTGCCGTTAACCTCCCTGAATGTCTGTTTATTCCTCCAACAAGATGTAGCGTGCATGGCTCTCCCACATGTAGCCCTCAAGAATTTCATGGCATTTATTTAATTACATAATTGAAGACACAGTCTCTTACTAGAGTATAACCCAGCGATTTGAATATTTGCTACTACTTCCCAAATAAATGCCACACACATGACTCTCCCACAAGCAGCACTCATAATGCTCTGCTTCTCCTCCTCAGAGTCACCTATGGCACATGTTGTCCCCACTCACTTCAAGGGACAGCCAACGAGGAGCTCATGTTCTATAGTGGCATAACTTGATTGAAAGGCATACATGCCTTGAGTAAGTCTTTAACGCCTTTCAATCACGCCACGCCACATATTCAATCATTTGTATAGCAGAAAAGAGGGGCAGAACACAACTTGCATTTCCGCTGCTCCCTTCTTGTTCACCATACAGACGCTCCTGCATCTGCACTGGAATGCATTTTCATGCTGGTGCAAATGCTGAAGATTCCAATGAAATGCACCTCCCCTATGCACCAGCATAAAGCAGGCGTAACTCATAAGGATCCATAGTACATGCTCCTTGCCAAGCAAGCATGGCAGGCAGCATGTTAAATTACAATTAAACCTTCCCCGACATGCAAGCATGTCAGACAGGGCTTAATTTCAATTGGGAACATTGCTTACCATGCACGCATTTATTTATTTATTTATTTATTATTATTTTTTTTTAATAATTTCAGCTCGATAGGCCTGTGTGTTAACAGACAGGTCTCCGTGCTTTTATTACATTTGATCTATAAACAATCCACTATATAAATAAGTTTATCCAACCATTTTTTTTTTTTTTTTTTGGAGTAGGAAAGACACTTCACCAGTCACTTTTCTAGTCGTTAAGACTAAACTTAAGGTGATCCTTTAGTTTTCATGTAATTTCAAAGAGTCTAGAAAGTTCACTACCCCATATGTCAATTTGACATTATGTCCAGATGCAGCATATTGCCACCAATGATGATTATTTGATGTCTCGGGGGTAAAACCACTTAGATGTTGCATCCTCCGTTCAACCAGCGCCGTACACCCCGACAGTAGATGTTCTGTGGTTTCAATCTCAAGCTTGCAGAATCGACAGAGGTTGTCGGTCGTTTCTCTCATGTGACGACAAGCTTGCATTGCTTTGGTCGGAAGAGCGTTCAAACAAAGTCGCAGGAACTTAGTACGATGGTGTCTTGATGGACATTTAGTCAAGTATCGACTAGGGACATTTAATTTATGAACTACTAGATCAGATTTCAGCGTGGTTGGCATTAAGGCACGTTGATCATACTTCTCGATCCAACTCCATTGCTCGAATTTCTTTTTAGCCCATTGGGGACGTAAAATCAGATCTTCTTGCAATATGCCTGCTCGAATCAGTTGTTCAGCCATCAATTGTCTCCATTCTTGTAGAAGTCCAGATTGTATTTGATCAGGTTTTACTTCAAAGAGATTGTACGCAGGGGCCCTTGGGGTCAAGTTCATTTTGCGCAAGATCATCAATGACTTCCACATGACATGTGTGTACAGGGGGTTTAGTGACAGCTCATAATTTAGTTGGATCATTGATATATAAGATGGAAGTTTCAGCACACGGCGCCAAAATAAGCCCTCTAGCTTCTGCCATATCTTCATATCAAGATTCCACCCGGCCTCCGAACCAAAAGTGATTACTGGAACCACTTTTTGAAGATAGAACATTAGAATTGGTTTTAGGCTGAATTTACCAAATGAGTTGTAGATTTTATTTGCTTGAATACTCAGTTGAGTCATCTTGTTAAAGAGATCCGATTTCCAGTGCTGTTCGTTTATTGAAGAATTAAACATTATTCCTAGGTATTTTATGGAATTTGTGGTGTTTAAGGGAATCCCATTTATGTACCACTTAAATAGCTTTTGCTTTTTAGAGCCACCCGCTCCGATGGTCATTATTTTGGTTTTTCCAGAGTTCAGATGTAAATCGTTCAAATCCAAGTACTCTTGTAACTTGTTTAAGAGTCTTTGCAACCCGATCTCAGTTGAATCAATCAAAACAACATCGTCTGCATACACGACGCACTGAATTTGTGTGTCATTAATTTTCGGAGCGAAGGAACGTGCTGACGATAAATGTTTGGGGAGATCGGAAATAAACAGTTTAAAAAGTTCAGCTGCTAAAGGGCACCCCTGTTTTACACCTTTGTTGGTGCATACGGGTTTTGACAGTTCGCCCTGGGTGTTCAGCCGCACTCTAATTGAGGTATCGGAATGTAACGCAATAATCGGTGCGGTCAGCTCTTGAGGACAGTTCCAGGCAATCAGCTTCTTCCATAACAAACCACGATTCACATTGTCAAACGCTCCGCGTAAATCAATGAAGGCAAAGTGGATTTTTTTCTTTGCTCTTAAGGTTTCGAGTTTTAAGATGTTTAATATCACAAGGTTTACCTCGACTCCGACTCCTTTTGTGAATCCTGTTTGACGAATGTCAGTGATTTGATTTCTCGTAGCCCAGTTTGACAGTTTTAGGCGTAAGAAAGAAGCAAAAATTTTACCAATCGTGTCCAAAAGGGCAATTGGGCGATAGTTGTCTGGATCCGCCCGACTGCCCTTTTTGTGTATCGGCACCACAATAGCGTTTTGCCAAGATTTCGGGATCACCATTTTGTTGGACAATTGCATGAAGAGTGTCTCGATGAAGACTGCCCATTCAGGAGCATTTCTTTTTAACATCACGTTTGAAATCATATCAGGACCCATTGCATTAGAATTTTTTAGTCTATGTATGGCATCTTCTATGTCAATTGACGTGATGTGTAAGTCCCAGTTTGGAACAGTACATTGTAAAATTGATATTGGTTCCTTTGTTGGTTTACAAAACATGTTTGAGAAATGGGCTTCCCACGTTGCAGCATCGATTTCATGTGTTATTGAAGGATGACGTTGCTGGTTTCCTGAATTTAGTATTTTCCAAGTCTCATAGGTGTTTAAAGTAATTAGATGTTTCATAAGTGTTTCCGCTCTGTCTTGATCGATTATTATTTTCTGAGATCGAAGCCAGTTGCGATATGTTTGCCTCCTCAACCTAATTGCAACTTTTAGGGACTTCCCTCCACAGATCGGGAAAGGTGACCTTTTCAAAGCTCTGATATCTCTGTGCATCTGTTTCTTGGCATCTGTAATAAGCATGGTGGTATAGTGCTTATAAGAATTATTTGATACTTTATGACTAAATTTTGAAGATCGAAAATTTGATAACAGGGGCACGTAATCGACTATCAGAGACTCACATGAGTTTTCTAACTGTTTAGTCAAGAAATTTACTTGAGAGCCATTAATTCGTATTCGGTTTCCTCCTGCATTTACTGTCAAAGGAATGGAATGGTTATTTGTTTGTTTAGACCATTCACACCTGCATGAAAATCGAAGAAGATCGTAGTCGCTATTTTTCATTTCACATATTTCTAGGGAGGGATCATTTTCGAACAAGTTTTGGGAAACCCAAAAGTAGTCGATAATTGATCGTGATTTGTTATTAGCCCAGGTATGACGGGCGGTTGATCACCTTTCACCCTTCCATTTACCATTTGGCAGCCACGAATATTCAAAGCACTTCTCCACATATGACTTCTCACTGGTTCATCATCGTTGGTTATAAGTTTAAATGTCTTTGAAGATTGTTCTAATTTGAACCAGGAGCAGTTCAGGTCTCCACTGAATATGATGGAGAGATTTGTATATGTTATTTGAGCATTGTCAATTTGAATAATAACAGAATTTACAAATTTCTTGCTGCTGATTTGTGTCGGATTCCAATATCCGTTTAAAATGAGAAGATGTTTCCTCGTCTGAATGTTGACATCTGCAGTCTGTAAGATAACACCTTGGACGAATGAGTTTGTGCAGAAAGACTCAGCAATGGACCACCATGGAGTGATTCTTATCAACATTAGTAGGCCAGAAGATGGTCTACCTATGGGGTTCTTTATGGCCGGATTCAAAAGCGTTACATATCCATCACATGAAGGTACTTCACTCAACCAGGTCTCCTGTAGACTGATGACAAAAGGCGAGTCTATTTCTACCCATGCATTATTAAAAAGGTGATTAAAACCTCTTGTATTCCAAGATAGGAAGACGCACTGAGTTTCATTTGAGTTCTGTATTTGCTAATGTCTCGAGTCAACGAAGTTTGGAATGTTATCCAAACGTTTGAAGTGGGAAAAGGACTTGTTGTTTCTGTCTCGAGTATTTCTACCCACTTGCAGAGATGTACGTATCATGGCGTGTCTTTCATCTTGTTTAAACGAAGAATTATAAGTTTTGGCTTGAAGTCCTCTGCTTGTATTAACATCATTAAGTTCGAGGGAGATATCAAAGCCGAATACTAGGAGTTTGTCTGCGGCTTTCATGATAGTGTTTCTTACTGAAGATGAAATAATGTGTAGTAGCACTTGATCACAACATTTTTCTGTGGGATACTCGACGATTTTAATGTCATCGGATACAATAGTACGGAGTAACGGAATGCAATTGAAAAGTTTCATTACGTTATGACGGTTCAGATTTAGTTCTTCTTCATCTACGTGAAGATTTTGCAGTCGTATTTTACAAGCTGACTGTTTATGATGCTCACTTGGATCCAAGTGGTCACGAATAAGATGATGAGTAGGATTCTTTTTCTGAAACGATGTTTGTTTCGGGTTTAACTTTGAAGTAAGAAGAAATCTGTTTTCTTCGTTTCTCCTTGGATTTAGCTTTGTAGATTTCGTAGAGGGTATTGCGTGGTTTCCTTTTAACGCATCTACTTCATTCGATCGTTGACGATTGTCACTAACCAGCGCACAATCTTCGGTTTGTTTTCCCGTCAAATTTTCTTCCAAATCATCTGAGTAAGTTGAAAGGTCACAAAGGTCGGTGATGGACTCATTCAGCTTGCTCATTTCGGCATCAACTCGAAAACGTTTTTTTGACGGAGGTTGAAAACCACATTTAGCTGACAACACATTGTGAGATCTTTCAGTGTGTGGGTGATTGTCTTTTTTGGTTATCACCGTATCGCTGGACAAACCTAAATCGGTTTTTTGAGTTGTATTTCTGATGTATTTCCTTTTCGTTATGGAGATTCGTGGTTTTGTGGCATTCTGAGGTCGCTTGCTAGGTTGCGCTACTTCCAAGTTTTTATCGTTTCTTAAAGAGAATTTGGAATTTGGTGCTGGCCTCAGTGAGATAGATTTGGCAGCTCCATCAAAAATTCCAAATGAGGTTGATTTTGATGGTAGATTTGAGGTCACATTTGTAGATCTTTGGGTGTCAGTTTTGACCTGATCGTTTGCTGAGGCTGGCAAGTCCTTTGAATTTGAACAAATTTTTTTGCAAGGATTTTGCTCCACATCTTGTTTTACTGGTGAATCTGCTTTGTGGGACGAATCCTGTATCGATTTTCCGCTTTGATTATTGCAGTGAGTGTCAAGTTGCTCGTTGTTTTTTTTGGCAGTTTCCGGTTTGAAGTGGCGACAACTTGATAACGAGCTTAGATTGGTTGAAAAATCAAAGTGACGCATCCACTTTACAGCATCTAGTAGACCTTCAGTTAAGGTATCGTTTTGACAATGGTGTCTGGCAGCAAGATCACTTAACCTTTCTTGCCATCTAATCGTATTATCAGCCTCACGTAAAAGTTGATTTTGAAGGAAAGTTGTTGTTACTTCAAACTTGTCCATCTTTTCCTTTAGGCTGACAATTAAGGAGGATTGATCTTTTATAGTTTCATGTAAGAATTCGTACATCTTTGAGAATGGGAGCAAAGCAGTGCTAGAAGCAGCTAAAACGTTATTATAGATCTGTATAGCCGCAGCAGAAGAAAGACTTGGTTTCACTTGAGTATCCTTGGTTTCATCTCTACTTTGCTGTGAACAGTTTAGTGAATCCCAATGTGCTTCACGATTTCGCGTGATGTTCTTTTCCCCTATTTCACCAATCTCATCTCCCGGATGCTCATGTTCGATATTTGATTTATTTGCCATTTTTGATATAGAGGTTCTGTGCCGAAATGAACCTGCTTTGATATTCCGACCTTTCTGCACTGTGCTCACTTGGAGCGGCGCAATTCCCGCTTCCATTGGGTCTAAGGTGTATTTCACGGTTTTATTCAATAAAGGAGAAACATCTGAATTAATTGTGTTTTCCTTCGGTAGAGCACTTCTACAGGACGACTCCAGCCCTGTTTGTTCTATTGAAAAAGTCTGTTTAATTCCCGCCAATTTGCGGGACATTTGTTGTGATGTTAAAGAGTTCGTTTCTGGAGCGATGTGACAGGAATATATTGGTCGATTTGTTCTGGTGTGCGTAAGGTGCTGCAGCGTTGTAGGCACGCACTCGTGAGACATAGATTCCGTAATCTTCGAGTGTCTAGCCGCAGGGCCTATGTTAGCTGCGCGTTCAGTAGATATTAATGAGGGCCCTGTTTGCGCATCAACTAACAGTTGATGAACATTTTGAACTGATTGATGTTCGTAATGGCAATCATAGACATTTGGCTCTTCAGTTTGGGATGCCTCCAAAATCTCCGCATCCGTAAACTCCGTAAACTCGAGAGGCGAGTAAAAGTCATCAGCAGATTCTGGTTGAGGTAGTGAAAAGGAGCTCACACCCACAGCCTGACTCGTCGCAGGGAGAGACTCGACAGCAGCGACAGATAGACTTTCCAGATTCGAAAGTTTAAGTTGCTGCTCTTCGCTTTCCTTAAGCAGAGTTGGAGTTGAGTCGCAGAGTCGCGTACTATCTGACGCAATCATGTTTAATGTATTGTCGGTTAACGGAGGTACTACAATAGCTGGCCGGCAGTCTAAAAGACTTGTTGATGTCATGTGTTTGTCTGAATGACCTATTGAATTGTCATTACTGGTAACTATGTTATGTGACTCGCTGGAGTCACCGAAAACTTGAGATGTTGAAAACGTCAGCGTTTCGTTGGCAATAGCCTCGCTGCACGAGGGCACTGCCTCCAATTCCAACTCAGGCACTGGCTCAGCTGGCGTATTAAGCTCGAGAGTCAAATCTGTAGCGCTCTTATTTTTACAGTGCACAGCGCTTTCCTTGAATGGCGATGGCGTTGTGGGTTTGTCTGCTTTAAGAGCAACCCAGGGATTTTGCATTCTCCGTTGATACAAGGTTTTCCGCCTTGTTGCGGGGCCGTCGTGAGTGGGTTCCGCTGTTGTTGCAGTCATGTCGAGTCCGCTCAAACTAACGCGGACTGACGCAGACTGACTCGCTCCCGACTCCGCGCGCGCTCCACGCTCTCCTTCCTGTTTTAAAGGCAGGAAATTAAAGTGACAGTGCACACAAATTCTTTGATAGCAAAAAAGCTGGGAAGAAGGAAAACGTTGCTGCAGCTCCTCTCACACAAAAAAGGTAGGGACTGACGCAGACTGACTCGCTCCCGACGCCGCGCGCGCTCCGCGCTCTCCTTCCTGTTTTAAAGGCAGGAAATTAAAGTGACAGTGCACACAAAGTCTTTGATAGCAAAAAAGCTGGGAAGAAGGAAAACGTTGCTGCAGCTCCTCTCACACAAAAAAGGTAGGGACTGACGCAGACTGACTCGCTCCCGACTCCGCGCGCGCTCCGCGCTCTCCTTCCTGTTTTAAAGGCAGGAAATTAAAGTGACAGTGCACACAAAGTCTTTGATAGCAAAAAAGCTGGGAAGAAGGAAAACGTTGCTGCAGCTCCTCTCACACAAAAAAGGTAGGGACTGACGCAGACTGACTCGCTCCCGACTCCGCACGCGCTCCGCGCTCTCCTTCCTGTTTTAAAGGCAGGAAATTAAAGTGACAGTGCACACAAAGTCTTTGATAGCAAAAAAGCTGGGAAGAAGGAAAACGTTGCTGCAGCTCCTCTCACACAAAAAAGGTAGGGACTGACGCAGACTGACTCGCTCCCGACTATGTATTTATGTAGTTATAATGCAGTCAATAAATACTTTTTATTCCCACACAGTTTTAACATATTATAATTACAACTTCTTAGGCATTGTTTACAAGATATCAGTTAATATGACAATAACAAAAGCAAATAATACCTATTCAAAATTAAATACCAATCAAAATGGCATGGATAGTAAGCCACAATTTGGGGAGATGATGAATGAGGTTAATATGGTTTCACTGCATATAACATTTGCACAGCCTTTCAATATATCCAATATTTAAGTTTGCATCGGCCTAAGCAAACCAGTAGTTTCTTCGGAGGTAAGTCAAACAGTTGCATTCCACCAACACGGGCTTGATAGATTCCAAATTGCATTCCATTCTCGCCCCGCACAGACTGCATGATCTTTCCATGCTCGGAATCCCAATTCTGGCCCCAATAATTTCCAGTGTTTCTGCACAGTAAAATGAGATTTTCATGTAGGCAAGCAGAATCGTTTTACTGGAAAAATAATTCACCTAACGTGTTGTGCAAATCATTTGAACATAATGCTCACGGTAATAAGAGCTAGCTATTTTCCTTGCTGGATAGATACTAACACATTGTGTTCTGTAAGAAGCTCATTAAAAAAAGGTTTGACCTGCCTTTTATAGCTGTTCTGTGTTAATACTGAACTTCCATATCTAAATACAATGACCAAGATGTAGATATGTGATGTAAAATGCTGATAAAGCTGCCTATCAAAAAAGAGGGAGAGGCTTGCATTCAACCCCTGTAATTGATAAAAATGATTGCTCATTGGAGTTAATGATCTTCCAATGGTAGTTCGGTTTATGCGCAAGCAGTGTGGTGCTTATTTTACTCAGGTTAAGCTCTGCATCGAGGTAGTCAACCAAAGGTTTTTTCGTACAGGTCTTTGGAAGTTGTCCTGTAAATGTATACCCTGGAATAGCCTGTGCAATACATAGCCCACCATGCTGAGCTATTTTTTAGAAGTATATTGCACTGTTTTATACTCTTAATAATGTCACCTATTTGATGGCTCTCAATTGTATATGACCACTTACAGTGTAGTCAAGGGCACTCTCTGTGTTGACCTTACCAATAGTGTTTAAAATGTGGGAAGTGCACATTTCAATGGAGACTCCTTCTACTCGAGTGAAACTAGGTTTTATATCATTGCAAATCTGCCAAATAGCATTGGAGTTCTGTGAGTTGGTCGAAAAGGCAAGCTCTAGCCAGAATTCTCTCTTAATCCTCCATTCCTGATACAAAGTGTTCATAGTTTCCACTAGATTAACTAATTGACTTGTTATGAGATGACAACATTGATACAAGTGTAAATCGCTTCTAAGTAATTATTTTGCAAATTGAATCTTCCTATCAAATGTATGTGTGTGCTAATTTGTTATTCGCAAAATGACTGTAGTGCATTGGACATTTCCCCCCAAAAATTAATTCATAAAACTACCAGTCGTTGTGTTATAATTATTGATTTTGACTAGATAGTACCCATAGCCAACATCCTCTTTATCGTGAGTATGCAACAAATGACTTAATTAAGGGCTAGGTTAGATGTGTTAGTACTAGCCTTGTCTGTGTTCAATGGAATCTATCTAATTCTATTCATCCCTATATTTATATCAATGCAAGTTTGCAAGTCGTTATTGACCACCGGTAAAGTGGTAACCATGAACGAAAGCAATGGATATTGGTTGCTGTCTTCCCTAGGAATCACTTTCATAAACATCATAATAGCTAGCATGGGGTGGTGCATAAGAACATAATCCAGAGTAGAGGCACTAGTGGTTGAGATCCTAGTATGCTGCCCCAGACTTCCACTAGGGCTTGCTAGATTCAGCATCACAATCCTATGATGATATAGATGCCATACCAAACTGAGGCCTTCTTTACTTCTGTTAAAGTATGAATAGTCAATAGGCCGAGAGCCCCAGCTTATGCCCTCCTCCTGATCAATGGCAGGGGGATCTTGATATTGAAGTCACCCAGTACTATGAGTGAGTCATTATCCTTGTGAGCCTCAAGAAATGTCCCTGTGACTGCAAAAAATGTTAGTGTGCATTTGTTTGCCCGGAAGGGTCATATATCTTATGCATCATTAGGGTTAATTGTTTACCTTCTGATCAGGGGTGGACTGGGAACCAAAAGAGGCCCTGGAAATAATGTTCAAAGTGGCCTCATATTGCACATTTTCATCAAGCCCAAACCTTTTCCTATGAGAAAATGTGGAAATAAATTAGGCTAACACCCAACTGAGGCCCAGGGTGCAGAGGCATACTGGGAAATCTCCAGAGTTCCCTATAGGCCAGAACACACCTGCTTCTGGGGGACTCCAGCTCAACAATCCTGCTGACACGTAGTCAGAGCCAGTATCTAATGTTAATCATCATTAGGGTTAAATAGTTACCTTCTGCGGGACTCCAGCTCAACAATCCTGCTAACAGGTAGTAATAGTGTGACTGTAAATGAATGTACAACACAAAGTAATAGTCTCCATATTGGTCTACCCGAGGGTGCCCTAATATCTAGTGCCTATATCGTATGTCTCCTATCGAAAGTTAGATCCTCTGTCAGCCATGTTTCCTGGAGGGCCACTACATGGAATTCTATCAGTTTATCAATTAGCCCGTCTTCAACAGTATAGTGGGAATGGCCTTTCTTATTACAGGACAGTAAAGAAAGGTATTTGCTAGGGTCAATTCAGCAATCTAGGTGGCAGAATGGAGGGTAGCCATAACCCACTTTTTAACCCTGTCTTGAATCCTTGATAGTATTTTCATCTATCGTTTTACAACTGGAGCTAGGATAATACCTCCCGTCTGTGGACATTTGTGTGTAGTTTATTTATTTATCTATATATTTATATAGCGCCAGAGCCTGCAGGCAAGAGAAGAGGCCATAGCCAGAAACAGGGGATTATCATTCAAAGAAAACGGTTTTCAGTTGTTTCCTAAATTTCATGGGTAATTTATGGTATGCAATGCAACCAGATGTTTATTTCATTCCTGGGCAGCTTGCACTGGGAAGGAACAGCCATTGCCTTTGACCCACTTGCTCTTGGGGCAGATCAGCCTCATGGTATCGGTGGACCAAGTAACTCTGGCAGGCTTTTGTACAGTAACACATTCATTAGTATACTGAGGGGCTTTACCATGGAGGCATTTGTGCACAATTGTAAGGGCTTTGAAACAAAACCTGGCGTTCACAGGGAGCCAATGTTTTTCCCTTCTGTGTTCTGAGATGGGTTTGTGCCAGGGTACATTCTTCACTGCATCATTTTGTAGCACTTGAAGTTCTTAAGCAGACTGTATTTGCCCCGATCAATAAGGCACTACAATAATCAATTCTGGGCATTTGAATGGCACAAACTAGCGCAGATCAGTTAGTTTTGGAAACGTAAGGTGTCACCAATCTCAACACTCTTAGATGATATTGGGTCTTGCCTATAACTGTGTTAATGTGGCTCGACATACTCAGAGATGGTTCAAGAGTTATCCCCAAGGTTTTTACTTTGCTATCATTTTTCATATGTGCTTCTCAATATCCCGATTCAGGCACATACCATTGAGTGTCATCAAACTTTGTATTACACCATAAACTGTGTACATTCTTTTTGCGTCTTTTTCATAATTCATAAGGAGCTGAGTGTCGTCCACGTAGTTGTTAAAACAAACTCCAAGGGTGTCCAGGTGATCACATAGTGGACAGCAAAATACTTTGAATAAGTCAAGAGAAATTCAAGCCCCCTGCGGAACTCCACACTCAAATATTTCCATCTCCCCAAACAATCCTGGAAATCTGCTTGCTGAGGAAAGATCGAAGCCAACAAGTTGCATCCTTTGAGCAGTTATCCACACTACTCCAGTCTTTCTAAAGGTTTTTGTTGGTCCACAAGATCGAAGGCTGCTGATAGATCCAATAAAATCAACAGCCCCAAATTACTTTTATTCACGATCTTTAGCATTTCGGTTTGAAGATCTAAAAGAGCACTTTCTGTACCATGAAATGATCTAAACCGTGACCGCCTATAGTGTAAAATTTTCATTTTTTCCAAATGTTGCTGCAGCTGCAAGGTAGCTAGCTTGTCTACAATCTTTAAGAGGAAAGGAACATTAGTTATGGGCCTATAGTTAGTGTATGAATTATGAACTAGTCCAGGCTTTTTAATGAGGGGTGTTACCGACGCATTCATTTTAAAAATGTCTGGTACTTCATGCCTTTCAAAAAAGGTATTTGCAAAGCGAGTCAAAAAAGGTACAAATAGTGCACTCAGATCCAGGATATTCATAGATGGAAGTATTTCACCATAACAGGTGGTTGGCCTCATGTTCTTCCAGATTGCTATCATGATAGCATGAGAAATGGATTCAAAGAAAAACATATGTTTTTCCTGATGTGTTGTGGCTTCTGTACACTCTGCTGTTAACACGCAGATTGATTTACTTAAATTACTTCTATTATTATCCTGTGCTGTTTAAATTTTTAGGGGAAAAGCCTATTGAGTGGCTACACAATCCTTTCTCTGTGGCGAAATGGTGTCTAGTAATGCCTTAGGCTTCTTGAGATCTCTCAGAATTTTGAAAATATTTTTACAATAACTGTTGGCATTGACTATTTCTTTATCACCTTTTTTCCCAAAATAATGTCCTTGCAGTAGAGTTCTTTGAGAGATTTCTAAGCATTTTTATTTTCTACTGACTGCTTTTTTATCCAATTCCTTTCTGATCTTCTGTTTTCTTGCTTCCAGCTAGTCGGGGCTGGAGTGAACCACTTTTGACCACGTGTCCTTTCTCTGAGGGTTTTCTCCCTCAATGGTGCTACCTGATCTATGAGGTCACCGAAGGAGCTTTTTTTTGTATTCAACTGTCAGCAACTGTGGGCTATCATGCTTTGAAGTGTTATTCATGATCTTGGCCAAGCAGCTTTTCAGGTCATTATTACGAATATTGTTATCATTTCTGCTAGTCACTTTGTTTAGAGCATGGAGAGTAGGAAGGGAGAAATTGAAGGACACAAAAAAGTGATCAGACCAGATACAGAGAACTCCCAATAAAGGACTTAGGTTTAGGGTTTTTGTAATGACCCAGTCCAATGTGTCGCCTACGTTATGAGTTGGACCTTTACTATGTATAATGAAATCATGATTTTTAAGAAGTTGTTCTAGTTCAGTGGCATCAGGGTCTTGAGGGCTCCCAAGCCATCTGTTAAAATCACCCAATACCAAGGTGGAGCTGTTAGGTTTATTTAAGGGGGACATGATACTTATGCACTCCTCCTGAAAATCTGGTGTTTCTTGTGGTTGACGATAAACCAAAACCAGGTTCAGGCAGTTTTTAGGTGTAGGTGTGATCTTAAGAAGAATTTTCGCACAGCTACTACATGAGATAGGTGATCTAAAGAATGTAAGTTCTTTTTAAATTAAAATTCCAAATTCCCTCCCTTGCCAGATTCTCGGTTTTGTCCGAAAAATCTATAACCATCAGGTGTAGCTAATGTGATATTAGGGCCACTTGACTCACTGAGCAATGTTTCTGTCAGGCACATGACATCTATTTCTTGATCTATAACATAATCACATACCTCCAGGGAGCACCTATCTAATGATCTGATATTCAACAATGTTGTCCTGATACGGGCTTGTGTTTGCCAATGCAATTATCCCTGGAAGAAGTATGTTTCTTTAACACCACCACCATTATCTCTAAAATAGCAATGGGGCTCATATCTTTAAATGCATGTACAGTAGGTTTCACGTCCCTACACCCTTGCACGTTCTTTCCCCCAGTATCATCATGAGTGTTAGGAAAGTATATTAGGACCTCACTACGTACAGATGATTTCTATTAGTGGCTTTTACATGATGAGCCACCAATACTGGAGACCTGAAAGATAGTGCAGTCATATCCTAGTTTTACTAATTCCAGGTCAAAAGACATAAAATATTCAGTAATGGAAGGTGATGTGAAATATACATAGTTGTAGAGTATCGATAATCTTCCCTTTGATCCACCAAATTGATGATGCCAATGACAATTCCTTGCAGTGGGAGGATGGAATGAAACAATTGAACAAAGGCCAATCTATTTAGATTAAAGCTATTGCTATAACAGAAAAGGCTTTTGAACGTAAAGGCAGTGTTCCCCATGTTATCTGCGATTTTGGACCTAGATCTGTCTTCAGTTGGTACCTTAATGTAAGCATTGCGTAAATCATTAGTCAAGTTCACCATAATGTTATCTCTACTGAGTCGATTGTCGAGTATTATGGCTTCACCCATAGGTTAGAATACACGACATTCCTGAGGAGGATTGCAATTTATCTACAAGAATAGTTGTTCTAGATCTTTTATATAGGATGAAGTATCAGCCATAGGGCAATTTTTTACTTCTTTTCACTGCCACCTTAAGTCCAGTGTTTGCAGGTTAAGAGTCCTTATTCAAATAATCTTACAGTACATTTTTACTCACAAATTTCGTGCTAATAGGGAAGGTAACAATTAGTCTACAAGTACTTTCCAAAGCCTTTTTTTATTTATTTTACACTTATTTTGCCCTCTCTTAATGTTCTTGGGCACGACTTCAACAATCTTATATACACTTGGGTGATCCAGGGTTATTGTTACGGCACTAGTATGACACAATAATGAAGGGCGTTGTGACAGCTTAGGTGCGCCACTTTTAATTCTGCCATTTAATGTGGCTTCGGTATTGTCCACAGTTAGCATCATTGTGGAAGGGTTTTCTTGCACATACACGTCAGATATTCAATACACATTGTGACAACCTATAAATCACAATTTTCAATCACTGAGATAAGCAATCTCTCCAATGTTTGAAATAAAATAAGAGAAGAGTTGGAGTTAGACAAATGTGTCTCTGAATTTAAAACAAACCATGCGATTTTGTTACTCAGGTTTCCTGCATCAGACGCATTCACAATTTTAGTTGGGTCATTCGTACCTACCAACATGAAGTTGTGCATAGGTTAGTCAGGTGAGCATAATACACTTTAAGTTGGTAGTCCTTATTGTGATGTATGATTATCTCTGGTCTTCCAGTTCTCTGATTATTATGTCATGTGTAATAAGATCACAAGGTGCCCCGACGGCTCAATGTTAATATTAGTAATAGCGATTTCCCCTTTGTGGGCACTAGATATATGCTCCATGTGGCCATCAATGAGCTCAAGGTCCTGCGTCTCCAGAATAATAAGAGAGGATACAACTTCCTCTGTTAATTTTCTCCCCAGACAAGAAGGTGTCAATGTAATATGGGCTTCTAGCGTGTATATCATATACAGCTAACCCTCACATTTTGGATGAAAAAAATAGTGTTTTTCACTAGGGATTGGAAGGGCCCTACTTGGGGGAACAGTGGGAGCTTTAGCAGTCTTTGGTGGGCAGATTTGCAGGCCTTTCAGGTCATAAAGATGAATCTTGGCTGCAAGCTTCATAGGCACAGGATCTCTTACAGTGTGTCCTGAAGTTGCTGTAGCCTATGCTGCTTCCTCGCACTTATTCTGTTCCACCATGGGGCGTGGAACCGTTTTCCCGACTTCGGCAAGATCCAAGACGTTGTCCATAACTACTCCTGCTCCTTTTCAGCTGTTTGACCAAAAAAAAAAAAACCACCACTGTGCCCTATGTCATCAGGAGGGCAGGGACAATAATCTAAAAAACACAAATCTCATAGACATAAACCAAGGTGTATAGTTACT
Organism: Ambystoma mexicanum; assembly: GCF_040938575.1. Lineage (NCBI taxonomy): Eukaryota > Metazoa > Chordata > Amphibia > Caudata > Ambystomatidae > Ambystoma > Ambystoma mexicanum. The sequence goes on from NC_090932.1 coordinate 1,210,440,697, forward strand.
ACCTGGCACTTCTGAGTAAACCTATCACTGTCTGTGTATCAGCATATATCTTCCTAAGTACGTGAGTCAAGGGACACACCCGAAGACCCACTCAAGAAGACAACAACCCATGGTCCAACAAATCCAAAATGATAAACAGTTCATTATTACAATGTGTCAAATGGGATAAAATGACGGACATCACAAGAACACAAAATGAACATTTGACATTACCTTCAGAAATAAAATCTCAAATATGCGTGTCACCAGAATCACAAAAAAATGAAATAACAACAACCGATAACAATGTTGATACAATTCACCTGAGACCAATGGTCCACATCTAGAGAACTGTGGTGATCACTAGGCTGCCAAATGTGGGCTCGCCTGTAAACTAAGTTCCACTATCAAGTTGTAGACACAAATGCTGCAGCCAACTAGGTGCTTAGAAAGTGCACGGCACTATGTTGAACTAAAAGTAGGCCTATTATACTTAAAGGCCCACTGAGTCAAAGTAGCCAAGGTTTACTCCTAGATTGGACTTCAGCAAAACTGTCTTCTTCAGGGCTAAACATTAAAGGCCGGGTCTTCAATCAGTGACCAAACACCCTCCTAACTTGCGCTTTTTTGATACAATCACTGCAACAAAACAAAAAAACAAATATCTACTAAAACCACCCACATGTATAACACTCACCGAAAGTGTGTGTCACCATACTACTGTGGAAAACAAATAACTAACACCAAGACGTCATCACCCAATGAGGAGTGTGCGTTGTCCCCTGCACCAAAATCACTCAAAAGACATTGCCAAAAACTCAATGGCAAACAATAATTCTGGTCCCTGCACTGGTTGTGGTCAACCAATAGCTACCTGAATAATAAAGAATATGAATCTGCATCGGCTGACCAATCTGCCTTTATAATGGCTGGGGACTCAATCGATTCCAAATCTTTCCTACAGGATATTCAGACCTATTCATGAGAAAAACAGAAATGAAACCAGAAAATTCAAATCAAAATGGTTTACTCTGTCAGAACACCATGATACAATATAATCAACAATTAAGGGTAATCAAAAACCCACAAAGATGTGCTTGCTGTTAAAAGATCCATACTTACATGTATGAAGTGGATGAACTGCACACCGGAAACACCATGTAGCACACAGGGAACTTCCCAAACATTTACATGTCTCGCACAGCGGCTCACAACCCTTTTTTCAGTTGCTTATTTATTTATTTATTTTGTTATTTGTATAGTGTGCCTAACCCACATGTATCTGGACGCTGCATGGTTATGTATGTACATGGTAATGAACATTTGCAGCTACAGTACTGTTTACATTAATATACATACATTATTTACATTCTTGCTTGGGGACGTCCCCGAAGCTACTTGTGACAGTGCCATATATACAAAGACCAATGTGAGTAGTTTAGTTATTCAGGCATTGAGTGAAGAGGTGTGTTTTGAGCTGCTTCCGGAGGGTCCAGAATGAGTCTTGGGACCTAGGTTTGACTGGCAGAATGTTCCATTATTTACTGGCAATGGTGCGAAACCTACTGCCACCCGCTTTCTGGAGGTTAAATCTCGGAGTGGCAAGCATGTGCACATACGCTGTTCTAGTGGGTCTTTTGCTATGAAGTTTAGATATTTTGTCAGACAGGTTTAATGGGGCTGATCTGTGGAGACATTTATGAGTCAAAGAGAGGGTGTTGAACATAATCTTCTTTATACCCAGTGGACATTTTGTCTGGTTATGGAAATGTGTGTAGTTCTAGGGATACTGATAAAACAAAAACAAATGTGCGTATTGTTAAAACGCCGCCAGCAATGGGAAGTGAGAAAAAATAAGTAATGAGAAAAATGCACATGCCGACACAAGTCCAAGAATAACTCATGCATATAATCGTCCCCATAATTACAAGAGGCTATGTATGACTAAGAACACTATGCGGGTGCCAAACACTCTCTGAACTTGCTTGTTTCAATTGAGTAGAAATCATTAGAATGCATGCGACTGAGCCAGGGGAACATCTTATGTTGATAGTGTATGACCTGTGATCTTGCATTGTAGGAGAATCAAAAACAGGTTCAAACTGCAGGAATGTCCGAGTAACAACGTGACGCCCATTAAACAAAGTCGGTGAACGTCCAAATAGACCGAGCCACAACCTCATAAATTAAGCTCATTCCACAGTCACTGAAACACAGGTGTAGATTAGTCACATAAACCATTAGTACCGTCATAGCATGGCAAAAATCATAATGACTACATAAGGTGGACTCTATGTTTCATGTCAGGTTGAAAAACCACAACGGGAACTACCTCAATGCCATTCTCACCAAAGGTAAAGTAAGCGCTAGTTGCTTGTTTGAGAAAAAGACAATTATGTAGAACTCCAGTATTTTGGATGATCAAGCACCCTTCGCCATCTAGCCAGAAGATTGCGGGGTTTCCTGTGGAGAGCGGCCGATATAGAATTCTTACAAGAAAAATCGAGAAAGATGAAACCCCTCCTAGTTTCCACAGGCGCTTCGCGGACAGAAGGCTAAAGTGGTCGATTGGAGAAGGGAGCCGATATCGAAGACCTCGAGTTGAACAAGTGAATGATGAGTAGACTGAGAGGAATGGCAAATTGTGGGGATGGGATTTTGGAAGTTTAGAAAAGTAACAGGATTGATTATAAAAGAAACAAAGAGCGTTTATAAAGTGTAAGATAAGAGAAAAGAGATACGTCCCAGGATTCCTAGCTCAAGGAGTTTTTTAGAAGAAGTAATCTCACACCCCAATCGGGGAAAAATAGGCGGCGCATAAACAAGTTTATGTTAGGAGATGATTTAAACTCTAGTCAGAGTATTTTTTGTGCACGATGATGAAGATGAGTACCATGGTTTAAATGTAAAAGAGTTGACTAGTCTATCTGTTTGTGTGTTTTGTAATTGAAGAAAAAGGTGTCAAAGAGCGACGAGAATAAGTTGTGTAAAGTTGAAGTAAAAATAAAAAGTTATTGACTATTTAATGTCATTGCCGACACCGACCAAGAAGTAGGTTGAGGTTATTGAGAAACAGTGGGTTTGAGTGGCGAGGGTTGGCGCCTGCTCATATTTATTGTTTTTATAAACATATCCGTGTAAAACACTGGTAAGTATTGACAGTCAATTGAGATTCATCACAAAGGGGGATATTACTCCTCTGATGCACCTATGCAAGACACTGTCAAAACATATGCCTAAACTTAAACAGTACAGTGCAGAGTGGCTAAAGGGAACAGCAGATTAAATGTTTATGTCGTGGCAGCATGGGGGATCACTGTCAAAAGCGGTATTGCAGCACATGACTACATACTTGCACGCTGAATACATGGGGAAGAAAGTGGAAAAGAGTTTCGCTATTTTAGAGCTTTGGAAGATGTACCAAGAGGAGAGAGTGGATTCAGCATCTGAGAAGTGAATGCTTACTCAGTGCAGAGAGGAAGGGGTTGAGCCTTCTGCTCACCTTACCTCGCCAGAAGTGAACAGCGAAAGTACAGATGATGTAGGACTGTATCCGCTAAAGGAACTGAAAGCAATGATATTGTATGGTAATCCAATATATGAACTGCATGCTTATAGCAGTGACGATAGTCCAGAAGAAACCAAAAGAAAGGAGGAGATGTTTAAGATTGTGCAGAAAAGGAGGAGAAAAGTGAGCGATTGAATATGACAACAAACATACAATGAGAATATAAGAGATGGAAATGTGAGAAGGATAAAGCTGACGAGGTAATGCTCATACAGAACAAATGGATGGGAGGACAGATATTACTCAAGCTCGATGAGAAAAGTATTGAGGAAGTCAGCAAGCGGAAAATCAAGACGAACAGGATAGAAAAGACATAGAATGAGAAAGGAGACTGAAAGAGTATGAACAAAAGAGAAAGAGCAGACAGAGGTCAAGAACAGATGTATCCCGAAGAGCAGCAAAGGAAGGAAGAAAGGGCAGAGGAACAAAGAAAGTATGACAACAGGCAGAGAGCAATCGAAGAAAAATATAGGCAAGAAAGGAAAATAGAAGAGGAGAAAGCACAGAAATTATGGGATAAAAGGATGCAGAGACGAAGGGAAGAGGAAGAGCAAACCAAAGAAGAGAGGAGAAAAGACAAGAACAGGAAAGAGTTAGCTGGGATGTGAGAAAGCGAAGATAATTAGACAAAGAAGTGGAACGAAAAAGGGGACAGCCGGAGCACGATATTGATCACATTCAGAAGTAGTTAATGGAACCGAGTCCAGTAATACAATGGAGTGATATAGAGGAGTTTCTTCCGTTAAAGGAGACAATGCCTGGGCCAACTAGAGTAGCCCAAGAAGATTATTTTGGCATAGGGAACATTGGCGATAAGATCAATAAGGCCTATCAAGACTTAAGAGAAGCATTCTAGAGGAAGATCGCATAAAGAGAAGGGAGAGTCACCGCCAAATGCGAGTAGGCTGAGGTCATTGCCAGGTAGAAAGCTATCAGGGACCATTGTCCTTACTATGGACAGGCAGACGTTGGGAGCTGATTGAGGATTGGGATACACACATTTCACTTTATTGGAGAAAGAAGGGGCCAGACCGCATTATATTCCATGGCCACAAATGGATAAGGATAATTTAAGATGCAAGCTCCCTAGTTTAAAGGCAGGTGCAGGAAAATTGATTCATGAATTAGAGACAATGACAGGGGGAAATACTCTGGCAATAGGGGGCATTAAGTGTCTCCTAGCAGCCATTCTTGGGTAAAGAGCTGATGGCATCTGGACGAGAGCACGCTATTCAAGTGTCACAGCATAGAACACAGCACACGATGGAGTGCCATTAATTAACTGTAGAGCAGATGTCTGAAGAGCTCTCAGGGTGCAGTATCCTGACACGTTAGATATGGGTGCACTTATTACACGTAAGATGAAAGAAGATGAGTATCCACTTGCTTACATTCAGGATATTCAGTAGCACTGGACTCTTGAAACTTGCGAGCCGTGGGGAAAAACAGTGGCAGCATTTTACCACATTTTATGTCAGGGGTTGCCCAAACAGGTACAGAGGCAGCTCAAGAAACTAGTGGGAATGGAAGCGCAGCCTTGGGCAGAGATAGAGTTGATTATAGTGCATCACTGTTGGCTGTTACAGGAGAAAAATAGGAAGAAGGAAGTTGCTAGAAAACTTGAGGAAGCCAATGTAGTTCAGAATAAATTGTCAAAATACACCAAAGAAGGGGCCGTATTGACAAGTGGAGATGGACTGGGAATAAAGCAAGCAGTGGGTACATCACAGGTGAATAATCAGCTCCAGATGGGCCAAGGAGGGAATGGATTTGTGCCGGCCGCGTGGCAGAGGATTGCAATAAGAGGTAGGGGTGGTTTCCAGAATAATCAAAGCAGTTTTCAGAATATGCAGAATGATAATCAGAATGTGCAAGGAGGATTTAACCAAGTGGGACTAGTCAGAAGGGGTCCTCCTGTATGTTAGACATGTGGGATGACAGGGCACATTGCACGTGTTTGTGGGAGTCACGGGTATGTACAGAATGGGCCTTTCTTAAGAGGGGGACAGTTTATCCTCCAGCATATAGCTCACAAGCTAGGGATAGGCTTGCCCAAGATCAAACAGTGTACCGGGCAAAAGTACCACAAATACAACATGCATTGCAGTCACAGCAAGCACCACTGAATCCACCACAGGGACAGTCGCAGCATGCACCCATGCAGCTACAGCAGTACGCACACACAGGGCTATTATTGACACCGTGAATAAGGGGTGCCACTGTGGTGAGAGGAAGTCCTTTCACAGGCAGAGGGATATGTATGTATTCACAATAGGACAGCTCACAGGGCGACTTGATGTGTTCTGTACTATCAGTGAAACCAGACCGCCAAGAGCAACGATGGGTTGATGTGACGATAGGAGGCACATCTTTTTAGTTTTTAGTAGACACTGGTGCAACTCGCTCAAGTATATGAGAGGAAAAATAACCAATGTCATGAATTGCCATGAATGATCAGGGATTCTATGGAGCTACGAGTCAAGTTTATTTTACTGATGAATTACTAGTCTCCATAGGAGAGTGTGACATGTCTGTTCCAATATTGTATTCACGGCAGACACCAGTTAACATTCTAGGATGAGATTTAATGACGAAGCTTAACATGACGATTTCTTTCACTGATGAAGACATAGTGTGCTCTACTATAGGGATAGATTATATGAATGTGGGTGAATTTATATTGCCATTTACAGGGCACATGGCTCTGCGAGTTGTGCCAATGGAGCCATACGTTTTCCTGTAAGGGGTGAGCATTCTGTTGACATAGCTAACCGGCTTAGTGGGAATGATTATTAGAATACTTGATGAATTCTTGTTCAGGCCACAGATACCTATGGACAAAGAGTGGGACAGATTATTCCCCTACAGTTAAATACAGCCCTATTATAAGGGGAAATGGCCATGCTCGAAGGAACAGATGATGAGGGCAGACAATGGAGAACAGTGATTACCATTGGGGAAGGGTGTAGATTAACTGATGTCACCGACAATGACATGTTTACAGATGATACAACAGATGATGAAGCATTCGAGATGAGTATTACATATTGTATTAGAAAAGAGTAAAGAGAGATTCCACAGCAAATGGTGATAGTGCGGCAGCGTCCAGCATTTTTCTGATGCAGACTTGGAAAACGTGCCAAGTGCTTTATGAACTACAGGCCACTATGACGTAGGCCTATTGAAGGGGATAAGGGAGGTTAAGATAAAGTTGAAACCAGGAGCAATTTTACCTCAAGAAAGACAGTAACCCATGTCTTGAGAGGCAGATGAAGGGATTTGTATGATTATTTCAGCACTGATGGAACAAGGAATTCTGGTACTGTCAGAATCATCATGCAATACTGTGGTGTATCCGATAAAAAAATCAAAGGGAGGGTCCTGGAGATTCATACACAATATGAGACCGATTAACCAGAATGTGGAGGCAGAGTTTCCTTTAGTTCCTAATCCAGTGATGATACTATGCAATGTCTCAGGAGAAGCGCAATATTTTACGGTGGATGACTTAAAAAAAAAATGTTCTCAATACCATTGCACAAGGACACACAAGACTTGACTTCCCTTTTGTTCCACCAAATTCGTCTCAAACACACTTGTTTCTCTCAAGGGTATTGTGAGTCCCGGTCAATCTTTTATAGGGTCTTTCAGATGGACAGAGCCTATATTGATTTGAAGAGCATTGTGATGCAGAATGCAGATGACATTCTGATTTATAGCACTACAGAAGATGAGTGCAGGCAAGACACGATTCAGTTAATGACTATCCTAGCAGACAAGGAATACAAGATAGACAAAGAGAAATTACAGTACCATCAAGAAGAGGTGTTGTACATAGGCCAGTTGATCTCACACAAGGGAAAAAGGGTCACACCTGAAAGAGCTGAGGCGATCATGAAACAGCAAATGCAGATGTTTTCAGGACTATGCAGTTATGTTAGAGCATGGGTGTTTGATTATAGTTTGTATACAAGACCCCCTTTTCAAGCTCTAAAGGAAGTACAGGTAAACAATGAGAAAATAGAATGGACTGGGGAAATGGAGCGAGGGTTTGAAGAATTGAAGAAAGAAATTTGTACAGCTCCCGTTTTAGGAATTCCCAATTATGCTGAGGAGTGCTTTTTATTTTCACACACGAATGGGACAGTCATGGCAGCAGTGCTTACACACAGAACTACATTAGGGTATAAAGCTCTGGCATACAGTGGGATTCTAAATCCTTTTATGAAAGGACACTTCTCTTGCGAACAGTCGGTGGCGGCAGCCACGTTCGCAATTGAGAAATCTTCCAGTATTGTAATGGGGTGTTCTAAGACACTTTTTGTAGAGCATGCTTTATTTGCTATTTTGGAGAAACCTAAAAGTACATTGACATCTCAGAAAGCTTCTGCGTATGAGGCGATTATATTGAATCCAATGATTGAAATAGTCAGATGTAAAATAGTGCCACGTTTGTAGCTAAGCCTGTGGCAGAGGACAAGCATGTGCATCATTGCGCGAACTGCGAGGCGTTTTACAATGACATCCTGCGTGTAAAGGAGAACGCGTTAGCAGGGTAGGAGAGATTCTCTTGATTGATGGTTCTTTGGAAATTGATCAGACAAGTGGGGTAATTCTGGTGCAGCTGTGGTGAGACATAGAGCAAACAGTGAATTTGAGGTTGTAGCAAGTGCAAAACTACTGTCTCACTTTTCAGCGCAAGTGGCATAATTGGTAGCGCTTATTGTCGTGCTCAAAAATCATACAGGGCAAGAAGTGATGTGTACAGTGACTCCGTCTATATGACGTCAACATGCACGCAGGACTCGCACATTGGAAAAGGAGGGGCTACCTCTGAGCAGATGGCACTCCAGTGCCACAGCGTTATTGGACAGGCTTAAGGCACTACAACTTCCAGTAGCTATAGCGATAATTAAATGCTCAGCACATACTAAGCAAACTGATTTTATTTCTCATGGGAATTAAGCCATAGACATAGAGGCCTAAAGGGTTGCATATTCACCAGATATTTCACGTTTTGATATTCCAGATTTAAAGGAGAAAGTAGTCAGGATTATGGTAGTAAATGAAGGGTTTAATCATTTACCGAGAACACAGTTGATGGAAGCTCAGGCCAATGCACCACAGGAAGAGCAAGAATTATGGAACAAAGGGGGTATCCCCCTCAGAAGCATTATGGAGACAAAACAGCACCTGAAAGCCGGTGATGCCAGTAGCATTGTTAAAGGTAGTGCTGGAACAGCTGCAATACCCTGCGCATGTAACTACAGAGAGTCTCGCTGCAGCTATTGCAGAAGACTGGTTCGTACCGAACCTGTTAGAACATGTTGCATTTTATGTAGTAAATTGCATTGTAAGTCTAAAGTTTAGCACTGGGCATATACACTGTGAACAATCAGAGGAGTTATTCCTCGACCAAATGGTCCCTTCCAGCATTTGCATATTGACTATGTTGATATTCTGCAAATATGTGATGAGTATAGGTATATGATAGTGGTTGTGTGTTCCTTTTCCAGGTGGATCGAAGCAGGTCCTTGTATACATCCTGATGCCACTTGCACAGCAAAGCTTTTAGTACGAGAAGTCTTTCCAAGATGGGGAGTGTGAGAGGCGCTGAGATCTGATAATGGGCCCCATTTTGTTAATTAAGTATTTGAACAGATTAGCCTATTACTGAACATTAAGGATACTTTTTCTTCTGCTTATCACTTGCAAGCGAACGGGAAATATGAGAAACTCAATGGTCTCCTTAACCCCTTAACTGCCTCGGGTTTCCCCCGCCCCGAGTGCCAAGGCCTTTTTTGGTGATTTTGGTATGTCGCCATTCAATACCTTGTAACGTTTTTGTTACATGAGATATTTCGACCAAATTTGGTCCCTTTTTTTCCCACATGTAGGTGGTCGTAACTAGGAATCCTAGTTTTTTGCATGGGGCTGAGAGAAAATAACCAAAAAGGGAGATTTTTTTTTTTCTTCAGAAAATGCCAATAAAATTAGGTACAAAGAAGCCTGTGTTTTTTTCCGTGTAAGTGCAAGGAACAAATGGTTTGCTGTGCTGAATTCCCTATTTCCCAGGCTTTGAAGAACAGGTTGAGTGGAAACCAAAAAAAACATATTTTGATACAATTACAACCGTTTTGTGAGAGGTGATTTTGGCCTTCCTTTCCAATAGGAGACATAGGTGGACAGAATGGAAGAAAATGGTCGGAAAGCTGAATGGGAGTACAGAAAGGCATACATTTCTGAAAAGTAGGGAAAAATTCCATAGTTTGGGGAAAAATCAGGAAAGGTATGTGGTGGACATGGTTGTCCTGGTAAGGCAATGGCTTCTGTGAATTTTGTGAAAAGCAATGCTATGCTACATTCCCCCGACCCAGTTTAGGAAATCACACATTTTTTGTATAGTTTCACAAAACAAAGCAATAAAAACCACCAGCTAACAGCTGAGCCATGGTACAAAGGAGTTTTATGCTTATGGTGTAAACAGACATATTTAGCATGTGTAAATAAGGAAAACAAATGTGGTGAGGTAGGGCAAGCATACATTTTTTGAAAGAGCCCAGACAGACCTTTTGAAGGGTAGGTGACTTGTGCAGGTTACAAAAGTGTATAGTGGCTAAAGCATCGTCTAAATGTAGGTCACATTTGGGAAATTAAAGGGTTATGTGAGAAAGGGCAGCAGCAAATGGGTTGAAACATTATGAAAACCACACAAACACAACAAATGCTGTACCTTCCTGCGTTCCCATAGGTGTCCCGATGAAAATGTTACCTCACATGTGTGGGTGCCCCTTCCTGGTGCAAAGGGAAAAGCCTAAAACCTAAACCAGAATGTATTACGCACAATCCCCGACAAAGTGAAAATTGTGTTTTTTCCACCAAATTTCAGACTTTGTCAGGGATTGTGGGTAATAAATTCTGGGGCAAATTGCGCAAATCAGAGCTTTGTGTATTCCCAGAGGTGTTTTCTTTTCAGAAATGCATGGGTTCCCTGTTTGCCTTGGTGGCTTCGACATCCTATGCCCAAATCTGTAGGCTGTCCACTTGAGCAAGATCTGCTCTACCGAAAGGCTTGGAGTTACCAGTGAGTTATCCTTTCCTTTCCCCATCCATTTGAGGTGGGGGGAGAGGGCCACCGCCCTTTCCACTAAAAACATCCATGGTGGTTTAGTGCCCCCTCTCTTCACCCACCCAAAACAAGTTATCATTTTTTTTGTGCCTCTTTCCTAGGGGCAGATGGGCACATTAGTGTGACCATCTGCCCCCTGGTTGGGCAAAACATACTGCCCAGTGCTTTGGGGGGCATTCCAATGTTTTCTGGTGGCCCTCTCTCCCCAACCCAAATGTATGCGGAGGCATCTAATGTACCCCTTCCTAGGGGCAGATTGCACTAGCACTTCATCCCCCATGGAGGGCTACATGAGATGCTCCCCCATCCATTTGGGGTGGGGGAGACGGTCACCACCAAGTCCACTTAAAGCACCCATGGTGGTTTAGTGGCCCCCCACACCCACCCAAAACAACTTATATATATACTATTTTTTTGCCCCTTCCTTAGGAGTGCAAACTTAGTTCTTCAGACGCAGGACTCTTTGAAATATGAACTTTAGAAAGTTGTTGACATGTTGGGGATATGTTCAAGCTTCAACCTCTGATAAGAGATTGGAAGCATGAACAATACGCTGATTCTTTTCATACAATGCAATTGTTTGGTTGAGTGTATGGTTCTGACAAACGATGATGCCCATAGCCTCCTACTCGCTGTTTTCCTATTCATTCTTCAAGATTATCCTGCTCTTGTTGGGCGTAGTGTTGACATGCATACCTTTGTGCATGATCCTAAAAATGGCCTAGCAATAACGAGGCTGCTTGTGGCGATAGTTGAACAGATGCTGCTGCTACCAGATTTACCAGAATTGCCTGATTATAAAGGTTTTTTCCTTCCTTAAGGCAGTATAAAGGCACAACGAGGAATGTTGAAAATGGTATCGTTTTTGAAAGTGAGCAAGCCCAACGACATTCAGGGAATTGTAAATGGTGGGGTTGATGTATTGGTGTATAATATATGCATGCTCAGCATATATTCTCATTTTGCTGTTTTTTTTTATCCATACTGTTTACTTCATTGGTCCAAGTAAAGTAGAAGTCCTCTTGATTCTGCCTACTCCAGAATCAAATTGTCTATTACTGAAAGGCTAAGACCTCTTGTGGTTTTCCCCACTCCAGTAGCTCGTATAGTGTTGCCTAATGCTAAGACAAATGTTCCTATGGTTCTCCCTGAAGGAAGGACCATTACTGATATGCTTCTTGATTATTATGCAAACACTTACTTTGTGAAAGGGAGACACATGAGAAGTACAAGGGAAGATGATCATGAATTAAATAATTATCTACACAGTGCAGCACACTTGGGTAATAACATGTGTTATCAACACATGAAAAAGGTGGGAGAGAGTACTTCCAAAGAGATTAGCTATGTTTGTGCTCTCCTACCGTATGCCATGGGGACTTCCAAGATATTTATAGCTATAGAAGTAGCAGTCTAGAAAGCTCATTGCCTGACACACCTTGCACTCTGCCAGACAAGAGGTCAGTTCCAGTGTCGAACAGCATCCTTGGTATGGGTGACTGAGAAGACATCTCCAAGAGAAGATGACTATGTGCAAGACAGGAGAGAAATCAGACACAAAAAATTGAGTGATAAGATATGAACATCATGATATGAATGGAGTGGGAATCAGAAGAGAAAACGATAAGCTAAATTGTCAGGGAAAGAACCATGAAGAAATAGGTATATGCAAGAAAAGAGGTCAGCTACAAATCAAGGGATCAGTGCTGACTCCAGAAGGATGGGCTGAAGGCATAATTGTAAGTAAGGGATATTATGAGCCAGTCATAGATACGGCAGAGAATGAATACAAGCATTATTGAGTGAACATTTTGAAGTTGCTGACGTGGGTCGATGATAAAGGAGGACCTTTGCAGATAGTACCTCTAGTTAGTGCATCCTTGTGTTTCCGAAACAATAGCACCAGAAAGGTTGGAATGATTGAGCAGTGTGGCTGATTTTCTGATGTACCAGGCATGAAGGATGTAACAGTAGTGTTAATAGTTCACTACTGAGCCTGTGGATCCAGAGCTTATATGAAGTTGCCCCATGATTGGCGAGGGTTGTGTTCCATAGTACGTATTCATGTTCCAGCATTAGTGATTCCAAAAAGTGACCTGACCATTGGAGAGTTTCCAAAAGCAGATGCTCATATGAGGAAGAGAAGATCATTTGGGATTCTCATTCAGACAAAAAGAGAGAATCACTTTTCAGCTAAGTTGATAGAAGCTTTTGACACTATTCAGTATGAACACCAGTTGTTCAGTGAGACTGCTGCAGTATTCAGGACTATCTTTATGCCAGGAATCCAGACGATGAACAATGCTAAATGGCTACAGATTAACAGATAGGAAGATAGGAACTTCTGCAGACAATCAACACTACTACAAAGGGATTCAACACGATCAACATGATCAAGGAAGACTTGAGAGCCATAAGACTGATGACTCTCCAGAATAGGTACGTCCTGGGCATGATTACAGCAATAGATGGAGGTGTTTGTACCAAAATTGGGGAATCATGTTGCAAATTCATACCTTCTCATGATGGCAGAGGCCATAACATTGTTTGCGAACTTACAAATCAAGATGGAAAATGAAACAGAAGTTTCTTATGGGTTCCACAATGGATGGTGAACATTTTCAAGTTTCTTGGAGCACTATTGGTGATGATCATGTTTGCATTATGTCTGATCAGGATAATAATCACACAGATAGCAAAGAAAGCAGTAGGAATGAAGATCATGATCAATGTTGAGTCTGGGTTTAGAACCAAGGAACTGACAGATGAAGAAATCAGAAAATATATAGAAGCAATCATTCAGGCACCTGAAAGAACCAAGTTCCTGTATCTTAGGAACCACAAGAAGTATCCGGGATGATGGATTTACTGCAGCCCGAATGGACAGTGCACACAAATGACCTGGAGTGTTGATGACCATGTAAAATCAGCAGGATCTCTGAATGGAGTAATGAAGATATGGACTCCAAAGAAACACTTTTTCAGACGAGGATGTATAGATGTGAAGACTGATGGGGCAGTGGCTAATGAATCAACGAGAGGGGAGAGTGTAGAGGAGGAGTCAAATGCCTCTACCAGAAGTCCCGCCACTATTCTGACTATTTGTTGGAAGCCAGAAATTGTGAAATGCACAATGATGCCTATACCACCAAAGATATTTGAAATAAGGTATCCATTGAGAAAGCCCTATACAATTTACCCGCAGAGAGATGGCGGTCTCCTTAGAGCTCCGAAGAAGTGTGTAGATGTGAACAAGAGAGGCTGGTGACATCACAAGAGATGAGAGTGACACACTGAGAAGGATGACCAAAGACGAGACTGTATAGTCTTTATGGAATCTGATGATGAAATAAAGAATGGAGTAATCGTTCATGTGCAGAATTAAGATTGCACGTGCAAACAGTAATGAACGAAATATAAGTCGCTTTATTACTGTGCAGATGCTGCAATGCAATTAGACTAAGTAATCATGAAGGCTGGATATACGTAGTAACTAGACTGTAGGTTGTGCCACCAATGTATATATACGTGTATAGAATCTGGATATACAGTGTCACAACTTTTGTAAGCCAGAACCCGTGGAAGAGAAGGGATGAAAGTTGGCGCAGCAGAGGAAACAGCTGAGAATTGAAGAAGGATCGAGAAGGCTGTCTGGCCCAGTTTCAAGGGTTGGGGTAGCCAAGAACTGGTTATTTAGTCAAAAAGATATAACGAACATGTACAGCGAGGCAAGCTCTTGTTAATGTGCAATGGAAAGACACTATGAGTGCCATGTTGTATTCATTTAATTTAATTAAATGAGAAGAAGGATTTAAAACACAGTCTCCTGTCACATGGGGTAGATAGAAAAAGGACATGGGCAAGCAGCACCAAGACTTGAAGATAAGAACTTGCTCACACTCCCTTCTATTCTCAGGAGCAGTGATATTAAGACAATTCAAATGGAAGAAGGCATGAGTGATGATGGATGATCGGCTAATTGGGTGGGCAGGCATGATCAAGTCCACCCACCGGCACCTGGGGAACCAGCTTGCGTGCTGCTAGCGGGTTGATTATTCCAGAAGGCTACAAGCACGCCAACCAATTATAGAGGGCCATGTATTGAAGAGCCCTATGGTTTGAGAGCCAATGGTGTGTTGTGCATCTAACAAATATTCAGATGACTTGCACAAGAAGTTGTCCACCTGACTATAGAGACCCAATCACAAGCCAATCCCCTACAGAAAGTATACTTAGATGTTCCCCGTACACGAAACCACAATGCTAAATAAGTTTTCTTAGTTTGTCACAAAGTATGACATCACATATGATGAGTTCTCGCTATAAAAGTGTAATTTTTTATGTGATGCGTTGAGATTATGCTGCACGACGTCCATTGATGTCCGCTGTACTCCCTGTTTTAGACAATTGAGAATAAAACAGTTTACTTTTGCCAACTTCCTGAGTCAGTCTTATTATTGGTGTAGCAGTTATTCTGCATCCCCATCCATCTAATGTGGCACTACCTCATTTAAAAGGGCCTGACAGTCCACGTGTATCACCCAACTCCTAGAATCTCCCCTCCTTCCTTCTTCCCACAATACCCATGGAAACACAAATCTACCACAATCAGCCCTCAGGAATACTGTGTTCCTTCTTCTCTTCATTCCAGTTAACGTCAATTGCCAAGTTTCTCATCCACTAATTTCATGAGACAGACAATGAGTGGAATATTACCCTTCTCCCCAAATGTCTGGTACTTTATCCAACAAAATGATGTGAGCATGAGCTTGCATCTTTGTTTAAGGCTGTTAATCGTTTTAATCTTATGAGTGAAATTGTCCTTCTCATCCAACCTAACTCTAATAATTGTATCAGTGTGTAATATGTCTACACATCAACACCATACCCGTTCCAACATAACATTATACAACTAGGAAACCAGGCAACTTCTGCATATCGTGTTGAAAGAGCATGAATTTCCCAATATGCCAGAAATAATGGCGGCCTATCTTTCATTCTTGCCATTCCCACCAATGCCATCGAAGTCAGTGGACTAGGTACAGAAGAGACATCTCTGAACCCTACCTGAAACTGATGTCAAATTTGGTTCATATTTGACCACTTTTTTATGATCCTAATTTTCAGAGAAGCAAAAGCTTTACTGAGTGAATCTAGGAGAGCAATTGTCTTATATGAATCTGGATCTAACATGTTCACCTTGTGTATTCATACAAGTACTGCTTTGTGCCACGACTCAGGTTTTATCCCTTTAACCCTATTTCAGTAATGAACGGCAATGAAAAATGAGCCAAAAAATATAGATTTTGCTGAATTGCTATATTAGCCAGTTCTTCTGAACCAGGATCTTGAAAGCTCTTCAGAGATTGGAATGCCAATAAAAATGGCTCATAGACAAACTATTCTTGTTTAACCTCTAATTCACCCCTTACCTGACTTTTTCTTTTAAGAGTGCATCTCCAATGCCACCGTAATATCGGAATCCTAAACAGACTACTTTATAGCCATTGGAGCCATCTTTGCTTTTATCTTCCCAAATGCAATGTATTCCTTTCCAGAAAGCTTTTGAATCCTTCTTGGCTAGTACTTTCAAAATGTTCATCCGTTGTTGAGAGACTTTTAGGTGTCTATTAAATTTTAACCAATGTTTATAAGTCTAAACAATGTAATTCTTCTCTCTTTTGTATTACACCTTTTTTTTGCTTACTAATTGTAATGTTATAACATCCTTCTGGCATTTCTGGTTCTTTTCATTTATTTGAAATTATTTGAAGATCAAAAGGATCAGTAGGTCTCTCAGACCATGCCAGACATTTTCCTTTTTCTATTAGTTTCAGTTTTAGGTTAATCCTAATACTTGGTTTATTGTTGTACATCTGGTCCAGATTCCCTATCTATATAGAGAGCGTTCTTATAATCAGTTATTCCAATCCTGTATTGTTTAAATGCATCAAATGTGTGTTAGCCAATGCTACTTTTGCCCATTCAAAGTCACTGTTCCCTGCTTAAGGTTACAATTCAATACCCCTCATCCAAATTCATCGACAAAGTTAAGGAAGCATGGCCACTCTATACATTTGTTTTTATCTTCAATGCGTGAAATATACAAATAAGAAGTTGAGTTATAAAGTAATAATCTAATGTTGATTTCACACCAATACCAAGGAGAGAACATTGTCCAAAATATCACTGTTCAGTCTCCCATTTAGCACAGCTATACCCCAGTTTAAGAAATGCTCTGTTCAGACTAAGCAAAGCATCTTGGCTCTTTTTGTAACATAATCGAGGAGGGAGTTTTGATAGAAACAGTGATTTTGCCACAGCTGTGATTTGCAGACTATCTCTCCAGATAGTGTCCTCCACTACACAATTGTTTCAAAACATTTTTGATAAACACAACAAAGTTTAAAACATAGCTGGTTTATCTCACAGGCTTTGTTTAACACAATCTCAATTGTAAGACTTTTGTTTCACACATAAATTTGCTAAGTCCCTTTTTGATAATAACAGAATGAAATAATAAAGTTCTTTGGTTTAAAGTCACCAATCCAAAATAGCATCAGGATTTTTCAGTGTATTGCCAATGCGTTTCGGACTTTACAACAATCCATCTTCAGGGCCAATGATACTATTTGTTCCAAAAATATACATGTTCGTGATGTAAATTCCTCCTTTTTAGTGCCGCTAGACCCTCTATTTCTGGTCTTTGGACACACCCTGTTGCTAGGATTGAATGCGCATAACTCGCTGTGTGTGTGGTCGGTTTCACCTAAAGAAGACTCTCTCAAAAAGAACTTTTAACATCTTCTATTAATGTTGGTTTTGATGTGAACAAAAACCTAAAGCAAAATTGCTTCAAAAGGTCCAACACGTTTCTGGACTCCAACTCCCATAAAACCTTCAGTACGGCTGGTATGACTCCACACCGTCACGGCTTCCCTCTGTATTCTGTGTATGTCGGTTAAGATTCTTGATCTCTGAAGAGGGCAGTCTTTTTCTCCAAATGTATGTCAACATATCCAGGAAGCTTGTTTCTTCTATGGCATTATAGTTCAGAAGCCATTTTCAACCTGCCACATTTGACTGAGCATCTTTGCTATTTTTTTGAGTTTTTTATTCAACACTTCAACACTTCTTTTTACCACTTTTTACCACTCAGGAAAGCTTGTGTTGCAAGGTGCACAATAAGGATTCTGAAATCGACTCCTGATCCACAGTCTTAATCTTGGAACTTCCTTCCGTTGGGGGCCCCCAAATTCTACAAACATCCCCATCTATCATATTAGTTTCAAACTTTATTTCTTCAATTTTGTGTGTGCTTTATTCCTGTTTATTGCTTTTTGCTCCACCAGACCATCTCTGTTCATGTCATCCTCAATCATTACCACCATTGAGTTTCCGGTGGCATTCATAGATGGCTGTTCAATCTCAATATTAGAGTGTTACTCCTTTTCCCCACAAGCTGTTTTCTTTTCTAGTTTACATTGTTTTTTTAGTTTTGCTTGTTTTCGGTTTCTACCAAACACATTTCTTTTTATTCTCTTTATCGCTCTCCTGAGGTTGAACAGGACACGCCTTTGGGGCTATAAAAAATACTGATGCTTCCTTTGTATTTAATACCATCAGTAAATCAGTGATAAGACTCAGCAGTACGTTTCTTTTTACAAATTAGAGCTCTCCTTCAAATCCTTCAAATTGAACTTCTAAATCCATAGATATTTGAACTGTTTGTTTCCGAAGTTGATTACAAATTAAATGTATTGCTTCTAAAGGCATTCCCTGCTGCTCTATACTGCCTCTCAATTGTTCATACAGTTTAATCAGAGCCTTCAGGACTATATATAAAGCTCTACTCATCGATGGTGTTGGGTTTTAGTGGTACCTGGAATTTGATTGCCCTCATATAAATGTAAAAATAAGGGACTTTGTGAAAG
Source organism: Ambystoma mexicanum (assembly GCF_040938575.1). Taxonomy (NCBI): domain Eukaryota; kingdom Metazoa; phylum Chordata; class Amphibia; order Caudata; family Ambystomatidae; genus Ambystoma; species Ambystoma mexicanum. The sequence goes on from NC_090932.1 coordinate 1,210,459,307, forward strand.
ACGAGATGAAGTCTCAAGTCCAGAAGTAATCAACTGCCCCCTTACAATTGTGCTGTTAACATCTGTACTTAACCTTAGTGGGTCATCTATTATGTCCAAAGGCACACGTCCTTATTTTTGGTGTGTTGTATTGTTTTGTTTAGTTGGTAATTCAATGCCACACAATTTCTCGATACGAAGATTTAATTATGGGGTTACAGACTGGGTTTTTCTGAAATAATTTGAAATATGGCTCTGTAGTTTCCAACCTTCTCCTCTAGTTGTGATTCATTCCATGCAGTCATGCACTTTGCCCATTCTGCAGTGAATGATTGGTCCATTACCATCATATTTTCAGACCACAACGCCATTCATGGATCCGGCTGGTTTTGCAGATTATATCTCATCATTTTGCAAAGTAAATAGTGTCTTCAACCGTTTCTACCAATGGCATTTATACATATCCTATCAGAGTAACCATTTCCTTAGGACAGTATTAGACCAAAAAGACTGGAGCAATCATCACCTTGTATTATATTAATATTAATTACCTCTGTACAACAGTGACCCTAGTTCATGAAATAGGGTTGTCACTATTTTAAAAGGGGTTCATTGTCAGTCTAGCTGGTGCCTATGTGGGAAGCAGGTGAGAGAGCCCTTCACTGCGTGGTATGGAAGCTATTATATCATGGGCACACCAGCCCTCTACCAAAGGAAAGGCATTTTAGAACTCAACTAAATGAATGGCGTAAAGAGGTTGGCAGTCACATAACAAGGACAGTGGGAGCGGAGAAATCTTGTAAAGTATTCACAATATGGCAACACTTCAGAACGGCAGTGCTGACATAGGGATACGCTGAACTAACCCCATCCACGTCCTTGCACAGTCGCAGTCCTCCAAGCAGTTGATTACAAAATAATTGAAGGCTTTTCCTTTATCTCATTGTCCAAGTGAGCCCTGGTAGGCCGAGCGTGCTGCGGCATTGTCACGTGACAGGGGTTTTCTGAAACTTTCACTGATGTTGCTCCTGTTCGTACCTCAGCTGTGCAATCTAGCGCAATCACATGAGAGATTACGCTCACACGTCCACACCACACGCCTCAAGCTGCGCTGAGCAATGTTGCAAATGCTTAGTTGCTCAGCCGCTTCCAAGACAAATTGAGCAGAGGTGTATAACACATTGTAAGCCTAAATATGAAGATAAAAATGTATTACACGTACATATAAGTAGAAATATATATTGTCCTAAATGTCCTTTCACCATCAACTCAGTCAACCAATTTCTGTTGTGTATAGCGCAAGCACATGTTCATATTCCCTATTGTTAAACAGCCAGCATACTCTAATTCAAGGTGGGACTGTTGAATAGCGCGACTGTCTAAAGGGCTATTATTATTATTATTATTATTATTATTATTATTATTATTATTATTTATTATTATGTGTGCTATTTAGTTCATGGACATCTTGGGGGACATTGTACAATAAATGCAAATTGATTGCAAGGGGCTATGCACATTAGCACCTATGTGCTGTGGGGTTCCCTGCATTAAACGTTTAACTTTTGCAACGTGGAGTGAAACAGTCAAGAGTAAACACAGGAGGAATCAGCTTTACTCTTTACGTTTATGCTCTTTCTTATACCACAGCACATGTTACCTGCAAATCATGCTTTGTATGTTGCATTCACCAATGGATTCCACCTGTTTTGAAGGTGATAAATGGGGTAAGATTCCATCGGAATCGATTCGTGTCATGTCAGCTTAAAAATCACATGCATGAATACAACGTATATAATATAATTTCAAGACAGGAGAGAAAACCATGGCTGAGATCTTGACTCGCACGCCTTCTCCGATTTAAAAGTAATGTAAAATGGGATTGTAAAAGCATTCCACCCCACGTGCAATAACTCTTTGTTAAAACCTCTCGCCTGAGTACTGGCAGGATACTTTTATTAGAAATGGTAATTGCATGCAGGGGACCACCAAGATTAACACTCACATACTGTTGGGACCCATGCATGCAAGTTTAAAACCTCATTGGTTGGAGCTGGGAAGGAAAGAGGAAAACGTTATGCAAACTAACTTGTACTCTTTCATGTTTCCCTCCATCTTGTGACAAGGTAAATGTTGACAGCAAATACGCTTTGCAGGCGGTTTCACTAATGGATTCCAATTGAATCCAACTGGTTTTCACCGGTAGCAAAACCGAGGCAGATTTCACCCGAATACATTATTTGCACACCGGCATGAAAATCTCACGTGGGCATACAACAAAATTCACTAAAGAGACCGAGGAGGACTGAATGTAGGAGATCTTATCTCCACTCCATGACTTTCCTCCACCTCGTCTAAATGGAGACGCCAAAACATGTCGGCTCACTTGTCCACTTCTATGTAACTGCCCTTCCCCTTAAAAAAGGCTTTAGGGTAGCAATTGAAGTCAACTTCTGCTTTCAAGGTTTGTTGAACCACCCTAAGAGTGACTACAATCTCTAAACAGGTCCCACAGACATCAGAATGACAAAGGATCAGAATGTCCCCTTACCGCCCCCAACATTCGAGCCGCACCAATCCACAACTCGTTTCGCTCACACCCCTTTGCCTATTAGGTCTCCCAAGCCCTGCATGAACGAAGTCATGCATGGTAGCTTTGGGCAGCTTGCCTTTCTATTGTAACTGCATTGTTGACATGATTGAAATAGTGTTTCCTGTCTTGCAGTGCATTTCAATGGACTCATATAATTAGTGATCATTTTAGCAAACTCGTTATGATGATTTCATGAGTAGACCAGAATCAATGGCACCTTGATGTGTTGTTCCCCAGACTAGCTTCTGTGTATTACGAACTGTAAAGTGTTACATATACTGATCTAGGATTATCGGATTCCATACTGCTACATACATGTCTTAACCAACACGTATATGAGATGTACATTTGGCTTTCTGTGTTGTTTTGTTTTTGTTTTTAAGTTTGTATTATTCATTTTAATGTAATCGTGCGACTTTATTTGTCCAGCGTCTTGTTTTCCATGCTATATGTAATATATGTATTTAATACATATTGGGAGATGATTCTCCTAACATTGTCTCTAAATAATCTTACTATTTAGGATTTGATTTGCATGAAACGTGTCCTTGTTTGAATCATGGGATATCTGGGCACAAGGGTTCACAAGGGGTCAGTCAGCCAGCACCTCGAAGGTCGGAGTCCCCGCAATGTTGACTGTGTGCCAGGTCAGTAAATAGATTCAGTAATAATGACAGGTGCTCATGCCATGTTGTGATGCGTCTCTTTCATTAAGACTCAAACCACTGAACACTAAAGATTTGCCTACTGAACAATCACCTGATTTTGTTTTTAGAATGTTATTTTTCAAGGCACAGGCTACATGAACAGTTAAAGGCATTGTTGATCATATAAAACACGTAGTTCTATGGCAGTGTTTCTTCTGGGAGGCCATATGCCCTCCTAGTTATCGACTTGTACACAGACATTACGGTACAGCTGAAGTTTGTTTTCTTTGATCCCTTTTTTATATAGCGCGTTCCCTGGGCTGATGAGACTGCAACATTTGAAACCGTGTGGTTACTCCCAGCGAGGCTGTAATGTGATTGTATTTATGGCCAGACTTCTTACACTAGGCTTAAGAGAACTAACAATATTCATAAAACAACATCTATGAGTCGGCAGTCAAGTAATTATTTTATTTCAGCTGGGAGCACTTTGGCGCTCTCTGTTAGACTCATCAAATCAATTATATCATATATTACGGTCACGATGTTCCCAAAGTGTACTGCAAATTTCAGTAGGAACAGAGTGTATCTTTGAAGCTCAGAAATAGTTTATTAACTTGTTAGGACGAATTTGCCCTCCAATACCAGACGTGGTGTTACTTGTGCGCTGTAGTATATAGGCTTCTTACTCCATCACATGTGCGGACTGCAAGTTTATTGGCACAAGTAAAAACACAGCATACAACAAAATGCACAGATCCTTATTTTGAACATGGTGGTAACAGCAAAACCCTTTAGCTCTGAGCAGTTTTGTTTGTTTGCCCTACGCAGTGCAAACAATGCACGGAAATCTGGCAGACTCAGATTTTCTAGCGCTAATTGCACTTTGGAGTGCAAACAATGGCAAATACTTTTTGCCACGTATGTGCATGGTGAGAGGCTGTTAAAGGAATTCATATAGAGTGCACCAGGTTTCAGCCAGTTCCTGGCAGATATGGTGGAGGGAATACACTAAATTTATTTGGAATTACTCAAGCTAAAAATAGGCAAACTCCATAGGAATTCATTTTAAATGCTGCCCGACATGCATAAAATGGGCTGTGACCTTTACATAACGAGAAATCGGGAGTGAAAAAAGAAGGTGCAACGCCATTTTTCCAGTGTTTTTGGGAGGAATTTTGTAGTTCAAATGATTAAAATTGCATGATGGAACATTGTTGTACTTCAGTGCAAATGTAACAGTTGCCCTGTGGTTGCTACCAACCAGTATTACCGATATTTCACTATAATTTTGTTCATTACTGGCTTAAAGGAGAGTTCCGGGACTTTTTTTTTATTGTCCCTACGGGTCGGCCATGTGTTTGTAAGCATAAATCGGTAGATCGTAGGAAACTTTCCTATGGACCTTACCCGACTTTTCGCCCCTTATCGCACTCGAAATCAGCCTCCATTTTGTGATAATCCTATCATTCCGCCGCATCGACCTGGCTCACCTGCCTTTGCGGCACTAAATCAAATCCCCCGCCCCTGAAACAGACTTTATCAAAACATTCATATTCCCCGCCTCTATCCGTGACGTGACTGTGCTGCGTAGGCAAACGCGCCCAGGCGTCTTCTACGCGACTCCACACAGACCCCGGAAATCAACACAGATCAGCTCACAATACAGCGCACCACAATTCGGAATATGAAACTGTACTTTGAAATCAAACCGCAAGATTGTAAATGTGGTAAAGTACATTTATTTGACATCAAATGTTTAGAGAATATTCAGCGATTTGCATTTTTATTTGCTCATGTTCCAAAAAGTTCGTATTGAGGAACGCGATGGTCCTTTGCTGTACACAGGGTCTTAGAGCATCTCACAATACAGCACCACAATTCGGAATGTGAAACCGTGGTTTAAAAGCAAACGGCAAGATTGTACATTTGGCAAAGTACGTTTATTGGACATCAAATGTTTAGAGAATATTCAGCGATTTGCATTTTTCTTTGCTCTCGATCCAAATTAGTTCGTCTTGAGGGAAGCGATGTTCGTGTGCAGTACACAGGGTGTTGGTTTACGATAAAAATAAGCTCTTCTGTCGCACTGATAATCGCATGGCTGTTCCAACAACGAGGCGCTAGGCCACCACAATGGTAGGTATGTTGCATCTAACCGTTAGTACCGCGTAAGGGCATACTTGTACTTGGCGATCGTCCCATAAAATGGTCAGGGTGGTAACGTTGTTCACGCGGAGAAGCAACTGGCGGCTGTAGAAGCCGTCCGCCGGTGTCTGGTACTCGTGACACAGACAGTAGTGAATGATGTACCTAAAAACATAAAAAATGAAATTAGTCTCACCATCAGATCCTTATTAAAATTATTCATTTCATAGCGAGGACAGCGCTACTGGGTGTACACAAGTGTTTAAAGGCGTGGCGAGGCATGGAGGGGGGGGGGAGTGCAGGTGGAGAGTGGAAGGGCCCAGGACTGAGGTCGCAGACAGTGGACCAGTTGTAGCAGGGGAGAGGGAGAGAGAAAGCAGAAGCAAAGAGGAAGGTTTTGAGGTGCTTCAGTAAAAGCAGATGTTTCTCCTCAAGATAGTGCGCGGTAGAAAACAATATGCCACATAGAACGAACAAGTACAACTGAACCCGTCTTTAAAGCCACTGTATAGTAATGAAATTGCGGTATAAACTCATCAAAAGTTACTTACATTATATTTGCATTTTCCATTGTGTCTCTGTGTAGGGCAGACCCGAAACACCACTCCTTCTTTGCCGACGTTACTTCTTCTAATGAACGTGGCTCATCGTTTCGTTTCTGAAATTTTATTCATTATCTTTTCTTAGTCTTTCAGGATGGTCCCGGCCTGTCAAGGTCAAATCACAATAGAACCTTATATTGGGTCGTGGGCCGTTCCGCCACCCGAGCAAAACATCAAAGCAGCTGACCTTCACTTTGAGCGAGCACACATTTCTAGTTAGCTGCAGTTAGTTTTAGGGACATCTTGTCTGCGTGCCTTTTTTTTTATTGTCCCTATGGGTCGGCCATGTTTTTGCAATACGGAAACATTCTATAATTTTTGTAAAAATGATTTATATTACTGTTTGGTTTAATTGCAATGGGCCTGCAACATGAGGAGACTCGAGAGAACAGACAATCAAATTACAATCATTTAAACCGTGATGTGTATTTCTCAATGAGCTCTGCTTTAGGTGGACATGGAACAGAGGCAATGTTGGGTGGCAATGCAGTTGTCCCCTGCATAGGTTCGTTCACCACTCCATGTATGTGCCTATCGAGGACATCTACGATAAGTCTCTCAATAAACTCATATTGCATATCCTCAAACACTGGTTTGATCACCCATTGTTTACTTCTTTTAGTGAAGGCCTTATTGTAGCGAAGCGTCCCTAAAGTTCCGGTCGTCCTACTTTGTTGACGGCCAACATTATGGTTATGTGCCAAGACCGCTAAAAGAGTCCGATTTATCATGCCTTCCATGCCAAAATGCAATCTTTTGGGCCTGTACTTGAGGCACATATTGTGGAACACCTCCAAATCTCCTGTGTGGCAGAATTCCGTGAGTCCCCTCAAAGCTTTTGTTATAGTTTTATCAAATACAATCTTTTCAATGGCTTTGTGAGTGGGTGATGAAGGAATCAACCACTTCTTCTTCCGTGCCTCCTCTGTGGACAAATGGCCATGTTCACATTTGTGGAAATGCTCATTTGTCGACCATCGATGTACGTTGCTACAGTGCAACATTACTGACCGCCATTTTTCCAGTAGAATTTCCAACGACCCTTCACATGTTTTTGAGCTCCACCAAAGATGGTTGCTGATTGACTTGGACCACTGTGAAATACCTTGCAATTCTTTTTTTTTACCTGCAGCAGACAATTTTTTATTGATTGATTTTGCAAGATGCCAAACGTCAAATTGGTGATTTATATTTTTGTACTGTTCTCTCATTGTCTTGGCAATTGAAACGTGTCTGTCCGTGGCTATCAGGTCGATCACCATTCCCCGCGATTGTAGTTCTTGCAATGATGCTACAAAGCCAACTTTCTCCATGGCCACTGAGGATGTACTTTGTGACACCTGCACGACCACCGAACTCACAATTTTCTTACTTTCCATGTCCTGAAAGTGGTAGGTGCAGTACTTGGCTGAAAATCCTGGGCTGTCGCACTGTCCATCACCGGCTAGCCTGAAGCGTTTGCCCGCGAATGTACTTTCCATTGACATTTTTTCCATTCTCCAAGCTTCGCTGATGGCTGGAAATAGATAATCGGTTTGGTATTTGTAGAACTGACTTTTCGCAATGAAATGGATTCCCACAAACTGAAAGAAATACTGTAACTTTTTAAAACTTGAACCACTAAAAAGTGCGGCCGCTGCACAAAGTAGATTGCCTGCTGGCAGTTGCCCCAGCATGGGTTGTGCAGACCATGCGAACGGATGATATTGTGTACAGGTGGCATGTATTTTAAGGTTAGTGCCTCGAATTGCACGAGTCACATTAATCAATGGCTCCCCACATACTTCCCCACCAACCGAATGCCCACATTTCATCATCATAATAATATCCATCAAACAGCTATCGAATACAATGAATTTGGCCTCTTTCCTTATACTTTCACTCTGCATCCCAGCTGGTTCGGCCTGTAACGTTGAGGACATGTCACTCGCATGAAAGGTACAATCTCTGATATCGTCTTCCGCTATGCTGAGTGATATTGATGGTGTTTCATTGTCGTCCACGTCATTCTCTTCCATTGCAACATCTGTTCCTTGTCCGGAGATGGGAGAAAAAAACAATGTCTTCAACTTTCGCGCGCTCTTATTTTTTGCGGGTGTGGATTCTGTGAATTGATCTCCGACTGCATCCAAACTACCAGGAGGACATTCACTATCAATGGCTGGTGGTGGTATAGCTCCGTTGTCAATCACTTCATATTCTTCCCATTGGCACGATGCATCTCCAGTCTCAAGTCCCTGCCAAAAGGTTTGACAAGCAACATCTCTCGTTCGCTTCACTGTCTGTGTAGATTTAGTTCTTACACCCACTCGCAACTAGAGGACAGATTAGAAAAGGGATGTTCAGTTTAAACACAACTTACAGTATTGAACTATTGACAGTGAAAGACAACATAATATAGTGAACAGGACACTAACCTTCTTTTGCTTTCTTTTCTTTGAAACTTTCTTGCCTCGAACTTCAACATCTGGACGCTGTTGCTCCGACTCGTGTGTGCATGTCTCCACTTCCTCTCGCGCTGCAACGACTATATTTTCATGATAAGCACATCCATCACTCACTGAGGCTCCATCGACTCCCTGAAACATAGAACTTTCATTAGTATGTATAATAATATTGAAAACACAAAATGTACTTGGGGACCAATACCCATACGTACATCTCAATAGCAAAACACGAATGAACGCATTGTGTAGAACATTCAAACGACAATAGTTCACGCATTGTTGATCTAGTTAGATTGAACTGTCAAGATCCATACCTCGGGCTCCGCATAGACTTCCATTGATGATATTATTGAAGATGACGCTTCAGCAACTCCCTGAAACACAGTAATTGCATTAGTATGCTTTTCTATTTTGTTAAAAAGAACATAAACTTTGAGCAGGCGTCAACGGCTCATCTAAATAGACCTGCACAAATGATCAGTTGTCTAAAATAAATAATGGATATGTAAATATGATTCGATTTGCTCGATCGTTGGAAGTGTCACCACCCAGAGATCTGCATCAACTACTAGGGGTGATGTTCTTGTAGAAGAAGCTCCGTCATCTCCCTGAAACATAGTACTTGCGTTAATAAAGAAGGAAGTATAGCGGATGTAATCACGTCATATGATTTCGCTTGATCGAACTGTCAGTATCCATACCTCGAAATGCATAAGAACATCAAGGGACGATGTAACTGCGGTGCACACTTCTGCAAGCTGTTGCGCCGACCCGTAACTGCATGCTCCCCCTTCTACTTGGACTAATGCTCCATCGACTCCCTGAAACATAGGACTTTCATTAGTAATGAACACAATATTGAAAAAAGAAGACAAATAGGAGGGCGACGACAGAAGGACATATCAATGGCTAAAAACGAAAGAAACGTACCTCGAGCATCTGAGTGACATCTACGGTTGTCGTCAATGCGTTGGACTCCTCAGCATCTCCCTGAAAGACAGTACTTGCATTATTTTGGATAACAATAATTATAACTGAAAACAAAGACTAGAGGACGAGTACAAGGGTGTACCATTAGGTAAAATAATTACACGATCAATTAAAACTATTGATTTACATGCCTAAAACAAGTCAGTGTCAGAATAGCTAAGTAAGATTACCCGATAGGCGCTTGAAGTGGCTGATGACTGCAATAACGACACGGATGGAGAATCTTCCGCCTTCATATTGAGTGGATACATAAATGGGGAAATTATTGTTAGCTACTGCTACACACTACCGCAAGGCCGAGAACTAGATCCGTAAACTTGACTCACCAGTGGAGGCATGTGGACGAATAGAGTGGGAATAGCGGTTGAGAGCAATTTTCGCCTCGCTCGCGGTGTTTTCTTCTTTATTAGCAATGATGTGGAGTACATGTCTGGGCTAAAGTGCCTGCTGCAGATGCGGTATCGATCACCCCTCTTGTCCGCAAAGACTTCTAGGACTCTACTTTCTAGCTCAGAGGCTGGATATCCGCAATATCGGACCCATCCTCTTATCTGATCTATTGTCTTAGGGAAAACATGCATTATAGTACCTTCAGATTTGTTATGGGTCTTCGAAGGGCAACCGCCAATGGAACAGGCAGGCATTATGGAAAGTTCTGAAAAGTAAAGATCAACAATTCTCTATGAATACCAATGTGTTAAAACAGTAAATGACACATAAAAGGTTCAATGCAAGGTCCGTTTTGGTTCTTGGAACTATACACGTTATTCACATGCGGATAAGTATTTCAATAACTTTCAAAAAATAGAAAAAGTAATTTGACTAAACTCAGAACATGTGACTAGTTCCTTGCATGTACTGTCGTGAACGAAAAGAAAACATGGATGCAATTTGATGACTACTAGCAAATAGATATAAATTAAAAAATTGGACGCAAAATGATTATGGTACATGGACTTACCTTGACGAACAAACAGTTAGATGCAGGGATCAGAGTAGTTTCTTGTCGTAGAACAGGGAGCAGTTCACAGGTTGCAAACTGACGAGTTTGCTCAAAGTGGTCACGGAAGTTCACAGAGACGAAGAGCAGATAACCAGCACCTTCACGGGTTGACTAGCAAAGCGCAAAGAAGTTCTCATTAGAAATATGAGGTGGGTTATAAAGAATTCGAACCAGGGGTGTGTTTGTGAATGAATGACGTGTATATGTCGTGGCATTATGTGGATTGCAGGGGGCCGTCCAGCGTGAGGGGGATGCTTGGCAGGAGACACGGGGTCTGGAGGTAGACATGGGAACAACAAACCCATGCTCTATAGACCACTTTGAAGTGTACATGGTCTTTGGCACCTCTTGGCCTTTATCGCTCCCTGACAGCTCCACTTGCCAGCAGCTCAAGTACCCCGGTGCGAACTGCCTTTGATAGGGCGGGGGGTGGATCGGGGCGGTGGTCGTGCAGACAAGACACAGGAAGACTCGTGAATGGAGACACACTTATGTGGATTGCAGGGGGCCGTCCAGCGTGAGGGGGATGCTTGGCAGGAGACACGGGGTCTGGAGGTAGACATGGGAACAACAAACCCATGCTCTATAGACCACTTTGAAGTGTACATGGTCTTTGGCACCTCTTGGCCTTTATCGCTCCCTGACAGCTCCACTTGCCAGCAGCTCAAGTACCCCGGTGCGAACTGCCTTTGATAGGGCGGGGGGTGGATCGGGGCGGTGGTCGTGCAGACAAGACCCGTTTGCCGCAGGGCCTCACCAAGGAGAGGCCATCTAACTGAATGTAAGAGGATGGCTGCAGGATCTACTACATGGAAGGCAGGGGGGTGAGTTTATAAATACCTCACCCTCCCAGGAGAATATACACTAGATTCATTTAAAAAATCAAAACAACCATTGTTAAAATATATGTTGGGCTTTATTTTAGATTTTAATTAAACATAAATAATAAACATTACACATTGTAAAGTTGAGGTTGCAGCACATCGAGGGAAAATCCGCGGTATTGTCCACTGTCACTGGGGAAATGTTGTCCAATGGCAAGTACCGCACAGGCAGGTATTACTCTCCGAACGCGGTGTCCGAGCCTCCCGTGAAGCCACCAAGTGAAGCAACGATAGGCCACCAGCCTGTACCACCTGTGAAAAAAAAAGATGCAAACTGTATTAAACTGACCAAACTTTCTTATCAATGTCGATTCAGGTAACACATGTCATTTTTCTTAGAAAAAAATTATATCTAGAAAATGCACTATATGGAACCAATTTACATGCGTTCCAATGATATGTAAATGTAATTTTATATGTGGGAGACGACCATGAAATAGTGGTGGCATCACTGACATCACAAACAGAGTATACTTACTCGTTACTCGGATTACGCGGACGAACAGTGCCACGAAGTTCGTGCATAAGCACCATCATCATCCTCAACACTGTCCGTGAGAGGCAGGCTTCCCTGAACTCTGGCAGCTCGGTGATGCATTGCGGACTTTGCTCGCCTTCCTGCTGACTTTGCTCGCTTTCCGAAATGTAGGCCAAGCACCCGGAATTTTCACGGCAGCAGCAGTTCTCCTCCTCAGTTGGCATTAGCTCGCACCGATTGCACGTGCACCAGGTGGAGACGCCGTCCATGCGACATGGTCCAGGCTCTTCATCCGTTGACTGGTCCTCCCAACTGCCGTCCGAATCCCCATCGTTTTCGCGTGCTTGCCTTTCCAGTAGTTCTTCCTCGGTGTACTCGGGCTCGTACATATACGGCATTATTGTGGCCATTGTGCGGTAAAGATAGTAAAATAATTTATAGCGGTGGTACTGGTATCTGTTCACACGGGCTACAAGCGGCGAAGGTAGCTGACCAGAGCACTGAAACGAGTCACAGAATACTCAAAGTAACACAGAGAGAGGAATGGAATCGAAAATCTGCTGCTGTATGTTGTGAAACGGTCTGTTTATACTTATTGGGGAAAGAGGCGTCCTGCCATTTCCATGGCAACACGTCAATAGCTGAGGCGCAGCGATTGTTGACACGAGACGTGCTTGAAATGGGCAGTACGCGTCTGCTGATGTCAGGCTCAGGGGCGGGGGATTTGATTTAGTGCCGCAAAGGCAGGTGAGCCAGGTCGATGCGGCGGAATGATAGGATTATCACAAAATGGAGGCTGATTTCGAGTGCGATAAGGGGCGAAAAGTCGGGTAAGGTCCATAGGAAAGTTTCCTACGATCTACCGATTTATGCTTACAAACACATGGCCGACCCGTAGGGACAATAAAAAAAAAGTCCCGGAACTCTCCTTTAACATATTTTAAATGAAAATTGTGTCTGCTACCTGCAAAACCTAATTGTTATTGTCATTTTGGTTATTACTACGTTAAACTAATTTGCATGGTATTCTCTTTTCTGCGTAATTTGCCACATGTCCTGAAGGGTCCTAATTCTTAAAATACTTAGGACCTCATCATGCGTTTTGCAGCTATTTGCGCTAACGCAACGCTACCTGGCGGAAAGTACACCTGATCAAGAGTTTGCGTGCACGCGCACATGGACATAGCGTTAATGCAAATAGCGCTTGGCGTAAAAATTGGCCAGGAACCCGTAAATCCATCGCACTCTGAGCTACCGCCGAGCCGCGGCGCTAATAGCGTGCGCTATTAGCGCAGGGGAAACGCATCACTGCCAGAACAGGAAATAAAGCGATAGCCCTTTTGGAAATCACAATTTGCCGAAAATCACAGCCCCTGCAAGCCATCCACCCCTGTGAACATCGCAAAATGTTTCAGGAACGCACATGGGGCAAGTCAGCCCTGGAAAGGGTTAGTAAACCAAAGTTCAATGACCAGGAGATTCCCATACTGATGGAGCGTGCAGTGGCTCACCAGGAAGAGCTTTACGGTGCACTGCAGTGCAAGACAAGTGGCAAGCATCGAGCGCAGATATGGAGGGACATCAGCCAGAGGGTGTCTGCGGTGGGCCACGTGCCTCAGGATGGTGAGGACTGCAGCAAGCACCTCAATGACAGCGGGTCTGAGTACTTGGCCTACTCTCTCAGCACAGGTCTGCAATCAAGGCAACTGGGGGAGGGCCAGCACCACCACCACCCGAGCTCACCCTCTGGGAGGAGCAGATGACAATGCTCATCGATACGAGCACCATTGAGGGAGTCGGAGGAGCCGAGGCTTGTGCCGGTACCCAGGAGGCTGCAGGTGAGACCCCCTAAAATTGTACAAACCTGTAAGTGCCACGCCTCCAGACCCTGAGTGAATGTATGTGCATGCAATGTGAGTGAGGCACCGCAGCCACCCATGACCGACCCCTAATGCCGTTGCGCCCCTTAGTCCCCTGAGTACATACACTGCATGAACACAAGGCCCAGGGGATAAACATCCATGGCCATGGCACAGTAACGTGATGTGTGAGTGCGCATGAATGCCCCCCAGCAATATGGTAGCCGTGCATCCGCAGCAGACATATGAAGATGTCATGCCAACATGTCCAAACAGTGTCCCTCCCCAGTAACATGTTGATGTTGCACCAATCACAACATGGGTAGTCAATAAAATGCAATGACGGCGCATGATTGATACTGTGTCCAATCACACTGTAAGGCATGATATGCATGATACAATTCTAAACTGCCCCCAACTCATACAACACCCTATGTACCCCACATGCACACAGCGCCCATCACAGGCCGATGATGATGGTGAGGAGACTACAACATCCAGTCCACCCGACCCGGTGCGCATCTACCAGGAACACCACCCCACAAAGAGGCCGGGCAGTAAGAACACGACGCCGGATGCATCCAAAATTACCCCACCGCAGGCACGGGTGCAGTGTCCACAAGGCCACACGGGGCCAGCGCCTCATACACCACCAGACACCCTGGAAACCCTGGATGTTGAGGGAGCTACCAGTGGGTCCAAGCCTGATGTGTAACACATATCAACAGCTGCACATGACACTGCACTGTTGACCTTCCCAAGCCTCAGTGTAACACATGAAATAGGCACACCCCAGGGAAGCCCGGAGCCAGTGGAAAAGGATGCACACACTCCACATGTGAGTTGTGTCCACACACCTGAACCAGATGCGAATACACTGTCCTATGGTACCCCTGAGGATAGAGACTCCAACCTCAGCACCCCCACCAAGGTGGGAACATGCCCTGTTGCAGTCCCCCTCCCAGACAGCACAGAGTTGTCAGCCCAATCCCTGTCACACCCGAAGTACCACTCATCACGAGAGCTGCAGTGAATGGGCATCTGGATGTTATTAAGACCAGACATATGCAAATTGATGTCATGTCCACAATGCACAGCACCCACATCGAGGCCATCAGCCGTGCCATATGGAACACATCTAGGAGAAAGGCCTCTGACAATGCACAGACCCGTAAACTGACCCGTAAATTGGTGGAGGGATGCAAAGTGGCCCTGACAGGTTTCGGGCAGAGGGTACAGGAGTTGTGCGAGGGCCTATCTTTGCATGCAGAGCAGATGAGGGAGTCAAACAATCTGCCCCGCCAGCAGCTGCAGGTTACCAGAGCCATTCCATCAACCTCAACTACGCCCACGGAGGGATCCCTGGAGCCTTCACCTAGGCGCTGTTCCATGCACAATATTAGACACCGCTCACCAGAGGATCCCGGACTTGGGAAGCGCCCGCAACCATTTTAGATGGACATGGCACAGTAGTGGCGGGCCTCAGGCACATGCACCTACCTGCATAGTTTTGGGGAGTTCTAAGGGGTGATGGGGGATTGTGTGATGGAAAGTTCTGAGGCGGGAGGGGGGATTGTGTGCTGGGGAGTTCACTGGGGAGGGGGATTGTGTGCTGGGAGTTCACCGGGGGGGAGGGATTGTGTGCTTGGGAGTTAACTGGGGGGATTGTGTACTGGGGAGTTCACTAGGGGAGGGGGATTGTGTGCTGGGGAGTTCACTGCGAAGGGGGGATTGTGTGCTGGGAAGTGCTGAGGGGGGAGGGGGGATTGTGTATTGCAGAGTTCACTGTGGAGAGGGGGGAATGTGGAACATATAATAAATCACGTTACAAAATCATACAAAGCATGGAGAATCATGATTGTGATAAAGTGCTCTTTAATGTTCAAGTGATATGTGTCAAATGTACCCATCATCCGTATCAGAAAAAAATCTCAATCAAGCCCTGTCTTGCCAACCTCCCCTCCCTCACCCCATTCCTATGTACAAGTGCACCAGCTTCTGGCACATCATCTTCACTCCCATCCCCAGGTGGCTGCACATCAGCATCAGGGACAGTGGCACATTCCTGCGACAGCAAATATTATGCAGCATGGCATATGTAAGAATGATTTTGCCAACTTTTTCACGTGCATGCCTTCAGCAGTCCAAATGCCCTCTCCACACAGATGCGTGTACATCCATGGGCAACGTTGAATGACCGCTCAGCTGGAGTATGTGGATGAGGCACACTGGTCATGAGACATGTGTACTGGGGATATCCAGAATCACCTATAGGGGAGAGAATGCACATATGAGGACAAGGTTGCTTCGGTGGGTGCACTAGACTCAGTCATCAGTGACATTGGCAGCAGAATCAAGTTTGTGTTGAAGAGGTCATGCTATCTCATTGCAATGTTGGCATACACCCTTCACCTTCCGGGACATGCATGGTCTGAGGTTACCATGCAGCTGTGTATGAATGCATATGTGAGTGCTTATATGTATCACACTCATGTACTACATGTGTTTTATTTTTCATATGGTCACTTACATTGTGGTGTGTGCTGTGCTAAGGGCAACATTGATTCAATGGACTACCTACTACTAGCACCACCCCTGTGTCTAAATGTAACAGTACTCTGTCCCTTGTCACTGGATGAGGGGACCCTTGTATCTGCTTGTGCATGCAACATCTTGTTAGCCCATGTGTCATTGGCATTCCCTTTGGCTGTTGTTTCGTTTACTGATTGGCACAATTTTGTACAGCTCTCCAGGCATGTGATTGGCCAATCAGGGGTCAGTGCTTCAGGGATGTACATGGTCGTGAATCAAACTACTCATGTGCAGTGCTTTTGTGGATGTGCCTACTCTTGGGCAGAATTGGCATGACTGTTGGGTGGCCCAGGGGCGGGGGACGGACGTCTCTGCTGTGTCAGGGTGAGAAGCAACACTGCAAGACACACACAGGAGGCTTTGTGGTAGTTGGGCTTCCATATGTGACTGTGCTCCCACATGTCTTTTCCATTCAGACTGGGTCTGTTCTGCTGTGTTGCAAATGTCCAAGGGTTCTAGTGTGAAGAACATGCATGGGAATGTTGCAGTGCTGGTGTTGCCTATGTCTCCTGCTGGCATGCAGGGGTTTCACTGTGTATGTCCACCCCCATCAGATGTCATTTACCATGCATTTCGGACTACATTTGTACTCACCGTACATCCATGTGTTTTGGCCTCAGTGCCTTTCCATGTAGGCTGGCAGGGTACTATTGTGCAGGACCATGGAGTCGTGGGTGGATCCTGGATAGCGAGCACAGCAGTGGCTGAAGGTTAGGTTAGGGCTACATGCCATTTGCAGATTCATGGAATGGAAATTCTTACGGTTTCTGTAGCCTGCCTCATGTGGTACTAGTAGTACATGTGTGCAGTCCAGGGCTGCTAAGACATATGGAGCTTGGACAATGGCATGGAACTGGCCCTTCAGCTGGTTCACCTGTGCCTGTGTGGCTGGCAATGCAATGTACTCATTCACATGGAGCAGCAGTGCATCCAGCACCAGTCCCAGCACAGCACTGAAGGTGGACTGGGCCATGCCATGCATCATGGCAACACACGGCAACAGTGTGTTGGTAGCTGCCAGTCCTGAGGGATTGTAGCACCGAAACAAGCGTCACGAGCGGGAGCACTGCAGTTCTGATAGCTATACGGCTGCCTATGTCAGCATGGATTGTGTCCAGCAAGTGGGTGATGGTTGGCCTGTCCAGCCTATACTCGGTCACCAACTGCCCATCAGTCGGGGCCCAGGGTGTTGGCCTGACCCTGGGGATGGCTGGCCGCCTTGCTGATGCTGCTCTCCTCCTCCTTCTCCTCATCCCCACCACCCCCTGTTCTCCCAGGGCCCTCTGGGCTACTTTGACCCATTCAGCAGTACTTACCATCCATAACAAAGCTGCATTTCAGCAGAAACAGCAAAATGGCTGTGCTGGCTCCTTTGAGCACCTCTGCCTCACACCAAAACTGTGTTTGGCAGCAACAAAAAGATGGCTGCATCATCTTGCCAAGCATATATTGGGCAGGATAGAACAAGGGGGCACACTGAAAAAGCCTGCCATTGTGTTGCTTACATGTACAAAATAAGGGGAGTGAAAAAGCAGCGCTGCTTTGCTGCAAGTCCAAAGTTCCCATTGAAAAAGGGAAATATTTACATTTAAAAATGATGCTGCCCTGATGCTATTTTCCTCCGATTCATCATCACAATACTTTTATTAATGAGACCCTGCCATGCCCATCCACATTCACATTGTGCTTCAGCAGACAAGAGCAGTATCCCTGAATGACAGGCTGTTGTTCAGATCTGTTGTTCAGATCTGAAGGAATCAAAATAAGCTTTCCTTCAGCAACACAGCAAATGCTTTACTTTTGGCTACAAAAAGTCAAGGAACAATGCATCAAAAAGGCCATGGCCCTGGGCCTATGTCAATTTTACTGCATCTATATTCAAACAAAGTTCTGCGTACAAGGAATTAACCATGGATACAGAACAATGTGGGAATCCAGATAGAAAAACAGAATTCTTCTTTCACCACATGTGTCAAAATGGGCTTTTGCAAACCAAGGAAGCAAATGCCTGTTTTTAAAGTACAAATGTTGAATAAAAACGTATCCTTGCCTAGCGATGTGAAGGGGTTTTGTGCTGTGAAACAGAAAGGGGATGTTTTAGCCAACAGGCTTGTTTTTGAATCAGGACAAAATAGCAGATCATAAAAGAATTAAAATATATTGGCTGGATTTTGCAAGCTCCGGAACAGGTTTTTCCTGTTGGCAAAGCTAAGGCTTCCCCCAAAAGGGAACTACCATAAACTTCCAGGACACTAGGCTGACAATTACTATGTTGGGAAACTTTAACTGACTAAGACAAAGAAAGTTCATATACTCATCAGGTTTTCATCTGGGCTGAGCCATCTTACAATGGAACTTCTGGGACACCAACCTGTAAAGTCATAAAAATTCATTAAAACTGGGAAACCCCCTCTCCACAATGGGCTGAAGTGACAATTGGTGGTAGCTGAAGAGAAAAAAAATGTCCCAGGGAAGGACAAAGGATGCCCATTTGTTTCAAAAGACTATTTTATTAAGAAACTTTAAAGACTGTTATTTTTGCAACAGAAATTCGCAGGAATGTAAAATGTTCACAGTTTTAATGTCATTTTGTGGGTTTTAATTTAAGATGTGATAGCCTTCACTGCCATAAAGGGAACAGAAATGGCAGAGAATTGGGTATTCTAAGGAAAGTATACATGATGCCATTGTAAAATGTAATAATGATATTCCTAATAATAATCTATACACATGTGTAAAGTTATAGAATTTCAGGCCGAATATGTCATACTCAAAATGACAAAAAAGTATTAAAAGGGTTAAACAATGTCTCACAAACTGGAGGATTGGACTGCTATGCTCTACATAAGATATGTAATATGTCCATCTGATGTGTTAAAGTGCCACAACTGTACAAATAGGTACATTATGTTGTGACTGATTTTTGGCAAAAAGAACTGTGGGAAGGCATTTCACCTCATAAAATGCAACCTCATAAACTGAGGAGGCAATTAACTTAGTCTGACCTGGAGGTAGGCCTAGCTCAGTTCTGCAAACCAATAATTATGTGATGTCGCCATGCTTTATATAAATGGTGGTTGCCAGAACTCCAGACACACTCTTTCCTGAATTTCCTGTGCCTGCGTTCCTGATCCTCCACATTCATCTTGCTAGATTCCAGATTCCACTGAAAAGCCAAAGCATTGCCAGACTCCAAATCCTACTGCAATGCCAAAGCATAGCTGATCATATCCCAGCAAGGCCAAAGCATTGCTAACCCTCCCAGCAAGGCCTCAATCCTGAAACCCTACTAAAAATTCCATGACCAAAGGGAGAAGCTGTGGTATTCTTTTTGGAAGCATCCTGAAACCAGCCTGGCTTCTTGCTCACTAACTGCATGCCCGCTGCAACTCCACCATCCAGCTGTCCTGATTATCCAGTGACCAGACCTTTGCCCAGCTATCAGGAGGGTCCGCTATCCAGTGGCCAGAATCTTTTGTGACCAGAACCGGTTGACTGCCCAAAATCCCAGATTCAAAACTGGACTGTGAGTATCCCACATCCCATGACACGTAGTCTACCCCATCTTGACTTTTGTCTTTGTTCCACTCTCTAAGCCACCCTATCCATACTCTGATAATGTGTATAGACTATTCTAATTCTCTGTGCACCATGTTCTTGTTTTCTAGTGTTAGCACAATACTTTCATTCATTTTCTCGAGTAACCCCTTAGCCATATCTTGAGTAATCAAACTAATTTCCACATAAAGTTGTACGCTGGGGTGACAAGGTAGACATCGCGAATCAACCTTAGATCTTACTGTGTCCCTCTTTAACAATATAGTCTAAATAATTTAGTTTAAGTAAAATGTGCCTCTCTTTCAGAATTGATTTTCTCATTTTTGACTGCTTTATTTTCCCAAAAACGAACCTCATTCTACCTTCCAAATCTCTCTCAATTCACCAGCTATACCCCTCCATTCACTGCTACACTATCACTTTGCTGTGCATCTCTTCCCCAGCCCAAAAACCGAATTCGAATTCAGTGTTTTCACCCGTTTTCTGTAAAAAACGTTTTTTAAATTTAAAGCTGAAAAAGTGTAAATGCAAATTTTCCACGTGTGAATCCGGCTGCACTGGGTTTTCAATTTTAACTTGCTTTGTGAACTGTATGCTTTTGTCATAACTTACCTTATGGTTGATAGTGATATAACATCCTTAATACTGTGATAAAACATATGCATATCATTATTTAAACACACATAGAATTAAGTATTTATCAAAATCCGAGTGTCATTTTAGTCCTTTTGTGAGGGAAGATCAGATTTAGATTCTGTTTGCTGCCTCTTATCCCTGACTACCTGCTGCGTCTTTCTATCAGAATTCGATTATTTGTGGGTTGAGGGAACATTGCAGGGGGAAACCTTAACTTGGGTGCTATCTCTCTTAATTCAAAAAGAGCTCCTATTCAATTGTGCTTTGGATATGTTCTACGAGAAGGTTAACCCAATATTAAAAGGTGTGTGATTTTTATGAATTTTAAAAATAAATCAAATATTGTATTTTCACCAACCGTGCTGGTTCATGGTCCATTGTGACCCAGGGTATTTGTAAAAGGGGGTGTGAGATGGGTCGGGTACCGGCTCAATTTGAATTTGCTGAAATTAAAGAAAAATAATTCATATTGAGCACCACATTCCAGGCTAAGACCCAGTGGGCCTCATTACGAGTTTGGAGGTAACCATACCGCTTTTAGCGAAATGGCTACCTCCAAACTCGGGTCCGGGTCCCGCAAAAGGGGACTTACCGGGCTATACCGACCTTGGAGGGCCCAGTAATTCCCATTGCGGGACCTGGACCCGGTACATCCCCATTCCCATTTGAGCCCCCATAGGGCTCAATGGGAATGGGGAGGATGCTAACAATGGGCACGTTAATGACGGACCCGTTGTTAGCATCCTGGTCTGCTAGCGGGTCCCGCTCTGCACGTCTGGTCTGACCAGGCGTGCAGAGCGGTATCCGCTACAGACCTCGTAATGTGGCGGCCCGGAATGAACAGTGATGGTCCCTTACCGGCACTGTTCATTCCATGGCTGCCTACCTCCTAATGAGGCCCAGTGTCCTGGTCCAGTGTGTGATGCCTGATTGGAATCCTTAAAAGCCCTGGCCTGGTTGGCTGCCCTCTGTAGCTCCAGGCGCAGCAGGTAGATGTCCACATCAAGGCTCCTGGCTCCAAATGGCAGCATGGTGTTTGGAAGTGAGTGCTGTGCATGGGTGGGTCCTTTGTGGGCCTCTGATTTGCACTGGTTTCACCTTGGCACTTTTTGCTGTCTCCTCTTGCTCCTGCTGGTGTTCCGGTGTTGGGGAGGGTGTGTTGTGCATGGGTGCGTCCTTTCTGGGCCTCTGATTAACATTGGTTTCATCTGGGCACTTTTTGCTTGTCACCTCCCTGCTGGTTTCTGGTGTTGGGGAGGATGTGTTGTGCAAGTGTGAGTCCTTTGTGGGCCTCTTAGTTGCATTGGTTTCACCTGGGCACTTTTTTACTGTCTCCTTCCTGCTCCTGTTGGTGTTTTGGTGTTGGGGAGGGTGTGTTGTGCATGGGTGGGTCCTTTGTGGGGCTCTGATTTGCATTGGTTCACCTGGGCACTTTTTGCTGTCTCTTGTGATCTTTTACCTCCAGCATTTGGCTAGCGGTATTTTCAGAGGATTTTCTGCCAGTTTTCTGGCACTAATAGTGCCTACGCCGGACTTGTGATGGCTCTGTAATTGTGCGAATGGGTGCCTGCGATATTACAGCCGCCACTATTACAGCCGGCTATACTTGTGGCCGCTATAATAGCTCCAGCGGTATTTGTACTCCTGATCCAGCTGAGCAGTATTGGCAGAGATAATACCATTACACGGGATTTAAGGGTTACCGCCCAACTCGTGATGAGGCCCTAAAACTTAAAATGTGTAGGGGAGTTTTGTTAAGGTAATTTAACATTTAATATCTGTTTTATTTAACTTTGTACTGTGAATATAAAGTGCTTCAAAGAGACGTGTTCATGGTCAAGCCGTGGTTACATTATGTTTTGTTTTGCTTGGATGATGCTTTCACGTTATCTGAAGGAATGCTTCTTGATTCATTATTCTATTAAGTGCTGTTCTCGAAGTGAGGATTTGTATTTGGTTTTTAAAAGAAGCAGTTTGCATGGAGATAACTCCACTATTTTGCATGATTTTCGATTTTTATGGAGTGACTAATGAAGAGTATGCAATGTAAAATATTAACATTATTTATATGTGTTAAGTGCACAATGCAGGGTGTTGGAAGTGGCTGTTGGATTTCAGTGTGCAGTGTGTGTCAATAATGGTGTGGCTTAACGCAGAGACAACCTTTCCTCTAGTCCCTTCACCCGAACGCTGAGTCACAGAAGTTCAGAGGAAGTGGTGCAGAGGTGTGGAGCGTCGTGGTAAGTTGGCAGGCTGAGCCATGAGCAGTGACTGGGAGAAATGGGAGTTAAGATTTGCATACATGCTGAAGATTTCATTTATTGAAGGAGGAAGCAGTGTGCAAGGTGCAAAATTTGAATGATGAATGCCTGGAATCATGGGCCAAATATGCACAACTACTAACCTGGTCGACAACGTAGCAGGACCAGTGCATATATTGCAATTGAAGAACGCAACAACTTGCTTCAAGAATGATGGCAAAATTTGTGTTGGCAAGAATAAAGGTTGTGGAGAAATAATTGAAGTGCCAGGAATGAATGGAGGAACTGCAGCTCTGATGGATTGATATTGGGCCAGAGGTTCAAGAGCCTACATGCAGTTCACTGAAGACTGGGGAGGAGTGTGCTCCATTGTAATGGTACATGTCCCCTTGTTAGTGATTCCCCAAAGTGACCTCCATATTGAGGAATTTCCAAAAATGAATGAAAACCAAAGAAAGAAAAGATCATTTCATCTTCATTGACTACAAGCAGAGAACTATTTCTCATAACAAATCAATAAGGGCTTGCAAAGACATTCCTGATGCACACAAATTATTCAGCAAGACCGCCATGATAATGACGTCTATATTAACACCAGGACTCCAAGCCGCAGTGAACGCCATGAGGTTTCAGATTACTAGGTAGGAATTGCTGCAGATGATCAATGCAACAATAAAATGACTTAATGCAATTAAAGAAGAATTGAGAGCCATCAGGCTGATGACACTTCAGAACAGGTATAATCTGGATCTAATAACAGCAATGGAAAGATGCGTTTCCGCAGAGGTAGGGCCATCTTGCTGTATGTTGTAACCATTTCATGATGGAGCGAATGGAAACCTGACAGAAGCAATAATAAGCAATAATAATGCTAACAACCCTGCATACAAAGATGGAAATGGAAGCTGATGAGACAGCAGGAGACGATTGGCTCTCATCTCTGGTTTTATGGATTCCAACTTGGTTGGCGAATGCTTTCAAATTACTTGAAGCAATGCTAGTGTTTAGTGTTGCTAGGATTTTGTCTCATAAAGATCATCCTGGGACAGTGTCAGCAGACAGCTAAGAAACCTATTGGAATGGAGATATTGATTGACAGTAATAGTGGCATTGAAGAAAAATGCAGATGGAAGAAATCACTTGAGAAAACATCAAGAAGAGTTTGGTTGCACCTCCAGGAATAACGTTTTACTATCTCCAAGATCGGAAGAGGTATGTGGGATGATGGATAGGCTGTTCACCAGCCGGGAATTGTCAATATATGACCTAGAGTGTGGATGAACATATAAAAAATGCAGGTCACCTGAGGGGGGTTTCAAAGATATGGGTCCTGAAGAAAAGAAAATATGATGAGATGATAGAAGAAGATAAAGCAGGGATTATGGAAGAAGAGGAGAAGAATGGTGTTGTTGAATGTTGGACTAGAAGGGGGAATGTAGAGGAGCAGCTGCATGCATGTTCTCTGGTCCCACCCCCTCACCACCATTCTATTGGAATAGCAGACAAAAATCTTCAATTGGGAACCCATGCATGAATCCATGCAACATTCCTAAACCGCATTGAGTGCATACCCACATGTTAAGGCATTGGAAGGATGCCACCAGGAAGGATGCCCAATGCCAAGATGCCAGAATGTGGCTATGGTTAATATGGACAAACTCTAAGTAAAGTTTGATGACAACAGAATGATATCACAAGGAAGTTGCATGAACCAATGCCAAAACTATATGAAAATACTTAAGACTGACAATGTACCTGAAGCACTTAGAGACACATGTACCTAAAGTAATCAGAAAGATAACATATAGAAGCTTGCTAAAAAGACATATATACATAACGTTAGGACGGTCATTGGAAGAAAATGGACGATGGCCTGTGTTAGAGAATCAACCCTGTTACCTCAAAATACAAGCCTAGGATTGCAAATTGAAACACTGATGAGGAAGCTGTTTTTGTATGTAGAATGAGGGAGTACTTTGACCTGGAGTCAAGGAGGCTATTTTGAGAGATGGGTTCAAGGCACAAAGGGAGTCGGATGAAAAGACCATGTGTGTAAGACGTATTTCTGCTAAGATTAGGAGAGGCAAGGACATTTGCCGGTGCCAACTGTTGGATAACAACAAAGGCAAAAACCTATGTGAAGTGGAGTTAGCAAGTCTCTAGAGGCCAAGAAGAGCAACATCACCCAGCATAATTGAATTAAATAGCAGTGAATAGAAGATTGGAATGGACAAAAATGTGGTCTCAAAACATGTGATGCAGAAGTCAAAAACATGCCCATACTCCCTTGCATGGTCCAGAACAGTGAACAGACAACAAGTTCAACTACACACAGAAGAGCTTGGCTAAGAATCTGGTTGATGAAAGATGATGGACTAATTGGGAAAACAAAGAAGAAGTTGTTGTAGCTTGAACATCTAGGTTTCATATTCACTCACATGCTGCTAAACAAGCTGAAAGTCCAAGGTTGGATGTGGTTGCCAGCCAATCATAAGCCTTCCACGTACTTTCACGTACAATGTTGCATTTACCAATCCGCTGCCATATTCTCTGCTTTAATCAGTATATCACATATGTAAAAGGCGCTCAGGGCATGTCCTACAGACAGGAGGCAGCCAAAGAGCTATTAACCCTTATATAATTCTATAAGTAGGCATGTTCCCCTAATCCAATTCCTCCCGTGATTAGGTTTTGCAAATGCCACGTCGGATGATGTCATAAAAGATGTATGCAAAAGTATATGCATTCTGTACAAGCAAGATGAAGTGTAAATATTCATGCCTCTATTTTGATAGCTGTTATATCTCCCTGCTCTCTTTCGTTAAGATTGGCAGTATTTTACCATCTTCCTTGGGTCTGTCCAGTTATTTTATATTTACTGGAAATTCCATCTAGCGCATAAAGGAAGTTTCAAAATGCTAGAGCAAGAGACTAAGAAATATAAACAGGCTCAGAAAGAAATCAGATGACAAAGCACAGTAGAGACAGATTTTTGAAGTAAAACTAGAAAGCCTGATTGAACAATTAAAAAATGAGGTGATGACCCACACACAGGCCAACGCAGAGCAATAAATAGAGTTTGTTGCACTGAAAGACACATGCAAAAAGAGTGCAGAAACGGTGAGCCACCTCTGATGCAAAATGAATGACTAGACTGGTCATAACAAAGGGTTGTTAGATGACATTATGGCACTCAAACAACAAATTAGGCGATTATAAAGGGGAAACAGTCAGTTCATCATCAACGAGATGGACTCACAAGAAGATTTTGACTAAATGCTTCAGGATTTAAATATTCTGAAGCAACAGAATGTCCAACTAAGTAAAGACCAAGACTCATCAAAATTGGAAAGAGATGCAGGGAAGGGTCAGTCAGAGTCTCAGGAAATGGCCAGAATGAGGCAAGAGAACATGGAACCTGTGGAGCATGTCAAGCAAGAAGGAGCTGACCCGTCACAGGCAGCTAATTGTGGGGGCTTGCAGGTGAAAGAGATTAGTCTTTTGAAAGAAAAGCACCAAGAGTATGCACACATAATAAAGAACTCCCAGAAAGAAAAGGAAACATTTCAGGAGGAATTACAGAAAATAAGGGGTTGATTTGTGGCTCCGATTAGTGTGCTACAGGCTAATCAGACCTTGTTGTCAGAATTAAAAAGCCAGCTCTCTGAATACCATCAGAAATAAGGACAGAGAGAAGCAGGTGTGAGAGTCTCACAATGGAAATTAAAAATGATAAACAGGCTCTGAGGAAACCAAACCAATCAGGATCCGGGACAAGGCCCACTGATCAAGGTGAGATGCCCCTCCCATCACAGACTTTCCAGACATCTCCCAGGTACAAATGGGAACTGACCTCATGCATGCCACTGATAAAGAACAACAGGGGAACATGAGGCAGTTAGACTCACACAGGCTTAGCCAAACTGATCCAGAAGGCCAGTCCTTTTCTGAAATTGATTAGTATTCATCTCTACAATACAGAAGGGAGGGGTGGGTGGACAAGTGTGTCCTGTGAGTATATCAGACCGTGAAAACTCCTATGATAAGAACGTCGAGGAGTTAGAGTGGCTGACGATGAGACTACAAAGAGACCACCTTGCCCACTTTGTCTGAAGAGAAAAGCGAGAGCTTCACCCGGGGAGGGGCATTTTAAAATCTCCATACATCTTGGTCCTATAACTACAGGAAAGTGGCCCTGAGAGTTCACTGCTGTTCAAGCAAGAGGAGTCCAGATCCTATGAGTCTGGGAGATATTCCCAATCTTACTAACATAGGAAGCACATAGAGGACAGGGATTGGAGTACAAATAGTAGATGTGAGTCAGAAATTGAATGGACTCAGGTGCTGAGGAAGAAAAAGACAGTGAAACAGAGCAAGGGTTTTGTTTAAGACCCAATAAGACCCATTAAGACCATAAAGAGGTTCCTGACCCCATATCACAAGAATGCCAAGTATTCGGTATGGGAGCACCTGGAACTTTATGAGTAGATGATGGCATCATTTCAGATCAGAAATTATGTGAATTGTATAGAATTTTCTATATGGACTTTTTCATATGAGTACTCCAGTTTCCTTGGAAGACTGGAGGCCTAGGAACATTATAAATAGTCCACTTACAAGGCAGACATTTTGAAACATTTCTCTGCCCACACAATCCAACTGGAGGCCCATACAATCGCATAAACCTTTCAATGTGCGTATGATCAGTCACTTAGGGAGTTTGTGCAGGAGTTAAAGTGTGCCATCCTGCCGGGTGAGCACATATAGTAGGGAGTTTGTGACCACTTATTTTCATGCGCTCTCAAAAAACATTATACCTCAGTTGGTACAGGGTTTTCATGAGCACAAGGCCCAGGATTGGGTAATTGAACAAGCCACCTGGATCAATGAGGTCCAGGAACACACTGAGAGTAAATACACCCCCAAAATCCCTATGCCGTCTATCACACCTGCAACTGGAAAGGTGGCAGAGGAGAGACCTACCCCTACCTTGGACCTGGATATGGTGGGGGCTAAAATAACCTTCCTGCCAACAAGCAAAATGGAATGTAGAAGGGACTACCCACCCAGGCCCAATCAAATGGTAGTCAGGTACGGGTCCCAAACAATGATCCCTCTGACCCTGCCACCTATGTAAGCCCTAGATATTAGGGTACCAAGCCAATCCTGGGTTATTTACACACTGCCCCCAGTCCAGTTGGGGACCCAACCAGGTAAGTACAGCCTGGGAATCTTCACTCCAAACTTCCCTTAAGAGAGAAGTATCACTCCACCTCCCAACCTGAATTTTTCTCCAGATACCCTTGAAGTAGACTTCCAAAATAATCCTCCTCTTCCAGGATAATAGATCCCTGAACCCCAGAGAAGGGAGATTCTGGATGGAAAATTATGGAGGAGATTCTAGTACCGAAGCTATTCTGGGAGAAAGGACAGTTACCCTTTTTGGGAGCAGCAGACGTATGACTAGAGACCCCCCCCTACAACCTAAAAAAGTCTTGCAGCTGCAGCGACAGGTCCAGCAGCTGACGGATGATCTGGCGCACATGCTGAGGGCTCAGTACAACCCTCTACCTAACCCTGCTTCCCAGAATTGCCCAACACTGGGGTCTAATGCCCCGAGCCAGACAAAGTAGAAGCAGAGGTGTCCTATACCAAACAGGTTTAGAGAACTACCTCCAGGTAAAGGGGGTCAGCAAAGAATTTTGGGAGAAAGAGGATTACCCAATTCCACCCTTTGTCAGTTGTACAGTTTTTCTTAAAGATTACCAATCTCAGACATGAAAATCCTCAAACATCACATGGTGTTGGAGTTAAATAGTAAGAACACCAGCCTGGCAAATACCTCACACTTTCTTTGCACCCTGGAGGAGAAAGAGGGCAGATTGTATTCACTGATGAAGTTGTAGGGTCAGTGTGAATGATCAGCTCTGGTGGACACTGGATCCTAAGCCACCCACCTGTCCAAAAAGACATTTGACCAACTAAACTTAGGATGGGGGAGGGTCACCACATTCACCTCACACCACTTCCAGTACAACTCCAAAATGTTGACAGGAATGACAGTTCCGTTGAAGGGACTGTGGATCTGGAAATAAAAATTGGGTGACAAAGGTTGACATTTCCAGTGATAGTCATGACTAGACAGGGCACACCTTGTTTACTGGGGAATGATCTCCTGAAGAGTTTATCACTTCTGACCAGCTGTGTAAACAAAGTCCTCAAAGACTAACTGTCAAATCCAATTAAAAATTAGTTCTAATTATGTATGCATGAATGCATCGACGGTACCTGCCATTTAATTGACCAATGGCTACTGAACAGTGCCAATGAGTAGGGAAGACCAATACAAGCTGACCTTACCATTGGGGGCAGCAATACATGTGGAACCAACCCCCATTTGGATTTTTAAACTCCAGCAATGAGTTCAATATCATTCTGCATTACACCATGCCCGTCTTGTGTGATAGGGGAAACCTGGCCTCTGTAGATGATGTTCTGATCAAGATCTTTGGAGGAATTTATATGAAAAATCAGCTCTGTTCTAAAACAGTTGCAGAAAGTCAGATCAAAATTATCCTTTCAGAAGACACAGTGGTGTAAGACCAGAGTGAACTTCTTAGGGCATGTGTTCACCCCTGAGGACCCTACTACTCTGTGAGAATTAAGAAGCTTTCTTGGACTCACTAATTATAGTCAAAAGTTCATTGAAGACTACGCAGAGATCACTCAACCTTTGGTCCATTTAAAGGTGGGAGTCAAGTGGGAGTAGGGTCTGAAACAATCTGAGGCAGTTAAACAACTGAAAAGAAGCCTTTCATCAGCTCCTTTTTTGGCTTACCGTATAGAGAACAAGGAGTTCTTCTCTAGAACAAGAGGGTGTGCTGTTTACTATCTATGCCTACGACACCCAGTGTGTCGTTTCTTTTGGCAAGCTCCCATTCCTGTGACGAGGAGAAACTCAATAGAGTTTACTCTATAGTGGAAGAATGGATGATAGAAAATAAATTAGCCCTTAACAGGGACAAAACTGAACTAATGTTGATTAGTACACAATCTATGATTAAGAAGCTGGTATCTTGTTACTCTGAATTTCATCTGGGAGATGTGATTACTAAACCACAGAAGAAAGTGAAAACCCTAGGGGTAATATTTGACCAACATTTAGACATGCAAGCCCATGTGAAAAGTCTGGTCTCATCTGCTATCTACTTCATTAAACTGCTTGCCCACCTGCGCCCTCTTATTGCTCAAGCTAATGCCGAGACGCTGGCCAGAGCTATCATGGGATCATCGATGAACTACTGTGGCAGCCTTCTTATTGGATGTAGTAAGAATATCATTAATAGGCTTCAAGTTGTGCAGTACGGGGCTGTTCGAATAGTAGTTGGACTGAACCACCGCGATCATGTTTCTCAAGCAAGAAGGTCTTTGCACTGGCTTCCTGTGGCATCCCGAAACCAGTTTCGGCTACTTACAATAACTATGAAATGCAGGCTCGGGCAAATGCCGAACTACCTTCAAGGTCAATGATGTAAAGTAAAGTAAAGGTTCTCATATACCATACCTGCCTAACAGCGGTATTGTATTAAAAGTATGACAAGGTCAACCAAGTCATCTTGTAAACAAGCAAAACTTTTTCCTCTGTGGAGGAAAAATTCAATGACTGCGAGAAGGCAATTCTTGCAATGGTGTGGGCATTACAACATTACTGCCCATTCATCCAGGGGGAGCACATCATTGTCGAGACCTCACACCAATCCTTGCAATATTTATAAAAGGGACAGAATGCAGATGGGGAACGTTAGGAATTCAATAATTACTTCCTGCATTCTGTCAATGTAAGGCTTTCACATATGGCCAAAACAAGAAGAGTCCATTAGCACACCGATTGGCAGACCTGTTGACTGTGCTCTAGAAAACTGTCTTGAGGATGAAAGTCTAATGACCAACAACAATATGGAGGCGTACTTAACTTCCCTGCACAAGGTCTATGAGGAAAACACGTGCCAGGGCATACTCACAGTTTATGTGGATGGGTGCTCCTAACATGTTGATAACAACAGGGAAAAATAACTAGTGGCTGGCATATGCAATGCCTTGGTGAATGATACCCCAGAGCCCTCTGCTGGATGCAAAATAGGACCCTGAAGTAGTCAGGTGGCAGAGTTGATGGACGTTTATCAAGCCATCATCATAGCAGCGCACCACCCACTCAAAACACTGGTCATAATCAATGCCTCTGATTATGCCAGGAATGGGTTAGTGGAACACCAGATTAACTGGGAGAATCAAGGCATGTTGTGTGCCAACAACAAATGACTAAAGCATGGCAAATTGATCCAGTCAATTAATAATCTGGTGACTTCTAATGAGATGACCATTTATTAAAAGAAGATAAGCGGTCATTCTAAAAAAGAGGGTCCAAATAAGACTTGGAATAATCTGGCTGACCAGCTGGCCAAACCCAGAGCTCTGCAGGGGGATTTCATAGAAACGAGATCCCTGCTGGATGAAATTCAGGTTGCCTCTACACCAGGTCACAAACACGTGCCACCAGTGAATTCTTGACTGCCCAGAGGAATAAAGATACCCCAGATGTGAATTTGATCACTGCATAAAAAGAGGAACCAATTACTGGGAAATTCTATTGACACATTGAAGACCCCGTGAGTTTTCTTCTAACAGAATTGGATTATGCCGGTAAAGAGGATCTCCGGGTGCTGACAAAGTTTTTTGAGATGTTCTGGATCCAAAATGTTTTGTTAATAGAGAGCCCTATCTGGTTGTGACCAGTGGGTGGTAGCTACCTTATTTGGAGGCCTGATGTTGAACCACGGCCATGACACAGCCACCGCTGGTTATTGGGGTTTCATGTGACATTGAAAATCGTATGCGAGGTTGCTTACTGGCCACAGGTGGGCCAGGCCCTCAACAATTACCTCAAGGTGTGTCTTGTGTGTGCCCAATTTCAACCCAGTTCACACACACAAACAGATCTCCCCTACAAAAAAGGGTAACAACACTGCGTTGGTCAGATTTGCATGTAGATTTCATTGGGCCAGTGATTCACTCCTTGTACATGTTGAACATGTTGACTGTAACACACTTGTTCACAAAGTGGGTAGAATGTCTTGCAGCCCCGAATTGTAAGGCGGACACAGCTGCCGCACTAATGATCAATCCTATCTTCTCTTGTTTTGGCCTTCCACAAAGGATTGACTTGGACTGAGGGAGTTATTTTAACAGTGAGGTGATGGCAAAGATATGGGGGATCCCAGGAGTAAAAAGAAAACTCCACATTGTCTACCGCCTAGCCTCGAGAGGAAGGGAAGAGAGATACAACACAACAATTTTGAGCATCTTAAAGAAGTTTGTGGCAGACTCTGGGCCCAGTTGTGACATTTGATTACCATTTGTTCTGATGGCTATTAAGTCTACACCATCTTCTGCAACTAAAATGTCTCCATTTGAGCTTTTGACCAGACAGAAAATGGTTTTACCTCAGCATCTGCTCTACAGAACACAGGATCAGGCACTGATCAATGCGTCCACCACTCATGAGTTCATTGAAAATGTAAGGAAGCACCTCCAGCACGCTTTTGCTTATGCTCAGCACGATTTAGAAAAGTCGGCTGACGGGATGAAAACATATCATGATCTAAAGACCACAAAGAAGCAGTACGAGGTAGTTGACAAGGTTTACCTGTACAATTTTCAAAGGAATCAGAACAAGGAGCAGAAGTTCCTTTCTTCTTGGCGTGGTACCTTTGAAATTGTAGACAGAATATCACCTGCTGCCTACAAGAACCACATCTCAAGAGGTGAACAGATGGAAGAAAAATGGGTCCACATACATCAGTTGAGTAGCTGTCATCCCAGACAAGCTTTACGACTGATTGAGGATCCAAATGAAGGTTGAGCTGAGGAACCATCCGAGGAGTGAAAGTAAAGGATGAATACCCACTGATGAAGACTTATAACAGATGAGTAGTTTAACTAATCTTCTTTGGAAATGTTAAAAAATAAAATGCATGATGTTGATGTTCTGAAATGTGATATCTCCCTCTATGTAATGTTTTCTTTCTCAAATGCCATGTCCTATCTTCCGGGGAAATATGTTGCGTAAAAAGTATTGCAACTCCCTTTTCTTACTATTTCTAGATAACTAATCTCTTTCACTTCTAGCATTGGGACAGGAAGTGAGTCCAGGTAGAAACCGAGGGACAATGCGAAGGTCGAGGAAGGGGGTTCATACCCCCCAACCAAAAAGATGGAAGTGGAGGCCAGGGAGCCCAGTTCTTCCGGAAAGAAAATGAGCCGGACCTCTCCAACAAAAAGAAGACTTTGCAGGAAAACCTATTCTTTCCCACAAGTCAGCAGGGAAAAGATCTGTTGGGGGGGCATGTTGGGTTGAATCACAGCCCTAACAGATATAACTGAAAGGCCAGTCTAGGCCCTCTATTGATTGAAAAGATTGCCTTTAAACTTCAATAGTGCTAAATGTGCCTAGTAAATATTAATACAGTTCATTTGACAGTTGACACAAGGAACATTATCACATGAAAAAGACACATCACTGTGTTGGCTGAGAGACAAACAGCAGAATGTTTCATAACAAACATTGTGTAAATAAAATATGCCTTTGTGAGTGACCAAACTAAAAGCAGCCCTTCACTTTCAGTTTTGCCACAGTAGGAGAAATACTGGAAGTGCAACAACAATAAAATACTGATATTCAAAAATGCATTTCACCATAACTGAAAGATGCAAACTGTTGAAATAAGTAAAGTACAGCATTGAGAAAAGAAGGCAATAATTAAACACATGTATTTCTTTCAAGTGCAACTTGTGAATCTCCTTAAACACAGGAACATGCTTCTTGTTGTTGGACAGATTATCAAGTATCCTCCTATAGAGCAGGCCTGCCTGGCTCCCTATCTGGAAGGGACATCTCTGGGAAGCTGATGCACACCAAATATTAGGGACTGGGCTAAATAAGCACAAACCCAGCCCTTGGTGGGTGAAAATGCTTCGGAATACAGAGAATTGTTATCAAATTAGTGGTCCATTCAAGATTACATGACATAATGGGAGGTGCTAACAAGGCCACCAGATGTCAGAGACCATCTGGTACATGATAAAAATCTCCTCAGCACAAGAGATGAAAAGCTGATGGGTTTATTGCAGGCTGAACAAACAATGCAGCCACAGAGCTTGGGCAAGCATTTCAAGAGAAATTAAACCCATGTGGAGAAATGGGAGTTAAGATGTACATACATGTTGAAGATTTCCTATTAGTTTACATGTACTATCACAACTTGTGACATTCTCAGCAATGATAAATTGCTGCATACATTTCTGCTGGTGTCATTTTGAATCTAGTTTCAAGGCTGTTGTATTGATATACTTGTCATTCACGTGTGATTTTGAGAATTTCATTTACCACCTAAAATGTGTTTTCAGAATCCCCGAAAATGTCACGGATCTATAGAATTGGCAGCCTGATTGCTTGTTAAAATAGGTATCTGGGTATTATAATTTATAATCATAAAGATTATACTTTTTGTGAAAAGGGCGAAAATCCATTGCACGCCTGAACTATAGCGTGCTGAAAAAAAATAACCTTTACTGATCCGTCATGAGGAAGGGAACATTAATATCTATATATCATTGAATTTATTGATAAATTACCAAGTTTTGCCACGTTGGACTTTTTGTAAGGTAAAAGTGGACATGTGAAAATGTTAATTTCAAAGGTTGTGTTTCTGTGCTAGACTCTTGAACCAATCCTTAGAGTGGGGCTGAATTTGGGGAGTGGAGAGAAATGTAAATGTCCAATCCTGGTTGAGAGATCATAAGGTAGCACCTCCCAATGTTAATTTTCCAGGGAAGGGGCTAATAGAGTAAAACGGTCTTGCACTATGGAGGGAGGATAGCTCAGGGCAATTCACTCACCTTGGAAGCAAGATGACGTGGAGCAACACAGGTTCTATCCCGGGTCTGTTCTTTGATAGCTCAGGGTATTAAGTGTAGTATAAATAACCAATTATAATTATAATTATGGAAGAGGGACAGCTGCCTAGAAATCACCAAAGGAGATCTGCTAAAAAAATCATCTGGGTGGAAATACTGGACGAGGGCTGGAGATTCCCATTGCTGGGGAGACCAGAAAACAGAGGCTTTGATACTTAGCTGGAGCCCATAGAGGGATGAATGTTGTGGCATCCCATTGACAGAAGTGCTGGCTAGAATCCAGTTTTTCCCCAAAGTGAAGCCCTGCTCAGTCTTCATGAGTGCCAAGCCCAGAGATTTACAAATGAAAGTAGATTGTCCAACAACATTTCAGCGGGGGGTCTAATTAACCTATTCCCTTTCATTAGTGGGTAGGGCAAATTATGTGGACCCTAAACATATTTGAATGTACAATAATTTAATTAACTCCCAAATTGATTGATGAAGGGGGGAAATTGGAAGAGTTTGAAACATCCACCATCTCTCCTAGCGGGAATAGTTTTAGAAGTCCCATAAAGTTATTGGGGTGTCCTGGCCACAAAAATGAAATTGATAATCGTCATCATTCCCAAACCTTGCCTTGAAAACAAAAAGGTCCATCCATAAAATAAAATTCCCAACTGATACCACTTCCCAAAACCTTGCCTTTCAATGAAATGTTTCCTTGCCACAAAAACAAAATTAACAATTGTTACCATTCCCAAACTTTGTATTTGAAACTCAAAGGTGTTTGTTCTATTCCCAAGCCTTGCCTTTAAAACACAAAGGTGTGTGTTACATTCCCAAACCTTGACTTTAAAACCTAAAGGGTTTTTGCCAACAAAAAAAAAAAATCCCAAACTGTCTCCATTCCCTAGACCTGGCCTTTAAACAGAGGGGTTCTGCATATCAAGGAGGCTTTGGTTTTTGCACTGGGGAGAGAAGTGCGCTGCAAAAGGGAAACCTCATATTTCCAGCATGGCATTGTCCAATGTGTAAAATGTTGTACAATCAAACCTGTGCTTGTTAGCAAACTAAATCTATATTTGCCTGTTTATTACAGAAAAGAACATCATTGTGTGTAAAGCTTTGTTTTGTGCCACAAAGAAGGTTGCATGTCTCCAAACTTCCCTTAAGAGAGAAGTATCACTCCACCTCCCAACCTGAATTTTTCTCCAGATACCCTTGAAGTAGACTTCCAAAATAATCCTCCTCTTCCAGGATAATAGATCCCTGAACCCCAGAGAAGGGAGATTCTGGATGGAAAATTATGGAGGAGATACTAGTACCGAAGCTATTCTGGGAGAAAGGACAGTCACCCTTTTTGGGAGCAGCAGACGTATGACTAGAGACCCCCCCCTACAACCTAAAAAAGTCTTGCAGCTGCAGCGACAGGTCCAGCAGCTGACGGATGATCTGGGGCACATGCTGAGGGCTCAGTACAACCCTCTACCTAACCCTGCTTCCCAGAATTGCCCAAAACTGGGGTCTAATGCCCCGAGCCAGACAAAGTAGAAGCAGAGGTGTCCTACACCAAACAGGTTTAGAGAACTACCTCCAGGTAAAGGGGGTCAGCAAAGAATTTTGGGAGAAAGAGGATTACCCAATTCCACCCTTTGTCAGTTGTACAGTTTTTCTTAAAGATTACCAATCTCAGACATGAAAATCCTCAAACATCACATGGTGTTGGAGTTAAATAGTAAGAACACCAGCCTGGCAAATACCTCACACTTTCTTTGCACCCTGGAGGAGAAAGAGGGCAGATTGTATTCACTGATGAAGTTGTAGGGTCAGTGTGAATGATCAGCTCTGGTGGACACTGGATCCTAAGCCACCCACCTGTCCAAAAAGACATTTGACCAACTAAACTTAGGATGGGGGAGGGTCACCACATTCACCTCACACCACTTCCAGTACAACTCCAAAATGTTGACAGGAATGACAGTTCCGTTGAAGGGACTGTGGATCTGGAAATAAAAATTGGGTGACAAAGGTTGAAATTTCCAGTGATAGTCATGACTAGACAGGGCACACCTTGTTTACTGGGGAATGATCTCCTGAAGAGTTTATCACTTCTGACCAGCTGTGTAAACAAAGTCCTCAAAGACTAACTGTCAAATCCAATTAAAAATTAGTTCTAATTATGTATGCATGAATGCATCGACGGTACCTGCCATTTAATTGACCAATGGCTACTGAACAGTGCCCATGAGTAGGGAAGACCAATACAAGCTGACCTTACCATTGGGGGCAGCAATACATGTGGACCCAACCCCCATTTGGATTTTTAAACTCCAGCAATGAGTTCAATATCATTCTGCATTACACCATGCCCGTCTTGTGTGATAGGGGAAACCTGGCCTCTGTAGATGATGTTCTGATCAAGATCTTTGGAGGAATTTATATGAAAAATCAGCTCTGTTCTAAAACAGTTGCAGAAAGTCAGATCAAAATTGTCCTTTCAGAAGACACAGTGGTGTAAGACCAGAGTGAACTTCTTAGGGCATGTGTTCACCCCTGAGGACCCTACTACTCTGTGAGAATTAAGAAGCTTTCTTGGACTCACTAATTATAGTCAAAAGTTCATTGAAGACTACGCAGAGATCACTCAACCTTTGGTCCATTTAAAGGTGGGAGTCAAGTGCGAGTAGGGTCTGAAACAATCTGAGGCAGTTAAACAACTGAAAAGAAGCCTTTCATCAGCTCCTTTTTTGGCTTACCGTATAGAGAACAAGGAGTTCTTCTCTAGAACAAGAGGGTGTGCTGTTTACTATCTATGCCTACGACACCCAGTGTGTCGTCCCTTTGGCAAGCTCCCATTCCTGTGACGAGGAGAAACTCAATAGAGTTTACTCTATAGTGGAAGAATGGATGATAGAAAATAAATTAGCCCTTAACAGGGACAAAACTGAACTAATGTTGATTAGTACACAATCTATGATTAAGAAGCTGGTATCTTGTTACTCTGAATTTCATCTGGGAGATGTGATTATTAAACCACAGAAGAAAGTGAAAACCCTAGGGGTAATATTTGACGAACATTTAGACATGCAAGCCCATGTGAAAAGTCTGGTCTCATCTGCTATCTACTTCATTAAACTGCTTGCCCACCTGCGCCCTCTTATTGCTCAAGCTAATGCCGAGACGCTGGCCAGAGCTATTATGGGATCATCGATGAACTACTGTGGCAGCCTTCTTATTGGATGTAGTAAGAATATCATTAATAGGCTTCAAGTTGTGCAGTACGGGGCTGTTCGAATAGTAGTTGGACTGAACCGCCGCGATCATGTTTCTCAAGCAAGAAGGTCTTTGCACTGGCTTCCTGTGGCATCCCGAAACCAGTTTCGGCTACTTACAATAACTATGAAATGCAGGCTCGGGCAAATGCCGAACTACCTTCAAGGTCAATGATGTAAAGTAAAGTAAAGGTTCTCATATACCATACCTGCCTAACAGCGGTATTGTATTAAAAGTATGACAAGGTCAACCAAGTCATCTTGTAAACAAGCAAAACTTTTTCCTCTGTGGAGGAAAAATTCAATGACTGCGAGAAGGCAATTCTTGCAATGGTGTGGGCATTACAACATTACTGCCCATTCATCCAGGGGGAGCACATCATTGTCGAGACCTCACACCAATCCTTGCAATATTTATAAAAGGGACAGAATGCAGATGGGGAACGTTAGGAATTCAATAATTACTTCCTGCATTCTGTCAATGTAAGGCTTTCACATATGGCCAAAACAAGAAGAGTCCCTTAGCACACCGATTGGCAGACCTGTTGACTGTGCTCTAGAAAACTGTCTTGAGGATGAAAGTCTAATGACCAACAACAATATGGAGGCGTACTTAACTTCCCTGCACAAGGTCTATGAGGAAAACACGTGCCAGGGCATACTCACAGTTTATGTGGATGGGTGCTCCTAACATGTTGATAACAACAGGGAAAAAGAACTAGTGGCTGGCATATGCAATGCCTTGGTGAATGATACCCCAGAGCCCTCTGCTGGATGCAAAATAGGACCCTGAAGTAGTCAGGTGGCAGAGTTGATGGACGTTTATCAAGCCATCATCATAGCAGCGCACCACCAACTCAAAACACTGGTCATAATCAATGCCTCTGATTATGCCAGGAATGGGTTAGTGGAACACCAGATTAACTGGGAGAATCAAGGCATGTTGTGTGCCAACAACAAATGACTAAAGCATGGCAAATTGATCCAGTCAATTAATAATCTGGTGACTTCTAATGAGATGACCATTTATTAAAAGAAGATAAGCGGTCATTCTAAAAAAGAGGGTCCAAATAAGACTTGGAATAATCTGGCTGACCAGCTGGCCAAACCCAGAGCTCTGCAGGGGGATTTCATAGAAACGAGATCCCTGCTGGATGAAATTCAGGTTGCCTCTACACCAGGTCACAAACACGTGCCACCAGTGAATTCTTGACTGCCCAGAGGAATAAAGATACCCCAGATGTGAATTTGATCACTGCATAAAAAGAGGAACCAATTACTGGGAAATTCTATAGACACATTGAAGACCCCGTGAGTTTTCTTCTAACAGAATTGGATTATGCCGGTAAAGAGGATCTCCGGGTGCTGACAAAGTTTTTCGAGATGTTCTGGATCCAAAATGTTTTGTTAATAGAGAGCCCTATCTGGTTGTGACCAGTGGGTGGTAGCTACCTTATTTGGAGGCCTGATGTTGAACCACGGCCATGACACAGCCACCGCTGGTTATTGGGGTTTCATGTGACATTGAAAATCGTATGCGAGGTTGCTTACTGGCCACAGGTGGGCCAGGCCCTCAACAATTACCTCAAGGTGTGTCTTGTGTGTGCCCAATTTCAACCCAGTTCACACACACACACAGATCTCCCCTACAAAAAAGGGTAACAACACTGCGTTGGTCAGATTTGCATGTAGATTTCATTGGGCCAGTGATTCACTCCTTGTACATGTTGAACATGTTGACTGTAACACACTTGTTCACAAAGTGGGTAGAATGTCTTGCAGCCCCGAATTGTAAGGCGGACACAGCTGCCGCACTAATGATCAATCCTATCTTCTCTTGTTTTGGCCTTCCACAAAGGATTGACTTGGACTGAGGGAGTTATTTTAACAGTGAGGTGATGGCAAAGATATGGGGGATCCCAGGAGTAAAAAGAAAACTCCACATTGTCTACCGCCTAGCCTCGAGAGGAAGGGAAGAGAGATACAACACAACAATTTTGAGCATCTTAAAGAAGTTTGTGGCAGACTCTGGGCCCAGTTGTGACATTTGATTACCATTTGTTCTGATGGCTATTAAGTCTACACCATCTTCTGCAACTAAAATGTCTCCATTTGAGCTTTTGACCAGACAGAAAATGGTTTTACCTCAGCATCTGCTCTACAGAACACAGGATCAGGCACTGATCAATGCGTCCACCACTCATGAGTTCATTGAAAATATAAGGAAGCACCTCCAGCACGCTTTTGCTTATGCTCAGCACGATTTAGAAAAGTCGGCTGACGGGATGAAAACATATCATGATCTAAAGACCACAAAGAAGCAGTACGAGGTAGTTGACAAGGTTTACCTGTACAATTTTCAAAGGAATCAGAACAAGGAGCAGAAGTTCCTTTCTTCTTGGCGTGGTACCTTTGAAATTGTAGACAGAATATCACCTGCTGCCTACAAGAACCACATCTCAAGAGGTGAACAGATGGAAGAAAAATGGGTCCACATACATCAGTTGAGTAGCTGTCATCCCAGACAAGCTTTACGACTGATTGAGGATCCAAATGAAGGTTGAGCTGAGGAACCATCCGAGGAGTGAAAGTAAAGGATGAATACCCACTGATGAAGACTTATAACAGATGAGTAGTTTAACTAATCTTCTTTGGAAATGTTAAAAAATAAAATGCATGATGTTGATGTTCTGAAATGTGATATCTCCCTCTATGTAATGTTTTCTTTCTCAAATGCCATGTCCTATCTTCCGGGGAAATATGTTGCGTAAAAAGTATTGCAACTCCCTTTTCTTACTATTTCTAGATAACTAATCTCTTTCACTTCTAGCATTGGGACAGGAAGTGAGTCCAGGTAGAAACCGAGGGACAATGCGAAGGTCGAGGAAGGGGGTTCATACCCCCCAACCAAAAAGATGGAAGTGGAGGCCAGGGAGCCCAGTTCTTCCGGAAAGAAAATGAGCCGGACCTCTCCAACAAAAAGAAGACTTTGCAGGAAAACCTATTCTTTCCCACAAGTCAGCAGGGAAAAGATCTGTTGGGGGGGCATGTTGGGTTGAATCACAGCCCTAACAGATATAACTGAAAGGCCAGTCTAGGCCCTCTATTGATTGAAAAGATTGCCTTTAAACTTCAATA
Organism: Ambystoma mexicanum; assembly: GCF_040938575.1. Taxonomy (NCBI): domain Eukaryota; kingdom Metazoa; phylum Chordata; class Amphibia; order Caudata; family Ambystomatidae; genus Ambystoma; species Ambystoma mexicanum. The sequence goes on from NC_090932.1 coordinate 1,210,500,349, forward strand.
GTGCTAAATGTGCCTAGTAAATATTAATACAGTTCATTTGACAGTTGACACAAGGAACATTATCACATGAAAAAGACACATCACTGTGTTGGCTGAGAGACAAACAGCAGAATGTTTCATAACAAACATTGTGTAAATAAAATATGCCTTTGTGAGTGACCAAACTAAAAGCAGCCCTTCACTTTCAGTTTTGCAACAGTAGGAGAAATACTGGAAGTGCAACAACAATAAAATACTGATATTCAAAAATGCATTTCACCATAACTGAAAGATGCAAACTGTTGAAATAAGTAAAGTACAGCATTGAGAAAAGAAGGCAATAATTAAACACATGTATTTCTTTCAAGTGCAACTTGTGAATCTCCTTAAACACAGGAACATGCTTCTTGTTGTTGGACAGATTATCAAGTATCCTCCTGTAGAGCAGGCCTGCCTGGCTCCCTATCTGGAAGGGACATCTCTGGGAAGCTGATGCACACCAAATATTAGGGACTGGGCTAAATAAGCACAAACCCAGCCCTTGGTGGGTGAAAATGCTTCGGAATACAGAGAATTGTTATCAAATTAGTGGTCCATTCAAGATTACATGACATAATGGGAGGTGCTAACAAGGCCACCAGATGTCAGATACCATCTGGTACATGATAAAAATCTCCTCAGCACAAGAGATGAAAAGCTGATGGGTTTATTGCAGGCTGAACAAACAATGCAGCCACAGAGCTTGGGCAAGCATTTCAAGAGAAATTAAACCCATGTGGAGAAATGGGAGTTAAGATGTACATACATGTTGAAGATTTCCTATTAGTTTACATGTACTATCACAACTTGTGACATTCTCAGCAATGATAAATTGCTGCATACATTTCTGCTGGTGTCATTTTGAATCTAGTTTCAAGGCTGTTGTATTGATATACTTGTCATTCACGTGTGATTTTGAGAATTTCATTTACCACCTAAAATGTGTTTTCAGAATCCCCGAAAATGTCACGGATCTATAGAATTGGCAGCCCGATTGCTTGTTAAAATAGGTATCTGGGTATTATAATTTATAATCATAAAGATTATACTTTTTGTGAAAAGGGCGAAAATCCATTGCACGCCTGAACTATAGCGTGCTGAAAAAAAATAACCTTTACTGATCCGTCATGAGGAAGGGAACATTAATATCTATATATCATTGAATTTATTGATAAATTACCAAGTTTTGCCACGTTGGACTTTTTGTAAGGTAAAAGTGGACATGTGAAAATGTTAATTTCAAAGGTTGTGTTTCTGTGCTAGACTCTTGAACCAATCCTTAGAGTGGGGCTGAATTTGGGGAGTGGAGAGAAATGTAAATGTCCAATCCTGGTTGAGAGATCATAAGGTAGTACCTCCCAATGTTAATTTTCCAGGGAAGGGGCTAATAGAGTAAAACGGTCTTGCACTATGGAGGGAGGATAGCTCAGGGCAATTCACTCACCTTGGAAGCAAGATGACGTGGAGCAACACAGGTTCTATCCCGGGTCTGTTCTTTGATAGCTCAGGGTATTAAGTGTAGTATAAATAACCAATTATAATTATAATTATGGAAGAGGGACAGCTGCCTAGAAATCACCAAAGGAGATCTGCTAAAAAATCATCTGGGTGGAAATACTGGACGAGGGCTGGAGATTCCCATTGCTGGGGAGACCAGAAAACAGAGGCTTTGATACTTAGCTGGAGCCCATAGAGGGATGAATGTTGTGGCATCCCATTGACAGAAGTGCTGGCTAGAATCCAGTTTTTCCCCAAAGTGAAGCCCTGCTCAGTCTTCATGAGTGCCAAGCCCAGAGATTTACAAATGAAAGTAGATTGTCCAACAACATTTCAGCGGGGGGTCTAATTAACCTATTCCCTTTCATTAGTGGGTAGGGCAAATTATGTGGACCCTAAACATATTTGACTGTACAATAATTTAATTAACTCCCAAATTGATTGATGAAGGGGGGAAATTGGAAGAGTTTGAAACATCCACCATCTCTCCTAGCGGGAATAGTTTTAGAAGTCCCATAAAGTTATTGGGGTGTCCTGGCCACAAAAATGAAATTGATAATCGTCATCATTCCCAAACCTTGCCTTGAAAACAAAAAGGTCCATCCATAAAATAAAATTCCCAACTGATACCACTTCCCAAAACCTTGCCTTTCAATGAAATGTTTCCTTGCCACAAAAACAAAATTAACAATTGTTACCATTCCCAAACTTTGTATTTGAAACTCAAAGGTGTTTGTTCTATTCCCAAGCCTTGCCTTTAAAACACAAAGGTGTGTGTTACATTCCCAAACCTTGACTTTAAAACCTAAAGGGTTTTTGCCAACAAAAAAAAAAATCCCAAACTGTCTCCATTCCCTAGACCTGGCCTTTAAACAGAGGGGTTCTGCATATCAAGGAGGCTTTGGTTTTTGCACTGGGGAGAGAAGTGCGCTGCAAAAGGGAAACCTCATATTTCCAGCATGGCATTGTCCAATGTGTAAAATGTTGTACAATCAAACCTGTGCTTGTTAGCAAACTAAATCTATATTTGCCTGTTTATTACAGAAAAGAACATCATTGTGTGTGAAGCTTTGTTTTGTGCCACAAAGAAGGTTGCATGTCTCCAAACTTCCCTTAAGAGAGAAGTATCACTCCACCTCCCAACCTGAATTTTTCTCCAGATACCCTTGAAGTAGACTTCCAAAATAATCCTCCTCTTCCAGGATAATAGATCCCTGAACCCCAGAGAAGGGAGATTCTGGATGGAAAATTATGGAGGAGATACTAGTACCGAAGCTATTCTGGGAGAAAGGACAGTCACCCTTTTTGGGAGCAGCAGACGTATGACTAGAGACCCCCCCCCTACAACCTAAAAAAGTCTTGCAGCTGCAGCGACAGGTCCTGCAGCTGACGGATGATCTGGGGCACATGCTGAGGGCTCAGTACAACCCTCTACCTAACCCTGCTTCCCAGAATTGCCCAAAACTGGGGTCTAATGCCCCGAGCCAGACAAAGTAGAAGCAGAGGTGTCCTCCAGGTAAAGGGGGTCAGCAAAGAATTTTGGGAGAAAGAGGATTACCCAATTCCACCCTTTGTCAGTTGTACAGTTTTTCTTAAAGATTACCAATCTCAGACATGAAAATCCTCAAACATCACATGGTGTTGGAGTTAAATAGTAAGAACACCAGCCTGGCAAATACCTCACACTTTCTTTGCACCCTGGAGGAGAAAGAGGGCAGATTGTATTCACTGATGAAGTTGTAGGGTCAGTGTGAATGATCAGCTCTGGTGGACACTGGATCCTAAGCCACCCACCTGTCCAAAAAGACATTTGACCAACTAAACTTAGGATGGGGGAGGGTCACCACATTCACCTCACACCACTTCCAGTACAACTCCAAAATGTTGACAGGAATGACAGTTCCGTTGAAGGGACTGTGGATCTGGAAATAAAAATTGGGTGACAAAGGTTGAAATTTCCAGTGATAGTCATGACTAGACAGGGCACACCTTGTTTACTGGGGAATGATCTCCTGAAGAGTTTATCACTTCTGACCAGCTGTGTAAACAAAGTCCTCAAAGACTAACTGTCAAATCCAATTAAAAATTAGTTCTAATTATGTATGCATGAATGCATCGACGGTACCTGCCATTTAATTGACCAATGGCTACTGAACAGTGCCCATGAATAGGGAAGACCAATACAAGCTGACCTTACCATTGGGGGCAGCAATACATGTGGACCCAACCCCCATTTGGATTTTTAAACTCCAGCAATGAGTTCAATATCATTCTGCATTACACCATGCCCGTCTTGTGTGATAGGGGAAACCTGGCCTCTGTAGATGATGTTCTGATCAAGATCTTTGGAGGAATTTATATGAAAAATCAGCTCTGTTCTAAAACAGTTGCAGAAAGTCAGATCAAAATTGTCCTTTCAGAAGACACAGTGGTGTAAGACCAGAGTGAACTTCTTAGGGCATGTGTTCACCCCTGAGGACCCTACTACTCTGTGAGAATTAAGAAGCTTTCTTGGACTCACTAATTATAGTCAAAAGTTCATTGAAGACTACGCAGAGATCACTCAACCTTTGGTCCATTTAAAGATGGGAGTCAAGTGCGAGTAGGGTCTGAAACAATCTGAGGCAGTTAAACAACTGAAAAGAAGCCTTTCATCAGCTCCTTTTTTGGCTTACCGTATAGAGAACAAGGAGTTCTTCTCTAGAACAAGAGGGTGTGCTGTTTACTATCTATGCCTACGACACCCAGTGTGTCGTCCCTTTGGCAAGCTCCCATTCCTGTGACGAGGAGAAACTCAATAGAGTTTACTCTATAGTGGAAGAATGGATGATAGAAAATAAATTAGCCCTTAACAGGGACAAAACTGAACTAATGTTGATTAGTACACAATCTATGATTAAGAAGCTGGTATCTTGTTACTCTGAATTTCATCTGGGAGATGTGATTACTAAACCACAGAAGAAAGTGAAAACCCTAGGGGTAATATTTGACCAACATTTAGACATGCAAGCCCATGTGAAAAGTCTGGTCTCATCTGCTATCTACTTCATTAAACTGCTTGCCCACCTGCGCCCTCTTATTGCTCAAGCTAATGCTGAGACGCTGGCCAGAGCTATTATGGGTTCATCGATGAACTACTGTGGCAGCCTTCTTATTGGATGTAGTAAGAATATCATTAATAGGCTTCAAGTTGTGCAGTACGGGGCTGTTCGAATAGTAGTTGGACTGAACCGCCGCGATCATGTTTCTCAAGCAAGAAGGTCTTTGCACTGGCTTCCTGTGGCATCCCGAAACCAGTTTCGGCTACTTACAATAACTATGAAATGCAGGCTCGGGCAAATGCCGAACTACCTTCAAGGTCAATGATGTAAAGTAAAGTAAAGGTTCTCATATACCATACCTGCCTAACAGCGGTATTGTATTAAAAGTATGACAAGGTCAACCAAGTCATCTTGTAAACAAGCAAAACTTTTTCCTCTGTGGAGGAAAAATTCAATGACTGCGAGAAGGCAATTCTTGCAATGGTGTGGGCATTACAACATTACTGCCCATTCATCCAGGGGGAGCACATCATTGTCGAGACCTCACACCAATCCTTGCAATATTTATAAAAGGGACAGAATGCAGATGGGGAACGTTAGGAATTCAATAATTACTTCCTGCATTCTGTCAATGTAAGGCTTTCCTGTGGAGGTCACATATGGCCAAAACAAGAAGAGTCCCTTAGCACACCGATTGGCAGACCTGTTGACTGTGCTCTAGAAAACTGTCTTGAGGATGAAAGTCTAATGACCAACAACAATATGGAGGCGTACTTAACTTCCCTGCACAAGGTCTATGAGGAAAACACGTGCCAGGGCATACTCACAGTTTATGTGGATGGGTGCTCCTAACATGTTGATAACAACAGGGAAAAAGAACTAGTGGCTGGCATATGCAATGCCTTGGTGAATGATACCCCAGAGCCCTCTGCTGGGTGCAAAATAGGACCCTGAAGTAGTCAGGTGGCAGAGTTGATGGACGTTTATCAAGCCATCATCATAGCAGCGCACCACCAACTCAAAACACTGGTCATAATCAATGCCTCTGATTATGCCAGGAATGGGTTAGTGGAACACCAGATTAACTGGGAGAATCAAGGCATGTTGTGTGCCAACAACAAATGACTAAAGCATGGCAAATTGATCCAGTCAATTAATAATCTGGTGACTTCTAATGAGATGACCATTTATTAAAAGAAGATAAGCGGTCATTCTAAAAAAGAGGGTCCAAATAAGACTTGGAATAATCTGGCTGACCAGCTGGCCAAACCCAGAGCTCTGCAGGGGGATTTCATAGAAACGAGATCCCTGCTGGATGAAATTCAGGTTGCCTCTACACCAGGTCACAAACACGTGCCACCAGTGAATTCTTGACTGCCCAGAGGAATAAAGATACCCCAGATGTGAATTTGATCACTGCATAAAAAGAGGAACCAATTACTGGGAAATTCTATAGACACATTGAAGACCCCGTGAGTTTTCTTCTAACAGAATTGGATTATGCCGGTAAAGAGGATCTCCGGGTGCTGACAAAGTTTTTTGAGATGTTCTGGATCCAAAATGTTTTGTTAATAGAGAGCCCTATCTGGTTGTGACCAGTGGGTGGTAGCTACCTTATTTGGAAGCCTGATGTTGAACCACGGCCATGACGCAGCCACCGCTGGTTATCAGGGTTTCATGTGACATTGAAAACCGTATGCGAGGTTGCTTACTGGCCACAGGTGGGCCAGGCCCTCAACAATTACCTCAAGGTGTGTCTTGTGTGTGCCCAATTTCAACCCAGTTCACACACACACACAGATCTCCCCTACAAAAAAGGGTAACAACACTGCGTTGGTCAGATTTGCATGTAGATTTCATTGGGCCAGTGATTCACTCCTTGTACATGTTGAACATGTTGACTGTAACACACTTGTTCACAAAGTGGGTAGAATGTCTTGCAGCCCCGAATTGTAAGGCGAACACAGCTGCCGCACTAATGATCAATCCTATCTTCTCTTGTTTTGGCCTTCCACAAAGGATTGACTTGGACTGAGGGAGTTATTTTAACAGTGAGGTGGTGGCAAAGATATGGGGGATCCCAGGAGTAAAAAGAAAACTCCACATTGTCTACCGCCTAGCCTCGAGAGGAAGGGAAGAGAGATACAACACAACAATTTTGAGCATCTTAAAGAAGTTTGTGGCAGACTCTGGGCCCAGTTGTGACATTTGATTACCATTTGTTCTGATGGCTATTAAGTCTACACCATCTTCTGCAACTAAAATGTCTCCATTTGAGCTTTTGACCAGACAGAAAATGGTTTTACCTCAGCATCTGCTCTACAGAACTCAGGATCAGGCACTGATCAATGCGTCCACCACTCATGAGTTCATTGAAAATGTAAAGAAGCACCTCCAGCACGCTTTTGCTTATGCTCAGCACGATTTAGAAAAGTCGGCTGACGGGATGAAAACATATCATGATCTAAAGACCACAAAGAAGCAGTACGAGGTAGTTGACAAGGTTTACCTGTACAATTTTCAAAGGAATCAGAACAAGGAGCAGAAGTTCCTTTCTTCTTGGCGTGGTACCTTTGAAATTGTAGACAGAATATCACCTGCTGCCTACAAGAACCACATCTCAAGAGGTGAACAGATGGAAGAAAAATGGGTCCACATACATCAGTTGAGTAGCTGTCATCCCAGACAAGCTTTACGACTGATTGAGGATCCAAATGAAGGTTGAGCTGAGGAACCATCCGAGGAGTGAAAGTAAAGGATGAATACCCACTGATGAAGACTTATAACAGATGAGTAGTTTAACTAATCTTCTTTGGAAATGTTAAAAAATAAAATGCATGATGTTGATGTTCTGAAATGTGATATCTCCCTCTATGTAATGTTTTCTTTCTCAAATGTCATGTCCTATCTTCCGGGGAAATATGTTGCGTAAAAAGTATTGCAACTCCCTTTTCTTACTATTTCTAGATAACTAATCTCTTTCACTTCTAGCCTTGGGACAGGAAGTGAGTCCAGGTAGAAACCGAGGGACAATGCGAAGGTCGAGGAAGGGGGTTCATACCCCCCAACCAAAAAGATGGAAGTGGAGGCCAGGGAGCCCAGTTCTTCCGGAAAGAAAATGAGCCGGACCTCTCCAACAAAAAGAAGACTTTGCAGGAAAACCTATTCTTTCCCACAAGTCAGCAGGGAAAAGATCTGTTGGGGGGCATGTTGGGTTGAATCACAGCCCTAACAGATATAACTGAAAGGCCAGTCTAGGCCCTCTATTGATTGAAAAGATTGCCTTTAAACTTCAATAGTGCTAAATGTGCCTAGTAAATATTAATACAGTTCATTTGACAGTTGACACAAGGAACATTATCACATGAAAAAGACACATCACTGTGTTGGCTGAGAGACAAACAGCAGAATGTTTCATAACAAACATTATGCAAATAAAATATGCCTTTGTGAGTGACCAAAGTAAAAGCAGCCCTTCACTTTCAGTTTTGCCACAGTAGGAGAAATACTGGAAGTGCAACAACAATAAAATACTGATATTCAAAAATGCATTTCACCATAACTGAAAGATGCAAACTGTTGAAATAAGTAAAGTACAGCATTGAGAAAAGAAGGCAATAATTAAACACATGTATTTCTTTCAAGTGCAACTTGTGAATCTCCTTAAACACAGGAACATGCTTCTTGTTGTTGGACAGATTATCAAGTATCCTCCTGTAGAGCAGGCCTGCCTGGCTCCCTATCTGGAAGGGACATCTCTGGGAAGCTGATGCACACCAAATATTAGGGACTGGGCTAAATAAGCACAAACCCCGCCCTTGGTGGGTGAAAATGCTTCGGAATACAGAGAATTGTTATCAAATTAGTGGTCCATTCAAGATTACATGACATAATGGGAGGTGCTAACAAGGCCACCAGATGTCAGAGACCATCTGGTACATGATAAAAATCTCCTCAGCACAAGAGATGAAAAGCTGATGGGTTTATTGCAGGCTGAACAAACAATGCAGCCACAGAGCTTGGGCAAGCATTTCAAGGGAAATTAAACCCATGTGGAGAAATGGGAGTTAAGATGTACATACATGTTGAAGATTTCCTATTAGTTTACATGTACTATCACAACTTGTGACATTCTCAGCAATGATAAATTGCTGCATACATTTCTGCTGGTGTCATTTTGAAGCTAGTTTCAAGGCTGTTGTATTGATATACTTGTCATTCACGTGTGATTTTGAGAATTTCATTTACCACCTAAAATGTGTTTTCAGAATCCCCGAAAATGTCACGGATCTATAGAATTGGCAGCCTGATTGCTTGTTAAAATAGGTATCTGGGTATTATAATTTATAATCATAAAGATTATACTTTTTGTGAAAAGGGCGAAAATCCATTGCACGCCTGAACTATAGCGTGCTGAAAAAAAATAACCTTTACTGATCCGTCATGAGGAAGGGAACATTAATATCTATATATCATTGAATTTATTGATAAATTACCAAGTTTTGCCACGTTGGACTTTTTGTAAGGTAAAAGTGGACATGTGAAAATGTTAATTTCAAAGGTTGTGTTTCTGTGCTAGACTCTTGAACCAATCCTTAGAGTGGGGCTGAATTTGGGGAGTGGAGAGAAATGTAAATGTCCAATCCTGGTTGAGAGATCATAAGGTAGCACCTCCCAATGTTAATTTTCCAGGGAAGGGGCTAATAGAGTAAAACGGTCTTGCACTATGGAGGGAGGATAGCTCAGGGCAATTCACTCACCTTGGAAGCAAGATGACGTGGAGCAACACAGGTTCTATCCCGGGTCTGTTCTTTGATAGCTCAGGGTATTAAGTGTAGTATAAATAACCAATTATAATTATAATTATGGAAGAGGGACAGCTGCCTAGAAATCACCAAAGGAGATCTGCTAAAAAAATCATCTGGGTGGAAATACTGGACGAGGGCTGGAGATTCCCATTGCTGGGGAGACCAGAAAACAGAGGCTTTGATACTTAGCTGGAGCCCATAGAGGGATGAATGTTGTGGCATCCCATTGACTGAAGTGCTGGCTAGAATCCAGTTTTTCCCCAAAGTGAAGCCCTGCTCAGTCTTCATGAGTGCCAAGCCCAGAGATTTACAAATGAAAGTAGATTGTCCAACAACATTTCAGCGGGGGGTCTAATTAACCTATTCCCTTTCATTAGTGGGTAGGGCAAATTATGTGGACCCTAAACATATTTGACTGTACAATAATTTAATTAACTCCCAAATTGATTGATAAAGGGGGGAAATTGGAAGAGTTTGAAACATCCACCATCTCTCCTAGCGGGAATAGTTTTAGAAGTCCCATAAAGTTATTGGGGTGTCCTGGCCACAAAAATGAAATTGATAATCGTCATCATTCCCAAACCTTGCCTTGAAAACAAAAAGGTCCATCCATAAAATAAAATTCCCAACTGATACCACTTCCAAAAACCTTGCCTTTCAATGAAATGTTTCCTTGCCACAAAAACAAAATTAACAATTGTTACCATTCCCAAACTTTGTATTTGAAACTCAAAGGTGTTTGTTCTATTCCCAAGCCTTGCCTTTAAAACACAAAGGTGTGTGTTACATTCCCAAACCTTGACTTTAAAACCTAAAGGGTTTTTGCCAACAAAAAAAGAAAATCCCAAACTGTCTCCATTCCCTAGACCTGGCCTTTAAACAGAGGGGTTCTGCATATCAAGGAGGCTTTGGTTTTTGCACTGGGGAGAGAAGTGCGCTGCAAAAGGGAAACCTCATATTTCCAGCATGGGATTGTCCAATGTGTAAAATGTTGTACAATCAAACCTGTGCTTGTTAGCAAACTAAATCTATATTTGCCTGTTTATTACAGAAAAGAACATCATTGTGTGTGAAGCTTTGTTTTGTGCCACAAAGAAGGTTTCATGTCTAACACAAACAGAACCTCATTGAACTGATACTTTAAATAAATATATTCACTTTCTGTACACCAGCCTGGTTCTTGGCTCATTGTTGGCACAGGGGGAGGGATCCACGGGCCCTATATGAGTCAAAAGTAGGGTGTATTTGAATCCAAATGAATGGTGTATTGTGGCCTTGTTTAACTGGGGGACTCCCTTGTTGAGTGGGGTCTCCGAATATATCGTTACAGAATGAGTGCAAAGGAAAGGGAAACATTGGCCACTGTGATAGTAGTAGTTAATGTCTTTGGGCAAGGCAGCTACTGGTTCTGGTAACATGGTGTAATTTCAAGGCACTTGCTTTGTTTGTGTCTGGTTTAGGTCATGGGTTGCATGCTGTGGGAGGAACATGGCACCACGATAATAGTCGTGAAAAGTTCTGGGCAGTAGAGTTATTGGGCCTTGCAATGTCATGGGCCTAATGCTAAAGCATTTGATTCATTTGGATTAGTAGGTTGGTGTCAGGTTAGTAATAGAGATAATTGTGTAGCTATTGTTTAGATATGAGTTAACTTCTTAAAGTAAATATTATTGCAAGTTAAATATGTGAGTTTGATGGTGATATTTAAGGATGTTTTTCACTGTAGGTTAGCTTTAGACAATGGGTACGTGTTAGCATAAGTTCCATGGAGAGGTGGGAACATATCACCATGATAGCAGCTGTGAATACTACTGGACAGAGGAGTTATTGGGTCTGGTAATTTTATGGGGCTAATGCTAAAGTAGTTCTTTCATTTGGGTTTGTAAGTTGGAGTCAGGTTTTCTATGACCTAAGTAATTAAGGGCGGTAATTGAGATGATTGTGGTGTTAGGTATGCGTTAGTGTGGCAGAGAACATAGATTTGAAAGTCAACTATTTGAGTGAGGTACTTATATGAAATGATGTTTTTCATGGTAGCTTACTTTTAGCCCATAAGAAAGATTTAGCAGGAACTCCAATGAGTGGGAGGACAATAACAGCATGATCATAGTAGTGAATACTTACAGGCAGTGGATTTTATTGTTTAACTCCTTAAGACGATTTGGGCCAAATTGGAAGGATATGTATGGAAAACAGTACTAGGGCTCCCAAAATCCACCTCCATGCCGGCGATCAGGAGAGATTTAGGGCTGCTTTCCTTGGCGTCTATGGTGAACCAAAGAGCGATGAGCCTATATCGAAAAATCATCATGGCCGAGGGTCCACCCATTCTGGCTTCTATAGGTGAGGAAATCGCAACTGGGAAGTGCACGGCCGTGAAAAACTGGGTAAAATGGAGAAAGGACGATCTGGCAAAAATTCTATGTTCAGAAAAAGAACTAAAAGAAAACCCCGACAAAATTAAAAAGAAACTAGAAGATCTGGACTGGATCACCACCATAGAAAATGCCACCGGGAACAAACTGTTAAACCATCTCCCGCCCTCCTGCAATAAGGCAAATAAACCATTACAATACTGCGCCAAGTTCCCTAATAAAGGATTGAGAATTTTGATAATGAGAGCAAGACTCAACCTCCTCCCAACCAGAGAGATTAGTGCCATCAGAGGAGGCGGAGGGGATAAACGTTGTAGACTATGCAAGAAGCTTGACTCCATAGAAACATTGAAACACTTGGTGATGGAATGCGTCAACATGAAGGATTCAAGAAACCTGTATCTCCCTGCCCTTGATGAGAACCTATGGATATTCCAAACAGACGAGTTGTGGAACAGACTGATCGCCGGTGAAAACAACAAATGGTCGCAAGCCTTTGCTAAACTCATAGACCGGGTGTTTGACCAAATTAGACGACTAGACCTCCAAGATGGTCCGCCACAGCAGTAGGCGGGTGGCTAGTGGCCATTGTTATTGTAATTGTTATTGTATTCAAGGAACATCTGTACTTTCTACTACTGTCAATTTTGACAAAACTTGGTTTTCACCGAGTAAAGTTCAAATAAATAAAAAAAAAAAAAAAAAAATTGTTTAACTCCTTAAGTGATGAGGATGAGCTATCTCGTTTTTTTGCACTGCTTCTGCAGTACAGAGGACGAGATTGCTCATTCTTTTAGTACTTGTGTTTGTGCAATCGCTGCGGCACAGCATTCACACAAACTTTAAATCCAACCCCCAGGCTATGTGAGGAGGAAGTTCCTCCTCATCGCCTGGGGGTTGGATTCCCTTCAGTTTCACGTTAGACTGTTTGTAAGTTCACATGCTACAGCCATTTTGACTACATGTGAAGGTGAAGGTGAAGGTAGGTTCCTCCTTCGATCTCCAGCATTTTCATGCCAATTTGATTGAGCCACAAGCATTGATGGGCAAGGATCAGTCGAACTGCGGCCATAAAATCCAATACCAGGGATGCCTTTTTTGAGGGAGGGACGCTTACTATAATAAGCAGCCCTCTCCCCCTCTGGACCCCAAAGGGATAGGGCAAAAGATGATGGCAGTACAACTGCTGATCTTCCACTAGGAAGAGGAAAATCTGCAATTTTATTTTATTTTTAGTGCTTTTACTCAGGGGGGAGTTGGAGGGGAGAGTTTGTAGTATTATATGTTTAGGACTGAGGAAGATAATTGTATGCTGTGAGTGGGACTGGGGGGTGGCCCTTAGTGTGTGTGCCCTGAATATGGGACACTGGCTGCTTTACATAAACACAAGTGCATGTGGGGAACATAAGAATGACCCTCAATTTATAAAACATCTCTTTGATAGTAATGTAAATGTGTATTTCTTCTCAGCCTGCAATGCACACTTGGCATGGTGCTAATTTCCACTGCACAATATTCTGACAGAGAGGCCTCACAGAGAGGAAACAGTTTTTGCCGGAGTGCAGCTTCGTCTTGTTCTGGCCCAAGTCCTCCCTTGTCAATGGGAGCTGGGGGATATTTCAGTGGGCTGGCCTACAACTGCAGGGTCAACCCATGAAATATCCACTATGCCGGCAGAACCTTGCTACTCCCCTTGGGGAAAGTTAGAGGTTTTTCCCACCATTTTGACAATCACCAAAGGTTTGTTCTAGGTGGTGGGGGTTTCCATATGCCCCTTATCATTCCTTGATGGCAGATCAATGATATGTACCATTCATCTGGCCCAAGGAAGTGAAAGGTTTCCGATAGGAGCATAAAAGTTTGGATTCTTTTGGTGGGCCGACCACAGATGACTGTGGTGTTTTTTGTTTCATTTACAGTTCTGGTACTGTTGCAGTTGTCAGAGGCTGCAGCTGACACTTCTGCTCTGTTATAGAAGTAGTACAGGATCTGCTCCTTTCCTCATTATACAGCTATCTCTATACCTCCATTTCCTTTGCTTTTACAATCCCTAATGGTGTTATGTACTTATGTGAAGGAAAGTGCAGTTTTTCCGATCATGTGGGTTTTGCCATGTCATAAGCCACTTTTTTTTTTGTTCTCTGGTTAAGATGGCTGTTAGGAGTGAGAAATTGGTATTGAGACTGCAGACTTGAGGCAAACGCAAACGCAAAGGCTTCAGGAAACGGTGCATGTTGAGTGTAGTATTCAACCTCTGCTCGCAGGTTATTGCTCTGTAGGTTGTCATTGAATCATCTTAGTGTATGTAGGGGAGATTAGATGGGAGATTTTCTGTGTGGATGTACTTATGATCTCCGGCTTAGAACAGCCACTTTAAAGGACTGATTCATCATAGGTGGGTACTGGTAGGAGGCAGGTTGTGCTGGTGTGATCCGCTATTGGAGGAGCTAGAAACTATCGGGGGCACTGACATGATCACAGGCCCAGAGAACGTTGGTGCAGAAAAGGCATTCACACTTATATTTTCCAGCAAGTTAAACCTTTACAAGATGGCCCCTGTTGTGAAGCCACATCAGACCTCCAAGATGGCCATTGCCTGAACCATCATCTATCAGCTCTGAACACAATTGCATGCTGTTTGGACATGGGCGCTGAGCTATTTAAACCACACCCAAGGCCCTAGACGTACTTCATGTTAGAGAATTGTCAGAAGATCGCTAGCCTAATCGCTTTTCACAGCCTTCCAGAAGACACTAGCACTCAAGTGCATGCATCTCGAGCTCTCACGCTGATCAGAGACTTGAAGCATTTGCACACTCCAGTCTGTGATTTTGCACGCTGTCCTGAAAGCCACGCTCATGCACACAGCTCTCTTCCACTTACCTGAGCCAGTGTCAGGCAACAATCTGCACCCGGATGCTTCTCCAAAAACCTGAAAAATGACACAGCGAACACTGCACCACTAATAGGCTGCGCTTCACTCCTCACCCAAGAAACAGACCAATTATTTTTCTGCAAGCTCTCTGCCTACCTACATTGGGGATCATTTGCCTCGGAAGGATAGCTCAGGGACAACCTGCACGCCTTGGAAGCAAGATGACACGGAGCAACACAGGTTCGGTCCCCGGGTCTGCACTTAGAAACCTCTGGGTATTAAGCACGTTATAAATAACCTATCATATCAAATCATTCTTAATGATCCATAATCCAGATGGCATTCAGCACCTGTAAAGGAAAGGACATGTATTAAATAAAGCAGTTATCAAAAGAAGAACTCACACAAGACACATAACACAAATACAACAACTGAAAAAAGACAGGAGTGAAAGAAGAAACCCATATTCAGCAAATGTACTAATAGAGGAGAATACATACCACACAGCATTATACCAAGCACACTGCAAGAAAACCAAAAAGCAAGGAGAAAGCTTTCCAAAAAGACTGTGAGCAGCAAAACTATTAACTCTAAGACATTAGGCAAGAGTGGAAGTCCTCAAAAGGCAGCTAAGCTCAATCCAGAAGACTATGGGCCTCATTACACGGTAGGCGCTAAAAAATGTGATTTACCGTCATGGCGCCATTAGCGTGTCCGCCATCGTAGGAGACCGCTAATAGCGTCACATTACGAGTTAGCGGACACGCGCATAGGGCCATGACGGTAAATGACCCCACCGCCATGGCGGAAAAGCACCTTACCGGCTCCGACCAAAGAGCTGATAGCACCTCCGCCCTCATGCTGCACGCTATTAGCGGCCACCGCTGTTAGCGGTCACTGCTATTAGCGGTCACTGCTATTAGCGGTCACCGTAAAACACCGGAACCGGAAATAGCGTCATCGCACCGGAACGGGAAAGAGCCCGGCGGCCATCTTTAAAAACACAATCCATTGCCATCCCCTGCACTCAGGACCTGCAGCAACACCACGACTGGCAAAACCACATCCCAGAAGAACAAACAATGCCCAAGGCCCTAAAGAAAGCCGATGCGCGCCAGCGCAAAGAACGCTTCTCAAACGAGGAATTGAAAATGCTGGCAGACACCCTGGCTGCAAATGCAGACGTAGTGTTCGCTAGCGACATGCGGCGCCCGGCACTCCTGAGAAAAAAGGAAATCTGGGCTGAGGTGGCGCAGAAAGTCAGTGCGGTGGGCTCCACCCCCCGCACCGTAAAGGACGTGCGCAAGCGGTGGGATGATCTGCGCCTCCGTGTACGCAGCATTTTATCGGCCAACAGGAATCTGGCCATGGGCACAGGAGGCGGAGGTGGATCCCCGATGAAGATGCAGGAGTGGGAGGAGACATGTGCCAGCACCATTGGCATAGAATCCATCGAGGGAGTGGGCCGAATGGAGTGTGGTGTGGCAACAACGTCAGACGGAGGTGAGTGACCACGCAAGACACAGCAATGCCAAGCATGAGTCCCTCCCCTAAATGTGAATTGGGAATCAGCTAATGGATGGGGTCATCACACACACATGTACACAACCCTGCATATATGCCCTGCACATCCCCACACAACCACATGCATGCAGCACCTCACACACGTGTCACCCTGACACATGTCCGGATGACCCACCCATCTGGTCAATAACCTACAGGCCCAAAGTAGTTTTCCAAATCCAAAGAACTGCAGCAACAACAACATATGCATGATGCACGTTGACCCATCACTGATGTTATCCCTGTCTTGCTCCCCCACAGGGTCACAATCTGACAGTGAGGAGCTGGACGCTGCAACGCAGGCCCCACCACCCAAAAAGCAGGCCAAGGGAAAGGATGCAGGCACCAGGCCCAGTACATCGAGGGGCACTGGGATATCTGGAGTGGCCCAGCGTTCAAAAGCCACCCACGCAACGACCACACCAAGGGTCGAAATGCCATCCGACACTGTGGCAGCACCCCCACCACCCACCCCCACCACTCAGGAGCCAGTGCCAGAAGGCACGCCGTCCGCAGCCAATAGCTCCGTTGGGGAAGCAGCAGCCACGGCACCTATGAGTGATGTGGACGACCCATGTCCGACACCGGAAGGGCAGCGTACACCCAGCCCCCAGCTGTCCCCACTCCACAGCCCATGCAACACATCCAATGGCAACATCCATGAGGTGCATGCCGGAGATGCAATGGATGGGTCATTCAGTCCCGTGGCGAGCTCACCTGAAGTCGGCCACATGCAGCAAGCTGCGCCGAGGAGTAACAGGGGCAGGGCCGCAGACGACACCATGAGCCTGATACGCCAGCGCCAGGAGGAGCTCAATGCCCTGGTTGCCCGGCAAGTGAGCGAGGCTGCCTCGACCAGGGAGGAGATCCGGGTGTTGTCAAGGGACATGAAAGCTGCCATGGACAGCAACACGACGCGCCTATGTGAGGAGATGGCCGCTGTGAGGCAGGTCCTAACGCGCATTGCTGAGGCGATGGAGAGCATGCGTCACTCAAAGGGAGCAGATCAACCAGCCACGCCCTCGTCTACTAGCTCCGACCAGACAACCATCCTGCGCAGGTCCAGCCGGTCCTTGCGGCGGTCAGACTCACAACCCCCCAATGGTGGTAGTGGAGGAGGGAAGTAGGGCCAGCCTGTCCCTGTTGACACTTGGGAACTAATGCAGCACTGATGTGCACACCATGTTCGGTGGAGTTGTGGGGGGAGGGGGGTGAGGGTGTTTGGGGGAGTTGTGGGGGGAGGGGGTGAGGGTGTTTGGGGGAGTTGTGGGGGGAGGGGGGTGAGGGTGTTTGGGGGAGTTGTGGGGGGAGGGGGGGGAGGGTGTTTGGGGGAGTTGTGGGGGGAGGGGGGTGAGGGTTGTTGGGGTGGAGGGTACATGCACGTTTGAATGTCATAATGCTCAATACAGACGTAATGGCATGGATAATCACATGACTGGACATTGATAATTGTGTATGTGTGTTTTATTGTTGAAGGGTGCACTGTGATTATGTCCTCCATACACCCCGTGCCCTGAGCTGAACACCAATTGAACCCTCCTAATCCATGTGCATCAGAAACAATGGTCTATCAGGTGCTGCCGCACAGCACGTCCCTCATGGGCATCGCCACCTGCATGACCTGCAGCCCCCTCTCCTCCATCCTCATCCCCGTCATCATCCTCAGACGGTGGTCGCAGTTCTATGTCAGGGGGCATTGGCACATTCCGTCTGATACACATATTGTGAAGCATGACACATGCCATGGTGATCTTGGCCACCTTCTCATGCCCGTACAGGAGTGCCCCGCCCGACCTGCTGAGGCACCGGAAGCGTTCCTTCAATAGGCCGAATGTCTGCTCGATCACCACGCGGGTACGGGTGTGTGCATGATTGTAGTCCTCTTCGTGCCTGTTCTGTGGGTTCCGCACAGGGGTAAGGAGCCACCTCTTCAGGGGATAACCTGCATCACCTGCATGGGTGCAACAATGGGTATGTGTAAGTGTCTACATAATGTGGAGCGTGCACATATCACACAACCAAACATTGCATATTCAACGACATCCACTGATCCAAGCACGCATGGCAATCAGGGTAACTGCAATGTGGGAAGGTGAGGTGGTCCTTGCAAGTGGACATGCACCATGCATGCATACAGCAGGGATTGCCATGTCCCGCCAGAGTTTAAGTGATTTGTGTTTCCTGGCCCTGGCAACGTTAGTGCCACACTGCTAGTACACTGCCATTCCTTAGTTGATGTCCCCATGCTGTTTGATGGCAATTCTGTGGTGGGGTACGGGTGTGCCTCACCACAATGGCTACAGGGGATCCATTTGTATGCACTCATGTGCGCGGACCATTTCTGATGTTGTTCAGCGTACATTTCAGTTGTGATTTTGATATGCATGTTGCTGATTTGTGTAATGGGGGAATGGTGTGTTGTGCGGTGTGCATGTTGTTTGGAATGGCCTGTTTGGCGTAATGGATTGATATGTTTGCCGTGGCACTCACTTCCGGCATGTGGTTTTGTCTCTGGTCCATTGTGGGCTGCCTCACTGTACAGTGATGCAAATATGTATGTCCATTCTTCTCATGACACAAGTTCACGCCCAGTTGGAGTATGCATCTCCCCCCCCCCCCATTCACGGCCAGTTGGAGTATGCATCTCCCCCCCCCACTCACAATCCACATCACACTGACATGTGGTCGGCCTGCTACTCACCAAGTAGCCACGAACGTTGTCCAGCATGTCGCTCCATGTATCGTGGTATTGTCGAGTTCCGCAGGACCATTGCATCATGGGTTGAACCGGGATATCGGGCACAGCAATGTGTGATGATCTTATTGGAGTCACATACCAGTTGGACGTTGATGGAGTGGTATTGCTTTCTGTTACGGTACACTACCTCATTGGCATGTGGGACCACCAGTTCTACATGTGTACAGTCGATGGCCCCGATGCAACTTGGGATGCCTGCCAGTGAATGGAAGCCAACTTTGGTGTTGGAGATCTCCTGGGCAGTCCGTGGCATGTATATGTGTTGACTTGTGTGCTGCAGGAGGGCATCGAGCACCTGGTTCAGTGTGCGTGAGAATACTGGTTGTGATATGCCATGCATCTGACCTACCGTATGCTGGTAGGTGCCTGTGGCCAAGAAGTGGAGCACTGTTACTACCTTCAGTAGAGGGGGGATGGCAGTACGGATGTCAATGAGACTCACAATGTCGTTGTATATCATGTCTACTATGGTGGTGATGGTATCCCAGTCCAGACGGTACAGGGTGTGTATCTGCTCAGGGGTTAGGTTGACTGGACTGGCTCTGATCCTGGGAATTGGTGGCTGCCTCTGTGGTATCACTAGGTGCACTGGTGGTGCTTGCTGCGCCTGTCTTGCCCTCCTCCTCCTCCTCCTGCGTCTCCTCTGTGCTGCCTGTTGTTGTAGCTGCTGCACAGCAATCATGTCCTCTAGCCCATGTAATGCTGCTAGTATTGCATCCATCTTGGTGTGGGAATGGGTGTGGGGAGGGGTGTGGTGTGCTCTTTTGTGCTGCCAGTCTCCATTGCCTCCACCTGTGCTGATTTTGTCCACCTGTGGCAGGTGGGAACTCTGCTGTGCTCTTTTAACGTGTGGTTCGCGATGCCGGTATTAGCTCCTTGACGGTAAGGGTTCTTTGGGTCTACTACATGCCGGTATTGCCATGTACGCATGGCTCGTGATGCCGTGATATTAGCGCTATGCCGCTATTTCCGGTCTGAGGGGCCGCGCGCTCACGGACTTGCCGCTAATAGTGCCACCGTACTTTGCGGTGCCGCTAATAGCGGTATGTCCGGGTCGTGATTGGGGAGGGGATTTACCGATACCGGTAATCCCTTACCGGTAACGGTATGTCCCTACCGCCTACCGTGTAATGAGGCCCTATACCTCAAGCCACATCAGGTCTGGGCGAACCAATACAGTAACTGGGTTCAGAAGTGCATTCTCTCTGCTGTCTATAGCACTCTAAGTTGACTCCAGCCCCCACTAGGCAGCATCTGTGGAACAGCAAGCACTAGGTAAGCTAGAGACATAATTGCACGAATGACACCCCATGTATTCTTGTTTCAGGGGAAGACTGCAGACATCAACAGAAAAGCACATCACCTTGGTGTAGTATCCTCACCCCACAAAAAACCCAAACTCTTCTACCGGGAACATGGCAGTATGCTTTAAGAGTACTGCAGATGATTTTGATGCAAGGGGCATTCCACGCATCAGCCAGACATCCCCACAAGGCATCAGGTAAGGAGTGTTACAGGTAAGGAGTGTTGTGTAGTGTAAGGTGGAAAGAAGGCAGAGAGGAAGTTTGTGGGAGAGTTTTGTATAGTGTACAGTGCCCTAAGAAGTGCTGGCCGTGGAGACATACCTGAGGCTTACTCCTCCTTTTTGCCAGTATCTCTCTCCCATTTACCTTCCCTGATTCCTTGGTATCACTACATACTACTTACAACTCTCCTTCCCACCTTGAAGTACAAACAGTATGCACCAAGAGCAGGTAGCTTCCCTAATCAGCTTACAATAATGCCAGCACAAATCTGATATTCTCAAAACCTGACATAATGTGTCCTCAACCTCTTTACCTGAAAGTTAGGCATTGTTTACAAAATAACCTTGAAGTGAGGTACACAGTGTTCCCTCACATGAAATGATCATTATAATATTGGGGGTAATGTGTGTCTGGGATTGATTCAAGAAACATTGATGCATGCACATGCTGTGCCATGGTTTGAATTGTACGTCTGGCGCTATTTAGGTGATTTGATTTTTTATTTTATTTGCTTATATAGCGCGCTGAGCCCTGAGGTAGCTAGGTGCTTGGCTTAAACAAAGTGTTACAGGCATGTTATTCAGCATGAGGAAGAACAGGTGCATGTGTATATACAGAAATGGTACAATGGTGAGAGGGCTAGATACAATAAATAGTAGGAGGTTGATGTGTGCTAGAATTTACAGGTCACACTCATTGAAAGATACAGTGGTATAAAATTTACATATTTACAAAGATAAACATGTGGTTGTACATTAGGACATGGTGGTCAGAGAGAGGAGCCAGGATTTCACTTGAATCAAAACCAGAACGCTAAGAAGGAGTGTTCATCTCTGAGAGCTGGGGGCAGGGAGTTCCATGTTTTTGCTGCTAAAACAGGAAAGCTGGTACCCCCTGATTTTTGGAGTCTGAATTTGGGAATGCTCAGGCAGTGGGCAGATTTGGTTCTTGTGGGCCTTGATGTGTCTTTCCATGTGTCTTTCCATGTGAATTTGTCTGACTGATA
The DNA here is from genome assembly GCF_040938575.1 of Ambystoma mexicanum. Lineage (NCBI taxonomy): Eukaryota > Metazoa > Chordata > Amphibia > Caudata > Ambystomatidae > Ambystoma > Ambystoma mexicanum. Next base: position 1,210,521,816 of record NC_090932.1, read on the forward strand.
TTTGGGAGCGGTATTGTTGAGACATTTGTGTGTTATCATGAGTGTTCTGAAGGTGATTCTGTCCTTTATGGGTAGCCATTTGGCCGACTGTCTGGCCTGGGAGATGTGGTAGAAACGTGGGATATTCAGAGCTGCTCTAAGATTGTTATTTTGCCATATTTGGAGCTTTTGGATGATTTATTTACTGGTGCCTCGATAGAAGGAATTGCATTGATAGTATAAGTGCTCTGGCCAGTGTGATAGAGCTTTGTGTAGACAGGAATATTCTGCAGGCAGTTATTAGCTTAGTGGTGTAGGCAGAAGAGGAGGCTGTGGAGTTTACTTGTCTTGATAGGGACAATGTGGAATCGAGATAGACCCCTAAAGTTTTGGCATTGTTGGATACCTTGATAACATTTCGATCTATTTTGAAGGAATTGTATTGTGGGTTGAGTTTGTTAAGGCGTTGTCTGGATGCAATAAGTAGAAGCTCTGTTTTGTCATCGTTAAGCCCGAAACCATGCTTGGCCATCCAGTCTTGTATTTTGCTTTAGATTTCATTGAGGCAGGATGAATCGGTCTCATATGTGCCAGAGAGTGTGATGAGGATCTGAGTATCATCAGCGTAGTTGGTGTATGGGACATTCATATCATCTAGAAGGTTGAATAACATCTTGGTAAAGATTTTATAGAGAGTGGGGGGGACACAGGAGCCTTGGGGAACTCTCTGCATGTTATGGGCGAGGGGTCTGCTGATGCTGTGTCAGAAAAGACCCTCATGGATCTTTCAGATAGGAACGATTGGATCGATTTGGCTGTGTTTGGAGAGAAGGAGGCTGAGGAGGTTAGGTGCAATGTTAAGATGCTGTGGTCGAAGTCCGAAGTTGAAGTCCGCAGAGAGGTCCAAGAGGAGGAGTAGCGAAGGGTGGCCTTTGTCTTTTTCCTCATCCATTTGGATCTTCAGATCAAGCAGGGCTGTCTCGTGCCAGGTCTTGGTCTGAATCCAGACTGAGGGATGACTAGAAGGATGTGGGATTCAAGGTGGTTATGAATTTGAATATATGCAGCTTTATCAAGGCTTTTTATCAGGAATGGGAAGGTAGTGATGAGGCGGTAATTTGTGGGAATGTTGGGGTCTAGTGTGGCTTTCTTAATCAGTGGTTTGACGCAGGCATCTTTGAGATTTTTGGGAACTGTGCAAGAGACAAGTGAGTTTTTCTTTTTTGCATTTCCTGGTAAGGATGAGGGTTGTATGGATTCCTAGGCCCAAACACACCTGGGTCTCAGAGGGATGGTGGGTCAATGTACTGGTTTGGTTTTGGGGGTATATCTCCTTCAAAATCTCAGAAGAGTGATCAGCAAGGCACTGGGAATAGGGAAGTTCCACCTCCTTTCTTGATTGTTGTGCATCTGGGGGGGATAACTTGGTTTCTTTAGGATGGAGTGGGGTACGGGAGCTACTTATTGCTGAACTACAGTGGATTCTGATTAGGTTCCCAAACACTGTGGTGGTGTGGTCTCAAATGATTCCACAGAGAGTTTGAAGAACTCCAGGGAAGGAAAATGACATCAATTGCTCAGTGAGAAAGGTTAACAGCGAGATGGCAAAACTGACAAATGGTTTTATCAAATCTGAATTGATATTTCACACAGACGGAGACCCCATCTAAGAGGGACATGGACGTTTTCATTGAGGACATAATAAAATTTGCCCAAATGTTATGTTGGGGTGTTCCCAATAGGTGAAGCACTAAATGTGTCCTGTGCCATGAAGATATTCCATGAAGATATTCCATAGTTCAGTGCTGCCTATTTCTTTCCAAACCGTCAATGCATTTTGGAGCTTATTTTGACTTACTTCCATTTGGGACCGGTCAATGCTCATGAACTTCTATATCCATCCTTTGCCTTTTGTCAAGGAGCAGGGCGTTTTGTAAAAAGGGTGCCGGCAATTTTCCTGAAGGATCCTGCCATGTTGTCAGGGTGAGTGTCTTTGGATTGTTATAAACGAAAGTGTGGATTCCATCTCTTTTCCCACACATGTATTTGTCATATGCATGGGGCAAGATGACATCTTGCTTAGGTCTTGTGTTCGCTTTGTTGTAGGTGCAGGTGTGTTGTTGCAGTCCAGCTACCTGTAAGTAAGCAGTGATCTCTAGTTTTGTATTTAAAGTGATTGCCAGCAAGCCAGTACTCCTTTTTATTTGGAAGGTTAAGATCAGAATATATTTTAGAGGACTGCTGCATTTTTAAAACAGATTGAGGACAATTTGGTGTTATTGTGTAATTTCTACAGTAGTTCCCTTATTTTCAAAAGCAAAGTACCCTGGTCTTTCAGTCTTTATCTTTTCTTTGTGAAGTACACTTTTCAATCACCACATTTGTCATGGCTTCACATCAGATGTCTGGTGAGGAAGCTCACAACTTACTGTTGCAGTCCGACTCGTTGCAAGAACCAGAAGCAGAATCTGAAACAGAATCTGCTTCTGAGGGTGAGCATCAAGTAGATTTGGAAAGTGAGTTTTCTGTTGAGGCTCGTTCCAGCTCCTCATCCTATGAGCAAGAGAACCAAGGCGCAGATGCACCTTATGTGGCACTTCCCACACAAAGTCCACCTGCAAGGTTGATGGGACATTCCGAACATGCGAGGAATGTTCCCGTTCATCACGTGTTTGATGAGTCTGAATGGCATGCTCCAGCAATGGCTCAGGTTGTTGTGTCGTCTTTCACTGGAGTATCAGGGTACACAGAAAATGCAGATGGTTTTGAGCCCATTGACATTTTCAACGTTTCAGATAGGGTTGAGCAAACCAATGTGCGTCCAGACCAGAACAGTTCTTGAGGGCATGGGGTGCCAATCTGCAACCCCATTCCAGAGCACAGTGGTGGATTAAGGTTGTTGAGATTAGAACATTTTGGGATATCACTCTGCACATAGGAATAGTGTGGAAGCCGTCTATCTCACGCTACTGTTCTACTTAAGCTTCATTGGCAAGCCCTTTTATCAGGAATAATGAGTATTTTCATGGCAATTCAACGTATTCTGCATTTCAATAGCAACTCTGTAGCATTACCAACAACTGACCCATGTTAAACAGTTTAACCCTTCTCCTTTTCCACTCAGGTGGGTGCACCCATGCTTGTGAGGTCTGGTTGTCATTGGGACATCTATGTGCGTGTGGGAAGTCGGGTCATGTGGTGTTTTGCAAACATTTCTATCATTTCCCAGTGAGCAATGTGTGAAAATAGTGTATATTTTGTAGCATGTACAAATATGCATTCTGGGTAAGACATTCTCTTGCGTGATTCATGCAAGTGATGCATCGTTTGATTCCCATAGATGTCTTCTTTAAAGAAATGTATGAGGTTCCCCGTTCTTCTCTGTGGCTGTGACACCCCAAACCTAAATCTGTGGGTTTACACAAGGCCAAATGGAATACGTATTTGGTCTTCCCAGAGCGTTTGGTGTACCAGTGTTTTATTCTTTCCCTGTTGTGGCCAGATCAGTGCACAAATACATGTGAGGTAGATTGTCCATTGGGACACCTGTGGAAACCTGGGAAGCTATGATATACCTTGATGCACATGTGTTATGGTTGTTTCCCAGTGGGAAAAGTCTGAAAATAGTGTTTTTATGTCACATGTGAAACCTTGCAGTGCATTTTCTGTAAGACATTCTAGCACGATTCAATGATGTGGTGCCTCTTTGGATTTCAGTGGGACTCTCCTTTTCATAAATATATGAGGTTCCCTGTTCTCCGTGGTGGCTTTGATGCCCAAAGCCTCAATCTGTGGGTTGATCACAGAGCCAAATAGAGAACACATTTGGTCTTCCCAGGGCTTTTGGTGTTTCAGTGTTTTAGCCTTTCTCTGTTGCGTGCAGGTTAGTGCACCCACACATGTGAGGTTCCTTTTTCATTGGGACACCTGTGGAAACATGGACAGGTAGGACATGCATTGTTCCCTACATGTTTTGGTTGGTTTCCAATGGGAATATGTGAAAATAGTGTATTCTGGCCACATTTGCTGATTTACAGTGCATTCTGGGTAAGTAATTCTAGCTCAATTCATGCATTTAGGCTTACCACAAATGTCTACTTTTCATAAATGTATGAGGTCCCCTGTTATCACCAATGGCTGTGATGCCCCAAGCCTACATCTGTGGGTTGTCAACAATATCAAATAGAGTATGGATTTCATCTTTGTCTGATGCTTGTTGTACCTCTGTTTTAGCCTTTCCCCTTTGCTCCCAGGTCAGTGCACCAGCACATGTGAGGTACCGTTTCCATTAGGACACCTGTGGGAACATGCAAACGTCAGCCATGCATTGTAGCCCACATGTTCTGGTGGTTTACCAGTGGGAAATGTGCAGATATTGTGTCTTTTTTATCACATTTGTAAATTTGATGTGCATTCTGGGTATGAAATTCTATCACGATTCAGGCAAGTGTTGGCTCTTTCCATTCCCACAGGTATTTTCTTTTCTCAAATGTATGAGGTGCCCTGTTCTCCCTGGTGGCTGTGATGTCACAAGCCGAAATCTGTGGTTCGTACACAAGGCCAAATAGAGAAAAGATTTGGTCTTTACAGGGTGTTTGATGTGCCATTTTTTTAGCCTTTCACCTTTGTGCCCAGTTCAGTGCACCCACACATGTGAGATACCTTTTTTATTGGGACACCGGTGGGAATATGGTAAGGTAGTACATGTGTTGTGACCCCCATGTTTCAGTGGTTTCCTAGTTGCAAATATCTGAAAATGGTGGGGTTTTTCCTACATTTTAGAATTTGATGGGCATTCTGGGCAAGGAATTCTTGCCCAATCCTTGCAAGTTAGTTGCCTTTGGATTACCATGTGTGTCATCTTTTCAGAAATGCAGGGGGTTCCCTGCTTTCTTTGTTGCTGTGGCCCACTGGGCCTTAATCTATAGGGTGCCTGCAAGGCCAAAGCCAGGATGAATCTTTCATTTTTCATACCAATGATTCACCCTTTTCCTTTTCCACCCAGGTGGGCGTTCCCATGCATGTGAGGTCTGGCTTTCATTGGGACATCTGTGTGAATGTGGGAAGGTAGGACAAGTGGTGTTCTGCAAGCATTGTCTCATTTCCCAGTGGAAAATGGGGAAAATAGTGTATTTTTTGTGACATTTCCAAATTTGCAGTCCATTCGGGGTGAGAAATTCTCAAGTGATTGACGCAAGTGATGCCTCTTGGATTCCCATGGGTGTCTTCTTTTCAGAAATGCAGATGTTCCCTGGCTTCCTTGGTGGATGTGACATGTAGGCCTAAATATGGAGGGTGCCACAAGGCCAAAGGCAGGATGAAACGTTTGTTTTTAGACCAGTTGACATATCAATGGTTTATCCTTTTACTTTTCTGTTCAAGCGGATGCACCCATGCATGTGAGGTACCATTTTCGTAAGGGCACCTGTGGAAACCTGGGAAGGTGGGATATGTGTTGTTTCCCATGTTTTACAGTGGTTTCCCAGTGGAAAATGTGTATAAATAGTTACTCTTTGTCACATTTGCAAATCTGCAGTGCAATCTGGGTTATGGTATGATATTATATGGCATTTATAACGTGCCTGTTCACAAGTGTTTCTAGGTGCAACAAGACTAGGAGGGGGAAACAGAGGTAGGACAAAACAACGATCTTACTAGGCCTTGTGTCATTCAGATTGCCCAAGTACAGGGAAGTGAATGGGAGAAGTGCTGTGGTGTGTGGGGGAGACAAGTGCAGGTAACTCAATAAGTGCAGCCAGCAAATGGCTAATACGTGCAGAGAGAAGGGACTGTAGGGTTGCAGATTCAGACCGCATTTACTGTTGGACTGGGGGAGTCTGGAGGCAATGCGAGGGAAACTGGACATGCAGGAGCCTGGGCCTGAGTTCAGAGGGTAGGCAGGTGACCAGTGTGTTGAGCAGTCAGGACATTAGCAGGAGAGAGGAAGATAGAAAGCGGAAGCAAAAAGGAAAGTCTTGAGTTGCTTCTGGAACCAGAGGTGTTTGTGCTCAAGTTTGAGAGAGGCAGGGAGGCTGGACCAGAGGGAGGCCCCAGCCGAAGGGAGAGATCTGCCCCCAACTCTCTACTTGGAAAAGCGTCTGACCCTCAGAGATTTGGAAGTGGATGAGAGCAGAGCTTGAGAAGGGAGATGTTTAGGAAGAGAGAGTTGGAGGTAATGCAGTCCAAGGCCCCATAAAGCCTTGTGGATAATGCAAAAGGCTCTTTGTCAGGGCTGGGCGGATTGTGGGTACTGTGAGTCAGGGTACAGCTGTGAAACCTATGTATAGGCCCACAACACAGTACTTCAGGTGGCTTCTCCATCCCTTTTTCAGGAAAAGGGCTCAGTGACTGAGAACCGCACAGAGACTACATTTTCCAGGAGGCTGTGTGACACACAGGCCTCCTGACAGAGGGAACACCACACCCAACCTTGTGGGCATGCACATGCCGTGCCCGCGAGGCTACGCTTGCAATTCCAGCTCTCGGAGGGAGAGGACATGTTCTGAAGAGCTCCGACAGGCACATCTATGCGGGGCAAGTTCCTGTCTGATCTCCACAGGCTCTGCTCCCTCAAACAAGATAATTGGAAGCAAGCTCTTGTTCCGCACGTGATTGATGACTAACTGCAGAAGCCGTATGCATGTTTAATATGCGGCTGAGACTGCAGATTGTGACAGTGTGTTACAAACTGGGGGAAAGACTAATCCGCATGAGACTCACATGAATACTTGCATGCTCTTGAATACTGGCATGCTCTTCAATCGGGGCAGCATATGAACGCAGTGCTGAGGACACTGCGTATATAAGGCTCTAGGTGATAGCAACCTCGAGCAGCGTGGTCACCGAGATACGATCGAGTGATCGCACATTAGAAAAGCAAAATCCGCATTTGTACACTAAGAACTGCTGAAAGCTTCCGCTGCACATACTCACAATTGTCTTGGTATTTTACAGCGGACCCTCAGGATATTCAGAATATTACCAAGGCTGGGGCCTCCCTCTGGAACAGCCTCCCTGCCACTCTAAAACTTGAGGAGAACAATCTCTGGTTCTGGAAGCACCTCAAGACCTTCCTCTTTTCTTCTGCCTTTGCTCCCCCTCTCCCATGCTGATCTGTTCTCTCTTGGCACCATGTACCTGGCCACCCTCTGTCCTCCTGGCCCAGGTACCTGCTCAGCCTGCCACCCTTCTGCACTGCCTCCGGGCCAACCCTTGAACTGGGGTCTGTATCTGTGCCCATACAGCCCCTCCCCTTTTTCTTCGTGCACTTATCAGACCTACCCTGTCTGCTGCCTTAAACCTAGCACTTGCAAATTGCTGGCTGCACTAAAACTGTTTGTTGCCTTTATTATTTATTTATTGTTATTTATATGTTTCTCCTCTGCTTCGCACTTTCCACTTCTCCCCCCTTCCATGCACTTTTACCCTCCCCCACTCCCATGCACTTGCATGTTCTCAATGTCACTGGGCCTAGTAAGATCGCTGTTTTGTTCTCCCTGTTCGCCTCCCTTGCTTTGTTGCGCTCTGAAACACTTGTGTACGAGCGCGATAGAAATAAAATATCAATATCAATACCAAGCCAGCACAATCCCACCCAGAGAGGCTGTGGGAAAGAAACCCTCAGTTAAGTGCATTTCTTTTGTTGTCCTCATTGTGCTAATGATACAGTATGATCTAACGTGCTAATCCTGTGCTAGTAAGCATGACAATGTTATGTTTTTATTTTTCTAGGTAGGGACACCTGCATGGTGTTAATGCAGGGTATGCAGTCTCTGGTTGGGCTCCAAGCAAAAGCTCAGCACAGATAGCACTCTCCAGGGGCAGTTGCCTCTGCCTACAGTGTACTTGGTTAAGAAGCTCCAGTAAAAGGCTTCCATATGGTGCTGGGCTAATAGTCAGAGTGTGGTGTACAATGAGTGATAGGGCAGAGTAGAACCACAATGCACAGAAGAACAGCATCAGGAGCTGAGCAGCATGTAACCCTAACATCACCTTACCTAACCACTACTTTCTCCTAACCCTCTATCCGGTTATCCTTGAAACCCTCTGCCCATCCAAACAACAGACCCTAACCCTCTTTCCCCGCTGGGTTGTGGTGGCCTGTGGTTAGTACTGTTCCCAGGTGCCAAAACCCAATGGGGAGGTAGGAGTTTGTGCTGTATCTGCGCCAGTCAAGATTGGGCTACAGACCTGACAGTCTTGAACTTGATCCTTGCAGCCACAGGTTAGAAATTCTAGCCTGATCCACGCAAGTGTTGCCTCGTTGGATTCCCACGGCTTTCTTCTTTTCAGAAATGTATGAGGTTCCCTGTTCTCCCCGGTGGCTGTGATGCCCCAAGCCTATATATGTGGCTTGTCCAAAATGCCAAATCGAGTACGGATTTGGTGTCTGAGGGAGTTTGGTGGATCAGTGTTTTAGCCTTTTCCTGTTGCATACAGGTTAGTGCATCCACACGTTTGAGGTAGCGTTTTCTTTGGGACACGTGTAGGAACATGGAAAGGTAGGACATGTGATGTTAATCTCGTTTTTCGGTGGTTTCCCAGTGGGAGATGTGTGAAAATATTGTAATTTTGTCACATTTACAAATATGCAGTGCATTCTGGGTAAAACGTTCTAGCATGATTCACGCACGGGCTGCCTCTTTAGGTTCACACATGTGTACTCTTTTCAGAAATGTATGAGGTTCTGTATTTTCCCTTGTGGCTGTGATGCCCACACCGTAAATTTGTGGGTTGCACACATGGCCAACTAGAGTACGGATGTGGTCTTCCCAGGGTGTTTGTTGTACTAGTGTTTTAGCCTTTCCTATTTGCTCCCAGTTCAGTGCCCCCACACATGTGAGAACCTTTTTAATGGGACACCTGTGGGAACAGAGAAAGGTAGGACTTGCATTGTTGCCCACTTGTTTCTGTGGTTTCCTAGTCACAAATATCTGAACATTTATTTTTCTCCCCTACATTTTAGAATTTGTTGGGCATTCTTGGTAAGATATACTTGCTGGATCCTCGCAAGTTAGGTGTCTTTGGATTCCCAATGGTGTATTCTTTACAGAAATGCTGGGCGTTCCCTGGTTTCCTTGTTGGCTGCGACATGTCAGGCCTTAATCTGTTGGGTGCCCACAAGGCCAAAGATAGGATTCATATTTTGTTTTTTGACTAGTTGACATATCAATGGTTTACTCTTTTCCTGTTCCACCCAGGTAGGAACACCCATGCATGTGAGGTCTGGTTTTTGTTAGGACGTATGTGTGAACATGGGAAGGTAGGACATGTGGTTTCTAACAAGCATTTTGTTTATTTGCCAGTGGGAAATGTGTGAAAATAGTTTATTTTTAAGACATGTACAAATTTGCAATGCATTCTGGGTATGAAATTCTCACATGATTCACGCAAGTGATGCCTATTTAGATTCCTGTGAGTCCAGAAATTACCCTACCAAAGCATAAATGGTAAATTATGTTGGCCGAAAACCAATTGCATCATATGCCCTACATCGTCAATAAAGAATGGTCAGCATAACAACAGAGCGGCCATTTTGTGGAAGGTTCACCACTTGCTCTCTTTGCTCTCTTTGTCTTTCTGTTCAAATGCTTTGCAAAATGTATTTTAATCCATTCTGCTCATGCACAGAGCAAGGCCAGAAGTTACATGTTGTCAGACCAGCCCAGACAGAAATGCCAAAGAGTACAGAAATACATTGTTTTCCTCCCTCACAAGTCCTTGAAGAGGAGCAGAGAGGCATCTAATCACCAAGCCAGGTGCCAGCCGGTCTCGCTTAAACTGTAGAAACAGGCCGTTAAAGCATGAATTATACTTTCTTTGTGGCCCCACTTTTCGGGGCCCTCTTAGATGAGGCTGACCCCTAGTTCACGAATAGAAACCAGAAGATAACATGCTTTGGAATGTGTGTCTCCTACGAACACAGCTTTCTCTCTAAACAAGTGCTTTGTGTTCTTCATAACAAAGAACTATATCTACTTACTGCAAATTGCAACTGTTGCTAAACCAAGTAATATAGATTAAGAAAGAAACGTGTCATGAAGTGTCATATTTATCATAATTGTCAATTATCGAACCCTAGCTCAAGAAGATACATTATGGGCGGTTTTGATGTGTCACAAAGAGATTGTATGATTGTCTTTTCATATATAAGATACTGTTGTAGAATGTTTGCTCTCTCGCGTCTCATGAGGTCTGGGTGATCACACGTTGCGAGACGTTAGACCAGGTCACCCGACTGAGAATATTTGCTTAGCAATAAACCCTAACCCTAGTACTTGGAAATCGATTGCGTGTCTGTCCTATCACTGGGTGTATGGTGATTGTGCCTTGTTTCCATACTCAAGGGTCTTCAGGGCCTAGCAAAAAAATGTCACTCGAATAGGGACCTTGCCCCATTTGCTCCATCGAGTACGTTGAATTTGAAAAAGGCGAAAACAAATCGAGGACGAGGCCATCGAACCGGGATCGAATGGTGTTCGGGGCGCCCCTGTGAAAGTGATGAGAGACTCCTTTGCAGATCTGTACACAGCCGATCCCTAATCGACGAGCAGCGGCCAGATAGCAAGAAGGCGAGGGTCCTGAAATGAGGCAGATTGAGCCAGATACACAGTCACAATGATTCTTGGTTGCATTTGTATACGGATGAATTGCGTCTTGAGCGACAAACAGATTTATCAGGTGAGTCGTGCCCCGATTCTCAACAGCCCTGATATTGGTTAAGTGTTGCTCTTGCAAGATCAAACGCCCAGGGTAAGGTACGAATAAGATCAACATGCCTGGGAAATTGTCTTCCTGTCTAGTGGGTTTTTTCCACTGCGGTAGACAATCTTTGGAAACTGGCCAGGTTGCGCTGCCCATAGGGTCGCCAGCGTTTGAAATGTATGTGAAATATGGAATAGGAGCGATAATGTTTAATGAAATGTGGCATAGGCAGACCAGACATATAGTAGATTTGCAGTGGCCGAAAGATTGTACTTTTGAGATGGCCGGAATAGAGCACTTGGAATCAGTATTGCTGCGCACGAAAGCATGCCCCATGACTTTTGACGTTATAAGATACTGGAGGAAAGAAGCGAACCTCCGTATAAAAAGTAGAGAGAGACATGCGCGAAGACATAAATCAAACACAGAAAAAGCGATAGAACTAGAAAAGCTACAATGGGAAGAGGATATATGAAGAGGGGATAGGAGTAACCAATTAGGCATACAAAAGATATATCCACAACAAGAGTTACATGCATCAGACAAACTGATAAATAAAATTTTGAGTGAAAAGAGACAAGAACGCCCTCAAAATAGTATTGACACGATTGCACCAGTACCCATTGCTCCAACTCAGTTGCCACCTCCCTTTCCTTTTGTTCCAACTGCACCATCTGCCCCTGCCCACCAGATACCATTTCCCCCACTGCCAACAGAGCAGGAATTAGCAGCTGCAGGAGAAGGCAGCTCTACAGAGGCGGGACCTGCACATAGAGAAAGCACCACAGTAACCCTTAGTACGGTTTGCAGGGGGAGGAGCGAAGAACTTAAAGAATGGGCAGAAACGTATATTGAAGGAAATGACGAGGATCAACGCTGAGTGCAATGTATGACTATCAGAAGCTCGGTGAAAAACAGGTATTGTTAGAATGCATGGGGGAGTATCTCATAGACAGATGACAGAAATTAACTGATACGATAACACCGCAGAAGTTACGGGATTTGAATGCTTTCTCGCGAATGAGGGAAAGTGCGGCAGAAATACAAGAACACATAGACAGGCTATTTGAGTTTAAAGATGAACTTGATGAATATGCAGTGAGTGATTTCTTCTGCCGTCTAAACCAGTTAGCAAAGATATAAAAATATGTACACGAGAGGCAATTAGATGGATTACAGATTCTAGCATTTCTGTAATGCAGGTGCATGATATGTTTGATCAATATTCGATAGAAACGCAGAGGAAAGTATTGCAGGTGATGATTGAGTATTTGCAAGATGAATGTTATGATAAAAAAAGTTGTTGTCCCCCTGAGCTAATGATAATGTACAAGAGAGCGTTTTCACCTGACACTGGAAAGACTGCCCTTTCCCTCGATTTAGCTATAGTGCTTAATAAAAGAATGAATAAGGTAACGGCCAGTTGGATATTTCCCATGAGAGAAGTCCCTCCCACTTTTGTGCCAAAAGTAGAAGTTCCTGGTGTTGATGGAGCACCAGTGCAGGTAACAGAAGCCCATTATACAGCCCATTATGTGCATGTCCCTTTCTCTAGACAGGAAGTAAATAATATGAAACAAACAGTCCCTGATTTGAGAAAGAATACGGCAGGATGTTATAAAGCAATTGAGTCGTATTTGAGATCGTCCATTTTCACCATGAGTGATATTGACCTGTTATTTCCTGTGATTCTCCCATTAGATATATGGAAACAAATTAGGAATGTAGATGACACTGATATTTTGGGTGATACATGGGAAAATTTTATAAAAGAGGATACAGACAGAAAAGCTGGTGAGAAGCCATCGCCAGCTCTGTTAGCATTACAAGCACGAATAGTACAGAAATTAAAGATTCTGGTACCTGAAAGGAGAATTATATGGGACAAATTAACGGCATGCATGCAAGGTAAAGATGGATGGGCCACTGACTATTTTAATAGATTTGAAGAAGTATTTGCAGATTTTAGTGGCCAAGATTTAAGCACAGAATCCAGGAATAGATTATTTGTTGACAAATATGTGAGAGGGTTGATACCGAAAATTCAAAATTTAATAATGGCGTCTGAAAGTGCGTGGCAAGGCAAATCTCAGAGTGAAGTATTACATATTGCACAATACTATGAGAATAGAGTAAATACAGAAAAAGAGAAAGAGGTGAGGGATAGGGTGAGTCTAAAAACAAGAGTATTGATCCAACAGTTAGTGAATAATAACAGCAGAGGGGGAAACGCACAAACAAGAGGGAATTTCTCGAACATGCACGGAAGTCCAATTGGACTGATTCAATGTGCATATTGTAAGGATGCAGGCCATTGGCGAGCACAGTGCCCACATTTACAGAATAGGAATGGAAATGCCCCAAGAAGACAGAATAGAGGTCGCCCGGGAATGCAAGGACAAAATAGAAACACAAGAATGCCACAAACTCAGAATAACCAAGCAAATAATAACCAGAATCAGAACCAAAACCAACATCAGCAAAATAGTGCAGGAGAAGGAAATGTTTTTGATACTCAGTCGAATTACCATGAAGTGACTTCACATCGGATGATGTATTATTTAACTACTAGGACAGCCCAAGACAGGGGGCAGAACCAGTATCTATTCCCGGTGATCAGAAAGGGCGCTACATAGAGATCAAAGTAGGGAATAGAGAGCACACTTTTCTAGTGGGCACAGGTGTGCAGAAATGCTCGATTGACCATCACTTGGTTCCAGAGATACCACTGACAGGGCAAAAGAATGTTTCAGTAGGGTTCGCAGGCACCCCAGTAATCAGTCCAGTGTCACAATCAGTACCTATAGCACTAGGTCCATTCGAAGAGTCATGCATGTTTCTTTTGACAGAAAATTGCAGCAAGAATTTATTGGGTTTAAGTTTGTTGAAAAAACTAAGTGTGGTTATTCATTGTTCTCCTGGTGGAGTGTATTTGACAATATCACCACAAAAGATGCCAGTATCACAATTTTTGTCTAATCCATTACCAACGGAATTAAGTAACTTGCCAACTTGTATATGGGCAATGAATGACAATGATGTTGGTTGTTTGAAAATAGAACCAGTGAGAATTATTTTGAAGGATGGAGTTACATTGCCAGGTATCCCACAGTATAAAATTTCGATGGAAGGTGAAAAAGCATTGAAATGCATTGTTTCAGATTTGATTAAAGGAAGCGTGATAGAAGAAATGACTGGTAGCACTTGCAACAGCCCCATACTTCCAGTTTATAAGAAAGGAGGTAATGAAATACCATATCGTTTTATAATTGATTTGCATGGATTAAATAAAGTAGTTGATCCCCAATTTCCATTGGTCCCAGACTTCACTACCATTTTGACGATGATTCCAGCTTCTGCTTCACATTTTAGTGTTGTGGATCTGAAGAATGCATTGTTTAGCATTCCAGTACATCCTGATAGTAGATATTTATTTGCTTTCACATTGGGAGGGCATTCTTTCACATTCACACAAATTCCACAAGGTTACACTGAGAGCCTGAGTATTTATAGCAGAGCACTAAAAGAACAACTAGACATGTTAGAATTGCCAACGGATTGTGTACTATTGCAGTACATTGATGACCTATTGATTGCTGCTGACACAGAAGACATTTGCAAAGAGAGTACTGTTAAACTGTTGACACATTTGGCAGCACATGGACATAAAGCATCATTAAAAAAATGCCAGTATTGTCAAAAGGAGGTAGTCTATTTGGGCTACCTACTTTCGAAAGAGGGGAGGAGACTGACACCAGAAAGGATAGAAAGCATCTCTGGTATGCCTATTCCAAAGACACAGAAGGAAGTCAGAGCTATAATAGGCATGGCTTCATATTGCAGGCAGTGGATTGCAAATTTTGCGATGATTGTAAAACCTATGGTGGCATTGACAAAGAAAGATGTTGCTTTGCCTTTAACATCGAGCGAGGAATGTCAGAATGCATTTGATCTTCTCAAAGTTGCGTTGTGCTCAGCTCCAGTTTTGGGCACACCAAATTATGAAAAGGATTTTAAGTTATTTGTGCATGAAAATAATGGTTGCGCTTTGGCTGTTTTGACTCAGGAACAAGGAGGAAGAAATAGATCATGCGGTTATTTTTCTTCCGCACTGGATCCTGTTGCATGCGCTTTGCCGTGCTGTTTGCGAGCTGTTTCTGCGCCTGCCGTGTCAGTTGCGTTGTGCTCAGCTCCAGTTTTGGGCACACCAAATTATGAAAAGGATTTTAAGTTATTTGTGCATGAAAATAATGGTTGCGCTTTGGCTGTTTTGACTCAGGAACAAGGAGGAAGAAATAGATCATGCGGTTATTTTTCTTCCGCACTGGATCCTGTTACATGCGCTTTGCCGTGCTGTTTGCGAGCTGTTTCTGCGCCTGCCGTGTCAGTAAAACAAACTGAGGGAATGGTTTTGGGTCCCGCCTTAACTTTGATGGTGCCTCACAAATTAGATGTTCTTTTAAATAGAACACAGACACAACGGAGGTCATTACAACCCCGGCGTTAAGGGTTAACGACAGCGTTAACCCTTAACGCCGGATTCCCACTTTAACGCCTGCTTTTGGCAGGCATTAAAGTCCATGGCGCTAACCCGCCATGGTGCTAATTACGCCGCCGTAATTTACGGCGGCGTAATTAGCGCCTTCCCCACTCCCATTATGCCCTATGGGGCAAAAATGGGAATGGGGAAGGGAAAATGGGAAATGGGGATTTACCGCCCCACTCACCTTGGAATGGGGTGGTAAATCCGCCATCCACCATGGTGTAAACGTAGTTTACACCATGGTGGTAAAGTTGGTGCATTTAGCACCAAGGTTGTAATGACCTCCAACATCTTGCATCAGCTAGACTGAAGAGATACAAAATTGTTCTCTTTGCACCACATATTCAAATTTTGAAGTGTTGTGCTTTGAATCCTACAGAGTTAATGCCCCCTCCTAATGAAAGAACTGGTGAGGAGGAACTGCCACCCCATGATTGTATAATGGTTACTGAACAAGAAACGAAAGGAAGAATTGACTTAACAGACACCCCACAGAAAGAGTCAGACGGAGAACTGTTTTGTGATGGTTCCTGTTTTAAATTGCCCGATGGCACATCATCTGCTGCATATGCCATCACCACACTAAAGAGTATTGTAGAGAGCAAAAGGATCCCAAATAATTCAGCACAGGCTGCAGAGATAATAGCATTGACAAAAGCATGTGAGATTTCTGAAAATTTGAACGTAAACATATATACTGACAGTCAGTGCACATTTGGGGTGGTACACAATTTTGGTCGACTCTGGGTTGAGAGGGGTTTTCTAGCATCACATGGAACCAAGATTCAACATGGTGCTTTGATAGCAAGGTTGTTGTCTGCACTGGAGTGTCCTAAGCGACTAGCAATAATGAAATGCGAGGCGCATAAGAAAGGAACATGTAACATTGGAAAAGGAAACGCATTTGCAGACAAAATTGCGAAACAAACTGCCACTGATCCACACATGAAAATATTTATAGCTCAGTCAGAAGAAGTGCCTTGTATGATAGAAAACAGTATTGCCACTGTTATGGCAGAACTCACACATTAGAAAAACTGCTGAAAGGCTAGTCCAGAAGTCTATGACTTGTTTGCAACATAACATTGGAAAAGGAACCACTACTCATGTAGTTAGTTTTGGCCTCCCCTCAATGCCCTTTGAAGTCATTCATTTTGATTTCATAGAAATGGAAAGATGTCAGAACCGTAAGTACATCCTGGTGATAGTTTGTGCATTCAGTAAATGGGTGGAAGCATACCCGCATAAGGACTACACAGCAATGAGCATAACGAAAGTGATGCTGAAAGAGTACTTCTCTAGATTCAGCCTGCCATTGGTCATATGGTCTGACAACGGCCCGCAATTTGTTGCCGCCGTGATAATACAGATTTGTGCAGGACTTCAGATTGATAAACGATTCCATTCCGCCAGACACCCGATGAGTGCCGGTATTGTTGAGTGCCAAAACGGCATCTTAAAGAATAAAATAAGTCAAATCTGTTCAGGGAATAAATTGAGGTGGCCTGATGCGCTGCCCTTAGCTATGTTGTGCATGCACACGTCTGTGCAGGCAAGGACTGGACTCTCCCCATACAAAATCGTCATGGGGAGACACGCAAATGTCTGGTGCGCTCCACAGCCGAGGTGTTTGAATGAAGTAGACTACCCTTTGCTAATCACTTATTGTAACTTGTTAATGCAGAAACTCTGTTTGATTGATCAGCAGGTGCTGGAGGCTCTTCCTATCAGATAAACAAT
The DNA here is from genome assembly GCF_040938575.1 of Ambystoma mexicanum. Classification (NCBI taxonomy): domain Eukaryota; kingdom Metazoa; phylum Chordata; class Amphibia; order Caudata; family Ambystomatidae; genus Ambystoma; species Ambystoma mexicanum. Next base: position 1,210,538,782 of record NC_090932.1, read on the forward strand.
TCTCCTGGCAACGCAGTCTGCAGTCCGAGTGGATGGTCGATTTGGCATGGATCCATGCCACCCACACATATAGAATTCAATTTTCGTTGAAAGAGCTGCCTGATCCAAACGCCAAAAAAGAAACAGCTGCCCTTGACTTGAAAGACACAGTCGCCAGTTCTCTGCCACAAATACTGCCTGAGCCTGAGAATAATCCTGTAAAGATTGCAACGAAAGAGAAAGGGCTAAAAGTGCCCCAACTTTGCCCAGCTGGACCTGCATCATCGCGGGCTGACATTAAGCCTGCTTATTGAATCACAGGCTGACACTGAGCCTGCATTTGGAAGGGAATCTGCATTGTTCATTGATCACACAGTACCTGGAGCTATAAGGTACAACCTACGTTCTCAGAATCGGAAGTGATCTGAGCTACATGTTTTGTTTTGCCTCTATTCCCAACAAGGATGAATTGGGAATCAGAGGCCTAGGGAAGTGGAGCGTGGGAGTTGTACCAATCTGCATCAAATTGGGAGCTCTGGAACGCAGCTTCCCGGTGCTATCTTTAAAGAAGTGAATGACATATATTGATCATCCTATGGGGACAAGTGGGGCGCATATGGTACAAACACAATTGATGCATGCTCTGGAGTCTTTGGAGCACTGTGCAGAGGCACAATAATCGTGCCAAATGTTTAGCAATTCAGGCTGCCGAGAAATGGCCTAGACGCTTTGCTGACCTCTTTGAACACTTTGCTGTTTCTAAAGGCGCTGCTGAAAAGAAAGTATACACAACAAACATTGTTGGAGAAGAAGAATTGCACACAATGCCTATACACGCTTCTGTTCCCTCCTGCACCAACGCTGAGGACGTAGTAGATGTAGAGACTATAAAAATGTCAAGAAGAATGTGCTGTAGAAAACTCATGATAATGATTATAATACTACTTTGTATTCTGAGTACAATGATCGCAGTACTATGGTATTTGGAGAGTGTGCATCCATTAAGCTCTCCTTTGCCTGTTACCAATGCACCTGCCACAGACAGTCCAGTCCATGTACTCTCTTATGCTCTCCCTCCATTAGAAGAAAGACACAACAAAGGTTATGTCAATAACACGTTGCTTTTGATAATGAATATGACTCACTATATCCGGAACAGAACAAATATCTGGGCCCATTTACCCCAGCATGGCAGGAAAGGAATGGGCCTTATGTATAGCCATTACCCCTCAATACAGCATGCTATGCATCACTAAGTGCACTATTTAATGGGAAATGGAATACGAGTGATACAGATCAGTTAGATAGAACAAACATAGATGAATTTGAAAAAGTCGTAATGGAACCTGTAGGATGTTCCATATTTAACAGAGCAAGAGTGATAAAACCAGTGGTAAGGCCAGTGGACAGGCTGTATGTGCCTTATAAATCATCTGTAATTACATTCCACATGAACCAAGGAGAGAACAAGGACATAGTGCCCCCCTCGTATACAATAAATTACAATCCTCACACTGTCCCATTTTGCCTACGGAAAAAAGGTTCCTATTCAGTAGGGACATTCAATAGATGCATTACTATTGCAGTACTTGAAAGAGAAGAAGAACCAATATATGTAGGTGATCCCGTTTATTTTATATGTGTAGAAAAAGCTTTTCACTGGTTGCCTAGAAATTGGGGAGGGACGTGTTACTTAGGGATACTTTTCCCGGGTGTATTCCTGTCCATCAGCCATATCAAAATTATCTAGATCCAGGCCCCGGCGGGATGAAACAGGATTGATTGCTGAAGACATGGCAAAATCATTTATCCCATTTTGGGGCCAAGCAATAAACTTGTGGAATATACCGAGGCTGTCCAGAATATTAGAAAAAAGATTAATTGAAACGACCGACATATTGTATAATATGACCCTAGAAGAGAAGGCAGTTAGATTAATGACACTTCAAAATAGAATGGCTCTAGATATAATTTTGGCCGACCGTGGAGGTGTTTACAAAATCGTGGGGTCAGCATGCTGCGTATTTGTAAGAGACTACTCCCCTACGATTTTTGAGGCAATAAAGAAATTACACATTCTGAGCTCTGACCTTCGCATCCCGACAGGCGGTTGGGAGCTGAATATAAGGTCCTGGTTTTGGGAGTTATTGCGCTCATGGAGATGGAAACTAATTGCAGTCATAGTACCATTACTTGGAATCATCATGACATGTTGTTGCATACACAGCCTGCCAATAATTTGCTCTGAAATAACAAATGAATGCGTACACATGGTAACAGAAAGAAGAAATTCGAAATGAGATCCGAATACAAACAACGAAATAGAAACTATGAAAGAGTTCATGTCAATTAATATTGATGATGATGATTACTGTAGATGTATAGCTCAGAATTAGACACATGGTCAGAGAAAGATGCGATGTATGGATGATGCTCTTGGCTTATGGCCAAAAGGAGGGTTTGTGAGTCCAGAAATTACCCTACCGAAGCATAGATGGTATATTTTGTTGGCCGAAAACCAATTGCATCATATGCCCTACATCGCCAATAAAGAATCGTCAGCATAACCATAGAGCGTCCATTTTGTGAAAGGTCTGCCATTTGCACTCTTTGCTCTCTTTGCCTTTCGTTTCAAACGCTTTGCGAAATGTTTTTTATTCCATTCTGCTCATGCACAGAGTAAGGCCACAAGTTACATGTTGAGAGACCGGCCCAGACAGAAATGCCAAACAGTACAGAAATACATTGTTTTCCTCCATCACAAGACCTTGAAGAGGAGCACAGAGGCATTTAATCACCAAGCCAGGTGCCAGCCGGTCTCGCTGAAACTGTAGAAACAGGCCGTTAAAGCATGAATTATACTTTCTTTGTGGCCCCCTTTTTCGGGGCCCTCTTAGATCAGGCGGACCCCTAGCTCACATATAGAAACCAGAAGATAACATGCTTCGGAATGTGTGTCTCCTACGAACACAGCGTTCTTGCTAAACAAGTGCTTTGTGTTCTTCATAACAAAGAACTATATCTGCTTACTGCAAATTGCAACTGTTGCTAAACCAAGTAATATAGATTAAGAAAGAAACGTGTCATGAAGTGTCATATTTGTCATAATTGTCAATTATCGAACCCTAGCTCAAGAAGATACATTATGGGCAGTTTTGATGTGTCACAAAGAGATTGTATGATTGTCTTTTCATATATATGATACTGTTGTAGAATGTTCACTCTCTTGCGTCTCACGAGGTCTGGGTGATCACACATTGCGAGACGTTAGACCCAGTCGGCCGACTGAGAATATTTGCTTTGCAATAAACCCTAGAACTTGGAAATTGATCCTCGTGTCTGTCGTATCACTGCGTGTTTGGTGATTGTGCCTTGTTTCCATACACAAGGGTCTTCAAGGTCTAGCATTCCAACCTGTGTCTTAATTTCAGAAATGCAGCAGGTTCCCTGGTTTCCTTGGTGGCTGAGACATGACATGCCCAAATCTGTAAGGTGCCCAAGGATGAATATTTAATTTTTAGACCAGTTGACATAGCAATGGTTTATCCTTTTTCATTTCCCCTCAGGTGGGTGCACCCATGTATGTCAGGTCTGTTTTTTGTCGGGACATCTGTAGGAACATGGGAAGGTAGGACATGTGGTGTTTTGCAAGTGTTTCGGTCATTTCCCAGTGGGAAATGTGCGAAAAGAGTGTATTTTCTGTTACATCTAAAATTTTGAATTGCATTTTGGGTAAGAAATTCTAGCGCAATTCACGTAAGTGCTGCCTCTTTGGATTCCCAGATGTCTTCTTTTTAGAAATACAGGGGGTTTCCTGGTTTTCTTGGTGGCTGTGACACGCCAGGCCTGAATCTGTAGGGTGTTCACAAGGCCAAATGCAGGATGAATCTTTCGTTTTTAGACCACACATTTCTTAACCTTTTCTGTTTAAGCCCAGGTGGGCGTACCCATGCATGTGAGGTCTGGTTTTTGATGGGACATCTGTGTGATCGTGGGAAAGTAGGTCATGTGGTGTTTTGTCAGCATTTTGGTCATTTTAAGTCAGCAATGTGTGAAAATAGTGTATTTTTTGTCACATTTACATCTTTGCCATGCATTCTGGTTAAAGGTTCTAGGATTCATGCAAGTGATGCCTCTTTTGTATCCCACGGATGTCTTCTTTTCAGATATGCTGGGAGTTCCCTAGTTTACTTGGTGGCTGTGACACCACAGACTCAATTCTGTAGGGTTCCTACAAGGCCTAAGGCAGGATGAATCTTGTGTTTTCATAATAGTTGACATACTAATGGTTTACTCTTTTCTTTTCGTCCCAGGTGAGTGTACCCACACATGTGAGATCTGGTTTTCGTGGAGAATTGGGATTGAATGTAGGAAGGTAGGACATGTGCTGTTTTGCGACCATTTTGTTCATTTCCCATTGGGAAACAGTGGAAATGGTATATTCTCTGTCACAGTTACAACTTTACAACAGTGCATTCTGTGTAAGAAATTCTTGTGCAATTTAACCATGTGATGTCTCTTATATTCCCACTCATGTATTCTTGTCAGAAATGTATGAGGCTCCCTGTTCTCCCTTGTGAGTGTGGTGCCCCAAGCCTAAATCTGTGGGTTGTCCACAAAGCCAAATAAAGTGCAGAATTGCTCTTCGCAGGGCTTTCGGTGTACCAGTGATTTAGCCTTTCCCTGTAGCACCCAGGTCAGTGCACCCACACATGTGAGATCGGGACACCTACGGGAACATGGGAAGAAAGGACCAAGTGTTTTGTTGGTTTCCCAATCGGAAATTTGAGAAAATAGAGTACTTTCTGACAAATTCGCAAATTTGAAGTGCATTCTGTCTTGACTCACATAAGTAATGCCTTTTTAGATTGCCAATGGTGTCTTCTTTTCAGAAATGTATGAGATTCCATGTTATCTCTGATGGTTGTGATTCCCCAAGCCTAAATCTGCTGGTTGTCCGCAAGGCCAAGCAGAGTACAGATTCGGTCTTCCCAAGGCATTTGGTGTACCACTGTTTTAGCCTTTTCCATTTGTGTTTAGGTCAGTGAACCCACACAGTTGAGGTAGGTTTCCATCGGGACACCTGTGGGAACATGGGAAGGTAAGCCATCGGTTGTTGCCACATGTTTCGGAAGTTTCCCAGTGGAAAAAGTGCAAAATAGTGTATTTTTTGTCAAGTTCACATTTTTACAGTGCATTCTGGGTAAGACAGTCTGGCACCATTCATGCAAGTGATGCCTCTTTGAATTTCCTCTGGTGTCTTCTTTTGATAAATGTATGAGCTTCCCTGTTATCCCTGGTGGCTGTGATGCCCCAAGCCTAAATCTGTGGTTTGTTCACAAGGCCAAATGCAGTCCGGATTTGGTCTTCCAGGGCATTTTCTGTACCACTTTTTTAGTCTTTCCCCTTTCTGCTCAGGTCCATGCATGTGAGGCACCTTTTTCATTGAGACACATTTGAGAACATGGGAAAGTAGGATAGGCATTGTTGGCATTGTTGCCCATGTTTTTCAGCTGTTTCCTAGTCGTGAATATCTCAAAATTGTGGGGGGTTTCCTACTTTGCTATGAATTCTGTGTAAGGAATTCTGTCCTGATCCTCGCAAGTTAGGCGTCTTTGGATTCCCATGGGTGTCCTATTTTCAGAAATGTAAGGGGTTCTCTGGCTTCCTCGGTGGTTGTGCCACACCAGGGTAAAATCTCTTGGGTGCCCGCAAGGCCAAAGGCCATTTATGCCCAGGTGAGTGCACCTGCACATGTGAGGTCTGGTTTTAATCGGGATATCTGTGTGAAAGTGGGAAGGTAGCACATGTGCTGATTTACAAGTGTTTCTGTCAGTTGGCAATGGGAAATGTGTGAAAATAGTGAATGTTTTGTCAAATTTACAACATTGCAGTGCATCCTGGGTAAGAAATTCTCACACGATTCACGTAAGTTATGCCTCTTTGGATTCCACCGGGTGTCTTAATTTCAGAAATGCAGGGGGTTCTCTGTTTTCCCTGTTGGCTGTGAGAACCCAGTCTGAAATCTTTGGCCTGCCTGCAAGGCTAAATACTTTGTTGATCTGGTTTTCCCAGAGCACCTTCCATACCTGTAGTTTAGCCCTTTCACTTTCGGACTCAGCCAGTGGCCCCTCACATGTGAGGTATTGTTTTCAATGGGATACCTGTGAGAATGTTGCCAGGTAAAAAATATGTTTGCTGTCTGTTTCTGTAGTTTCCCAATGGTAAATGCATCAAAATATTGTATTTTTCCACATTGTTATATTTTCCGTGCATTCAGGGAAGGAATTCTTCTGCGTTCAACAAAAGCAAGTTGTTTTTGGATTCCCATTGGTTTCTACTTTCAAAACTGCATGGGGTTTCCACCTTTCCTTGGCGGTTGTGATTCCAGAGTCCTTAATGCATGTGCTTGCTGGAAGGCCAAATATGCTCTTCATAAAGCATTTCATGCTGGTGGTTTAGCACTTTTCCTTTGGACCAGGCCAGTGGAGTTACCATTTTTATCGGAACACCTGTGGCAACGTCTGAGGTAGGTCATGCACTGTTTGCTGAGCATTTATGTGTTTCCCCACTGGCAAACATCTCAAATCATTGTATTTTTTCAACTTTTTAGAATTTGCCTTGCATTCTTGGTAAGATATTCTTGTGCCATCAATGCATGTCGGATGTATTTGAATTCCCACCTTTGTTTCCTTTCAAAAATCTATGCAGTTCCTTGTTTTCTTTTCTGGGAGTGATGCCCCAGCACTGATTAACGTGCTGCTGACAAGACCCAATAGACTCTTTCCAGAGTGTTGGCCATAGCCAATGGCCATTACGGTACCATTTTTATCGGGACACATGTGGGAATATGGGAAGATAGGGTATTTGTTATTTTCTCTTGAATCTGATAATGTTTTCATATATTTGCTACTGTGCTTTGTTGGTATAGGACCAAATTGAAGAGTTAACATTACCGACCCCACCAAAAGACCTAAAAGGCATACCAGTAAAAGTTGTAACTAATAAAAGTTCAAACCTTTAGCGGTATGTATGGTTTGGTGGGCTCTGAAAAAAGATAAAAAAACACTGCAGGGGCTGCAGGGGTGTCCCCTGCAACACGCCGCCCACCATACTTTACAGTATAATGAGTTGGGGTTGCAGGGGACACACCCACAGCTGACCCGAAAAAAACCCCAGACCTTTTACATGCGTCATATCCGTCTCTGGAAATGTAGCCGCGGATAAATCATACAGATCTGATTTGTTATACAACACTTTCATTTCCCAAATGTGCCCTACATTCTGTCGCTGCTGTAGGCAACACACATTTTTGTGACCTGCGTAAGTCACCTATCCATCAAAGGATATGCCTCAGTGCTTTAAAAAAATTCATCACCACATTAGTTTTCATTATTTCAAATGCTAAGTAGGTCACTTTATGCCATCAGCATAGAAATACTGTGTACCATGGCTTGGTTTTTGGCTCAGAGTATTGCTTGTTTTCAGAAATATTAAGAACAATGTTTGGTTTTCTAACTAGAAGGGTCAGGGGAATCTAGCAGTGCATTGCTTTTATGAATAATCTTGGAAGGCAAACATGTCCAACACATACTTTTTTCTGTCAATTTTGCAATACTTTGCCAAATTATGGGAATTATGGGTAAATAGCTCTGACCTGACTTGCACAATTGACCCCATCCTGAACTTGGAAGTGTATCTACTTTTCAGAAATGTATGCCTCTTTGTGTTCCCGTTCAGCTTTCCTATCCTCCTAATCCATTCCATGCAAGCATGTCATACTGAAAAACAGGGAAACTTGCCTAACTCTCACAAAACTGAAGGTTCTGTAAGGGATCCAGAGTAATACTCAGACACAGTAACATGTTTTGTATTGTATAGAGACTTTTCTTATCAAAACAAAAAAGAGGAGTTGGGGAAATCCTAGCTATACCTAACTCTAAGAGTGGTTTCTCTGCCTCAACAAAACTAAGGAACGCCAGTGTCTAAAGTTCTCTGTCCTGTGTCGAAAATCCTAAACTGACCCTCACACACTAAACTTAATATAACGTAAAATGGGTATGTCTTTTAGTTGAACACCTGCAGCTTCCTTTCAAAATTCCAAACTCACAGTTTGAAAGTGAAGAAAAGAAAATCAATAAAGTTCCACCAGAGGCAGAGCCTTTCCTTCCCATAGAGTCTCTGGATCTTCAAATGTCAGTTTTGCATATTCCACAATCACATGGCTCTTCCCTTGAGTTTTCTCCACTTACACAACACTTTCAAATATACAGTTATCTCTATTCCACAATCCCAAGGGGGGTGGCTCTTCCCTTGAGTTTTCACCGTTAACACAACACTTTAAAATAGACAGTTCTCTCTATAGACCTCTGATGTCTTTAGCAAAAAAGGGCATTTTTCTTCCCTTTCAAATCACAATTCAAGGAGGGTGAATCTCTTCCCTTGAGCCTTGTCAGCTTTTCCACAATGTATTCCACTAGTCACATATGGGTGTCTCTGCCCCTTTTCTCCAATCCCTGGTTTACTCTCGTGCCAGGGTTTCTGTGATCTTGCTACTTGGGTGAGGGTCCCAGGTTTGCTGTGTGCCTGGTTGACTCTCCTGCCAAGACTTTTTAAGTTCGCTCGGGATTTGAGTGCAAATCCTAGGTTTACACTCTTCATCAGCATCCACTCTCTTCTGTATCCAGGTAATTCTATTGTTCATATATAGGGTCACCAACCCTTTCCCAACTCTGTTAAATGTCCCATCTCCCTTGTATGGTTGTATGCTGTTTACTAATGGTATGTGGCATCTGGCCTGAAGTAATCCGGTATCCCAATCTCTTTCTCTGGGCTTGCCCGTTTTCTTTGGCAGCTTCGGCATCCCTTGTATCTAATGTTTCATCCACTGCCTGTTTAGCTGACTGGGAGCACCTCTTGTCTGCTTCTTGGTTGCTGCTTTGGCTTCTCGAATGTGCAATAGCACCGGAAGCGTTCCAAGTGCCGAATGGGATTACCAAAATAAATGATCTCAGCCCCAAATAACTGGATATACTCAAGGAATATGGCAAACTACTACTTTATTATCAGTTCAATAAAATAGAGAAACCTGGCAAAGATACAGATTGAAGTTCACTCACTCTCAATGCATTCTGGTTGCACAAAACGTTTTATACCACAAAATACGTCAGCTATGATGTCATCCTACGTGGCTAACAGTAAAAACCTACTGGGCGGAGGGATTGTTTAAGGGAAACATATACACCCATAGTTTATATGAGTGTTAGTATCATCACTGGATACCCCTTATCTGGTAGGCACACCTTGAACTCCCTCTAACTACATCAAATACAGATAGTAAAATACTACCAGTAGCGGATAGCTCTGTGCGACAATGTTTGGTCCACTATTACATAGGCCTTCATGATTGGTTGGCACTCTCATAAAAATACATATACAAACATTGGACATTCAGCTTATTAGCAGCACAAAGCAGTGAAACCAGGTGCAAGAGAACAATGACAGACAACTGCCTTTCCTACTTAATTAGCGTACAATCTCTCATCAGAAAGGCCTTGAACACAGGCTTCTTCTTTGTAGTTGACCTTGCTGACTGTTCTCTTCCTCAGAACATTAAAGGAAGTGAAGGTACATTACTATCTTCATCTGTAGCCTTATGAATCGGCTTTTTCTCCAGTCCTGAATCACATGTAACAAGGCCATGATTTTGTCCTTTCTGTCTTTCTATTTAATGGTATTTGTTTCAATTATATTGTGTGCTATTAGTCTCATTGGCCGCTGGAGACTTTGTTGTTCCATTCTGCATGTGCTTTCTGCATCTCTGGCACTCACAAGTGTTCACTCTTGTATTTAATCAAAGAGAAATATGTCCTGCTTATGTAGCTTATTGTTACGCTCACCTGGCTCCCACAGAGGCGTCGATCTGAACTGGACAGCTGCGGTCTCCACCAATGTGACGCATAGGGCCGAGATGACAGACTGGACTGGCCCACCTAACTTCGTTTGCTTGGCCCATAGGAATATTCTTCTGCAAATGGAGAAAGGGAATTAACCACCCGTGAAGTTGAGCGTAAATTCCCCCACCCCTGCTGTTCTCCCCACTGATCACCTTTGATGTCCACTCTTATAGTCTCACCTGATGGTTTGAAAAGATGAGCTCTCCAACCTGCATTGAGCGCAGGGGCACGTAGATAACCAGTTGCTTCACTGGCTCGAAGGAATTGGTGAGTTCCAGAACCATATTGACTCCGAGATTCCCGGCAAGACGCCGTAAGTATGTCGTTTTTAAGAGTTCAAATGCCTGACTTTCACTCTTGTCCAATTACTTGCAGGTTGCAGCTTGACCCTAGTGAAGAGTTCTTCGTGGCAACCGGTAATATTCTGGTAAGGATTTGTATTATCCAACACAGTTCGATAAAATAATGTCAATATGCAACCTGTTGCTTTCTCCCTTATTCAGGCGCTGAGAGGAAGTATGAAGTCTCGGGGAATAATACCTCCGGTGGTAAAATCAGGTAAGTCTATTGTGGTGAGGAGGGTTCCCCTTGTTAGTCCCTTTGTTTCACCTTGATGTCCTTTTGTTTCCCCTTAGGGGCCAGGGTTCGGCGAAGATGGAGTGGAAGCTGCGCCGACCCGTGAAGAGGAATAGTACCCCCGGTGGTACAATCAGGTAAGTCTATGGGGGGTAACTAATATTCCTCTGTGTATTCCCTTGGCTCACCTTGCTGTTCTTGTCTTCTCCTTAGGTGCCGAAGTGCGGTGGGAACATGCAGGAGGATGCAGGGGAATGTGAAGATGCTGCGAAGGCCGGTGAGTTCAGCGCAGCGCTGCAGCAGGCGAGGTGACGCGCATAAAATAACTTCTTTCTTCCAGCTCGATGGCGCGATGGATCGGGAATTCAGGTAACGATCAAAGGTATTGCTCTTGTTCTAACCTTTTCTCCTTCTTTCTCCCTTTTTCTAGGAGCTCCAAACTCGAGGTGGGCGTGGCAGAAGGCTGGATGCAGACTTGCAGGCATGGTGAGCGTTACGCTGCTGGATGCAGAATAACGCGAAGCATGTGCTGCTCTTCGGGCATGGTTTAAATAGCCACCAAAGTAGTCCCAGGTAAGTATTCCTCCCCAGCCCCATCCAAGTAAAAAAATAGTCCCCAAATAGCCCCTAAGGTGGTTGTTGGGCTTGCTTGGGATAACTTGATGCCTGCTTCCGGGGTTGCTGGACTTGGTCTAGGTCCCGGGGGGTAGGCATCATGACACTTATCCTCTTTGACTCCTTTCAAGCTTTGCAGTTGCTTCTTGCTGTGACATTCTTGATTCTGAGCCAAGAAAATACCCTTTGCTCTTGCACAAATCGGTATTCCTGTGCCTGTCAGCTCTGCAGCTTTGGTTTCCCCCCTCAAGGCTTCTTGCTAATTTATACGATATTGACGTTCATTTTCTCAACATGGCTGCTTTTCTTGTGGTCTATTTCCTACTTTAGCAAGCTTCTACGTTGTCATATCTACCTTGCGTTTCTGCGTACATACATCGATTATATCACTTGTCACGTATCTTTTCAGTGTATTTGGTTTTCTTTATATTCACATATGCTTCCTTTGTTACTCAGTCACATCTTCATGCTTTTGTTATCTGTACATCGAATTCAGTGCGTTCACGCATCTTTTCTTTCTAGTGGCGTCACTTTACATATGTCAGACTTTGCTTATAGTTCTCCTATGTCCAGTGGTGTCTGCAAGCTCATGTCTACCGCCTCAGTTCGAGGGTACATTAGATACAGTTGCCTAAGCACATAACGTCTCTCATACCTTCGATGTGGTATTGGGATGATATCATGTGTCAAAACAATGTTTTCTTGCTGTTCTTCCAGTATGACAGAGGTGAGGGGGTGGAATCTATAAATGACATGTACATGTGCCTCTCTACAGCTTCTCTCGGCATCTCCTGCTGTACGTGTTGACAGCGAGGCAAACACTCTTTTACCCGACTTCCCTGAATGTCACTCTTGGCAGTTTCCTCGTTTCATCTGAAGCCTGATTACCTCCCATTTCCCAACCAGTGTCGGGAGGTCTGAGCCTCCCGTTCTGTTCGGGTGTGCCATATTTGAATATCCCAGCACCTGTTAACATTCTCCAATGACTAGACTGCAATGTTGGCTCACTGCATCTAGTGATCTTCATCACTCCATCCATCTTTATTGCCTCAGTTTTAATCCAGTGGGGGGTATACATAAGGTTGGTGATCAGTAAATAGTGGAGTTTCTTTATCCACACTACAATATGCCATACAAGAATGGGGGAAAGGTGAATAATTGTTATCAAGGAACCCAGGTAAAGAATAATTCTGATCTAGCATCTTTACTCTGCCTCCATGGAGTTTGTCCTCCCCCTGTGTAGTCCTCCCTCAGACAGCCACCCCCCAGATCAGAGTCTGGTAGCTTCTGCCTTTCCCTGGCCATGTAAGAGAAGCTTCCCTCCAGGGAAGCAGTGACGACATTGCTAGATTCATCACAGTTCACATATGAAAAATCATGTTTTTTGTTTCAACTCAACTTGTTCTTCAAAGCTTGGAAAATGGGAATTTCAGAACTGCAAAACTTTAGTTCATCAATGTAACAAGAAAAAAACAGGCTTCACTGTACATCATCTTATTGGCATTTTCTGAAAAAAACAAAATGTTGTCACTTTTTTATTATATTATTGTTAAGTTGTTTTCATTTATTAACACTTTACAACTTTTAATGCATTCATACCAATCACATATTAACCAATTGTAGAAAAATAGAAAAATGGAAACAGAATAAATATTAAATACTCACTCATTCATACTACAGTACCGGAATACAGTACAAAAATACAAATATACAAATACAGCACAATGATTTGTTCATTACGATAAAGTTGATGATAATTTCCTTGGGTCATTATTACATGTTGTCACCAAATCGCCATTAACACTATCATTATTTCTGGACGGGAAGGTTTTTCGTACTCTATATAAGGCTATGTAGACTGCCTCAGATTGCACATTCAAGCACCATCTCCAAAATTCCTCTGACTGTATATAATTCATGTTGTGAAAGAAACAACCATAATTCAGCATGTAATAATTGCGTCTTTCGGGACATGAAGTTAGTACATGCCTAACAGTCTCAATTTCATCTACGTCCAGACACATTCAACAATATCTTTCCTTTACGGAAATCTTCCACTGAGAACCGAAGGTTGACTTCACCAGAAGTTCATTAGTGCGCATTAATAGTCTAAAATTCCGTGCCAATAGGTCAGGACAACGTATTATATGTCTTTGAGGCATATAATACTCATGCACGATCCATTCAATATATTTAAAATTTTTCAATTCATACAAACGGGTAAAATTAATTTCCCAATCAACTCCTTTTGCTTTAGCTTTGAACGCTTTTTTAAATAAATGGAAAAAAAACACATTGGTTCGTTTTAGCCTCCCACTGTAATTCTTGAAAGTATTTACAACAGCTAGATAAATATTTGGTCCTAGAAGTAGGAACATCTATTTTAGCTGCTTTTGTTCCAATAATTTGTAGCAGTTCACTCTCTGGGTGGCACGCTGCTTTCAGATTAAGGAGGCCACGCTGTTGTCACAAAATTGATCCCAAGGACTGTAGGCCGAGCTCTACCCTAATATATTGGATTGGACATGATCTGGGTACCCCCAAGATGGAACGCCAAAATAGACCTTCGATCCTATCAAGAAAGGAAAGGTCAGGAATAATTGTCACTTTTTTGTTATTTTCTGACACCCCACTATAGTAAACCACAAATCCTTGGCGGCATTACGACCACCTATATGTGGTAAGAAAAGAGTGAACATTGGCCAGGATATGACTTATAACTAAAAATTTATTATGGAAATGTCCATCAAAGGGCACAGCCCCGGGAAGTTCAACTCTTAGCATTTAAAGGGCAAGGTATAGTTTTATGCTTAATGTTTCCTGCAATTCCTAATGCAAGTGTAATGTGGTCTATTAATTTGGTTAGAAATGTGTGTGCAGCTAGTAAAAGTACTTTAGAGACAATAATGTCTGTAATTGTTTTATAATATGTTTTTTTTATTTGTTGTTAACAGACAAAGAAGTAATTGAAGTGTGCAAGAGGATTCTTTGGAAGCCAGTTGAAGAGTTCCCAAAGGAAGACATTGGGGAGTGTTTAAGGGTCTTACAGAGAATATGTGTAATATTTAATTGGAGATGGAGACAGATATAAAGGATGTTGCAGATCTTAAAAGGCAGGTGGATAGTTTGATTGGTGACAATTGTAATGGAGGAAAGATCCCTAGGAACCCCCTCCCTCCTACATTTCTCACCTACGTGGAGCTTATGACTCGCCGGCAGCCGTCTATGCGCCTGGGCCTAGGATGCGGGATGGCTGCGGGGTGATGCATGGGACTGCACGGCTCAACTTGGAGCATGATATAGACTTCATTTTGTACCATTTTGAACATAACAATCTGGGCCTCAATGGCACTATAGGCCTGCAGGGCTGCAGCTCTCCCCACCGGACCGCGCACAGCGAGCCAGCACTCCCCTCACCCTCCTCCCCATGGCCGCTCAGCTAGAGGCTGGTTCTCACGAGAAGACAGGGTGTGAACTAGTAACAGTACAAACACTGTATCTTTTACCTTCCGCAGTACATCATTTGACCTGACGATGACCGGGCCTTAAGCTGGGGTCTGAGAAAAACAAAGCAGCCTCTATAAAACATGCTCTGTCTCCTCACAGAACCCTACATCCAGAACATATGTTGTGAACAACCCCCAACCCTGATCCCCGTTTGAAGTGTCAGCCATGAATGTTAAGCCCATGTGCCACCCAGCTTTTTCCATGCTGCTAAGCCATTTGTATGAAATTGCATCATGTGCAAATGATGTGCATGCAACCATGTATGTAGACAAGCGAGAAGTTACAAGGCCATCTCCCCCTTCCCCTGGAGAGTCGCGCACTCAACCCCCACTGTCCTCCCTCCAAGGCCCGGCTGTTGATTAAAGGTCCTTGGTTTATTGATGCTAGAATAACACAGATACATCTCCTTGCCTTCCTGCTGAACCTGCACAAGGTATTTGCCTTCTCGCATGCTCCCTGACACCCAATGCCACCATAAAATCACTGTGTACCTCCACATTCTGGTCAGAAGAGTTATGAGCCGTAAGGCCCCACATGCCACCACCTTTTGATGTACCAGCTACGTGCACCCCCCATGACCCTAATGGTATTTCACTTCACCCTAACCTCGACCGGTCATGGAGGTAGTTATTCTCTCTTGTACTAACATACTATAAAAATGTTGTTTACTACATCTAACAAGGTAGAATGATAAAGGTGCTCCAACCCATGCCTCCGATAAGACACCTGGACTCATGATACTGCACCTTCGATAACGATGATTTTTATGATGAGCTATTGAGACAATCCAGAGTTATATGTTATTACTTTTGTGATGTTAGATTAACCACTTGTAGGATTTATATGACAGATTGAAGGCAAAGTTAGTAATGAATGTGTGTGTGTGGCCACAAGGGCAAAATGTTAGTGCAGCCGAGATGTATCAACTGTAACAGCTCGTGACCTGATACTCCACCCTGAGGAGCCCAGCTGACCCGAGCACCGTGTGCTGGCACCACGTGGATCTCCACCAATCATGGAGCACCGCCCCTACACCATCCATAGTAGCTATTCTTCACCACCCAATCCCCATGACTATGTGCCCCCTATAGCTTACCTCACCAATGACGTGTTTTTGTAATAAATATGAATGTCTTTCTATTATCTGGCAGAGCGCTCTTGGAGTTTGCAGAGTCCTCTGCATGTTGTATATTAATTTAGATAAAACTTTTTATACCTCACCTGCACTTAATCTTGGTGCTGCACTTAATCTTGGTGCTTAATCATTTCCTGCTGGGGTGTGTCCATTATTGCCTCCCATTGTAGAGTTTTAAATGCCTTTTTGGGGGACGCTTGCTTTCAAGTGGTGACCACTTAGACGTGATTTGTCTTTTTGTCCCTTTTGGCACGAGACATCCCCAGCCACAGTGGAGACGCACGGCGCGCCCCCTCAAGAGAGCTGCCCAACTACGGCAACTGGTACGCTTAGACGTGCGCATGTAGTAGGACGAGAGGGTATGGGTCCCACTTCACAAAACCCCTAGTACTGCTCGCCGGAGCTGGGGGCGGCCATTGAGAGTGGGGCAGCGCCGCCTGGACGGACCGGGTCCGGAGGGTCTCGAATCAAAACGGGCATGTGAGTATCAAGTGCGAGCAATGTTAAAATGAGTTAGATATTGACACTAGTATATGAGGTTGAATTGAGATAAAGGGGCTCTTTTTGAGGGTAAAATAGTTGGTGTTCTGATTCTTTCTTTTTCTTTCTTTTGCATATGGCCATTAGGACAAGTTAAGGAGATTACAAGGTGAAAAAGTGAAGACGGGAACCTAGCTCTGCAAAGGGGGTAGAAGGCGGCACCATATAGTGCTATATTGACTAGTACTGGGAATAAGTAAAACAGAGAAGATATTAGTAAGAGTCTCATATGAGGAGAAGACTCAGAGTATAATTTACAAAACGCTTTTTCTTTTTCATCTTTTCTAAAAATCTATGAGGGGTTATTCCGACAGTTTAAGGGTTAAGGGGTGTGATGGATTAAAGTAAACAGGATCCTTTGGATGAAGAACAGTGCAGGGAGGAAAGGGAGGTGTATGTTAAATTGTGTATGTAAAACGTGTGTCAAATGAATGTCATGTATTGAATAGGCATCAGAAATTAGTGAAAAAGAGGGCGAAGGGAAAAGGGTCCGTAGAAGTAACACAAATATATCCCCTTTTGAATAAACCAGTGCCTGCTGAGGGATACAGTGACCCAGTATATGTGTCAAAACCCACCCCCTGATTGCACCACAACCCACTGCACCTCCACCATATTAATGCCCAAGAACAAGTGGGCAGGTGAGTACTCCGATTATAGATATTGAATAATGTACAGAAGATTTAGATTCTAGAATATCAATAGCCCGAAGCGAACTATCTAGAATAAGAAATATATGTGAACAGAGCGGATCAGGCAGTTCCAGAATGCAAACACGCGACAGGTCTATAGAAGAAGGGTCGAAAAAGGAAGAGATACTATTCAGAATACAGGATGAGCCAACTAGAATAATAGAGCTAGAACAACACACGCCCAAGGGAGAAAGAGTGGAAGAGGAATGGCAACCACAGACGCGGAGGAGTTATGGTGTGACATAGAGGAAGATGAGTCAGAAGGGAGAAGAATAGGGTTCGCAGCAGGAGGGGCGCCAGTGAGGATAGATGAAACACCCCTGGGGAGGGCAATGGAAGAGGAATGGAACGTAAGACTTAGGACCAGAGTAGGAAGGATGGCAGTAGTGGGAAAGAAAGGGCCAAAGATGAGTATTGGGAAAGGAACACAAGGTAGGATACAGCTGCCCCTGATACACAGAGGAGGAGGGAGACCAAATGATATACCTTGGGCACAGATGGATAAGGCCAACTTTTTGAAATTATTGCCCCCACTGTCAGGAGGTGCAAGTATATGGATACTCTCATTTGAGAAACACATTGCAGGGATTCCATTGGCGGTAGGTGATGTCAAAAGTTTGCTAGTATCCGCAGTGGGTGATCAAGCTGACAGGGTGTGGGCGAAAGCCGGATTCCCAGAAATAACATTACATTGTGATAGGCATGATGGTGCTTCTTTCAACATGGTAAGAGCAAGAATTTGGGATGCATTAAGAGACACCTTCCCAGACACCCCAGATTTACAGTCAGTAATGCAGTGTACAATGAATGATGGGGAAGATGCTATGACTTTCATTTTGCGGGTGCAGGAGATGTGGAGAGCAGAGACGGGTACGGCCTGGGACAAGTCGATGTCCTTGTTTTACTTTATAATAAAGAGAGGGCTCCCAAAAGAAGTTCAGAAAGCACTCGACAAAATAGCTGGGATTGAAGCCAAATGCTGGCCCGAGATACAAAGCATTATAGTACACCACTGCAAAAGGATCAAAGAAAGGGAGAAGGAAATAGCACAGAGAAGATTGGCAGATGAGGCAAAATTAGTACAAACGAAACTAGTGAAGGTCACAGCAGCTGACGCTGCACTCCCCACAGATAGAGAACCGCAGTGGCAAGCGTGGTGTGCCCGGGGAGAAAGAGGTGGGTACAGAGGGCAAAGAGGTTGTGGTCCAGGGTATGGAGGGTATGGTGGGTACGGAGGTCCAGGCCCACGGGGGGGACAAGGGAATTGTTGGAATTGCGGGAGATGGGGACATTTCTCAAGAGAGTGTAGAAGCAGACCTATGGGTAACTACCAAAATGGACAGCAGTATGGCCATTCTCACTCAGGAAGCCCATATTGGCTGCCAATGGGTGGTGGAGGGGGAGGAGGACGGCAAAATCAGAGGTGCCGAAAGGAGCATAGGGTGCAGCCGCATAATGTTCAGCAACACCCGTAATGCCGCGAACACATGGTACACACACCAGGCAACCCTTTCACCACAATGGCAAACGGCGTGCCTGCACCCTTCGGTGGGGTGGCTATGGTGTCGGGAAATGTTTTTGACAATGGGGGTAAAACAAGACATCCAGCATAGGACAGCCCACAGAGAGCACTTCCGTATCCAGTACTATCAACGACCATCGATGCAGCAGAGGAACCATTGGTGGGGGCGGAGATAGGGAATAAACAATTCATTTTTATGGTAGATTTGGTAGCTGAAAAATTATGTCTACGAGAAGGCAGGTTTCCACTATCTGATCGTAAATTGGAAAGGCAGGGGTTCTCTGGGGCGGTGGTCGAAGTTCCTTACACAGAAGATTTGGATGTAACAGTAGGGGGAAAAACAGTACGAGCACCCCTGCTGTACTATGAAGAATCTCCAATCAACTTGCTGGGGACGGACCTCCTCAGCAAGCTCAATATGACCATTTAATTTACAGAGAGGGGGATAGTGTGCTCAATCCGGGGATCTGCCCATAGCGTGTCATGTTGGTAGTATACACACGAGCCACAGCACCAGAAATACGTGGCATACCGGTGGACCCCGACATGTTCATTCAAGGATTAAAAGAACTAGCACGAGTGGTCCTAGAGCTAAAACGTCAAGAATGGAGGGTACCTGCAGAGTTTGTTTTTCGTCCAGTAGCACGCCCAGAAATAGTGCCAGGAACAGTGATGTCCTTAGACTTGCATGCAATACAGGTATCATTACAAAGAATAGCAGTTATTGGAATGGACATACATGGGTGTCAGTGGCGCACTGTGTTGTGCATTAATGCTAACATTGCTTTGCGAGATTTGTCTGACGAGGACCTCTTCACAGATACAGATAGCAATGGGGAAATAATAATGGAAATAGTGATCCATTCTGATATCATGATATAGACGCGGCAAGTGCCAGTGCAGCTAATGGCAGTGGTAGGAGCGCCTCCGTCCTTCTTTGACAACGACATGCAGCTAATGCCCAATGACCTATGGACCACGGGCCCACATGCTGTAGGTCTGTTGCATGAGGTGACACCAGTAAAGATAAAACTCAAACCTGCAGCACTATTGCCCAGAGTAAAACAGTACCCCCTGTCCCGAGAAGCAGAAGAAGGGATAAAAGAAATAATTCATGCACTATTAATGCAGGGAATAATAGTGCCTTCAAATTCACCATGCAATACTTGCATTTACCCCATCAAGAAAGCAAAGGGCGGGGGGTGGAGGATGATCCAGGACCTACGGCCACTTAATGACGTCATACAGAAGGAATTCCCATTAGTTCCTAACCCTGCATCAATTCTGTGTAGTATACCGAAAGATGCGTCATGTTTCACAGTGGTAGATTTGAAGAACAAATTCTTCTCAGTACCACCAGATCCAGAATCAAGATACTTAACGGCATTCACATTGGGAGGGAAGAGATATGAACATTGCAGGCTACCCCAGGGATACTGTGAAAGCCCAAGCATATTCAACAGAATTTTACATGAATATCTAGGAAATGTTGTCACAGAAAGCACCATTATTCAATACGTGGATGATCTACTGATTTGTGGTAAAAATGAGGATGAGTGCAGGAAGGACTCTATTACACTTTTGAAATTGTTTGCCCACAAAGGTTACAAAGTAGGCAAAGAGAAGTTACAATATTGTCAGAAAGAATTATTGTATCTGGGGCAACTGATATCAAAAGATGGTAAAAGAATCATACCAGACAGGGCAGCTGCCATCAAGGCAGTAAGTGAACCAAAAACAGTGAAAGAAATGCAGAAATTCCGCAGCATGTGTAATTACTGCCGAGCCTGGATATCAGAATAGGCAGGATATACAAAACCCTTATTGCAGGGACTCAAGGAAGCGCAAAGGGAAAACACAGAAATACAATGGTCAGAAGAAATGCATGAGCCCTTTACCACACTTAAAGATCTTATTTCAATGGCACCAGTACTCGCAAACCCAGATTACAAACGCAAGTTTTATTTGTTTTCACATTGTAATGGGACACTCATGACAGCAGTCGTGACACAAAAAACATCTCTGGGACACAAACCATTGGCCTACTGCAGCGGGACACTAGATGCAGTGATGCAAGGAGACTTCCCTTGCGAGCAATCTCTCTCAGCTGCAGCATTTGCAATTGAAAAAAATGCAACGATTGTGATGGGGTGCTCTGTGACGCTGTTCGCGGAACACTCACTATTTGAAATCCTAGAAAGATCAAATAGCACAATGACAACACGGAGATCCACAGCATATGAAGTTATTCTATCCAGTGGCAACATACACATAGTGCGGTGTAATACAGTTAACCTTGCAACATTCATTACAGAAGCATGCACAGTGGAGGATATGCAAACACATGATTGTGCAACATACAGAGGAGAAGATGGAGACACACCCACAGTAAGTGAAAATGCACTGACAGAAGGAGAAATATACTTCAAAGATGGGTCAGGTGAAAAACATGTGGGGTGGCTGTTGTGAGACTAGAAGAAGGTGAATATGAAGTACTCATCCAACAAAGGTTACCAGCCCATTACTCAGCACAAGCAGCAGAACTAGTAGCACTAATTGAAGCTTTACACGTGGCCAAGGGTTGTGCAGTAACACTCTATATGGACTCAGCATACATGATTACAACAGTACATGGGAGATTAGCAAGATGGGGGAGAAGAGGATTCCACAGAGCAGACAGATCCCCTGTGCAAAACGCAGAGTTACTCAAAGAATGAATACAGGCACTAAAAGAACCCACAGTTCTGGCAATAGTGAAATGCCAGGCCCATACTAACAACAATGACATCATCTCTTTGGGAAACGCGGCAGTAGACACTGCCAAAAAAGAAGCGTCATATTTAAAAAGAGAAAAAACAGGTGAGTACTTAGGGCAGAAACATGTGGAAGAGGACCACCAAGATGGGTATAATTCAATGCCCATATCCCTAATATTAGAGCTGAAAGCAGGAGTGTCACATGAGGAAAAGAAGTTATGGGAGAAACGAAGGTGCAGCCAATCGTCCACAGATCTCCTGTGGCGCCAAAATAACACAAGTAAAATAGTGATGCCCCACAAACTACTAGAGATAGCGTTGCAAAAGCTTCAATTCCCAGCTCACAATGCAAAACAACACATTACTGCTTAGATACAAGAAAATTGGTTCATATCGGTGCAAAATTGATAATGGAATATACATGTCAGATATACAATTCAGGAATGACATTAAGAAGATTGCGAGGGACTCTGCCCAAACCAACAGGCCCCTTCAGAGAGCTGCATATTGATTATGCAGATATGGGAGAAAGGTGCAATGGGTCACGCTACATGATAGTGGTGGTCTGCCCTTTTTCAAGATGGGTAGAGGCAGGAGCGTTCGCCCACCGGGATGCGAAGTGTGCTGCAAAGTTCTTAGTGCGGGAGGTGTTTCCGCGCAGGGAATTTGTCACGTAATTCGCTCTGACAATGGCACACATTTTGTCAATTATGTATTCAAAGAAGTAACTGCACTGTTAGGGATAAAACATAAACTATGCATTATTTATCACCCCTAATCGAAAAGCATAGTGGAGAAGATCAATGGCCTCCTAAAATGAAGGTTGTCAAAATTGTGCTTTACAGTCAAGAAAGATTGGGTGTACTGTTTACCCCTGGCCTTGTTTGAGTTGAGGAATCAACCCAGCAAGGACCACCATTTGTTCCCACATGAAATTGTAACAGGAAGGCCTATGCATAGTGCAAATTCTCCACTCCACAGACACTCAGATGCTCATAGAAGTGATACAGTACTAGGGGAAGTATTCAATGAATACTTGACTAAGCTCACAAGAGCAGCTCGTATGATAGCAATACAGCTAGTACCCCATTTACATGCGAAGAATCCAGTGACACGGTAACACCTGCACTAGATAGTCCAACAGGCCAGCTAATGCCAGGGGAGATGGTATACGTGAGGAGTTTTGTTTGTCGGTAGAATGCTCCAAGATTTCATGGCCCGTACGAAGTGGTGTATTGCACTCCAACTGCGGTCAAAGTGAAAGGCCTGAGGTATTGGATACATTTAACAGACGTGCGAAAAGCGTACGAAAGTGTAACACAGGAAACAGAAGGAAGCATTAATGAAGGAGAAACACAAACGGAATAATGAAAAATGTGAACGTTTTTTTATGGTATCCATGTGACAATTAAGAAGTAAAACATTTTTTAAAAAATGACTACATATCATGATGTACATAATAATGATAATGAAATGAGCAAATGTTGTTTCTCTCTCTCTCTCTCTCTCTCTCTCTCTCTCTCTCTCTCTCTCTCTCTCTCTCATTCTCTCTCTCTCTCCTTGATAATGAAATAATTATGATCGATATAGAGAAGTAAATGAAAAAGAAGTATGTAATAGATCTTATGGAATGCTTAATGCACTTTTATGTCTCATTATGTAGGAGAAACAATGGCAAAGAGGGGTGCCGCGCCATCAACAACGTTAGAATAGATAGAAACGGAAACACTAATTTTGACATACGTAGATATTCGTACGAGTGTTGCTTGTTTGTGTGTGCTGTAATATTTTTCACAATGATGTTCGGCCTAGCAATATACTGGGCAGATGCATTTATATTCTATCGGTATAAATGAGGGGGGTGGAAATGGAACGAACATGATAAAACAAGGGACACACCTCATTTGGGACGGCTTTCAGTTTGTATGGGGGCATGGTACCCACTATGATGGCACACGGCACCCAAATGATACAAGCAATGAGCAGGTAGTACCACGTCCTATTTTCCTATACAATGCCTCTGAATATAATGTATATGAGTTGAACGATCCAAATCCTTCTGCTTTACCTTGAGTATGTGATGACACTACCACCGCAGCAGCACAAACATTTGAAAAATGTATAAAGGAAGAAAATGCAGAAAGAGCTGAGAGGTTCCTTGCACTGCATAACAAATTGGAAAAGGGGGAGCCGGGGGAACACTGTTATTGCAGTACGATGTAGAAAAAGAGAGAGTAAACCCCAGAAACAATAGGAGAAGGAGAGAAGTTGGGAGGAGGAAGTACGATGAATACTCTGGGTTGGATTTAGAAACAATAGGAGATCCCAGGCACCTGCACCAATCCAGCAAATGGTATGCAGACATGAGTTCCACCGCCAAACATACCACCAATGAGAGCTGCTATGTATGCTCTCTAATACCTCATCCAACAGGCACCCCCAAGGTGCTCCTGCCACAAGAATGACCTCTTACAGACACCCAGTGTCTCCTTCATCTCACCCTATGTAGAATAAGGAACACCTTCCAGGCACACACAGTTTCTTTTGAAATGTTGCAGAACGAGAACATGTGCTACTTGAGACCAAAAGGAGGGATAAGCCTGAAGGAACTGTTTCTAGTGATTAAAGGCACAATGCACTCAGACAATAAATGGAAAGAGAAACACGTGATATGCAAAGCAGAAGCACTACGAGGGCTGACACCGGAAAAATTGCAAAGGGTCGAGAAAACATGCACACCAGTGTGGGTCGAACACATCACAAAGCTTACCTGGGTCAAAGCCCTGGAAACACCCTTCAAACTGCAAGAAGAAATTACATATGAACTGTGCTTCCTCGGTAAAGGGAAAACTAACATGGGCATAAATAAGTACTGTAAAAAAACGCTCATTATCCCAGATATGAAGAAAGAGACAGCTGCCATAATGGACTCTTACTGGGCTTGCGGTAAACAGTCATACTTTCACCTCCCACAGTCCTGGAGGGGCACATGTTCTTTGGCAACGCTGCACTACACCCTGATGGTGGTTCTGGAGAGTCATATCAAAGGGGGAAGGTGCTGCAAGCAGTCCGAGGTCCACAGGACACACAACCAATGGATGAGACGCCAGTGTATGCCCTATCCGCGGACAACATGCAAAGCCAGATATCCAGAAAATGGAGGTCATCCAATTACATATCCAGGGCATCCACAGAACTTTTGCGCAAATTCCAGATAGGTTCCAGCTGTTCAATTCTGCTGAAACATTTTTCGCTTCCCTTGTTCCGAGTATCCAAGCACGAGCTAATGCAAAATGGCTTCAAATAACACGCTGGTAGATGGTCCATCTGGCCAACGACACAAAAGAAGGGTTCAACGTGATCAAGGTGGAGCTAAGGGCACTGCGGCTAATGACAATGCAGAACAGGTATGTCCTTGACCTGTTGACGCCGATGGATGGAGGTGTTTGCTGAAAATTCAGGAGAGCATGCTGCAGGTTCGTACCTTCTGCAGATGCGGACAATGTGACCCTGTCCCACGTTATCACAGCCGTGCACAACCTGTGCGAGCGGATGAAGAAAGAAGGAGGTGTGCAACCGAGCTCGTGGTTCGATGACATTTTTTCATGGGTGCCTTCCTGGCTCGGGATGACAGTCAAATTGCTGATACCCATCATCGCGTTTTTGCTCCTGATTTTCAGTTTGTGCCAGCTGGGTCTTCGGTGCTAGCCAAATGCAGTTCCTAATGGTGCAATGATGATGGTGACAATGCGCAATGCTAGAGGGGTGGTGCAGATGACACAAGAGGCCCAAGTACAAGCAGGTGTGGACCCTGGGCCCAAATATAGAATGGTAGCACTGTTCTATGATTGGGACATAGTGGACAGACTATACCACACCACAAAAAAGGAGCCCCGTACACTGGAATGGTATAAGGAAGTATGGGTGGATCTGGAGGGAGATCAGGGGTGTATATATATGACCTGTACCCCTGATGAATATGCTAGAGCAGGACAGAGTCTCCGGGGGGGTATGTAGGGCCTGGATGCCAATAAAGGGAACGCCAGCCTGGGATGAAGCAGAAGCTGATGAAAAGGAACGAATGAGGTTGGGTGAGTTCCAATATTCGTTACTTAAGTCATGAAAGGGGGGAATGTATGGGAGGAAAGATCCCTAGGACCACCAAGTAACAGTACAAACACTGTGGGCCTCATTACATGGTAGGCGGTAAGGGTTTACCGGTACCGGTAAGGGCACCGGTACCGGTAAACCCTTACCGCCTTACTACGAGTTCCCTTTGCGGGATCCGACCTTTACCAGCCGTTAAAGTAGGGTGCCGCAATGGGTCCTTGGTGCTAATTACGGTACCGCAATTTGCGGTAGTGTAATTAGCGCCTTCCCCATTCCCATTATGCCCCATGGGGGCAAAAATGGGAATGGGGAAGCGCCTTGGTGAATGGGGATTTACCGCCCCTGCTCACCTTGGAGTAGGACAGTAATTCCATCATCCACCAAGGCGGACAAGGTAAAATACCGGCGGAAACCATGGCGCTAATAGAGCCATGGTTACCGCCTACCGTGTAATGAGGCCCTGTATCTTTCACCTTCCGCAGTACATCATTTCACCTGACGATGACTGGGTCTTAAATTGGGGTCTGAGAAAAACAAAGCTGCCTCTATAAAAGATGTTCTGTCTCCTCACAGACCCCTACATCCATAATACATGTTGTGAACAACCCCCAACCCTGTTCCCCGTTTGAAGTGTCAGCCATGAATGTTAAGCCTGTGTGCCACCCAGCTTTTTCCGTGCTGCTAAGCCATTTGTATGAAATTGCAAAAAATCCAGAAGGCCGATGATTCATATCAAAATGGGACAATCACTGCCCATCCCCGAGCACCCACATGTAAAGTTATCAAACGGATGTAATTTCGAACTACCCATTATCAATCACAGGTTAGGGTTGTTGCACAATATTTTGAAAGCAATGTGTAATATCCCCATGCACAATATGATTTCCCATGAATATGCAAATTTGCATGTAGTCACTTAGGCGCTGCAATATGCACAGGTCTTTATAAAGTAGTGAGCACCGCCTTTATTAAAGAAATGTTATTTGAGGGAATTGTTTAAACTTCTATCATATAAACAAGTCTTATTATATGCAGAATGTTGCAGACTTTTACTGATTCTGATGTATAAGCCACCCTGTTTCTACCTCGTGTTTTTATGATAGCTTTTCACATATATCCCCGCACCCAAATGCAAAACTATAGCTCAGTGAACGATGTGATGTTAATAAGACCTCTGCTGCTTCTGTAACTACAGTGCCCATGAACTACAAAACAGCATAACACAAATAGTGTTCAGAAACTCACATGATCGTGATATATATATACGCATTCATGCAATGGTATAGGTATAACTCCGTTCTTTATGTATAATGATGTGCATGCAACCCTGTAACGTAGGCGCGCAAGAAGTTACAAGGCCATCTCCCCCTTCCCCTGGAGGGTCGTGCACTCAGTCCCCACTGTCCTCCCACCAAGGCCAGGCTGGTAATTAAAGGTCCTTGGTTTATTGATGCTAGAATAACACAGATACATCTCCTTGCCTTCCTGCTGAACCTGCACACGGTATTTGCCTTCTCGCATGCCCCCTGACAACCAATGCCACCATAAAATCACTGTCTACCTCCACGTTCTGGTCAGAAGAGTTATGAGCCGCAAGGCCCCACATGCCACCACCTTTCGATGTACCAGCTACGTGCACCCCCCATGACCCTAATGGTATTTCACTTCACCCTAACCTCGACCGGTCATGGAGGTAGTTATTCACTCTTGTACTAACATACTATAAAAATGCTGTTTACTACATCTAACAAGGTAGAATGATAAAGGTGCTCCAACCCATGCCTCTGATAAGACACCTGGACTCATGATACTGCACCTTTCGCTAATGATGATTTTTATGATGATGTATTGAGACAATCCAGAGTTATATGTTATTACATTTGTGATGTTAGATTAACCACTTGTAGGATTTATATGACAGATTCAAGGCGAAATTAGTAATGAATGTGTGTGTGTGGCCACAAGGGCAAAATGTTAGTGCAGCTGAGATGTATCAACTGTAACAGCTTGTAACCTGATACACCACCCCCAGGAGCCCAGCTGACCCGAGCACCGTGTGCTGCCACCACATGGATCTCCACTAATCATGGAGCACCGCCCCTACACCATCCATAGTAGCTGGTCTTCACCACCCAATCCCCATGACTATGTGCCCCCTATAGCTTACCTCACCAATGACGTGTTTTTGTAATAAATATGAATGTCTTTCTATTATCTGGCAGAGCGCTCTTGGAGTTTGCAGAGTCCTCTGCATGTTGTATATTAATTTAGATAAAACTTTTTATACCTCACCTGCACTTAATCTTGGTGCTGCACTTAATCTTGGTGCTTAATCATTTCCTGCTGGGGTGTGTCCATTATTGCCTCCCATTGTAGAGTTTTAAATGCCTTTTTGGGGGACGCTTGCTTTCAAGTGGTGACCACTTAGACGTGATTTGTCTTTTTGTCCCTTTTGGCACGAGACATCCCCAGCCACAGTGGAGACGCACGGCGCGCCCCCTCAAGAGAGCTGCCCGCCTACGGCAACTGGTACGCTTAGACGTGCGCATGTAGTAGGACGAGAGGGTATGGGTCCCACTTCACAAAACCCCTAGTACTGCTCGCCGGAGCTGGGGGCGGCCATTGAGAGTGGGGTAGCGCCTGGACAGACCGGGTCCGGAGGGTCTCGAATCAAAACGGGCATGTGAGTATCAAGTGCGAGCAATGTTAAAATGAGTTAGATATTGACACTAGTATATGAGGTTGAATTGAGATAAAGGGGCTCTTTTTGAGGGTAAAATAGTTGGTGTTCTAATTCTTTCTTTTTCTTTCTTTTGCATATGGCCATTAGGACAAGTTAAGGAGATTACAAGGTGAAAAAGTGAAGACGGGAACCTAGCTCTGCAAAGGGGGTAGAAGGCGGCACCATATAGTGCTATATTGACTAGTACTGGGAATAAGTCAAACAGAGAAGATACTAGTAAGAGTCTCATATGAGGAGAAGACTCAGAGTATAATTTACAAAACGCTTTTTCTTTTTCATCTTTTCTAAAAATCTATGAGGGGTTATTCCGACAATTTAGGGTTAAGGGGTGTGATGGATTAAAGTAAACAGGATCCTTTGGATGAAGAACAGTGCAGGGAGGAAAGGGAGGTGTATGTTAAATTGTGTATGTAAAACGTGTGTCAAATGAATGTCATGTATTGAATAGGCATCAGAAATTAGTGAAAAAGAGGGCGAAGGGAAAAGGGTCCGTAGAAGTAACACAAATATATCCCCTTTTGAATAAACCAGTGCCTGCTGAGGGATACAGTGACCCAGTATATGTGTCAAAACCCACCCCCTGATTGCACCACAACCCACTGCACCTCCATCATATTAATGCCCAAGAACAAGTGGGCAGGTGAGTACTCCGATTATAGATATTGAATAATGTACAGAAGATTTAGATTCTAGAATATCAATAGCCCGAAGCGAACTATCTAGAATAAGAAATATATGTGAACAGAGCGGATCAGGCAGTTCCAGAATGCAAACACGCGACAGGTCTATAGAAGAAGGGTCGAAAAAGGAAGAGATACTATTCAGAATACAGGATGAGCCAACTAGAATAATAGAGCTAGAACAACACACGCCCAAGGGAGAAAGAGTGGAAGAGGAATGGCAACCACAGACGCGGAGGAGTTATGGTGTGACATAGAGGAAGATGAGTCAGAAGGGAGAAGAATAGGGTTCGCAGCAGGAGGGGCGCCAGTGAGGATAGATGAAACACCCCTGGGGAGGGCAATGGAAGAGGAATGGAACGTAAGACTTAGGACCAGAGTAGGAAGGATGGCAGTAGTGGGAAAGAAAGGGCCAAAGATGAGTATTGGGAAAGGAACACAAGGTAGGATACAGCTGCCCCTGATACACAGAGGAGGAGGGAGACCAAATGATATACCTTGGGCACAGATGGATAAGGCCAACTTTTTGAAATTATTGCCCCCACTGTCAGGAGGTGCAAGTATATGGATACTCTCATTTGAGAAACACATTGCAGGGATTCCATTGGCGGTAGGTGATGTCAAAAGTTTGCTAGT
This sequence comes from Ambystoma mexicanum, assembly GCF_040938575.1. Classification (NCBI taxonomy): domain Eukaryota; kingdom Metazoa; phylum Chordata; class Amphibia; order Caudata; family Ambystomatidae; genus Ambystoma; species Ambystoma mexicanum. Next base: position 1,210,568,229 of record NC_090932.1, read on the forward strand.
ATCCGCAGTGGGTGATCAAGCTGACAGGGTGTGGGCGAAAGCCGGATTCCCAGAAATAACATTACATTGTGATAGGCATGATGGTGCTTCTTTCAACATGGTAAGAGCAAGCATTTGGGATGCATTAAGAGACACCTTCCCAGACACCCCAGATTTACAGTCAGTAATGCAGTGTACAATGAATGATGGGGAAGATGCTATGACTTTCATTTTGCGGGTGCAGGAGATGTGGAGAGCAGAAACGGGTACGGCCTGGGACCAGTCGATGTCCTTGTTTTACTAGAGGGCTCCCAAAAGAAGTTCAGAAAGCACTCGACAAAATAGCTGGGATTGAAGCCAAATGCTGGCCCGAGATACAAAGCATTATAGTACACCACTGCAAAAGGATCAAAGAAAGGGAGAAGGAAATAGCACAGAGAAGATTGGCAGATGAGGCAAAATGAGTACAAACAAAACTAGTGAAGGTCACAGCAGCTGACGCTGCACTCCCCACAGATAGAGAACCGCAGTGGCAAGCGTGGTGTGCCCGGGGAGAAAGAGGTGGGTACAGAGGGCAAAGAGGTTGTGGTCCAGGGTATGGAGGGTATGGTGGGTACGGAGGTCCAGGCCCACGGGGGGGACAAGGGAATTGTTGGAATTGCGGGAGATGGGGACATTTCTCAAGAGAGTGTAGAAGCAGACCTATGGGTAACTACCAAAATGGACAGCAGTACGGCCATTCTCACTCAGGAAGCCCATATTGGCTGCCAATGGGTGGTGGAGGGGGAGGAGGACGGCAAAATCAGAGGTGCCGAAAGGAGCATAGGGTGCAGCCGCATAATGTTCAGCAACACCCGTAATGCCGCGAACACATGGTACACACACCAGGCAACCCTTTCACCACAATGGCAAACGGCGTGCCTGCACCCTTCGGTGGGGTGGCTATGGTGTCGGGAAATGTTTTTGACAATGGGGGTACAACAAGACATCCAGCATAGGACAGCCCACAGAGAGCACTTATGTATCCAGTACTATCAACGACCATCGATGCAGCAGAGGAACCATTGGTGGGGGCGGAGATAGGGAATAAACAATTCATTTTTATGGTAGATTTGGGAGCTGAAAAATTATACCTACGAGAAGGCAGGTTTCCACTATCTGATCGTAAATTGGAAAGGCAGGGGTTCTCTGGGGCGGTGGTCGAAGTTCCTTACACAGAAGATTTGGATGTAACAGTAGGGGGAAAAACAGTACGAGCACCCCTGCTGTACTATGAAGAATCTCCAATCAACTTGCTGGGGACGGACCTCCTCAGCAAGCTCAATATGACCATTTAATTTACAGAGAGGGGGATAGTGTGCTCAATCCGGGGATCTGCCCATAGCGAGTCATGTTGGTAGTATACACACGAGCCACAGCACCAGAAATACGTGGCATACCGGTGGACCCCGACATGTTCATTCAAGGATTAAAAGAACTAGCACGAGTGGTCCTAGAGCTAAAACGTCAAGAATGGAGGGTACCTGCAGAGTTTGTTTTTCGTCCAGTAGCACGCCCAGAAATAGTGCCAGGAACAGTGATGTCCTTAGACTTGCATGCAATACAGGTATCATTACAAAGAATAGCAGTTATTGGAATGGACATACATGGGTGTCAGTGGCGCACTGTGTTGTGCATTAATGCTAACATTGCTTTGCGAGATTTGTCTGACGAGGACCTCTTCACAGATACAGATAGCGTTGGGGAAATAATAATGGAAATAGTGATCCATTCTGATATCATGATATAGACGTGGCAAGTGCCAGTGCAGCTAATGGCAGTGGTAGGAGCGCCTCCGTCCTTCTTTGACAACGACATGCAGCTAATGCCCAATGACCTATGGACCACGGGCCCACATGCTGTAGGTCTGTTGCATGAGGTGACACCAGTAAAGATAAAACTCAAACCTGCAGCACTATTGCCCAGAGTAAAACAGTACCCCCTGTCCCGAGAAGCAGAAGAAGGGATAAAAGAAATAATTCATGCACTATTAATGCAGGGAATAATAGTGCCTTCAAATTCACCATGCAATACTTGCATTTACCCCATCAAGAAAGCAAAGGCGGGGGGTGGAGGATGATCCAGGACCTACGGCCACTTAATGACGTCATACAGAAGGAATTCCCATTAGTTCCTAACCCTGCATCAATTCTGTGTAGTATACCGAAAGATGCGTCATGTTTCACAGTGGTAGATTTGAAGAACAAATTCTTCTCAGTACCACCAGATCCAGAATCAAGATACTTAACAGCATTCACATTGGGAGGGAAGAGATATGAACATTGCAGGCTACCCCAGGGATACTGTGAAAGCCCAAGCATATTCAACAGAATTTTACATGAAGATCTAGGAAATGTTGTCACAGAAAGCACCATTATTCAATACTTGGATGATCTACTGATTTGTGGTAAAAATGAGAATGAGTGCAGGAAGGTTTGCAGATATGGGAGAAAGGTGCAATGGGTCACGCTACATGATAGTGGTGGTCTGCCCTTTTTCAAGATGGGTAGAGGCAGGAGCGTTCGCCCACCGGGATGCGAAGTGTGCTGCAAAGTTCTTAGTGTGGGAGGTGTTTCCGCGCAGGGAATTTGTCACGTAATTCGCTCTGACAACGGCACACATTTTGTCAATTATGTATTCAAAGAAGTAACTGCACTGTTAGGGATAAAACATAAACTATGCACTATTTATCACCCCTAATCGAAAAGCATAGTGGAGAAGATCAATGGCCTCCTAAAATGAAGGTTGTCAAAATTGTGCTTTACAGTCAAGAAAGATTGGGTGTACTGTTTACCCCTGGCCTTGTTTGAGTTGAGGAATCAACCCAGCAAGGACCACCATTTGTTCCCACATGAAATTGTAACAGGAAGGCCTATGCATACTGCAAATTCTCCACTCCACAGACACTCAGATGCTCATAGAAGTGATACAGTGCTAGGGGAAGAATTCAATGAATACTTGACTAAGCTCACAAGAGCAGCTCGTATGATAGCAAGACAGCTAGTACCCCATTTACATGCGAAGAATCCAGTGACACGATAACACCTGCACTAGATAGTCCAACAGGCCAGCTAATGCCAGGGGAGATGGTATACGTGAGGAGTTTCGTTTGTCGGTAGAATGCTCCAAGATTTCATGGCCCGTACGAAGTGGTGTATTGCACTCCAACTGCGGTCAAAGTGAAAGGCCTGAGGTATTGGATACATTTAACAGACGTGCGAAAAGCGTACGAAAGTGTAACACAGGAAACAGAAGGAAGCATTAATGAAGGAGAAACACAAACGGAATAATGCAAAATGTGAACGTTTTTTAATGGTATCCATGTGACAATTAAGAAGTAAAACATTTTTTAAAAAATGACTACATATCATGATGTACATAATAATGATAATGAAATGAGCAAATGTTGTTTCTCTCTCTCTCTCTCTCTCTCTCTCTCTCTCTCTCTCTCTCTCATTCTCTCTCTCTCTCCTTGATAATGAAATAATTATGATCGATATAGAGAAGTAAATGAAAAAGAAGTATGTAATAGATCTTATGGAATGCTTAATGCACTTTTATGTCTCATTATGTAGGAGAAACAATGGCAAAGAGGGGTGCCGCGCCATCAACAACGTTAGAATAGATAGAAACGGAAACACTCATTTTGACATACGTAGATATTCGTACGAGTGTTGCTTGTTTGTGTGTGCTGTAATATTTTTCACAATGATGTTCGGCCTAGCAATATACTGGGCAGATGCATTTATATTCTATCGGTATAAATGAGGGGGGTGTAAATGGAACGAACATGATAAAACAAGGGACACACCTCATTTGGGACGGCTTTCAGTTTGTATGGGGGCATGGTACCCACTATGATGGCACACGGCACCCAAATGATACAAGCAATGAGCAGGTAGTACCACGTCCTATTTTCCTATACAATGCCTCTGAATATAATGTATATGAGTTGAACGATCCAAATCCTTCTGCTTTACCTGGAGTATGTGATGACACTACCACCGCAGCAGCACAAACATTTGGAAAATGTATAAAGGAAGAAAATGCAGAAAGAGCTGAGAGGTTCCTTGCACTGCATAACAAATTGGAAAAGGGGGAGCCGGGGGAACACTGTTATTGCAGTACGATGTAGAAAAAGAGAGAGTAAACCCCAGAAACAATAGGAGAAGGAGAGAAGTTGGGAGGAGGAAGTACGATGAATACTCTGGGTTGGATTTAGAAACAATAGGAGATCCCAGGCACCTGCACCAATCCAGCAAATGGTATGCAGACATGAGTTCCACCGCCAAACATACCACCAATGAGAGCTGCTATGTATGCTCTCTAATACCTCATCCAACAGGCACCCCCAAGGTGCTCCTGCCACAAGAATGACCTCTTACAGACACCCAGTGACTCCTTCATCACACCCTATGTAGAATAAGGAACACCTTCCAGGCATACACAGTTTCTTTTGAAATGTTGCAGAACGAGAACATGTGCTACTTGAGACCAAAAGGAGGGATAAGCCTGAAGGAACTGTTTCTAGTGATTAAAGGCACAATGCACTCAGACAATAAATGGAAAGAGAAACACGTGATATGCAAAGCAGAAGCACTACGAGGGCTGACACCGGAAAAATTGCAATGGGTCGAGAAAACATGCACACCAGTGTGGGTCGAACACATCACAAAGCTTACCTGGGTCACAGCCCTGGAAACACCCTTCAAACTGCAAGAAGAAATTACATATGAACTGTGCTTCCTCGGTAAAGGGAAAACTAACATGGGCATAAATAAGTACTGTAAAAAAACGCTCATTATCCCAGATATGAAGAAAGAGACAGCTGCCCTAATGGACTCTTACTGGGTTTGCGGTAAACAGTCATACTTTCACCTCCCACAGTCCTGGAGGGGCACATGTTCTTTGGCAACGCTGCACTACACCCTGATGGTGGTTCTGGAGAGTCATATCAAAGGGGGAAGGTGCTACAAGCAGTCCGAGGTCCACAGGATACGCAACCAATGGATGAGACGCCAGTGTATGCCCTATCCGCGGACAACATGCAAAGCCAGATATCCAGAAAATGGAGGTCATCCAATTACATATCCAGGGCATCCACAGAACTTTTGCGCAAATTCCAGATAGGTTCCAGCTGTTCAATTCTGCTGAAACATTTTTGGCTTCCCTTGTTCCGAGTATCCAAGCACGAGCTAATGCAAAATGGCTTCCAATAACACGCTGGTAGATGGTCCATCTGGCCAACGACACAAAAGAAGGGTTCAACGTGATCAAGGTGGAGCTAAGGGCACTGCGGCTAATGACAATGCAGAACAGGTATGTCCTTGACCTGTTGACGCCGATGGATGGAGGTGTTTGCTGAAAATTCAGGAGAGCATGCTGCACGTTCGTACCTTCTGCAAATGCGGACAATGTGACCCTGTCCCACGTTATCACAGCCGTGCACAACCTGGGCGAGGGGATGAAGAAAGAAGGAGGTGTGGAACCGAGCTCGTGGTTCGATGACATTTTTTCATGGGTGCCTTCCTGGCTCGGGATGACAGTCAAATTGCTGATACCCATCATCGCGTTTTTGCTCCTGATTTTCAGTTTGTGCCAGCTGGGTCTTCGGTGCTAGCCAAATGCAGTTCCTAATGGTGCAATGATGATGGTGACAATGCGCAATGCTAGAGGGGTGGTGCAGATGACACAAGAGGCCCAAGTACAAACAGGTGCGGACCCTGGGCCCAAATATAGAATGGTAGCACTGTTCTATGATTGGGACATAGTGGACAGACTATACCACACCACAAAAAAGGTGCCCCGTACACTGGAATGGTATAAGGAAGTATGGGTGGATCTGGAGGGAGATGAGGGGTGTATATATATGACCTGTACCCCTGATGAATATGCTAGAGCAGGACAGAGTCTCCGGGGGGGTATGTAGGGCCTGGATGCCAATAAAGGGAACGCCAGCCTGGGATGAAGCAGTAGCTGATGAAAAGGAACGAAGGAGGTTGGGTGAGTTCCAATATTCGTTACTTAAGTCATGAAAGGGGGGAATGTATGGGAGGAAAGATCCCTAGGACCACCAAGTAACAGTACAAACACTGTGGGCCTCATTACATGGTAGGCGGTAAGGGTTTACCGGTACCGGTAAGGGCACCGGTACCGGTAAACCCTTACCGCCTTACTACGAGTTCCCTTTGCGGGATCCGACCTTTACCAGCCGTTAAAGTAGGGTGCCGCAATGGGTCCTTGGTGCTAATTACGGTACCGCAATTTGCGGTAGTGTAATTAGCGCCTTCCCCATTCCCATTATGCCCCATGGGGGCAAAAATGGGAATGGGGAAGTGCCTTGGTGAATGGGGATTTACCGCCCCTGCTCACCTTGGAGTAGGGCAGTAATTCCGTCATCCACCAAGGCGGACAAGGTAAAATACCGGCGGCAACCATGGCGCTAATAGAGCCATGGTTACCGCCTACCGTGTAATGAGGCCCTGTATCTTTCACCTTCCGCAGTACATCATTTCACCTGACGATGACTGGGTCTTAAGTTGGGTTCTGAGAAAAACAAAGCTGCCTCTATAAAAGATGTTCTGTCTCCTCACAGACCCCTACATCCATAATACATGTTGTGAACAACCCCCAACCCTGTTCCCCGTTTGAAGTGTCAGCCATGAATGTTAAGCCTGTGTGCCACCCAGCTTTTTCCGTGCAGCTAAGCCATTTGTATGAAATTGCAAAAAATCCAGAAGGCCGATGATTCATATCAAAATGGGACAATCACTGCCCATCCCCGAGCACCCACATGTAAAGTTATCAAACGGATGTAATTTCGAACTACCCATTATCAATCACAGGTTAGGGTTGTTGCACAATATTTTGAAAGCAATGTGTAATATCCCCATGCACATTATGATTTCCCATGAATATGCAAATTTGCATGTAGTCACTTAGGCGCTGCAATATGCACAAGTCTTTATAAAGTAGTGAGCACCGCCTTTATTAAAGAAATGTTATTTGAGGGAATTGTTTAAACTTCTATCTTATAAACAAGTCTTATTATATGCAGAATGTTGCAGACTTTTACTGATTCTGATGTATAAGCCACCCTGTTTCTACCTCGTGTTTTTATGATAGCTTTTCACATATATCCCCGCACCCAAATGCAAAACTATAGCTCAGTGAACGATGTGATGTTAATAAGACCTCTGCTGCTTCTGTAACTACAGTGCCCATGAACTACAAAACAGCTTAACACAAATAGTGTTCATAAACTCACATGATCGTGATATATATATACGCATTCATGCAATTGTATAGGTATAACTCCGTTCTTTATGTATAATGATGTGCATGCAACCCTGTAACGTAGGCGCGCGAGAAGTTACAAGGCCATCTCCCCCTTCCCCTGGAGGGTCGTGCACTCAGTCCCCACTGTCCTCCCACCAAGGCCAGGCTGGTAATTAAAGGTCCTTGGTTTATTGATGCTAGAATAACACAGATACATCTCCTTGCCTTCCTGCTGAACCTGCACACGGTATTTGCCTTCTCGCATGCCCCCTGACAACCAATGCCACCATAAAATCACTGTGTACCTCCACGTTCTGGTCAGAAGAGTTATGAGCCGCAAGGCCCCACATGCCACCACCTTTCGATGTACCAGCTACGTGCACCCCCCATGACCCTAATGGTATTTCACTTCACCCTAACCTCGACCGGTCATGGAGGTAGTTATTCACTCTTGTACTAACATACTATAAAAATGCTGTTTACTACATCTAACAAGGTAGAATGATAAAGGTGCTCCAACCCATGCCTCTGATAAGACACCTGGACTCATGATACTGCACCTTTCGCTAATGATGATTTTTATGATGATGTATTGAGACAATCCAGAGTTATATGTTATTACATTTGTGATGTTAGATTAACCACTTGTAGGATTTATATGACAGATTCAAGGCGAAATTAGTAATGAATGTGTGTGTGTGGCCACAAGGGCAAAATGTTAGTGCAGCTGAGATGTATCAACTGTAACAGCTTGTAACCTGATACACCACCCCCAGGAGCCCAGCTGACCCGAGCACCGTGTGCTGCCACCACGTGGATCTCCACTAATCATGGAGCACCGCCCCTACACCATCCATAGTAGCTGGTCTTCACCACCCAATCCCCATGACTATGTGCCCCCTATAGCTTACCTCACCAATGACGTGTTTTTGTAATAAATATGAATGTCTTTCTATTATCTGGCAGAGCGCTCTTGGAGTTTGCAGAGTCCTCTGCATGTTGTATATTAATTTAGATAAAACTTTTTATACCTCACCTGCACTTAATCTTGGTCTCATTTCCTGCTGGGGTGTGTCCATTATTGCCTCCCATTGTAGAGTTTTAAATGCCTTTTTGGGGGACGCTTGCTTTCAAGTGGTGACCACTTAGACGTGATTTGTCTTTTTGTCCCTTTTGGCACGAGACATCCCCAGCCACAGTGGAGACGCACGGCGCGCCCCCTCAAGAGAGCTGCCCGCCTACGGCAACTGGTACGCTTAGACGTGCGCATGTAGTAGGACGAGAGGGTATGGGTCCCACTTCACAAAACCCCTAGTACTGCTCGCCGGAGCTGGGGGCGGCCATTGAGAGTGGGGCAGCGCCGCCTGGACAGACCGGGTCCGGAGGGTCTCGAATCAAAACGGGCATGTGAGTATCAAGTGCGAGCAATGTTAAAATGAGTTAGATATTGACACTAGTTTATGAGGTTGAATTGAGATAAAGGGGCTCTTTTTGAGGGTAAAATAGTTGGTGTTCTGATTCTTTCTTTTTCTTTCTTTTGCATATGGCCATTAGGACAAGTTAAGGAGATTACAAGGTGAAAAAGTGAAGACGGGAACCTAGCTCTGCAAAGGGGGTAGAAGGCGGCACCATATAGTGCTATATTGACTAGTACTGGGAATAAGTCAAACAGAGAAGATACTAGTAAGAGTCTCATATGAGGAGAAGACTCAGAGTATAATTTACAAAACGCTTTTTCTTTTTCATCTTTTCTAAAAATCTATGAGGGGTTATTCCGACAATTTAGGGTTAAGGGGTGTGATGGATTAAAGTAAACAGGATCCTTTGGATGAAGAACAGTGCAGGGAGGAAAGGGAGGTGTATGTTAAATTGTGTATGTAAAACGTGTGTCAAATGAATGTCATGTATTGAATAGGCATCAGAAATTAGTGAAAAAGAGGGCGAAGGGAAAAGGGTCCGTAGAAGTAACACAAATATATCCCCTTTTGAATAAACCAGTGCCTGCTGAGGGATACAGTGACCCAGTATATGTGTCAAAACCCACCCCCTGATTGCACCACAACCCACTGCACCTCCATCATATTAATGCCCAAGAACAAGTGGGCAGGTGAGTACTCCGATTATAGATATTGAATAATGTACAGAAGATTTAGATTCTAGAATATCAATAGCCCGAAGCGAACTATCTAGAATAAGAAATATATGTGAACAGAGCGGATCAGGCAGTTCCAGAATGCAAACACGCGACAGGTCTATAGAAGAAGGGTCGAAAAAGGAAGAGATACTATTCAGAATACAGGATGAGCCAACTAGAATAATAGAGCTAGAACAACACACGCCCAAGGAAGAAAGAGTGGAAGAGGAATGGCAACCACAGACGCGGAGGAGTTATGGTGTGACATAGAGGAAGATGAGTCAGAAGGGAGAAGAATAGGGTTCGCAGCAGGAGGGGCGCCAGTGAGGATAGATGAAACACCCCTGGGGAGGGCAATGGAAGAGGAATGGAACGTAAGACTTAGGACCAGAGTAGGAAGGATGGCAGTAGTGGGAAAGAAAGGGCCAAAGATGAGTATTGGGAAAGGAACACAAGGTAGGATACAGCTGCCCCTGATACACAGAGGAGGAGGGAGACCAAATGATATACCTTGGGCACAGATGGATAAGGCCAACTTTTTGAAATTATTGCCCCCACTGTCAGGAGGTGCAAGTATATGGATACTCTCATTTGAGAAACACATTGCAGGGATTCCATTGGCGGTAGGTGATGTCAAAAGTTTGCTAGTATCCGCAGTGGGTGATCAAGCTGACAGGGTGTGGGCGAAAGCCGGATTCCCAGAAATAACATTACATTGTGATAGGCATGATGGTGCTTCTTTCAACATGGTAAGAGCAAGCATTTGGGATGCATTAAGAGACACCTTCCCAGACACCCCAGATTTACAGTCAGTAATGCAGTGTACAATGAATGATGGGGAAGATGCTATGACTTTCATTTTGCGGGTGCAGGAGATGTGGAGAGCAGAAACGGGTACGGCCTGGGACCAGTCGATGTCCTTGTTTTACTAGAGGGCTCCCAAAAGAAGTTCAGAAAGCACTCGACAAAATAGCTGGGATTGAAGCCAAATGCTGGCCCGAGATACAAAGCATTATAGTACACCACTGCAAAAGGATCAAAGAAAGGGAGAAGGAAATAGCACAGAGAAGATTGGCAGATGAGGCAAAATGAGTACAAACAAAACTAGTGAAGGTCACAGCAGCTGACGCTGCACTCCCCACAGATAGAGAACCGCAGTGGCAAGCGTGGTGTGCCCGGGGAGAAAGAGGTGGGTACAGAGGGCAAAGAGGTTGTGGTCCAGGGTATGGAGGGTATGGTGGGTACGGAGGTCCAGGCCCACGGGGGGGACAAGGGAATTGTTGGAATTGCGGGAGATGGGGACATTTCTCAAGAGAGTGTAGAAGCAGACCTATGGGTAACTACCAAAATGGACAGCAGTACGGCCATTCTCACTCAGGAAGCCCATATTGGCTGCCAATGGGTGGTGGAGGGGGAGGAGGACGGCAAAATCAGAGGTGCCGAAAGGAGCATAGGGTGCAGCCGCATAATGTTCAGCAACACCCGTAATGCCGCGAACACATGGTACACACACCAGGCAACCCTTTCACCACAATGGCAAACGGCGTGCCTGCACCCTTCGGTGGGGTGGCTATGGTGTCGGGAAATGTTTTTGACAATGGGGGTACAACAAGACATCCAGCATAGGACAGCCCACAGAGAGCACTTCTGTATCCAGTACTATCAACGACCATCGATGCAGCAGAGGAACCATTGGTGGGGGCGGAGATAGGGAATAAACAATTCATTTTTATGGTAGATTTGGGAGCTGAAAAATTATACCTACGAGAAGGCAGGTTTCCACTATCTGATCGTAAATTGGAAAGGCAGGGGTTCTCTGGGGCGGTGGTCGAAGTTCCTTACACAGAAGATTTGGATGTAACAGTAGGGGGAAAAACAGTACGAGCACCCCTGCTGTACTATGAAGAATCTCCAATCAACTTGCTGGGGACGGACCTCCTCAGCAAGCTCAATATGACCATTTAATTTACAGAGAGGGGGATAGTGTGCTCAATCCGGGGATCTGCCCATAGCGAGTCATGTTGGTAGTATACACACGAGCCACAGCACCAGAAATACGTGGCATACCGGTGGACCCCGACATGTTCATTCAAGGATTAAAAGAACTAGCACAAGTGGTCCTAGAGCTAAAACGTCAAGAATGGAGGGTACCTGCAGAGTTTGTTTTTCGTCCAGTAGCACGCCCAGAAATAGTGCCAGGAACAGTGATGTCCTTAGACTTGCATGCAATACAGGTATCATTACAAAGAATAGCAGTTATTGGAATGGACATACATGGGTGTCAGTGGCGCACTGTGTTGTGCATTAATGCTAACATTGCTTTGCGAGATTTGTCTGACGAGGACCTCTTCACAGATACAGATAGCGTTGGGGAAATAATAATGGAAATAGTGATCCATTCTGATATCATGATATAGACGTGGCAAGTGCCAGTGCAGCTAATGGCAGTGGTATGAGCGCCTCCGTCCTTCTTTGACAACGACATGCAGCTAATGCCCAATGACCTATGGACCACGGGCCCACATGCTGTAGGTCTGTTGCATGAGGTGACACCAGTAAAGATAAAACTCAAACCTGCAGCACTATTGCCCAGAGTAAAACAGTACCCCCTGTCCCGAGAAGCAGAAGAAGGGATAAAAGAAATAATTCATGCACTATTAATGCAGGGAATAATAGTGCCTTCAAATTCACCATGCAATACTTGCATTTACCCCATCAAGAAAGCAAAGGGCGAGGGGTGGAGGATGATCCAGGACCTACGGCCACTTAATGACGTCATACAGAAGGAATTCCCATTAGTTCCTAACCCTGCATCAATTCTGTGTAGTATACCGAAAGATGCGTCATGTTTCACAGTGGTAGATTTGAAGAACAAATTCTTCTCAGTACCACCAGATCCAGAATCAAGATACTTAACAGCATTCACATTGGGAGGGAAGAGATATGAACATTGCAGGCTACCCCAGGGATACTGTGAAAGCCCAAGCATATTCAACAGAATTTTACATGAAGATCTAGGAAATGTTGTCAAAGAAAGCACCATTATTCAATACTTGGATGATCTACTGATTTGTGGTAAAAATGAGAATGAGTGCAGGAAGGTTTGCAGATATGGGAGAAAGGTGCAATGGGTCACGCTACATGATAGTGGTGGTCTGCCCTTTTTCAAGATGGGTAGAGGCAGGAGCGTTCGCCCACCGGGATGCGAAGTGTGCTGCAAAGTTCTTAGTGTGGGAGGTGTTTCCGCGCAGGGAATTTGTCACGTAATTCGCTCTGACAACGGCACACATTTTGTCAATTATGTATTCAAAGAAGTAACTGCACTGTTAGGGATAAAACATAAACTATGCACTATTTATCACCCCTAATCGAAAAGCATAGTGGAGAAGATCAATGGCCTCCTAAAATGAAGGTTGTCAAAATTGTGCTTTACAGTCAAGAAAGATTGGGTGTACTGTTTACCCCTGGCCTTGTTTGAGTTGAGGAATCAACCCAGCAAGGACCACCATTTGTTCCCACATGAAATTGTAACAGGAAGGCCTATGCATACTGCAAATTCTCCACTCCACAGACACTCAGATGCTCATAGAAGTGATACAGTGCTAGGGGAAGAATTCAATGAATACTTGACTAAGCTCACAAGAGCAGCTCGTATGATAGCAAGACAGCTAGTACCCCATTTACATGCGAAGAATCCAGTGACACGATAACACCTGCACTAGATAGTCCAACAGGCCAGCTAATGCCAGGGGAGATGGTATACGTGAGGAGTTTCGTTTGTCGGTAGAATGCTCCAAGATTTCATGGCCCGTACGAAGTGGTGTATTGCACTCCAACTGCGGTCAAAGTGAAAGGCCTGAGGTATTGGATACATTTAACAGACGTGCGAAAAGCGTACGAAAGTGTAACACAGGAAACAGAAGGAAGCATTAATGAAGGAGAAACACAAACGGAATAATGCAAAATGTGAACGTTTTTTAATGGTATCCATGTGACAATTAAGAAGTAAAACATTTTTTAAAAAATGACTACATATCATGATGTACATAATAATGATAATGAAATGAGCAAATGTTGTTTCTCTCTCTCTCTCTCTCTCTCTCTCTCTCTCTCTCTCTCTCTCATACTCTCTCTCTCTCCTTGATAATGAAATAATTATGATCGATATAGAGAAGTAAATGAAAAAGAAGTATGTAATAGATCTTATGGAATGCTTAATGCACTTTTATGTCTCATTATGTAGGAGAAACAATGGCAAAGAGGGGTGCCGCGCCATCAACAACGTTAGAATAGATAGAAACGGAAACACTCATTTTGACATACGTAGATATTCGTACGAGTGTTGCTTGTTTGTGTGTGCTGTAATATTTTTCACAATGATGTTCGGCCTAGCAATATACTGGGCAGATGCATTTATATTCTATCGGTATAAATGAGGGGGGTGTAAATGGAACGAACATGATAAAACAAGGGACACACCTCATTTGGGACGGCTTTCAGTTTGTATGGGGGCATGGTACCCACTATGATGGCACACGGCACCCAAATGATACAAGCAATGAGCAGGTAGTACCACGTCCTATTTTCCTATACAATGCCTCTGAATATAATGTATATGAGTTGAACGATCCAATTCCTTCTGCTTTACCTGGAGTATGTGATGACACTACCACCGCAGCAGCACAAACATTTGGAAAATGTATAAAGGAAGAAAATGCAGAAAGAGCTGAGAGGTTCCTTGCACTGCATAACAAATCGGAAAAGGGGGAGCCGGGGGAACACTGTTATTGCAGTACGATGTAGAAAAAGAGAGAGTAAACCCCAGAAACAATAGGAGAAGGAGAGAAGTTGGGAGGAGGAAGTACGATGGATACTCTGGGTTGGATTTAGAAACAATAGGAGATCCCAGGCACCTGCACCAATCCAGCAAATGGTATGCAGACATGAGTTCCACCGCCAAACATACCACCAATGAGAGCTGCTATGTATGCTCTCTAATACCTCATCCAACAGGCACCCCCAAGGTGCTCCTGCCACAAGAATGACCTCTTACAGACACCCAGTGACTCCTTCATCTCACCCTATGTAGAATAAGGAACACCTTCCAGGCACACACAGTTTCTTTTGAAATGTTGCAGAACGAGAACATGTGCTACTTGAGACCAAAAGGAGGGATAAGCCTGAAGGAACTGTTTCTAGTGATTAAAGGCACAATGCACTCAGACAATAAATGGAAAGAGAAACACGTGATATGCAAAGCAGAAGCACTACGAGGGCTGACACCGGAAAAATTGCAATGGGTCGAGAAAACATGCACACCAGTGTGGGTCGAACACATCACAAAGCTTACCTGGGTCACAGCCCTGGAAACACCCTTCAAACTGCAAGAAGAAATTACAAATGAACTGTGCTTCCTCGGTAAAGGGAAAACTAACATGGGCATAAATAAGTACTGTAAAAAAACGCTCATTATCCCAGATATGAAGAAAGAGACAGCTGCCCTAATGGACTCTTACTGGGTTTGCGGTAAACAGTCATACTTTCACCTCCCACAGTCCTGGAGGGGCACATGTTCTTTGGCAACGCTGCACTACACCCTGATGGTGGTTCTGGAGAGTCATATCAAAGGGGGAAGGTGCTACAAGCAGTCCGAGGTCCACAGGATACGCAACCAATGGATGAGACGCCAGTGTATGCCCTATCCGCGGACAACATGCAAAGCCAGATATCCAGAAAATGGAGGTCATCCAATTACATATCCAGGGCATCCACAGAACTTTTGCGCAAATTCCAGATAGGTTCCAGCTGTTCAATTCTGCTGAAACATTTTTGGCTTCCCTTGTTCCGAGTATCCAAGCACGAGCTAATGCAAAATGGCTTCAAATAACACGCTGGTAGATGGTCCATCTGGCCAACGACACAAAAGAAGGGTTCAACGTGATCAAGGTGGAGCTAAGGGCACTGCGGCTAATGACAATGCAGAACAGGTATGTCCTTGACCTGTTGACGCCGATGGATGGAGGTGTTTGCTGAAAATTCAGGAGAGCATGCTGCACGTTCGTACCTTCTGCAAATGCGGACAATGTGACCCTGTCCCACGTTATCACAGCCGTGCACAACCTGGGCGAGCGGATGAAGAAAGAAGGAGGTGTGGAACCGAGCTTGTGGTTCGATGACATTTTTTCATGGGTGCCTTCCTGGCTCGGGATGACAGTCAAATTGCTGATACCCATCATCGCGTTTTTGCTCCTGATTTTCAGTTTGTGCCAGCTGGGTCTTCGGTGCTAGCCAAATGCAGTTCCTAATGGTGCAATGATGATGGTGACAATGCGCAATGCTAGAGGGGTGGTGCAGATGACACAAGAGGCCCAAGTACAAACAGGTGCGGACCCTGGGCCCAAATATAGAATGGTAGCACTGTTCTATGATTGGGACATAGTGGACAGACTATACCACACCACAAAAAAGGTGCCCCGTACACTGGAATGGTATAAGGAAGTATGGGTGGATCTGGAGGGAGATGAGGGGTGTATATATATGACCTGTACCCCTGATGAATATGCTAGAGCAGGACAGAGTCTCCGGGGGGGTATGTAGGGCCTGGATGCCAATAAAGGGAACGCCAGCCTGGGATGAAGCAGTAGCTGATGAAAAGGAACGAAGGAGGTTGGGTGAGTTCCAATATTCGTTACTTAAGTCATGAAAGGGGGGAATGTATGGGAGGAAAGATCCCTAGGACCACCAAGTAACAGTACAAACACTGTGGGCCTCATTACATGGTAGGCGGTAAGGGTTTACCGGTACCGGTAAGGGCACCGGTACCGGTAAACCCTTACCGCCTTACTACGAGTTCCCTTTGCGGGATCCGACCTTTACCAGCCGTTAAAGTAGGGTGCCGCAATGGGTCCTTGGTGCTAATTACGGTACCGCAATTTGCGGTAGTGTAATTAGCGCCTTCCCCATTCCCATTATGCCCCATGGGGGCAAAAATGGGAATGGGGAAGTGCCTTGGTGAATGGGGATTTACCGCCCCTGCTCACCTTGGAGTAGGGCAGTAATTCCGTCATCCACCAAGGCGGACAAGGTAAAATACCGGCGGCAACCATGGCGCTAATAGAGCCATGGTTACCGCCTACCGTGTAATGAGGCCCTGTATCTTTCACCTTCCGCAGTACATCATTTCACCTGACGATGACTGGGTCTTAAGTTGGGTTCTGAGAAAAACAAAGCTGCCTCTATAAAAGATGTTCTGTCTCCTCACAGACCCCTACATCCATAATACATGTTGTGAACAACCCCCAACCCTGTTCCCCGTTTGAAGTGTCAGCCATGAATGTTAAGCCTGTGTGCCACCCAGCTTTTTCCGTGCAGCTAAGCCATTTGTATGAAATTGCAAAAAATCCAGAAGGCCGATGATTCATATCAAAATGGGACAATCACTGCCCATCCCCGAGCACCCACATGTAAAGTTATCAAACGGATGTAATTTCGAACTACCCATTATCAATCACAGGTTAGGGTTGTTGCACAATATTTTGAAAGCAATGTGTAATATCCCCATGCACAATATGATTTCCCATGAATATGCAAATTTGCATGTAGTCACTTAGGCGCTGCAATATGCACAAGTCTTTATAAAGTAGTGAGCACCGCCTTTATTAAAGAAATGTTATTTGAGGGAATTGTTTAAACTTCTATCTTATAAACAAGTCTTATTATATGCAGAATGTTGCAGACTTTTACTGATTCTGATGTATAAGCCACCCTGTTTCTACCTCGTGTTTTTATGATAGCTTTTCACATATATCCCCGCACCCAAATGCAAAACTATAGCTCAGTGAACGATGTGATGTTAATAAGACCTCTGCTGCTTCTGTAACTACAGTGCCCATGAACTACAAAACAGCATAACACAAATAGTGTTCATAAACTCACATGATCGTGATATATATATACGCATTCATGCAATTGTATAGGTATAACTCTGTTCTTTATGTATAATGATGTGCATGCAACCCTGTAACGTAGGCGCGCGAGAAGTTACAAGGCCATCTCCCCCTTCCCCTGGAGGGTCGTGCACTCAGTCCCCACTGTCCTCCCACCAAGGCCAGGCTGGTAATTAAAGGTCCTTGGTTTATTGATGCTAGAATAACACAGATACATCTCCTTGCCTTCCTGCTGAACCTGCACAAGGTATTTGCCTTCTCGCATGCCCCCTGACAACCAATGCCACCATAAAATCACTGTGTACCTCCACGTTCTGGTCAGAAGAGTTATGAGCCGCAAGGCCCCACATGCCACCACCTTTCGATGTACCAGCTACGTGCACCCCCCATGACCCTAATGGTATTTCACTTCACCCTAACCTCGACCGGTCATGGAGGTAGTTATTCACTCTTGTACTAACATACTATAAAAATGCTGTTTACTACATCTAACAAGGTAGAATGATAAAGGTGCTCCAACCCATGCCTCTGATAAGACACCTGGACTCATGATACTGCACCTTTCGCTAATGATGATTTTTATGATGATGTATTGAGACAATCCAGAGTTATATGTTATTACATTTGTGATGTTAGATTAACCACTTGTAGGATTTATATGACAGATTCAAGGCGAAATTAGTAATGAATGTGTGTGTGTGGCCACAAGGGCAAAATGTTAGTGCAGCTGAGATGTATCAACTGTAACAGCTTGTAACCTGATACACCACCCCCAGGAGCCCAGCTGACCCGAGCACCGTGTGCTGCCACCACGTGGATCTCCACTAATCATGGAGCACCGCCCCTACACCATCCATAGTAGCTGGTCTTCACCACCCAATCCCCATGACTATGTGCCCCCTATAGCTTACCTCACCAATGACGTGTTTTTGTAATAAATATCAATGTCTTTCTATTATCTGGCAGAGCGCTCTCAGAGTTTGCAGAGTCCTCTGCATGCCCTATATTAATTTAGATAAAACTTGTTATACCTCACCCGCACTTGGTCTTGGTCTCATTCCCTGCTGGGTTGTGTCCATTATTGCCTCCCATTGTAGAGTTTTAAATGCCTTTTTGGGGGACGTTCACTTTCACAATACTGACCAATAAGTCAATTCGTCTTTTCAAGATAAAAAAGAAGAATACTCACAACCATATATTTGTTTTGCTTGTTGTTATAACTAAAATTGTTAGTGTTATAGGTGTTGCTTGTGAAGACATAGGGCCTCATTATGAGTTTGGAGGTAGCCATGGTGCTATTAGCGCCATGGCTGCCTCCAAAATCATGTCCGGGTTCTGTGAATGAGGAATTATCGGGTCATTTCAACCTTGGAGGACCCGGTAATTCCTTATTCACAAAACCAATCCCCATTCCCATTTGAGCCCCCATAGGGCTCAATGGGAATGGGGATGGAGCTAACAACTGGCCCGTTAATAACAGGCCCGTTATTAGCTCCTTGGTCCCCTTGTGGGACCCGCAAATGATGTCTGGTCTGACCAGATGTTCTGTGTGGGTCCCGCAAGGGAACCTTTTAATAGGGTGGAATGTGTTTACCGGCACCGGAACCATTACCGGTGCCGGTAAACCCATTCCGCCAGCCTCGTACTGAGGCCCATAGTAATAGGGACGTGGTTGAAGGATTGTGTATGAAGTTATGGTCTGTGTGTGTATGATGGCTAAAACAGGTCAGTGTTTGGCTTGAATGAATGGGATGCTGTTTGCTTGAGACCCATTTAATTAAAACAATTCAGATTTAAGCACCCTATGTTAAAACATTGGGGTACTAATATGTACAGTATGTATGGAGGTAGGCTGCACTGGCTGCTAATAGCAGCAGTTTCAATTGTTCAGCATTTTCCATTGCTTGGGCCTATAACTTTGGTCTTGGGGGTTTAATAAATGATGCAGTATATTGTAACATGTTTTCTTCCCACTTCCCCCTCTTGCCTACTACTCTCTTTTTGCATTCTAGTCCATCACATCTTAACTGGCCCATCCCTCCCTTCTCTCTCCTTTCCCCCTAATATTGTGACTATTTTTTAAAGTTTTTTAAATATTTAAATTGTGGGTCAGGTTCTCAAGATATGAAGCATTTAAAAATATGCACAAACAAGGGGGTTCCCGGGGTGTCTATTTACTGGCCTATAGCCCTGGTTGGAGTCTCAACCAGAGTCTTTAGCTCACCAACCATTCACAGAAGAGAAATGTCCACAACATATCAGTGTTTGGGGCCATCCAGCACCGAAATGCCAGGCATTTTCCTCTGAACAAGAGTACCAACAGCAACTCCAGACACGTGTTTCGGCCTTGTTGGGCCTCATCAGTGAGGAGAAGCTGTGCCTCTCTAAGAACAGTGAGCAAGGGTTCGATGTCTGGATTACCCTGGTAACTTAGGGTGAAAACCCAAAGCTACTTAATATGCACAAACAAGGGGGGTCCTGGGAGTGTCTCTTTACCAGACTATATCCTGGCTTGGATTCTCAACCAGTCTTTATCTCAGTATCCATACAAAATATCACCATCAAAAATATTGCCATACATAGGCGATATTTTGGGGAGGATATTTTGTGGGAGCAGGGGTTGTGGGGTGTCCCCTGCACATTTTAAAATAAATCCCAATATATAGGCAATTTAGGGGTGGGACCTCCGGTAGAGGCTTTTGGCTCCTCCTCTACACTACCCACTCTGGTTGATTCATCGACCACTCTCTCACCAGGCTCCACAACTAAACATCCTCTCTTGAAGAAGTGTTTCCTAGGAGTCCAGATCTTCATCACACCTTTCAAAGATCCTGCTGATTTTACATGGTCATCAATGCTCCAGGTCATAAGCCTACATTGTCCACTTGGGCTGCATTAGATCCATTTTCCCACATACTTCTTGTGGTCTCTTTGATACAGGAACTGTGTTCCTTCAGGTGCATGGCTGCTGCCCTTCATACAGTCTCTTAGTTCTTCATGAATCAGCTCTTTGGGTTCCAATCTAGATTCACCATCAATTAGGATCTTCAATACTACCACCTTTTTGCTGTCGTCTTGCATTGTGTGAGTATTATTTTGTCCACACAAAATCCAAACATGATCATCAGTAATAATGCTCCTAAGAACTTGATTATATTCACCATTCACTGTGGTACCCACGAGAAGATTGCTGCAAACCCGCTGTCAGCTGCAGTATCTTCTACTCCATCTTGGTATGTACGTTTGTCAACAACGTTGTGGCTTCTGTCAAGGTCCCATTCTCGTCATCGTGAGAAGGTATGAATGCGGAACATGAGTCACTGATCCATCCATAGCTGTAGTCATGTCCAAAAACTTCTATTCTGGAGAGTCATTAGTCTTATGGCTCTCAGCTCTTCTTTAATAACATTGGGCCTCATTACACGGTAGGCGGTAAGATACCGCCTTTACCGGCATGGTGCTAACAACGTGTCCGCCCAGACGAGAGGCCGCTAATTGCGTGCCATTATGAGTATGCGGGCACAAGCTTAGCGCCATGCAGGTATTGACCCTTCCGCCATGCTGGTAAAGACCATGTAAAGACCCTTAGCGGCACCCATGAAAGCGATATAGCACTTCCGACCTCCTGCAACACGCCATTAGCGGTGACCGTAAATAAGCGGAAACGAAGTAGCGTCATCGCACAGGAATGGGAAGGAGCACGGCAGCCATCTTTAAAAACACAATCCATTGCCATCCTCTGCCCCCAGGACCTGCATCCACACCAGTGCCATGCAAAATCAACCAAGACCCCCTGACAATGCCCGAGGCAATCAAAAAAGGAGTGGAGCGGCTGCGGAAGGAGAGATTCACCAATGAGGAGCTCATCATGCTCACTGAGACGCTTGCCGCCAATGCGGAGGTGGTGTTCGCAAATGACATGCAGCGTTTCACCCTAATAAAGAAAAAGGCAATCTGGGCAGAGGTGGCCCACAAAGTCAGTGCGGTGGGCACCACCACCCGCACTGTGAAAGATTGCATGAAGCGGTGGACGATCTCCGCCTCCGTGTACGCCGCATCCTGGCTGCCAATCGGAACCTGGCCATGGCCACAGGAGGTGGTGCAGGATCGCCTATCAAACTGATGGAGTGGGAGGAGACCTGCGCGGGCACCATAGGTGTGGCAACTATAGAAGGATTCAGCGAAATGGAGCGTGGTGCGCCCACATCGTCAGATGGAGGTGAATGTCCACATAAAACACTGCACTGTGAAAGATGAGGTATCCCCCCAAATCTGAACCCTAAATCAGCGCATGGATGTGACCACCAACATATATGCACACAACCCTGCCCATGTGAGGGTCACATCCCAACACACACACATGCACGCATCACCACAGACACGTGCCACCCAGACCCATGCATGAATGACCCACCCAACAGTCCTACGACCTGTATGTCCACAAATGAACTCCAAATGCAGAGAACAGCATGATGAACAACATCTGCATGAAGCACGTTGACCTATCACCAATGCCATCCCTCCTGTTTGTCCCCGACAGGCTCACAGACTGACAGCGATGAGCAGGACACTGCAACAAAGGCCCCCCCTGCCAAAAAACAACCCACGGGAAAGGATGCAGGCAACATC
Organism: Ambystoma mexicanum; assembly: GCF_040938575.1. Lineage (NCBI taxonomy): Eukaryota > Metazoa > Chordata > Amphibia > Caudata > Ambystomatidae > Ambystoma > Ambystoma mexicanum. The sequence goes on from NC_090932.1 coordinate 1,210,590,234, forward strand.
GCAAGCACATCAAGGGGCACAGGGAGGAGTGCACTCCCGCATAGGGCCAAACACAGCAAACCAGCCACGTCACCAAGCCGTGAACCCATGGCAGAAACGGTTGCAGCACCCACTCCAGTGATCCCCCCAAAGCGCAAACCACCCACGGAAGGGCCACTGTCTGCTGCCAACAGTTCAATTGGCGAGACAGCAGCCACAGCACTGCTGTCCGATGTTGAGGACACTTGTGACTTGGCCATGCAGGAGCACACCCCCAAACCCCAGCAATCAAAAGAACCAAGCCCACGCCCCACATCACAATCCAGCAGTCATGCCCAGTCTGGCGATGAAATGGTGGCAGGGAGCTGGAGTCCACCGGTGTCCCCACCTGATGCTGGACCCATAGAACAAGGTGCGGCACCCACCCCACGAGCAACACACAGTGGCCATGACATGGCCGTCATCAAACAGCGGCAGGAGGAGATAACTGCGCTGGTTGGCCAGCATGTTGATGAGGCAGCACGTTTGAGGGAGGAGTGCAGGGAGAATGCAAGGGAGATAAGACAGGGCATGGAAGCCTGCACCAAGAGGCTCTGTGAAGAAATGGCACTAGTGAGGCAGGTCCTCACAGGCATAGCTGACGCTATGGACAGACAGGACCCCCCATTGCAACAAGAACAACCATGCACCTCCTCCTCTGCCAGCTCAAGGCAGACGAGCCCCCGGCGGATGTCCTTGAAATCTATGCGGTGCACACCCTTCGAACCCCCTAATGGTGGAAGTGGGGATGGGAAATAGGGCCAGCCCGATGTAGCTGACACATGTACAGCAAGGCAGCAATGTTGTACCAGCCATACATGGGGTTGTTGTGGGGGGAGGGGGGAAAGGGTGTTTTGGGAGTGTTGTGGGGGGAGGAGGGAAAGGGTGTTTTGGGAGTGTTGTGGGGGGAGGGGGAAACAGTGTTTTGGGAGTGTTGAGGGGGGAGGGGGAAATGGTGTATTGGGAGTGTTGTGGGGGGAGGGGAAGAAGGGTGTTTTGGGAGTGTTGTGGGTGAGGGAGGAAAGGGTGTTTTGGGAGTGTTGTGGGGGAGGGGGGAAAGGGTGTTCGAGTAGTTGGGTCCATGCACTTCTTTACCTCGTAATATATTAAACACACTGGTGACAAGTTAAAACACAGGCTCGGACCTTATCATTGTGTATGTGAGCTTTATTGGAGGACAGGGCCCAGTGTGTGCGTCACCACAAAACCCAGTGGACAAATGCCCACATCCATTCAACAGAGTAGGACCATGTGAATGAGAATATTTGGTTGATCAGATGCTGACGCACAGCGCGTCCCTCCTGGGCATCGTCTCCTGCATGACCTGCAGCCCTGTCTCCTCCCTCCTCATCCCCATCATCACCCTCATCAGGTGGTTGCATTTCAATGTCAGGGGGCATTGGCACATTCCGTCTGATACACATATTGTGCAGCATGACACATGCCATGGTGATCTTGGCCACCTTCTCATGGCCGAACAGGTGTGCACCACCCGACCTGATGAGGCACCAGAACCGTGTCTTCAAAAGGCCAAATGTCTGCTCAATTATGACACGGGTACGGGTATGTGCACAATTGTATTCCTCTTCGTGCCTGTTCTGTGGGTTCCATACAGGGGTAAGGAGCCACCTCTTCAGGGGATATCCAGCATCACCTGCATGGGTGCAAGAATGGGGATGTGTTACTGTTTACATCAAGTGGAACCTGTACATATCACCCAAATCAACTTTTCATTGTGATTGGCATCTACGAATCCCAGCATGCATGGAGACGATCAGTGTAACTACAATGTGAGAGGGTGAGCTAATCCTTGCAAGTGGACATGCACCATGCATGCCTATGGCAGTTATTGCCATGTTCTGGGTGAGGACAGGTCATTAGTGTTTCTGGGCCCGGGCAAGGTTTGTACCACACTGTTAGTGTACTGCCATCCTGAAATCGATGTCCTCATGCTATGAAGCGGCACTTCAGTAGTGGTATACGGGTGTGGTTCAGTACAAAGGCTACAGGTGATCCCTTAGTATGCACTCAAGGGCGCATATGTGTTGTGATGTTGTTCAGCGCACATTTCCATTTTCCATATTGACTGCATGTTGCTGCTTTATGTCATACAGGGTATGGTATGATGTGCAATGTGCATGTGGATAGATATGTCATGTTTGGCATATTAGATTGATTCCTTTGTTGTGCAGTTTACAACTTGCATGTGGTTTTGTGTCTGGTCCATTGTGGACTGCCTTGGTGGACATTGGCGTACATCTGGATGTCCATTTATACTACAGACGGCAGTCCACACCCAGTAGGAGTATGCATCTCTCCCCCCCAATCACAAACAGTAGGAGTATACATCTCTTCCCCCCCAATCACACCCACTAGGAGTATGCATCCCCCCCAATCACACCCAGTTGGAGTATGCATCTCTTCCCCCCCCCCCAATCACACCCAGTAGGAGTATGCATCTCTCCCCCAATCACACCCAGTAGGAGTATGCATCTCTTGCCCCCCAATCACACCCAGTAGGAGTATGCATCTCTTCCCCCCCAATCACATCAAGTAGGAGTATGCATCTCTTCCCCCCCCAATCACACCCAGTAGGAGTATGCATCTCTTCCCCCCCAATCGCACCCAGTAGGAGTATGCATCTCTTCCCCCCAATCACACCCAGTAGGAGTATGCATCTCTTCCCCCCAATCACACCCAGTAGGAGTATGCATCTCTTCCCCCCCAATCACACCCAGTAGGAGTGTGCATCTCTCCCCCCCCCAATCACACCCAGTGGGAGTATGCATCTCTTCCCCCCCCAATCACACCCAGTAGGAGTATGCATCTCTTCCCCCACAATCACACCCAGTAGGAGTATGCATCTCTTCCCCCCAATCACTATCCACATCACACTGCCATGTGCTTGCCCAGCTACTCACCAAGTGGCCACGCACGTTGTCCAGCGTGTCACTCCATGTAGCGTGGTATTGTTGAGTTCCACAGGACCATTGAATCATGGGTTGATCCGGGATATCGAGCACAGCAACGTGTGATTATCTTGTTTGCGCCACATACCATTTGGACATTGATGGAGTGGTATTGCGTTCTGTTTCGGTACACAGCCTCATTGTCATGTGGTACCACCAACTCCACATGGGTACAGTCGATGGCCCCGATGCAACTTGAGATGCCTGCCAGTGAATGGAAGCCAACTTTGGTGTTAGAGATCTCCTGGGCAGTCCGTGGCAGGGATATGTGTTCACTTGTGTGCTTCAGGAGGGCATCGAGGACCTGGTTCAGCGTGCGTGAAAACACTGGTTGTGATATGCCATGCATCTGCCCTACCGTATGCTGGTAGGTGCCTGTGGCCAGGAAGTGGAGCACAGTTACCACCTTCAGTAGAGTGGGGATGGCAGTACGGATGTCTATGAGGCTCACAATGTTGTTGTGTATCATGTCCACAATGGTGGTGATGGTATCCCGCTCCAGACGGTACAGGGTGTGTATCTGCTCAAGGGTAGGTTGAATGGACTGGCTCTGATCCTGGGGATTGGTGGCTGCCTCTGGGGTATGACTAGGCGCACTGGTGGGGCTTGCTGGGCCTGTCTCGCCCTCCTCCTCCTCCTGCGTCTCCTCTGTGCTGCCTGTTATTGTTGGTGCTGCAATGCAATCATGTCCTCCAGCCCATGTAATGCTGCTAGTATTGGAACCATCTTGGTGTGGCAAGGGGTATGGGAAGGGGTGTGGTGTGCTCCTTTTGTGCTGCCCCAGTCTCCATTGCCTCCACCTGTGCTGATTGTGGCCACCTGTGGCAGGTGGGAACACTGCTCATGTCTCTTAACGGGTGGTCCGCGATGCCGGTATTTCATCCATGCCGGTATGGCCTTTTTTGGCCTAATACATGCTGCTATTTGCGGGTCCACATGGCTTATGATGGCCTGCTATTAGCGCCATGCCACTATTTGCGTCATGAGTGTTCGCGCGCCTGCAAACTGCCTGCTATTAGAGGCACCGTTCTTAGCGGTGCCGCTATTAGCGGTTGACCGGGTCGTGATTAGCAAGGGAATTTAGCAATACCAGTAATCCCTTACCAGTATCGTTATTCCCTTACCGCCATCCGTTTAATGAGGCCCATTGAATCCCTTTATGGCAGTATGTATTGTCTGCAGGAGCTCCCATCTGGTTATCTGTAACCATTTGGCATTCGTCATCGACTGGATACCTGGCATGAAGATAGTCCTTTTTAATCAGACAAATTTGTCAAGTGCTGTGGTAGATGTAAAATGATGCAGTCTTGCTGAAAAGCCTGTGTTCATATGGAATAGCATTGAAAGCCTCTATTGAGTTAGCTGCAAAATAGTTCTCCCTCTTTGTTCAATTGAGAAATGCAAGTGGTGTCCTCTTCCTCAGGTGAGTATCACTTTTTGGAAATTTTCCAATGTTCAAGTCACTTCTCGGGATCACTAATGCTGGAACATGAATAATAATAATGGAACACAGTCCTCCCCAATCTCTGGGTAGCTTCATATAAGCTTGTAATCCACATGCCCAGTAGTGATCCATTATCACTACTGTCCCATCCTTCATGCCTAGTACATCAAAGATTCAACTGCAATATTGATTTGTCCAAATGTTCTTGTGCCATTGTTTCTGAAATATAGTTCTGCACTGGCTAGAGGCACTATCTGCACTGGGCCTCTTTTATCTTCAAACCATGTCAGCAGTTTGGCAAGCTTCGGCCAGAGAGGCTGCATCCTGTCTCCACATGTTCTCTAACTGGTTTGCAATGTCCAGTTACTGCCACTGTTCTGCATATGACTATGCCTTCTTCCCATCCATCTGGTGAAAGTACTGTTCCCCAGATCTGCATTTGGCATCTCACCTTGCATCTTTGTACCTCTTCTTCAGTTTTCCCTTGGCAATTGAGCTTTTTATTTATCTCCCATCTGATTCCTGCTCCCTTCATTCCAGTTTGTTTGTATCTTATCACATGATCCTTTGTGTGTGGTGTTGCTCTAGTTTTCAAATTTTGAACATATTTGTCTTCTTCTGGTGCAGTCCATTTTGTCACCCATACCAAGGATGCGGTTTGACCCTGGAAATGACCTCTTGTATGGCAAAGTGCAAGGTGCATCAGGCAATGTGCAGTTTGAACGTCTATTTCTAAAGCTACTAATATTTTTGAAATCCCCAATGCATAGGGTAGGACAGTGGATAGCAGCTCTCATCAGAGGACTTTTTACTACTTCTTTCATGTGCTGATACCGCATGTTGTTCCCCAAATGTGCTGTAGTGTCTAGTTAATTATTTAGTTCATAATCATCTTCTCTTATACCTCTTTCTTGTTTAGTGAGTGTGTACCTAATGGTCATGGAGCAAATAGAAAACAGTCCTTCATTCAGGGGGAACTATAGGGACACTTGTCAGTGAAATAAGTGACTTTGCACATGTCATTGATATAGGGATAATCACATATGGCCTTGGCCTTCGTGTAACAGATATGTCTGAAGGGTCACTGGTGTGGGGAGGATCAACAGGATTGCTGCTTGCTTTGGACTGTCAAGATAAGCAGCATGCATTAGTAAAAACAGGAAAACAATAATAGATGCTGTGCAGACATATATCAGGCACCCATACATTATTCCCCACCAACAGTGATTCCTCATACGTCATTTAGCTTGCTTGTTTCCCACTCCTGCATCAGTTTCAGGATCCCACATTATGCCTGTGTACTATTTTTTAAGGAACGAAAAACCCTTTTTAATCAGGCAAATTTGTCAAGTACTCTGGTAGTTGCAAAATCTGCTCAATGATTGCTGAGAGCAGTCTCCTTATCGTTGGACCATTTTTAGGACTGTACAAGAACACATGAATGTTAGTACTTCGCCCCACAAGTACAGGATATGTCCAACGAATAGAAATAAAGACAGTGAGCAAGAGCCGGTGAATGTTGACATCAGACAGGACCGTTGGTGTGTCCAAAGAGAAATTCAGTAAGAAAGAAATCAGGGAATTGTTCCTTCTTCCAGTCACTGAACAGGAAATCCAAATTAGGCATATTTTACAATGTTCCAACATGTTCCTTTTAGTTCAGTTCAGAGATTCCTGTGGCTCAAGAAACAATGACCGAGGTAAGCCACAGTCCAAATGCACACTTCCATTTATTTACTCAGTACTTTCTGCATCCTTCTTCCTCGTCATCGATCGAGTCTGCATGTGCTGAACTACTTCGTGTTGCCTTGCTTCCGAATCAGGTGGGGTGGATCTGTCTTGCCAGTATTGGGTTTAACGTCACTGATGTGAATCCATGCACGTCATTCTTGGACTTTCACTGCTGAAGGAGTAATGTTCTCAATGATGTAGGGACCAATACAACAGGGCTCATGCCACTTCTTAGTGAAGTTGTGAATTAGGATTGGGTCTCCCACAAATAGTCTTGGTACACATAGTCATTTTTCTAATCTGGTTGCTGATGTTACGCTCACCTGGTATCTATGGGGATGCCACTTAGCCCTGGTTGGATGATATGCACATCAAACCCTCTCCATGATCCCTGGGGGGTACCTCCAATGGAAGTCGAGCCTGAAATACAGGAGGACTGGATTCAAGACTTCACTGTCTCTGGTAGGGTCTTCCCACCTCCCTTGGATTCAAACCTTCCCTTGGCCCTCTTCTTACCTTAATTCCTTAGAAGGAGTGCTCTCCGTCCTGCTCTTCATGGCAGGGGTGCGTAGTCTTGTGTGGGCATGAGCGACCAAGTTGCTTCACTGGTGCAAGCCCTTTTGAGTGTCTTTAAGGTAGATCTTGCTGCTTTACAGGCTTTGTATTCTATACTGTTCTTTCTTTCCTTCCTCTTATTGTTATTAATGTCTTATTTCTTCTCTTTAGGTGTGCAAAGAGATTTTGATGTTTTTGTGTGGGTTGGAGCTGAGCACAAGCCGGTAAATGAAGGGACGGTGTGAGTGATGCTGTCCGGTAAGTAATGCGCGATGCGCTGCGCTGTTTTGCCTTGTATATGCTAACCTGTGCCTTTCCCCTTCCTTCGTAGGCCACGATGCTCTTCGCTGGTTGCAGTGATGCTCCGGTATGATACTGAACAAGAGGCGACTAATCCGGTAAGAATCTTGTGATTTTCGTTGTTCGTGTGGAACTGTGAGTATGCGCTCACTAATGCTGCTCTTCTCTCTCCCCTTTCAGTGCCCTGATGATGAAGTTTGCTGGATCGAATGTCTCCAGGTAAGCTGAATCAGGAGCTGACGATGGGCTGAAGACAGGATGCTACTCACAGGTAAGATTCCAATAGTGATGTTCTTTTTCTCTCTGCAGGCATGCAGTTCAAAGAATAGCTGGCATCAAAGAATACTGGAGACCCAACTGGACATGGTGAGTGTTACGCTGCAAACAGCAGAATATTGTGAAGCGTGTTCTGCTGTTTGGGTGGGGTTTAAATAGTCTTCAGTTAAAGTAGTCCAGGCAAAGTAGTCCCAGGCCAGCCACACCCTAAACACTATACCGCATAGCTCAGTTCTTGAGAACTGAGCTATGTGAGTGCCTCCATGTTGACTGAAGCCCCCAAGAAAGTCGTTCTAAATAAAATAGTCCCAACCTAAAGGTGTTCTCTGTAGTGATTTTGAGCCTGGTGCCAAAGGTCTTCATCTGTGTCCATAGACCGACACCCCTTGCTGAGCTTGATTTGATCTGAAATGACAGAGATACTAGCAGTCATACATGTCAAATAAGCAAGTAACTCACTTCCTAGGATTTCTGCTGTCTTCTGGGCAGCACTTCTAATCCCCAATGGAGGAGTCAGAGGCATTCTCATTTGCCTCCCTGTTATTAGTTCACGGGACGTGAGGTGGTAGTCCAACCCGGCTGATTCCTTAATGCATATAATGCCAAGGGTAGACAATAGGGCCATCCCTTTTTCAATGACAATTTTAATTTAGCAATATTCTCTTTGAGAAGACCATTGAGTCTCCCACATATCCCGTTAGCTTGTGGGTGATAAGCAGAAGAAAACATGTGTTTTATGTTTAGTAACAAGCTAATCTGTTCAAATAATTCATTAATAAAATGTGGACCATTGTCGGATTTCAGCACCTCACATACTCCCCATATAAGAAATACTAAAAAGATCGCTGTGCAAGTGGCATCCGGGTGTGTACATGGGCCAGCTTCAATCCATCTCGAAAAGGTACACACCATCACTATCGGATACCTGTATTCACTACGTACCTGCAGCATATCAACATAATTGATATGTAAATGCTGAAAAAGACCATTAGGTCCTGGGATCACTCCCCTGATTGTCCGCAATGTGTGCCCAACAGTAGACTTTTTACATACAATGCAAGTTACTACAAAAATGCAATGTGTTCTCGTAGGTTTGGTACAAACCAATCCTCTGCAATAGCTGCTGCGAGCTGCTTTCCCTAGTTACATGCACGGGGTAGTGCAGCTGTTCAACTTGCCGCCATAATGCTTTGAGTGGGATGAAGAGCACCACTTGCGTTTCCATAACTCTTGCTCTTCCTGCGGTGAACTGCCTTGAATCTCCAATAACTGTGTTTTCGGCACATAATTAAAACCTTCCTGCATTATTACAGCCATCATTTCTCCCTTTCTTATGTAAGGAGTATCAAAACTTGAAATATCGGAAGAAGTTTCAACCTCCTTGGCTTCTTCGTCTGCGTGAAATAAAATAAAATGTTCTCTTTTTTGTGAGCTGCACATTTGACTATTTCAATGGCTGGTGGGAGCTATAGTGCCTTAATAAGTCTGTCCAATAATGCTGCGTGCTGCACAGGAGTGCGGTCCGCTTGGAGGTAGTCCTTCCTTTTCCTACGTGCTAGCCATGTGTGTACGGTTGATGTCACATAGGCGGAGTCACTGTACACCCTCACATCCTCTCCTTCGTATTTCTCAAGCACGATAATAAGCGCCTCCAATTCTGCTGCTTGTGCCGAAAAGTGAGATGCAGCCTTGTGCTTGCCACAAATTCACCATTTGCTCTATGCCTCACCACAGCTGACCTAGTCAATTGTTCTACATTTATTTGATCGATTTTCGATGACCCAGCAATAAAGAAAATCTTCCCTCCTGATAGCGAGTTTTCTTTTACATGCAGTATGTCTTCATATCACTCCTAAAGGCTGACACAGTCATGCACATGCTCACCCTCTGCCACGGGTTCGGCAACAAATGTGGCAGGGTTTGCTATTCTACACCTAACTATCTTTATTGCAGGGTTAGATATAACAACCGCATATGCAGAGGCTCTCTCAGATGTCAACACACCCTTAGGTTTTTCCAAAATGGCAAACAAAGCATGCTCAACAAACAGCGTCATGGAACACCCCATCACTATGGTCATAGACTTTTCAATGGTGAACACAGCTGCAGCCAGTGATTGTTCACAAGGAAAGTGTCCTCTCATAACTCAATCTACGATATGCAGGAGGTGTGTACCCCAATGTGGTCCTCTGTGTAAGCACTTCTACATAACTGTCCCATTTGTGTGCAGAAATAGATAGAACTCGCCAGAATAATTGGGAATTCCTAAAACTGGAGCTGTACAAATTGCTTTCTATAATTCTTCAAACCCTTCCTCCATTTCCTCAGTCCATTCTATTTTCTCATGATTCCCTTCTGCCTTTATTAGAGCCAGAAAAAGTGGTCTTGTGTATGAACTATAATCAAACACCCATGTTCTAACATAATAGCATAGCCACAGAAAATGCTGCATTTGCTTTATCGTATGTGGTTTTGCTGTTTTCAAAATTGCCTCGGCCCTTTCAGGTGTGACCTTTTTTCCCTCATGAGATATTAACTGGCCTATATACAACACCTCTTCTTGGCAATACTGTAACTTCTCTTTGTCCACTTTATATACCCTGTCTGCTAAAATAAGCATTAACTGAACTGAGTGTTGTCTGCATTCATCTTTTGTTGTGCTATAAACCAAAAGGTCATATATGTACTGCAACACAATGTTTTTCAAATCAATATTGCCTTAGTCCATCTGAAGGACCCTATTAAAGATCGATGGAGACTTGCAGTGCCATTGAGGTAAGCAAGTGCTTTTCAGCTTTGTCTGATGGATCCTAAATTACGTCACTCTTTATGCAACAGGATTGAGAAAAACACATTTTTCAAGTCAATCACCATGAAACATCGTGCCTCAACAGGGATACTACATAGTAGTGTCGCAGAATTTGGAACTAGAGGGAATTCTGCCTCTACAATCTGGTTAATTGGCCTGGATTATACGCCATGACCTCCGCTTCAGTTTCATCACAGCATTGCACGGTGACTCTGACATCACTAAAATACCCTGCTCCATTAGTGCAGAAATAGTTTTGAAAATACCCCCAGTCGCCTCTCAAGGTATGGGACACTGTCTTGCTCAATGTAAAATTGCTCCTGGCTTCAGCTTAATCTTAACTTCTCCTACCCTCTTCAATAGGCCTACGTCATAGGGGCCTATATTCCATAACGAGGTTGGCACTTTTTCGAACTGCACGTCAAAATATGCTGGATGCTGTTGTACTATCATCTTTTGCTGCGGGACCTCTCTTTTCTCTATTTAACCCAATAGGTAATATTCATTTCACATACTACTTAATCGTCTGCAGGATCATCTTTAAACAACTCCTCATCTGTGACATCAGTCAATCTGTACCCTTCCGCAATAGAAATCACTGTTCTCCATGGCCTGCCCCTGTCCCATCCTTTGAGCATGGCCACTTCCCCTCGTACTATTGCTGCAAATAGTTCTAAAGGAACCATTCATCCCCCATCTTCGTCCATAGGTATCTGTGGCCTGAATAGAAACTCATCAGGTATTCACATAATCTTTCCCACTAAACCAGGCAACCATGTTAACACAATGCGTATCCCATAAATAAAGACTTTGGGCCTCATTATGACCCTTGCGGTCCTGTCATGAAGGGTGCCGGGAGCGCTGATTACGAGGTTCCCTTTGCGGGACCCGGAACAGACGTCTGGTAAAACCAGATGTCTTTTCCGGATCCCACGAGGGGAAGAGGGAGGTAATAAAGGACCATTTGTAATGTGCCCGTTATTACCTCCCTCCCCATTCCCATTAAGCCCTATGGGGGCTGAAATTGGAATGGGGAATGGTTCCTTCAAGGAGGAATTACTGGGTCCTCCAATGATGGAATGACCCAGTTATTCCTCATTGAAGGAACCCGGTAATGGAGCCTGGTTTGGAGGCAGCCATCATGCTAATAGCACCATGGCTACCTCCAAACTCGTAATGAGGCCCTTCATGTTCTATTGGCACTCCTCGGAGAGCCATATGCCCTGTAAAAATCATAATAAATCTGTCCACGTGTAAATAGTGAATCCCCGGAGTAGAACACACTATGACATCATCATCAGTGAAAGAAATTATCATGTTAAGCTTTGTTATTAAATCTCGTCCCAAAGTATTAACTGGTGTCTGCCGTGAATATAATAATGGAAAAGACAAGTCATACTCCCCTATTGAGACTGGTAATTCATCAGTAAAATGAACTTTGCAAGTACCTCCAGAGAAGCCTTGAGAATTCATGGCATTTCCCGATAATACAAATGTTCCCTCCCATAAACATGAGCGAGTTGTCTACTAAAACAAGAAAATGGTTTGCCTCCTATTGACACACCAACCCTTGGTTCCTCTTGAGAGTCTGGTGTTATTGAAAGTACTTAACACATCAAGTCGCCCTGTGAGCTGTCCTATTGTGGTTATATGCTCATCCATGTACCCGTGAAAGGGCATGACTCCCTCCCACGACAGAAACACCCCCCAGTCTAGGAGTTAATAACTGTCCCGTGTTTGCATTCTGTTGTATCTGCATGAGTGCATGCTGCGACTGTCCTTGCAGTGGATTCAATGGTATTTGTTGTCGCTGTTGTGCTTGCTCTATCTATAGTGCTTTCTGCATTTGTGGCTCTTGTGCTTGATACACCGTCTGATCTTGGGCAAACCCATTCCTCACCTGTGGGCTATAGGCAGGAGGATAAGCTGTCCCCCCTCTTGAGAATTGGCCATTTTGCACATACCCCTGGTTCCCACACATGCGCGCTACATGTCCTGTCATGTCACATGTCCAACATATAGGAGGTGGTCTTCTAACTTGCCCTCCTTGCATATTCTGGTTATCATTCTGCATATTCTTAAATCCACTCTGATTGTTTGGAAGTTACCTCTCCCTCTAAAGCCTATTCCGCAGCCTCTCGGCACAAACCCATTTTCTCCTTGGTCCATCTGGCATTGATTACTTGCCTGTGATGCACCTGCTATTTGCTGCTGCATCCCCAACCCTTCTCCGCTTGTCAATAACGCACCTACCATGGTTTGTTTTGACAGTTTCTTCTGAACTAACTTGGATTCTTCTAGCTTCCTAGCCTCTTCCTTCTTCTTGTTTTTCTCTTGCAATAGTCGCCAGTGATGCACTATGGTCAACTGCATCTCTGCCCAAGGCCTTGCCTCCATTCCCACTAATATCATGAGCTGTCTCTATACTTGCTCTATTAGTCCCTGACATAAACTGTGGTAAAATACTGCCACTGATTTCCCCCAAGGCTTGCGAGTTTCCAAAGTCCAGCATTCTTGAAAACTTTGAATGTAAGCAAGCCAGATCTTTGCCTTCTTGCATCTTTTGTACCTTAAATGCACCCATAGCTGATGTGTCAGTATACTGTACCCTAAGAGCTCTCCACACATCTGCGCTACAATTATTGAATGACGCTCCATCATGAGCGGTATTCTGCACTGGGACACTTGAGTAAACTGCTCGTGTCCAAATGTCATCAGCCCTCTCCCCAAAAATGGCTGCTAGGAGACCCTTAATGTCTCCTATGGCTAGGGTATTTCTTCCTGTCATTTTTTCTAGTTCATAAATCCATTTTCCTGCACCCGCCATTAAACTAGGGAGTTTACATCTTAAATTGTCCTTGTCCATCTGGGGGCAAGGAATATACTGCAGTCTGGCCCCTCCTGTCTCTAATAGGGGGAACCGTGTAAACCCAATTCCGCCCGCGGCTCCCATTGTCTGCCTATCCACAGTAGGGACAATGGTTCCACTTCTCCTTCTACCTGGCAATTACCATAACCTGCTCACATTTGGTGGCAATTCTGCTCTTTCGCTATGTGATCATCATTTAGCGCACTCGGGATATGCTGTGTGATCTTGCGTCCTATCCTTAGGTTGTTCCAAATCAGACCATCTTACTTCCCTGTCTGACAGTGTGTATCCTTCAGGGCTACATGCATTGTCTCTCTCCTCTCCACAGAAGGTTTCTCTGTCTTCATCTGATATATCCATTCCCCTAATAGTGTGACTTTCATAACTGTCATCCTTATTTAACGTCAGCCTGTCTAACGACAAGGGTCTATGCTCGAGGCTAAATGGGCATCCTTCTTTGTCTTGCGATCAGGCAATTATAGATCTATCGTCTTTTCCTTTATTTCCTGATTCACCTTTCGCCCTCAATTCTTGATAGCCTTTATCAATCCTATATTCAATGCTTCCTATCTCAAAATTCTCATCTAGGTTTACCCTAGATGGTCCCGGTATTGCCTCTTGTGGCAGGAGAAACTCCTCTAGATTTATTCCTAGTGGTCTGCCGTTGTTCCCTTCGGCAGGAGGAACTTCTCGATATGACTCCATGATATTACTGGACTTGGTTCCATTAGCTCTTTCTGAATGCGATCAATGTTGCATGCCCTCTGTCTCCTTTTTTGTTCCATTTCTTCATCTAATTCTCTTTGTTTCTTCATTTCCCATCTAACCATTTACTTCTCTTTGCTTTTGTCTTCCCTTCTTTTGTTTGCTCTACGCATTTCCTCATCTCTTTGTCTTTGCATTATTTTATCTTGTCATTTCTGAGCTTCTTCCTCTTCTCTCTTCTTTTCTAACCTGTCTTGTTCTTTCGAGTGCGCTCTGCCTGTTTTTATACTTTCTTTGCTCCTCTGACCTTTACTCCTTTCTTAGCTGTTCTTCTTGATACAACTGCTCTAGTCTTTGTCTATTCTTTCTCTTATTCTCATCTTCCTTTAATCTCCTTTCTCGTTCTCTGTCTTTTTGATCTTGTTCTGCCTAACCTCTTCAAGGCTTTTACCATCAAGCTTTCATAATATCTGTCGACCCATCCATATGTTCTGTACAAGCATAATCTCATAAACTTTCTCCTTTTCTCCTTTCCATCATTCAATCTCTTGTTCTATATCTAAACAGACGTTTGGTCATTTGTTTTTATCTTACTTGCCCTGCAAGACTTTAAAGATCACTTAATTTCTTCTAGTCTCTTCTTGACTGTCATCACTACCATAAGCGGGTGGTTCATATGTCGGGTTACTATACCCTGTCACCACTTTTAGTTCCTTTAAGGGATACAGTCCTGCATCTTCTGTACTATCGCCATTTACTTCCAGTGGAGTAAGGGGAGAAGAAGGCTCAACGCCTTCCTCCCTGCTCTGATTAAGCATCCATTCCTCAGGTGGCAGATCTTCTTGCTCCTCCTGGTACATCTTCCAAAATAGCTAACCTCTTCTCTGATTTCTTTCCTGTGTACATTGCGTGTAAGTATGTGATCATGGGTTGTAATAGTGCCTTTGCCAGTGATCCCCCTAGTGGCCAAGGCATGAACATTTTGTCTGCTGTTCCTTTTACCCATTCTGAACTGCACTGTTTAATGTTGGGCTTATGTTTCGGTAGTGTCTTGCACATGTGCATCAGTGGTGTTACCTCTCCCATTGTGACAAGTCTCATTTGACTGTGTATACTTACTAGTGATTTTACACCAAATATGTTTCAGAAAATTAATAAATATGAGCGTGCACCAATAGTCGCCGGTCAAAGCCTCTACTTCTCAATAATCCCAATCTATATGGTCGGCACTAACAATGACCTAAGATAGATAATAACCTTTTTCTCCTCATAATACAGCCTATCTTTGTCACTCTTCGACACTCTTTAAATACAAAACATATAACAACCAACAAACAAACTAGTTGACTCTTTACATCCACACCATGGTATATACTCCTCTACTCTTAGCCCCTAAAATACTCTGATAAGTGTTTGAATTGTCTTCTCTCACAGATCTATCTGTGTCAGCCTAGTTTTACCCCTTGGGTTGTAATACAACTCCATCTAGAATTCCTTGAATTCAGGACTCTTCAGGGCTTTTCTTATGGCTTTTCTTATGGAATGCTCTTCGTCCAGCAGACCTTTTCCCCTTGACGCTCCTCGTCTTATATCCACCAACCCCCATTACTTATTTGTGTGTGTGTGTGTGTGGTACCACAATCCCGCTCCCACAATTTGCCAGTTTCATCAATCCACTCAACATTCTCCTTTCAGCTCTGGACTCACAGGATCGCCCCATCCTCAATTGGCCACCGTCATCTTGGGTCCACTCAGGGACTGTGGAAACCAGGAGGGATTTTGTGAAAGAGGAGCCTGTCCCACCTGTATCTTCTTACCTTGCAAGTTGACTATATTGGCCATTCTCCACAGGAAACCTCACGTTCCTCCGGCTGGATGGAAGAGGGTGTCTGATGTTCTGACTACCCCAGAGACCTACTTATCAATGGGTTTTATATAACCATCCTCTGCTACCAAGTGAACCGTTTTAGGTCCTTTAGATCGAGGTAACACTCTACACAGTGGATGCAGATGGAGAAATTACTTAAACATCAATAATTAAACTGACTCAGGAAGTTGGCAAAAAACCTTTTTGTCTGTTTTATTATCAATTATCTAAAATAGGGAGTATAATGGACATCATTCGATGTACAGCAGTAAGGTCTCTTGTTCGCATTTCACAAAAAACATGATTATATAGCAAATAGTCATCCTCAGTGATGTCATTCTACGTGGCAAACTAAGAAATTTATGGAGGGTTGTGATTGGATAACAGGAAACATTGAGTTATATTTTTTATGAGGGTTGGTGTTGTGATTGGATCTCTAGTGACAGGTGGACAACTCTACCCACCCCAGGTGCAAGTCATTGTGAGCGTCATAAAATACACAACGTCTTATTGGGTCTCTAAACTATAGGGCTCTTTGGTACATGGCCCTTTATAATTGGTTGGCACTCATTGAGATTTGGTTGGGGAAATTAGCATCAGAAGTGGCAACTCACAGAGGAGATCGAATAGTGGTCGCTAGCTCCAGCAACATTAAGCTCTTTGACATTGCAATATGCAAAGCAAAGCGTAGAATGCACAGGAAAGTCAGAAGGCTCAAAAATGCAGTGCTCTCTGGACCTGAAAAGCAGAATGAGATTAATAAAACTAAGAATCGCTATAGATCCTGGCTAGAAAAACTGGAAATTCTCTGCTAATAATGTCCAGTGGCAGCGGATGATAGGGGCACTCATGGGAGAAACATGCATTCAATGTGGCAATTATTAAGTTTAGCAAAGGGACCATAGGAAATCCAAATCCCTTTAGTGAGAGGGTCTTGCTTAGCTTTATAGGGGAACAGAGGAAACAGGCCAGAGCACCATCCCCCCTGCTTGTGGCAACGAATTTCAGGCGTTGGCATATAGATACTTCTATAGCATCCATCAATAAACTAAAAAGCTCCAAGGCCCTAGGTCCAATTTGGCTTGCAAATGTAGTACTCAAAAAAGATCCCATAAGGTGGGCCTGTTTCCCTGAAGTACTGTTTGACAAAGTTTGTACCGAGCACATTATCCCAGAAACATGCCGGCAGTCTGTATTGATTCCTGTCTCCAAAAAAGGAGACAGGAGTCTTGTGGATAATTACAGACTGCTATCCATGTTGGACGTTTCCGGTAAACTGTTTCAAATTTAGTATTGAAAGAGATTTAGACCTGGCTAGGGTGAAATAATATCTTCCATTGCTTCCAAACAGGATTTCATCTGGGTTCACAACGGTCCACAATAGCAGACAGTTGGACCACTCGATCCATGAATCCACCCAAAATCAAGTACCAGCTATACATATAACATTTCTTGATTTTAGTTCAGAATTTGACCTTGTGAATTGGGCAACTATATGGGATAAACTGAAGAAATTAATTTGGCCCGGTTGGCTATTAAAGATAATCCAAATGCTAAATAGAGAAAACAGTGCCAGAGTGTGCCTGGACAATGATGGTACCATAACCGCACCTTTGCTGATCAACAGGAAAGTTGAGCAAGGCTGTGTGCTGTCTCTCCTGTTGTTTAATCTCTTCTTAGTAGACCTGCCTGAGTGGATGTTGGTTATCTCAAACTGTCGCCCAAAGATTGGCAAGACGAGGGTTGCCAGCATTTTGTATGATGACCATTTTCGATCACACCTCTTCTGGGTCCAGGTGGAAGAACTGGTTGGCTATCCCAAGGAGAATGACCTCATTATCATTGATGAGAAGATGGGGACCATGTTGATCTCCTCTAGGAATAGAAACAGATTGCTTTTTACCTCCTCAGTGGGTACTGTTGATTATTTTGACCACTATCCATAATTAGGCTTAGAAATTAGGGCTGGCCTCACTGGGGGCAGGTAGAGCGGAAACTGGGGGAACCTTATTTAAAATCGATGGCAGTCCCAGTGTTCCCCATTCTGAACGTTTTGGGATGAAACTGGGGGAGACATTGTGTAAACAGATGTGACATCTCTGACAATCTCACTATGTCAACTTTTAAAGCAATGAATTGGACCCTGAAATGGAAATCACAGAGTGGCTACAAAGTATTAAAGGATTAATTTAAGACGAAATATGATGTGTGGGATGTGAAGGCATCATGAAGTAAGACACAGACAACAGATTCCATTTTCTAAATAAAAGGTTTTATTATCCTTAAAGATCAGAGTGAAGTAAGGCCTAAATTGCCCTATGATAAGGTCAGGTTTCCTGACCTAAAGAGAACTAAAGATAGTCTGTTTCAGTAAATTCTACTTAAAAGTCTGTCTGTGTCCAAAAACCTATACTTGCCCTCACAACTACATATATACAATGTGCAGGGATTTCAGTAGCATAAAAAATAGTGTTCAAAACCAAGTTCTGAGCTTCTTCTGGCTTATACTCAGCTTCCCCTTCCCCAACTTCAGAACAGTTCCAAAAGCCCTTGGGGTTCCCTTCCCCAAGAGTTTAACACCGTTCATAAGGTCTTGGGATTCCCTTCACCAAGAAGTTAGCTCCTCCAGCTTCAAAATGATAATCAGTTCAAATCTCCCGGCTTTCAAAACAATTCCAAGTCAACTCCTTAGTCATCCAGGCTTTTCAATAGTTCATATGGGTTGCTCTCTGTCTGCCTTTCTCATGCACTTCAGCAACCATTGCAACATACAAACTTCTTCACATTAACTTTCCTTGACTCTTTCCAAGTAGGGTCACTCGGTCTAGGCACAGTTGTTGGACCACATGGTCCACCATTCAAAGGTTGCACAACCCATTAACCTAGGCACTTTGTTATGCTTTTGTATTCTTCAGGTTTTGGGCAACACAGGTTGTCTCTCTCTCTCTCTCTTTCTGACCCTGTGTCATTGGATAACACCTATTTAAGATTCTCCTTGGAAGTCTCTTGGCTTTGCCACAAAATGTATCTCATACAATTCTATCTGGGGTGTTCACCCTTTCGACCAACTTACTTGCACTTGCTTTCACTTTATTGATACGTTTTGTTTGCATTTGCTTTCACTTGCTTTCCTCTCGTACTGTATTTACATATGCTCATCATATCTTTTTCTTTAGTTTGGCATCCGATAATGTGTGTTGCACTTCTCAAAAGTATTTATAACACTTTGCATCTTGTTCTGTATTCAAAAATACTTGGTTTGAACTGTCACAGCAATTGTAATCATTTTCAGTTCATTCACATTTGCTTGTTTCTAGTCCATGGAGCGCCCTGTTTTGTTCATTTCTTTAAACTTACTGGTATGTGACCACTCCTTCGGGCATCTCAGTTCTGCTTCCCTGCTCCTTTCCGCTCCACATTTTCCTTGCAGAAGCCCTAGCGAGCAGCACTCGCTGCCCTGAAATCTTGCAGGGTGTAGCTCCGCGTTCCCTCAGCAGAAGCTACGGAGAGCACCCTTCGCTCTCTCAGCAGCCGGCAGCAATCGGGAAGCTTCAATACCATACAGTTGCTGTTGTGGACACCATGCAGGAGGATAGCAATGTTCTTGACCCTCTGATGCCCAGCTTTGGCCCTGGCATCTCTCTCGCACTCCAACTCAGCACGGCTTACCTCCAGCCGGTCTCTCACCAGCCTGCTCTGCTTCAAGCCGCATCCCTTTCTCCAGGCTGTCTCTTTCCAGCCTTCTCTCTCTCACTGCTGGGTGGCCACCCATTTTATACACCTGTGACTTGCTGTCAAAGGGTTGCAGGTGCAAGTCCTTCACTTCGATTGCCTGACCATGGTTAGGCCGATTATCTGGACATGCCTGGCTATGACAATAGAACTCCTCCAAGCCCTGTTCATCATCTCGGTATGAAAGTGGCATCTATGAATGGAAGTGTGCATAACTCCCATGTGTTTCCTCCTCATCCCAGTCTTAAGGTGAAATGATTGTGGGATCTTTTAAGTAGAGGAAAGGGGCAAGGACTGAAAACAGCCTACAGAGACATGGGGAATATAGGGTTCCTTTTTGCATTGGAAAAAGGGATACCATGTATCACTCAAAGACATCCTCTACCCACTCCCCAAGTTCACTCCACACAGGTGGTCCTCCTCACATATCCACCCCCAGGGCCAGGATCCAAGAGTCATGGAGTTTCCCTGGCCACCTGAGAGGAGCGTTCAAGGGGTGTAGAAGTGAGGATGCCCTTAGGTTCTTCACAGGGATTGGAATAAAAACTACAACCATATATCTACCTTAAAGAGCTACCAGCAGGTGCTGAAGGTTTTTCAAATGTTTCAGAGACCACAATCCTATACCATGCAGAGCCCCAACTGGCTAGTTTGTATGCTGCTTTTGCACATATGCATTAACCAACTGCCTCTGCTTACTGTTCTGCATCCCCAGTGGAAATGATTGCCATATGGAAGATATTGTTGAGTCTTTAAAAATCAAGATATTCTGTAAACCACAAAACACCTGTTTGCGGAGTGTTTGAACTTAAGTTCTCTTTATATGCACACTTATGAGGTTCTAGTGAATGATTATGACTCAATAATGTCTGTTGACTTTCGGAACAACTGCCTGAACTCTGATTCAGTTCACATTGTACTTTATAGTGGTTGGCTGCAAATAGAAAAACAAATAGCCCCTTGAGCAACCCTGATTAGAGGTTCACCTTAGTGGTAACATTGGACTTTCGGAGAACTATACACACATTTGCACACTGCTTATTTTCACACATTTGTAAATACAGGCATTTTGATTATCAAGGAGGTCCAGAAGCCCTGTTTCCCCCTTGTTCACAATCTCAACCATGTTAGTCTGTAGATCAAGTAAAGTGGTCTCTGTGCAATGATCAGCTTTGAATCCTGATTGTTTACTATGAAGTATCAATGATGATTCAAGATGGGTTTTGGAAAGAGTCTTCCTTAGGGAAGGGTGTCCTTCAGAGATTGTGTCTGACAATGGTGTCCAGTTTGTTTCTACTTTCAAGAGGACATTTTTGGAAGGTTAAGGCATTGAACACAGCAGAACAGCACTATATTATCCCAGGGCCAATGTGCTTGTTGAGAGGGCCAACAGCTACATAAAAGGAGAGATTTAGCTGGAATGCGTACGGGGAAGCCGTGGAGAGAAGTATTGGACCACATAATGTGGAGTTATTTGACTACCCCCCATTACATCACAAAGGTGTCCCCTTTTGTGTCACTCAAGGGTAGGGAACCAGGGACCAGACTCTTTCCAGGTTGGCTGGGATTGACAGTGTTGGTTGTGGTGGACAGAGATGCCATTATGAAGCTCGTCAGGCAGAGTCAGTGCATGAATAAGGAGTTGTTTGACAGGAGGGAGTGCATCAAAGTTTGTGATTGGAAAATAGGAGACTGGGTGTTTGTTAAGAATCCTAGGTAAATTTATTAGACCCAACAGGATTTCTGCTGTGAGGGAGGAGTGGTCACTTTGGAAGGTGGTGAAGTGTGGTCTAAGGGTATATTAGCAAGGGCTGAGAAATTGAAGGATAGAGAAGGAAATGGAGTTGTGGGGGTGGATGATGAGCAAGTTGGAAGTGAGGAGTTCGAAGTAAGTCCTGAGTCTGCAGTTTTCCCCCGTGTGGATGATGAAGTGAGTTCCAGGGTCATGGTGAGAGAAATGTTGGAGTGGGTACTTCCAAGAGAGTTGCACGCACACCAGTGTGGTTACATGATTATGTGCACTAAGCTTTTATACGTTTTTAATTCTCTTTCTGTATTGTGTGTTGTGTTACTTATGTTGATCTGTTTTCTTACAGTTCTGTTTTATTTCTAGATTGCTCTTCAGGGTAGTTTTTTTGTTTTATGGGCAGGGAGATATGTAGTGATCTAGATGCTTTGTTATATATACTTGAATGTCTCACTGTCTCATGAGTTTAGCTCTTGGTTCTCTGCAGGCTCGTGAGACAGGGACGACAGTTGGTGACAAGCGAGCGATGTGGCAGTGCTAGTTGAGACTCTCAGTGGGTCCGCTGTAATAAAGCCTTAAAACTACTTGCTGTCTCTGGTAGTTCTTTTCACACTCCTTTTCTGAGTTTTTAGAATGGAAAGATCGGTGGTGTACCATTTACTATGACTGGTATTTTCCCTTAACAATTTCTTCTTAATGGGAGCAAGTTTAGCCCGCATTTTAATCTGAGCGTTATTGTATGACTCTACAAGGAATTCGGTAGAGTCCGAACTATCAGTGATAGACATAATGTTGTGAAGACAGCTCTGAAGATGGAGGGGTGTAATATTTTTGAAATTACGATTATACACTACTTTAATAGGATTAAGTGATTTTTTAGGAATTTCCTCTAAGAGAATCCTAAAATAAATTACGCAGTGGTCTGACCATATGCATGGGGAGGTGTTCTTTATTTTTTATTTTTTATTTAAATCACCCAGTCCAAAAGATTGCCTGATTTAGCCGTAGGTTCATTGTTCTCGACGTTAAAGTCGATTTCCAAGAGTGCCTCTTCTGAAGTAACTGCTTCCTTGTCCCTAGAGTCATGGAGTCATGGAGTCATCTGTTGAGATCTACTACTACTAAGGTAGAACAATTCAGGCCTTCCGTGGTTTTAAGTAACTGAACACCCCAAAACAAATGTTCAAGCTTCCACAATTCAATAATGTCATCATGTGTGCGGCAAGTGCAATGAGCATGCAAAAACAATTGACAAAATAAATAAGTATTGGGTCAGTGGAGCACAGATTATGGCATGGCTGTATACTACTAGATACATTCCTATGTTGTTTACAAGTATGTTTGCATACTCCTGATATGATGTAATATGCCATCTTTTATGCAGTAGTTCACTGAAAATAAAATTGTTTAGGGAAATACATTGCATAAATCTTGGTATGTTTGGTAGTGTATGAGAGCACGCTGTTGTATGCATCAGTTCACCGTCCTGCTCCTAAACCATGGTGAAGATGACTTACAGCTTTAATCAATACCACCATAACACCTTTTTGCCTGACATGACATCCCTAAATAGGAACACCCTCCTTCTTTCTAGTATCTTCTGCATAGATACAGCTGAAACCTCCCCTTCTAGTATCACAGTAAAAGCTAGTTTAACAACCAAAATGTTTGAAAAGAGTTTAATGTTTCAGTAACCGGTACTTGTATGCGTTCACCAAGCAGCCATGTTGATGGCTATCAAATGTGAAGGTTTATGTTTGTTTAATTCTTTCTGTTTGAGATAGTCACTCATGAGTTGTTATTTCTTCCTAATTCCCTGAGGGTGTACCCTTATTATGATTGTTGATAGATATTTTCACTTAAAATGTTGTTAAATGAACTGTCAGCTGTGATGCAAGGTGGTCCTTTAGTCAGGCCAGGAATGTCATAGCAATGGTTAAACAGGGACAGTGCATATGTTCTTGTCAATATTGGAAGTGCGTTTTCTTGTTCTACAAAGCCTGTGCAGTCAGAGCAGCAAGGGAGTAAAACCGTGTGGCATATTTCTTTCAAAGGTCTTTCGTATAATGGCTTGTCACGATATTTTTCCATGACACAAAGCAGGTTTCCACATTACAGATATGGACCAACTGTATAGATGTCGATCCAGCGACTCTGTCATTCACTCGTTGTCACAATGGAAACAAGCAACCAAGATCCTCCTTAACTCTGTTGAGTCCAAGAACATATAATATGCAGATTTGGTGGCCGGGCAAAAGGTTAGTAGATAATGACAGTACACATTGTTCATTATGATTGTCAAGGAAAATCATTCAGCATTTAATGATATGGAGTGGTAGGATAAGTGCACCAACCACAGGACCAACGATGTGCAGCATGAAGAGATGGGGCACAAAACACAAAGCAAATAATGTGCAACAAGAGGGACAAAGGTCTGTATGTAGGCATTGCGAGTAAGTGAAGAGCTAAATATTGTACATTACAAGCAATAAACTTGACCATTTAGAATATAAAACACAACAGCTCATGTGCTCTCAATGTCGTATGTGAGAGACGTTCATGTATGGTCGTGTTCCCTTTTGTTTTGCTTTTCATCATTGCTCTCCAGAATCATATTCTTTTTATATTTACATTTTTAAGCATCCACACTGGTTGTTTTTTTTATAAACGTGTTCTATATCTGTTCATAATTGTGTGCTCACCCACAACGCTGCATACAGTACTGACACGTGTTTTTAACTCCTTTACATGTTTATTTCACATGTGTATTTATTTGCCTGCAACCTTTGCACATGGACGTTATTAAATCTTCTAGGTATATGTCACAGCTATTAGTGGCCAAATCCTTGAGACTCATCTCATTGGGACTACATTATGAGTAAGGAAGTTACCCAAGAGCCGAATTTGGACCAGGCACTATTACTGCTTGCGGAGGAATCCTAAGGAATACTGCATGCAGTCATTACAACTCGGGTATGAGTGACAATACTTCATAATCGATTTTGGATTTTTGCATCAATCCAAAATATGACGGTAAACGTTTTTTAAAAAACGTACATGATGACTTTTATTGTGGTACTTGAAGGTAGCACTTGTGGCAACGTCGTTTTGGATTGATGACTACCACAGGGGGTTAAAAAGTAAACACCACCTTTGAACTATTGCTTAGCAAAGTTGCAGATTTTACCTGTTTGTGCATTTACAATGTATGATATGCTAATGTACACACCCCATTTCCTAATCAGGGTGCCATGGTAGAACAAAGAAAAAAAGATGCTTGCAGATTTCCATGAATACTGCATGTGGTATTTTTCGAAATTTGTATACATTTTTGCCCACCTTGCTGGATTTCCTTAAACTTAACTGTGAGAGTGAGTGAAGCCTACTTCATTACAAGGTTGCCGGTCCGGAAACAATGGTCTCGGTAAGCTTGTCAGTACCGTTGTTTCCGGACCGGCAAACTACGAGTTCTGCGAGCGGTTGCCTTTCTGCCCGCAAGGTCTGACCTGCCGGGTGGAAAGGCACCCGCTCGCAGACCTTGACATATGCACCGGCACCATTCATAAATGGTTCCGGTGCATCCATCCTCCCCATTTCCATTGAGTCCAATGGGACCCGATTGGGAATGGGAGCAATATTTTCCAGAGCCTAGCAATGGGCAATTACCAGGACGGCCGAGGGCGTAATGCCCCGGTAAGTCCTCATTGCCGGGCACCGGAAAAAAATTACTCCAGCGGATTCATAATGAGGCCTGATTCCTTATAGGAATTCAGGACGAACATACACACCCTTATCAATTAAGGGGGTCCAAATCAGCAATTTCCATTCAGAATTTCGCCACACTCACAATGAGAGCAATCATACTCATAAAGAGTACTTTTGCAGGGCTAAGGCACTTTGCACTGCACTGTGAATTAGACCCAGTGGGACGTGTTAATTGGCAGTGCGCTAAACGTTCCATGAATGAGGCCCTTAATCTGCAATCTCTCTGGAACGTGTTAGCCTATTTTTAAAGAAACGACCAGTGTGCCACTGAACAAAGCGAGATCAATTACATGCACACTTTCTGGTCAAATCTTAAAAGACTTGTCTTACAATGTGTTGTATGAACATCCCCAGCCTGCCTCTGGAGATCAAGATGACGGAGACATACATTTTTAGGAATTGCACATTGGGTGCACTGAAGCATTTCTTCAAAGAGAAGAATGGAGAACAAAAGGCAAAGACGATTTTGTTCTTTCAAAGATGCGATCCAACGTTAGGTCATTTTATTTTTAGTGTTTTGGAGGAAAGAACAGAAACACACACATAAAAAACAAGGGCAGAGAACCTTCCTGTCATAACATGGCACTGATGTTTGGGATATGTCTTATTCCAAGAATATGCTGAACCGATGATGCCCTTCAAGTTCTAAAGCCCAGGTTTTTATGAGTGGCAAATGTGTTTGCTCCCTTATACATACAATAGCACGTTTCTGACAGCGAAACTGGTAATAATGAGTTGGCATATTTTCTTCAATTTATTTTGAATAATTATCATCCCGCAAAAATAAAATTAATTTGTCAACACAGCATTTTTTAAAGTTCAGTCCCACAAATATCTTAAAGTTGTTAACTGTCGAGTAATTGATTCTGTCAAGAAAAAAAATCAGGGGAAGCTTGTCAATAATAGGCGATGGGGTGCCTACCTGCATGTAGCATCACCCATTATGGAGGAACTGAGCAAGCCCAATATAAATACGTAGCATTCCCGCTGCTGCTTGCCGCATCTGAGCGAGAGCTCTCCTGGAATGACTTAAACTGTCAAAGGGACACATAGCTTTCCCTTTGACAGTTGTAGTTTACCTTTGGCTATTTCTGTTCCCCAGCACACATGGCCAATGGACCATGCAAGGCCAGGCGTTTTGCTTTTCCCTTGCATGGCCCATTGGGAATGCAGGCTGGAGAACTGCCCCTCTGAATGTGCACAGGGGGCAATGCAGCATCTACCCAAACATTCAGACAGCTTGGGGCACTGACGATTCAGCGCTCCGGCTCCTGAGAGCATGTGTAGGAATCAGGAGGTGCGTGTTGTTTTCTGGTTCCTGCTTGTACTGCGCTGGAGTCGGGGGACCATTAGGAGGTGTTGGTGCGGAGGAGCAGACCGGGGCTGAAGGTACCATTGATTATCTTTTAACTTTAATGTATGTTGTGTGTATCTTGTGTGTATGTATGCATGTATGAATGAGTATGTTATATATGGGTGGCTGGGTGTGTGTGTGAATGAATGAGTGTATGGTGTATGGGAGAAAATATGAATGAGTGAGTGAATTCTGTGTGTGAATGAGTGAGTGAATGTTGGGTGAATGTGTGTGTGGCATGGTTGTGTTTGTGAAACTGTGCCAGGTCCATGCACTGATGGGAGCAGGCGTTGGGTGGGTGGAATGGTGGCATGGTATTCATAGGCATCTATGAAAAATAAAGATGATGCATGTTATTGCGTGGCTAGATTGTCATTTTGGTGTGTCCATTCCAGCTATTTCTTACTGTGACATGGCATTTTTTACGGTGCATAAACTGTCATTACATAGCTAGACTGTCATTTTAGTACAGACAGTCTACTCTGGCATAACAGTTCTAATTGGGCATCAATGTTATAGCAAACATCATATGTGTTATTAGCTGGCTTGGCTGGTGTATTTTGGTCACTGGCATATTTTAGTGCAGCTACTCTGGCTTGAATTTCTTACTGTGGAATGGCATGTCATGGAGGATAAAGCAAACATGGTAAGTTTCATTACGTGCCTAGACTGGCCTAGATTGGTGCAGACAATTTGGACATTGTTTAGTATTGTGGTATGGCATTTTAATGGCAAAGCCAACAGCAATATGTTCTTATGTGGGGATACAGCCATATACTGGCAGAGCCAGCATGACATGTTTTCTTATAGTGTCGTTACATAGTGTTGTTACTGCCAGTATGTACACAGCAAGCATGAGTATGTTCTTGTACGGGAATACTGGCATATATAGGCAAAGGCATCATGACAATGTGTTGATAAATTCTCCTGCGCACTGTTGATAATTTGCATTTGTTGGATTTGTGCATAAGTAATACTGAAACAGATATACACTAATAAGATCAAAGCCTGGGATTGGACTAAAACTTACGAACATTTAGAATGATACTTTTGTCTCCGGGATAGTGCACAAATATTTACAATCAGAACTTACTTAAAAAGGTGCCCAAATTCAGCAGTCAGATATTTCCGACTAAGGATGAGAACCAATCAACTTCCTTTATTAACAATGACGGGGGCACAACAAAAAATTCTGCGTGAGAAAAGAACATGCAGAATATGCAAAAAACCCAATATCCTGGAAACCCCACAATATGTTTTACTACAATGCCCTGAATTGAGCACCGAATATATGCCAACCTGGGACTTTTAGTAAATAACTACGATTACATTAAAAGTGACGCCATTTGGGCATACTGCTTGAACACTGATTTGCAGGCAGTCCATACTAGTTTATTTCAACTGTGGAAATGTATTAAAAACAAGCTTGAAAATGAGAAGTTTGCTAATAATGCTTTGATTAAGAATGTTAATTAGTTAACACAATACAAAGGGAAAGACAATAATTGAAAAGAGAAGTCGAGCGATCCTGAACCGAGTTTAATTAAAATGGTCACCTTAAAATGTAATGATCCTAGAATTTTAACAACAGACTACTGTAATTAACACAAACAATGATGAAGTTTTAGCTATGTTGTGTATGCATGCAAAGGGTTGCTTAGGCATAATGATTTTTAGAGAAAGTACGTTATATTAATTGATTTTAGGATACATTGTGTACAATGTTATGCAATTATTTGTAATTTGCAATTTCTTGTAATTGTATGTTATTTTAACAAAACATGTGTAAAGTTTTCTTAAAACGAATCAAATAAAAAAAAATCAATTTGTTGGACTGTCTGGTTTTTGCCCAATTTTTCACAGAAAGTGTGCTGTAAAATGCACCATTTTAACCCTTCATTCAAAAAATGGCTCTGGGGAAGGCTCTACATCGAAACCTGATTGGCTGGTTCAGGCCCCTTTGCTAATTCTCGGTAGCTCTGGAATATTTGTGAAATATGAACGCCTCTCGAATAAAAAATAAAATTAAATCACCCACCACCACTGACAAAAGGGAGCCCAAGATGTGATCATCGTATTTGCTAACAAAATCATGAAAAGTCGCCTAAACCAGTCGAGGATACCATGCTACAAAGGACAAAACTCAATCATACAGAGAATACATAATTTATTCTTAAACATTAAGCTGATAAAGCCATTTCATACTACTTACAGGCCCAATTCACAATAAGATGAGGAAACGAAACGCCCCTTCACAAATCCCCATATTGCATTAATAGTGCTGAAACCTGACAACTTCCATGAACTATAATGTGGAGATAACAACAGAACGAAAAATAGAGTGTGTGAGTGCAAAGTGAGAAACAGACTTCCATTAGAGCAACACATACATCACTCTAACAGATAAAGGGGGGACATCCTCACACCAAATTCTCAGGCCCACCCAGCTGTTGACGACACACCTGAAGTGACCAGTCTAAGAACATATTTTGTTCAAAAAATGCAAACACACAGTCCATCCCCAAAGGCTTGCCCCACACACCCACATACAAGAGTGACAATTAAAATATAAACATGGAAATGAGACACAAACAATGCATACACTTGAAGCATAAAGATATGGAGAGTGAAATGCAGCACAACACCGGCAACAATGGCGAAGCACAGAAGCCAAGTGCCTGCAGATCCCTGTTCACATTGGAGCCAGCTCAGTCTCTCTAGATTTACTTCCGATCCCAAGAAACCCATGTCTCAAACTTACTGATCACACGTGTCATAGATCTGCAAATACACCTTGGTAACAAACAAATATTCATTTGTCAACTCCCTTAATTATCCAGCTTGTGGTGTTAGTGAACATCTCGAGTCACGTGAGCGAGGGGGAGCCCACATCACGTGACAAGAGAATCGGAATAAGGAAATAAAGTGAGAAGACCCAGAAGTGGATAAGCCCAGTGACATGGACTCCTGGCTGGCTGTGCGTTATATAAGCTCCCTCTGTGAATTAATGTAAGAGTGTGCGACTGCCATCCCGACCTCCCCGGTGCAATTAGAGGTCTGGAGAAACATTATCACAATGGCAACGAGGATCATAACGAAGCCCCTTCTGCCTCACCCTGAGCAGCGAGTCTCCCGCTTCTGGCTGTTGGCTCATCACACGCCGAGCAGCGAAAGTATGCAATAAATCATTGAGACCGCTTTGTGAAGGGCGGGAAGTGGCGACGAGTGCGGACTACTAACACAATGAGGTTAGAGCGTGCAGGAGGTGTACATAACCCCAGAAAAAAAAAAAACAAAAAAAAACAAACAGAGAAAGTGTAGCAGCTCACCACGCACAACAGCTAAATCAAGCAGGCCTTACAGGAAAACCCATGCAGCAGCTAATTCAAGAAGGCCCACGCTCACTCGCACTCTGACGCCATGGTGAGCCCCTAGAACAGCCCAACAAGGGAAGGGAGTAGCAGCTGAGGCCCCAGAGACAACCCATTGAGAGCAGGGGGCCCAGATGATTCACAAACAACATTCATGAGACCTTTCGACGCATACACCACTAGAGCAGCCCTCAGGTGAGGAATATGGCTCCAACAATTCGAGCTCAACATGCAGGCCAGGGACATAACAGAAGGAAAGAGACAGCACACTTTCTCCTCAACATCAGCGCTCTTTCACTAAGACTGTTCAACAGCTTACCAAACAGAGGTATGACAGATAACTAGAGTGTAGCAAAATCTGTGCTAAACAGCAAATTCAAACCCAAACTAAATACTGATTATGAACACTTTCAATTTTGCATGACCAGGTAAAGGGCAAAGGAAAACAGTGATGATTTCCACATGCGACTTAGATAAATGGTGCTAGCTTGTGAATTCCCAGACAAAGAATTTGTCGTCCGCCTGCAGATCATCAACGGGTTATCATCAGACAAACTGCGCAAACCGGTGCTGTCAGAGAAGAACATTCCCTTAGACTGCATCCTACCCATGGGCAGACTGCGAGAACGTACAGATGACTAAGTAGCCGTCAAGAAATCAGCCAAGCAGCGACTACCTCTCGACAACACCCAGCGAGATGAACAGATTGCAGCAGTCAGAGGAAGACAAGAAGGGAGACAACCCACCAACACCATGTCAGGGCGAGCACTGAAGTGATGAGACACCTGCAAATAGTGTGGAGGGCCCTGGCATAGGGGAGAACCGTGCCCAGCCCTAGGGGTTACATGCTGGAGGTGCAAGAGGCTGAACCATTTCACAGCAGTTTGCCTCAACCCACCCCCTCCGAGAGGAACAGAACAGCCAGAGAACTCAAGCCACAGGCAGAGAGGGAAGGGCAAGAACAGAGCTGTCAGCACTGCACAAAGGTCACCCAGGAGCAGTGATACAGATGACGCCACAGTCGCCGGGAAAAGAAAGGTGAACAAGGCCACATGACATCTGCCATCAAGCTCAACGAAGAACAATCACAACGGAAAGAAGTCCAGACGACCCTCCTGTACCATCTCATCCAACGGGATACCCACCAAAGTTGTCATAGACACCTGAGCAACTGTGAACATCATGCCCCTGCGAAAATTGAAGATGATTGAACCGAAACCCCAAACTTAAAGACAAATGAGTACAACTATTTGCAAATGGGTGCAAGAAGCCGTCACCAGTGGCAGGGTCATTCCGCTCCAACTTATTGCACAACGGAACAACATGTCAAGCCAGGATATATGTGGTAGAGGCAGGCCTGGAGATGCTGTTGAGCTGCCGCCCTGCAGAAAATCTGAGGCTAGTACAATTTGCGTTCAGCATCAACACGCCTGAAATAGAAAATCTGTTGAGAAAACACAACAAAGTGTTCCAAGGCATAGTGTGGCTTAGAGGGAGAATGGTCAAGCTACACATTGACCCAACAATGGAGCCCAAAGCGGTAAGATACCGCAGGTCCCCTTCCACATGAAGCAGTTGAGAAAGAACTAGAAAGATTAGAAAAACAAGGAACATCGGGACCAACACCGTGGGTATCCCCCATGGTCGTAGCACAGAAGCAACGGCAACCCAACGCAGTGAGGATCTGCATCAAAATGCAGCTGCCCAATGTAGCCATAGGTCGTGAGCTTCACGTGACTCCCAACGATCGATGATCTAATTGTAGATCGCACTGGGGCAAAATTCTTCAGCAAACTAGACTTACGCTCCGGCTACCATCAAATACGCCTTGTTTGAGAGTCACAGTAAATAACATTCTCATCTCACCTAGGTCTCAGGCCGTACAAGAGACTAAACTTTGGAATATCCTCAGCCGAGGAAGTATTCCAAAAATGAGATACAGAAAGTGCTGAATGGCCTGGTGGGCACCACCAATATCAGTGACCATATCCTAGTGTATGGAACGACAACAGAAGAGCATCACGGACGGCTAACCACAGTGCTAAAATGCCTAGAAGAGTCCAGCCTGACTTTACATGACGAGAAGTGTGAATTTGGCAGGAGCGAACTGAGCTTCTTTGGATACGTGTTTAATGCGAAAGGAGTATTACCCGATCCCGCCAAGGTGTAACACATTAAGGAAGCCAAAGCCCCCACATCAGCATCAGAAGTCAGGAGTTTCATGGGCATGGCTACCTGCTGTGCCAGACTCATCCCAGAACTAGCCACCATCGCAGTCCTTTTAAGAAGGCTGACTCAGAAAGAAGCACTGTGGGAATGGTCTGATCACCACCAACATGCCTTCCAACAAATCAAAGACTCTCTATCGAGCTCTTCCAGGATGGATTTATTTGACACAAACCGCACCACAGATCTATTACTGAATGCTAATCCAGTGGAACTCAGGGTAGTGCTGACCCAAATTGACCAAGAGGACACGATATACCCACTCACTTTTGCCAGTCGGGCCCTCACCAAAGCGGAACAGAACTATGCCCATAATGAGAAGGAAGTGGTAGCAATACTACACGGGTGTCGCCATTTTCAAGTCTATCTCCTGCGCCAACCAGTGAAAGTATTCACAGATCAAAAGCCCCTGGTACCAATCTTTAAAGGCTCGGCTCTTAACCCCCCAGCAGGCCTAGAAAATTGGATCTGCAGCCTTTAAACATCTATGTGTCATGCAAGGCTGGTGCAGACAACCCTGCAGACTACTTGTCCAGTCACCATCCAAGAAGAACATGCTACAGAAACAGAAGAACATGTGTGTCAGGTAATAGCATGCGCACAACCAAAAGAAATGATGCTATAAGAAATAGCTGAAGAAACAGAAATGGGTGCCTGCCTACAGCGCAGCTAACACACCATTCAAACTGGGGACTGGAAGAACTTCCTGTCCATGGTAGCACATTGCACTGCAGAGGCACAAGAGAAATTACAAGCCTTGTTCGGAATCAGGTATGAGCTCACTGTGTCTGAGGAAGGAGTCATATTGAAGGGACACTGAATTGTCCTGCCAGAGGCGTTGGAGGAAAGGGCCTTGCGACTAGCATACAAATGCCACCAAGGCATTGTAAAAAACAAGGCATATCTGAAATCCAGAGTGTGGATGCCGAAAATACAGAACAGGGTAACAGAGCTGGTGGAGACCTGTGCAGATTGCCAGTCCTCGAGGAGACAAGTAGCACCTGAACCCATCACAAGTGCACCCATAAGCAACATGAGGTGGGAGTCGGTGAGTGTGGACTTCTGCACCATTGCCAGAGAGGTATATCTATTTGTCTTAATTAATGAGTTCAGCAGATACCCAGAAGACGAGCACATCAAGACCACTGACACACCATCAGTTACAACTGCATTAGAAAGGGTGTTCGCCATACATGGCATACCGCTGAAGGTGAGGAGAGATAACGGGCCCCCGTTTACCAGCCGCAAACTAGGACACTTCCGGATCAGCCTCAATATCAAACAAAGAAAGAACACCCTGTGCTGCCTGCAAACAAATGGAGAAGCAGAAATATTCATGGGGTCCCTAAACAAGATCATACAGATTGAAAAAGACCAACAACAACCATGGTTGCCAGCTGTGTACCATTTTCTTCAGTCACAACGACAGACCCTGCACACCTCCACAAAAGTCAGCCCATCAGCGCTAATGTTTGGGGTGCTTATCCAGGCTGATCTACCGCTTCACCCACGCTGGATAGCCCCAGAACCAGACACACCGCTAATCGAAGAGAGGAGAGATAAACGGAACAACGAGGAGAGCCAAGCCCGTCAAGCACAGCACAGAGAACTACAAGCAGGAGACACTGTGTTAGTTAAAAATAGGACATCTCCAAAGAAGATGATACTGTCCTATGAATCCTGCCCCTGGAGAGTACTCAATTCCAACCACAGCATTGTAACCACCACCAAAGGGCAGGAAGTGGTAACACGGAAAATATCTCACTTCCGCTGGGTACCATCGATGCTATGGAATGAATAGCACATCCCTGAGACAGAAGGAATTGATCCACCAGAATTATTGGGAGCACATCCAGGAACGAGCAACACCATGTCTCTACTCTACAAGAGGAGGCGCCATCACCATGGAACACCAGCGATGATCAAAATGCAAGCCAAAGTGAAGCAGACCATCAAGGAAGGACAAACACTAAGTATGACCTTCGAGAAAAGCCCCAACCTTCCACTCGAATACAGGGATATATCCTACACAGGATTTACCACCAAAGAACCCGAGAGCTTGAGGTCCTGTCCAGCAGGTAAAGAGGCAAGGGGACGCCCTCAGGAGAAGATAAGACATTTGTGTTTCAAAAGATCTAAGTGTTAGGCAGAATTATATACAGTACCCTTTGGGAAAACCGCACACAATTAAGACTACAAGTGACAGTAAAAATTCACCTTTGGTACAAGCCTGTACTGCACAGTAAAGTGGTAGCGATGGCTGAGTAGCCAGACCAATCTCAAGAGTAAAGTGAGCAGTCTCAATAGTTACACAAAAGACAGCAATTACTCTGATTCAAACACTGACTCAAGGTTTCTGAGTAAAAGAATAAACATTTATTCACACATCAGTTATAAAACATTTCACTAGTATCAAGCAGTTGAAGAATCACAATCTTAATACACTACACCACACCCAACAGATTCTGGATAAGTTAAGCTCAAAAGGAAGTGTGAGCAAAATGGCACTCCAGTGATTTAAAAGGGAGGAAAAGACAAAGTTACACAAAAGTTGAGCAGCACCAACAAGTAAGTAAGCAGGGCAATCTAGAAAAAGGAACTACAGTGAGGAAATCAAATCAAGAGGCCTGGGCCAAAGTCAATGGACCAAAGTGTTTGCAGAGGATCACACAGTTCAGGGTAGTTCACGGTTAAGTCTTTACCAAGAGTTCAGAAGGAAGGTGGTCGGATGAAAAGTTACTTTAAAGAATAGAGAAAGAGAAGCCCTCGAATTTCACACACTTTCACCGTGGCTGGACGAAACGAACAACCGGGTTAGCACATTGCCTTTAGAGCAGAAGAATCCTGTAGCTGAGGCAGACGTTCCTGGCAGGTCCTGCAGGCTCACTGTTCCTGAAGCGGCTGTCGTACTGACAAGAAGGAGTAAGACTGGTGGGTCCTGCACTGCCCAGGGAAGAAACCAGCAGCGGAGCAAAGCGACAAATAAAAGGTACACTCCTTAAAACCCAAGCAGGGTCCGATCCTCCTGGCTATCCGGTTCACTGTAGCTGTGGACAGCAAATTCGACCATAGGAGGGAGGCCTGTCGAAGTTTGTATATTCAGACCCGTAGCAGGGCTTCACCGGAAGGGTCAGTCGTGGTAGAGGTCCTCTTCTGTCAGCTTCTCTTTGGTTCTCTCTAATCAATGGTGACTCTGCCTCATCAGTCCCAGAGACCTGCTTTCTATGCAGTTTTCACACAGCAGGGTGGCTGTCCTGGCAGGACAGGCACCTAGCCAATCAAAAAGGAGTGTGACTTGGGATACCAAGGGAACCCATGGCAGGTGCCCTAAAATCCCTACCTCACATCCTGCCTACTCAGACTTTCCGGCGCCTAAGGACGGCTTCTCTGCAGAAGCCCGCCAAAGTCAGCGAACAAAGGGACCAAACCTGCTTTGGCACGCAGAGTAAAACACGAGAAAGACTTTTACAAAAAGAAATGGCGAATAAACCCAGCCAGAATCAAATAAAAACATATATGGTCTAGCAAGTATAAGTTCAAGGCTACTAAGATAGCCTAAATCAATACCATGACAATTTAAAATAACTGCAGTATGAAAAATAGTGTAGATACCACTGCCACCAGCCAAGTCTGAATGAAAAGGGACCAACATAATGTTCATGAGACACAGACAAAAAGGGATAACCCTTTCCAGAACTCTATGTAAGATAGTTTGTACTGGGACTGTGGATTTAAAAAGACTAATAAAGTCAGTGGCAACTTTACATGTTCTGGGAGACAGTAGTCAGTACCAGAAAATGGAGTCTGAGTTGGGAAGTCTAAACAGACAACCCTGTGTCACTGCACTGAAGGTGCTGTGTACACAGTAAAAAGATGATGCCTAGTGAGTAGGTGAGGCTCCACAGTCTATGAACACAAAAATGTTAAACACACACAGCAAAACACATGTAAGAGTGTAAAAAAAAGGCTCACACTCTTACCAGGTGAAAAAAAAGAATCCTAGAAATCCAGCAGGGACTCAGCAGGTAAGGGGAATTAGCCATTTTGGAGAATTCTCCCTAACACCAAGGGCCCCATTACGAGAAGTGCGGAATGGGGTTAACAGCGCCGTTAAACCCACTCTGCACTATTACGAGGTCCCCTTGCGGAACCCGCTGTGGAAGTCTGGTTTTTCTAGACGTCCACAGCGGGTCCCGCAAGGGGACCAGGGAGAGAACAACGGGCCTGTAATTGACAGGCCCGTTGTTAGCTCCCTCCCCATTCCCATTGAGCCCTTTAGGGGCCCTTTAGGGGCTCAATCGGAATGGGGAAGGACCGGGCCCAGGTTCCCTGAAGTAGGAAATACCGGGCCTTCCAAAGTTGGAATGGCCCAGTAATTCCCCATTCAGGGAACCCAGACCCGGGCACGATTTTGGAGGCTAATAGCGCCATGGCTACCTCCAAAGTTGTAATGAGGCCCTGAGTTTGGGAGGAATGTGGTGTTATTGAACATTCCAAGTCACGTGAGCGAGGGAGAGCCTGCCTGACATGACAAGGGAATCGGAAAAAGGAAATAAAGTGAGACGCCCGGAAGGGGATTAGCCCAGTGACGCGGACTGCTGGCAGGCTGTGCGTTACTCAAGCTCTGTGTGTCATTGAACGTAAGAGTGTGCTACTGTCATCCTGACCTCCCCTGGTGCAATGTGAGGTTGGGAGATATTATATCACACAGCTGTTCTGAAGGAGCCTTCCGTGCATGTACCCTTGGGAGCCACAGAAACATTGTCACACACCAAGTGGCCATTCCATCCTGTCCAAAACACCTTTAAAACAAACATGCAGCTTCAGATGCCAAGCAATGCAAACACCTCACCAAATGTGCAGTTTTGCACACGGACGCCCACCAAAGACCCGGCAGAGCTGCTTTTTTGACCTGAACCATCATCTTCTATGCCTTTAAGACACAATGGGCCTCATTATGACCCTGGCGCTAAGGGGTTAACGGCGCCGTAAAAGGCTGCGGCGCCGTTAACCCCTTAGCACCTAATTACGAGGTCCCTTTGCGGCTCCCGACCTTAACGGCTGGTCTGGACCAGCCGTTAAAGTAGGGACCCGCAAAGGGACCTTGAAGGTAATTACGGTACCGCAATTTGCGGTACCGTAATTACCGCCTTCCCCATTCCCATTGAGCCCTATGGGGCAAACATGGGAATGGGGAAGGGCCAATGGTGCAAGGGGAATTACCACCCCGCCAACCTTGAAATGGGGTGGTAATTCCCCATTGCACCATGGCGGACTCGTTACAATACCTGCAGCAACCATGGTGCTAATAGCGCCATTGGTTTCCGCCGGTGTTGTAATGAGGGCCAATCACTGTAAATGCGCTGGACAGGCCCATAACATCACAACATCCAAAATGAGAGTGGATGCAACTGAACCAGTCCATACAGGCCAGCCTTTCATGCAGCAATGTAGAGACATGAAAACCATAACTGAACAGTGTAGACCATGCTACCAACGCTACCAGGAAGGTGAGCAGTGACGGTCATGACATTGACGGTGGTCAACCCCCTTTCTTATGCATCCATCCCTGCAGAAGACACAAGGCAAATTAGACTGTCAGTAATACCAAGTACTACCATAGCAACCACAGTAGGCACCACCACATCTTGACATACATTGATTACAGGACTGGCAGCATCACACCACAAATACTTCTCGAGATTAAGCATCAATAGTGAGTCAGCTCAAAAAGCAGATAAAAAACACCAGATTTCAGCAAATCTGAAATGCAGATAATGGGAAGAGAAGAACATCCACATTTTCGTATTGATCTATATTAGAGGAAAAATCAAATGCAACCTGTGTGTGAATGTGTTATGTTGTAGCACCTCATCTACCTTAAGTGGGTTTGTGTGGTGTAATAAAGAATGTCACCCATAGGCATCCTCTGCTACCCAAGTGTGGAGTGGGAAAGTGGTATTATTTTACAGAAGTGATTGTCCCGGCCTGCAAGTAGAGACATTTGCCTTGAGGAAGCATGTGGTGTATGAGGTGGATGTAAACATTTGTTTACATATGTCTTTGTTCATTGAATTGCCTAGAAGGATGCAGACCTTGTATTGATCTTCCCAAATGCACTTGATATCCAACTATCCTCAAGGTGCCTGTGTAATGCCAGGATCAATTTGAGAGTTTGGAGTGGGCAGTGAATTGCAAGTGTACATCACAAACCAGAGTTATGTTGAGGCTGGTATAACCTTTCCGGTTGTTGCAAGTTAGGGCCCGGTGAGAGAGTTGTTCACAGCTACAGTATGTGTGCACTGTCGATGGCACAGATGACCACAGGAAAATTGGCAATGGGCCTCATTACGGGTCTGGCGGTAACTGTGCAGGTGCTACCAGCAGGTTGCCGCCTGACCCGTAATGATTTACCAGCGCTTGACTTCCCAGTTACACCAGGGTATTGCAACCCCAGTGGTCTGGGAAGACAGGCGCCGGTAAATGGTAAGTCCCCTTTCCCATAGAGTCCTATTAGACT
Organism: Ambystoma mexicanum; assembly: GCF_040938575.1. Taxonomy (NCBI): domain Eukaryota; kingdom Metazoa; phylum Chordata; class Amphibia; order Caudata; family Ambystomatidae; genus Ambystoma; species Ambystoma mexicanum. The sequence continues at coordinate 1,210,628,492 of NC_090932.1, forward strand.
CTATGGGAATGGGGTCCATGGAAGAACCGGCAGCTGCCAGGTGGGATGGCACCCACCCGAAGACTTGTAATATGCTGGTCCAGAAACAACGGTGCCAGTAACCTTACCAGCACTGTTGTTTCCAGACTGGCATAGTTGTAATGAGGCCTAATGTCATATAATGTGTCCTTAGCAGCTATGATATTCTCAGTGACCCGTGGAAAGCCAAAATATTATGCCATATGTGGCATGAGTCATTCTGCGACATCCTAGAATGATTTGCCTATGGGGGTTTGGGCTACGCCCAGGGTGTCTCCAGCATCTCATTTTGGTGAATGTGTTGCATGGTAGTGTTATTCAATGAGCAGTTGCAACTCCGCCAACATGGCATGTGGAGTTGACTTTTTGAGTTTGATTCCTCTGTCACATGCAATAATATATGCTCTATGAGGTCCATTTTGAGGTGAAATCTCTATGCATTCATGGTAGGTGTAACCTGTCATTGCGCCATGATTGTGGAGATGCACTTGCATGCCCTTCTGTCATTAATTATAGGGCAGGCCTTCCAGAGCACACATCACACACACCTTAATATTGTAGCTGAGGCAAAACACTGTTGGAACAGGTGTATCTATAGCATCCCTTGTTACTTGAAGGGGTTCCATTTATGGTCTCAGTCCTCTTCAAATGTCCCATGGCATGCAGTGCTCAACAATTGGTGAGCAAGACATCTGTTTCTGGTGGTTCATCTCTTGTGAGATTTTGAAGGCGTCACATGGACCTAAATTTCTCCATCAACAACTTGACTCCTAGTTTATACAAGGACACACCCCAGCGGAATATGTGCCAGGTGTTCAAGTTTTTCACCCATACTGTAACATTTATCTTGAGGGCTTCAGCCACTCCACCTTTTCAGCAGACTTTTTGGGTGCTGGCTGTCCTCCTTGTCTTCAGCTGTACTCCACCCACTAGGGAATGGCAGATGTGTCCACAATGTCCTGCAGAACAGAGAAAGGAAAAAAACAGGACAAAGTCAAAATGTATGTGAGAGTAGTTTCTGTTTCATATACAGCTTTTGGGAAAACATAATGAAGGATTAATAAGACTCCTGATAATATGGAACACTTAAAGTATGTTTTTAAAAAACAGTGAACAGACTTTGGGTGAGGGTTACCTAAAGTCATATTTTAAGAATATCAAAGTACCAGAGAATCTTATCTCATTGTTCTTTGAATCAGTTAGTTATTGCAGGCTATGGAATCTCACTGAGTGAGGAGAAATCACAGAACTTCAGTGAATGAAAGGAATTCACAGAGCCTATGCTAATAAAGAAGCCACATAATTCCAGGGAAGAGAAAGAATCTTCTGAATCCCAGTGAGTGAGGGAATTGACAGAACCCAAGAGCATGAAACAAATTTGTGAACCCAATAGACAGATGGGAGTCTCAATTGGAACTTGAACCCCATTTAGAATAAGGAAGGGCAAATCAAGAATAGTATAATTTGTCTTTCTTTTTTTTTAATGATTTATTAGAAACTGTTCATACTCATCAAACCTTACAATCATTCAAATGAAATTGTCCATATTCCTTAGTTCTGACTTGATCATAGTGTACGTCCACTACGGGTCAATCATTAGTTCAAACTGAGAATTTTTTTCAGGAATTTCGTTCCTGCAAGAATTATAGAGAAATGTTCTCCAATCAAAATCATGGTCCACCAGTTTTCCACCGATAAGGTTCGTACATTTTTACAGTTTTCATCCAAAAATGTAGTTCTCGTCAAGGTCAGTGCTTTACACTCTAGAATTAAGTGTTTCAAATATTCTATCTGATCACGTCTTTGGCAGAAACTGCAAAATGCCTCAGACTTGGGAATTTGTAGCTGCAGACTCAATACTTCTCTTGTAGGTAACAGGTTTAAGCGAAGCACATGAATACATCTCTAAATCCTGATCAAGGAAATTTGGGCAGGAACATAGGCAGTTAACCAACCAATGTTCTTTCATGTACCAGATTTAGCGATAATTTGTAGGTGCATCATATTTCTATTATTTTTATAATCTTGTCTGCAAATAGTATGTGTCACCTTCTCTGGATATGTTGTTCGGACCTCTTTGGAGTATATCCAGCCTTGACATGTCTCTTTCCACTTGTCGAGCAGTCACTCACTTTTCTTATGAGGATTTGTTTGTGAGATTTCAAAAGGAATGAGATGATCACACATAATGCACTTACGGTATAGTTCTAATGACTTCCATAATATGAGGGATTCTAAGGATTGTAAGCCCTATTTGTATCTCATTGATGTTAATGAGGCACTTCTGGAGAGATTAAATAGTTTTTCCCAGATGTCACTCTCTAGAAGGTCCGAAAATGTCCATGTTATGTTCAAGGCAGTTTCAGTCCCATACGTTACGATAGGGATTGCTTTCTGTTTGTAGAAACTTATGATTGAACAGATTGTACATTTACCATACTTGCTCATTAATAGTAGGGCTTGTGATGATAAACCTTTGCATCTGGATCTTAGCACTCTAATCCACTCGCTGTCGTTAATGTTATAGTTGATCTGTAGGCCCAAATCGGTAAAAGAGTGAGCTCCTTCTTTCGACTGGTTGTCCATATACCATTTCTCTCATGGATTTGCTTTACCTTGGGTGCTAGCCAGCACCATTATTTTGGTCTTCTTTGCATTAACTTGCAGACCATTGTCTCTCACAAAGGTCTCTAGGATGTTAAGTCTTCTCTGCTAGCCTATCACTGTCTGGTCCATGATAACTAGGCCATCAGCATGTAGGACCCATGGAATTGCTGTGTTCTATATTTTGGGCGGGAATGCTGTGGCTGTGGCTGAACAAATAGATATTAAATAAAGTAGCAGCCAGTGGGCATCCCTGTTTCAAGGACTCTGAGGGTGTTAATTTTCTCCATAAACACTCCATCTTGATATAGCCTCACAATGATAGAGGTTAAGGTGTAAACTACCTTTATTGTTTCAGGGCATTTCCATGATCACATTTTAGCCCACAGCCTCTCCTGACTGACACCACTGAAGGCTTGTTCAAGATCAATGAAAGCGATGTATATGCTAGTTCTTGACTTGGTGGTTTTAAGTTTCAAGAGGTTTAGCAGGAAGAGGTTGAGATGTTTGCTATGCCCTTACAAAGCCAGATTTCTGGGGTCTAATCAGCCTCATGGTGATGAAGGTGATACGGTAGGAGCCTGCCAAAACCTTTCGACAAGATATCAAGCAGGGCAATGTGACAGTAATTGCACAGGTCTTCTCTGTTTCCATTCTTAAATATTGGGATGATAAGTGCAGTTTTTCCAGGAAGCAGGAATATCTCGGCAACAGGAATCTCATTAAATAACAATACACATAAGTCAGCCCGTGCCTCAGGGTTTTGCTTCAATATTGCACGTGTGAGTCAATCAGGCCCCGGGGCACCATCGACCATGGATGAGTCGAGGCTTTCTTCCAGACAGTGCTTAGATTTAAGTCGTGCAAAAAGGGCGATGAAATGAGATTTCAACCCCTCCTCTGGGAAGACATTAGGGACAGATGCTAATTGAAAAGTTGTGTTGTTCAGTATGGACCATAGATCACAGGTGTTTTTCGAGCAGATGGTTCTTAGCATTTCTTCTGCATTGTGCTGTGAATGAAGGGCCTTAGTAGAAATGATCAAATTCTTATACTCCTGTCTTCTGCGTTTCCTTAATTTGGTTCTATCCTCATCAGGCAGTTTGTTAGTTGTCTCATGTCAGCTCGGTAGATTTTGCGATCTTGAACCTGATCTTCATCATAAGTGTGTAATCTTGTAAAGCTGACCTTTGAGTCCTTCTTTCATTTTTCTCTGAATGCTACTAGCACACCAGAATAGTTTAAGTGCACATGTTCTGAAGCAAATTTCCTGTGATAATCTCAACAATCAAATGAACCTGGGAGGGGTTAATTCAGAGTTTATTCCCACCATTGGAAGTTTGAAAAATAAAATGCTGGTTAGACTGCTATTCGGGATTGCTGGGCTTTCCATGTTATTGTTAGGAGATGATGGTCACTATTTTCAGTTGGACTAAATGTTGTATCAATCGGATCTATCATATTTCTCGATACAAAGTAATAATCAAGATGAGCTTTTTGGTCTCCCCGAGACCATGTGATTTTGCCTCGAATATCTCCTTTGATTTGTCCATTCAACATGAAAAAGTCCAGAGCTTTAAGTTCTCGAATCCATAATACTGGTCTATCTTTTAATTCAGCTTGCTCAATGGTCTTACCCCAAATATCTAGGCATTTAATGTTGAGATAGCCACAGATAATCATGCGTGGGTCTGTAAATTGAATATTGAAAGTTTCAATCAATGATGTTATGCTGTTAAGAAAGTTTGCATCTACAATCTTATTTGGATTCCAGTATAAGTTAAACACAATCAGTGTTTTCTAAATTAAAGACAGTGGCTCCGGCCAATTCATGGTCAGCATTTGTAGAAACTAATTAGGATTTCTCTCTTCTAGTACTGTCAATCCTTAGCCCATTTTCACCAATGCCATAAGTCCAGAATGGGAACAGCCTGTCATGCCTTTTGTGGTGGGTTTAAAAAGACATTAACACCCTCTCACAGACATTTTTCCCAGATCTAGTTTTCTTGGAAACACAGAATGTTGTATATTGTAAAGCCCAATTTGTCATTATTGAAGTGATGGGCAAATCCGCTAGTGTTCCAGGATCTCATTTGTAATGGGCTACCTTCTGATTTTTTTTAAATATTATCTTGCATGAGAGGTGGATAATGAAGTGGCAATCCAAGACCAGTTTTGTTGCTGGTATTCAGAAACAACGTTCCTATAAGATTCTGTCACCTTTCTTGAATGGCTGTTGGTTGCATTGAAGGTTACTTTTATGTTTGTTATCGTTTTTCCTGGAGATCAATCTCAGTTTTTCTGTGTCACCATTTCACTCTTTATGAGAGTTGTCTCATCTTTTGTCTGTTTTTATTTTTGTTGTCATTCAACGTCCTTAATGATAAGGTCATTGCTATAGACTAATTATTGTCGGCACTGAGATGTTGTCATTGTAACATTGATTTGTCACTTATTTCAAAGCCTAGAGGCAATGAATCAGTTGACGCACTCAACAAGGTCGTTCAAATCAAGTCTTGAGTTTACATGCAATATAACCCAGTCTAAATGGGATTTGTTTATGAACTGACCTATTTGGATGTCATCTGATACAATGTCTTGTACTCTGGAGTTGCAATGTAGATGTTTTAATATATTTGCTCAGTTTAGAATTAGACCGTCTTTGCAGGTGAGCATTCTCTCGACTACCACTGTGATACGCTCTGAACGAGGATGTCGAGGTTCCATTTCTAAGTTCAGATCCGGCACAAATTCACAGGGATCTTTGAGATTAAGAGTGGTAGAAGGGGGTCCTTTTGGTACCAGGCCATGTCCTTTTTCTTCCAGGGTATGGAAAGAAGTTTCTGTTTTTTTTGGGGGAATCCTCATTGGGGATCACACATGCAATTGGAGGGGGTATGATTCTGATCTTTCCCTGCTTGATGAATAGTGGCAGCAGTTGCACTTGCAGGGGAGACTAATAAATCCTCTCTCTCACCACAGACTTGGAACTCTTCATTGGGATACACTGACTGTAAGGTCTATCATTGCCAGAAGATCAGAAACATCTCCTAATTCAAGATGTTGGATACTTGCCGCCATATTCAGTGGAGATTTGTTTTCCTCTCATTGTTTTGCTCATGTGTTCTTGTCATTACTCTCTCTCCTACTCTCCGCCTTATTGAATAGGGGTCGGTCTTTATTGGATCGCGCTGGTTTGGTCAAATTTCTCAAGAAGGCACGTGAAGCATTTTACTTTGTTTTACTTGATGTTTAAAACATTTTTTTTCCATGTTTCTTTGCTGACTTCTCAAGTATTATTTGCTGTTTATTGGAGGTTTCAAAGATGAAAAATACTTTTACGTGTGCTGGTTTCAAGCCCACCTGGGGCAAGTTTTCCATTGAGAGTCTAGTGGCATCTTTGGCCTGTCTCACAGAGCTCTGGATATCGAGCTCAGAGGTTAGGCTTAAGGGTGCCAGTTCCATAACCGGCACACAGTCACCAACTTCAACTGTTGCAGAGATATCATATTTTCTTGATGTTATATTGTGCTCTCTCCAACTCTTCATTCGATCGGGGTAGAAGCTGCTGCAATAGAGCAGGAGGAAGATTCTGGGTTTGCTTTAGATTTGAAGATGTCTTGGCTTCTAGCAATTGGTGGTGGTGAGCTGCCAAAGTCTGGGTGCAAGCACTGGAGGGTTTACATCTGTATGCCTCATTTTATATTGTGCTCTCTCCAACTCTTCATTCGATCGGGGTAGAAGCTGCTGCAATAGAGCAGGAGGAAGATTCTGAGTTTGCTTTAGATTTGAAGATGTCTTGGCTTCTAGCAATTGGTGGTGGCGAGCTGCCAAAGTCTGGGTGCAAGCACTGGAGGGTTTACATCTGTATGCCTCATTCTCATGTGGCAGCTATCATGGTATCCCTATCGAACTCCTCACGTCATCCTAGATCATAGAGCCTTCCCTGCCATTGAGCTGACAGTTTGGCTTCTTTGTCCAGGCGCTGTTGCACTTCGGTTGTAAAGGATTCCAGAAATATTAGTTTGGTATATGTATCATGGCTAAAAGAGTCGCTTGGTCTTGGTTTGGTAAAAGTATTTAAGGCAATTGATAAAGCGGACATTATGTTGGTCTGAATTTGAGCCGTGTTATATTTGATGATTTAAGAGTCTGATGATGAAGTTGGAGTTGATCTAGCTTTGTTAAAGAGACATTCTCTAGACACCGGAGGTTCAAAAAGGGGGACAGCATCCACGGTCAACTGAGGCTGCAGATCAAGTCACAGAGAGTTCCTGTTCCATGCTTTTCACAGTTTGCGCACGCGGTGAGTAGTCTGCTGCGAAGCTGGCCATTACTCTTTTCTTATTGGCAAAAGCCTTGCGCATTTCATTTGCCCAGTCGCTTCGTCTTTTTTGCCAAGCAATTGTTGTTTTTAATCTCAGCAATATCTCGCAATAACCTTGCTGCTAGATTGGAATGATGGTATATGCAACAAGGCAGTATCCTACCACATCATATTTATGACATTACATCATTCATGGCACGTCAACATTGCTTGAGGGGTCTAGTAGCATTCAATGCTTTGCTGTTGGCACCCAAACTCTAAAGTGTTTCGGATTTGCAGGGTCAGTCTGCAGAAATGCAAAGAAGCATTTATTACTTTCTAAACAGCTTTATTGTATTGGCTGTTAGTTATCTTTTTTCCATTACATTTTTTTGTTCTTTGTTTCAACATAGTTTTTGTGTATATAAATACAGTGCAAAACAATTTAAAGACTGACACAATTCTTGAAAACATATAAGCAAACAATTGTTCTGTGTACAACAAACAATAATATATCAAGTGCTGAGACATTTAAAACAAATTACTGATGGTCAAAAAATAACATTTGTTGGTACTTGCAACACAAGGTATCCAGAGCTACCTAGTTTTGCTCTTGTTTTATAATTCTGTGACACAGGACCTATGCATGTGTCCTAGTATCAAGTGGAAGCAAGAGATGACCAATCCATAGGTCTACGCCTGGGGATCCGCCCTTGGTGTAAGCTGGACTTCTTAGCAGCCAAACTGCTAGGCCCAATAGGTACGCCTTCTTCTGGGTCTCGGATAGTGTCTCTCTAAGGGTGGGGGAAAGGGAGAAAGGAAACACATATATTTGGTATTTAAAAACAAAAATGATATAGAAGACCAAAACTGGATCCTAGAGAGGTAGATCTCTAAGTGGATGGGTGCAGAATTAAAATGACGGAGACGGGCGTCTCAGTCGTCCTCACTTGAGGGAGGGCACTAACCTTGGGTGTGTCCTGGGAACTTGGTGAGTGTGAGCGGGATGTGGACCAATGTCTGTGTCCTCCTCCTTCGTGGCTGGTGGTGATGTTGCAGTACTCTCTGCTTGTGGTCTCTGTGCTCGTGGTCCACACAGAGCCAGTGTTTGGCGTTCTGCTCTAATAGTAAATTGGGGCTGGTTCAGTGAAGGTGCTACCGTCTAGTATATTTTGCTACATAACGGTAAAAATGGCTGTATGCCGGCCTTCTGGTCATAAAAGGGCTGTGGAGCTTAAGAAAAGGTAAGTTACCTTTAGTGATGCGTCTTGGCAGTTTGAAATGCGCAGATGCTCTATTGCTGCTGTTAGCTTATTCTTAAGGAAAAGCAGGTGTCCTTTCTTCCTTATCGCACACGTAAGCGTTGGAGTGTGCGCTGTTGAAATGGACGAAAACAGTGTGTCAAACTGTGGCTAGTCTTAGCATGTGGAAGCTTAAATACACATGGGATCTATGGGTGCAGTTGTCTGCCGGGCCACGTGGCTGTTGCGTGTCCGGCTGCAAGGTTGCAAATAAAGGTTTTACCTTTCAGTTTGTGGATGCTTTGGCAGAGTCACAGCCTCTCAGGAAAACCACTTCCTCCGGCTCCTGTAGCAGTGGAGCGGTATGGTAGCGTGAGATGCGCATGCATTAGTACAGGAACCACAGCGCATGCGTGGACCGACGAACGATGTTGTGTTATTCGTTGTTATGGCAACGCATGCACTCCAACTGTGTAGAAGTGAAGGGTGGGCAATGCAGAATACAAATCCTGCTGTCTTGCCTTGTATATCAGCGCATATTTTTATGCTGGAAAGATGCAGCATGGGGAACCTAGGATGTAGGTGGACCTGGAGTCTATGTGTCCTCGCGAGGCTCTAATGTGTGCATGGCTGAAAATAGATTTAAGTGCACACAGAAAGGTCATTATGTGTACATTGTGGTGGAGTTCAAGGCTTTGTGGATCTGAGATTGTGTGGAGCATTGATGATGGGCCATTAGTTCCTGTGTTGGGAAGCAGGGAAGGGCTAGCCCATGGTGGCCGTATATAGACGAGGGTTCGAGGTTGATGTAGACTGCATCCCCTGTGGAACAGCTGCCAGTGGCATGAGGGCTAGTGACCTGTTGAAATGTCTTTTCAAAATCACAGCAGTGCCTCATGGCATGACTTGTGGAAATGCAGTGGCCTGGGCACAACAAATTCTGTAGGAGTCTAGGACATGGTTCCACTTGTATCTGGGCTAGTCGACAGAGAAAAGACCCATACTAAATTCTTTTGGTAAGATGGCGTATCCTCATTGAGTCCTTGGGAAATAAATTTTAACTTGAAAATCCACCATGCTTCCTTTTAGTTTCAGGGCATTGCTGATGTTGGTATCATTGGTTACTTATCAATCATCCACCATTTTATGTTGTCTGGACCATGTTGGTTTCAAGAAAGTGGGAGACCAATGGGGCATTCTGCGTCTTACATTGGATTTGAGAGCAGTGTTCACCGATTCTTTTATTCACCTGCCTCTGAGTTTGCCCCACATATCTTAGCCCACAGGGACATTCCACCTTATACATCACGTTGCTGGTTTTTCAGTTGGTAAAGTTTCTCAAGTACCAATCTTTTCCTTCAATACTGAATGTCTTTGTCTTTCTGTTGAATTTGCAGATCGTACAAGTCCTGCATGGGTAGTGTCCCATGCTTTCCCTAAGATTCCATACTCCTGTTCTTGGGGCTTTCTTTAGTCTAGCATGGGTAAGTTGCTCTTTCAGGTTCTTAGAGCGCTTGAGCACCACCGTGGGGTTGGGTTCATCTGGGAGGCTAATCTGCACCAAAGGCTAGAATTATTTAATGAGATGCTTGATCCTAGTCATGTCGGGACTGAATGTAGTGTTGCATGTAATCCTGTCCTGCTCTGTCATCCTGGTTTTTGGTGTCAGAAGGGCTTCCCTTTGGGTGCATAATGCTCTTTTTCGGGTGTGCTTTACCAATTTATTGGGGTAACCTTGTGCTTTTAATATCATCTCTAGCTCAGCTGTACGATGTCTGTACTGTTGAACTTCTGTGCAGTTCCTTCTCAGTCTCAAGTATTGCCCGAAGGGTAAATTATCTTTGAGGTTTTTGGGATGGCTGCTTATGTAGTGCAGTCTGTCTCTTTGTTGTATAGAGTGCAGACCACTTTTTCTTCTTGTGCCTTGATGGACATATCTGGAAGGTTGATGGAATCTGGGCTGCTTGTAATAGTACATTTTATTTCTGGCATTTGTGCATTGATCCACATATAGAAATTCAAAAGTTCCATCGTGTTCCCTTGCCAGATGAAAATTATGTCATTGATATATCTACGCCAATTGGCGATCTATTTGGCAAAGGGATTTCTGATGGAGGGAACATAGGTGTTTTCATATTCTGCCATGTAAATGACATAGAGGCTGGGTGCAAAGTCGGCCCCAATTGCTGTTCTGGAAGTCTGGAGGTAGAAAGTTTCATCAAAGGTAAAAAAAAAGTTTTTTGTCACTGCCAGTTCAAGTAGTTCTATTATAAGGTTTACCAGACTTCTCCCTTGCCTCATGTGATGGATGAGGTGCCCCCTAAAACACTCCAAAGCTGCTTTCTGCAGTATGCTGGTATACAATGCTTTTATGTCCATAGTCACTAAGATTTCATTAGTACTGTTGAAGGGAGTGTTTTCAAAGGTGGTAATCATTAACATGGTGTCTCTAAGGTAGGTGGGTGTTTGCTGACTCAGTGGTTTTAAGAAAAAATCAATACATTTGCAGAAGGGCTCAAGGATTGAGCCGCAGCCTGACACTATTGGTCTCCCAGGTGGATTTGTAGCATCCTTGTGGATCTTTGGGAGGGCATAAAATACTGGTATCCTGCCCTCTGAGGTGTTTAAAAAGACTTCCTCCTTTTCAGATATCCAGCTGTGTTTGTACGCATATCTAGTTGTTTCCTGGATCATGGTCTTGATCTTGGTGGTTGGGTCCTTTTTGAGTTTCCTGTAGTTCGTTCTGTCCTCCAAGAGGATGTCTACCACCTTTTTGTACTGGATTGTTTTCTGGATCACAATCCCCCCTCCCTTGTCTGCAGTCTTGATCACTAGGTTTTTACTTTCTGCTAGGTGTTTCAGGGCTTGACGCTCCCTATTGGACAAATTGTGACAGAGGGTATGGGGCCCATTCTGTCTTATGACCTTCTTAAAGGTTATGATTGCAGATGGAGTTTCATTTTCGCTTGGGCAAAATGATGACTTGGTATGTAGTCCTGTGTCTTCATCCAATGGATTGCATTGTGAGTCTATAATGTGCGCTTTGAAGCGTATTATCCTGAAAAAGTTGTGAAGTTACTCGTCCAGATTGAACTCATTTGTTGGGTTTGTTGGCACATAGGATAAACCTTTGGATAGGACTGAAAGTTCATCTTTTATGAGTCTGCTGGGTGTCTGATGAGTTGAAGATCGGGATTTCTTTGCGGTTATTTATCTCCATTGGTTGCATCTTCTCCCTCGTGGCTGCCTCCTGTTCAGTAGTGTAATGTTGGCATCGGATGGGGGACCCAGAAAGGGCCTCTGGGCCCCCCTCTTCCTCAAAAAGAAGACGAGGTTGGTGGTGGATGTAGAAAAGGTCTGCTATAGGGGTGTGCTCCATAGTTGCTGTACTGGTCATCTGGACCAGAGTCTGAACCAGATGTGTCAGAAAACGTGATCCATTTCCTTCTTTGCCTCGATGTTCCTCCTATTTATTTTGTCCTCTCTTTGTCCTTGTTTTCTTTATATTCAGACGATAGGTATGGATAGTCATTTTTCAATTTGAAATTCTTGATGTCCTTGGCCAAGTCTTTGGCCCTCATTACGACCTTTTGAAACAAAGGGGTGGCGTCCTGCCACATATATTTCTAACAATTGTTCTTTACATTTCTATTTGCTGCAAAGATTTTCACATTCCGCACGCTAAGTATCAGAGGAGCTGTGTACTCATAGTTGTTTAAGTGCAGGGATACAAAAAAGAATGTCACAGGTGACTATTGGCTTATTTATTCAGCTAATGTCACATAAGATCTGGGTTTAATTTCCCATAGTGTTTAAATAGTTTTTTTGAACAACACTTGCCTAAAAGTTGGCAAACATGTAGAAAAGAGAACAAATAAAGAGCAGACTGAAGCCACAATTCAAATTTCTCAAAACATGATCATAAATTTGCTGAAGCATGAACATAAAAGCAGAATAATTTTGCAGCAATTATGTACAGAGAAACACATAAAGCATGAAATTGTAGTTAGTGAACTGGAGTTTCGTCTTCACAAAAAAGGCATCCTGGTGGTTTTTCCAAATGATGTACTGGATGTCTTTTTAAGGGGAGATAACCAAGTCTTTGGTCAATCATTACGACCCTGACGGTAAGTAACGGTCATTACCGGCATGGCGCAATTAACATGTCCGTGCTGGCCAGAGACCGCTAAAAGCGGCACATTACGACTTCTCGGGCACGAGCATTGCGCCATGCCGGTAGTGTAATCACTGCCATGCCGCTAAAGGCCCTAAAACCCCACATACCGGTATCGTATGCCGTGCAAATAGCACCTCCGCCACCCTAGTCATCAATATTAGCAAAGCGGATCTGGAAGTTGCGTCACCGCACAGGAACGGGAAAGAGCATGGCGGACATCTTTAACAACACAATCCATTGCCACCCTCTTCAACCAGTGGACACCTGACCCCCACAACCTCCACAAACCTTCTCCAACAGCCTTTCCTCATCATAATGCCTAAAGTTCTGAAAAAGACCGGAGATTGGCTGCGGCAGGAGCGCTTTTCTAGGGAGGAGTTAAATATGTTGGGTGAAACCCTACAAGAGCATGCCGATGTAGTCTTCTCAACAGAGATGACCAGACTGGCGATTATGAGAAAAAAGGCCATATGGGCCTTGGGAGCCCAGAGGGGCAGTGCAGTCGGCACAACTCTCCGCAATGCCAGACAATGCAGAAAAAGGTGGGACGATCTATGTCTCCGCGTCAGGAGTATAGTGGCGGCGAATAGGAATCTGGGCATGGCGACTGGCGGAGGAGCTGAGTCGCCCATCAAAATGCAGCCGTGGGAGGAGATATGTGCTGCAACCATAGGCACAGAGAGCATAGAGGGGGTCGGAGATATGGAGAGAGGGGCCCCGACATCAGGCGACGCAGGTAGGTGCCTTAAATCCAGCTATGCCAAACTCAACACAATGAAGTCCATATTTTTGGGAAGTACAATGATGCCTAACAGGGTAAACACGACACATTAGCAGAAGACTGCCTACAGACAGTGCTGACCTCCACCTTGTTTACATGCATTATGCACACCCTTTCTGTAGCCACCCACATGCCTCCATGCTTCTACCACCTAAGAGGGAGACAACCTGTATGTCACTGCCTCCAATGTGCACCATCTAGTAATCAAAATGAATGCAGCCATTACAATGCCTGCTCAATGTCCGCAGACCAATCACTAACCCTTTCCCTTCTTTGGCCCACCACAGGCTCCCATTCGGACAGTGCCGATGAAGACACTGGCACCACACCTGCCAAGAAGCCCAGGCCTGAAGACCCAAAACACCGTCCCCCACCTCTGGTGCAAAAAGCAAAACCCCACAGCAGCCAAAATCCCACAGCACATCACAGGCCACGGCACTGATGTGCAGCAAGTCAAGCACAACGGCACCACCGACTACAACCATCCGCCCAGTGGTGTCTACTGAAGGCACTGGGTCCGCAGGAAGCAGCATGATTGGTGAGACTGCTGCCACCGCAGCTAGCTCAGACAATGATGAAGGGGATGTCGATGTTGTCGTGGGACCCCCCTCTGCCCCCCTTCATTCCCCCTACCTGTCTCTGTGCAGCCAGCATGACTATGGCATAAAGGGGCAACCCCCTGAAAACTCTTTGCCGGCCACTCCATGCCCAGTGGCAGATGTGCAGGAGGGGAGCAGCACAATGGACACGCCAGAAGCATCATCCACAGGCCAGAAAACCCAGGAGTCGAATCATGAAATTATCACGCGGCAACAACAACTGAGCTCCCTCTTGACACAGTATGTCGCAGAATGTGCCAGCGCAAGGGGGGAAATGCGCGAATGTGCTGAAACTGTAAAGGCTACCATAGAGTCCGCCTCCAAGGACATTTGTGCTGAACTGGCCGCGGTGCGGCACGTACTTTCTGAGCTTGTCCAAACAATGAGGGACATGCGTCCTTGTGAGCAGCCCAGTTTCTCCTCGGCTGCCAGTTCTAAACGAACCAGCCCCATCCGCAGATCGGGCAGGAACCTGCGGCGTATAGACAGGGGTGCACCGGGTTCCGGGAGAGGGGGGTGCCAATAGAGGCGGACTCGTTGAACGATCCCACATGATGCACTTGAGCACAGACATCCACACCATGTTATGGGGAGTTGAGGGGGAGGGGGTGTGTTGGGGAGTTGAGGGGGGAGTGGTTGTGTTGGAGAGTTGAGGGGGGAGGGGGGTTTGGGTGTATTCACTTAGAATTACTATTTCAATACACATTTTGGTTATGCACAAATCACTTGTGTGGACATTCATCATTGCGTACGTGTGTTTTATTGCTGAACAGTCCACAGTGTGCATGTCCCAGACACCCCCAGTGCCCCAAGTGCCATCTCCATGTGACACCCCTCATCTATGTGTTCTAGAAGAATTGGTTGATCAGAGTCCGATGCATGTCACGTCCCTCCTGCGCATCGCTTCCTCCCTGAGGTGCTGTCCCATCCCCACCCTCCTCATCCTCTTCGTCAGGTGGTTGCTGTTCTTCGTCCGGGGGCTGGGGCACACTCCGTCTGATGCACATATTGTGCAGCATGACACATGCCATGACAATCTTAGCCAACTTCTCATGGCGGTACAGGAGTGCCCCACCAGACCTGCTCAGGCAGTGAAACCGTGCCTTCTAGAGGCCAAATGTCTGCTCAGTCACCACACGGGTTCGTGTATAGGCACGATTATAATCCTGCTCGTGCCTGTTCTGTGGGTTCCGGACTGGGGTAAGGAGCCACCGCTTCAAGGGATAGCCTGCATCACCTGCATGTGTGCAACAAATGTATGTGTAAGTTATCTGATCAAGTTTGACCTCATTAAGTGATACCATGGCTTGCATTTGTTTCTTCATCTCTACCCAATTTCCATTCATGGATGGAGTAACACGATGAGCCTGCTATGTGTGTATTCCTCTCATGGACTGTTTTGCATGTCATTGATTGGTGTGCGCGGGGGGTCCAGTTGCTTGTGAGTGCACATGCACTGTGTCAGTGCACGTCCGTTGTTTCTGTGATCTTGCAGATGTCCACTTATTTGTATGCTGTCATCCTGGCAACGTTGATGTCAGCCTCATGATGCTCTCACTGCGCACAACAAATGGTGTCATGCAATTTAGTTGGGCCTCTGTGTCAGTGTAGCGGTGTATTGATGTATTTGACCCTCATGTGACTCATTTGTACGCGGTAATGGGGGACAGGCCTTTCAGTTCAAGGTGTCTTGTACTTTGTATTGGCTATAGTTGTTGATTGTGGCTGCAGTTCGTTGTGGGGGATGCGGTCGGATTTGATACAGTGCACATGCAGATGTCTGTGGGATGGTTTGGACACCGCTTCATTTGCATGGTAGGGCTGCTTGCATCTTGCGTTATGTGGTCAGGTGTCAGGTCCAGTCTGGGTGGATTTTGGGGTGTGAGCTTCCTCCATTCCCTCTGGCACTCGCAGCTAGGTTATGTTTGCATCTCCCCCCCCCATCTCAGCCAGGTGAAGTATGCATCTATGTGTACTCGGAAAGACACAGGGGACTCCACACTCTGGATGGGAGAATTAGTATGAATATAGGTCACGGAAAGGCATCCAAAGGATACAATTCAAGAGTTGGGTATCAAGGATTTTTATTATTATACCTGATACAAATTTAATGTATGAAAATAAATCATGAATTAATCTGCACTTTTGAAAATCAAATTACATGGCAGGAAACAATTTGTTTTAAAACCACATCTAAATAGTAAAAATCATCCTAGTCAATCGTCCAAACATTCATCCACATACATCCGTCCAATAATCCACTCATACATAGCACCAATAAGTGTACAATATAATATAAAATCTATAAGAACAATTCATGACATATAAATCATCAAGCAATATATTTTTATAGAAAGAATGTATTCAATCAATCTGTAGAGCCACAGTAGGTAGTATCAGTGGCCTAAGCAAAATGAGATGGGTCCTAGAGGAATCCAACCACGGCCTCATCTCAGTTTACACTCAAGTATGCATCTATGCCTCAATCACCTACCCACATCACATTTCCATGAGCCTAACATGCGACTCACCGGGATGCCAAGGTCTCTGCCCTGCATGTCGCTCCATGTAGCCTGGAATCTTGGAGTTCCGCAGGACCAATGAATCATGGGTTGATCCGGGGAATTAAGCACAACAATGTGTGATGATCTTGTTTGAGCCACATACCATTTGCACGTTAATTGAGTGGTATTGCTTACGGTTGCGGTATGCTACCTCCATGGCATGTCTGACCACCAATTCCACATGGATGCAGTCGATGGCGCCATAGCAACCAGGTATGCCAGCCAGTGAATGGAAAACCACTTTGGTGTTTGAGATCTCCTGGCAGACCGTGGTAAGGAAATATGTCCGTCTGTGTGCTTGAGGAGGGCATCAGGCACTTGGTTCAACGTACGTGAGAATAATGGTTGTGAAATGCAATGCTGTTACCCCCCTGTGTGTTGGTAGGTGCCTATGGCCAGGAAGTGGAGCACAGACACTACCTTCAGTAGGGGTGGGATGGCGCTGCGTGTTTCAATGAGGCTAACAATGTCATCATGTATCATGTCCACAATGGTGGTGATGGAGTCCCGGTGCAGGCGGTACAGGGTGTGGATCTGCTCAGCAGTTAGGTTGAATGGACTGGCTCAGATGCGTGGGATTGGGGGCTGCCTGCGTGGTGGCACTGGCTGTGCTGGTGGGGCATGCTGGCTCTGCCTTGCCCTCCTTTTCCTCCTGCGTCTCCTCTGTGCTGCCTGTTGTTGTACTTCTTGTAGTTGCTGTTGTGGCACTTGCACTGCAATCAGGTCCTCCAGCCCCAGAATTGCTAGTTGCTCCTTTGTGCTTGCCCAGTCTGTATTGACTCCACCTGTGCTGATTGTGTGCACCTGTGGCAGCTGGGGACACTGCACATGGCCATTTACGGTTGGTCCATGATGCCGGTATTAGCACCATGGCGGTAAGGTACTTTACGTCCTTCACAAAGGCGTTATTTCCATGTCTGCTTGACTCGTGATATTACCTACTTAGCGCCATGTCGGTATTTATGGGATGGGAGCCGCGTGCCCGCGCCCTTGGCGCTTTTAACGGCATTGTTGTTTACGGTGCCGCTAATAGCGCTATCTCGGGTCATAATCGGCCCTAGTGGTAAGCGATGCCGGTAATTCTTTACCGGCATCATTTTTCACTTACCGCCAGGGTCGTAATGAGGGCCTTTATGTTTCTTTTCCAAAGTATCTGATGCAAATTGGTCCATCACAAGGTTGATTTCCTTCAGTTTATCATGTGCATTCTCCACACTGGTATTGGACAAAAACTTTTCTTCTTCTCTGGAAAGATGTTCTTTGATTTTAGTGTGGATCCTTGTGCTGTTTTAATGATAAGGACCATCAGGTCCATGCTGCACTTGGTAGCAATTTGAATGAATCCCGTCATACATTCCTGGTCTTCAAGAAAATTAGCTGGTTCATTGCGAACCGTGAAGCCCATGGGAACTAATTTGACTTTCAAGTACTCACGCAAGAAGTGCCCATGCACTTCTGTCCTGAAGCATTTTTTTTTTAACTTGAGGAGTTTGTCTCCAGATGTAGTGGATGCTATATGTTGGTTGACCCCCCTGCATGTTGAAAGGGTGGGGCTTTGAATGATTTAATTGGTGTGTGCCACAGGGAAACTTACTGTTTGTTCCATCCTGAGTGGTGGACAGGGACGAAAGGAAAAGATGCAGAGTGGCAGAATGTAGCTGATGTCGAGTGAAATTAATTGCAGCGGTGGTTTGTGAAAGAATAACATGTTACGGGGGTATGGAGGCTGATGTGCTTGAGCCAGTCAAGATTGGAATGTTGGGTCGCTAAGATAAGAGATTTCACTTTGCTAGGCAGAATCACATGCAGTACTCTTGGGGAACACTACAGGCAATTAAGACTACAAGTGTCAGTACAATTTCACCTTTGGTACAAGCCTGTACTACACAATTATGTGGTAGCAGTGGCTTAGCAGTCAGACTTATCTCAAGAGTTGAGTGAGCAGCAGAACAAGTTACACAAAGGACCAACTAATACAGTGATTCAAATAGACACTTACTTAGGTTTCCTGGTAAAAGAATATACATTTATTTACTCTGTCAGTTACAAAACATTACACTAGCACAAGCAGATCAATATCACACACTAATAAAGCACACAAATCCAACCAGTAAGTAAATTAACAAGTTTAGCTCCAAAACGAAGTGCGAGCAAAATGGCACTTCAGATACTTAATAAAGGAGGGACAAGACAAGGTTATAAGAATAGACAGCCCAAATACATTCATAGGCAGGGCAAAGGATTTCAGTTAATACAACCAGCAATTCTTCTCAATAGGCCTGGGCCAAAGTCAATGGTTCAGAGTCTTTTGTATAGGATAGCACAGTTCTGGTAAGTAATGGTTAAGTCTTTGCCACAGATTTTTAAAGGATTTGGCTAGACGAAAAGTTTGACGAATGTTAAGGGAAGGACAAGCCTTCATAGTTGAGGAAAAGATTTCCAGACCGCGTTTGCACAGTACCTTGTCAATAAAGAAAGCTGTAGTTGAGGCAGTTGTTCCTGGCAGTTCGAGCAGATCTCGGTGTCCCTGAGCTTCAGTCGCGGTGACAAGAAGGATGATGTCGGGAGGTTTCTGCACTGCCCAGGGAAGAGGCCAAAAGATGTAGCAAGACGTTGGTTTAAGGTGTGAGTGCCTTAAAGACCACAAGCGGGTTTCCTTCCCTCTTGATATCCGGTTTTCAACAACACAATGATGAAAATTTGACCAGATGGGGACAGTGTCCAGGTGGCTTGCGAATTGGTTGTTCCCACCAAACTCAAGGGAAGAAGTTAACCTTGAAGGGGTTCTCTGTCGTCGGAGTTTCAGGCAATTCGAAACTGCAGCAGCTCTTCACCAGTCGTCCAGGAGTTGCAGCAGTCCTCTTCCTTCCTCTCCTCTTTGGTTATTTTGTTCCAGTGGTGGACTCTGCTTTCCAAGTCCCAGAGAACTGCGTTTAAACTGTTTTCCCCCATGCATTCCAGCCTGGCTGTCACCCACACAACAGGGTGGCTGTCCTTGCCAGACAGCCAGCCGGCCAATCACGCCAGAGTGCATTCAGGTCTCCTAGGAGACTAAGCACATGGAGTTTCGGGCACCTCCCTCACATCCTGCCCACCCCAGACAATCAGGCGCCAGAGAAGGGCTTCAGCACTGAAACCCACCAAAGGCCAAAGAACAAAGGGACCAAACCTGGTTTGGCATGCAGAGACAAACACAAGAAGGACCTTTGCTAAAAGAAATGGTGAAAAAAGATTACCGGAGTCTGTTTTTACAGATAGGTCTTGGGCACCATATTGAAAAATACGGCTGACCCGATTTTTAGCTGCCATTGTTAGGGGCTGGGAAAAATCATGGTATATGATCTAAACCACTGCCACCAGCCATTTAAAGTAGGAAAGGGTAACATTTTACTGTTACATGAGTGTTTTGACTTTGATGCCATGGAGTTTGTTTAAAATACCATAACAAAAGAACACAAAAGTAAGTGGGGAAAAAAGGCTCACACTCTTTCCAGGTAAAAAAATCGAATCCTAGAAATCCAGCAAAGTTGCTCGGGGTCTCAAAAGGTCAGGGAAATTAGCACATATTGAGAATCCTCCCTAACACACTTTGTCTGTTAAAGGGGTACTCATGTGATCCCTCAGTTGGTTGCACACACCAAATTGCTGGTATGCAGGTGGATCAGAGTGAGTAAAATGTTCTTCCAAAAACACACACTCATCTCCCGCTTCTGCTTTAGATGACAAGTATCGTAAGTCAAATGACGTTGCCTTAATTTGTTTGCCAGAATAAGGCTCATGACGTAATACTTTAGAGAGTCCTGGCAAAGTTTCGAGCATCCGATCCAGGGTCATATTGTGGCACGCGTTATGTTCTTTCATGGGTTTCCAGCTCGGTTGTTTAGACAATTAGCTCCTCACACATAGAGACTTTGATGAATTAAAGTAAAAAACAACATTACTATTTTCAAATAGTTTGTCATGTGAATCATGAAAATCTACGCCTATGCCAGTTGGAATTTCCCTGTGAGTAAGTATCGCTGGCGCTCATTTAGAGGTAGACTGCAATGTTATAAGCAGTGATGCTACATCCACTGATTTACCCTTTATGCCAGATGCCGATGACAAGCCCTCTTGCAATATGCCTTGCCGGCAGGTTCAGGGTCCCTTTAGCATCAACAATTGCTGCTCTCCCAACTTCTTGGGCGTTTCCACAGTGGGGAAGCAGGTTGGTTCAGTACTTGAGAGCGAAGAGCAGGTTTTACTGGTATGTCCATTTACTTCGCTATCCTTGCTTGCCAAGACTGCCATGACTGCTTGACTCTCTGCGACTCTGAGCACTACGTGTTCTGAAGGGTTTTTAAAGTAGAGGCACTCCGCTTCACAACAGGCACCTAAAGCAGACTTGTAGGCACAATGATCTGCCATGACTGCTTAAATCTGCGCGACTCCGCGCACTCCGTGTTCTGAAGGGGTTTTAAAGTAGGGGAACTCCCCTTCACAACAGGCACTGAGAACAGACTAGTAGACACAAGGATTTACTGTGACTGTGTAACTCTGTGTGCTAGATGTTCAAGTTTATCGCCCATACTTTAACACTTATCTTGAGGGCTTGAGCCAATCCACCTATGTGGCAGACTTGTTGGGTCCTGGCTGTCCTCTTTATTTTCAGCTGTCCTCCACCTGTTAGTAAATAGTGGATGAGTCCACAATGACTTGCAGTACAGAGAAAGGAAAAGGACAGGACAAAGTCAAGATTTATGTGAGAGTAGTTTCTGTCTCATAGACAGCTTTTGGGAACACATAATGAAGGATTAATACGACCCCTGATAATATGGACCACTTAAAGAACGTTTTTAAGAAACAGTGATCATACTTTGGGTGAGGGTTACCTAAATTCATATTTTGAGAAGATCAAAGTACCAGAGGATCTTATCTCATTCTTCTTTGAATCAGTTAGTTATTGCAAGCTATGGAATCTCAGTTATTGAGGAGAAATCAAAGAACTTCAGTGAATGAAAGGAATTGACAGAGCCTATGTTAATAAAGAAGCCACATAACTTCAGTGAAGAGAAAGAATCATCTGAATCCCAGTGAGTGAGAGAATTGACAGAACCCCATAGCATGAAAAAAAAACTCTTGCACCCAATAGACAGACAGGAGTCTCAATTGGAATTTAAACCCCATTCAGAACAAGGATGGGGAAAGGAAGAATATTATACAAAGCTATGAGGAGGAATACTGACAAGAGAAGGGAAGGGGAGCCACTTTTACTCATAGCAAATTCTTTCTTCTTCTTAGCGTGTACAGGTTTCACGTGGAGCGGGGTTTAAAATACAAAACGGACTTCACATGGGCGTTCTCAGAGAAAAGACTGTCTGGGTCCCCGTTACCACTCGAAAGAACCAGGCAGTTCCAATTGTTAACTTGAGTATGGCATCCAAGTACAGGACAAAGGGGACTTGCTGTGCTCAATGGGAGATTAGAAGCTGAAATCAAGATGTTACATCTCATCATGATGTAAAGAATGTTCACAAATGCATCAGCAATCTGGACCATCAGGCTCATATGTTCTGCGTGTTCATGCCAGATAGTTTTGATAGGTGTTCAGTGGATGGGGACAGGGTGGTATAGATCACATATATAGTGAGGGGATTTCAATGCCATGAAGTTACTAATGTCAATTGCTTGTAGCGTTTGTGTGCAGGCAATGTGTCCAACAGAGAGAGAGATCATTCTCTTGGCAGATACATGTATTTTCGCTAACTGATACATTGGTTATATTATGTTAGAAATCAGTTGTTCTGCACCAAATCACCACTTTGTGCAGTGGATCTGGAACAATTGTTAGAGTGGGGGTGCTGGTAAATGATGTCATGTCACCAAAATCATAGGGGTGTGAACAATGTGCATGCAAGGTGTAGCAAATATGCTATCTCCCTTCAGCGGAAACTTTGTGGTGTGGCGAAATGCCTTCAATTTCTTTTTGAAAAAATGTGATCCAGTGGTGCATTGGAAGAACTATTTCCAAATATATAATCAATATATGATATGCCTAGTTTTTTTTTTTTTTTTTAGAGCAGGTTCACCACTGAAATGGTCTCTTAAGTGTTCTTTCAGATTGCCGGAAAATGACTATAGTGAAGAACCAAACTGCTACAGTGACTTATTGGTCAGGCTTTTTCTGCCCATGTTGATCCATCATCAAGCGGTGAAAGATCAGTAATTCATTTCATGAAGGTATGAACTGCATGTGCACATGCACACAGCAGACATCTGCAACCCTCTGACACTATTTTCTCCATTTAAGTCCATAGATTTCACATGTGTTCTGCTTGGCCAGAAATATGGATACATTTGCAGAGAGAAAGCATATTGCATGCTTATTCAGGCTGCCCTACATATTTAGAGAAAAATATGAATGTTGTAAAGAATGGATGAAAATGTTGATTTTTTGAGGTAAAAGCTAAAGCAATATAGCAGACAGTTAAGGGCCCCTCTTTAAGTAGCAAAGACAGTAAATGTCGTGTGTGATATAAGTCAAATGGCTAATGCACACTTGAATTGTAATTAATCCTGTGTCTGTCCATTAAGTGGTGCTGGTCAATGACATGATCTCAAAGCTATGAAATAGAGGATATTCTAAGCACAGACACATGGCATGTGATATTAAATGAAAAGCATCCTTGATGCTTATATAGCATAATGGAAGAATCATATCTTTTCCTCTCAGTACACTAGTACAGGCACTTGAAACCGAAAAACTAAAACTGTATTATGCTGTCACATAAGATATATATATCTTAAAGATCTATACAGCCAAGCAATGTTCCCTCTAATTATTTTTCTCTATGTGAGGAACTGGTTTGCTGTTATGCACACATTATTTTCCATGTGTGCAACTAATGAGGTAAGCCACTTTGTGAGCATGCATATTTAGTGAACTACCACTGCAGAAGTGAGTTTGGAAAGGAATTTCCTCTTCCCAGCCACTGCAATTCCTGACAAATCTTACACAACACATAGGCTAAAATAGAATATGTCATATGTGATCAAACAGAACACTCATTAACCAGTCCAAGACTTCAACATCCGCCCCAGTACCTTGCAAACGTTTTATGCCACTGGAAAATCACTCATGTGTACTACAAATCACAAATATCTCTTGTCATAAACTGAAGTGGCTGTCAAGCAATTCATACAGAATACATTTGCCGATGGATTAATGGCAATTAAATGCAATGTGTCAAAATACATGCTGGTAGCAGTTTAAGTGTGACTTTAATGAAGTAATTCAAGGGCCAGGAGAACATAATATGTGTGAGGATGATTATTGCATCAGAATAACTGCACCTCGGAATATGATGATCAAATATTCCTGTGCCTCTACTTAATATCCACATTATGTTGTCCTTTGGGTAGTGATAACACCAGCCTTACAGCTAAGTGACATATACACCATCAATCTATACTCCCTAAAAATGAAAATATGCCCAACAAAAATGAGAAACAATGTAAATTTAGTTGCTTCAACCCACAAAGCCCCACTGATATTTTTTTGAATTAGTGACCAGTAGAGCAGTGGCATAGGAAGGAACTCTAATAATATCAATGCCTGATCTCAACAGGAATTTTAAGGGGAAGAACATCTTTTAATAAGCAGAAAGTATCACTATTGGCAAAGCTAATAACTTTTTTATTCCCATAAAAAAACATTTGACTCCAAGTAGGGAGCAAAATCTAATTAGGGCCTTGCTTGTTACTCTGACATAGAAAGTGAAATGACAGGGAACATAATGTAGTCTATAGTTGTGCCCACCGTTCTCCAACAGAGCCTAGACAAATCAAAGAAGAGCTTTATTGAGGTGTATTATGGATCCCTGTGCAAGAAAATCACATACATATGCCTTTCAAGTTAATGGCATCAAATCTGAAGAGATACAACAGATTCAGTCCCTTCTTCTGTAACTAATAATCCCCCTTCTGTAATTCTTTGTAAGTTTAATAAAGATGCAGGGAGATGCTAGAGACGATACAGAGCACATGGTTATATTGAAAAGCCCTCAGCAGCTGAGCATAGAAATAAAAAGAAGGTGCTGGTGTTCACACTATCCTTTAGCAAACAAGATACACATTTCCTTCAGTGTACTGTCGAAAAAAATGTCTGACTTGTTTTTTTTAAATTTGCTGCTTTGTTCATCACCCGCAAGGAGTGATGACCTGTGCTCTTCCACCCATACCCTTCCCTGGACCCTGTGCTAGCCTCCAATACTAGTTGATGGAGCACTGTAAAAAGTGAGGGATTATAGCAGTAAACACTCACTGGGATATTTGCAGACCCACAATACTTTGCAAGTAAGACATATTTAATGCCATTATTCGCATTTTAAGAATGTCATGACTCTGCATGTACGCAATTCTTTTGCAGAGCATACAAGATTGTTTGCAACATACCCCACCCTTATATCATTGTTTAGGATTACACAGTGCTCAGTGAAACATTTTTGGCATAGCAGTGAGTTACCATATAATGTGTGACGGTCTATACCCAAAGGAACTCTGAACACTTGGAAACGAGGCAGATTGTGTGAAAAGCATTCTCTTGTCTGAATATCCAGTGCCCTCATACTATGGACGAGCAATCCCAGGCATAGTCCATATCCATTATCCCTTATAGTTAAAAGTAAATGATATTGCAATGTTGTTCTCCACTTATGGGGTAATGTTAGTAATGCTAAAGTAGGAGATACTGAGCATCACATTTGTCTTCTCAAAATCCTTATAGGGCAAATTGAATATTTGAATTTCATAATGTGTTAACTTGCAAGGGGGCCGCTTCAAAGTACTTGTGTGACATATGTACAAAGAAGAGGAAGTATGGGATAAGGTTACACATCCAGGCAGCCTGCTTACTTACAGTCAGTATCCAATATTTCAATTGTATCATGTGGGTGATACTTTTGGTGAGGCACAATGAGTAACAGAAATTCTGGCATGTGAACGCCATTCATATTATTCATATTACAACGAACATAAAACAAGTAGATGTAGGTACCCATCTGCTAACCTTTCGCAAAGCCAAGAGTGTTGGAGTCAAGGTTGTCCGGTACTATCTTAATGTGTTCTGGGGTAGAAGTTAGAGTCATAAGGTGGAAGTGTGGTAGAATCAAGCTTAGGGGCCTCATTACGACCCTGGCACTAAGGGATTACTGGTACCGGTAAGGGTACCCGTACCGGTAATCCCTTAGCGCCTGATTACGAGGTCCCTTTGTGGGTTGGAGACTTTAACGCCTGCTTTTTGCAGGCGTTAAAAACCAACCCGCAAAGGGACCTTTGTGCTAAGTACGGTGCCGCAATTTTCGGCACCGTACTTAAGCGCCTTCCCCATTTCCATTGAGCCCTATAGGGCAAAAATGGGAATGGGGAAGGGCCATGGCAGCATGGGAACTTACCGCCCCGCCAACCCTGGAAGGGGGCGGTAATTGCCCATTCCGCCATGGTGGAGTCGGTAAGTTACTGGCATGGACCATGGTGCTATTAGCACCATGGTCCAACGCCAGGGTCGTAATTAGGGCCTAGGAGTCATGGGTGGGTAGGGGCCATTATTTGGTAAATGTGTGCAGGCATATCTTGGTTAGATTCTTCTGTTCATGGAGCCAGTTCTTTATATTTGTTTTTAACCTCTTATGTGTTTATTTTGCTGTTAGGGTGTTTAACGGTCACCCATGCTTATTAGTGTAAAGCAAATTAGCAGAATATCAAGACTAGTTAACTATTTTAAAAGAAATACAATTTCAATTAATTGCTGTGGCTTGTGCCTTCATTAAATATTTTTGAATAGGTGAGATTTGTCGGTGTGCACTGCTAAAAATCTTCTGAGCAGCACCTAGAAGGAAGCTGGGCAAGCGCACATGCGCACAAGTTAGAGGGAACACTGCAGCTAAGTAATTATCAGCCAAATGACTGGTATTCTAGGGTTTCTGAAACGTGTTTTTTTGTACCATAACAGTGTTCACCCTACTGGCTCATGAAAATCAGAATGAGCTCTTAGGTAGTGTTACTTACATTCTTTGATTGTATTCTGCAAATTTAAAAAAGTACCTCTGAGACACCACTAAAAGTAAAGTAGCTCTTCCGAGAAGGCCTGTCACATTAAATGGTCCGTGAAATGTATAGAGGCCATGCTGAGAACTCCTCCTTCTGTCCTTTCTTGGAGAGTAATAGCCATTTGAAAAGTGGAGTACTGTCCTATAGAAAGTACAGCAGTCCTGCTGAAAAATGCTGATCTGTCCTAGAGAAATGGGAGGGGACACCTTTATTCCATGTAGAGTAGCGGGACCGTGCAGTAGGGCATACAGATGCTCTTGGCCATTCCAAATCCACGTGAGAACCCCAGTAATTGCACATAACAATGCACATGTTCCAGCGAGACTGATTCATCACAATATCCTACAGATGGTGACAATGATCAATATGATTGGGTCAAGTAGCTCTTGCTAGGTGGAAACGCATACAGGCAGTGATACACTCCATTCTAAAATGAGGGACAGAGGGGATGTAGAGTGTTAAACACTGACAGCATGGCCTGTACAATCGTGATGCCATATGATGTGCATTGCAGCCATGCTAATAAGTGTCATTACTATCTGATTAAACGTATAGCCATTTTGATGAGGCATAACTTGCATCTCTTTTAAAAGCATAGTAGTCCTGGGAAAAGTATCATACTGTTCCATTAAATCTATAGTAGCCTGGTAGAGAAGTGTGGCATTGCTGCATTGAAGATCTACCAGTTTAGTTGATAAATGGAATGTTAAATCAATTCAGCTGTAATTCAAACCAATGATCCGCATTTTGAACACATATGTGTGCAGAAGGCACAGTAACTCACGAAGCAAACTCACCAAGATTGGAACCTTGGACCTACAGGGTAGGACTAGATCCCCATGGTAGGAGCATTAACTGGGTGAGATATGCTTTGCACCAGGCTGGCGACTGCATAATATGGGCAGTGTTAGTAACATTTAACACTTGCCTAACTTGTGACTGGCATTGTTTAAGCCCTATGAAATAATGAAAGATCTGTCCTTTATGCAAATGAGGAGATTTGTCAATAGGTTAGTGCCTTTGAGATGCTGTTGGGTCTGGCACACTTCTCATTACATTTCAATCATGTGAGATGAAGAAGCCATGAAAGGTGCCGGATTGAGCTCACTATGAAAGAAATCACCAATCGCAATTCAAGCCCCACAT
Organism: Ambystoma mexicanum; assembly: GCF_040938575.1. Taxonomy (NCBI): domain Eukaryota; kingdom Metazoa; phylum Chordata; class Amphibia; order Caudata; family Ambystomatidae; genus Ambystoma; species Ambystoma mexicanum. The sequence goes on from NC_090932.1 coordinate 1,210,656,014, forward strand.
TGCCCACAGGAGATCATTATACTTGCACACGATGAGGGGAAGATTGATTTCAAACATTGCATCTATTCAGTCATTTGACTCTCCTTCGAGACAGCCAACAAGTGTCAGCACAGTCATGTTAACAGTAAAGCAACACCTCTGAGGAGTGCATGTTCTGTCTCAATTAAAAGTATATTAGTCCGACTGAGAAATACTAACACAGTTCCTTTATAAAGATATCTTTATTTCTAAAATATTTTCACACTGCCTTTTTAAAAGCATGTTACACGCTTAGTAACAGTCATGTACTATTAGAAGTATACTGTCCCTGCTGGAAAATATGGGTACTCTTCCTCAGTAGTATAGCTGCCCAACTATGTAGGGGGGATAGCTCCTCAGAGTAGCTTCCAAAAAGCAATATAAATTCCAGAGTGTTAAATGGGGGGCATCGTTCAGACTGCATGCCCAGTCCATCTTTACACTCTCTGTCAGACTCCCCACAATTATCTGCACTCTTTGCATAATTGAACAGACTGCCTCTAGACCACTGTGTGACAATTGTATGTGTTACATTCCGAGCCAATGTGTCCTAGTTTAACGACCGATCGCACAGTGCAGCAGGTCATTTGGACCAATGTAACTGGCACAATGAGATTTAAAATGCATCGTCTGTCACATAATCTACGATAAATGCATACCTAACAGAAACTGTTTTTGCCAAAAGCCGAAACTAAAGCTAGGAAGGAGATGGCATGTGAGATGGTACACACAGTTTTAAGGTGTTAATTAGCTATTTACCCACCCATTGACTGCCCATGGTCATGCTTAATCCTATGGCCATTTCTGTCCAGTACCTGCTGTTAGGCAGAAACCTGTGCAGTTCCCTTAGGGACCACTGCAAAAGATTTAAGACTACAGGTGTTGGCAGTAAACCCACTTGGTAGCAGTCTGCACCACCCAGATTTACCTGGTAGCTGTGGCTGAGCAGTCAGACTTCCCTCAAGAAGAGTTAGGCAGTATGCAGAGTATACACAATAGGCACTCAGGTACAATATAAGTATATAATTATTTATTTAAAAACACACAGTTGAAACACTCCAGCACTCTTATTGTAAAATATTCTAAACACAGTTACTACTGTAATATATACACCCCTTTTTCCTTATCAGATAAGTCACTGTAAAACACCACTTATTTTCATACAGAGGGGAGCGCTTAACTAGATGGCACTCCAATAAGTTTGTGAGAAAGGGAGCGAAAAAGACAGAATATGAAATGGTACACCCCTCTAAGATTCAGGAATACGGTTAGCAAGGCAGAGAGCAAAAAGTCACTGGTGAGCCAAAGTCCAAAGGCTGGGCCCACTCTTAGAGAGAGCAGAGCACAAATGCGCCCAAGGTCACACAGTTACACTATGCTTAGAAAGTCTTGCAGAGGGTTCAAAAAGGGTTTAGAGAGGCTTTAAGAAAGTTTAGCCTGGGTGTCCTAGACTAACCCAGGTTTGAAAGCCGGGGGCTAAATCTACCCCGTACAGTCGGTAGCAAGGGAAGCCAGGCGGGACACGGTACCTTAAGTGGGAAGGATCCTCCAGCGGTGGCAGTTGTTCCTGGTAGTGGGTGCAAGTCACGTCATCGTCCAGGGGAAGAGAAGATCTCGACTTGGAGGAAAGATGAAGGTCGTTGCACTACCAGGGAAGAAACCAGCCGCAGAGTCTTCCGTTTAAAAGTGGTACCTCTGTTTCGTGGTCGTGGTAAAACGTGGTATCCCGGTTGCCGGGCTGCTTGGCACGGGCAAGGTGGCCACGAGATACGTCGGGAAAGGGAAAAGATGGTGAAACTGGTTATCCCCACCAGTCAAAGGAAGAAGACTCTCCGGCGGGAGATCTCCTCTGTCGTTGGGAAAAGTGGTGAGGCAGTCCAGCAGGGCTCCACCGGTGGTGGTGTCATGGCAGGTCGGCTCAGCTTCTCCCTCGTCGGATTCTTAGGTCCTGTGGCGACTTCTGAAGTTCCAGTCACCAAAGCCCTGCTTTTATGCAGCAAACCCCCATTCACTTAGCCTAGCTGTCACTCAAACATGCTAAGTGGTGAGCCGGCCGGCTCACCACTTGGGCCAATCAGGATGGAGTGCGACTTGAGTTGCCTAGGTGACTCAGTCCAGGGTGCCTAAATTTCCCTCCACCCCCCCTAAGTACCCCAGACAGAGTGGCACCACTTTGGAGGGCTTTTGTGGAGAAGCCCGCCAAAAAAGTGGAACAAAGGGCTCGACTTGGGTTGGAGTCACAGAAGAGAACACAAACGCCATTTTAGAATCAAGTTTTGGCAGAAAATACCAACCGGAGAATTAATATTAATTAAATAAACCGGCGGTATGTTCGAGGCTACCGTTATTAATTAAATAAAGATAGTTACCTGAAACAATGGGAAATCCCATAGGAAAATATTCGCGGTTGAATATAAAAAGTAGTATCCACTGCCACCAGCCAAAACTCGATCAGGGGGGACGGAGACGTGCCCCCCTCGACTAACAGACCCTGGGGCAATCGAATTGCCCCAGCCAGTACGTCCACAATATGATGGTTTGTACTGGTTCTGTTCAGAATTTAAGACTAGTAAAGTCAATGGTGACTTTACATGCCCTGGGAGACAGTAGTCAGTCCCAGGGTATGGAGTCTATACTGGGGGGTCACTATGACACCCCTGTGTCACTGCACTGAGGGTGCTGTGTAACACACATCACAAAAACACATGAAGCCCTATAGAGTAAAAGACCCCATAGCCCATTAAACACATCTAGATTCAAAGAAACACACTCAAATCATGCCCAAGAGTGAGGGTAAAAGAGTCTCACTCTTGGCAGGAGAAAAAAAATAAACCCCAAAAATCCAGCAAAGCCGATGGGGGACTCACTAGGTTAGGAAATTCAGCCTAAACAGAGAATTCTCCCTAACACCTGTCCCTTCCCTTCCCTCCCAAAACACATCCCTCTGAGATCTCTTTAAGCTCTTGTTATCAAACAGTAACATCAAACTTTTGCCTGCCAGTATGGTTTCTAAACTGCCTTCTGAGAGTTAATGTCTTATTGCAGCTGTAAGATGTACGATGGTGTAAAAATATGTCTTAACCAAGTACACCCTCAGCTCCTTGATTTATAGCTTTTCCTTTCACTTATTTCCTGGTAAAAACAGGCACGGATAAGGCCATCATTTTTAACTGACTTTCTCTTACTACTCACTCTTGACATGTGGCAGTCTTAGAGTAATGTGATTTAATTTGACAAATACATGAGGCAGATTCCACACCTGAAAATGTGCTATTCCCGACATGCTTTCTGAGTGATATAAGCAATCACCAATCAACATTTGTATGAGTAATTTTAAGCCGATGGTGCCAATTGCACACCATCATTACATTTTATTGCGTGAATCTATTCTTTACACCTAACCATTTTTTGAGTGGCCCTCACTCTGTTTCCCAATTAATAAGCTGTATCCAATGCAATATCAAACTGTCCTTCATGCCAGACCTTCATTACCTGAATATCTTTGGTAATTATTGCTCCAAACATTTAGCGCACAATGGGTAAGAAAAGCCAGAATATTGATTTTCAAATGTGAATTATTAATGTGTAACTAGTGTTGGTTCTGTGCTGATTGGGATATTTTCACAGTGGCAGCTTTCAAAGGATAAATTCTTCCACACCCTTGATTCGTTCATAGTTTAAATTAATGCAAATGTATATTCTACATGGTACACACTACATTCCTAGTTTGCCACAGCCTTCACAAACATTTCTCTGTGACTGCTTTTTGAGTGGACACATGTCATATCCTTACGTTTCCCACAACCTTTCCTGAAATATTTACAGCAATTCTTTTTGTTGCATGGAGGGGAACATGGTAACCATTGGTTTGCAGATGGAGGCAAACCAAAATTCTTTCTTGAAGTATGTTTGAGCTCCCTGATATAGTATTCTCAGCTCAAATGTGTAACTCTTAAAGGCGGCAGCGTGGTTGGAATCACAGAGCTCTCAAGTTTCCTTTGGCCTTGTGTGGGGTAGGAGGAGGCCATCCAGTCCTGTGTTTGCTTGGAGTTCTGGCACTTGTTGGTTTCCTAAATTTTAAATGGGAAAGTACAAAAAATCTCACAATCCAAAGGAAAAAACAGAACTGAGTGGCCTTTTCACACATGGCAACTTGAACCTTGAGAGCTCCGCAGTCAGAAGTTTCCAATTGAGTGTTGCTTTAAGCACAGACTATAAACTGCAACTAATGGCATGGGATCTGAAGCCAAGAGTGAGATGGGATGTGAGGCCGGACACACATGCTTTGGGTATTTCTTGGATATTGCTTGGATATTTATCCACCCATTGAACACTCATGGCCATGCTATTTGCTATGACCATTCTCAACCACTCCCTGCATCTCCCAATCTATAACACCATTCTCCCAGGATCTCTTTTAGTTAACTGTGATTCTTTTAAGGGGGAGCCTATGTCATTTCCAAGCAGTCTTCCATAATGTAATGGCATATTTGCAATTATAGGCCACATCCTGGTGTAATAAAAAAATATCTCAACCAAGTGTGTCTTCAGCCACTTGGTTCATAATCAATATGTGCATCCTGCATGTGTTTTTTGCACTGAATTCCAGTTAATAGCAAGCATTGGCAAATCCAATAGGGTTCACTCTGGTTTATGCATTACATAGGCATTTGTCAGGCACTGTCAAAGTAAACCCAGGTGCTAAAGCCATTTGCCAGCTGTTGCCATTTTATGGGCAGGGTACCATCATGGCAGCACCTGAACAACTTCTCTCCTATGCCTACATAAAAGCCAAAACTGTTGCCTTTGTCAATGCTGTTTTTTTATGCTCTTGCCTATTTTTTAATACACCCTGGATATTGTGGTAATGCATTCCAAATTTGGCAAACAGAAAAAGGAAATATTGTGCTACAAATATATACATTTTGCTGCACATATGCCTAATTTAAATAGTTATAGGTGCATATTTCTATTTTTATTATTTTTATTGTGACTCCAGATTGAAAACAGTCTCCCACAAAGCGAGTTCCTTCATTTAAACGGGTTGTGGAGCTTGGGCCCATTGGTGCTATGGGCACTGGATATCTAGATTTAACATGGATGTGTTGCACATACTTATTACAATAAGTGGCAGAGGCGTACAATTGAATATGTTGCTCCTTCTAAACAGTATTTCACAAATTGTGCAGCACATTTAAAAGTTACATATTTTCTGTTTTTTGTTGCAGGGAAAACAAAAAAAGGAAATCGTTATAGGCTGGATAGTCTCTTATTTGTTTCAGTCCAACCCTGACTGCAAAACCTAAGAAATCCATGCAGGCAAAATGTCTCCATTACAGGCAATGTGAACAAGAGAAAGGGGAGTAAAAAAATTAACTCTAGCCAAAGGCTCACACATTAAACTTCATATGGAAACAAAATGCTTTCAAATATTCTCTAATGTTCCTTAATAATGTAAACACAATTATGCGGAATTCGTTGCTGTGCTGGAAATGAAGTGAAGGCTTCAGTTTGAAAACAACATGAATACAGATTCCATGTCCATCATTAAAACTACAAGCTTCTTAAAGGACCCTTTTAAAGACACAGAACACCAAAGAGGGTTCTGAGGTGGTGAGTTAACAAAACAAGGTATGCACCTTGCCTACAACCGGCTTCTTTTAAGGAACCTAGCCACTGCCTGCATCCTTTCTAAAGTAAAACAAACGGATGTACCATAATGTTTGCAGGTCAGCCTGTCAGCAGTAAGAATTTTTGAAGGTTTATGATATGATATGATATGAGTGTTTCAAAGCAACAGAGGGAAGACAGAGACAATGATCTTACTAGGCCAGGTGACATTGAGATTGCGCAAGGGGAGGGGAGAAAGGGTAATTGCGGGGGAAAAGGGGGGGGCAGTGCAATAAATAGGATGAACAGTAACAAATAAATAAATAATAGGTAAAAGTGTAAAAATGGTGGCAAGTGCAGGAGTAAGTCCAGAGATCATGTGTCAAGAGCTTGTGGGGAAGTGCAGGGGTTGCCCGGGCGGCAGTGCAGGTGTGCTGCTGGCTGGGGAGGAAGGACCTGGGCCCGAGATCAGACGGTGGCCAGGTGACCAGTGCAGTTTCAGTCAGGGGTTCTGCAGAGGAGAGGAGGAGAGAAAACAGAAGCAAAGAGGAAGGTCTTGAGGTGTTTTTGGAACCAGAGATGGTTCTCCTCAAGTTTCAGGGAGGCAGGGAGGCTGTTCCAGAGGGCAGCCCCATCCGAAGAAAGAGATCTACGACCAACTCGTTGCTTGGTGAAGCGACTGACCCTGAGGGAGTTGGAGGTGGATGAGCAAAGAGCTTGAGAAGGAATATATTTAAGAAGAGAGAGTTGGAGGTATTGGTATTGAGGACCCAGGATGATTGTTGGTGGCACACCACTCGGGGATAATGGACAGACAGTCAGAGTTGAGAGAAGTGAGAGAAGGAGATGTAAGTGATGTCAATCCGGCACACATCCAAGTCAAAGCCCAGCATGTAGTGCACAACTGAAACCCTTATTTATTTGTGTCTATAAATTCAATATTCTGAACGATATACCACTCATATCACACCCTTCTCCTGGAACCCCCCCTCCCCCCGGTCACACTGAACCAGGAATCAGGCTAGTTTGCAAAGGTAAATATTTATTTATGTATTTAAAATGTTATCACAGTAGATTTCAATAGGTACACAACAATCACCAACGGGGTGACAGAACAATGAATAATATATGTAATACACTAGGAATAAGAGCAAAACAAATGCAGCACAGAAAATAATATGTTTGTGTTGGTTCAGATCAGATAGCACTATGGTTAGAGGTTCCCCCTGAAACACCCCTCAACCCCCAATAGGCAATGTAAAGAGATGGGAGGAGAGAGCTGGTATTCAGGAATGGCACAAATCAAACAGAAAATAAGTCCCACTTTCCCCCAGCAAATACAAGAGAAAAGCGGAATTGACTTTTCGATTGATAGCATGGCTTTTACAATTGTCTTTAGAATGGACAGGGTGAAAACAGCACATATGGTCAGAAATACTGAAATTGTTATAAATTCCTATGGGAGCCGCTTTGAACAGTTGCACACAATCACAAGCAATGATTTGGTCAGCAGAAAACAATTGAAATCTTAAGGTCCAAGCCGGAAAAGGAGAGAGTCACGCTGATTTGCAGGGCCATGGATTCTATGGCTAGCTACAGATGTCAGGTACAAGTAGGAGTTGAAATTGTGTTTCTATCACAAAAACTGAGGGAGTTATAGAGGGTTTAGTAAATGTCATGTTTTCAAAATAAGCGTGAGAATTGAAAACAGAAATGCACTTTTGAAAATGACAAATGGGTTTGCTTACACTAGAGGATGACTATGAAAAAGCGAATGCCACACAGGGATCTTACAGTCACCTGATCAGGGTGACCCGCCTTCTAAGGAAACTCGACTTCTTTAGATGAGAAAAGGGTCAGCGGAAAGATAGTTCTAACAATACTGGTTCCGAAGGAAAGATAGGATGAGTTTGAGATAGGGATAAGACAATGCAAACATACGCCTAACAATACTGGTTCTGAATGAAAGATAGGATAGGCTTGAGATAGAGATAAGGCAAAGTACATATACTATGGGCCACAGTTCTTCCTATTAATACTCACAGGATAAGTTTTTAAATTGGACCGTCAGTTCTGGTTGTGGATTGGGTCTGGTCTAGGAAAGACAGTACATCAGGCACAGTACTGGATCAGCTATGCTGTTCGGTGGATTTTCACAGGATCTGCCCTCCTAGTCTGTGGGTATTTGAATCAGCTGGATGGCGAGTTCCTCGGGCAAGCCTACTGGTGTCAAGCCAGAGAATTTTAGGATACTGGTTCAAAAGGCCTTCTCACACCACCCAGCACTTCACTGGGTGAGAGAATAAATTTGAGGACTTGGGCCTTGCTGGAAATCAATATTCCTCTATTGCAGGCAAGAGATTTTGTATCTGGATCTGGAAGAATATTAAAGTTGGATGTAGGATGCTGGATCAGAGTGCTTTGCCGGAATCAGGAAAGTGGCTGAATCTGTCAGTCCTATGTGTTGTCAGCTGTCTCTATTTAACCTCTAAAATGACATCACAAAGGGGGGTTTTGGGCCGGCTTACCTAAGCTTGCCCCTGTGAAAGGGGATTGGGTCAGAGTCTACTCTCTGCCTTGATAGGAGGAGAGAAACAGAGTGTCATCTTTATGGTATCATTTTATGGTGCTGAGAATCCACCCCTAGCCACTTGAACACAAAGTCTAATTTTGGCAAAATACATATTTACACATGTGCAACCTCTATAAAAAATCACATACACAGATTGCATATTTTATGGAGTATCTGCTCATCAAAATTTTCACAGCTCTGAGACTTTGTTTCAACTTTCTGCAGAATGTTGTCCATTTTGTAATGAGAACATGTACCAATATTTCTGTACATTTCCACAAATATGCACATTTACCCTGGGAATGTGTGTATAAAGTCTCACCATTCTAGCAGAAATTCAGTCCCCATAAACCCACATTTAACGCTATTCCTGTTCAGAATAAGCTACACGGTTGTACTAAGTTTTCAAAGATAGTGCTAAAAATTAGGTTAATTCATTTTCATTTTCAGATTTTTCACCCCTTCTGATAATAAGTTATACACCTTCTAAAATGTCTGTTACATATCCTATTAACACCAAATGGTCAGTATTTGTCACTCCTTGAAGCATGTGGTAGCCCCCTCCTTTGGAATTTTCTTCCGTCAGCCAGAAGTTTCCTGGGATGCAGCAGTTTTACAACATTTCACGCCTTCAATATCCTGGGTTGGAGGATGTTCATTGTTCAGTCCTGGGCTAACCAGCAATTAGCACCTCCCAGTGAGTTTCTGCTGAGAGGAAGTCCCTCCTTTTGGCAGAAAAACCTGCTTTTCCAGTTCTTGCAGCTACAGCCAGGTTAATTAACTTTTTAAACCCAGCAAAAACCAAATTTGTTACATCAACCCTAAATACATAACTTTCTTGGCCTTAAAATCTGTGGGAAAAAAACACAGCTAAAATCTGTATTCCTTTTTGGCAACAATCCTTTTTATGTTTGCGAATCCAGCAGACTGTTTAGTTTTAGGTCATTTTAAAGTTTACTCGGTACTCCTCTGACAGCTGTCATTCAGGTAGCCCCGGGTACTGCACCCAGATTTTGCCATAGATGCTGTCAGTTTTCAGACTTTATATGTTTCACAATGCTTCATTTGATACATGATACATGAATTTTAGCACCAGGCAATATTTTGAAGTGTTGTGTATCAGTATTTAGGAGTTTTTAGCAACAAATCAAATGTCATGTTTAAGCACCTTTTGGGGTTTCACTTGTAAAGTGCAGCTTCTCTCTCTGCACTCTGTTTGTTGGTCATGGACCCGACTGGCACCTTTTTCACCAGGGTGTACGCTATTTACCCGCACATGCATCATGGGTGGTAGGTTGTGCATCCCTCTTTTTGTGTGCTGAAGCACATGGTTTTTTGTGGGTTTTTGGTGGTTTTTGACAGTTTTTGGCATGCACATTGTTTTGCCACCATTGTTGCTGTTTCTTTCACCATAACTGGCAGGGTGATGCCGCATAGCCTAGCGGAGTGGGTCAATACATCCCACAGAGAAGAGGTGGCAGAAGGGAGCCTGAACATGAGCTGAGTGTTGTTCGCATAGCACTGAAAGTTGGGGCAGAGAATGGCAATGCAGTGGGCAAGAAGTGGAAGGTATTGGTTGAACAGCCATGGAGAGAGGTTAGACCCCCGAGGAACACCACATGTAGAGATAGAGATAGAGGTGAGGAAAGACCCAAATTGGACCTCGGAGGGTGGATCGGAGAGGAAGTAGGTCAGCCAAGCCAGGGTCTGATCAGTGATATCCAGGTTATCATGAAGATGGTTGAGCAGGATGGCATCGTTGACCGTGTCAAAGGCAGAAGAGAGATCAAGTAAGATAAGGGCACATGGGGTATTGGAGTCAAGGTTGGAGAGCAGGTCTTCACAGATATTCAGGAGAGCAGTTTCCATGCTTCTGGCAGCCCTGAAGCCATACTGATGGCCATGGAGACAACCAACCAATTCAGTGTGAAGATTAGGTTGGGAGATGGCCAGCTTTTGCAGGAGTTGACAAGGAAAGGAGTGATGGAGATTAGGTAGTAGTTAGCACGGCAAGATGGGTCGATGGAGGGTTTCTTAAGAAGAGGGTGCACAAGGGAGTGCTTTAGGGGGGAAGGGAAGACTCCAGTGGCGAAGGCGTGGTTGCAGAAATCGGCCAAAGCAAGAGCCAGGGTGTCAATGTGGCTCTTGATAGTTTTAGAGGAACAGAGGAACAGGGGACAACCTTATCTAGAAACCTTGTCTGGGGAGAAGAGGGGACAGGCAGTGAAGGAGGAAGGAGAGGCGGTCACAGAAGGGCCAGAAGAAAAGAGGGGAGTAGAGGGAGAAGGAGGAGAGGAAGAGAGAGAGGATATGATGTCCTGAGTTTTAGAGATGAAAGGAGAAGCCATGGCCATGCAGAGGGCCTGGGAGGGGTTAGGAGAGGTAGAGTCTGCAGCAGGATTGGCCAGCTCCTTGCAGAGTTTGGCCGAGTTGTTGTATGCCGCAGAGACATGGGCTTGGCTGAGGGCTCTCTTCTTGGTGTGGACAGAGAGCCGGTATTGCCTTTGGGGCAGGCGGCAGGCCAGTTTGTCAGAGGATGTACAGGAAGCATGCCATTTCCTCTCAGCATATAGTGCAAAACCCCATGGTATCGATGCAATATTTCATTTGAATCTGATTGAATCTAATCATCATTTCAATAGTTTTTTTAATCAATTCATTGGATTTTAGTGTGACTTTCTGTCATAAACACTGAATGACCGTCGGGTCACCTTTATGGAATCTCTTTGCTGAAGTCCAAGAAATATCGTGAAACTGTTCAGACTGCTCATGGCATATTAATTTGGTAATGCAAGTGACTGTGGGTTCTGCCTTTGAGCTGTCTTCCCTTGATTCGCACATAGAAAGCAAAGTGAACTTTGTCGTACTATCTTTCATTTTGATGATCACCCCACTTTTGGCACTGATTTGGCCCACATAGAGGATTTGTGTCATAGGGCTGCATCCAATTTCACATCTGGGTGTTTGATGATGCCCATGGCTATAGTTTTCGGACTAATGTGTTGGGGTGACTGCATGTCGAGAAACTATGAACTCGCAACATTCACACCATCAACACTAACACCATTATGAATAACTCAAAGGAGTCTGACTTGGTGTGAAGGAAAGGAGGGAGCCTTTCAATGCTATTGGCCCAAAGCCTTTGAACCCTAATTGTATTTTCACATATTGTTGTTATATTGCTATGTTACAGGACATTTTTAAGTTCAACATAGATGGTTTGCTTTACATTCCCCAATGATGCATTATTATTCATTTTGTATTGTATTAGAGTTTGATTGTACATATTGATAATGAGTAAATGAAAACCAACTGCAATAAGGACCCATAGGTAGGTAAAACATCTAACAAATCTAACAATGCTAGTTTAGGTACATACAAGTGACAGAGAGCACATTGGTTGCTTACTTGAGAGACATCTGCAGCAAATCTGTCATTTGCAGCGGAACCCACTCAGCATTCAGCAGACACAGTGGTGAATAGTACTGGGGAAACAGTTACAATGGCCAAGCAACATGACTTTAACAGGAAAGTACAAAGGGTACATTTGATAAATGTAAACTAAGAGAATCTGGACACATCTAATAAAACATTATTTACATGTTCTCCATTACCTGTGATACATTTTACAGAATCTAGTACAGTCAAGCGGACAAACAGTGGTTGTGCCAGGCCATTTGAAGATGAGATTCCGCATCCTGACACTATGATATGATATTTTATTTATATTGTGCTCATACACAAGTGTTTCAGAGCTCGACCAAGCAAAGGGAGGGGAACATGGGAAAACAAAAACAACAATCTTACTAGGCCCAGTGACATTGAGAATGTGCAAGTCCATGGGGGAGGGAAAAAGGGGGAAAGTGCATGGAAGGGGGAGAGGTGGAAAGTGCGGAGCAGAGGAGAGAGCAGAATAAATAAATAGGTAGAATAAATAAATAAATAAATAAATAAATAAAGGTGATACAACAGTGGCAGTGCATCCAGCAAGTGGCAAGTGCCTTATTAAGCAGATATGGTATCTGATAAGTGCAGAAGAGAGTGGGTCGGGGACTGTATGGGTAAAGATACAGACCCCAGTCCAAGGGGAGGCCCGGAGTCAGTGCAGGGGGGTGGCAGGGTGAGCAGTTACCTGGGCCCAAAGGACAGAGGGTGGTCAGGTGCACGGTTCCGAGAGAGAAAACAGGTCAGCAGGGGAGAAGAATGGCAAAGGCAGAAGCTAAGAGGAAGGCCTTGAGGTGCTTCTGGAACCAGAGATGGTTCTCCTTAAGTTTCAAGCTGGCAGGGAGGCTGTTGCAAAGGGAGGCCCCAGCTGAAAACCGAGATCTAACCCCAGCTTGTTTCTTTGAAAAATGACTGACCCTGTGGGAGCTAGGGGATAAATGGAACAAACGTGCTCCAGTTGTTATGCTGCTTTGCATACAGGTATAATATATGAACTTACCTATTTGCATTTGAATGTTTCCAAGATATTTGATTATCTTAGCGACGTTTAGGGAATCAGTTCATGATTTCTTGAAAACCATTGACAATATGCTTTGTTCCTTAAATACATTCATGTGCAATCAACCTGCAGTACCCCATAAGCATTGTCTATGAATAAACCACATGTGAGGGTTCCTGTGGTGGTGGACAGAGTCGAGGAAGTAGGCATCGGTGCCCAGTTTTAGTCAGAGGACGTGATCCCAAAAAATATTGCCGTAGACTAGATATTCCACATTTTTATCCATTCTTCAGTTACCCCCTGAGGCTGCACATTGTGTGGGTGTCCCATTAGATGTTGCACCATAACAAACAGGGAAAAATCAGCTTTTTCTCTTATACAATATGTATCCCACAAGAATAATTGGACACTCTAGAGACCCACGGTTGATAAGAAAATGTCCCACAGGGGCTCATGGGTAGGCGCTAGAAGGAAAGACATAAGTGGTGATTGTGTATTCATAACCTTTGCCAAAGCATGTCTAGCAAGCATACATTTAACTACAACATTGCCAGGAGTGCAGCAGCAAGGCAGATACAGATCCTTCCTCTGTCCTATTTCCATCAAAATAATCCTAGCAGTACATTGCAAGCTGGGTCTAGGTACACAAATTCAACCTTTAGATCAATGTCTGGAAATATAACGGATAACCGAGTGCTCACTAAAACAAGCCGTGGCAGTCAAGTACTGCAGTTACATCATAATGACATTTGTAGTAATATTAGAAAGAAGTAACATACTAGGGCCTCATTATGACTTTGGTGGTATCTCTGTGGTAAATCTGCAGAGATACCACCAAACGGAATTACTGGTACTGCCACTTTGTCTTGCGGAATTACAGCCATATTGCAAGTCGCGGTATGGTGGTGTTAGAACCTATTTATGGAGTCTATTGAACTAAATGGGGATATTGGTGGAATTACCACCAACAGTAATTCCTCTTGCAGTAAATCCTTTGAAATGCTGTTTTTTGGTCGTTAGGTGGCAGAATTACCTCCAGCATTTTGTTGGAGATTTTCCCTCCACCATACCCGAAGCCCATAGCTCAGTGCTGCGGTTATGAAGCGGTAATGCAGTAGTATCTGCATTACCAACATTTTTGGGCACAACAACAAAGTCATAATGAGGCCCTAAGAACTGTGGTGGTGTCACCACTAGTGAATATTGTTTTGAGGTTTCGGCCTCACTACAGGCAATTGACTGACAGCATACTGGTCACTCATCTGAAACTTAGCCCAACCTTGAATTACAATATTTAATGATTAGCAACAAATCTATGAACTTAAATACTTTGGTCGTGTCATGAAACATGACAGGTTATTCGAACAAGCCCAATAACCCAGATATTGTTGCTCTACTAGAGGTTCATGATATTATCATGCTCCACGAAACTTGGGCTTTTACCAAGTGATATATAGATTAGTGTGAAAGCCTGTGCACACGGGGCAAATGTTTCAGATTGCTAATATTACATATGGCCTTATATATTTCTAGGGCAACAGCCCCCTCCAGCAGTGACAAGAGGTGAAGGGACCAGTCTTTACTGCGCATGACTGCATCAGACAAACATACATCTGGCCTTTAATATATTGTATGATGGTTACCTCTCCTATTAACGTTTGGCTACTAAGAAGAACAAAGGCAGAGCTAGAGGAGGGGTTGTCTTTTTGTGTCCAAGTCTACCTTATGCTGTTTATAGTGTCTCTTCTCAGTGGTTCATCTCATTTGCAAGTGTTAATTTTAATGGCAAGAATGTGTGTCTGCATTATGTCTTGGAAATGTCTATAATAATTTAAATATAGACTTACAAGTTCCTATTTTAATGGAACTGAAGGAAACAACCGAGACATATTTTGAATCAAAAGAAGATGACCAGCCTTGATGTATCATTGGTGGCCATTACACTGCCAAGTTAGACAATGTACCAGCGTTAGACCTATTAGGTCCTACAGAATACTTCATTTTTGACATTCATGTATCAAAGATGTTAGATCCAAGGTATTGTGCAAATGATCTTACATTATGTTTGTAGCTAACCAAGTGGGGTCTCCATTCCATAAATGGCAGACAACCCAATGATACCCCAAGGAAGTACACAATTATCAGTCATCAGGGCAAGTATACAATAACATATATTTATATTTCATTTGAAAAATCGGGGATTGCAACCATTTTTAGAGTGATTCAGGGTCTGCGTAGAGATCATAACGCTATAGCCTTGAAAGTAATTAGGCCACACAACGCAGCCATAATCAAGAACCTTCAGCCAACTCCAAAAATCCTGCTAATACCTTTCAAAAGTAGACTGAGATGAGATGCAAAGCTCAGTGTAAACATCAATGGGAAGCTAAGTAGGTCTGATAAACAACTGATCAATATAATACTTGATATCACTGCCCATAAATAATATTGGAAGCATATTATGCATTGATAGTGGGCATTTCCTGCTTTTTACTCAATGATAGTGTGTGGGAGTGAGAGGCCAGTAGGCCCCCGTCCCGCCTTTCCTTAGAACAAACCTGGACCATGTGCCACCAATGGTGGGGAGTGCCACGTTGCCCTTATGTGATACCAGCATCAGCTGGTACTTGCGTAGATGGGACCATTGCGCAGGACACAGGGAATTAATTTTGTGCCCCCGTAACTCCACCTTGGTAACTAGGCCTCACTGCGATAATACGAAAAGGCTTCTCTCCCTTTTGCAGCGCTGCACACACAGCGCACATGGCCCCCACCTTTTCTCTCACTGTGTCTGGAAAACTCTGCAGCCCCATTCTCACGCTCAAGCCGGAGGTAATTGCAACAAAGAACATATGTAACTTCTCACTCTTCCTCTCAGATCACTGCCCCCGCGTGTGAACCGGCTTAAGCCAGGCGCTGTAGCTCATCCATCTCCACAAATCTGTCCATTCCCCCTCACCCTCGCTATTGGAAAATTACTGCCAATGTAACCCTGTGTCCCTGCAAAGTATTCTCATGATGTACCAGATATGCAACCCTGCCACAGTGCCCACCTAGCGTGCCCCCAACTAACATTTATACCTATGTTGCAGTATATTGACTCTCACTACTAACAAATGCCAACGTGCCTTAGATTCTTTACGAGTCCAGACCCTCGCTTCAATCAATGTTATCATGATGGTCAAAACCCTTAACCTGATGCCCCATATAAGCCACAGTTATTAATGATGTAAATGCATGAATGAAGTTTATAGGTTTACAATGATTTGTTCAAAAGAGTTGCAATGATCATTATTTAGTGCATGCTTCACAAAGATGTATTATGTTAGCTTAGTTAGTGGCCACCCCGCTTCACAGCAACCTGACCTTCACCCCTCCTGGACACTGACAACCGAACCACGTGATGTTCACCCTCCCGCAGAAGGAGTAACCAATCCGTATGAAACAGTACCTCTACAACTATATAGTGCTATAATGACTGTCCAATCCTGCGCTGACTTTGTACCCTATGTTGATTGCGTAAACTATGACGATTTATCTCTTTAAAATGTGATGTAATTGAGATGTTTGCCAGAGCGCTCTCGGGCAGCAGAGTTTTTTGGATGCCAATTATATAAAAACATTTTGTTGAACTCTCGCAACCTGTTCTCTTAGCCTTATTTCCCATCAGGGGTGTGTCTCATTTATTCTTTTTACACGTCTAAGACGGGGAGGGTTCTTACATTTGGTGACCCACCGCGATGTGATTTGGGACAGGTGCCTCAAGGCCCGTGGTGAGATCCGGGACGTCCCCAGCAAAACCATTGCCTCTGCGTCGGCCAGCCTGTGCGCACAATGAGAAGGCGCCAAAAGATTCCCGGTTAACGAATACCCAACTGTAAAAGCTGCTCGCCGAGGCGGGCCATGGCTTGGTTGGGGTGCAGACCAGATTGTGGATGGACTATGAACAGTAACTCTCGGACCACCCGACTGAACACGTGAGTACCGGTTGCGAAAGTTCCCAAGAAGTAAGGGAAAGGGTAAGGAAGAAGGGGAACAGGTAACAGTGGGCAAAAAATGTAGTTTGGGTCTGTGCAAATGATACCAAGGCTTTTCTGATCTATCATTTATATGGCCATTAGGTTTTGTGGAGATAAAGAAATAAGAGAAGAGTGAGGAAGCATAGCCCGAATGGGGTAGAAGGCGGCACCGCGTAGCATTGTCTCGTCCAGTGCAGATAAATAAGTGAAGATAAAGAGAAAATAATAGGAGTCTCGTATATGTAGTAGACTCGGAGTAGTAATTTAGAATATTCTTTTTCCGTGTAAAAACGATTCTTGGCAAGGTAGTGAGGGGATGGTGGGGAGTGCATGAGGAAACTAGAACAGGGGGTAACAAACCAAACTAATTGGAAAAAGGGGAGTAAAAGCGGCCAGGTAGTACATGTTATATGTTATATGTTTTTTCGTTTTATGTTTTCACGTATGTCAAGGCGTCACATTTTGATCTGTTAATAACTGTTTATGTGCATATAAGTTGAAAAAGATAACTAAGGTTGATTAAGAAAATTGAAAATGCAATGTATGTGAAAATGTTTTAAGTAATGGTAATTGACGAATGTCTATAATTGAAATAATTTACGGTTTTGGTAAGTAGTAAAAAGGGGAAGAGGTTGCTGAAAAAGTGTTGGTACCAAAAGGTAAGAAGAAGGTTGCATAAAACATCCAGGTGAGAAGAGTGTCAACCAAGCGCCTGTGTGTCTGCACGCAGGAAATTGTATTACCATGGGGGGAATATCACCATTAGCGCACATCTGCCAACATCTCCCATTGTATAGTGAGAAGATACAGAAGTATCATGACCAGTGGGTCATAGAGATAAAGGGAGATAGTGTAACACCCATATGGCAAGAGGGAGGATCTGGTATCCACACATTTGCTGGCGAGATATAAGGGAAAACATTTACAGAACAGGAGGGAAGTATTAGATTTGTGGCAGATGTTTGAGGAAATAACACCCACAGGTGAGGTAAGTACAGACAAAGCGGCCGAGAAAGAGAAGGCGTCAGAAGAGGTAGGTGGGGCAGCAAGAGGAGAATGTACGACAACCACAACTGAGAATGATACAACTAAAACATACCCATTGATGACAAGGCCTGTGGAAGGATACAGCGAGCCACAGTATGTGCCCACGTGCACCACCCCGACCACCCCAGCAGAGGCAGCAGCCACTGCCCCACCCTTGTATGACAGAGGGGGGCTCTACGGCCCCAGTAGTGCCCCACCAGTGAATTTAGCACGACTAACTGGGGACGACTAACAGCAGCAAACCCCAAACCCCCACCAAGTGTTGCAGGAGAATCAGTGCCAGCGACGCCAGTACCATCACATTCAATGCCCTCACAATCAGCAAAAATACCAAAAGGGCAGGAGTGGCAATCGGGAGAGTTCCTGTTCCATTTAAATGGTAAGCATGTGAGAATAATATGCCCGACAACCCCAGATAGCCAGCGTGGGGAAAGACAAGAAGAAGAAAGGGAGCAAGAAGAAGAAGTAGAAGAGGTGTAGAGCAATCTTGATGAATATGAAGAAGGGGTAGCGGCGGTGGGATCCCCACTGCCACTCCATTTCGATGACCTAGATGAAAGGTCGCCACCAAGATGGCAGGGCAGGTTAAGGCAGCGAGTGGGAAACATGCTGGTGAGTAAGACAAAGAAGCAGATGGTAAGTAAAACAGGAATAAAGCACAAATTACAAATGCCATTGATACACAAAGGGGCAGGAAGGCTGCACTACATTCTGTGGGCCCAAATGGACAAGAACAATTTGTTGAAACTTCTCCCCCCACTCTCGGGTGTGGGGGGAAATGGATACACGCATTCGAGAAGAACACAGCGGGAGTTCCATTAGCAATAGGGGACGTGAAAAGTTTGTTGGTGTCCGCTGTTGGTGATCAAGCAGACGCAGTGTGGGTGAAGGCGGGGTTCCCGGGAGTGACCATGAGTTGTGACCGCCATGATGGATCGCCATTCAATAACGTTAGAGCACAAGTATGGGATGCGTTGCAGCAGACGTTTCCAGACATTACAGACTTATACTTAGTGATGCAGTGCACGATGGGAGAGGAGGAGGAGCCTATGCAATTTATCCTCGGGTGCCAGATCTGAGGAGAAGTGAAACGGGTACGGCGTGGGATCAATCCACTGCCCTGTTTTATTTTATAATTAAAAAGGGGCTTCCGAAGGAGATACTGAAGGCCTTGGATAAAATAGCTCGGATAGAAGCCAAGGGCTGGCCTGAGATTCAAAGCCTAATTGTACACCACTGTAGGAGGATCAAAGAAAGAGAAAAGGTCGTCAGACAAAGTGAAATTAGTACAGTTAGTGAAGGTCACAGCACTGAACACAACCACATCAACTGATCGAAGCAGTGAAGGGGATGACGGAACAGGAAATGCACCAGTCAGAATGGCTGCAACATGGGCTGCAGGAGGACAAGAACAGTGGGACGGAGAAGAACAATACGGAGGGCCCCAATGGCAAGGGAGACCAACAAGAGGATGAGGTGGGTACAGGGGGCCACAAGGGGGATTTGGAGGAATGGGAAACAGGGGATTCGGTGGGCCTGGGATGAGAGGAGGACCACAAGGGTCATGTTGTAATTGTGGAAGATGGGGGCACTATTCAAGAGATTGTAGAATGCGACCCATGGGTTACTTTCAAGGGCAGCCCCCTATGGGAAATGAGCAGCAATAAGGACATCCACACCCAGGTAGCCCCTACGGGTTACCTATGGGAGGGGGTGGTCAAAATGATCAATATTATAATGAGCCCCAAATGCAACAAAGACAGCCACCCCGCAACAGCAGCCACAACAGAGGGGAGCACAACAGCCTATGGCCAGGCAAAACACAGTAGGCAACGCGAACAATAACATTTTTGCAACATCAGCTAATGGTGCGCCTGCACCTTTTCGCGGCAAAGGGGTGCTAGGAGATAACATTTTCTCGGTGTCAGGAACTGAGACTTATGCAGATTAGGACAGCCCACAGAGAGCACTTGTGTGTCCAGTCCTATCCACTACACTACGTGCAGAAGAGGAACCACTAGTGGGAGCAGAGATAGGAAACAAGCAGTTTATCTTTATGGTAGACTCAGGAGCAGAAAAATCATGTCTCATGGAAAGGCGGTTCAGCTCTTGGGAAGGAATTGGAAACACAGGGGTTCTCTGGGGCTATTTTAAAAGTTCCTTACACAACAGATCTTGACATAACAATGGGGGGAAAACAGTGTGCACACCCTTACTGTATCACGAAGCGCGCCAATCAATTTGCTGGGAAGAGATTTGTTGAGTAAGTTAAATATGACTATCTCTTTTACTGAGCAGGGAATAGTGTGTTCAAGCCCAGGAGTATGCCCCGTACGAGCAATAGTAATGATCAGTACTATGACAAACAATGTTGCAGTAAGAGGGGTGCCCATTGACATGTATATGTTCATTTATGGCATCAGAGTGTTAGCTCGGGTGGTGCCAGAGATAACAAGAAAGGAATGGAGGGTGCCCTCTGACTTAATTTTTCGTCCAATTGTAAATACAGATGTTGCGCCAGGAAACATTTTGTCTATTGATCTAGAGGGGGTTCAGGTCTCAAGCAAATGTATTGCAGTGATAGGACTGGACACACATGGATGCGAAAGGAGAACGGTACAATGCATAAACCCAAACATAATGTTGCACAATTTAACTGATGAAGAGCTGTTCACTGACAATGAGAGTGATGGAGAAATAATAATGGAAATAAGTATACCATGTGACATCATGATTCAATACAGGGAGATACAAAACCCACTCATGGCTAGTGTTAATGTGCCACCCACAATATTTGAGGAAGATATGGAAAGGGTACTGCCTGAGATTTGGACGGCAGGCCCCCATGATGTAGGATTATTGCATGATAACACCCATTAAGATAAAATTGAAGCCAGGTGCCATACCCCCAAGGGTTAAGCAGTACCCACTATCAAAAGAAGCGAGGAGGGGATCAGAGAAACAATAAGTGTTCTATTAAAACAGGGAATAATAGTTCCTTCCAATTCCCCATGTAATACAGAGATTTTTCCGATTAAAAAAGCAAAAGGAGGGGCGTGGAGAATGATACAAGACCTCCGCCCACTCAATGACGTCATTCAGAAAGAGTTCCATTGGTGCCTAAACCGGCATCAATACTGTGCAGCGTACCCAAAGAGGCCACGTGTTTTACGGTGGTAGACCTGAAAAATGCTTTCTTTTCAATACCACTCGACCAAAGCTCCCAGTGCCTCACAGCATTCACGCTAGGGGGGAACATATACGAACATTGCAAGTTACCGCAGGGATATTGTGAAAGCACCAGCATTTTCAATAGGATCTTACACGTAGATCTTGGAAATATCGATGTAGAGAGCACAATAATACAGTATGTAGATGATTTGCTCATCTCCAGGAAAAGCAAAGAACAGTGTAAAGAAGACTCTGTAACACTGTTGAATTTGCTAGCTACAAAAGGATATAAGGTAGATAAAGGAAAATTGCAATACTGCCTAGCCGAAGTTCTGTACCTAGGGAAACTAATATCCAAAGATGGTAAAAGAATACTTCCCGACAGAGCAGCTGCTATGTGCCACACAATAATACCAAAAACAGTAAAAGACATGCAAAAGTTTCTCGGCATCTGTAATTACTGCCGTGCACGGATACTTGAATACGCCGCATACACGCGCCTATTGCTAAAAGCACTAAAAGAGTCACAAAAGAATAATGCCCAATAAAATGGACAAATGAAATGATGGTGCAATACTTCAAGTTACAAGACCTGATCGCACACACACCAGTTCTCGCAAACCCAGATTATGAAAGGGAATTTTACCTATTTTCACACTGCAACGGTACACTAATGACTGCAGTATTGACACAGAAAACACTAGGGTACAAGCCATTGGCCTACTACAGCGGAATGATGGACGCAGTAATGCAAGGACACTTTGCATGCGAAAAAGCTCTCGCTGCGGCGGCCTTCGCCATTGAAAAAAGCGCCAAAATTGTAATGGGTTGTTCAGGGACGTTGTACGCAGAGCATTACCTCTTTGCCATTTTAGAAAGATCCAAATCAACATTGACAACACAGAAGGTAACAGGTTATGAAATAATAATATCCAGCCCAAATGTGCACGTGGTCAGATGCAAAACAGTAAACCCAGCCACGTTCATTACAGAACCATGCACTGTTGAAGACATGCAGGAGCACAACTGTGCCACAAACGAGGGAGAGGAAGATGATATCCCCAAAGCAATTGATAATGCATTACAGGAAGGGGAAATATACTTCATAGATGGGTCATTATCCATAGATACTGAAACAGGGAAAAAACATGTGGGTATGGCAGTGGTAAGAATGAAAGAAGCCAATTATGAAACAATTGTCCAAAAATGCCTCCCTTCTCATTACTCCGCACAAGCGGCGGAACTAGTGGCTTTAATTGAAGCACTGCACACAGCAAAAGGATGTGCAATAACCATCTATTCGGATTCAGCATATACCACAACAACAGTACATTCAGGATTATAATGATGGCGATGGTGAGGGTTTTGAAGGGCAGATGGGTCGCCAGTTCAATATGCTACAATACTAAATGAACTAATAGAAGCACTAGGAGAACCATCAGTAGTAGCGGTAGTGAAATGCCAAGCCCATACTACAGATGCAATCTCATTGGTAAATGCGGCAGCAGACGCAGCAGCGAAAGACGCCTCGTATTTCAATGTGCCCTCAACAATTGAATGCATCATCACAACACCCACCGCACAAACATTAGAAGAAGGGTATAGCAATATACCAATAACACAAATAATAGAATTGCAGTGGAGGGCACCAATAGAAGAGCAAGAGTTATGGGCCAAACGAGGGTGCAAGCAATCACTGACAGATCTAATATGGAGACAGGAAGTGATTGGGAAGGTAGTAAAGCCAGTGGAGCTATTGTAAGTAGCATTCCAGCCGCTGCATTTCCCGGCCCATGTGGCGAAACAGCATATCGCAGTAGACATACAAGAGCACTGTTTTGTTCCCAACCTGCAGGAGCATCTGTCCAAATTCACCATAGAATGCACCACATGCCAAACATACAGTTCAGGGATGACCCTAAGAACATTGCAAGGCACTCTATCGTGTCCTGTGGGGCTCTTCTGAGAGCTCCACATTGATTATGCGGACATGGGGGAGAGATGATATGGGGCAAGGTACTTGATTGTAGTGGTATGCCCCTTCTCAAAGGGGGTTGAGGCAGGACCATGTCCCCACCTGGACACGAAGTGTGCGGTGAAGTTTTTGGTGAGGGAGGCGTTCCAAGGTCGGGAATTTGTGATGTAACACGATCAGACAATGGCTCACATTTAGTGAATGACCTCTACATCGCTCCTGGGGGTTAAGCACAAACTGTGTTCTATTTACTATCCAATGTCTAATGAGGTGGTGGATAAGATCAACGGCCTGCTCAAAAGTAAATTGTCAAAGTTGTGCAACACACTCAAGAAAAACTGGGTGTATTGCCTGCCCTAGCACTGTTCCAACTCAGAACGCAGCCAAGCAAAGACCAGCACATAAGCCTCCATGAAATTGTGACGGGCAGGCATATTCATACACCACTCTCCCCAATAAGGAAAGCATCAGATGCGTCCCGGGCTGCCACGGTGCTGGGGGAAGAATTTAAGGAATACCTTACCCAGTCGACGCGCGCAGTACGTAGCATAGTGCGACAAATTGCACCACCCTTTACTGAAAATGCTGCGACAGACACTGCAATACCGGCCCCAGACAGTTCAGGTGGCCCATTAATGCCAGGGGACAATGTATATGTAAGGAGTTTTGTTCGGCGGTGGAACTCGCCGAGATTTTATGGACCTTATGAGGTTGTTTATTGCACACCCATCGCAGTAAAAATTAAGTGACTGAAATATTGGGTGCATCTCTCAGATGTGAGAAAGGCACGCGATAGTGCACTCCCTCAGTGTGAGCAAATAAGCAACACTGAAATAGTCAATGAAGTGAAAAAGTAATTGCAAAAAGGGTACAGATAAACAATAAATATGAATGTGAATGCATGAATCTCTCTCTCTTTCTTTCCTTCTTTCTCTCTATCTCTTGCTCCTATGTCTTGCACTCTCCATCAAATTGAATAAAGGGTCAAATAAAATGTGTAAATAAAGAAATTATGCCAGTAGCCCAGTATAAGTAAAATGTACAATGAGTAGAAAGTTTTACATTGAAAGATTTATAACAACACGTAAGAAGATAATAAGGAGAATATCACATACAGTAATGAACTATGCAATATAATTAATTGATGTATGCTCGTCACTTAACCATTTTATATCGCCCCTCCAGGTGACACAATGGCCGAAAAGAGCGCGCTCACAGACAATGGCTTAATGTTAGTTAGTGATAGGATTACCAATAGAGCCAATAAGTACAGTAATGTTGAGTGTCCTTTGAAGCGATTCTGCTGTATTGTTGTCCGTAATGTTATTCTGCATGGCCTGGTAGTACACCATCCTATGTGTTGTCCATGATATGAATAAGGGGGGAGCGGGCACAGCTAATACGAGATGGGTTGGTACTAATATGGAAAGGGGTAAAAACCACGTGGAAAGAAAACTATTCTGCTAATGACTACGATGCTAATACAACCTACACTATGATGCACTTTAATGACACAGCAACAGCCCTCCCCCTTCCAATTGCTGCTAAAAACTCATATAATGACAATGAAACCAACAAATATGATGTTGACTACCTTTGGCCAAATGAACTAAATCAAATGAATGTTAATGCACAGACAAACAGAGACCCTACCTCACTTTATATTGCTGCTGCTCAAGAAACGCCAGAACCACTAGCTGAACACGCAATGAATAATGTCAATGACACCGCATGGGCTGGGGTGTTCCCAATACACTATCAAAAGGTTAGAAGTTATCGCAAAGGGGGAAAAAGGAGAGGAAAAAGGGGGGCGGGTGGGAAAAGATATGACATCTACCATGGCCTGGGATTAGATGAAATAGAGGACCCCCGCCACCCCGACCAGTCAAATAAATGGTACTCAGACATGAGTGCCGCAGCAAACCAAGCTACGAATGAGAGCTGTTATGTTTGCTCACTCATTCCGTATGCATCAGGGACACCCAAAATACTGGTGCCACAAGAAGTACCGTTGTCAGACGTCCAATGTTTAATTCATCTCGTATTGTGTAGGATTCGGAGCACCTTCCAGGCACACACAGTTACAATAGAGATGCTACAGAATGAGAGAACATGCACAAGCAGACCCAAGGAGTAATTTGCGTCAAGGAACCATTCTTTGTCATAAAAGGAACAAGATTTGCAGAAAACAAATGGCATGATGAAACAATCAAGTGCAAAGCTGAAGCACTTACAGGACTCAACAAAGAGAACTTTCAATGGGTAAAAGAAACATGTGCCCCCGTCTGGTCCCAGCACATTTCCAAACTAACGTGGGTATCTGCACTAGAAAAGCCAATAAAGACGCAAAAAGAAATACCACATGAACTATGCTTTCATGGAGAAGGAAAAGTGCCCACGGGTGCCAACAAGCAATGCAATAAGACAATAATAATTCTAGACATGAAGAAAGGCACAGCGGCCCTCATGGACATGTATTGGATCTGTGGCAAGCAATCATACCTGCATATCCCGGCATCATGGAAGGGCACTAGTGCCCTAGCCACCCTACATTCGGCCCTGATGTTAATCCCAGAAAGCCAGAAAGCCACATCCAAGGTGGAAAAGGACAACCGGCTAGCATATCGGCAGCAGGACGATGGGCTGGCTTACCGGCAGCAGGGCAATCGGCTGACGTATTGGCAGTGCCCCAACCAGTGGTAACAGAGCCTCCAGCATATGAACTGTTGTCAGAAAATGACTTAAAAGACCAACTCTCTCGCAAAAGGAGATCATCCAATTAGATCTCCTCTGAATCATCTGCTCATCTTGCTGAGTTCCCGCAGATGTATAAACTCATCAACTCTGCAGAGACATTATTTGCTTCACTCCTAAGGCCAGGACTCCAGGCCCAAACTAATGCCAAGTGGTTACAGATAGTCCACTGGGAGCTGATCCAACTCGCCAACGACACTGAAGAAGGGTTCAATGTCATAAAAGTGGAACTCTGTGCTTTGCGCCTAATGACAATGCAGAACCGGTATGTCTTAGATCTCCTCACGGCGATGGACGGCGGTGTTTGCCGAAAAATCGGGAGCGCATGTTGCACATTTGTGCCATCTGAAGATGCAGGTAATGGAACACTTTCCCATGTGATCTCAGCAATACACAGCCTGGGAGAAAGGATGTCGAAAGAAGGGGGAGTAGAACCAAGCACTTGGTTTGACAACATGTTTAGCTGGATACCGTCCTGTTTCAACACCATGATGAACATTTTTGTTCCTGTCATCGTCTTCATAATGCTATTTTTCGGTGTGTGCCAATTAGGTATCCGATGTTGTGCAAAATCTATGCCTAGTTCAGCAATGATGATGGTAACGATGGGCCGACAGGCAACAGTAACAACTATGATAGATGCACAAATGCAAACTGGGGAACCTAACCCGCCAAAATATTGCATGACAGCGATATACCGCCAGCATGGGGACAGGGTTGACAATCTGTATCACATCACCATAAAGGAACCAAGAGAGCTGCAATGGTACAATTAAGTTTGGGTGGACCTGGATGGGGATGGAGGGATATATATGAAATGTACTCCTGGTGAATATGCAAGGAAAGGGCACAGTCTGAAGAGCGTATGTAGGGCATGGATGCCCATAAAAGGTACACCAGCCTGGGATGAAGCAATAGCTGAAGCTTAGTATTATCGAAGACAAAACAAAAGAACTTATAGTTTGTTACTTTAGGTGTAACAAAAGGGAGGAATGTGTGGGAGTGAGGGGCTAGTAGGCCCCCATCCCGCCTTTCCTTAGTACAAACTTGACCATGTGCCACCAATGGTGGGGAGTGCCCCCATTGTCCTTGTGTGAATCCAGCATCGGCTGGCACTTGCATAGATGGGACCGTTGCGCAGGACACAGGGCATCCATTTTGTGCCCCCTTGACTCCATCTTGGTAACTAGGCCTCACTGCGATAATACAAAAAGGCTTCTCTCCCTTTTGCAGCATCTGGAAAACTCCACAGCCCCATTCTCATGCTCAAGTCGGAGGTAAATGCAACAAAGAACAAATGTAACATCTTACTCTTCCTCTGAGATCACTGCCCCTCGTGTGAACTGGCTTGAGCCCGGCGCTGTAGCTCATTCATCTCCACAAATCTGTCCATGCCCCCTCACCCTCACTATTGGAAAATTACTGCCGAAGTAACCCTGTGTCCCTGCAAGGTATTCTTTTGATGTACCAGATATGCGACCCCGCCACCGTCCCCACGTAGGGGGCCCCCAACTAACATTTAGACCTCTGTTGCAGTATATTGTCTCTCACTGCTAACAAATGCCAACATGCCTTAGATTCTTTACGAGTCCAGACCCTCTCTTCAATCAATGTCATGATGGTCAAAATCCTTAACCAGATGCCCCATATAAGCGGCAGTTACTAATGATGTAAATGCATGAATAAAGTTCATAGGTTTACAATGATTTGTTCAAAAGAATTGCAATGATCATTATTTAGTGCATGCTTCACAAAGATGTATTATGTTAGCTTAGTTAGTGGCCACCCCGCTTCACAGCAACCTGACCTTCACCCCTCCTAGACACTGACAACCGAACCACGTGATGTTCACCCTCCCGCAGAAGGAGTAACCAATCCGTATGAAACAGTACCTCTACAACTATATAGTGCTATAATGACTGTCCAATCCTGCGCTGGCTTAGTACCCTATGTTGATTGCGTAACCTATGATGATTTATCTCTTTAAAATGTCATGTAATTGAGATGTTTGCCAGAGTGCTCTCGGGCAGCAGATTTCTTTGGATGCCAATTATATAAAAAAACCTTTTTTAACTCTCGCAACCTGTTCTCTTAGCCTTATTCCCTATCAGGGGGGTTCTCATTTATTCTTTTTACACGTCTAAGATGGGGAGGGCTCTTACAATAGTAACCATTTTAAATCCTTTAAAAAGATTGTTAGTTTTAATAATAGATGTAGATTTTCTGAGGGAGTTCTAAGTACAGTGAGAGAATAGAGACATTGAAAGCCTTGGCAGAGCATCAAAGGATAGTGACAGAATGCAAGACTGAATTAGAAAGGGAAGCATGGGACGAGTTAATTAATGCTGCAGCTAAACCTAATGTGAGGAATTCCAGGGAATTTGTAAATAGGGGGCCAAAATTCCAATCACATCATAATCAACTGAATGTAAATATTTTGGATTCAGTCTTGTGTGGCTTCCAGGGTGACAATAGTGATACTGATGCAGGGGAACCAGCTACATCTGCTATATCTTCAATGCACAAGTTGGAAATTAGATTCACACACACTGCGAAAAAGTTCTTGCTCCAAGTTCTATATGCATCTGGTCCTAGTGTTTAATAATATGTTAGTTCAATGCAGTTTTCCTAAATTATGGCAACAAGCCATATTACTAACGATTTTCAAGAAGGGATGTAAAGATTCACTTGTAGCCTATAGGTCGATATCTGTATTGCATTCCCAATTCAATGTCTTTGGCAGAATAGTGTACGCACACCTACAAGAGTGGGCCTATAACGGAAACATCCTTCCTGCACCAAATTCTGCATTGTTCTGTTAGGACCCACCGGACATTACTGACTAGATGACATTTGGACACCCCACCCCTGTCCCCAGATTTCAGCATCTTCACAAATGAGACTGTTCGCTGAAATTGGCGAAACATCAATGTGGTAGTAGAAGGACTGGTCCCGACAAGAGGAACAAAACTCGAGGTCCAGGGCCCAGGATATACAGTTTCTGAGATATTTGCACTGCAATGCACCAAATCGAACTGCATCACACCAGGGTAAGTTGACAGGTGGGCAGAGAGCACAGATAGTTCCAGTATTCAGCAGCACACCAACTCTTGCCTCCACCCAACGTCTGCTCCGGGGTATGTCAAACAGCCACACACGTCCATTCTCAGTGCATTTTACTTCACGGTGCAAAGCACATCAAGTGATAAGGGAATCGGAACGGTGACCTACAGAATCAGTGTGATCATGTCTATCTACAGAACCGGTTCAGAGAATGGGTACTTCGGCTAGTACTTAATCATTTCAAATTCAATCTTTTAAAAAAAGAAATAAAACTTCCATTTAACATTCATGTACCATAGCACTGATTTTGGTAAGGTTAATAGAATCATGTTGTGGCAGTTGTTAAGGGGCATAAAATGTCCAGAAGATTTGTTTTACTTACTGATGCATCTGTGCAAAGATAATGAGGCCTGTGTGCATTCGGACCCTCATGGCCATTTCTCAGTAAAAGGCAGTTTAAGACAAGACTGTGTTTTAGCCGCCTATAACTCTCGCTTTACATCAACGGCCTAACTAAACATGTTAACGCCTGTGAAGCTGATGTCCCACCTTTTGATTGTAAGTCCATTCCATTACTACCTTACGCCAATGACAACATTTTATTTACTTGGACCCTGTGGTCTCCACAGAAGCTCATTGATGTTTATTCAGAATTCCTGGGAGAATTGACCTCTCAGTGAAGGTTTAAAATCAGCTACCATGGTATGCAGAATCACAATCAAAAGAGCAACCCCACTTTCTGTATCAAGGTTATATGATTATATGCAAAGCTAAACCTAAACCATTGGCCATGTTTGATGCAGGAATCTGGTGATTGTGCAATTACTGAAAGCTGTTTATTTTAGAAAATGGTCACTTAAAGTATATTTTAGGCCTTCCTTTCTCAACACTGAATTTCACAGTTCATTCTGAACTAAGTATGCATTTTAAAGAAGATAAAGTAGCACTACAGCCTGCTTTGTTGTGGCTAAGAATATGATCAAAGTTGGTGTGCCATCCCATTTTTCTGAGCAAAATACTAGCTGTCATTCCAATGCCAAGATCAAAACCGTTCTAAAACTAGGGAGTTGCTGGACAGAGAAGAGGCCAACATTTGGAAACCTTTGAAGAGAACGCACTATATATTTACAACTGGACAAACACCTCCATAGTTTTGGCCTAAACATAAATGCGAACATGCATTCATCATGAGAGCATCGTTTGATCAGTTAAAGGTTAGACCGGTGACACCGAACTGCATACTTGTAAATGTTCACAATTGTAACTTCTTACTCTGTGGCACATCAAAGTAGGACTTGTTACATGTATGTTTCTTTTGCCCAGCTTCAACCTCAATTAGGAGATATTTCCTAATTCCTCCACTAAAGCCGTTACATTTTAATAACTGCAAAAAAGAGTTAACAGGCACAAAAAGCAAGGTGTATGAGATCCATTCTTACCTTCAATTGAGGTATGTTGTACTGTTGTGGGATGTTTTTGTGACGCTCACGTTGCTGTGGGTGATTTCTGGACCTACTACTCCTTATATGTCATTTGTTTGCACTACCCAACCTGGACATTGAGAGGCAGTGGTCTGTTTATAAATCTATTGTTTTCCATATAGGATATCCTTTACAAACTGTAGGCGTAGGCCAGAGACACTTCCAAAACAAATACACCGTTCAAGGCACACATTCTGCTTAAGAAGTCCTTGCAAATAAATTACCATTTTACCAAATACAGCTCAGGGCCCTCTTCGGTTTAAGGTTCAGTGAGCATGATAAAAATCATTTTTTCTGGATACCGTCCTTATTCCCAGGGGGTTACTTGGCGGCAGCACAGAGCATGGCACTGCTGTCTCACAAACCGCCTTAATTCCAGCTATTTCTTGGATTAACAGGATCATTGCCAGTTTTCAGCAGCATTTTCATTAAATTGCATGAAATTTGCCTAAAAAACAAAAGCACTAAGATTCCCACATGTATTTTGTAGCCAGGGTAGAAGGCCAGCCCACTGTGAATTCCTTGGCAAAAAACTGACAGTTCCAGGTGCATTGACTTGGTGTAGGAGAGGATGTTGGATGTATTTCTGATTATACCTATTACTTTGTGGTATTTTTTTATTATGGTGTTATATTGTGGTGGGACTAATTTCAGAATATTGCCTAATAATGGTTTTTACCAGGGTCACTAACAACAAAATATTGGACTTGAAACACTCTGGATAGATGGCTTATGTCCACTCCTTGTGGTATTTTTTGTACAATACCACAGTATGCCCTTTTGGCTGCGTTTCAATAATTGTAAAGCAGACAAATTGAAATATTGCAGATTAATTAAATCGCTCAGGCTAAACCACTCACAGGAGTTATTTCACTTTGAGATATTTCTTATCACGCACCCGTCTCTTTGTGCAGATCGAATAAAATGACTGACTGCAGCAAAAATGCACTAAGACTACCAGGAGAACTGCGACCACTGCATCCTGAGGACCCATTGTAGGGATATCATCTTCAGCCTGGCATCTGGAGCCAGAAAAATGCAGGATGCCATGAGGCTGAGCAACCTTACGAATTTGAAAGCCGGGAGACTCTGGGCATGTTTAAAATGTGTTGTTTTATCGTAACAGATAAATATGCATTTTACACAGAGTAACAGCTATGCCCACATTGTGTTTCACAGTGTGAATGTGTTGCAATAACTTTTCATAATTAGCTGTTCCCAGTCTTACCAACTGTCCTTAGTAATGTGGAACTTGGCAAGAGAAATACACTTTGAAACATGAAAATAAAGTAAACCTTTCCAAGCATAAATGCCGGGTTACATGTACGTTTAAAAATAGACAACACCTGAAATGAAATGTTCTACTTAGCCTTGACTAACTGATACCATTCAACACAGAAGCTTCTAACTTTCATTATATTTACCTAGAATGTTGGTGAGCAATGTTTCTGATTCATCAATCTTTCTGCCTGCCTCACCAAGGGTTGGTCACCGAGATAAGGACTGCTACAACACCAGACAGCCTGCCACTCTCTCTGTTGTTGAGACTGAACTCTGTCTCCAGCCTGCTCCCTGTTCCACTGTCTCCCAGTGCCCGAAGATGTCTCTAAAGCCACTCCCACTCACAGCCTTTTTTAATAGATCTGCCTGTCAATCAAGGGAAATACTTCCCCTTGACCAGATCCACCCACATCACACGATTTCTTCTACGTCTTTTCCTCATTGTGCTAACTGCATTGCTAAAAGAAAAATGAAACATTTCTCTTGTGCTTCTAGCTTCATACAATGGCCTGTTTTAGTAGAGCGGATCTTCGAATTTTTCAGTTTACCACACAAACTCAGCCTGCACGTTTACTTTCCCATTTTAAAGAGCTTCATGCATTTTCCAATCTGCCTTCAGGCTATTTCAACATAGACTAATTTGCACAAAATATTGCTAAGGGATTCAGTTATATCTTAACTGGGGTTGCGTAAGTATGTTAATGTATATTAGTAGTATGTTCAATGCAGCTCAGTCAATGGAAATATCATCCTGAAATAACATGCAGTTTTAAGCATATGCTCTGTGCAATTTCAATCATTTATTTAATTGTGCCTGAGACTCACACTCTTGAGTACAGAAAGGAGATTCGCCCCCTGATCTCCTATTGCAGTTCAAACCCACGCTAACATGTGCATGCTAAAACGACAAGCTACATGTAGAGTCACATTGCTAAAATTATGAGCTCCTACAGCTAATACTACAAGGCTAAATCACTGAGGAGCCCATGTACTCATTGTAGTGGCAGATTAAAGCTCTGAGAACTCCACATCCATTTATTAAAGGAAGATGTGAATTAAGTTAACATGTGTGACTCTACTGCAGAACCCAAATATGGTAAGGGGTGGAATAAAGGTTGGGGGAGGAAGGTATCTGTTGGACATTTTCACTGACTTCAGCAGCAGCTGTTTGTGTTGTAGATGCCCAAATAGTATATTTGTCTCTGCGCAGGATACACTGGTCAATCAGTATCAGCAAATATCTTTCTCTCAAAGAACAGGGCCATCTTTTTAAAACATTATCAGTTGCTTTAAGACAAAATGTAATTGTGCCTGCAGTGCCGTTGGGCATGCATCAATTGCCAGAGGATGCAGTTCTGGGGTAGGGAGGAATAAGTTGAGTCCCCACCAGCCGAGGTGAAAGAAGAAGAATACATGACATAAGCTCAGCAACAAAGAAAGAAATTCATGAATGGAGGAAAAAGCTGATTTCTGAAAGTTCCCCACCTCCTATTTCCCAGGAAATAGATGCCAATGAAGGTAGTGACAAATATTGTGCTCACATCCTGATTCATAATTGAGACCCGGACACATCTACAATAACACTATGACAAATCATGAGACCACAAGACAAAAGAAGAGGGTCCACACATTGGCAAATCATGCAATTGCCAAGTGTACATAATGAACACATGAAGCAAGCTTCAGATGCTCCATGACCACCAGTACACATTATTTTCCATACATGATCTGAAAAAACATACGCTAGTGATAGTACAACTCTACAGGCAGTCATTTCAACAGCTTGTAGTACAACTCTACAGGGAGTCATTTCAACAGCACCAGCTCTTCAGTCGAATCACACAGAGAGCATCTACTGCAAAGTTAACCGAGCAGGCTACAAGAAGGATGGAATGTAAAGGCTCATATCAGCCCTCCATAAAAATCTCGAGTGTGGACTAGTTATATTTCAGAAAATCAATAAACGTATGTTACCACTTACCATATATGCAAGAAAGATAATCTTGTGAAGGAAGTCAGGTGCTATTTTGGGCATCTTTTCTGGTTCGGCCGACTGGAGATGCCATTGTCCGCAGGCATGGCAAAAAGAACGCGGACAGGGAAGATTGCCAGGTTCACCCAAATACGGAAATTGGCATCATTTTAACACCATTCTGAAAAACTATACCAGACAATCTTATTGATTCACAAATGTTGACAAGCAATGTCAGAGCACCATATTTGACTGCCAATTCCATGGCAGGCAGACAATTTCATATTTCCCCCCTCAATGCACCATCCCACCATTGCTGATGCTTTTGACCATGTCACAAAATATTACCAAAGACACACAAAGCTTTGCCTATTCAATGAAAATGTTGGTATTAGCAGACAGGTGCTCAGCCTTGTTGATCCCTACTGAAACATTCTGATTTGTCACCACCTAATGCTCTCACCATGTACTCCATCTAGTGGTTACTAAATTAGCAAGCTATTATATGTTGCACAGAGGGTCTACATCCACTTTATCTGCTTCTGTTGTGTTTGAAATATGTCAGGAAAGTTGCACCATCTTCCCCACAACTAGCTGAAAACTGCAGTGCCAACTCAGTGGAATTCATCCCTCCATTTTCTGGAGCCTCTGCAAGAACAGTGAACTGCATAGACAAACCCAGCAATAGCCAGAGCCGACAACCAATAGTGGTCCTCATCAGGGGTTGGATGATAGCCCTTAAATCCAAATCCGGAAGTTACGGAATTAGCGCTGCCAATGCCGCTCTGCCGGATTTCAAGTCAGCGTAAATACTGCCGGACACAAAACGTACCAGCGCTATTACAGCTGACACTATCACAGGTGGAGCTAATAGCACCAATAACACAAAGCACAATTACAGCCATATCACAAATACATGTACAGCAGTATTAGCACTGAAGAATTGCGCTAATGCAGCAGAGAATTACCTCCAGCCTCCAGCTGGTAGTAAATTAACCCAGGTGCCATAAATGAAGTCACAGGGGCACACAATGCACACCAGAGGGATACATAAGACACACCCATGCTCAAAACACTGTTTCCAACAACATGCTGCCATTATTTTCTGTGAGCTCGGACAGGCTGCAGCTCATGCTGTGCATGGACCTTGAGATGCTGCACAACCAGGGCAGGGCACAGAGAGTACAGGGGTTGGGGGAAGATTAGGACGAGGAGAAGAACCGTACAAGCAAGGCAAGCACCCATCCCCATGGTCAGGCCATCACCCTGGGGCTTCAGCAACACCCAGTTGGTCACACAGTACCGGCACAATAGAGAGACCATCACTGAGCTGCTGGCTACAATCTAGGAAGACATAGTTAGCAGGATAAATATCTTTACAGCTAGGCCCCCACTGGTAAAGCTGGTTGCATCCTGCAGTTCCTGGGTACAGGCACCTTCCAGCACTCTGTGGAAATGCTGCAAAGCATGGCACATCCCACATTCTGTGCAGTCCTGGCCCAGGTGCTTGGCCCAGGTGCTTGATGCCCTCCTGCGGTATGTGAACCACCATATCGCACTGCCCACCACCATGGCCCAGGTCAACTACATAAAGGCAAGTTTCTATGCCACTGAACAACTGCCCAATGCCATTGCAGCCATTGACTGTACCCATGTGGCGCTGGTTGCCCCACAGGCCCATGAGGCTGTATACAGGAACCGGAAGCACTACAACTCCCTTAATGTGCAGGTGACTTGCGGCCCTGACATCATTTTTACACAGTGCTGTGTCAGCTACTCCATGGTTCTACGCAAAACTACACTGCCAGGATACATGGAGAGGCACAGAGGACAATGGACGTGGCTAGTGGATGAGTACAATCGCTGCCACATATGCACAGTGAAGCACCAGACCATAATTTGGGGGGATGTTGAAACTGACAAGAAGGATGGCATGACAAGTCAATGCACTAGCAGCACCCGGCTGGCACCTGCACCAATGACAGGGGGCATCCAAGGGAGCACGCACACGTCAGACACACCTGGACACAGACGCTGATGTAACATACTGCTGCCATTACATCAACACACATGGCTACATGTACCACAAAGCATCAGCAATGTGGTGCAATGCAGATCCACACAGCAGGACCCAACAGCAGGCCTGCCAGTGCCAAATCATGTGCCCACATGCAACCACCTGGGACACGCCAATGAACACCTACCAAAACGACACAGGCTGCATGCGCAGTCAAAGGTATGCATGTCCACATTCACAAAGGCTGCACAGACATCACACATACAAATTGCATGGGCTGGGAGTACACAGCATACACACTGGGCCTCATTACGACCCAGGCGGTAAGTTACCGCCTGGGTCGTACCTTTACCACCATGGCGTAAACTACGTTTACGCCATGGTGGTTGGCGGACTTACCGCCCCATTCCGAGGTTGGCGGGGCAGTAAGTCCCCAATCCCCATTTACCCTTCCCCATTCCCATTTTTGCCCCATAGGGCATAATTGGAGTGGGGAAGGCGTTAATTACGCCACCGTAAATTACGGTGGCGTAATTAACAACAAGGTCCCTTAGCGCCATGGATTTTAACACCTGCTAAAAGCAGGTGTTAAATCCTCCATGGCGCTAAGGGACCTCAGAATGAGGCGGTAAGGGTCGGCGCTGTTTACGCCGCCGTAAACCCCTTACCGCCTGGGTCGTAATGAGACCCACAGTGACCAATGCCCCGATACAGTGTGAGAGCATACCCATTCTTGAGACAAGTGACTAATATGTATATGCCACCCTATGCAGGTGACTGGATATCCGCAGTTGGTGTGGCTGATGACCCCTGTGCGTGACACATGTACACCACGCAAGACCGCCTAGAACTATTCCCAAAGCCGCACCCGTGTGTGCATTGAGTGCACCTTTAGACTCCTCAAGGCACGATTCTGGTGCCTAGATGGCACTGGCGGAGCCCTAATGCACACCCCTGACAAAACTGGAAAAATTGTGCTGGTGTGCGCAATGCTACATAACATTTGCCAAAGGAGGAATGTAACACTACCGCCCGCCGAAGACATGCCACATCCAGAATAAAACACAGATGAACAACATGAGGCAGAAGCCAGAGCAGCCACTCCCAGGGATGAAGTGAGGGAAGGGAGGCTGGCCTGTCAGGCACTAATAGACAATTCTTTCTAGTACAATACACTGCCTCAGTCCACTTTCAGCACGGTGAATAAACTGCACATGAGCACAATCAGGAATGTCCACGCATTAATGTTTTTCAAGAAACTTTAATCTTACTTTGGGCACCAACTATCCCTCATCCCCCTGCCTACCACCAACTCACCAGTACACTCGCCCCCTGACCCTGCCCACCATCAACTCCCCACAACACTACTCCCCCTACACCCTGTCCCCCAGCCTCTGCATCTTCATTGCAATTGTAGCTGTAGTTTGTTGTGGTGAAAAGGTGCATTGTCTGCGTGGGCTCATGACTGGGGAGACAAGTGAGGGTATGTCAGTGCCTGGCTCTAGCATATGCATGTGCCGGTGGCCTGGTAGGCTCTCAGGTGTGGTGGAGGTCTGCTGACAGAGATTGTGTCCAGGGGTTGGTGGCACTGATGCTTGATCTGCATCAGGGTTGCTGTCTCCCTGTGTCTTCAGGGTTATTGGACTGGGTAGCCTGTCTTTCATGGCGGTGTCCACAGCTGCAGAGGTGTGTGGCTGGGATTGGTATGTCCTTGTGGGCTTTGCGGGGGATGTTGGCCTGCTGCAATGTGGAGTGTCTTGCTGTGACTTCTGCCTTTGTGTGGCATGACTGCCCCTTTGTGGGGGTGGGAGTTGGTGATGTCAGTGTGCCAGGACGTCACGCTCACAGACGGGCCAGCCGCCTCTTCGTCCTCAGACACCTCTGACGTTGCTTGTGTGCCTGTAGGGGACACAGAAGATGGCATCATGTCTCATTCCCCCACGTGGTTTGGCATGCACAGCATTTGATACATGGTGATGAGTAGGGCCTCAGGCAATTGGGCAGATGGACATGGTTGTTCAGGGGAGTTTGCAAGTGGATACAAAATTATGGTGACGGGTGCAGATATAGGTGGTGTCACATAGGGTGTTTGCATTTGGCCTGTATGTAGGGATGGCAAGACATTGCTGCTAGTGCAGCTGTTGTCAGGCATTCATGCTTCTGATTCCCATGCACCTATGTCACCTCTGCAGGTGCCATTCATATTGTGGAGGGGTGGGATTCATGGCACTGGCAGTTCCCTAGGGAGCACTGCTGTGCTCCCGCCATGGGTGTGTGGTGGATGGCACTTAGATGGGTCTCTTGGCTATGCTCACCACTGCCCTGACTCACAGGGGTGGCCTTGGTACACTGGCACATGGATGCTGCAGTAGGTGGCTGATGTGGCACCCACTCACTGCACCTTGTTGCAATGCCTGGCTCAAGTGTCTGTCTACTGGGGCATCCTGTGCTAGGATGTCATTGTTGCATGCACATGTGTTGGTGGGGTTGACTCACCTTCTTCCTCCTGACTGCCAGCACCTGCCTCCGCAAATCCAACTCCCTCGATGGCCTCCTTGTACAGCACAGAGCTACACTTCTCCTCCCATGTGGTAGTACAAGTGGTCCTACCATCCCTCTGCAAGTGACCATACAGTGACCATACTCTCCTGCTGGTGCTGGGACAGCAGTCCACAGACCAGGCATCACAGGTAATTCCAGCATTTGTGACAGCCTTCACCCTCCCGGGGGGCGCTAGGCACCGCTGTTACCTTCTCACTGATCATGTGCAAGATGGCTGTCCAGTGAGGTGAAGATGTTTTTCGCTGCCTGGAACCATAGAGCTCATTGTGGCGTGCTACCACCTCATCAGCGAGCACCACCAGCTCCCCCTCACGGCGTTAATGCTAATTCTACTTGGCAGAAACAGCACCCGCTTACCGCCCAACTCCCGATTAAGGCCAGTGTCTACTTACCACCTACATATTGGCAAATCATGAACAATGTTTGTCCTTTGATGTAGGTACTGGAAGCAGCCACCCAATCCATGAACAATCCCATAATGATACTTCTTTGAAAAATTATTTCACATTTTTAATTGGAGAATATAAATGTCAAGGGAAAAACACATCTAATAGTACATTAGAAAACTCAAGAAAAGGGCAGCATATTACAGAACAACATTTATAAAGATTAGAACAGGCAGCTTTTTCCATGCACTAATACATACTATACATTTCCTAGACAAATAACTTTTGACACACACATCAAGTATATCTAGATTATCTTAAAATGGCAGCCACACTCGCCGTAACTCTAGCTCTTTCGCATATGATGGGATAGCAATCTACTTAAAACGCCAACCACTACACAAACATGTGAGGCGCAGATTCAGAACATGAAACTGCAAATATAGAACAAGAAGGAGAGGTCAACTCATCTGCAACTAACATTTGCAAACACAACAGGAGAGGTTTTTTAGCGGAAATTAAAAGATATAAAAAGGGCAATCACACTAACTATAATCAGACTAGCAGGGGCGTTGCTAGGGGGGGGGCTAAGAGGGCTGTAGCCCCTGATCTTTTGGTTGTAGCTCCGGATAGAATCTCAGGAGCTACAGCCAAAAGACTAGCTAGCCCCCAGTCCCAACAGTTCCAACATCAGCTTAGCCCCAGGTCTTTTCCAGACCTAGCAACTCCCCTGCAGACTAGCAAACAAGTACGCTTCCAAAAAAATGCCCTTTTCGGGCCCAGTATTTCAATCACTCCCACCACATCATAGGAGGAAGAGGAAGAGGAGCAAGTCTGAGGAGACACAAGCAATATGAACACAAGATTAATCAGATCCAGTCTCAAAAATTGAATGAGCGGAACCCGGAGTGGAGTGCAGAGTGAAAGCAGTCTGCAGTCCATGGCAGCTTGCTCAGTCAATCTACCATTTTTGTTGTTTAGCAGGAGGACCTACTAAACCTGACGTCTTTCCGCAGAGCGGAACGCGGAGTGGAGCGCAGAGTGAAAGCAGTCTGCAGTCCGGGAGGCCGCGGGAGCCAGGGAGCCATGGCCGACCCAGCCTCCCCCCCTCCCGGTCAACGATCTGAAATGAAGCCTGCGCAGCAGTGTTTTACAGTCTTCTCGTCCGGAAAAAGTGACTCCCTCCTCTTTAGTTGTTAAGATGACGAAATGTAAAACCACAAAAACCAGCCCATTTGCCGGTGGCACGGGTGACTTTGTTCCCTCGGGGGGGGGGGGAAGAGTTACCTTCTCGCATCGAGCACGTCGCCCTCCTCATTTCCACTCTCTGCCATCTCTGTTGTCACCGGACATATTCATGACTGATGGGAGCCCAGCAGAAGCGTTCCCGGCGAGCGATGAAGTATCTCATGCTGACATCCAACCTCAGGATAAAAGTGACCGCAGAGGGGCCGGCAGAAGGAAGGACTTCCCAAGGAAGCAGGTTAGCAGCACTACCCACACATCGCATGATGACTTTCAACCCTCAGAGTCACCGGCCTCGACTGCAGACCTAGCCCGCACATCCAGCACAGACCCAGCGCAGTCAACATCCAGGAGGGACCACAGCTTGGGCCGGAGTTCCGCATCTGCGAGAGGGATTACGTCCATAGCCGTCGGAGGACCACTGGGGAGGGCCCTTTCTCCGGCCCAGCATGGTCATAGTGATTGCACTGACAAAAGCGGTCCATACGTGCCCAATAAAACTGAAAGCACCAGCATGAGTGCGTGAACGATTATGCTGGAAAATGACTCACAGGTCCGGGGAACTCGCCACGAGGACGTGGTTGAACAGAGACATAAAAACATCAAGCCTATGATACATGCAGACCCGGCAGAGGATGTTGTCTCACCCCCAATGGCCAAAAACAGCAGCATATGGGTCGATCCCTTCTCAGTGAACATCAATCCTCAACAACATGATACCAACCATACAGTGGCTAGTTCTGCCTTGCAGGGCATGAAAAAACCTGCAGCAAATCCAGAAGTAGGTGTTATTCCAAGCGGAGGTAAAGAGGCTTTGGGCTAAAACTCTCAACCCTCTCCCACTCTACAATAAAGGAAAATTTCATATCACAAAAACCATACTGGCAAAAAAAAGGGTTCAAGTCCAATGACACCCAACAGCCGAGAGCCGACTCTGGAACGAAATTAAAACGAAGAAAAAAAACCCTACAGAAAAAAATAATAATACAGGGAATCAAAACCAACCTAAAGCTCCCATTCCAAAGGCACTCTTCAACCTTTTTAAAAAACAACAATGTAAACGCAAA
Source organism: Ambystoma mexicanum (assembly GCF_040938575.1). Classification (NCBI taxonomy): domain Eukaryota; kingdom Metazoa; phylum Chordata; class Amphibia; order Caudata; family Ambystomatidae; genus Ambystoma; species Ambystoma mexicanum. Next base: position 1,210,696,698 of record NC_090932.1, read on the forward strand.
TTAAACACAGAAATGGAACTCTCAGATGCAGAAATTTTAGAAGTTCTGGAAAAATCATTTTCGGCGCCAAACCCGAGAAAACCAGTTAACCCCTCCAGTAAAACCCCACTGATTTCTTGCATTCACCCTTTGGTGGGAACCGATGACATCTCAATAATAAGTACCTCTCCTTCCCATACCCAAACCCCGAAACCAGATAAACCAGATTCAGGGAAGCAGCAGAAAAAAGCGCCCAATCCAAGCCACTGCGCAGTGGCGCCATTAGGAACCATCACCTTGGACCAGCCTCAAAACACAGAACAGCAACTGAGGAAGGTCCAAATCCCCCAACCCGGCCCACTCGCCGGTCAAGCACCAATTAACACCGAATCCATACAATCTCTGGAGGGCAATGATGCAGAGACTGCAGCTGTCCCATCTCAAAGAATTATGGATAATCATCAGCAAGACGAGAGGTCAGCACCTCAGATGAGCTCTCAACCATGGGCAAATATTAATCTGGACAGCCAACACCAAGGCAGGAATTCACTGCCAATGTATTCAAACATTGGAAGTTTCAATCTAAGCCGTGATGACCAGATATCATCACCAAGAATTCGCAAATCAACATATCACTATACATCCCAAGCAGAAACCAATCAGGATTTTCAATATCCGACAAGGGACGAAAGAGGCGCCTCTTAAAAAAAAAGACTTTCTTCAGAGTCATCAGTTGACACAGGCAAAGTGTCGCTGAAAAAGAGGACTGACTTGAGAACACTAATGTGGGCAATAACCATTGCCTTATCACCCTTTTGCAAACTATATGAAGCCATAAATGAGGCTACCAAAGACAACACCTCAGTTTTAGCAACAATCCAGACCAAAGTGATCTTCTTAGAAGGTGACATAACCACAGCAGAAGCCAAAGAGGCTGCAGCACAAACAATCCTCGAAGAGAAGATATATCGGCTAGAACAACAACAGTCACAAGCCATGCCAGTCAAGCAGCCCAAAACGCTGACCACAGAAAAGGCATCCCAGACCAGCATACCAAGTACCAAAGGAAATGTTGCCCCTCTTTTTATCAAACACATCAGTAAAGACATGAGTGAAGCCATTACAGAGCTTCCTAGTTCCGCAGAAGAGGCTGCAAGAAATATTCCTAAAAGAAAACTAAACCCCGCTTTTCAGCTGGCAAGCAAGAGGCAAACACCCTCTGTGAACTCCACGATGGCAGGGCTAAGAAAACAACCTAGCAAGGAACATTTTGTAGAGAACAAAAGCCAGGAACGAATAACATTGCAATCAGGGGATCCCATCGAAACTCAAGTATTTATTGATTTGAGCAACTCACCTTGATCATCAGATGAATTTCAGGCATCAAGTAGCCTAATGGATTTAACACAACATTTACATACAGAGGGATCCCCTATTAGGAAAACATTGCAGAGCAGCACGATGACCGCAACAGAGGACGTGAGGGACAATCAACAAGAACTGAAGGATTCACCAGGAACAAACAAAATTCGAAGTCCTAGAGGATCCACCCATCATAACCAGACAACAAAAGTTTCAGATAAAATTCTAGATCAAAAGCTCTTAATAGAGGAAGATCAGAAGACCAACACCACTATCGGAACATCACAGAAAAAGCGGATAGATTCTCATCCTAAGGAAAATTCTCTCAACGAACAACAAAGGGACATAGAAAAAACGTATAAGGGCACTAGAATTTTCAAGCTCGAACAATCATCTACCAAGTCTGGGTACATGATTTTGAACAGAAAAATGGTGCTAAGAACCCTGAGTAAAACAAAATCACTGAGAACTCTAACTACGGGAGACTTCTGTCTGATTGAACCATATCACAGAGAACAAAGGGCCAAGGCATTTTTGCATATAAAAGCACAGGCACTACAAACAATCCTAGAGGAAGCATATAAAGAGCTTGAACAAGTGGGTCTCTTGCTAACGGAACTCGAACTCTTGAAAAGTGAACCCGTGAACAGCAATAAGGAGGAGGTTAGGAGCCGTAAACCTCATTACCTCTCAAAAACTCAAAATCTAAACAACTACAAAAATAGCAGAAAGAATTTGAACAGTGAACAAAACTATCTTAGAGCTCATAGAGACTACCCAGAGAGGCACACTCCTTCCATTAACTACGATGATGAGGGGAAGACACTTCACGATCTGCCACACAAAGAGCAGGCAAAATTGACTGTAACCACCACACACGATTTGAAACCATACCATCAAGAAAGACTGAAGGATGCTACATCAAATCTAAAGAAACGTCTCCCAATCGTGAGGAATCCAGACACCCGACGGGTCCATGGCAATGGCTAAAGACAGCCATAAAAGGAAAGTCCAGCAGATAGCAATCAGATTGGATCACAACTACACCAGCCCAAGACGGACTTGTGATCCCCACTCTATCAATGGCCTCATGGAATATTCTTGGACATGTACATCTAACAAACAAAAACAACTTGACCCTGGTGGGTTTAGACATAATATGCCTCCAGGAAACCTGGTTGATAGAAAAGCCATCTCTAGACAGATATGAGATTGAAATTTCGGTGGCCAAAAGGGGCTTATTTGGGCGCCCATCTTCTGGCCTTCTGCTTGCAGTGCGGATGGGTTCCGGCATCAAGATTTCCAAAAAACTGATAGAGACCTACAGAATGCTTACAATCCTCATCACATGGTCATTCCAGGACGCAAGTTCTAAAAAAACTCAGACAACCCAACTGGCGATTGTAAATTTGTATTGGAACCCCCAGCAAACCTCAATTACAACCTTTTGTAATCAGGTAACAGATGCAATCGACAAAATCAGAATCGATTCAAACACGAACCATATAATTATATGTGGGGATCTAAATGCTAAATGTGTCCAGGAAAATGTGAGCCAGAGTAAAAACAAACAGAAAGCATTGTCTGAAGAAAGAGGCATTGCATGGTTGACCGTGATGAAATCACGATATAACCTGGCATGGTTAAAACCCTGGGAAGCCATCATCCCAACGTGGGAACGAGAAAACTCCCAGGCAACACTTGATTACATCTTTGCTTTAGATAACTTACTATCGCTAATTGAATCTTTCATAATCACTCGGACAGAAGAAAGCGAACAAAATCTACTTACAATAACGTGGTCTTTTGCAAGTTTGCTTTGGAAAGGCTGCTGTTACTGCTGCGAGACGCTTCGCCACTGGATTTATTGCACTTGACGACGAAGTGACGAAGTGTGATTGACCATTGCCTCCACCAAGACGCGCTGCGGTGAAATCCCGCCCCCAGCTAACAGGAAACTATTTACATCAAATGCACGCGCTTTGCACGCGCGCTTTGCAAGTTTGCTTTGGGAAGGATAACGTGGTCTTCAATTCATCCCGAGGGCAAACTGTTCCTCCCATCGTTGGAAGCAAACACCCAACGAACTAGAGTCCCGCTAACTGCCAAAAACATCAAAGCAATCAGTGACAAATATGAAAAAACGGCAGCAAACAAATCAAAGGATTCCGATCAACCAGATTATCTTCCGTTCCTATTAAAGTTCAGGACGACCTCCAAGACAAACAAAGACCCACAAAGAAAATACACTCATGGGTTCGATCGAACACTAGTGGAAAGAAGAAAAATCCTGAGGAAAGCAAAAAGAAGATTAAGAACTGAGCATTCTGATCCAGCAAGGATAAACTACATAGCCGAAGAAAACAGCTACAAATCTTGGCTACACGGCCGCAGAAGACTTATGTATCAAAACGATGCAGAGAAGATGCTAAGAACCTTAAGCACCGAGAAATTCAGTGACTTCTGGGCACTTATAAAAAACACAACTAAAACTGGAAATGGATCTTACGAATGCTGTCACGGAAGAAAAATGGTTAAATCATTTCAAAGAGTTGTTTGCTCCTATATTGGACTTGCCTCAAACAACGGCACAGAAGACGGGTGGCCCCTGGGTCAAGTTATCAGACGAAGCCGATATCAGATGGCCTCAGCAATATTGATCTTAAACAACATTGTGAAGCCTGGGCTAGTCTCATTGGTACTATATTTCAACATTGCGAATCACTTAGAGCAATTCCGACGTCATGGACCCATTCGATAATCATTCGTCCCTTCAAATGTGGCAACAGGGAAGACCCGCAAAATTATAGGCCAATTTCCTTGCTGGACATCATCGGCAAAATCTTCGCAACATTACTGCTAAAACATTTTCAATCATGGTCAAAGACATCACCAGCGAACGACCCCCTGCAGATGGGTTTCTTAAAGAATGGCGGTACATCCATAAACATCCTGTTGCTAAACATAATAAAAGCAAAAGTTAAGCAAGGTTCGCCACCAGTGTTCTTGGCATTCATTGACCTCTCACAGGCTTTTGATAGAGTGGACAGGAGCCTGCTCTGGTCCAAACTACACAAATGGAAATGCCCAAGCGAAATAATGGATCCAATCAAGGCACTCCACACGGATACCAGACTCCGAGTGAGACTTAACAATCAAGGTGTGCTGTCAGAAGAGATCCCCGCAGAATGTGGGGTCAAACAGGGCTGCCCATTAGCACCGGACCTTTTGGAAATCAATAAACTCAAAACAAAAGTCATGATCCTAACAAAAAATCGCCCATACAACAGACGCAACAGAAGCTGGTTCCTGGACAATACCAAGATTGAAGTAGTGGCGCACTACAAATATTTGGGCATAACTATCAATAGCTCAGTAAAGGAAACAAGCATGCAAGCCATTCTCTGGGGCAAAGCCAGGAATCTGGCAGCACAAATGAGAAGCATCGACAAGCAATACGGAAAATGTTCACTGGTCCCTGTAATTCAATTCTACAAACGAAAAGTAGTGCTGGCCTTAACCTACGGAATGGGCGCAACCCTGTCCATGCCAAATTCAATCTGGGCAAAATTGGAAGGCCTTTTGTGGCGGTCAGTTTTGGGCCTACCAAATTCAGCCGCAATTGCCAACAACAGGCGTGATCTAGGTCTCCTGTCTCTATTATCATCTGTCGAACAGAACGCCATGCACATTTTCAGGAAAACTATACTTCCTGACACCCTTCTGATATACAAGTATATTGCCACAGAACTTTCAACTGGCCATACAAACATCTTAAAAAAATGGTCCCTGAAGCAAAGAGCAAAACTGAAATAGTATGCACCGAAGAAGACCTCGTTGGAAACCCTCAGAGAATAAAACATAAAATGGAACTTATGGACTGGATCAACACGATAGATAAAGCCCAAGCAAATAAACTGACTACACATCTGCTCCCAGTTTTCAATAATCTGAAAACTCCACTACTATATTGTTCCAAATACCCAGACAAAAGTCTCATGAAGATCTTTCTGAGAGCCCGTTTGAATCTACTGCCTACACGAGAAATCTTATGCATTAGGTTGCAGTCCACGGCTAAAGAATGTAGACTATGTGCCATACCAGACGAACCGGAAAATTTGAGGCACCTTTTACTGCAATGCAAGTCACTAAACCATGAAAGAATGGCCTATCTTTCGCCGCTCAGGATGCCCACGTCAGTTCTGGAAGAAGACATCTGGTGGAACAGATTACTGTCAGGGGAAAATTCTAGATGGACTGATAAAACAGCATAACTTTGACTATTGCCCTCGGCAAAATAAGTGCACATGGAAATTAAAGTACAGCAGGGTCTTTTTAACATACGATCCCCTACCCATCACATGAAAATATTTCGGAGTTAAATTCATCCTTGTAAAAATCACAAGTTGATTATATACAAATAAAATTAAAAAATGAGCAAATCCATTCTCTAAACTTAGTTATTAATCTATCAGATAAACATCTCACTTCACACCAATTGTCATTACTTAACCATGGCCTTTCGAGTGCCCCGAGTGGACCATCAGACATGACAGAGGTTTAGATTGACTTCGAGGAAATTGAAACTTAAAACATTCTTTCACAATAGACCAATAATATTCAAACCGGCAAATGTACCACAAGTCACAAGCAAGTTCAGTATTCAAGAGATAGAGAACATTCATGTCTTGACCAGTTTAGTGGATGATAACACCAAATCACTGACAGAAATACAGAGTGAATTAGGTATTCATCAAAGAAATATAGACAGGCAGGAACACAAGCTGTGTTCAAAATGTATGCCACCATCATCAGGTGAGAATGTGATAGATATTTTCTATCCGGCAATATCAAATGAGATACACAATCACATTGATGGCAATACTAGAGGCTTTTCAAGTAAAACAGTAATCTTACTAAACAAGAAAGAATTGCCTTAAGAGAACTGGTGGAAGATTCTCAAATTACTATCAAAGAGGAGGACAAAGGAGGTAATATTGTGGTTCTAAATAAACAAGACTATATCAAAATGGCCAATGAACACCTTTCCATGCCAGGTTGTTATTCAAAACTGGATATTAATCCAACAGAGCAAACGGTCAAAGATCTTCAAATACTAATACAATATTGGTACACACAGGGACTTCTAACAGATGATGAAAAATCATTTCTTATCAGACCCAGACCTCTGTTGCCAACTCTGTACTTTTTACCAAAGGTGCACAAAGCTTATCAACATTTGCCATCAGTGCGTCCAATAATGAGTGTACAGGGAGGGGCTACTGAGGGCCTAGCAGAATACATTAACTCAACTATCAAGGACTTAGTGCCACTTATACCGGCATATTTGAAGGATACAACACACACACTTGAAATTCTTAACCAACTCACTTGGAAGTCACACTATTACTTAGTGACCTTAGATGTGAAATTGTTGTACACCTCTATTCAACACCAGTTACTTCTAGATACAATGCATTTTTCATTCAGGGCTCTTTCAGCGTCCTATTCCACGCATGTCCAAATTATAAAAAGATTTCTCAAGTCCACACTCAGTCACAATCAGTTCATTTTTAATCATCAATACTATTTACAAACCAAAGGCATAGCAATGGGTGCAAAATATACTATTAGCTAATTTCTTTATGGCTTTTTTGAAGACAGATACAAATATCCAAACAATGCATTCCAAGGTGAAATATTTCCCTGGAAAAGGTACATAGATGATGTACTTCTTATTTGGACTGGAACCTCAGCGAGATTTTAGATGTTTTTACAATATCTGAATGAAAACAAGTTCGGCATAACATTTACAGAACATATTCATGGTACACATATGGCATTTTTAGATTTGAAGATCAGTATTGCAGATAATTGTATTCAGACCCAAACAAACAGGAAAGAATCTGCTGTGAAAGCTATAATTCATGCATCAAGTTGTCACAGAAAAGAGTGTGATTAACAACATACCAAAAGGGAAGTTCCTGAGATCAAGACGTAATTGTAGCACTGATGTACAGTATCAGTCAGAATGTAAATTGACTGGTGCCAGATTCTTGGAAAGAGGGTTTCAAAAAGAAATTATTGACCAAGCTCAAAGATCCAGTAAGGGAGTAGATCGTGTTCAGTTACTAAACAAGGTAAAAGAAAGTCTGGAGTCTTTCCTGAGCATGTTAATTTCATAACAAAATATTCCAATGATAGTAATTTTCTGTTTCAAATTTTTAAAATTGGATACAGAACTATTGCAATACATTCCGGACCAACCAAAAATTATCTTTACTAAATCACCAACCTTACGGAAACATTTAAGTCCCTCTTCCCTACAATCTGACATCATAAGACAGACCACTTTGACGGTTTCTATAAATGTGGCACATGTAAATTTTGCAAATTTGCCCTATCACCAACTAAGATCTTTACTCGCATGTGGTCTACAAGTTGCTATCTCAGATTTCATTAATTGCCGAACCAAGTATGTGGTTTATGGAATGCAATGTGTATGCCGAAAGATTTATGTGGGAAACACAATTAGAGACGTATGTGTTAGAATCTGAGAACATTTGTCCTATCTCAACAATCAAGATCAGAAACCCCCTTTGCCTTACACTGGCAAACCAAGCATCAGCAAGATCACAGTAAAGATATTCAGGACTCAAACATGTCAAGATGCATGCCTGAGGAGGAGATAGACAATTACAATTATGCACATTAGAGGCCCAAATGATCTGTAAACTTCAATGTTTATATTTGGGTTTAAATCAGGAACATGAGCTAAATGTATTCTTGTGAATTTGAGGGTGCTTTTCATATTATGTATTCTCAGGTTTAATTGTTTATTTTGTTATATTACATTTTCCAGATCTCCTAAAGGTACAAATCATGTAAGATCTAATTTTTCATACAACACATAAGAAGTTGTGGTTTGAAGGTGATATTTGCTGTTTGCAAAAAAAAACTAGTATTGTAGAACAAACATTATGAAGGACCCAAACCATGATGTTTAAAACATAGGAATGACCAAACACCTTTGAATTCATGAGGCTGGGTACAGCAGTGATGAGCCAAGACATACAACAAGTGACATGTATATGTCACACAAAGTGAAACATTAACTAACTTGGGGAGACAAATCTAGCAGCTGTTACCAACTTTTTTACATACAGCTTATAGAAAATGAGTCACATCTAGAGTAACATTAATGAACTGTCATGATCTCTGCTTCCAAAAGATCAGGACTTGCCCGACTCCCTTGGAAGCAGACCCATAACCCCGGTTCCGAGTGCCAGCCAGTCCCAATTGGGACCTTTTGGACCCTGTCCTGGCGCCAGTGGCACCAGGCTCATAAAGATGCCCAGTCCCAGCGCTGGAAGTGCCGGGCTCATAATGCTTGGGTGGACTTACCTGCAGCAGACCATGCTGCTTACTTACCTGCCAGTTGAACCCCTGATCCTCTTCTGTTTGGGACTACTTTTCCTGTTGGGTGGGGCAGGAGCCACTCCCTAGGTTCAGAACACTGGAACTCTTCTGGAAAGCAGGAACTCTTTTCTTACCTAGGCGTGGCTTTGGAAGGAGACACCTAAGCACTACAGGAGGCTATTTAAACCACACCCGATGGATGAATCTTGCTTTGCGTTATTCTGCATTCTCTGCAGCAGAACGCTCATCGTGTCTTCTGCTTCTGATCCTGGGCCTAAGGGAACAAAGGCTTACCATCCTGGAATCCAGTCTTCAGCAGCACCTGTAAAGACAAAGAAAGAACAGGTTAGCACTAAAGTCTTCAGTGGCAGCGCATCTCTTACCTGGCCCATCGGCTGTCACCAACGCCTCGCGCTGCATTCCGGCATCTGAAAGACAAAGGCTTACCTACTCTTCGCATGCTCCGGAGGTCTTCACACTGCATTCCGGCATCTGAAAGACAAAAGCTTACCAGCTCTTCGCACGCTCCGGAGGCCTTCGGCACTGCATCCCGCATCTGAAAGACAAAAGAAGGTGCGTTTAAAGACATTGGGCAACTTTATTACTCACGTGCCATTACTCCTTCCCACGCCGAATCCAGTGGGTATTCCAGCACCCTTCAGCTTCTCTAAAGCTCCGAATTTTTACCTGCAAGATAAAAGGGACAGTTAGTGCGCATCGTGAAGCAGGCTACAAGCGCTTACTTACGTGCTTCCAGGCGCTTCTATTCCTCACGCGGGTTCGATCCTCAACTCTCATCAGCCCGCCATCCGCCATCGCCGGAACCCTGCAAAACAAGAGATAGCATTACAAAAGACTTTTAAGACATTTGAAGTGCCCAGAACTTACCGTTTGTGCAGTTAACGACGGACAGCAGTCCTCTGAGGTCAAGAGGCCTGCACCCTTATCCAGTGAAGAAACTGGTTACGGCACCCTGCCCCGAGGCAGATGGAGAGCTCGGCGTTCACTTACCTAAGGTGAGGGCGTTAACCTTTGGGGTTCTACAGGAGAAGAGAAAGGGAAGAGGAGAGAGGCACCCAATAACCCCAGTTCATTAATCCCATATTTTCTATCTGCAGACATCTTACTCTTCGAGTCAGACATACAGTGCACAGAGGTCCAGCCCAAAGAGCCAACCGTGTGTTACACATCACCTTTAAAGATACGGCATTCACCCAGTCAAGACCGGCGCCTCTGCGGGAATCAGGTGATCGTTACAGAACGCAAAGCCTACCGCAAAACTCCCACCCAGGCGCTATGGAAACCTCGGATACCGACCAGCTAGCCCAGTTACTTGGGGAACTAAGAGCAGAAGTGCATGCAGCCCGTCAGGAAACAAATGCTCTAAGAAGGGAACTGATTATTTCCAAGGAGCGAACAGACGATCTCGCTAGACAATTGCTACAGTCACAAGCCGGACAAACTCTGTTACCCGCATCAGGGGCAAATCTTCCTTCAACATCCTCTACGAACCCAGTGCAGATCAACCTACCTGGGAATGTACCTCTGGCTCCGCCCGAACGATTTTCTGGTGACCCAAAGAGGTTTGCAGTATTTATTAATCAGTGCCGGTTGCACTTCTTATGCCGGCCAGCAGCCTTTCCAACTGATCAAGCTAAGGTAGCTTTCGTGCTTTCGTACCTTAGTGGCAATGCGGCAGACTGGTCGATCCCTCTAGTTAATCAAGATGATCCGGTTCTCCATGATTTTCAAGCTTTTCAGCTCAGTATGGAAAACCTGTTTGCAAGACATTCACAGGGGCAGGCCTTGGACAATGAGCTCCTTTCATTGTGACAGGGTAATCAAGACCTTTTGGCTTATATTGCGTCTTTCAACAGACTGATAGTGGAAACTCGATGGCCTGAGGACAAAAGGATTACTCTGTTTTATAGAGGTCTACGTGGAGAGCTCAAAGATGTGTTAGCCCAAGTAGTGAATCCCCCGCAAGACTGTTCGGACTAGATTGACTTAGTCGTTCAAATTGACCACAGACTGCAGAACAGGAAGGCCGATCGTTCCAAGTGTGATGCTCGAGTATTTTCCAAACCATCAACTCCTACCAAAGGAGTAGACTCCGGGGAACCCATGCAAATAGGGGGCCTGAAAGGACCACTAACACAAAAGGAGCGGGAAAGGAGAAAACAGCTGCAATTATGCCTCTATTGCGGAAACTCGGGGCACTTTCTTCGAGATTGTCGGGTGAAACCAGCCAAGAAGGCAGTAGGAGCTGCAGTTACCAGGGTCACAAACTCTGAGCAGGGAAACAACCTCGCCCGACAAGAATAGAGGTCCTCTTGCCGAGCGTTAAAACCAGTTCCATGACCTCGCATTTCGTGATACCTATGGTCCTCATTAGCCCTGAACATCCGGATCAATTACATGCGATTGAAGCTTACGTCGACAGCGGTGCCATCGGCAATTATGTGGATCATGAAATGGCTTTGAGGATGAATCTGACTCTTTGTCCAAAGGCTGTAAAGGACGTCATTACTACGGTGGATGGTACGGAGATAGCCTCCGGACCAGTAACGCATACCACCCAAGAAGTGACGCTAGTAAGTCAAGATGGACACCATGAGAAGATTGTGTTCGATGTGATCAAGGCCCCTCAGTTCCAGATTATTCTAGGAATTCCTTGGTTAGAGAAGCACAATCCTCAGATCGATTGGCGAGCAAGAACGGTTCAGTTTCCAGAATGTGTCTCTGCTTGTCACCCTCGACCTGGTGTTGCACTGGCAGCAATTTCCTCGGAGGCTCCCCAGTTACCTCCTGAATACCTAGAATTCCAAGATGTTTTCCGGAAGGATCAGGCTAACTCTCTACCTCCTCATAGGTCTTATGACTGCCAGATAGACCTGATACCTGGATCTACTCCTCCTTGTAGTAGAATTTATGCCCTCACCGAGCCTGATAATCTTCACCTCTGACAATACCTGGATCAATACCTAGCGAATCGGTTTATTCGTCCTTCCAAGTCCCCTGCTTCCTCAGCTTTGTTCTTCGTTCCAAAAAAAGAAGGGGACCTTAGAACTTGTATAGATTATCGCGCCCTGAACCAGATCACCGTTAAGAATAGATATCCGTTACCTTTGATCCCTGAACTCCTGGACCAAGTCAGAAAAGCATGCATATATACAAAGCTGGATCTTAGAGGAGCCTACCACTTGGTACGAGTAAAAGAGGGCGATGAATGGAAGACGGCCTTCCGCACCAAGTATGGGCTATTTGAATATCAGGTCATGCCCTTCGGACTTTGCAATGCCCCGGCCGCCTTTCAATATTTTATGAACGATGTCCTCAGAGAGCTCATAGATGTGTGTGTCGTTGTTTACATTGACGACATCCTCGTTTATTCTTCATCGGAAATTGAACATTGGAAACACGTGAAAATGGTCCTCGAGAGATTGCGTCAACACAAACTTTTCGCTAAGTTGAAAAAATGTGTTTTCAACGTGACTGAAGTTGAATTCTTGGGATTCATATTATCACCTAGCGGAGTGCGTATGGATTCAAAGAAGGTCGATGCAATTCTCAAATGGCCATCGCCATCCTCCGTAAAAGGTGTTCAAAGCATGTTAGGCTTCGCTAACTTTTACCGCAGGTTTATCCCCGAATTCTCTCGAATAGTCCAGCCCATCACCGCCTTGTTAAAGAAAAACAAACGTTTTGAATGGTCTACCGAGGCGGAACAAGCTTTCCAGAATTTGAAGACTAGATTTATCTCTGCACGGATCTTAAAACATCCTCGCCCAGAACTCCCCTACATCGTTGAAACTGATGCTTCGAGACTTGCCATGGGGGCAGTTCTATCACAAAAGGACCCAGTAACCAATCAGTTGCATCCCGTGGCATTTTGGTCCCGCAAATTCTCGCCTCCTGAAATCAATTACACTATTACTGATAAGGAACTTCTAGCTATCAAGTCCGCCTTTAAGGCTTGGAGGCATTATCTTCTGGGGGCCCGACACACCGTTACTGTGATTACAGATCACCGAAACCTGCAATATTTGAAAACCGCAAAAGCTCAATCCTCTAGGCAACTCCGTTGGGCACTATTCTTTGCCGAGTTTGACTTCATAATTACCTATCGACCTGGTACAAAAAACGGTAAAGCTGATGCCCTTTCTCGGATGGGAGTGGAAGAACATTTGATCAATCCTAAACCTGTACCTATCATTCCCGAACAAAGAATTCTAGGTGTAATCGCCACACAATCCATAGAGGAAGTTAAGGATAAAGCCAGGCTACTGGTAACTCCAGCAGACATACAGAATTGGCATCTGCAGGGAAAGGACTTTACGGTGAAGGACAACCTATTATATTTCCAAGAACGGTTATACCTGCCCAGCACAGATTTACAGAAAAAGGTAATCTCTTGTTATCACGATTCTTTAATGGAAGGACATCCCGGTATGACCAAGACCTCGGAAAAGATCAAGCGCTACTTCTGGTGGCCGTCTTGGAAAAAAGATATCAGAGACTTTATAATGTCCTGTGGAGTATGCGCCCAAAACAAGAGTGAAAAGGAAAAACCAGCCGGCCTCTTACGCCCTATTGACATCCCGCCTCGCCCTTGGCATACGCTTTCTATGGACTTCATCACCGATCTACCTCCATGCTCCGGATACAATACGATCCTAGTAATCGTGGACCTATTCTCCAAGATGGCGCATTTCATTCCACTCAAAGGCTTACCAACAGCAGCAACTCTGGCCCGAGAATTTCTCGAAAACATCGTCCGACTGCACGGTTTTCCTTCAGTTCTAATTTCGGATCGAGGTAGTCAATTTATTTCTCATTTTTGGCGAAGTTGCTGTCGGTCGGCTCAAATTGATGTGAGACTTTCGACCAGCCACCACCCTCAAACCGACGGACAAACCGAGAGGACCAATCAAACTCTGGAACAGTATTTGCGCTGCATGCTACAACAAGCTGAAAAAACTTGGAAAGATATCCTTTGGATAGCCGAATATGCCTACAATAACTCTGTCCACTCGGGAACTGGGAAGACCCCGTTTTTTCTTTTATACGGTAGTCACCCTCGAACCTCGGAGTTGGATCCACTCCAAGATCTTGGAACACCAGCAGTAGACCACCTGCATTCTACAATCACCCAAGCCTTTAAGGAAGCCATTTCTCACCTTCAAAGGGCTAAAGAACAATACAAGAAAGGAGCAGACCAACATCGGAAGGAAGCCCCCCAATATCAAGTAGGAGATCAAGTCTGGTTATCCACCAAATATCTACCTCTAAAAGGACCACGCACATTCAACCCAAGATACCTTGGTCCCTATTCCATCACTACCATAGTAAATCCAGTAGCGGTCAAGTTGGACTTGCCCCCTCACATGAAGATAGATCCGGTCTTCCACGTCTCTCTATTAAAACCCGTGCAACCTCAAACCCGACTGACTACATCTCCAAAACCTATTCTAGTTGATGGAGAACTCGAGTTTGAAGTCAAAAGCATCCTGGATTCCAAGATCTCCAAATCTAAACTATTTTACCTGATTGACTGGAAAGGCTACGGTCCCCAAGAAAGATCCTGGGAACCTGCAGAATATGTCCACGCACCTCGTCTAATCAAAAGATGTCATCGAACATTTCCTAACAAGCCCAAACCCCCGGAGAAGCCCGGTTTGGGAGGGGCCTTGAGGGGGGGTGCTGTCATGATCTCTGCTTCCAAAAGATCAGGACTTGCCCGACTCCCTTGGAAGCAGACCCATAACCCCAGTTCCGAGTGCCAGCCAGTCCCAATTGGGACCTTTTGGACCCTGTCCTGGCGCCAGTGGCACCAGGCTCATAAAGATGCCCAGTCCCAGCGCTGGAAGCGCCGGGCTCATAATGCTTGGGTGGACTTACCTGCAGCAGACCATGCTGCTTACTTACCTGCCAGTTGAACCCCTGATCCTCTTCTGTTTGGGACTACTTTTCCTGTTGGGTGGGGCAGGAGCCACTCCCTAGGTTCAGAACACTGGAACTCTTCTGGAAAGCAGGAACTCTTTTCTTACCTAGGCGTGGCTGTGGAAGGAGACACCTAAGCACTACAGGAGGCTATTTAAACCACACCCGATGGATGAATCTTGCTTTGCGTTATTCTGCATTCTCTGCAGCAGAACGCTCATCGTGTCTTCTGCTTCTGATCCTGGGCCTAAGGGAACAAAGGCTTACCATCCTGGAATCCAGTCTTCAGCAGCACCTGTAAAGACAAAGAAAGAACAGGTTAGCACTACGGTCTTCAGTGGCAGCGCATCTCTTGCCTGGCCCATCGGCTGTCACCAACGCCTCGCGCTGCATTCCGGCATCTGAAAGACAAAGGCTTACCTACTCTTCGCATGCTCCGGAGGTCTTCGCACTGCATTCCGGCATCTGAAAGACAAAAGCTTACCAGCTCTTCGCACGCTCCGGAGGCCTTCGGCGCTGCATCCCGCATCTGAAAGACAAAAGAAGGTGCGTTTAAAGACATTGGGCAACTTTATTACTCACGTGCCATTACTCCTTCCCACGCCGAATCCAGTGGGTATTCCAGCACCCTTCAGCTTCTCTAAAGCTCCGAACTTGTACCTGCAAGATAAAAGGGACAGTTAGTGCGCATCGTGAAGCAGGCTACAAGCGCTTACTTACGTGCTTACAGGCGCTTCTATTCCTCACGCGGGTTCGATCCTCAACTCTCATCAGCCCGCCATCCGCCATCGCCGGAACCCTGCAAAACAAGAGATATCATTACAAAAGACTTTTAAGACATTTGAAGTGCCCAGAACTTACCGTTCGTGCAGTTAACGACGGACAGCAGTCCTCTGAGGTCAAGAGGCCTGCACCCTTATCCAGTGAAGAAACTGGTTACGGCACCCTGCCCCGAGGCAGATGGAGAGCTCGGCGTTCACTTACCTAAGGTGAGGGCATTAACCTTTGGGGTTCTACAGGAGAAGAGAAAGGGAAGAGGAGAGAGGCACCCAATAACCCCAGTTCATTAATCCCATATTTTCTATCTGCAGACATCTTACTCTTCGAGTCAGACATACAGTGCACAGAGGTCCAGCCCAAAGAGCCAACCGTGTGTTACACATCACCTTTAAAGATACGGCATTCACCCAGTCAAGACCGGCGCCTCTGCGGGAATCAGGTGAGCGTTACATAAACTCGTGTAGAAAATGTTACCAGATGTTAAAAATGTATACACACAGTCTATAGTAGATTGATCGGAAGATGTGTTATTAAGTACCAGGAGTTATGCAAATGGTGCAGCATATATTTTAGGGTAAGACATTTCAATGGGCAAGAGTGTATGATTCAAATACACCGCATTTCTAATGAACAGAGGTAAATGTTAAACTCCGTCCCATTTCCTTTGATCAGGCGAAATAAGTGAACAAATAAATATATAATAAACCCAGTGAAACAGTACGTGCTATCATGCAGCCAAATGACACATGATATAAACAAACCAAAAGCTTTATTGAGGACATTTGTCAGTAACAATTAGATTACACAAGTTACAAGAAGTCATCGCAGACGAATAGAATCCTGCTCATTTAAATAGAAAATATGTCATGAAGTCGGATATGTGAGCAGCAGGTAACGATGGCAACAGTGAAAAATCACGTGACAAATCAATGCTCGGAAAGGCGACTGTAGATAAACAGGGACAGCAGCGTAGCACGCCCTTTTGCCGGTGTTGGAACCTCAAGACTGCATTTTAAGCAGATTACTTCGTGTTTGAGCAATCAAGCTTTGATAGGTAAGAAACTTTCCTCTCACTCATGAAGCGGCATACCGTAAAACATGCTAATTTTGGGCACAACGAATGAAGATTGAATTAGTAAAACATACTATTTGTCCATTTACAGTTTCTGAATTACCCAAGATGGGATTTAACACTTAAAGAATCAGATGTGATTTTCCTACTAACGAGTTATCGTGTAACTCATAGATGAATCCAAACCCAGACCCACGTATTCAACCTGTGGGTATGCAGGTATGCTGTCAACCTCCAATTGTTCATTAGGAATTGCATTACAAACTTAAATGAAAATATGGACAAAAAAACCAAGGCTCATAATGATTACATGTTAATAATACACGTGCAATGAGTTAGAGCAATGACAAGCGTAATAATATTGGCCTGCACAAATGTGGCTTTTTAGAAAGAAATTGACACACATTTGTTAAATAACGTAATTGCATTTATTTAACAGGTAGCAATTCGATTTTGAGCACCTAGAGAAATAATATTGACAACAGTGGAAATAGCAACAGCATTACAATTCTTACAACACAAAGGACACATCAACGTGCATCAAGCATACATCTGACAGGTACTTACTTTATGGAACAAATTAATAATCAGGAAATAATGCATTTGAATATTGATCACAATATGGATCTTTATAAAGGCTCCTCACTAAGTATTTGGTGTTTCTTTTGACACAAAGGTGGTTGAAATAATGCTAAGGATAAAACATTAATACATAAGAGATTACGTTTTAGTTCAGCGCAATGTTATCTAACAAGTATGCCTCAAGCAGTTCACAAACAAACCGCAAGTCAATGCAGCAAATGTCTCATGGCCAAACACACATTTTAATTCTCTGTTCCTCCTCTTTCTCTCTCCCCCCTCTCGTTGTCTCCCCTACAGGGACACATTTCTCTTTTTGGGCATATATGGAAAATGTTTGAATTGTTATAGCCCTGATGATGACCCTAGTGGGTTGAAACACGTGTCGGCAGTCACTTTTGCATAATTTGTATTAGTTGTGAGAACAATATCTTTATGGCAGTCAGTATTGAATGACTTGAAATAGCTGTGAGATAAACATGTGTATGATGGACATTTATTGAATATATCTGCTCTTGAGAGGCAGTTAGTCTTTGCATATTTTGTATCACTTGTGAGAAAAATATTCTTATGCTAGTCAGTATTGAATGACTTGAATCAGCTGTTATTTAAACATGTGTATGATGGTCATTCATTGAATACATATGCTCCTGAGAGCCAGAAAAAGTCAGACTGTGAATTTAAAACAAAAAGAAACAAGAACATGTGTAGCACCCAAAGGGGGGAATTAACTGTATCATTTTTGACTTGAAGTGTTGGAAACAACCCTTTTTTCTCATTTTGATTTTTCCAAAATACATACAATGACACAGTCAAAATTGCTTGGTGACATTTGTTTAATTCAAATATCATATCGGAAACGCAGCGTTGAGCGTGGAAAGTAGAGGATCATCATACCTTTTTTCTAAAATTGAATGGTGGTTTAGGGAAGCCACCAGCTCCTCCACTACAGCACCTCAACCCCCTACATATTATTCTCTTTTTTAGAATCAAAACAATAATACGACAAAACTGAGTGAATGCGCACTTTGCACTAGGTTCTCTACTTTTCCCATTTTATATTTCAGAAAAGGCGACCTGCTAACCAGGTCCCCCTTTCCTAAAACTCAGTGCCAAAAGTACAGTGTACACCTGGGCCCTGCTGAATAAGTAGCCTTATTGCAGCACCTGCTCTCCATTGGCAGATAGCCGGGTCAGGTCACAGTAAGTGCCCTCTTCACAGTTTCAGTAGCAGCCAGTAGCAGCCAGAGTGACTGCAGTGCAGGGTCTGAATTTAACATGTGCAGCCTTTCTATCTAACTAAGATAATGATAACTTGATGGCATGTTAAACTGTAAATATAAGCCATATGTAAGGCATGATGGGTAATGTCTCTCATATTTATCATAGCTACACCAAATGTATATCACACATGTGTCAGCCCTGTGAACCAAACCCTGCTCAGCTGTGGAAGGCTTATGTGTATTCCACCAGCCAGGCTGTCTTGGCTGCTCCCACCAAAACTGTTGCTCTGGGGGTTGCATCTCTTTGTTCTTTTGTGAGGGCAGATAACACCCTCCCCAGATGTAGATAGTCACTACACAGGAAACTGTCCTGGGAACAGGAATAATAGAGCGCATCCATTCACAAAAGAAGTGACCACACACCAGGGTGCTGCATACCAAAAGGGCCTTTGATGCTATGGTGAAGGGAAGTGGGTGGCATTAGTGTAGACAGATTAACTTCACACAGCTGGAGGAAGGTTCCACCATCGTGTTTCGCTCCACCTCTATCTTTCCTTCCGCCCCTCCAATTCCTGTAGCACAAAATATGTAGGATGTGATGCCAGAAGTCAAAGTCCACTTGCCCCAGAGATAGGTATAGTCTCTAAGGCCAGCTTTCTTTGGCCAACCACCTGTAGATGTTTGCCTTTATTAGAAGGGGATGCTGAATCCTTCTTTGAATCATTACAGGACTTAAACCCTTATAAATATTATGTTTAACGCTTTTTTTTAAAAAAAAATGTGTATTTGCTTTATAACAAACCTTTAAAATGTAATTCATTTTCCCAATTTTTTTACTCAAAACAATTTCCATTCTGGTTTTCATGTTTACATATTTTAACAGAAAATAGAGGAAGATTTTTGTCTCTTCACTTCTCGCTTCGTGCTGCTATCAGTCCCTGCTGCTAATCATACTATTTCTTCCAAGAAGAATGTCAGTGCAATTATTAGTTTTTTATTAGTTTCATCAAAACATACTTGCCACCAATCTTCAGCACTCATCGACAGATTTTCTGTTATAAACTGACTCAAATGTTTTGTTCTTTCAGTTCCTAATGCCGGGCAATAAAGGGTTAGGTGTTTTAAAGTCTCGTCCTGCTTTTTGCAGAGGCTGCAGCTCAATTCCATTCCCGCATAGTTTGCTCATCGACTAAATACCTCTTCGGTTTTAAATTGATTAAGTCAGAATTTCATATAGAGCATTCTGCGATGTCTGTCGGGGAACTTCTCAAGATAATTTGCAATCTTATTTAGGGCATTAACTTCACAGTGTTGCATTACTTTGTGTTTAATTCTCGGATCTCCTGTATCGATCCAATCCTGTAGCCAAAAATTCTGCTTGGCGATAAGTTTGGATTCATTTGTAGAATATTGTTATCAATACTGAGATCTTTCAGAGTAAGGATATTTTCTTTATTTCCACTGCTTGGGTCATGTATGATTTTAAATTGAAGGAAACCATTCTCCATGGTCATTTTACGGTACAATATGAGCATGTTCCATGTTATTCTCGTATTTATTGATAACAAGCTCAATTCATATCAATACATGAATTTGGTGTTCCCTTCGGGAGCCATAGAAACTTTGTCCAAAAGATATTTTCCAGCATAGCCCATAATGAGAAAGGACAACCCAAAGCACACTCTGCACCATGGATCAGTGCTGGAACAACCTTTTGTTTATAGAAATTGAGTACCGGTCTCCATGAGAACTTGCCAAACTTCTTATGTAGCACTGATGCTTGCACAGCCAATTTCTGACATTTGGCTTTCTTTTTTTCCACCCAAAGGGCATCATTCAGGCTTGAGCTAATCAACAATCCGATGTATCTGGTATGCATTACACTCTCAATGGTCTCTTTCCCCAGATACCAACAAAACTTCTTGCTTGAATGGGTTTTATTTATTTATTTATTTATTTATTTAATGCCCAGTCCCGAAGGTATCATGGCGTAGTTACAGACAGTGGGTGAATACAATCTTTATATTATAGCAGAGATACAATAAAGCAAAGAGATGTTGCATACGGTGCAAATACAAGTCAGGTGTGAATCAACTAGGTACTGGTTGAATAACCAAGTTTTCAAAGATTTTTTGAATTGTGGGTAGGATACTTCATTCTTGATGTTGGTGGGTAAGGAGTTCCAGTGTCTGGGAGCAAGGACTTTGAAGCCCCGCTTTCTCTTTTTTATATTGTAGGATTTCATGATGTGAGTTGTTGTTGGATCTGAGAAGGCTTTTGTTCTTCCTCAGATCTTGAAGCGTCAAGATTTCTGATTTATTGGGGTTGATGCAAAACCATTGACATTAACATACTCTTCTAGGCCATGCAGTTTTCGTTGTAACCCAAATGGCATCCCATCAAGAACAACTAAGTCATTCGCAGAAAGAATCCAACTTTGGTTACTCCTGTGGATTTTTGGTGGAAAAGTGGGGATGCTTTTGAGGGTACGCCATTATCCGACAAAAACAGATTGAAGAGAATTGAAGCTAATGAACATCACTGTTTCACCCCACAAAACGTTTTTATTTGGACGGTTAGGTTGCCAGCCTGATCAAGCATGATTTTCACTTCGTTGTTCATGTGTAGATCTTTTAATGCCATTAGCTGGCTTGGTGGTGTCTTGATATTGGGAAAATCTTCCTCGGGACCAGCCCTTGAGAGCAAAAATTACCCAATTCAGCCCAAAATACAGGTTCTATTGTGCCGAGCAGTGAACTCATGCTAGTGACAAATGACACCTTCAAAAAGTTTTAGCATTTATTCTAAACAGTGAATTTCAGCAACATCTTGGGATTCAAGTTAGAGAAGATTACAAAGCACAAAACTTAGAGAAATGCAAAATATAAGAGAAACATAGAACTTAGAGAAACATAGAGAAACACAGTCTTACGCCCCTTCAATCAGCACTGGGAGACCCTGGCCCTCATAAACTAGCTGTAACAAGCCCAGCTCAGAGGACAGCGCTGCAGGGTGCCGACAGAGCAGCAAGTTCCGGACACTCGATTTTGCTCAAACCAAGTCCACAGATCGATCTCCCACCTGAGTCATGTGGGCATGCATTTTTATAATCTCGTGCTGTCAGTCCATGACGCCCAGTTCTAGAACCTTCCCTGTGCAAAATATAGGCTTGCTCATGGAAAAACCCAACTCTGTGAATGTCCACTGTGCTCCTTTTCTGTGCCCCTCCCTGGGTGGAGCCCATCTGCGTGAAAACTCAGGAATGTCTTATCAGTGCCTTCCCAGAGAAAAGAGGATTTGTTTACGAAACCATGCAGGGCTACAGTTAGAAAGGCAGAATATTCTAAGAGAAGTCTAGATGAATTAACCCTATGTGAGCAAGCTCTAAAAGGCATGCACTCATAGCTTAGTGTTCATAGCGCTTAAGATTGGCTATCTAAGCGCTATATAGGTGACATAATGTTCCAAACACTCCAATAATGTCTATTAACTACAGAACTGGGGCCTTCACCCTGCCTGTCTATCTACAATGCATAATGTGACCTACCACTCCTACTAGGCCTGCATATTCCTTGTAGCTCACTACTGCGTAATGGAAGTGCTACAACAGACTACTGTCAGCATTTTTGGCACATACTTTGAATAAACTATTGGCTTTCAGCGGCTAATGCTGTCATCTAAAGCCCTGATTGGCAAATTTGCAATTTGTAGCAGCTTGGTAGTACTAAGGAAACATTGCCTTGTGATAAATCTATGTCTAAGTGTATCTATGTAATAATAGAGGTGTGCATTACCAGCCTACAATTTAAATGTTGCCTTACTACTGGAAAATCTAACATGTTCACAGTTTCTACCTTGTGTGACTAGGAGAATACCCTTCTCCAATTGGGATGCCTACCATATACAATATTAGTTTTAGCTACAAACACCATACTACCATCCGGCAGTGGCTGTTTCATCGTACCATTGTGTAAAATGCATTTATTCAAATTATAGTTTATAAAATCTTGGCGAGAACACTCACTGCAGTTCTTGGTCAGAAAAACAAATCGTTGGATCCATTCACTGAAACATTTGGGCCTAGGATTTCATAAGCACCAATCATATGAGTCAGTGACAAAAGATGCCCAACAATGTGCCAGGCCAGTACGCTAACAATTCCATGTGGATACTCATTTGTAGCGCTTTTCCAAGGAATCATACTAAATGTCTACAATCAAAAGGTGACTCTTTGCATTAGTGTGCTGGAGACAGCCGTCCCCACAGAAACATGAAACTGGTTGGTTTAACAAAAACCGTGTCACACACTGTGTCATAAAAATCAAATATCAAGTCAGTCTTGGTTTCATTTACCCGCCTTAAGGCTGGCTGTAAAAGTATCCAGTGTTTCATAGATTACCATCTCAAATTAGAGCTCACACACTTGGCAGCATTACTTCAAATAAAGAACCTTAACCTACGCACAGCTGACTTTGGTGTGCGCACTCATTTTATCTCAAAATAAATTACGCTCCTGCTTGCATAATCCTGCTGCCCCAACAATTCATAAATCATTTTCCCGCCTACGTGCAACGTAGTAGTTTTAGAAAAGGCAAAACATCTCTGGTTAAAGCAATTAAGTTGGAAGAGCAAAACATTTCGTTTTTTTCAGATTCACCTCAAAAAGTGCATTTAAAAAACATTTTTCAATGTGTTAGCATTCAAGTGCTGTGTCACACAGCTGTTTTTGGTGCATGACGTCACAGTCGACAACCCATTGTGGTTGCTTTGTCCACAGACCTTTAAACAAGAAAGGCAAAACATATCAACCAGGTTATTTCCAGCAACTAAATCATTTGAATGTGCAGCATCAAATGTTTGATAACTAGCCAAGTCTGCACCGTGCCAGTTCAGCAAAAGTTATTACTCTGTTGGACACTTCTCACAGGTTGCAGAACAAGTGTCCTCCTACGTCATGCATGTTAGCAGCATTGAGTGCGGTGCAGGACAGGTTCAAAGTTCACATATCATCTTGCAGTGACTCGCTTTCTCTGAGAATGCGTCTGCTTGACTGATCAGTGTCACCCGTAAATTGCACACATCTACCCCAATTATGGCACGCAACTGTCTTGGTGTTTTTTGCCTAGGCAAAATACAAATAGAAATGTTAGTATTTCATCAAAAGTACAATGTCATTGTTATTCACGTTAGGATGTCATCAAAACTACAATATAAGCGTTATCCACCCCTTCCCTTAACACTTCCCCCACCTTCAGAAGTCTCATCAGGTAACTACACACTTTATCAATGCTACCACAATTATTTGACACTCTTCTTTGTGTTACTGGGGGCTTATTTACACTCAACCATACGGGGTGTAATTGCCTAGTCACAAACTCATTTGTGCAATGCGATTATAGTTGGTCAATGGTACTTCAGACTGATCTGTGATTTTACAAAAGCCATATAATAAGTACCCAGGTCGCACTTCTCAATGGATCAATGCTTTTCTTTTTTTACCAAAGCGATCACGAATGCCAGGCACCAACTTGCTTCCAGTGTTTCATGATCTTGATTTAGGTTGCCCTGCTGGCATCACTCCATTTTTCAAAGGTAAAGTTCTTCAGTCCCATACCGCCTGCAGTTGCACAAGCAGCTTTGTTTATTTTTCCCCATACAGCTAGTGTCTTTCAAGCCTCTGGTTTTCCACTTGTCATTTTCCCAAAGGGTGTCTGCTGATTTCTTGGGCCACCCCTTTGAGCGCGATAGTCTAAGTCAGTTTCTTTATTTGCTTCAACAAATCATTAATTCTTGCACTAAGCCGTGAGGCTTCTGGATCATGGCTAATGTGCAGTGTTCATGTTATACTCCAAAGCCCCTCTCTGCATGTTGTCTCTTCTCTTGCAAAACACCTTTGTCAGTTTTGCTTCCATCTGGAACACCATAATGTTTTTGTCAGTCACTCCAGCCCTGGCAATGTAGCTTGCATTTTTGCCAGCTGTGTATTTTCACTTCTCAAAGCGCCTAGAGGTTTCTTCTCCAGTGCACAGCGCTTTATTTCAGTTCACATCACATGGAGTATTGGGATTCAGCTTGCACGGCAATGTCTCTTCACTTCACATCACATGGGACATGGGGATGCAGCTTGCACGGCAATGTCTCTTGAAATGGGCAGCTGTCTTTTCTTAGCCCAATCACAGATGCACAGGTTCCCCAAATGTTCAGATGCGATGCGCCAAGTCTGCCATTCTGCATTTATTTTCCTTCCAGTGTTGATACTGGGCAAATTCTTTACTTCTGATCAGCTCTGTTATTGCATGCCAGTGTCAGAAAGCATGCGTACATCAGCATGTGTAAGGTAGATTGCGCTCTTTTTCATCTTCTCACTCAAAGCAATTATTGCCTTCAGTTCTGTTTCAGCATTCTGTCTGCACCCCCCTCCTCAGTCTTTGCCCACACTGACGGTGTCTCTCACAGGGGATGGAATGCAGGAATGTCATTGTTTATCTTTCCTGTGCACATGGCAGCGCCATAAGCACGCAGCAAGCTTATCTCTTTGCCTATAACTCATAAGCTGGGGCGGCTTCAATGGAAGGCACTCGTTTCAGACAGTTCATTCAGATTAACTGTTTCCTGCACTGCTTCAGCAACTCAGAAAAGCTCCCATATCTGCCAGCTTTTATAAACACCATTTTTCTGAACAGGAGCGCGGCATTCTGCTTTCCTGCCTTCCTCCAACAGTTTTTTTTCTTCTTTCGCGCACCTCGTCCAAGACAGTGCAAGTTATCTTCAAGGCACAAGCTCTGCACAGCAAGACTCTTATTTTCAAAAGAGGCACATTTCTTGTCATCAGATTCTACTCCATGTAATTTTGCAAAATGTCAAAGCGTCTTTTAGCCTGTTTTAAACTGATCAATGTTCTATGTAAAGGCATACGTTTTTTCTTTTTCCCCGTAACCTTGTAGTTTGGCTTCACAAACGCACTCCAATGCAATCTGCGACCTTTCCAAAGAACCCGCAACCCACTAAATCTTTGTGCTGTCTTATCACACACAGACTTTCCATTCTGTTGTACCATTGCCAAATTAAAACCAATTATTTCAGTGCATTTAAAACATGTCATGTGTAGTGCAGCTCCCTGCACGTTTTTCTCTGAAAGAGCAACCCACACTCTATATGGCTTGTGGGCTGTTAATGTGTCAACAACATTTTTCACCATGTACCGCAGTCAACAGGTTACTATTTCCAAAACATACATCACTTATAACGCAACAGTACTTTAATCCATGGAATAGCGTGGGAACATTTACATACTCTAGGGGCAATTTAGGGGCAATTTAGAAAAATATAAATTGTCTTTTTCCCCAAACCATTGCAAACTGATTCTGCAATTCCAAATCAATACACAAAAATCGAAAATCCAAATACCATTGACTCACTTTCTTTTTTAAGTTAGTCTCTCACCCATTGTAAGCATGGCACAGCTAAAATGCAATGTAGCCATTTTAGAGTGTTTACTTAAACAGAATGCACCACCAGCACATGGAATTTACTTTTGCCAAAAAACAAACCCTTTAGGCCCTCAACACAGATGTTACTCTTTCTCCTAAACTCCGCTCATTCCCACGTTATCTTCAGGAATGTCAACACTTCAAAAGCATACATTTAAAAAGCAAACCTTCGCCTCCTTACATTACAGCCCCCCACTTGCTAGCACACTGGGGCTGAATCACAATGGTTAGATCTATTCACAATTTGCATGTCAAATCCTCACAACTATTTTCCTGCCCTCATGACAGAATAGAGTTGAGAACTCCATCTCACTTTGCATTTCAAATTGCAACTTTAAACTGGGGAAACCGCATGATAAAATTATTTCCTAATTGAACATAAATCTTTCTTGACCATTCATCGGAGCACTTTAAACATAGCCATTTCCCACTTGTTTATCGCCTTGTGCTCCCTGGCTTCGTGCCCAAGCAATAAGTCAGCCACGACTGATTTACTGAAGGGGAAAGTCTTAACCACACAAGCTATCGGCCGCGGCAAGCCGACACAAACGTTGCTGTCTTTTGTGTCTCAGAGCTGCAGTGATACCACCAAGGAAATGCAACAGCCTGCTCATCACTCTGCACTGTGTTCTCTCACACAATTTGTCATTTCACAGCAAGGCACTGCTCTGCACAAATCCCCAAGCTGCCACCAAATGTCTTGATATTGGGAAAATCTTCCTCGGGACCAGCCCTTGAGAGCAAAAATTATTAAATTCAGCCCAAAATACAGGTTCCCTTGTGCCGAGCAGTGAACTCATGCTAGTGACAAATGACACCTTCAAAAAGTTTTAGCATTTATTCTAAACAGTGAATTTCAGCAACATCTTGGGATTCAAGTTAGAGAAAATTACAAAGCACAAAACTTAGAGAAATGCAAAATATAAGAGAAACATAGAACTTAGAGAAACAGAGAAACACAGTCTTACGCCCCTTCAATCAGCACTGGGAGACCCTGGCCCTCATAAGCTAGCAGTAACAAGCCCCACTCAGAGGACAGCGCTGCAGGGTGCCGACAGAGCAGCAGGTTCCGGACACTCGATTTCGCTTGAACCAAGTCCACAGATCGATCTCCCACCTGAGTCATGTGGGCATGCATTTTTATAATCTCGTGCTGTCAGTCCCTGATTGGCAAATTTGCAATTTTGTGTATCACTACAGGTGGACACTTACATTTTTCTAGCTTTATCCAAAGAATTTCTCGGTCTATACAGTCAAAAGCATGGAATAAGTCTACAAATGCGAGAAAGAATTTCTTTCCTGTTCTTATGGCTTCCATTTTCATCAAACTGATTACCAGGAGATTCAAATCACAGGCCACGCCCTTGACAAATCCTGTTTGTCTGGGATCAAAATGGTGGCTGATGTAATCCATGAAGACAATTGTTGTTGAAGTTGAATGGCATACATCTTCCCCACGACATCTACGAGGGCGATCAGGCGATAATCTTTAGGTTCTGCTCTATTGCCCTTTTTAAAGATTGGCCCCATGATCACACTCTTCCAGGATGTCGGAGTGGCACACTCTAGGGCTATTTTCAAAAACAAGAGGGCACAAAATTCTGCCCATTTCTCTGGGTTCTTTTTCAAGATGTAGTTAGTAAGATTGTCGGGTCGAGGGGCCCTCGATGGACTGATTCATTTGATATTGCTGAGAATATCTTCTTTGTCGAAGGTACTATCCCATCGCTCTAATATTGGGAGTATAGGCTCTTTTATTTGTCCGTTCTTTTTGTAGAGTTCACAATAGTGCAAAACCCGTTGGGATTCAGTGATCATGTTATCTTATATCGCATGTTGAGAACAGCTTTCCTGATTGATAATTTTCCAAAATTCTCTGGAATTTTTATTTTTAAGGCTGGTCATCATAGCCTCTGCATCTTGTTGTTCCACCAGAGCTCTATGTGAGATAAGCCAATGTTTGTATTTTTGCCTGATTGATCTTTTTACGGCCACTTATTTATTTATTTGCATTTATAAAGCGCAGCAACAGCCCGGTGGCATTGTGGCGCTGTTACAGCAGATTTGAGCTTGACAGGACAATTATGACAGTGAGACATATGTGACATAATGCTGTTCAGGTTACATTTCGCGACATGTGGTTAACATATAAACATGTAATGTTTTAACAGAATAGTGAAGTTTTAAGCATTCTCTGGAAGACAGGGTATGAAGTCTCATTTCTTAAGGCTGTGGGCAGGGTGTTCCAATTTTTGGGGGCTTGGTGTTGGAAACTGGAGCCTCCAGCTTTGGTCCTTTTAAAAGCTGGTACGTGGATCTGGTTGGTCAGGTGAGATCTAGTCGGTCTGTTGTAGAGGTTACGGGTGATTCTTTCTGAAAGGTATAGTGAGGCATCGGAGGAGAGGCATCTGTGTGTTATGGCCAGTGTTTTGAAAACTATCCGTTCTTTTACCAGCAACCAGTGTGCATCTTTTCTGGCCTGTGAGATATGTTCCCTTTTGGGAATACTCAGGGCTGCCCGAGGCGTTGTTTTGTGTGACTTCAAGTTTGTTGATGTTTTTTGCAGAGGTGCCCAGGAGTAAGGAATTTCAGTGGTCTAATCTCGTGCCTACTGTGGCTCTAGCTATGGATAGGCCTTTCTTGGTCGAGAGGAAGGGCTTCACAGCATGAATCATCTTGGTGGTGAATGACGCTATGGCATTTACCTGGCGTGACACGGATAGGGATGAATCGAGGTATACTCGTAGGTCTTTATTCAATTTTGTGCATTGTCTAAGTTCTTTATGTATTTGTTGTTTCTTCTCTGCAATCTGGGTGTCAAATGAGTGCTTGAATTTAAATGCACATTTTCAAAGACCCTGTTTTCTTTCTACGTATTGTTTCAATAGATACCCATATTCCACTCTATCATGAGTTTTTTACCACCAGATCCCTGTGATAGGCTTCTGTGATGGTTTTTAGATCATGATCTTTTAGTCAGAGCCAGTTCCTACTTGAATCCACAGCCACCTTGTGGTTTCATGTATGCACGTTTCCCTTTTTGGGCGCAATGAGTGTCAATTTCACCAAATTGTGGTCACTCTGTGTTTTGCATGCCACTTACAAGGATACAGCACTTTAGGCTACCTTGCCAGACACAAAAAAGTTATCCAGGGTGGACTCTTATGTGCGTCTCCTCCAGGTGGATTGGGGAGTATGTCTCCCGCTGTATTTCCATTAAGCATGGACATACCCCTTATCTCCATCACTTCACACAATTGTGACACCAAACGCTGAGAATGGCTAGTCGCCTGTTTGCAGTCTTGCCCAATATTTATACAGTTTATCTTCAAGTCTCTGCACACAATTATATTCGGCAATGGTTCATCTGCATTGATCTCCTCAATCAGTTTAGTCACTTTGTCAATAAACATTGCCGTGCCCGCAGCTTTATGTTGCCAATATAAGTTAACAATATGGGTCTGACAGTTATCCACCTTAGATTTCCCTCTTAATTCAATCACCGTTGTTTGGATACATGAGGAGACGTTCTTAGTACTAATGACTCGATAGCCCAAGCTTTTCCTTATGAATGTTTATAAACCAGCTATTGGTCAGCTTTTTCGTTTTTAGATTGCCGGATTCATTGTGATTTCGAACTCATCAGCAATCAGACACACATCGAGCCATGTTTGTTGTATACAAACTATGTCCAAACAATCTAGCCAGTATGATGTGTGGTTGAACAGGTGCATAAATCCCCTAGTGTTCTGCGTGCCAATAAGGTGTTTGTTTTTTTCTCCTGTTTCTTGGCATTAACTGTAATTACAATGCCCTAAAGCTTTTGCTAGCCATTACCAATTGCGAATTTTGGTATTTTATTTGTGCCTTCTTTGTCAGTTATTGCTACTTCGGGCGCTTTGTTATTA
This sequence comes from Ambystoma mexicanum, assembly GCF_040938575.1. Taxonomy (NCBI): domain Eukaryota; kingdom Metazoa; phylum Chordata; class Amphibia; order Caudata; family Ambystomatidae; genus Ambystoma; species Ambystoma mexicanum. The sequence goes on from NC_090932.1 coordinate 1,210,726,453, forward strand.
CACTCCACAGTAATTTGAATCCATTTTTCTACTTGTGCTTCTCATAGTGAATGTCAGCGTTGCTGAATATAATGCTTACTTTGTTATTGTCACTCAAACGTTCATCCACATGTGACAATGTGAAGTCTAAGTGTCTTTCCTTTGACTCATGTTTTTGTGGCTGATCTCGAGGTTCTTTAGGGCTATTGTGTTTGTCTCCACTACACTTGCTGTAGTCAGCATGTGTTTCAAAGATATCAAATCCTAATGGCAACAGCACAGGCACAGCACCCAAGAGAAGATCACAGATTAATCTTGATTCAATGTGTAGTCTCACTCTGTCGTTCTACGGTTCATCCATGAATTCAACTGTCTTGATGTCATTGGACTCAATGACGGCACATGGCGTAGCAGACGTAAAACATTGTTCCTATTTAAGCTAAGTCCATCCTTGATGGACAATATCCGTTCCAAGATTAACAAATATTTTGAGTGCGTTTTCCACATTGCTTCCTCTTTATCTTGATTTTGTGGATTTCTGTCGGGTATATGGGCATGTTCAAAGCCCAGCGTGTTAGATGGCGATTCCACAACCGCGGGTTCTTCTACTTTTTATTCCTATTTGGCCGCACACCACCCGGGAAATCTTCGCTCACTTTTGTTTCCAATTGAGGCTCTGCGAGTCTTTGCCTTTTCTCATCCATTGTGAGAAAGCTTAGGTTCAAACTTGTTGATGTTTTTACCTGTGACATTCAGTAAAATCAATCTACATACTCTAAGCAACCTTTGTTCTGTCGCTCCTTCGATCCCCAAGTTGTGAGGTTGATTCACTTCCAAATTATCCCAAGGGCAACTTGGATCCATTTCTTTGGACTGATGTTGGGCCTTATCGTATTCTTCCTTATTGTCATATGTGGATACATTTATCAACTCATTCACGTCTTCATCATCACTAGGTACTTCCTCAGTTACGCTTACCTTAGGACCTATGGTGATGGACGACACAACTTCTTTAGATCTTTCAAGTGGACCAAATAAATGCTAAGAGTTGAGGGTAACGTTCACAGTTTTGATGTTTCTTAAGAATTTACGTGAGTTGTTGGTTACCCAATTCTTTCTTTTGATAGTTTTTTTGTCTTTTTTATCTGTGGTTGTTTACTCATTATTTTCTTCCTTTCATTAATGTTTGTTGAGTGAAATATAGAGTAATTTCCATAATTATTCCCGATGACTGTATTATTACAACTCATAGGGCTTTCAGGGTTACCAATTACCGCCTCACCATTTGCTGAGGTGGATGGTTTTGGGGAATCTAACATCTCAATGCTCTCAATTTGCATAATTGCAGTTGACACTTTTGACTGGATCAGCCTCACTTCATTATCTGACGCTTGGATTTCTTGAGTTTCGTTCAAATTGATATTTACTGTATCGGAAATGTTACCCACATTAACTCTTTCCCCTCTGGACTCTTCTTTGTTGGTCATGTCTGTTTTCATACCTTTGTCACTCAAAGTCTTTTGATGTTGAGTACTATTGATTTGGCTATTGTTTTTTTATTTTTTATTATTAGCTTGTATAGCGCACCAAACCCGAAGGTATCTGGGCGCTTTTGCTTAGTGTACAATAAGGTTACAACAGTAGAATGACATACAATAAAGATATAAAATGGCTAAAGTTATACAATAATAATCACAGAAATATACAAAATATATACATTAGATGAGTATATATCCAAAATATGCAAAGTTAATAACATAGCTCAGGACAATCTTGCAGTATGGCCCTAAGAGACCACCTGGTGATACATAACTAAGCTATGGGCAAGCTTGATGGGCAGCTTGGTCATAGAATTACGATAGGTCAAAGTGGAGGTTAATTTGATTGCGAAAACAGCCATGTTTTGACCTTTTTCCGGAACGAGAGGAACACCGAGTTTGTCCTTAATTCAGATGGTAACTTCTTCCAGGACTTGCCCGTAAGCACCTGGAAGCTAGCTCCTCCGGCTTTGCTAAGTTTGAATTTAGGTATGTTTAGAGAGTGGGCATAGCTTGCTCTGTTGGGTCTGGTGGACTCCTTCCTAGAGAATGTGTCACTTTGGTACTTGGGGGCTGAGTTGTTTAGGCACTTGTGAGTAATCATGAACATTCTAAGGTAATCCTATCTTGGATCGGAAGCCAGTTGGTGTTGCGTCGGATTTGTGAAATATGATTGGAGCAAGGAATATTTAAGGCAGTTCTGAGCGCATTGTTTTGCAATACTTGTAACTTGTGAAGGTTTCTCTGGCTGGTACCAAGGTGGAGAGTATTGCAGTAGTCCAGTTTGGAAACTATAAGGGCTCTTGCAAGGGTAATGCAACTACCTGTAGACAGGAATGGTCTACATGCATTTATTAGTTTGGATGTATTGGCTGTTGAGGACCTAATTCAGTGGTTGCATTCACAACTTCCCGAGGGAAAATGCTCAGGTTATGTTTCAGCAGACTGAGAGCTTCCATAGCAACTTCTGCAAGGAGTTTTTTGTCTTTGCTATTGTTGCATGTTTGGTCCACCAAAGCCCTGCGCGAAAGACCAATTTTTTATTTTCCTCCAGAGTTTTCAGCTTGGACAAATTGCTCTCAATTTCGATGTTTACTAATTTAGAGTTTATCAAGGTTGTTAAGATAGTCAGCTCTTTGACATTCTCATTGACTTGCTTGTACATTTTTAAAAATGGAGCAATAGCTATTGTCAAGGCTGACAAAATGTTGGGCTGTAGTTCTTGCAATACTCATTTTGCCACTTCCCCTACATCAGAACCATGTTCTTGTTTTCTCATATTTCCCTTAATTACGGTGCACCTTGTTTTAGGAAATTCTCTTTCAATTAATGAAGAATCTGAGGATGACTCATTGGTAGAAGACTCGTTCGTGCTTTGTTCAACATGGCATGCTTCCACCTCAAATACCCCAGATGCATCCATATCTTCGACTTACAAAGCACCCTGTCCATGTTCACTAACTTGTGTTTGAGGCAGTTTATTTCTCTGTTGGTAACAGCTCAGCGTAGGTGACAGACTGGCATCTATTCTTCTTCATTTTAGTGCCCCTCCGTGCCACTTGCCCGCTGTCACTGTGATAGCACATGTTGTTGCCATTGACCCTGGTATGCATCTTTGACGCTCTACATTTAGATTTTCTGATGTGTCATCTTGCTTCATGTTATTTATGACAGTGTTCATTTGTGTGAAGTCTCATAGTAGTTTATTCACTATCACTAAAGAGTTTCTTCTTTCTTTTGTATTTGTATGTTTGTATTTATTTAATTTTATATAGCGCTTTAAGTCAACGTGCTATACATGGAACAACAGGTAATAAATAAGAAGCAATTCAATATAAGTCATGAGTCAAAATAACGACAAACAATATTCAGAGCAATGTGCCAAGATCAATAGCGTAAAACATGAGAAGGATAGAACAATTGAGGAACTGTCAGGAGGGAGATTGGAGTAGGTGGGCTTTTAAGGAGGTGCAGAAAGATGAATAAGAGATGATGGATCAGATTGGGAGTGGGAGGGAATTTCAGTGGAGTGGGGCAAGGAGTCGGAAGGAGCGGAAGCGGGATGGGGTGCATGGTGCAGATGGGACAGTGAGTAGGAAGGGATCAGTGGAATGGAGTGGGCGCGAGGGAGAGTAGAATGGGAGAAGGGAGGAAAGGTAGGGGGGAGCGAGATCATAAAGAGATTTGTAGATGAGGCAGAGGAAGTAGAATTTAAGTTGAGATTGAAAAGAGAGCCAGCCTAGTGAGGAGAGTGAAGAGGAGATGGAGAGGAAGAGTTGGGTGTCATCAGCGTAGAAGTGGTTAGAGACACCAAAGGAAGAGATGATAGGGGCTAGGAGGGAGTTGTGCAGGGAGAAGATAAAAGGGCCAAGCACAGAAACTTGGGGAACGCCAAAATCGAGGGAGTGGGTGGGGGAGGTGCTTCCGCCCCAGGAAACTGCAAAGGAGGAATTGGATAGGTAGGAGGAGAGCCAGTTCAGGACAGATCCTTTGAGACAAAAGGAGGAACGAGTGTCTAGGAGTAAGGGGTGGTCAACAGTGTCAAAGGACGGCAGAGAGGTCAAGGAGAATGAGAAAAGAAGAGTGTTTGAAGTAGCGTGCTGTGAAGAGGGATTTAAGAACTGAGGTGAGAGTAGTTTCGGTGGAGTGTTTGGGGCGAAATCCAGACTGAGTAGAGAGAGGTTGGAGACGAAAGCTGAGAGTTGGGAATAGACAAGGTGTTCAAGGAGCTTAGAGAGGAAGGGTTGAAGAAGGATGGGCGAAAGTTAGAAGCAAGAGGGGGTCATCAGAGGGTTTATTCAGGATGGGGATGATAGTTGCATGCTTGAAGGCTGAGGGAAAGGTTGCAGTAGTGAGACAGATGTTGAAAAAGGAGGTAAGGTAAAGTATGAGGAGAGTGTAGATTTTGGGAATCAGAGAGGTGGGGATAGGGTCAGAGGGGGCAGCAGTACGGTGAGTTTTGTACAAGAGAAGAGAAACATCAGAGCGAGAGACAGGTGTGAAGTTAGTGATGTAGGAAGGTGTGGTAGTGGGAGGTGGGGAAGGGGGAGAGTAAGAGGAGGAACGTAGAATGTTTTGGCGTAAGGTGAGTATCTTAGAGGAGAAGAAGTTTGGGAATTCAGAGGGAGATAGAGGAGAGGTAGCAGAATGACTGGGTGTTGGAGGAGAGAGCAGGAGTGTCAAAGTCTGGAAGATGCAGCAAGGGTGGGAAGATTGAGAATGGAGGAGGTTAGAGAAGTAAGAATGTTTGGTCGAGTTGATGCAGTGTCATAGAGGGTGTGGCAAGAGAAGTAGGAAGCTTGGTTTGCTGGTGTGCAGTGTTTAAGCCAGCGTCTTTCAAGGCAATGGAGAAAGCATTGCATGGATAAGAGGTGCATGGAGAGCCAGGGTTGGGCAGGTTTGCGGCAGGGACGGAAGGCAGTAAGAGGGTATAGTTGGTCGAGACTGGAATAGAGGGAAGAGGATAGGGTGGACAGAGCGTCATTTACGGAGAGAGAACAGAAGTGAGTGAGATGAGGAAGGGAGGAGGCGCAGATATTCTGGAAGTGTGAGGGGTAAAGTTGCAGAGATCGCGTTGGGAGAAAGAGATGAAAGAGATGAAGGATGGGGGGAGAGGAAGGAGAGACAGGGGGAGTGAGGGAAAAGGAGAGTAAGGAGTGGTCAGAAAGATAGTTAGGGAGGTTAGAAACTGAGGAGGCAGAGAAGGAAGACACAAAGAAAAGGTTGAGAGTGGAGCCGGAAGAGTGAGTAGGTGAGGTGGGGAGAAGGGTAAGAAGATAAGAGTCGAGTATAGATAAGAGGGGTGAGGTTTGTTGGGAGGTAGAAAAGTAGAGGTTAAAGTTGCCAAGTACAATTAGTGGTGTGGGACTGGGGCAGATGAGGCTGAGGTGGTGGTGCATAGGAAATGAAGGTTTACACGTAGAAACAGGTCCAGAACAGCAGCAGTTTTGATACAAAGAGATTGTGCATTCCATAAAGCGATGTCGATTATGCTGGAGGTTTCAACAATAGGGGGATAGTTGAGGTTGTGGTGGTGTATTGGGGTAGATGGGCGTTGGGACAAACAGGGGTGGGGTCAAGAGGGAAGGTTGAGTGTGGAGATGGTAATAATGATGAAACAGAGGGTTTTGAGGGAAGGCCAGGAAATAGGGAGGTTTGCTGAAAGAGAAGGTGGAGGGAACTGGCGATTGGAGATGCACATGCCTGGTGGTGAAATGGGAGCAGGAGGGCACTGGACCACTGTTTCTTGGTGGGTGGTACAGCGTTGAAGGTGGGTAGTAGCGTGTAGGCTGTATGGATTAGTACACGTGGTGGGTAGGAAAGGTGAGGTAGGTAATACCGAAGAGAGTGAGGGGCGTGTGATGACAGGACAGTCGTGGCTCCAGTACTCTGATTTGGATACGTTACGTCCTCCTGTATATTAGTGGGACTTTTGATGGATTTTAACCCACTCTCTGAATCTCAGAATACCTTGTTTAATTCAAATGAGTCATCCTGCTGACTTCTTTCCCGTTGTGATGTAATTTGGCTCCCTTAACACTCGATATTCTCGTATAAATTGCTATTGAGAAGGGTGCCTCCTTCTGCAACACTATCGACAGCATCAACATCAACAACACTGCAATACTTTGTGACTGCTGGGTAAGCCTTCCTTATTGCAGCCGTCTTGTCATTCATAGTGTTCACAATACTCTTGTTCATAATTGTGGAATCACAGTCACACTGTACTTCTCGCTTCATGTAAGCAAACTCCTTGGTTATGCAGCCTTGCTCAGGAAGCACATTTGGTTTCACTTTTGTGCATGTTCCCTAACTCGCCCGCCATGCCAGCACGCGTAGCAGCGGTATGGTCACGCCTTCACAGTGACAAAATATAATTGGTTGGGCCTCACACCCATCCTCCTCACGGCTACGATCGCAGCAGAGGGCACAACACTCCTGTACTGCGCTAGATGCCACACACAGACGTGAGTCAGAGCTGCAGTTTTTAGCCCTTGTTTGTTCCTCAAGTCTTGCGCACCTGCATGTGTTTTGCAATGAGTTACACAGTGCTCCCACCTCCACAGCAGTCATAATTGTTTGTGTCTTCTCACTTCTCTTACTATTGCATTCACACAACGTTGTTGTAACATAATGAGGAATAGTTACATACTTGCTTACTTGAGGCACTTGACAGTCAGGTTTCCCCTTTTGAGAGTCGAACTGCAGGGATTCTGGTTCTGTCACTCCTTTCCGCAGTTGCAACCTTGTTAGGAGTTGAGATGACTTCAACTTCGAAGACGCCAGCTGCTTGCCGTCCTTGTCCATGTCTGCTCCGGCAGATTTTATGACGTCCTTTGTTGACGTTGGAGTGTAACTGCAATTGTGACCCAGCAGGACCTGCAGAGTCTCGCAGACCCTCACAAAGCCATCCAAAGACTCCCAAGACTCTGCACCGACTGCAGGCCACTCTGCGGCGGGTCAGGGGTCTTTGAGCAGTTCACTCCGCCTATGCTACTAGACACAGAGGAAATAATCCTCACTGTCAGTTTCACACTGACAACGCTGCTTCGCTCAGTCACTCCAAAGACTCTGCACCAACTCCACGCTACTCCGCAGTCAGTCGGGTTTCTTTGAGCAGTTCACTCCGCCTTCGCTGGTAGACACAGAGCAAAGACTGCTCACAGTCAGTTTCACACTGACAACGCTGCTTCGCTCAGTCATTCCCAAGACTCTGCACCGACTCTGCATCGCTCCACGGTGGGTCGGTGTCTTTGAACAGTTCACTCTGCCTTTGCTGGTAGACACAGAGGAAGACTCCTCGCAGTCAGTTTCACACTGACAAAGTTGCTTTGCTCAGTCGCTCCCAAGACCCTGCACTCCCAAGACTCTGCACCAACTTGAGAGAACAGTCCTTCACATAGTCCTCCAGTTGTTCAGTGAAGACAGGTTGTCCAAGCGAGTGGTAATCTCTGTCTCCTAACCATCACCAGGGCACATTGGTGGTAAGCTGCTGCTGGAGTAAGATCTGAACCTCAGACTCTCACATTCCTGCCCATGTCCTCAACATGCTGAAGGACCCCTGACAGTGTGTGCCAGACTCTCCCATGTATGAGAGCCTAAGAAAAAGACTACTCTTGTCCCTGAGATCCTGTAGTACCAAGAAAGCCTGGAAACACATGTGTATAGGCATCATACCATTTCCAATAAATAAAATAAATAAATACATCACTGCTCTTTTGCTGTTCAAATACTGCAGTCATGATTCAGTTGCGTTCAGCACAGTTGTAGACTAACAGGATGCCACGGAGCTGCATTTTGCACTCATCGACTTTCGAACCGCAGTACTGCCATTTCAAACCAGTTTGCTACTGCACAGCTCAAGCTAAATGCACGCTTTTGCCTTGGCTAGACAAAGAAGCATTGTTGTGCCTGCAATGCTCAAATCACCATTTAAACCACCCACCTCTTCAGCACCAATTCAAGTCGATGATCGAGCCGACCCTGGTGTTCTCTCCAAACCGCATCCTTTGAGCCCAGAATCAAACCGAGTTGCCTGCGTATCTGTCATTAACCCATCCGCCGTCGAACCTCGACCATCGATCTAATCCTGGTGACACCCATGATCTGAATTAGTCAAGCAGTGCTTGGCTCAACAGCCTTCTTCTGTTTGACTACACTTCAACATCTGTGTGTCACTGGAGTACTACAGCTGCTGCACTTCGAACCACCAAGCAGGGCTGAGAAGCCTGGTTCTCCGTTTTCAAACTGCCAAAACACTGCAAATGTGTTGTTGCCTGATAACTGAACCCCTGGACCATAATGAGCCCAAGGGGCTGAGTAGGTCAATTTAATCCCTTTTTGCAACTGAAGAACATATCCTTTACAAGAACAATGTGTTTTTATTGCCTTTCTCACCTGTCCCATTGACCAGAGTGCTGCATCTTTCTATATTTCATATTCTTTGTTCTTTCTAAATGGGTGGGTATTGTTTTCTATATAGTTATTGTTGCATGTCTCCTGTTTAAAAAATATATATATATTTGTATAGAACCTTTAACAGGCATTCCGTTATTTAGGACTGTTACACTTCACTGTTTAGGTTGCTACTGCTTCACATTCACACCCCTCTTAGGAGTATTGCATTCCTTCGGCCCACGTTACCACAAATGGTGAAGGTGGTATATCTCTTAACTGTGCCTGTTTTACCTTTTTGATTGGGTTCACTCTTGGTTTTTTGAAGTGTGAGGGAGAGCAGGTGTTTTGGCTTCTATTCATCCTTCGATTCCTGCAGAGCAGAAATCAATTGATCACACTTGTGCCTACAACCTAGTCATCCAAAATATGTGTCCCACTAACATTAGATTCACTGCAAGGGAATTTTGATTTGCTGTGATGGTACTCAACATGAGCGCTACAGCCTCTTTTTCAGGTCACAGGACATGCCTGCTGCAGTAAGGTTGAGGAATCGGAACTGTAGAATACCCTCCAAGCTGAGGAAGATAGGGAGATGGAGGCCCTCCACCTGGCATGCAAAATAATGATTCCATTAATACAAAGATTTACACAAGCCCTCAGTATTTAGGATCAAAGCCTATCCTAGACTAAAAATATGTCTTTCCTCTAGAAAGAAATCCTCAGAACCCAAGAGTAGGTTTCCAGGGACATTCACAAAATTTCCAGGGAGAGAAGCCAATCACCATCTCCTAGGACTAATAAATAAGATAAGTACACTCCAGCTTCTCGTATGTTCCTGGAAAACAGATCCCATTACCAATGAGACTGGCGATCCAACCATACATCCAACAACAGTTCACAGAACTACCAAAACTATTCCACTGGAAAATATTGTTACCCATCTACAGTAGGAAAAATATATGACCAAAGAAGACCATTTAGTTCCCAAAGTGGAGAGAGATTCTCACAAATGGAGCAAAAGGTATAGCATTGGCCAATTCATGAGATCCCAACACGGAACTCCTGCTTTTAATGTTCATAGAAACCTGACCATAATGAGTTGACAGGCTATGGTGGTAAATGACAAGAGAAAATGAATCATCTTCAAACTACACTAGGAGAAGAGAAAATGGGGAAGTGACAGAAAAGATATGCCGATCTTAAGTGAAGCTTCTTTAACTTCAATGCGAAAATACCCCTGAATTTGCTGAAATAATTGGCAAAGGCTAATGATCAACCCTCTTTATTCCTTGAAATAAAACCAGAGGAAAATACCAGTGAAATTTAGAAGGGAGAGAAATGTTATTATTACATTTCAAAAAGAAGACAATTTTGACAAGATGAATCCCAGCCTTACTTCTTTCCCAGGTGCAATGCCTCCGAAAACAGAGCAGTTAATCTGAGTTAAATGAAGTCCATCAAAGACGGAACACCCAAGAGGCACACAATCCTACAATGTTGACATAAACTCCTAAATAAAGGGGTATTTCTCCCTCTTTAGGTTTTTCTTGGCCTCACAATCAAAGCAGTAGCAGTCACCTAGAACTGATAGAAAAAGGAGACGTCCCTGATAAAAGGTTAGTTTTCAAATATGTTTGTATTCCTGCAGAGTTTGTTTTGCTGCAGCTTGAGAGGTGTCATTCACAAAGGTGTGCTTCCTATTGGATTGCACATCTTGTATACAAGATCAAAAAGATGTCTCTTTGAGAAGTGAATTTCAGACTGTAACCAATTCTAAGGTCATGTTCAATACAGTTTATTGTCAAGGTAAATATAGGCCTGGAAACTGTGATTGTTTAAACAGAAAAGGTTTGATGTGACAGTACAAGACGCCTGCTTTCATACTTTCAGACACAGCTGGAATTCACATTTTTCTTTAATGATTGCCTCATTATTATCTAAAAATACACAGAAAAATGCACAGGAATGCAGGAATGCCCTTTAGTGTATTTCCCACATCCTAGACGATTTAATCAGCCTGGGAATACATGTTCAGTGCTTTAAGACTGCAAGGAAATCTACATGTATATTAGACCTGTCAATGTATTTTAAATTATTGTATTTTGCATATGTATGATATGATATGATGTGGCATTTATTTTTATTTTTATTTATTTAAAGTGTCTTATTTTATTTACACATCACCTCCCATACGTGCATTGCTGCTGTTAATACTAATGAGTCAGCTCCAAACAAGCAACTCCAAAATACATCGGAGCCACGATCTCTATATTTCTCATAGGCCCGCTCATATGTGGTTTCTAATGTTTCGCATTGTGTTAAGTCATGTCTTGCTGACTATGATTTTTCACAAAGCCTGCACAACCTTTTATGGCGAGGAATGCCTCTCCATGCTGCTGTGTTTTCTAACACCTTGATTGTTTGGAGTCTGACTGTCAACATGAACCTAGTCATTGCAGGGTAGCGTTTCTTTATCAAGTAAGACTTAGGTCTACTTTTGTCAAACGATTGCCTGGAATATTCCCCAAACCTTTTTAGTGCACCAAGGTGTGCCAAGGCTATTTCTATATCGTGAGCCCTGGCTTTTGCTGGAATCGTAGTCAGGTTGAATTCCAACCATGTCTTTGGGATTTGTGTGATTCCAATATCAACCATATACTTTGTTACTCTGGTGTCTAAGTCACTAAACCATTTACTTGTCTCATATCTGCTTGCATGTTGGAGAGTAAGCGAAAGTAAGCTGTCGGGGCCAGCCAGTTAATATTTTATTTTTGCCCATAAATTGCAAGATGCTACGAACCATAACATGCCCAAAGAAGCTAGCCCCAGTTCTAGTCTGATCACCTGCAAAGAGGTGCCAGGGGTTAAGCTTAACATGGATCGAAGAATCCTTCCCTCTAGTTTACCAACAGCTTCTACCATTTCCAGGGGAAGTCTTCCAAAGCATACATAATTGTAGGAACAATTGATACTTTGTATGCTAGTATTTTTGCTCCGAGGGATCTCCCCCCTTGGGTATCAATCGTCTTCCTTAGCGCTAACCATTTCCCCCAGGCTTTTTGGGTTATTTCATCTAAGGTAGCTGCTTCTGAAAACTTGCCCTTATCGTAATTCCCAGATAGCGGTAACTATTGGTGGTTCCTACTCTCTCTTCTCCTAACCACAAATGAGTATGTTTCTTAGCAGAAGTAATTCCGCCAAATACCATGATTTTAGTTTTGCTTCAGTGCCAACTCTGCTGAAAAAGTGGATACTGCAAAAGTGAGCGCTGCGGGCCCACTCTAGTCCTATCAAGGATTACATTGGCCCTCATTACAAGTCAGGCGTTAAGGGTTTAACGGCGCCGTCGGCGCCGTTAACCCTTAACACCTGATTCACACTTTAACGCCCTATGGGGCAAAAATGGGAATGGGGAAGGGCAAATGGTGAATGGGGAATTACCGCCCCACTCACCTTGGAATGGGGCGGTAATTCCACCATCCACCATGGCGGAATCCGGCATGGACCATTGGGGCTAACAGCACCATGGTCCTACGCCAGGGTCGTAATGAGGGCCATTGTCTGCATAGGATAGGCATACCAGGCCCTTACTCCCATATTGTGGGGGGGTATTGGCTACTTCTCCCAACCTTCTTGCCAGCAGGGCAAGGTAGATGTTAAAAAACAAGGGGGCTAAAGAGCACCCCTGCTTCAAACCCCTCCAAGTAGTTTAGTATCTGAGAGGGCCCCATCTTGTGATAACCTGATTATTACTAAAGTGTTGCCATACAGAGCTTTTATAAAATACAGCAAGGAGGGATCTAGTTTCCAATCCTCTAGCATGGTCCACAATTTCCCTCGATCAACACTATCAAATGCAATGAATAGTCCACGAAAAAGGCAAATAGAGCCAGCCCTGGTTTAACTTCAAGGTCAGAGATCAATGTCAACAGGGTCCAGATCGGGTGTGTTGTTAAACACCCCTTTCTGAACCCTGCTTGGTGCTAGGTAAGTATTCCTTTTTGGGATACCCACTCCGTGAGTAGCTCCAGTAAGATGGTAGCAAACACTTTCCCACCAAAGTCCAGCATTGCCAAGAGTCTGTAGTATTCCGGATTTTCTCTCTGGCCTTTTTTGAATATGGGAATTAGGATGGCACTTTTCCATGTTTCCGGAATATCCCTATTTGGCATACCTGTAGGTACATTTGTTTCAATGTACTTGCCCAGAACTCAGGGTCACTTTTCAGGGTCAAATGGGTTAGGCCATCCATGCCAGTGGCACTAGATGGTTTCAGTTGCTTGATTTTAGCAACCAGGTCAACTGTTTTAATCTGTTCTCCCACCTTGCTGTTTAGCATAGGACGAACAGTCGCATTTATAACGCACCTGTACACAATTGTTTCTAGGCGTGACAAGACACGGACGAGGAAATGAAGGGAGGACAAAATAATGATCTGACTAGGCCTTGGGTCATTCAGATTGCGAAAGTGCCGAGAATATGGAAGGGGAGAAGTGCCAGGGGGGAGCGGAAGTGGGAAGTACAGTTAACTTACACGTGCAGCCAGCAGGTGGCTAATAAGTGCAGAGAGAAGGGACTGTAGGGTTGCAGATACAGTCCCTTAAGTGCTGGGGAGCCCTGAGGCAGTGCAAGGGCAACTGGACATGCAGGAGCCTGGGCCCGAGTTCAGAGGGTTACCGGGTGACCAGTGCATGGAACAGTTAGGTGCATCAGCAGGGTAGAGGAAGAGAGAAAGAGGAAGCAAAAACGAAGGTCTTGAGTTGCTTCTGGACCCAGCGGTGGTTCTGCTCAAGTTTGAGAGAGGCAAGCACCCTGTTCCAGAGGGAGCCCCCACCCAAGGAGATAGATCTGCCCCCGAACTCTTTGCTTAGAGAAGCGTCTGACCCTCAGAGAGTTGCAGGTGAATAAGCGGAGAGCTTAAAATGGAAGATGTTTTGCAAGTGAAGGTTGGAGGTAGAGCAGTCCCAGGCCCCATAAAGCCTTTTGGATGATATAGATGGTCTTGAACTTAATCCTTGCAGCAACGGGGAGCCAGTGAAAAGATTTCAGCACTGGAGATATACAATCCCTGGGCTTGAGGTCAAGGATAAATCTTGGAGTTCTGTTCTGTATAAATTGTAACGGTCGAAGAGTAGAAGTAGGACAATTTAGAAAGAGGCTGTTGCAATAGTCCAGCCTATAGAGGACCACAGCTCTGGAGACAGTGAGATTCAGAGGGAAGTGAGAAAAGGAAGAATACCTCTGAGGAGGTGCAGCTGAAAGTTTGACTTCTTAGAGAAGTCAGAGATGTGAGGAGAGAAGGAGAGGGTGGAGTCGAAGATGACATCTAGGTTCTTAACCTCATAGGAAGGTGCAGGAAGACGACCCAGAGTGGGCAGCCAGAGAGAGAGGAAAGGAGGTATCATGTTAACCAAAATAGTGTAAAATGTCCTATCAAAAAAGTATCATTTAAAGTCTCTTTTAATTCTGCATTGCAATTAATTCACTTCAAATAATGTAGTGTCTTATTTAAAACTGAAAAGGAACATGCCCGAAAATATTCTTGTTTTTTCTTGGGGTAACTTGAGACTGTCACTGAATTCACCTCACCGTAGAAACCCTGTTTCAGAAATGCAGTGATGAACATTCTGATCATGATCAAGGCCTTGTTATTATGTTCAGGGAATATTTCTCTGCTTTAATCCTTTTAAGTTGGACTCCACCTAATGAAAGATACATGACAAAACATGGTGACATTGCATTCAAAATATTACAATTATTTGAGATTATTATGTCAGTAAAGTGAAAAGGTCCCATTTCCCATGCATCACCATTGCCATCTTGTGATTGAAGTCTTCATATAAAAATTGAAAAAATGTCCTTTATGTGCAATTTCAATAAAACATTGAATTATTCAAAAAATCATACCTCTGTAATGCAAGGTCTGATCAACATAAACTTTGTTGCAGATTGTATATAAAGAACATTTATTTTCCCCAAAATAAAACCCTTGTGGGAAATCATGCAAACATTAGAAGATCATTAGGAAAAACACTTATCTTTTGAACAATGCCTCATGCAAAGACGGGTTTAACATGTGCATTGATCTACAGAATCGGATGATATTTACTTTATTAAATTCTCACATTTACTTTCAAGTTATACCCTCAAAACCAAATTTCCCCTCCCTTTGCAGATCACCGGGCTCAGAAAGCCACACCTCTGTCACAAGCTCAGAGGAGGAGTCAAATATATATTATTGCCTTAACATCAAAAGATTATTGCTGAATATTATGGGGAGATGAACACTGAAGATTTGCGGGATACAATTGGAGCTATCTGGGAAGGCCTGAAACCATTTGGAGACTGGCTTGCAGTCAGTCTGAATAAAGAAGTCCTTATGGAGACAGATGGATATCCCATATTGGAAAGTGGGATCCAGATAACGGGCTGCCTTTGCTGAGGCAGTAATTCCAGGCTGAGAGGGTTCTTGCTGTTTCACCCGAAAGAGAAAGCCACATTTAAAAAAGTGAATAAAACTGCAATGTAAATCAAAATTGACCTGACTGTTTTCAATTTGAAAATCCCAGGAATAAAGAGCTGCAGTAATAGGGAATACTGCTAATGTCACAACGACACAGGCGTAATGCTAGATAGAATGCCCTGTTTCTCCCTATTACAATGAACATAAAGTGACATGTAATTTCCTTTTTTTATTGGGATGCAAGGTTGAAAACTGAATGCATTTTGGTGGCTGTTTTTGTAAACATAAGTACCATTAAATAGAAACCTTAATTGATGCTGACACAAGTCACAAGGAATAGAATTAAAGCAGTGAACACATACATGTGTATTTAAACTACACACATATTTATTTAAAACACAGACACATACAAATAACCAATTTCATCTTTCATCTTACATTGAAAGTATCTACACATGTTCTTTGAAAGCTGAGCAAATCTATTCTGAAAAGAACACACACTCATATGACTATCTTGAGTTTTATTTTCCAAATTCAAACCAGTGTGAGTGATTTTCAAGCAGGTCATTGTCTACATGTCATTGATTTGCACATAGCCAATGCATTCACAACCCCACACTTACAGAGGGGATCTAAGTGAAAGGAATATATGTTTTAAATATTGTTTGTTCAATTAACCTTTCTCTGATACCATACTCGTCTTGATACTCGAGAAAACCAAGTGTTCATGTATATTGATACATTGATTAAAATGTTGTTTTTGATTCAATTTAGAAATACCTACACTGGCCATATAGTGTCAATGTTAGTATATAAAAACCTTACACATAAAAGAAACAAAGTAAGAACACTACAAAGCTCAATTAAACAATGTGAATGACCGTAGAGAAGTACAGATAGATGTGTGGTAAACAAAAGGATTTGCACAGTGCGGCTGCGTCTTCCTTTACTGTTCTAGAGTCCATGCTACATTGTGCAAAAACGGTTCTGTTTTGTAGTCAAGACATAAAACCTCACTTTACAATATTCACATAACCAATTAATTATGTAAAAGAGAAATAAATAAATGGTTAAAGCATATTAACCACAAACAGACTGTGCTACTCAATTAAGTGCATTATGCATGTTCATTGAGATATTCCTTAACTTAGTCTGTCTCACTGTGACATTCCCTAGTGCTTTCATAAAGAATAGCATCCCTGGTACAAAACTGTACCCTCATAAAACCATATTGTAAACCAGAACATTTAAAAAAGGTTTCTCATAGATTGTAAGAGTACTTCATATTTCAAATTTATCTTATACGTGTCACAAATACTTCTCATGTATGTATGTATGTATGTATTTTATTTTTGTATAGCGCCGGTAGCCCGAGGGCATCAGGGCGCTTAGACTTACAACACAGCAGCTGCACGACAGACAATAAATAACGATTACTGCGGCCTGATGAATAACCCTGAAAACTGCTTTCCCACAATTCGTCATCTAAAAAGGTGTGTCTTCAGCCGCTTCCTGCAAACAAGATGATTTACTTCGGGCCTAAGAGTTTCAGGAACGCTGTTCCACAATTTAGGAGCCAGCACCAGAAAAGATCTGCCCAGCCCGGATTTCAACTTGAACTTATGTACCGTCAAAAGGCACTTACCCACCGAGCGTAGTCTTCTCATGGGTGTGTAGAGCACTAGGCTCTTTTTCAAGTAGTCCGGCGCTATGCCATAAAGGCACTTGTGTACCAAGCAGAGAGCTTTGAACTTTATACGTTCCTCTACTCTAAGCCAGTGTAGGGATAATCTATCTGCAGTAACATGGTCTTTCTTCTTCAAATTCTTAACTAGCCTGACCGCGTTGTTCTGGATCACCTGACAGCTGGATAGGTCCTTAGATGAGGCTCCCAACAACAGAGCATTACCGTAATCGAGCCGTGATAGAATGATGGCTCTGGCTATCGTGGCCATATTGCCTTCATTGAGGAAAGGCTTGATGGCTTTCATTAGCCTGAGATAATACGCCATATTTTTTTGAAGATAGCTGGTCTGGGCATGAGAATCGACCACAGAATCGACCATCATACCCAGGGTTTTCACTTTAGAGGCCACCAAGATAGTGGCATTCTTGTTTTGGAAAAATTATACTCTGCCCCCAGATTGGCCAACTGACGACTGGAGCCAAACAGCATCAGTTCGGTTTTTGAGTCATTCAGGCACATCCAATTTGCCTGCATCCATTTGTCTATTGTCTTGTAAACCTTATCGATTACTTCGCTGTCCGTGGCATGATGACTACCCCCTAATTCCAAAATAAGTTGGGTGTCATCCCCCTAGTTCGTAAACGACACTCCTGCTTTCACCAATAAGCTGCACAATGTGCGCATATATATGTTAAACAACATTGGTGATAGACTGGCCCCTTGGGGAACTCCAAATAAGATGTCACAAGGATCAGAGAAGCTGTTACCCCAGTGGACTCTGGCTTGGTGGTTGGATAGAAATGACAGAAGCCGGTCAATAGCTCCTTCAGAGCAGCCTACGTTCTCTCTGAGTGCTTTGATGAGAAGATGGTGATCCACCAGGTCGAAGGCGCACTTAGGTCTAGGAGCATCAACATCCCTAACTTATTCTTGTCCAACAAACTCAGCATCTGATTCTGCAGGTCCAGCATAGCTGTTTCAGTACTATGGGACACTCTGAAACCTGATTGTTGCTGGTGCAAAACCTTCTGGTTCTCTACAAAGTAGTGAAGTTGCTGTGTTGCTACCTTGTCTAATAGTTTAAGAACAAAATTTGAGTTAGTTGTTGGACGAAGGTTAGCAGGGTCCTTAGGATCCAGGCCGGCTTTCTTAACAAGTGGGGTGATGGTGACTTTCTTCAGGTCTCTGGGCACTGTGGCCTCTTGAAAAGATGCGTTCACTATTCTCTGGAGGATAGGAGCGAAAATGTCTTTGTGTTGAAGGATGATACTGGGTGGTAAAATGTTTTCTGCACAGGTGGTAGGTTTCATATTATTCAATACCTCTAGCATATCTGCCTCTGATATGGGATCAAATTTAAAGAGCTGTTCTCTGACAGTTCCCTCCACTTCGATGGGATGAGTGTCCTGTTTAACGGACGTTCTAGCCTTGATGATGTTTTGTCGTGCTTTTTCCGTTTTGGCTTGAAATGCATTTAGAACCATATTACAATCCTCCTCTGTGGGGATAAATGGGGGGGTGAGGGATGCAGGTTTTTCAATACTCTTCAGAATATTGAAGAGTTTGCTTGTCTTGTTTTGTCTCATTTAAAATGCATTATGCATCGAGTAAGTAGCTCCTCACCCTGATCTATCAGACTTTCAAGAGCTCCAAATATTTTCTTTAGGAATCTAACTAATGCAAGTAAACGAGATGTGTTAGTACTGGTCATTAGTCTCATTCACAAGTACTTTGCTACAATTGAGAATGTGGTGCGTACAAAAGGTGCTAAAGTTGTGAGTCTAAAAGAGACCATCTCCAGACTCTTCAACACAACGTGGTATAATGTTTCCTAATAATCAGACTTACAAAGGCGACACTTACGAAGCTCATATGGTATTCAAAGTGTTGGTCCAATGACCTCCAATGGGGGTAGACAGTTCAGATGAAATCTGAAATACTAGTCTCTCTCCCTCTGAGACAGAAGCTTACATAGGCACAATCTCCTTTCTGTTTTAGAAACATAAAAGATACCTCCGCTTCTGTATAGTTTCAGTCTCTCCAGGTCTTCCATGTTAGTTATTCTGTCCCACTGTTTTATCTTGTTTTTAATGGTCATTTCAGAATCAGTGTCCACAATCTCCAGCAAAATCATAAAATGTACACAACCCTTGTTAAACGTATTAAAAAAAGTATTTGATTCACTTGCTAGCATATCCCCTAAAAAGGACACAAGAGTAAGTTTTCCAATTTCCTAACCTTCAAATACAAAGATATCAATTTCATTATGCACTGCACCCACCAGGATTGTAATCAAGCTCTAACTACACAACGCTGATGGACACATATTTTGACAGGCCTAAAACTTATATCAAAATGTTTCCCTCCAGAGAATCTAAATATATTCTGGTAGAAAAATTCACCTGCTCTATGCTGTACAGCACCATGTGGGAAACCTTCAAAAGAAAAAAACTCTATCAGGGGGTACACAGAGAAGGTGAATGATCTGATCTTTTCCTCTAACATGTTTTACGGTTTAATAACACCTTTTCTGAGGATATCCCCAATCCCAAATAGTTTAATGAGATCACTTTAGTAACTTTAATCTTGTTAATGTCCCACACATAGCTCTTTCTTTTCTTTTTACCACTTACTACCATAGTAGTGAAATCTAGAAGGAGAGGTTGTCAGCATAAGCAATGCAATTGATTTGTAAATCACAGCATTTTGGGGGATACCCACCCCAACC
Source organism: Ambystoma mexicanum (assembly GCF_040938575.1). Classification (NCBI taxonomy): domain Eukaryota; kingdom Metazoa; phylum Chordata; class Amphibia; order Caudata; family Ambystomatidae; genus Ambystoma; species Ambystoma mexicanum. The sequence goes on from NC_090932.1 coordinate 1,210,745,745, forward strand.
CTTACCCACATTGAAAAGATCTGCCATATTTAGATAAACAATGTTTGGGGTGAGTAATCAGTCTTGTCTGACACCCTTCTCGATTACTATGCTTCTTGACACATCGCCTTCTGTGTTTATCCTGACTCTAGCCATGTTATTTGAATAAAGGAGCTGTAACATACTTAACAGGTCGTTGTTAATACCCCATCCAGTTAGTTTTTTCCATAACCTGGACGTGTCTATGTTGTCAAATGCTGAGGAAAGGTCTAGGGCTGCCATTTATAATGTGAGCCCTGACCCTCCCCCAGCCAGCCAGTGACATACACGAAGACACCGCCAAACCACTCAAAATCGTACCTGTGCCTTTCCTATATCCAGTCTGCAAGGGAGTGAAAAGCCTTGAGTTCTCTGTCCACTGTGTTAATTAATGCTATGGGCCTGTAACTAATTTGGATTTTCTCTGAAACATTTTTTAAAGATTGGTATGGGTGTGGCTTGATTCCATGACTTAGGACACATCCCAGAGACAGCTACTTGCATAAATAATAGAAATAAGATCTCTGCCCAGAGCTCAGTGTTATCCTTTAGCAGAACCTTGATAATACCATCCGGACCCTAGGCTTGTGATTCTTTCAGATTCCCTGTGATATTCTGATTTTCATAATATCCAGTCTGTTAAGCAAAAAGGTCCATTTGGTCAGTCTTGTACTTTTTACCAAAGCTTAATTTTACCAAATGATCATTTATTATTAGAAAAATTATCATTTATTTTCTTTGAGATTCTCTGTTCTTGGGAGCATTTAGAACTAGGTCTTTGAATCCACTATGGAGTCTTTGTTCTTTACTTACATGCATGAGAAAAGAGACTACCAAAATTACGTGATCGCTAATTTTGGTGGTGACTGTCTCGAAGTTTTTTATATTTGAGATGTCCACGTTTGCCATGTAGATATATTCAATCACAGAGTCTTGATTCTATGCACACCCTGTTCTTCCTGATTTTTCTTTGTTGACTGTTTCTATGTACAACTCCTCAAAAATGCAGCAACCATAGTCCTACACACAGAGTTGAAAACCCCACCTAATATGATGAGACAATTGCTATGGTCACTCGTCCAGTCAATCAAGATGTTTTCAATTTCATCAATCACTTTGTCCACATTCAGGCGAACTGGGTTGAAATAGACCTTTTCCCAGTGCCATGTATGTTCTCACCCACTTCTGTTGCTAAAACAGCTTCAGACACCAGTTTATTTTCACAAATGGTTTGTCCCTGTGCATTTTTATTGGGGTGAGAATTCTGCAAAAGGGTCTCCCTTTGGACCGTTTCGTAGCCTTTATAGTATGTAATATGTAGTGGTCGACTACGGGATCCACTTTCAGCCATGTTTCTTGTATTCGAATGTGGTTGTGTCCTACAAAGAAACCCCTCTTGTTGTTCAGAAAGCTATTTGTGTCCTCTTAAATTCCACTTCAAGAGTTCGTGTTCACTTATTCTAAAACCCGGTTGGGTTCTGCTTGAGTTGGATAATGCGTTTGCAAGCCAAACCCAACTACCTGACTCTTTCCCAAAACAAACCTACATCCTCCCATCATTATTAATCAAGCAAATTAAGTTAGTTCTGTCATTTGTGTGTTTTCCCTGGTTGGGTTGCTTGTCAACCTTATTGCTCTTCATATCGTAACTTTCAAACCCATTAATAAGAAATCTTTCTTGTTTATGACGCACTGTTAGAGGACGAAATTGACCTTAACTCAGAAATTGTATGAAAAACAGACATTAGTCTGGCTCTATTGAACAGCACATTCCAATCATTCTTAAAATCCCCCTTACGGAAATTAGACATAGGATTTGTTTGTCCAACCGGAGATCGACATTTCTTAACACATATGGATGATTCCTATCTTCTTCATCCCTACTACTTTGACCCCCTAAACTACAAATAGATGTCAGTTTCATTTCCAGAAGTCTGAAATATCCTTTCCTTTTCTTCTGCTTTTTCCACTTCGTTATTCCTCAAGTCGACCTTTGCTGGGGACCCGCCATTGTTGTGCTAGGTGGGTGTAGTGTCATGTGTTCAAATAATGCCTTGTCATTCTTGTGCAGCTTCTTTCTTGTTGTCAAGTTTGGGCTGTCTCTAATTTCAATAATAGACTGAGATATTCCTCCTTGTTTTTCCTGGATACATCTTATTGTTCTGTCGTCTTAGTTGCCCCTAAGATCTTTCTCTAGAATATTCTAGATCCTATGTTCCTGGACTTAACATGACCTTTAATGTTTTTAGATGTATTTCTTGTCCTTTCATTCATTATGGTCTTAACAGTAAACGTACCACTTTCTGATTGCTCTGTGGGGTCACCACTTCTTACATTAGATCTGTTTTCCTGCCTTCCATTGCAAGTGCAATTTCAGTAATTTTGTGACTTATTATTATTAGTAGAACAGTCAGGCCTTGCTTCCACATGTAAATGTGCCTCTACTGAAATTAGGAAGAGCATTGTTTTGCGGTAAGGTTCCAGTACCCACGTCCAACTTTGTGCTTTCAGGAGACAGACAGCTCAAGGGAAAATACCCACAGTCACTGCCTGTCAATCGTGTCCTTAATCCTGAGCTCTGCTCACTTTGTGCTCTGTACCTCTTACCGAGTGGCTAGGCTCTGCCACAGCACTGACTGTCACCGACTCGGGCCAATGCCAATTGAGGGGAACTATTCCCCACACTTGCTGCTAAGAACCCAGACACCCAAAGTCATTACCGAGGACTCAAATTCCTAGGATTAGCAGAGTGTTGTTTGTTTGTTGGCCACATGTCCTCACAGCTATGTTAAATAAACTGAGAATCACTCAGTAGGACATAACACACACACACACACACAAGGTCAATGTACAAATTGTCAAAAAGCTGGTGTTATGGCTTACTAATTCGTAGCTTCTTTGCAGGTAACAGCCTTCCATAGCAAGTTACCTTGTAAACTAATAGGTGCAGTGAGATCAACGCTCAGTATTCGTTGTCTCACCAGTAAGCCTTACCCACATTAACTTAATTAGCTCTGCTTGATGTCCGAGTCGGCGACCCACGCCTACCCCCATTGCCCTTCCCAACCCGCTGCTGCCATCAGAACGCAGGGGGACTAGGAGAGGCAGGGACAAAACCCGTGGACAGGTAGAGTGGAGCCTCAGCCGTGTTTGTGTGCACCACAGACAGTTCTGCAGGCAGCTCCACAGCACCAGCTCTCCGTTTTCTACACTGCTGCTGAATCCTAAGGAACCCTGAGGAATCCTGAATCCTGAGGAAAGTACCACATGTCAGGGGCGTCCAGCACGAACTGAGGGGTTGGTTTTATTTGACCTAATCACCTATGATTGAATTTATTGGCCTAAAATGATGGGGGGGAGACCCCTGTAACACCCACCACTTCCCCTCAACCTAATCTATACCCTTGAACACCCTCATATACATATTTAATTAAATTTGACTGAAAAAAGGTCAAATGTTTTAGGTCAAATGTTTTTAGGTCAATTATGGTAATACCAAACTGTGCAGTGAGCCATCCACACTGAGTCAGCTGCTTCCAACAATCTAACTCTCAATTAAGTCAATTGTGTTACCTAGATAAAAGCAATGGGAATGTTTACAAGACAAATAAATAAACTCTTGTGTGTAAATCAGTAGAGAGATCCATGCTGGCGGGGAAGATGTGTTTACTTGGCCATCTCTGTATGAGCATATAACATTGTAGTGATCTCTCTGCCAGAGACCACCTTAGTTGAAGTTTACTTTATTCTTTTAAACACTGGGCCTCATCACGACTTCGGAGGTAAACCTTAAATCCGGCGCTATTACCGCCAGATTTAAGGGTCCGCCGAATCATGGCTTCGGCGGATTTTCCCCCAGCTCTGAGCTGGCGGGAAATCCACCGAAAATTTGCGCTTACCGCCGGCGGGAAATCCACTGGTGGTATTAGCACGAAGATTCCCCATTGAGCCCAGTGGGGAATGGGGCATTCCCGAATGGGCTCAGTGGGGAATGAGGACTTACATTACCGCCAAACTCGTGATCCGGCGCTATTAGCGCCGGGGAGTTTGGCGGTAGGGCTAATACCGCCCGTGCTAATAGCGTTACCGTTACCACCCAAGTCTTGATGCCTCATCAGAAATCTTTTTTTTTTTCATTTATTTGTTTAATCAACAAGAGATTTTTACAAAAACAAAGAACGAGATGAGGACAGTGAACTAAGTTGTAAATGGCATAAATAATTTGCAGCATGTGTCCTTTATTTATTTATTGTGGGAACGCTTTCTGCTGAAACAAATTGTTCACGGTGTGCTCAAGAATTTTTGCCATCGCAATTTGCCAACTGGTTCTGTCACTACCCATGAGCCTGTACCACCATGTCTCTTCATTTAGTGGTATATTGGTTCCAAACAGTTTGGTTAAGTATTGTAATCTGATCAGGCAGGTTCCTGAACATGCAAGCAACAGATGTCTAATGGTTTCTATGCGGTGGGGCGATGTCTCTTGGCAAAAGCGGCAAATGGCTGTCTGAGAGCGACCTCTAATGTGAAGAATTTCATTTGTTTCTAGTAGGTTTAGCCTCGCTCTTAGAATTAGGTCTCGCGCCACTCTGTTGGGAAATTTCTTTATGTAATTTTGTGGTTCATTTAGCTTTTTTGTGTTATGCAGTAAGTGTGAGGTCAGTTTATTTTTTGCAGCCGCTTCTGCAGTCTTTGCCCAATCCAGTTCTCTAATTTTTCATAGCACCCTACACAGGTTCTGGATGAGCTCGTCTTCTTGGGTGACAATTGCGTCCAGTAGCAATTAATTTTCCTTTTGACAGGCGATTGTGGCAGGGGATGGTGATAGGAAGGATGTGATTTTGGACATTAGGATGAAGATTGATCAGTGTGTGCGTGGGGGTATGGATTTAGAGTTGGCGTGGGTTCCCAGCCACAGTGGCATTTTGGGAAATGAGTTGGTGGATCTGGCGGCGGGTGAGGGTATGAGGAGAGGAGCGATTGATGTGAGGTTGCCTTTGAGTATGGATGAGGTGAAGGCTGTGATGATGAGACGGGTCCTGGATGAATGGCAGGAGAGGTGGGTGAATGGGGTGAAGGGCAGGTGGATGTTCGGTGTTCGTGGGAAAGTGTCGGTGAAGGTGGATGCAGGGAGTTTAGAATGGAGGAGGGGGGAGGAGGTGATGCTGAATCGGTTGAGGATAGGTCATGTGGGGCTGAACGACTGTCTATTTCGAATAGGGAAGCGTGAATCAAGGGACTGTGCGGTGTGTGGGGTACCTGAAATGGTGGGACATTTTTTGATTAGGTGTGAAAGACATGTTACGGAGAGAGAATTGATGACCGACAGTCGCTCTGTTGCACCCTCCCCACTTACCATAACTCTACTGAACACACGCTCTGCAGTGAAACATGTATTGGATATACATGATTATATTCAGGAACATAATTTAGATGTCATGTGTCTTACTGAGACGTGGCTTACTGACTCACATGGCCCTACCATAGAACAGATCACACCTCTAGGCTACGTCTTTCTTGGAAAACACCGAGAAGGGACTATAGGAGGAGGAGTTGCCATTTTATGTAAAAAATCATTGGGTTTCTATGAGGTTAACATCGAATGCACTGGGAGTGATATCATTGATATTAAGATGACCTCTAACCCGAACTTTACCCTTAATTTAGTCCTTCTTTATAGGCCTCCTGAAGCCGACGACAGTTTCAATGAAGACGTTGTCAATACTATAACACCTATGATGACCACCAACACGGGTCTGGTCATTTTAGGAGATTTCAATCGTTGGAAAGGGGACAAAAGGGACAAAAAAGCTCTGGCCTTAGAAAAAATGCTCAACAATCACCAAGTCATAATCCAAAATATGGAACCTACACACAATAAAGGGCATATATTGGACTGGATTGGTACTAATAACATTCAGATTGGAGACATTGTGACTAAACCATGTATTTGGTCCGATCATTCCCTTATCTCATGTACTTTGAGGCTTCCCGTTTTGGCACCTAGGAAACATGTTCCTACATATAAAGTCAAAGCCCGAAACTTTAAAAACATTACTCAGCCCATCTTGGCTGAGTGTATGCAAACCTTGATTAAAAAAACTACCGACTCCGATGACCCGGAGATACTGATAAACAACTACAACCAGATGATCACCGAAATGCTCGACAAATTCGCACCTATGAAAGATAAATTGGTTAGAGATCTACCAAATCGCCATAAATGGTTCTCCTCATCCCTAGCAGAACTTAGAACGAGTAAAAGAAAGGCCGAACATGCCTGGCATAAAGATAGGTCTACTATTAATCTGTTAGATTGGAAACAAAAGGAGAAACAGTACAAAGCAGAAATCATTGAGGCCAAAAAAACCTTTTACAACAATCAAATCAATTCAGCTGGCGACGAGACGAAGGAACTTTTTCGTCTTTATAGATCCTGGGAGAAACCATCTGCCTGTTGCCTCCCTATGAAACCGACCAATGATGACTGCGAACGGGTACAGAAGGCCTTCGCAGCTAAACTACTAAAAGCCCAAGATAAAATTAAATCTGAAGCCCTGTCGTCTGCACAAATATCTACCCCAATCCCTGCCGAGATGCGCCATACTTGCATCCAATTGCCCCAAACTCAGTCAGGTTCTATATCAAGTGGAGATATTCAACCAGTCTCTGTTTCAGGTTTTACCTTCCGAGAATCCACTGCGGCTGATATTATGGATCTCCTTAAATCTACGCGTCCTACTAACTGTCCGGGTGAATTACTTCCATCTAAATTCATCTTGGAACACAAGGAACTCTTCGCACCCTTTCTCTGCAGATTTGCAAACGCTTCCTTCCGTACAAGTGTGATCCCCCAATCAATAAAAAACGTAGCAGTATCTCCATTGCTAAAAAAAGCAGGTCTTGATCCCACCGATGCGGCAAACCTTAGGCCCATCACCAACACTCTGTTTTTCTAAAAACTTATTGACAAATTAGCAACCATTCAGCTACAGGCCCATGTCCAGTCAGCTGCCATCTTGCATGCTAAACAGTCAGGGTTCAGAAGCCATCATGGCACAGAAAGTGCGCTTCTGGACCTGCAGACATATATGCTCTCTAGATTAGAAGATAGTGAGCCGGGGCTGCTAATGTTGTTAGACTTATCGGCAGCTTTTGACCTGCTAGATCACAAAATCCTACTCGACAGAATGCGAACTGTTGGAGGTCTCTCCGACAATGCCTTAACTTGGTTGAGAGCATTCCTGGAAGGCCGTCGGTCACAGGTGCATTGGGGAGACAGTTCCTCTGGGTCTCAAGCCATAACATGTGGTGTGCCCCAGGGAGCATTTCTTTCCCCATTGTTGTTTAACATCTACATCTTTCCTCTGTGCTACGAATTAGACCTTTTCCAGACCTTTTTCTGCAACTATGCAGATGATTTCCAGCTGGTTCTTAACATCACTGGCGTTTATGACAAAGATCAATGTGCAGTAAACGCAGTTTATCAACTGATCAAGCAGTGGATGTCCACCAACTGGTTATGTCTGAATGCTACAAAAACTGAGCTCATGATCTTTGGCACACGCCAGGCTCAACTCAAGCTGGGGCAGAAATATACTGGGTTCACGATAGATGGTAGCTTCATTAACACTATGCAGAAGGTAAAAACCTTGGGTACATACATGAACAGCAGTGTAGACTGTGAAGCTCATGTTGCAGCCATTACTGTCAGCACAAATTACCATCTCAGAGTGCTTAGGCAAGTTGCGCCTCTAGTTTCGATCGACAACCGCATCAAGCTCGTGAGAGCCGTCATCTTGCCTCGTATTGATTACTGCAATGCACTCTTGGGTGGTGCAAGTAAAGCAGAAACCCAAGAGCTACAAAAAATTCAAAATAAAGCTATTCGTATTATTTTTCAAATGAAGCAATCAGAACCTACCACTGCAGCTAGGAAAAAATTGCATTGGCTTCCAGTGGAACGCAGAATTCATTTTAAATTGCTAACTATTTGCCATAAATGCATCTTTGGCAGTGCTCCTGCTTACCTCAAGGATGTCATTAGCATCTACCAGCCCAAGAGAAACCTCAGGTCAGCTGAAGGCCATCTTTTAGTTCTGCACCGAGTTAAACGCTCTCGAGGCTCTGGAAGGGCCTTTTACACCCAGGGAGCTAAGGCATGGAATGCATTGCCCATATCCCTGCGCAAGACAACAGATCTTCTTGCATTTCGTAAGCAACTGAAAACGCATCTCTACTATTAGAGTAATCCCCTGTGGAGTCTCTGTTTCTCTGTACTCAGCTCTCTCAGCGCCTGGATGCCTACGGGCTTTGGCACGGTATAAGCACAATAACATAACATAACATAACGAGGGTTCGGTTGAATGCGTTGGGAGTGGCTGAGCTGAGTGAGAGGATTATACTGGGAGGTGATGGGGAGAGAGGCAGGAGGAGGAGTAGTGTGATGTTGGATTTTGTGAGACAGACGGGGAGGTGGGAGGAGTTGTGAGCTTAAATGGAGCCAAATAATAATTAGTGGGTGCGGTGCACATCATCCTATAGGATGGGGAAGCGCCTGCGTGGGTCCGCCCACGCTTCCGATAATTAAGAAGAAGAAGAAAAATTTTCCTTTTTCCAGTTTGTTAACAGTTCACATCTGTCACCTTGCATTTCTTTATTAATCATTTTGTAGATTGGGCTACTGTCTGTCATTCTGCATTTCCTATACAGTATTATGGAATTGCAGCTGGCAGTGATAGAAGGCTCAGTTCCCGTCTGATAGCAACTCCGGATGTAGAGTTAGGAAGCCCTAAAACAGATCTTCAAAAGGCGGCTTCTAATTTGGCCCAGAGCTTGCTCGGAATTGTTGTCACGGCCTCGGCCCCGTACGTCAGAGTAGTGACCACCTTCATTTTGTAGAAATGTATTGATGGAATTAGTATCGACCGAATTTTCTATCGATCACTTTTGCCTGAGCTGCCAACTTTTTGATTTTTCCTTGTAAAGTGACTTGCATGGCATTTTCGCGTTTGGAGCTGTCCAGAGTGACTCCCAGATATTTGAAGGTCCGGACTGTCTCTACTTGGGTGTCTGCCAAGAACCATTTATTATTGTCTGATTTTCTGATACATATTTGCAAGATCATTACTTTTGTCTTTTTCTTTGTTGATCTCTAGCTAGTTTTCTCTTGTATACAGAAGTAGATTGTTCAATTGTCGCTGTAGGCCGATGGGCTTTTGGTCAAATAGTGTGAGGTCATCGGCGTACAGGAGCCGCAAAATCGTAGCATCTCCAATTTTTGGTGGAAAAGCACGTACCGTCACCTCGGTGTTCTGAAAATGACCTATGTAAGCCAGGAATAGAGCTGATGCTAACGAGCACCCCTACTTTACCCCATGTGTGGTCGGGATCTCCTTGTCGATTTAGTCGGACTCTCATTGTAGTTTTGGAGTGTAAGCCATGTATTGGTGCCAATATTTCCTTTGGGCAATTCCAATCTAAGAGTTTCTGCCAGAGGCAATGTCTTTCAACTCGATCGAATGCCTGTGTGATGTCGATGAATACGACAAAGAGGCGATGTCCATATTGTAGAGACTTACTCTTCAGAATACTGAGCAAGAGAATGTTACCGGTAGGCCCAGCGTTCTTTTTTTTATCCGGCTTGCAGATGGTCGTTGCACTTTGCAGATGCTTCCCAGTTTTGGAATTTATTTTGTCAGTAAGGAGCCAAACACTTTCCCGATAGCATCGAGCAATGCTATTGGGCGAAAATTGTGAGGGTCCTTCTGTTCCCTTTTTAGTAGATCGGATCACAATCCAGGATGGAGGAAGAGACCTCGTATTTGCACATCAACAGGAAATCATGCTTAGTAGGGCAGCTCATTCTGCAGGGTGGGTTTTTAGCTCAAAGTTTGTAATACCATCGGGTCCTGGGGCCCTGGAGTTTTTGAGCTTCTTAATTACAACCTCTATGACCTCTCTGTTTTCGAGATTAATCTACTCCGCTCTGTCATACAGCACGTCTTCTTTGCGCTCATCCCAGATGGATTTAAACACTGAGTTTTGTTTATTTATTTTATTTTTTATCTATAGCGCGCGCCAGACCCGAGGGTATCCGGGCGCGTGTTCAAGGATACTTTAAGCTTACATGTTACAGTTACACATTTCAGGAAGGTTACAGGGTGCATTAACAGTAAATGATGACAGTATACATGTTACAGTTAAACATTTCAGGAAGGTTACAGGGTGTATCAACAGTGAGTGATGTTAGTAGGCGTGGTTACATGCGCAGGTGAGTGTGCACTGGGGTGTGTGCACAGTATGCATTGAGTGTCAGGAGCAAGGTGGTTTAAACGGGTGATGAGCGAGGTATGCGTTCGGCGGCAGATTAACAGGTGGGTCAGACGTGAGTAGTCCTAGTCTAGTCGGTTATAGGTCATTTTCTTTGAGCCATTTAATGCAATTAAGTCTGAAGCGTGGATAAGATTGGTCAGACCTTAAGGATGATGGGAGGGAGTTCCATAGCTGGGCCGCTTTGACAGGGAAGCTGGTGCCTCCGGCTGTGCTCAGCTTAAATGGGGGCACGGCTAGTTAGTTGGTGTATGCTTCTCTGGTAGGTCTGTTAGAAGTTCTTCTTTTGAATCTTTCTGTTAGGTATTTGGGGGCTAGGTCATTAATACTTCTGAAAGTCAGTGATGCTGTTTTGAGTTTAATTTTGTCAGCTGTGGATAGCCAGTTAGATTGTCTTCTGACGTCTGAGCTGTGCTCTCTTCTTGGGATTCCTAGGGCGGCTCGAAGGGCGTTGTTCTGCAGGGTTTGGATTTTTTGCAGTGTGTGTTTATTGGACCCTATGTATAGTGCATTGCAGTAGTCCAATTTGGATAATACTAGGGCTCTTGATAGGGTGAGACAGCTGGCGGTGGATAGATATGGTTTAGCTGCTCTAATCAGCTTACAGGTGTAAGCGGTGCTAGAGGCCATCGCATTCACCTGCTTTGTTAGGGAGAGGCAAGAGTCGAGGTAAAAACCTAGTGTTTTTACTTCTTTCGCTACTTTAATGGTGTTGCCATCTATGACAAATGATGAGTAGTCATCGTTCAGTCTTTTGATATTTTGTGTGTTCCCCAGTATGATGAGTTCCGTTTTGTCATCATTCAGGCATAGACCATGCCTGGATGATGAGATATATTCTGTTCACCAAGGCCAAATCCTGTTCATAATCCCCCGAAAGTGGGATGAGGATCTGAGTGTCATCTGCATAGTTTGTGTAGGTGACACCCAGAAGGTCCAGATCATCAAACAGGGGCTTCGTGAAGATGTTATACATAGTCGGAGAGACACAGGATCCCTGGGGGACGCCACATGTGATAGGTACTGGGTCAGCCGCTGCGGCAGAGGTGGAGAAAACCCTCATGGTTCTGCTGCTTAGGAATGATCTGATCCATGCAATGGCATGTGTGGAGAAGTGGGCCGCGGTTTCCAAGTGGGTACAGAGCACATCATGATCCACCAGGTCAAATGCTGCTGAGAGTTCCAGCAGGAGGAGTAGGGCAGTTTTTCCAAGATCTCTCAGCTCATCGACCTGGGTTTTGAGATCGATAAGTACAGTTTTGGTGCCATGTTGAGGCCTGAAGCCTTACTGTCTGGTACCTAATAGTTGGTGCAACTCCAGATATTTTTGGATCTGTAGGTAGGCCACTCTGTCTAGGATTTTTAGCAGAAATGGTACCGTGGTGATTGGCCTGTAGTTAGTCAGGATGGCGGGGTCCAGGGTTTGCTTTTTAAGGAGCGGGAGGACCCATGATTGTTTAAGATTGTCTGGTATAGTGCCTGATGCAAAGGAAGCATTAATAAGTTTGGAGGTAAATGGGGAAAGGTCTCTGGCCGCATCTTTTATCAGTTGGGCTGGGCATATGTCGCTTCGACAGTTAGTTGGTTTGAGCGAGAGTATTATTTTTTCAATCTCCAGGATTGTTACTTTGGTGAAGTTGAATTTATGTTCTGGCTTGGTAGTGGTAGGTGGTTTACCACTTGGGTTGGTTAAGGTGGGTATATTTTGTTTCTTTTTCTCAATTTTGGTTTGGAGTGTGGCAATTTTGTTGTTTAGAGCTTTTTGGATGTTAGAGCACCATGTTTTATTTTTATCGCAGTTGTCTGGAGTAGGGATGGGGTTTTCCAGTTCCTTTAGTATAAGAAATAGTTCTTTGGTTCCGGATTTAGCCTGTATTATTCTGTTGTTAAAGTTTTCTTTTTTGGCCTTCCTTATTTCATTTTTGTAGATCTTGGAGGCACTGATGAGAGCTATTCGCCAGGCGGATTCTCATTTGCGTTTTTCAATTCTTAGGGATTTGAGGTGAGGGGTAAACCAAGTGTTTAAGTGTGCTCTGGGCTTGCTTTTTCTCATTTTCAACAGGGCGATAGTGTCCAAGGCTGTGGCCATGGTTGAGTTGAATTCGTTCACTAGGGCTGTTGGGTTTAGCGATTCAGATAAGGAATTTAGAGTTGGGAGGATAAGTGGTAGCCGTTTGTCTGCAGTTATGTTTTTTTTGTTTCTGGTTGGTAGGGGGGGCTAATACAATTTCCTTGGGTTGGGTGGTGTTTTCATTTATGAGGAAGGTTATTAGTGCATGGTCTGTCCAGATTTGTGGGCAGACATCGGTGATTGTTACATTACAGTTGTGGTTGGCTACCCAGTCGAGTGTTCAACCTTTTTCGTGGGTAGGTTGTGAGATTCTTTGGGTAAATCCCAGTTCTGTGATGACATTGGCGATGTTAGTTGCTTGCAAGTCTTTGTGGTCATTGAAACCTAGGTTCATGTCTTCCAGGAGGATGGCTTGTGAAGAGTTTTTTAGATTGTTTGAGAGGATCATAGAGATGCCCTCCTCAAAGGTTCCAATGGGACCTGGAGGCCTATAGATGAGGTGTATGTTGATAGATTGAGAGGGTGATGTTGAGAGTTTGGCGGTTCAGGATTCACAAGATTTGGTGATTGACTATTGTTATGGCGAGGTTGTTTTTAGCGATGATGGCTAGGCCGCCTCCTCGAGAGTTGGTTCTGTCCTCTCTGAGAATGTTGTAGTGAGGGGGCAGGGCGAGCATCAAAGCGGTTCCTGCTGCTTGGTGAAGCCAGGTTTCCGTTATGGCTAGAAGGTCATAATCGCCTATTTGGATGAGATCGGCAATTTCGGTGGCATGTGCTATCAATGATCTAGCATTAATGAGGGCACCCTTCAGCGGTATGTTTGGTTTGGGTTTCGCAGGGGTGACATGGCTTTTCTTTTTGGTGGGTCTGATGCTTGATTTGCGGTGGTTGTTAATGGGGCTGTCTGCGTGGGAATCTCTTTTGGTGGGGGAGGTGTCTAGTTTGGGGGCATTGCGTTGGTGGTTTCTTGTATTGCTAGGTTTGGTGGCTAGTCTGGCTAGTGGTTCATATATTTTGGGTAGTCTTGATCGTAGTTTTGCATTTCTACTTAAGGTATCACATGGGATATTTGTTATGGGGTGGTGGGTGGTAGGTATCTTTATCTTTATAGTTTCTGAGTTAGTGTCTGGGATGCTGGTCGGTTGGGGCTCGTCATCAGAGTTTGACGTTGCAGTAGGCATAGACTGTGGTGGGTGGTTTGCTGCTGTCATTGTATAGCAAAGGGTGATCAGGAGGAAGAGGATGGGGATCATTCTATAGAGAAACAGTGGCTGTCAACACAGTGGCTAAGTATGGGCAGTGGTAACACAATGGCTAGGTATGGGCGGCACACTGGCTAGGTGTGGGCAACACGGTGGCTAGATGTGGGCTGCACAATGGCTGGGTAAGGCAACACGGCGGCTGCGCAATTGAATCTAGATACGCAGGGTTCACCCAGATTCAGAAATCAGGGTAAGGCTAAAGTTCGTGTGCAGACAGGGTTCATCTAAATTCAGGGGTTCAAAAGTGGGGCTAAGATGCATGTCCAAGCAGGGTTTACTTAAATTCGGGAATCGGAGGTAGGGCCTGGGTGGCAGATACCTATGCAGCACCTTGATTAGCAGTACAGTGGGCTAAAGCACAAGGTAGCAGTACAGTAGGCTAAAGCATCTAGATTTGAGTTGAAGTGTTTCCCAAGTCTGCTGCACAATGTTATTAGGTATGGTGTCTTCCATTGGCGAATCGATGGATCTTAGCAAGGCACAAAAATCTCTTGCATTATGTGTGCTTAATGTTTGGCAATGGATTCTGCATCCTACTGATAGAGCTTCGCTCGATGAAATCTGACCAATGCCTTGTAAACTCTTGTAATTTCCTTGATTTTAATGCTGGCTTTTGACTTTGTCAAGTTCTTTGCCATTCTATTATATCTTCTGAAGTCCTGTCTCTTTTCTACAAGCTCTCTATTATAGACGTGGTTTTTCGGAGTATGAGAGCACTTTCTGCTTGCTGATTGTTGTTTGTACAACCTCAGCGGGGGTTGGTAGTCAACTGATTTTTCTTCTTCTTGTTGCCCAGTGGCCTTATATTATGCCATCATTTCTTTAATTGCATTTGCGCTTAATTTAATTCATGAGCCTTGCGAGTTGGCCTCGAGTTGCGTGTTCATCCTTTCCTTTTTCTTGCAAGGGATCTTCCAGCACATTTCCAGCAGATTGTGGTCGCTGGCAGTTGTCCGCAGTACTTCGAAAGAAGTTGTTAACTGCAACAAGGGTTTTATGACAAAGATGTAGTCAATTGTGGCACACGAATCAGCACGTTCCCATGTTGGTGGTCTGTTTATTTGTGTGAAGACCGCATCTAGGCTATGGAGCTCTCTTGACTGTGTCATGTCTAGCCAGGCTTTCCCTCAGCGTTCAGCCGGTGATGTCCTAGATTTGGCTTGCTTGGACTTGTCTATTTGACATGATGCATTTAGGTCACCGCAAATAAGTAAAAAGGGTGCCATGAGCGTTGCCATTGTCTCGTCAATCACATGCTCTAACATAGTGATACATTCTTCTGCATCGATGACTGCTGGATTCCAGTAGGTGTTAACAATCACTATTGTGTTTCGATTTGCTGAATCATTTTCATTGTTCTTTTGATCCCAGGTTGCTGTGACTACCAGTACCGGTAAATTTGCAATCAGGATTTTTTCCATGGATAGCCCATGACCATTTTGACATGCCGTCAGGAGGCCTGAGGAGGGGCCACCAAGATGTCCTTTGGCTGCCGGTGCAATCGCAATTTCATATCCCTCTAAGGATGGTGGGTGTGCTAGCCATGTCTCCTGCAAACATATGATGTCATATGCTCCCAAGTTTACATCTCCCGGAAAAGTTAAATTAAGGTGTCCTCTTGTGTTACATGAGAACAATTTCACTTTAGGCTGCAAGACTTCCTCTTGATGTTTCGTTGACTGCTTGCGATCTTCACTCACAAATTGCTACTTGTTCAGGTGTGAGGATAGCGCTTTTGTTAGCCATGACCAGATACCTTGTTTGTTTTCAGGTTTGTTTTTTGTTTCCAACTGGGTCTGGTTGCTCTTTACTACTTGAGTAATGGTTCTAGTGGTAGTGCAAGCCTTTTCCTTTGTTCTTCTCAGGCTGTTTTCCCTATGCACTGGGAGGTTTACAGATGGTTCTTTCATCTGCTTGTATAGGGATGCTGTGCTGTTTTTTCTTGTGTGTTTTTTTCTGTCGGTCGCTCTGCGTCTGTCTTCCTTTGCTTTAGTATTTGATTCTTCGTACATAGCTTTGTGCATTGAGATTGTGGAGGTCTTCTGCTTCATATCATCACCATGCACCTGTGTACTATGTTTAGTTTTGGGGTTGTCTTGGCTGGTTTTCCTTGCTCTATGCGACTTGTTGTCATGCAATGTTGTTTCGGACAGGTTTTAACCCATGCTGTAAATTTCAGATAATTCATTGCATAAGAGATTGTGTACTGTTGATGAGCCGATGTACAGACCTGTTAATGCTCTATGATGATCATGCCATGATTGAACGATTATCAGATCTTCTGATTTTATTGCGCAGAGCTTCGGAATTTGATGTAAGATCGCCATCACTGATCTTCTGTTCAGGGCTAGGTCATTCCTATTGCTTGATCTCTGCTCCATTTTGAAAGTCCATTTTACTTCTTGTACTCTTAAGCTTCTTGAGTTATAGATCTCTGTTCTCGATTTATAGTGAGTTTTTGATGATTCTTTCAACCTAACCTATTTGGGAGATCAGCCTGTATTTGTCAATTGTTTTCTAAGATCATTTGCCTCAATTTTCTCTGATGTGGATTTCTTCGCTTTGCTGGTCTTTTTACTTTTTAAGGATGTGTCTCGGTGTGAGGTTTCATTTAATTCCTGTTCCATGTTTTGAGAATTCCAGTTTGTTGTTTGTGTTAATCTTTTAAATCTCTCCTCCAGTGTTTGAAACTGCCTTTCAGTAGTGTCCTTTAGCACTTTTGGTCTCGATTTAGATTGATTGCTGTATATCGTCTTATTTGTGGTTTCAGTGCCTTGAGATGCCACTTCTTGCATTAGATCTTCATCTATATGTCTGGCATTCAGTAAGATAGAAGGTGGAGTTATTTCACCAGTTGAGTGCACATTTATGTTCATCAATGTGTCATTTCTGAGAAAGTCTTCAACTGACTTTGGGGAGACTGGCCTTTTCTTGTCATCCGGTGCTGCGATTATTTGATGTAAGTTCTCATGGTCCAAGTTTGTTGAACTGTGTATGGAACCTTTTTTTTGTTATTTTTTAGGCTGGTGTCATGGTATAGTTGCTTGTGTTGTTTTTTGTCTGAGCAGTCGCATTGTATGGCAGTGATTCAGTGTTTCCAAAAGTCACCACCGCTCTTGGCTTTGATTTGTCAAATATTAAATATCCAAGTTCTGGCTCTTCAGATGCGATTGTCACACTCAGTGCCGTTTTTTCTACTACCATCAATATTGTTGCTTTTTTTGTTGGGGGATCCATGACGGCATTTTTCATAATTTGCATGGAACTTTCTGTGCTCTTCTTCCCCTTTTCTTGCATCATTTTGTTATCTGATATTAAATTGATAGTGGATGCTGTTTGGGAACTTTTGTCTTTGATAAAGTTAGTCTTCATCTCAGCTGTATGTGATAACCCTTCGGTCTCAGTAATCAATGTTATTTTTGACATCAGTTGGATCACGAGTTGTTCTGTTGTGTTGGCCTGAGTATCTCTTACTTCTTAAGTTGAGATGTAGCCCTCTACGTAGATCAATTTGGAGAGGATCATGGCTTGACTGGATGAGTGGTCCTTCAGTGTGTCAGTGATTGACTCATATAATTTGCAGAACGGGGCGAATGATATTGTGATCGCGGACATGATGGTTACCATGTCTGGTTTCTTGGAGGGCGTCTCAGTGGTTACTGGCACTATATGAGCAGAGGCTCTTTTTCTCAGGGTTGAATACCTGTCGCTTGTGAAGTGGGCTTTGTGAGTTGTCACGTTGGAGAAGGCATCCAGTGATCTTCTTCTGATGGCTCTGTGGTTCCACACAGAGCCCCAGATCACATGTTGGAATTGTTGCGAAGTTGTCACCGGCCCGCGGCCGTGTATGTTCTGGCAATGTAATGCTTCCAGACAGGTCCACCAGTGGAGACTCTTTACTAAGGCTAGTCTTCGGGTTATTTGTGCCCGTTTCAGGGTCTTTGTCTAATCGAGCTGGTGAAATTACATACTGCAACGCTTGCCTGCCTTCATCCGGTGTTGGTGCGAGTTGCCCTTCCGATATTTCTGCTTGCCTTATGACTTTCGCTGGTATTTGCTCCTTCGTTTTGTCTGAGGTTCCACTTTGGTTACCCTTCTCTGCATCATCTTTGTCCACCTCCTCCGCGATAATCATTGTTTTCTGCGGGAGATGGTGGTTGATCATCACCGGCATGATCGTTGGCTCTGTCAGTGGTCCTGCACTGACTGGTGAGTCTTCCTGCGGCCTTGGATTACAACCCTCCTCCCTAATCTCTGTCTGAGCGATTGGCTTTTCGATTACAATTGCCAGGGGAGCTTGACTCACTTCTGATGAAACATCTAAACTTCGTTGTTTAGCACAAGGAAAGTTTTCTTTCACAGCTGCCAACATTTCAGCATCAGAGAGCTCTGTGAAGTCCTTGTTCTTCGAGGACATCTGTGACTGAAAAAAACTCAGTCCGAATGCGCATTGTGGTCGGCTTGGTGGAAACTGCGTTTCTTACATTGTCACTTCCTCCACGTTTGCCTTTCAAGGCCGGGGCAGCTTTTCGGGCAGTGCCTTTCAATTGTCAATGCAGATGCATTACATTGTGGTTTTTTTGTTTTTTTGTTTTGTACAACATTTTCAGTGCTTTGTCTTGACCGTTTTTTGGGATTTTGTGTCAGCATTGTGAATTCTATTGTAGTTGGTACAGCTATGGCAGCTCTGTCTAGCTGTGTTGTGGCTGCTAAACGTGATTCTTGTTGACACAGACCTTCAGGGCTGGCATGAATCTGTGCTGTTGTCACTGTACTTTCCGCCTGCCCGTCAGGCTGGATAGCCCCTCCTCCGGCGTGTGGTGGCGTGCTGCTCACCATCACATGACCGTCAGGCGTCAGAGCATGCTCGCGGCTGAGCCCTGAGTCTCTGCGTCACTCCACCGGCATGTTACGCTGAGACCCCTTTGCTGCCTTCAAGCTGCCCTGTTTGGATTCCTCATGGGTCGCAGTCCAAGCCTCCAGCTCCAGTCGATTCCTCGCTCCATGGCAGGCTGCATCATCCTGTCTCGTCCCCCCTCTGGAGGCTGCTGGCCAGAGGACCGCTGCTGTGTGGTTCAGCAGGGTGCTCGCATGCATCTGAGGGTCATGTAAGGCCATCAGGGATGGTGTTTCCTGCTTATCACACCTCGCCTTATCCATTGCAGGTGGTGAGATTTGCTTGTAGTTTTCACGGCATTTGTAGCCTTCATTGCGGCTATGTGCTCTATAGGCTGCGGCAGATATTGCAGATCTTTCATACTTCCAGCGCCATGCTTATGTTGTATCTGAAGATTATTTGTGACAGTTCCGTCAAGAGTGTCAGATGGCAAGTGCACTTGCAGTTTCTCGCAGTCTTGTCTCAGGCGTGAGCTTCGTAGGCGGCACCCTAGATCTTCCTCGTGAGATATGTTGCTGGTGTTGGACCTGGGCAGCCATGTCTGGTGTTCAAGGGAAAGGTGGGGGGAGGAGGGGTGAGAACCGACTACTGGTTAACTCTGTGCACGAACTGCAGGTTCAGAGTAGACATCACCCCAGAAGTTTCTCAGCCCACTGTTTTTCTTACCTCACTGTGTTCTTTCTTCAATCGGTCAAATTCAGTCTCCTACCAGGTATGGTTGTGACACAGTGATGTTGGATTTAATTTTCAAGGGCTGGTCCGGTGGGTCATACTCCTTGCTCCATCACACGACAGACCACTTTTCTACCCACTTCTCTGTGCGCGCTCCGCGCTGGAATTGGGATTTTATAGCTGTTGCCTCTTGCAGTGAGACTGAGTCTCCGCCTCTGAGTAATGGAAGTGGTGAGCAGACTTCCACTTTGCAGTTAGTGACGACGACAGACCACTTTTCCACCCACTTCTCTGAAAAATTTAAAATATTCTTTTTCCAACAAAAGCATACTTCCTAGATTTGAATAGACACTATTTAAAAAAAAAAGAACAGCAATGTACAAAAATGAGCTACATAGATGAATTAACAGAAATATAACTAATTTGCCTCAGTTTCGATGACAGGGGTTCAGAAACATGTGTTATACCATCACCTGTATGTTATACACTTGGCAACACCTTCCCAGTGTTAAGAACGTGACACACATGATCATAAGGAATTCAGTATTAATTTCCCTTATTACTGCTCAAAAAATACTACAGCAATTAAGGAGTCACAATATTGGTGTCTACATATAATCTGCAAACATGAAATAACATGCTCTATCTATAATACATTGAATGGTATGCATCACTGTATGGCCACATTATGTTTCACATGTTGACATACATATACAGCCAATCTATACTTTGTCATTTGGCATATTTGAACTTCTTTAAACAACACACTTCATACGTTCATAAATAACCTTGGCACAAAGCAAACATGGAAACAACTTGTTATCTGATATTTACCTATTTACCAAAGGACAGTCTAGCCATAATTAGCACTTTCTAATCTCCAACACTGGATACACACTTTGCAACATGGCAGACATTGTTGTTGAACTTGCACAAGTGACATTTTTTCTGAACCTGACTCTCACGTTGAATCATACTAATTATTACATGTTGTGCAACTCTAGGTATAATAAGCATGTCATTACAGGCATGACACAAATATAAAAGTCAAATGAGGGTAATAGGTTTTACCCCGTTTTTCCCAGGGAACGTCGTTACTATATTAATTGGGGCATTCCAACAGTGTAATCCGTCACATACTAGACACATCTTCAAACATGCAAATCAATTTGAGAAACATGCGCACATGACTTTTCCCCCTGAAAGTTAATCGCAAGGAAAATGGTTATTTGCCGAACTGCCTCGAAATGTTGAAGATAAGCATCAGAGTCTTTGGGACCATGATCACTTAATAACCTTACATCCAATTCCCACCCCGGCCAAAGCTAACAACCCACATGATGAAAAGCACAAATGTACACCTAGTATGTTGAAAATAGATAATAGGAGTACAATACTACATATCCATAACAATCAATACGGTATGAACCATTGCTGCAATTAGGTATTGCCACTATAAAGTAACTGCCTAGTTGTCTAACCATATATCTTATTTGTGTTTATATTGAAATGCATTCATCCAACAGACAAACTATGGACATACAATTCTTTTTACCATTATTTGAGGAGCTTTTCTTTGAAAATAGGTTTTCCCTTCTTTTCTCTCTGCTTACCTAAAAAACGTGCTTTGTCCGTTTAAATACAATTCTTTTACTCTTCTCCTACTGTGTAGATAAATGTATTGTTTTTCACAAAAGCAATTGCACCAGCCTTGAGAAAAGGCATGTTGTTCAAGCCTCCTGCGGGCCAAGAGAGAACAAGAAAAGCAATGTGAAAAATAACAAATGACTCATAGTTGGAAGGTAGCAATGACCTTTTGGAAGACCTTCTGCCAACTATCCTGGCTCCCCTGAGACGTGTCCTACATGCTGCAGCACTACTCATCAAAGGACACTGCAAATTCGACCAAATCACCCCACCCTCATCAATCTGCACTCACCCCCACTGCAAGCTGTATCATTTTCAAATCCTGCTCCATCATATACAAGGCTGTCATCCTGACGTCCTCAGGCTTCCTCACTGAGAAACTCAGCATATCTGGAAGCCCATGATCAACCGGAAGTGCAGACTTAAACTCCACCGGTGAAGGAAGGAATGAAACAGAAGACAGTCCTTCTCTGCCTATGACCTAAGACACTGGAAAATCTTCCCCATCAACATCTGTCTTGCCCCCTGGCTTCTACAGTTCAGGAAGGAGCTCACAACCCTCCTCTTCAAGGAATGTCTCCTCGGTAACACAAATACGTCCATACAACGTCCACTCCCGACCTCACCTGAGATTGGGTGATCTGAACCCCACTGTTTCCTCCCCGGGTCAGTTGTAAATCCATTGCTGTCTATTGCCCCCCATCCTCTGTTAGATCCCTACTCCCTTACACCCTAACCATATTCTTTCCACTATGATCGGAAAGTGCTCTGGTGCTTCTTGAAGCTAGGTCGGTGTTCAATAATTACAATAATAATAATAATAATAATAATAATAATAATAATAATAATAATAATAATGATCGTTTTGAGCAAGGAACTTCAGAATTTGCAAAAGTACACATAATGTTTTCAAGAAACATGGATAACCACAGAAGTAATCTGTGATGTGTACATCACCCATACAAATCCAGCTATTGAACGGTAACAAGGAGACCGTCATCAGGTATGATGATAATAACAAACATTGATCTAAACCTGAAAATTATGGAAACAAAGAACTTGAATCCATGGACCCAGTACATGATCATACAAATGGTAGAACAGAGATCAGATACCGATAAAGAACAAACGAAAGAAAAGCAAGGAAAAATAATAGGCATCTTCAACCTCTACTGGAACCCAATAGCAATCAATGATGCATGCTTCATAGATTCTATCTTCTCAGCGATAGATGAACTCAGTATCAAGCACAATAAAATAGAATTTATTATATGTGGCTATTTGAATATCCATCTGTATTCGCAAAATGGAAAACTTTGAGACAGTGCAAATTTAACCAGCAGAGCCTGGACATTCACAAAGGAAATCACATTGAGAAACCTTACCTTCACAGGCACAGCGATAAATGAAAAAGGTCTAGTGACGCCAACCTGGACCCGAGGCAAAATAAAAGCTATCAGACGGAATATATCAAGCAATATCTAAAACAACAAACATTGCCTCAGACAAGAGCAACCATCAACAATTATTAATAACATGGGAGCAAGGTATAAACTACACAGAGTTGCAATACCTACCAGTACTAGAATTAAATAATGGGATGAACAGACTAAGAATTAAACAACATCAAATTGCCCAGCTCACAGAAAAGTTTGAATGTACATCAAGAACAGCACATGAAAAAAATGTAATTATGAATGGATATTACAGCCATACCAACAAGCACAAAACGAAACAGAAAAAGTACCTAAAGTGCACAAACACTATTTCAATAGTGAGATTAACCACAGAAAAAAGGAAATGCATAAAACAGTACACATTCAGAAAAAAACTAAATCCAGAATCCAGTGCTCAACAAATAAGATTTGAAAAACAGAACTACATAAACTGGCTAAAATCTGCTGAATATACCTTACAACAAAACGATGCAAAAGTGAACTTGATGGCTCTCAAACAGAGAAACACTTGAGAATTATGGACGCTCTTAAATCCAAATACAATGAATAAGGATAACATGATTCAGGACGTATCAGAATAGAAATGGACAATCCATTTTGCAGACCTCTACAAGGAAAGGACACAAAGCAACAAATCCAATCTCGCGAGTCCGGTGAAGAACTGGAATCTATCATGGGAACCAGAATATATCTCGAAAACAATCAGCCACCTGAATGCATCACGGGCACCAGGGATGATGGTCTCTCTAATTCAACCTTAAAACTAGTACCTGAAGAGTGTACACACTTTTTTGTACAACTACTTACTCTGATTTCCATAATAAAACAAATTCCGCAGACTCAGAAAATTGCAACCTTGAACCCTATCTTTAAACAAGGCAATAGAAAATATCCGGCCAATTATAGACCGATCGCCTTGTTAGACCCTCTGGGTAAGCTGTTTGCCTCCTTTCTCCTTAACAACTGAATATTTGGGCAAAAAATAATAAGAGACAGGTGGCTCAACAAACAGGATTTGCCCAAAAAGTTGGTACTAACATCAATTTGATCCCATTAAATCTGATAAAACAAAAGGCCACTGTGGCAAAATGTCAAACCTATGCAGCGGTTGTCGATTTGAAGTTAGCTTTTGACATGGTAAATAGGCGAAAGTAGTCTGTGAAATTATCAGCGTGGAAATGTACGAAAGACATATTGGAACCTATCCTGCAACTGTATTCGAACACAACGATTCAGATAAGAATGACAGAAGAAGGCATAACAATAAAGCTGATTAAGACATGGAAAGACTTAAAACAAGGGTGCCCCCTGGCAGCCACCTTGTACAATATCTTCATGTCAGACTATGAAGAACATACATATTCCACTCTAATGAGTCATCCGGAGATAAACAGAGAACCACTCCCAACAATGATGCATGCAGATGATATCATCCTACTTGATAAAACCGTGTGTGGTCTGCAAGTTAGCCTAACAAAGATGGAGGATTACATGAAGAACTAAGAATTAAAAACGTACAGTACAAAAACTAAAATAATGGTGCTAATACAAAGAAAAAACTGAAAGACCACCAGTGGCTGTTTTGGAGGGCACAACCCTGGAAGTGGTCAACACTATAAAATACCTTGACCTACTGATTAATCAATCACAAGATGAGAAAGAGTGGAATGACTATCTTGAGACAAAGGCACAATCACTAGGACGCTAAGGAAGATTTTTCCAATGTAAATTTGGAAACATTTTCATTAAAACTGATTGTTGCATTTTTTAGACAGAAAGTGGTGCCCATTTTAAGTTATGGAGGCAAAACAATGCTGAATTAACAGAACACAAAGTGGCAAAGATACAAAGCCATCTTCTGGAGAAAAACCTCGCCTAAGAATTTCCCAATTTGAAGAATTCGCTTCGAACTAGCACTCCAATCATTACAGTCAATATTCTTATGGAAACAACTAGACTTATACAGAAAAGTGATAAGTCCCGAACACATACCAGCAATTGAAATACTATGGAAAAAGGACAAAGCAATCGATGTCACAGCATTGAACAGCTGGAAAATTGACATGGAGAAAAATATGGCAATAGAGGAGATATCATCAGAAATGCTGGTTCAACGCCTCCAATATGCCAAACATAAGAAACAACAAAATGACTGGATCAAGACACTAGCGCAACAATCACTCTACAAACACAACTTGACATGTGAAATTGAAACAAGAACACTGACCCAACTGCTGGATTACTTAACTCTTTTCCCGGATCAAAACATCTGTGATCTATTCTTGAAATTTTGTTTAAATATACTCACCAGAAGAGTACTCCAAGCACAAAGGAAACAAATCCCAAGTTCGAACCAAAATTGCCGATTTTGTATGCAAGCAGGAATAATATAAACCTTATACCATATAGTGATGGACTGCCCAGCATTGACCAACAAAATGAACCTGTATTGGGATTTTTGGGGAATTTAAAAAAAGCCGATGGAACCAAGGGAAAGATGGACACAAATTTTGCTTGGGCAACACAAAAACGTAGCCTTCTCTATTATACAGTTTTGGAGCAACATAATGAAGACCCAAGCATAGACCAAACGGAAAACAGAGACCAATAAAAGAAGACAGAGAAAAACAATTGGCTCATGGAATGACTATGAAAATTAAATATGCAAAGTTCAAAAATATAAATGAAGAGTTTGGAAACACACATACTATTTAAATAAACAATAAATAAAAAATAACAATAATAATAACAATGATAATAATAAAGTTGCTTCAGTCATGTGTTGAGGAATCCTCATTTGTCAGACACAGATACTTGTACACTTGGTGGTGGTCCATCTTTTTGGGATCAGCTGTTCAGCTTATTGTATAAGCAGGCTTCTGCAACATTAGGCTCTCCAGATGTTTTGAACTATAACACACTGCGAGGGATCATGGGAGTTACAGTCCAAAACAGCTGCAGAGCCACTGGTTGCAGAGCCCCAGTACAGAGAGATACACATATATGGATGAGCACATATGCAAACATCTGCCCTTACCCCCACACCCTCATAATAATGTATACAGCTTCTAGTTTCTGCAGTGCTAGATCTTTCCCTGCCTTGCACCGAAATGGCTAATGTAGTGTACATGTGAGGTCAACATCCGATTCCATGACAACCAATCAGGCTGTGGACTATCCGGGTGTATAAAAACCACCCACGTGTGTGCCAGATTATGGCCGCCTGAAAGGAAAACCAGGTATCACCTTTCTTGACATCCAGCCTCTCAGCAGTCAGTGTTGCAGCTAGCGACAGCTTATATATCTGCAGACTCCACCAGTTAATGTAAATGAGTATGGATTGTATAGATGTCATTCTCATTGAAGACTACTTCTTACTTGTCAGCATTGGCTCCATGCCCTCAAGTCAATGCAATGAAACATGTGTAGTACCCTAAGGCACAGTACTATATATTTGGCTCTTCAGTGCCTGAACAAAAGCCCTGGAAGACCTCATCAGCAGAAACAAGATGGATTTCCAGTTTTATGGCAATGACCTTCAAACTCTTATTTGTATTTGAGGTGCAGCTAATAATATAAAATAAAATAACCTACGGCCATGATAGCATCAACAAAAGGACATGCTTAAATTGCCACAACTTGAAAGGTAACACAAACTACAAGCTAATAATAATGTTAGCATTATGGATTTCCCTTTCCTCTGGCCCGCTTCTCTAGGCACATCTTCCATCCAATCTCCAAAGATACATAGGCCCTCATTACAACCCAGGCGCAAAGCGAAAAACGATGGCGGTAAAGGATTACCGCCATCATTTTCCGCTAGGTCCGATTAAGACCCGTCACTGTTAACTACGATGCCATTAGCGGCATCGTAGTTAACGCTGCCGCTAACTGCACCAAGGACGCATGCACGCGACCCCCCACACCGTAATTACCGGCATGGCGGAAAGGTATGCGAATGCCGACCCGAGCGGACATGCACCTAACGCCATCACCCAGCCCGTTAAGTACCTTACCGCCATGCCGGTAATCACGCCATCGCGAACCAGCCGTAAAGGGCCTTGTGCAGTGAATCCAGCTGCCACAGGTGCACAGAATCAGCAAAGGTGGAGGCAATACAGACTCCGGAAGTACAAAAAGAGCACACCCAACCCCTTCCCAGACCCAGTCACACTCCACAATGATACCAATAGGACTAGCAATGTTGGGGCTGGAGGACCTGATAGCAATGCAAGTGCTACAACAACAACAACAACAACAACAACAACAACAACAACAACAACAGGCTGCACAGAGAAGACGCAGGAGGAGAAGGAGGGCAAGGCAGGCCCAGCAAGGCCAACCAGCACAGCCAGTACCACCACGCAGGCAGCCCACAATCCCACGCATCAGAGCCAGTCCATTCAACCTCACTGCTGAGCAGATCCACACCCTGTACCGTTTGGACCGGGACACCATCACCACCATCGTGAACATGACGCACAACGACATCGTCAGCAAGATAGAAACACCAACTGCCATCCCACCCCTACTGAAGGTAGTGTCTGTACTCCACTTCCTGGCCACAGGCACCTACCAGCACACAGTGGGGCACTTGCATGGTATTTCACAACCATTATTCTCACGTACACTGATCCAAGTGCTCGATGCCCTCCTCAAGCACACAGACGACCACATCTCATTACCACTATCTGCCCAGGAGATTGCAAACACCAAAGTGGGTTTCCATGCACTAGCCGGCATACCTGGTTGCATTGGTGCCATCGACTGCACCCATGTGGAATTGGTGGTCCCACATGCCATGGAGGTACCGTACCGCAACCGTAAACTATTTCACTCAATCAACGTGCAGATGGTCTGTGACTCCAACAGGATCCTCACACATTGTTGTGCCCGATTCCCCGGATCAACCCATGATTCAATGGTCCTGAGGAACTCCACAATACCAGGCTACATGGAGCGACATGCAGGCCCAAGATCCTGGCTACTCAGTGAGTCTCACGTCATGACCTTGGTATGGCAGAAAGGGGGGGGGGAATGATGCATACTCCACCTGGAAGAAAGCAGGGGAATGATGCATAGTCCACCTGGCAGAAAGGGGGGGGAATGATGCATACTCCACCTGGCAGAAAGGGGGGGGAATGATGCATACTCCACCTGGCAAAAAGGGGGGGGTGATGCATACTCCACCTGGCAGAAAGTGGGGGGGGGGATGATGCATACTCCACCTGGCTGCGACTAGCAGAGACGATCATACCCTAAAGCAGCACTAACGCAATCTCACACCTGTAGACATTATGCCTGACCGAAGCAGCCCCACCATGTCAAAGAAGGTGTGTTCCAACCATGACACAACCATCTGCAAGTGCATTGTACCAATTTGGACCATTGACACCAACGAAATGCACTTACATGCACGTCACTATACACCATCTACTGAAAGGCCTGTCCCACATAACAGCTCACAAAGGAGGCACATGACGGACAGAAACACCACAACACCACAGCACAGACAGCAAGGCCCACAAAATGTCCCTATCAACATCCGAATAGTTCACTGGGGTCATAATGATGCAGACAGCAATGTAGCAATCATGTGAGCATTGACATCACAGGACACGTGCCAGGTCACCTAAACATACGGCATGGATGGTCACAGTGGATGGGCACTCACAAGGCACTCGACCACCCTGCATACATGGTTTGTTGGCATGCAAAACTGTCCATGAGAGCCATGGACATATACCGTTTGCATAGCGTGAATCCATCAGCGCAACTGAAAGTGGTCCAAAGTAACAGTTCAATGTGCATGTTTGCATGTCATGTTCAGAATTAGATGTAATGACTGACACATACATTGTTTCCTACATACAGTTGAAGCTGGCTATCCCCTGAAGAGGTGGCTCCTTACACCAGTCCGGAACCCACAGAACCAGCATGAGGTGGACTTCAACCGTGCCCATGCACGTACCCGTGTGGTGATTGAGCAGGCATTTGGCCTACTGAGGGCACGGTTTCGCTGCCTCAGCAGGTCTGGCGGGGCACTCCTGTACTGCCATGAGAAGGTTGCAAAGATTGTCATGGCATGTGTAATGCTACACAATATGTGTGTCAGACGGAATGTTCCACTGCCCCCTGACGCAGAACTGCAACCACCTGACGATGAGGATGATGAGGGTGGGGATGGGGCAGCACCTCAAAGAGGCAGCGATGCACAGGAGGGCCGTGAAATGCGTCAGAATATCATTGACCAATGCTTCTAGCACACACGGCTGGTGTGTGTAACATGGAGACGGCACTTGGGGCACTGTGTGTGTCTGGGACATGCACACTGTGGACTGTACACCAATAAA
Source organism: Ambystoma mexicanum (assembly GCF_040938575.1). Lineage (NCBI taxonomy): Eukaryota > Metazoa > Chordata > Amphibia > Caudata > Ambystomatidae > Ambystoma > Ambystoma mexicanum. Next base: position 1,210,774,454 of record NC_090932.1, read on the forward strand.
GCACACATACGCAATGAGCAATGTCCAAACATTTGATTTGTGCAAATCAAAAAAGTGTATTGTCAATGTGCATAGGTCTGAAACACCCAATCCCCCTCCCACTCCCCCCTGAACTCCCCAACACACCCAATCCCCCTTCCCCTTCCCCCCTGAACTCCCCAACACACCCAATCCCCCCTCCCCCTCCCCCCTGAACTCCCCAACACACCCAATCCCCCCTCCCCCTCCCCACTATACTCCCCAACACACCCAATCCCCCCTCCCCTTCCCCCCTGAACTCCCCAACACACCCAATCCCCCCTCCCCCCTGAACTCCCTGCAAAGGTGTGACGGTGCCTGTGGTGAAGTGGGTGATGTTCCATTGGTGCACTGGACGGCCACTATTGGCAGCCCCCTCTCCCGGCACCTGGGGCCCCCCTGCCTGTGCTCCTCAGGTTCCTGGATGACCTGCGGACGGGGCTGGCTAGGGCAGAACTTGCTGCGGAGGAGGTACTGGCCTGCTCGCTACGCCGTGTGTCCATGATTGTCTGTATGAGTTGACTTATATTCCGCACCGTAGCTAGTTCTGCACAAATGTCCTTGCTTGCTGATTGGATGGATGCCTTGATGTTCTCAGCACATCTCTCCATGCCTGCACTGGTGCCTCCACAATCAGCAACATGCTGCGTCAGTAGTGAGGACAATTGTTGTTGCCTCGTTGATATTTGGTCCAGCGATTGCTGGAAATCAGGGGCAATGGAGGTTGCAATAGCCAGCCCAATTGGACTACTCCCCTCATCCCCTACTCCCACTGTGCTGGGAGTGGCTGGCCATGTATCTCCAGGGGATAGCCCCTGTGTGTCGTCTCCATGCAGGCTACATGGGGACAGGTGTGGGGAGTGAAAGTGGGCTTTGGGGGAACCTTCAGTGTCATCCTCCATATTCCCCACGTCGCTGTCGGAGCATGCTGCGACGGCATCAGTCTCCCCAATGGTACTGCTCCCCGCAGACACATTCCCCTCAGTGGGCAGCAGTTGTTTTGTGTCTTCCGTGGGTGCTATCATGGCACTTTCGTCGGGGGTCATTGCTGCCCTGGGCTGTCTTTCAACAGGGATTATGGCCTGCTGTGGTTTGGGCATGGGTCCAGCAGAGGTGGAGGGTTGTTGTGCTCTTCCCTCTGTCCTGGGCTTCTTGGCTGGGGTGGTGCCACTCTCGTCCCTGCCGGTGTCCGATTGTGAGCCTGTGGTGGAGCAGAGGAGGGAATGTGTTATTGATGGGTCAGCGAACATTGAGCAGGCATGAAGATTGCCATGGTTTTGAAGGATAGATGGTGGACTTTGTAGGCTGTGACATACAGGTTGTCTCCCTGAGCATGCAGAAATGTGTGTGTCTGCTGTGGAGTGTGCATGCTGCATGTGTACAGGGTGTGGGTCTCCTGCTGATGTGTTGTGTTTCCCGTATGGGGCGACATTGTGATTCCCATGTAAGTGTAATTCAGGGTGTTTTGCATGGCTGAATTGGAGGCACCTACCTGTGACTCCTGATGTCGGGGCTCCTCTCTCCATTCCACCAACGCCCTCAATGCACTCTATGCCGATCGTCGAGGCACAAATCTCCTCCCATGGCTGCATCTTGATTGGGGAGTCTGCTCCCCCGCCAGTTGCCAGGCCCAGGTTGCGATTGGCTGACAGTATGCTCCTTACTCGGAGCCGGAGGTCATCCCACATTTTGCGGCACTGTTTGGAGGTGCGTGGGGTGGTACCTACGGCACTGACCCGTTGTGCCACAAGTTCCCATATTTCCTTTTTGCGGGCTATGGCTGCTCTTGTCATTTCTGGCGAGAAGACGATGTCCGCCTTTTCCTGCAGCGTTTCTGCCAACATCGTTAGTTCTTCCCGACTGAAGCGGTCCTGCCGCTGCCGATCGCAGGCTTTTTTCAGAACTTTGGGCATGTTTAGGTGGGGAAATGGGTGGGTAATGGGTTTTACAAGGTTTGAGGGTCAGATGTGGTGTGGTTGGGTAGGATGGCAATGGATTGTGTTTTTAAAGATGGCCGCCATGCTCTTTCCTGTTCCGCCGCGATGACGCTACTTCCGGTTCCGCTTATTTACGGTGACCGCTAATTACGGTGACCGCTAATTACGGTCACTGCAATGATGGGTGGCGGTAGTGCACCTTGCGCGGCGTACGATGCCGGTAAAGGCCGTTTGGGGGTCATTTACGCCATGGAATAGTTTACATTACTGGCATGGCGTAATGCTTGTGCGCGATGGGTCGTAATGTGCCGCACTTTACGGCATCGGACCAAGGCGTAAACGCTAATTACGCCATGCCGGTAATGTTGGATACTTTCCGCCTGGGTTGTAATGAGGGCCATAGACTGAAACTTTACATAGCAGTTCAAAGCAGTGAGTCAAGGATTGTACTACCATTTCTTTCTTCTGATGTAAATCCCCTCTTCACTGGATTTCTGGCAGGCAGTAATGTGATAGCTGACCCTTGTTTTATGGATACTGGGATAAAGTAAAAGCCTTGTGAATGGTTTACACTATACATCTCTACTATAACTCCAATGAGTACAACACCATTCAGTTGAAATGGTCCTGGATTATTGAAACATAGACCATATAAGCGCCAACCTTAAATATACAAATTGGCTACTCATTGAGAAATGCAACTCTTTAAACTACTGTGCTCACATAGCAAACTGAAGTATAGGCCTGAAATGCCTCTCTTCACAGCTCAAATGTTGCAAACCATATAGATGGCTCAGATCCTTCAAAAGTGACAATTATGTTCTAGGACCACACAAGAAAGATACGAAGAGGGGAGACAGTTCAAGAAACCTGGACCATAAAATATTGGTTATACTGCCTATAAAACTGTAACTTAAAAGACAGTGGGCCTCACTATAAGTTTGCCAGTCCGTAACAACGGTACCGGTAAGCTTGCTGGTACCGTTGTCATCAGACCAGCAAACTACGACTTCTGCTCGCGGGTGTCTTCCCGCCCGCCATATTGGATGCACCGGCACCATTCGAAATGGTGCTGGTGCATTTGACATCCCCATTCCCATTGACCCCTATGGGGCTCAAATGTCAGCATACCTATTACCTCCGTCAATGTTCCATTCTCTTCATCATGAGAAGGTATGAATGTGCAACATGATTCTCCGATTTTTGCACAAACACCTCCATCCGTAGCTGTGATCATGTCCAAGACATATCTGTTCTGAAGAGTCATTAGTCGTATGGCTCTTGGCTCTTCTCTAATAGCATTGAATCGCTTTATGTAGTGTTGAATATTTGCAGCAATTCCCATCTGGTAATCTGCAGCCATTTGGTATTTGCTCCAACCTGGACACTTGGCATGAAGATCAATTATAACACTGAAACTGTCTGGCTAAATAGTCTGTGCTCATAGGGAACAGCATCAAAAGCTTTTATAGATTTTGCTGAGAAATAGTTTTCTATCTTCATTCTTTTTATCAGCTCCAAAGATCTCTTCTTCCTCAGGTGAGAATCCGCTTTTGGGAAACTTTCAAGGTTTAAGTTGCTTTTCGGAATCACCAACGCTGGAACATGAACATTCGCTAGTGAGCATCGTCCTCCCCAATCCTTGGGTAGCCTTATATATTCTCTGGATCCACAATCCCAATAGTGATCCATGATTACTGTTGTTCCAAGTATCATTCCTAGTACACCAAAGATTCAACCACAGTTCGGATTATCTCCAACTTTTCTAGTGCCCTTATTTCTGAAGCACAGCTTTGCACTTTCCACAGGCACTATCTGCAAGGGTCCTCCCCTGTCTTCGACCCAGGTTAGTAGTTTAGCAAACCTTGGCCATAGTGATTTACAACCATTTTGTACTATGTCAATGGCAGGTTTACAACAACCAATGACCACCCAGGTTCTGCAGATGACTACTCCTTCTTCCCATCCATCTGGTGATAACACTGATCCCCAGATCTGCATGTCCTCTGTTCTTCCATCTACACATTTCTTCTGCAGATTTACCTGGCCTCTCCAGTTTTTTGTTTATGTTCCATCTTATTCCAGCTCCTTTTACTCCAGGCCTCTCATACCTGGACGCATGATTCTTAGGATGAACTCTGTTTCTTGTTTTTGTGTCCTGGACATAGTCATCGTCATCTGGATCTGTCCATTCAGTTGCCCATTTGAGATAAGCATCTCGACCCATGACCTAGCCTCTCGCTCTGCAAAGTGCTATGTAAGAAAGACAATGTGCTATTTGGACGTCTGTTTCAATAGCTATGAAGATCTTGGACTTCCAAGTACTATAAGGCAGGAGTGCACATACAAATCATTCCTCCTTTGAGGGTTTTCTTCACACTTTCCTCATGTGTTTTACCATATGTTGTTTCCCAAATGTGCTGTACTATCCAGGTAATCATTTACCTCAAAGTCTTCCTCCCTAGTGTCTCCCTAGAGTCTTATTCTTCTTTTATGATCTGCCATGATTATCTCATGCAACATGCCAGTGCAATTCATTCTAACTGGACCAATCTCAGGAACATTCATCAGTGGACTAGGTGTGGTTGAATGCATTAACTGAGTAGGTTCATCTTTCAACATCCATTTCTTTTGTCTCCCTTGCAAAGCCTGTCTCTGACCTCCAAATATAATCTCTAAGACACTTTTCACATGTAACTGACCATTGGTGACATTTATCTCAGACTAAGGTGATTCCTCATCATTCTTTGAAACAGGGATGCCTACATAGGGTCTTGGTTGCCTAGTAGTTGCCACGTTTATACCTTCCTTCTGCTAAGGAATATGCTCATGAATTTTTGCTCCTTGCACATCCAAGTACCAAGTAATAGGAGGTTCGCCCAGTGAGTGAAAGCAATATTATTATGAAAAAAATGCAAACATAAAAAATGCAGAGAAAAGAGAGTGTACAACATCGATATTGTACACAGCATGGACGTCTCTCTGGATCTGGCATGATGATATTGCTACAAATACTGCCCATTTTTATTGCCTAAGGTAGGAAAAATGAACCTTTAATATGACACCATTATACACTGGTTTTCTGGAAACTGCTGATCTCACTTGGTAACCTTACTTTGCCAACCGAATGCCTACTGGACGATGAACACAAATTCCCAGTGGACTCCTCAAATCGGCCTTTCACTAGATGACATGATGATTTTCGTTCAGCATGAAACAAGGGTTCTTTTAAGTCAGCAATTCCTCAATCTGTCCCTCGAAGAAAAAGCCTCATCCGATCTCATAGGTCTCTCAGAATAAGCATTTACTTGAAATATGATGTCTCCCAAAATCTCATTTAATGCTGCATTATTTCTCAGATCCCTTAGGAATGTGCTGACATCTGTGTGTCTCCGAATAAGCTGTGGACACTCTTCAACCAAGTAGTAGAAGTCCAAACTGACCAGTCTATGTGCATTGTCAGCGGATAGGGGCATTTGCACTTTCCCCACTGTACTCAGGTAGCTGAAAAATGTGTTCAGTGATAACTATAAGCAATCTTCTCACAACTGGACCATTCTTAGGATCTTTCAGGAAAACAGGATTGCTAGTAGTTCTCCCCACAAGCAAAGGGTATACAAGCAATACAAACTTGAAATAAGCCAGAATGAACCGTGAAGCGTTGTCATCAGGCATCAGCATGAGCAAATCCAAACAGGAACTCAGTGAGAAATGAATCAGGGTACTGCACCCTCTTCCAATTGTCAAAAACAAAATCAAGATCTGGTATATTTTTCTTCTTATCAAGGCTTAAGCATGCCTCAATCCAATGTCACAAACTACTGTGGCTCAAGTACAAATATCTTCCCTTAACTCTTCCCCAAATGACTGAAAAGAGTGTTCGGAATAAGCCACAGTCCAATTAACTGTTTGTCTTTACTCAACAGCTTCTGCGTCCTTCTTCCTCGTCATAGACCTTGTCTGCATGTGCTGAGGTTCTTCACTGATGCTTGCTTCTGAAGGGTGTGGGGGTGATGGCGTCTCTCCAGCATAGATCTTTATGTCACCTAGAAAAGTCCAAGCGCGTCTGCCCTGCACTCTGACTGCAGACGCTGTGACGTCTTCAATGATAAAAGGACCATTGAAGCATGGCTCGTCCCACTTTTTTCTCGTATGGTTACGAATTAGGATTACATCTCTGGGAACACTTTAGGAACACATAGTTCTTGAATTCCACTTGTTGAAGCATCTCCTTCTGTGTTCTGCGCTGTCCCACACCCTCTTCAACGTAGCTGACCTGAAATGATAGAGATACTTGAGGTCATACAGATAAGATAGTCACGTAACTCCATTCCTAACAATTTTGACGTTGGCTGGGCATCAATTCTAACTCTGGATGGAGGTGTGGGGGGTGTCCTCATTCGCCTCCCTGTCACTATTTCATGGGGGTAACATGGTGGTATGAACCTGGTTGGTTCTTCAATGAATATAATGCCATTGGTAGGCAATGCAGCCACCCTTTCTTCAAGGTAAGCTTCAACTTGGCTATTCTTTCTTTAAGCAAGCCGTTGAGCCTCTCACAGATTCAATTTACTTGTGGATGATGAGCCGAAGAAAACCTGTGCTTTATAGCAAGCAACAAGCCAATCTGTTCAAATGTTTGATTCACAAAATGAGGACCATATTCTTCAATGAATATAATGCCATTGGTAGGCAATGCAGCCACCCTTTCTTCAAGGTAAGCTTCAACTTGGCTATTCTTTCTTTAAGCAAGCCGTTGAGCCTCTCACAGATCCAATTTACTTGTGGATGATGAGCCAAAGAAAACCTGTGCTTTATAGCAAGCAACAAGCCAATCTGTTCAAATGTTTGATTCACAAAATGAGGACCATATTCTGATCTTAATACTTCACATATTCTCGCACTAAGAGTTTTGATGCACAAGTGGAATCTGGGTGCATACACAGACCAGCTTCAATCCATCATGCAAAGGGACAAACTACCAAAGTCATGTATCTATACCCATTAAATACTCGCAGCATGTCGACATAGTCGATATGCAAATGCAGAAAGGGACCATTAGGTCTCGGGATAACTCACCTAACTCTGCACAACAGTGAACTTTTGACAATCGATGCAATTCACTACATAGAATTCAACGTGTTCTAACAATCCTCTGAAATAGTTTCAGCAAAGTTTTCTCTAGTTATGTACGCAGGGCAGTGTAGCTGTTCCAACGCCGCCCTTAATAAGGCTACAGGCATCACCGGTTTACCAGTGCTGTCTTGTTGCCACAATGCGTCAGAGGGGTTTAAAGAACACCCTCTTTGTGTCCACAGATCCTTCTCATCTTGAGTTGCTTCTCCCTAAACCTCTATTAATTGTTCCTTCAAAAGATTACTATATGGGTCGGACACACTTACCAGCACCACCATTTTTTCATGCACATTAGGCATATCAAATGTCATAATATTTTCTGAACATGCAATGCGTTTGGCTACATCATCTGCTGCTTGATTTCCATGTGAGATAAAGGCCCTCATTCCGAGTCGGGCGGTAGGGGATACCGGGCACCGGTAAGGAGACGGGTGCCGGTAATCCCCTAACGCCTGATTCCGCAGTCCCCTAACGGGAACCGTAAGGGACGTGTGGTCAGACCACACATCCCTTACGGGTCCTGTTAGTGGAGCAGGGCGCAAATAACGGGTTTGCCATTCGCAAGCCTGTTATTTGCGCCCTCCCCATTTCCATTGAGCCCTATGGGGGCTCAAATGGGAATGGGGAATGGTTTGTTTAATGGGGATTTACCGGTCCCTCCAGGGTCGGAATAGACTGGTAAGTGCCCATTGAACAACACCGGAGGCGGTACCGGTATGGAAGGCAGCCATGGAGCTAATTGCTCCATGGCTACCACCATACTCGGAATGAGGACCAAAGTCTATCTTTTTGGTGTGAGCTGCACATTTAACGACTGCAATGGCTATTGGGAGTTGTAGTGCCTTAATAAGTCTGTCCAATAAAGCGGCATGCTGCACTGGAGTGCCATCCGCTCGGAGGTAGTCCCTCCTTTTCCAATGTGCTAATCCTGCGTGCACTGTTGACGTCACATGACAGAGTCACTGTACACCGTTACTTCCTGGTCTGCATGATTCTCGAGCACGACTATCAGCGACACTAACTATGCAGCCTGTGCTAAATAGTGAGACGGGAGTTGTGCACTTACCAATGTTTGAAACTCCCCATTGGCCATGTGTTTAACCATGGCGGCACCTGTTTATCTCTGAACATCATTTGATCAATCCTTGAAGAACTGTCAATGAAAACAATTTCTCCCCCTGCCAAAGCATTTTCTTTTATACTAGGGATATCATCATAGAACTCTTCATAGTTATAATAGTCATTGGCATGCTCATCCTCTGCCAGTGGTTCAGATACAAACATGGCAGGATTCACTAATTTGCATCAAACTATTTTAATCACCTGATTTGATATGACTACTTCATAGGCAGAAGCCCTTTGAGAAGTCAACGTCCTTTTAGGTTTCTCCAAGATGGCAAATAATGCATGCACAACAAACAAGGTCATGGAGCATCCCATCACTACACTTGCAGCTTTCACAATGGCGAATGCAGCGGCTGCCAAAGATTGTTTGTACAGAAAATGGCCCTTCATCACTGGGTCCAGAATGCCACTGTAATATGCAAAGGGTTTGCACCCCAATGTGGTTCTCTGTGTGAGGACTGCTGTCATAACGGTACCATCTGTATGTGAAAACAAAAAGAATTCCTTAGCATAATTGGGAATCCCTAAAACGGAGCTGTACATATTGCCTTCTTCAATTCCTCAAACCCTTCTTACATCTCCTCAGTCCAAAAAATGTTCTCTTGTGTTGCCTGTGCTTTCTTTAGAGCTTGTAATAAAGGCCTTATAAATGAGCTGTAATCATATACCCATACCCTGACATAATTACATAGTCCCAAAAATCTGTGTATGTACTTTATCGTATGTGGCTTTCTGGTTTTCAAGACAGCCTCAGCTCTCTCAGGAGTAACCTTTTTTCCTTCATGCAAAATAAACTGACCTATGTATAACACTTCCTGTTGACAATACTGTAACTTTTCTTTGTCAATCTTATATCCTTTATCAGCATGTGTAATCATCAATTGAATAGAATCACGTTTGCACCCCTCCTCTGAAGTGCTGCAAACTAAAATGTCATCTACAAATTGCAACACAACACTTTCTAAATCATTATTGCTCACATCCATCTGGAGAACACTATTGAAAATCGATGGAGACTCACAATGCCCTTGAGGTAATCTCGTACTTTTTAACTTAGTCTGTCTGAACGTAAACGACGTCCGACCCTGCGAGTCTTTGTGTAAAGGGATTGAGTAAAACACATTTTTCAAATCAATCACAGTAACATATCGTGCTTCAACAGGTATATTACATAAGATTGTAGCAGGATTAGGAAATAGAGGGAACTCAGCCTCTACAATATGGTTAATCGGGCATAAATCTTGAATTAGACTTCATGAACCCCTTTTAGATTGTTTGATAGGGTACACTAACGTATTACACAGTGACTCTGACGTCACCAAGATGCCTTCATCCATCATAGCAGAAATTGTCTTGAAAATACCTTCACCTGCCTCTCAAGACATGGGATACTTTTGTGCTCGAGGTAAAATTGCTCCTGGCTTCAATTTAATCTTTACTTCTCCCTTTCAATAGGCCTATGTCATAAGGGATGTGACCTTGCAGTTCGGACTGGACTGCCCCTTTTGCGGTAGGACCAAGCCTGATTTGCATATGGTTTTTCCCCTTCTCTAATGGCTTGGCAGGCTGAAAAACGATGGTCTGGAGGGTTGCCTAGAGCTTTGCCCGTGGTTATGATTAATTCAAAACCTTCCAGCCATCACCTTTCTGTTTTGCTATGCCATAAGGGCCTGTAGTCTTTAATGAGACTGACACTTTTGCCATGTCCTCCTCAAAATATTTTGGATGCTTTTGTGCTAGCATCATTCTCTGGGGTCCTCATGCTTAAAGGCTTGTACCCAATAAGTAATACTCATCTCAAATATCACTTCGTCATCTGATGGATGATCTCCAAACATGTCCTCATCAGTGACGTCCGTCATTCTGTAACCCTGCCCAATGGCAATCACTGTGCACCGTCCGCCATCATAGTCATTTCCATCAAGAAAAGCCATTTCCTCTCACACTATGGCTGCTTCATTCATAGGTATCTTTAGCTGGATAGAAATTCATCAGGTATTCTCATAGTTCTGCTTACGAGGCCTGGTAGCCATGTCAACACAATTTGTACCCCATATGGAAATACTTCAGGTTCCAACAGGACTGCTCACATGGCCACTTGTCCTGCAAATGCCATAATACATTTGCTGATGTTTAAAAAATGCATTCCTGGTGTTGAACACACTGTATCTTTATCGGTAAACGAGATTGTCATATTCAACTTAGTCATTCAATCTCAACCTAATATATTGACAGGTGTCTGCCTTGAATACAGCAGTCGCACCAACATGTCACCTTCTCCTACAGAGAGAGGTAAGTCTTCAGTAAAAGTAACTCTACTTGTAGCTCCTGTGAAACCTTGAGTGTTCACGGCATTGCCAGACATTGAACATTTTCCCTCTTTTAAACACAAGTGTGTTGCACCCGTGTCTACTAAAAACAAAACATGTTTGCCTCCTATACTGACGTCTACCCTCGATTCCTTGTGAGGATTTGGCATCACGTATAATATTGAACAAATCAAGTCTCCCAGTGAGCTGTCCTATTGTGCATACAACCTCATCCCTGTACTTTTTCCCTCCCTCTACAGTGACACCTCCTATCCTAGGAGTCATCAACAGACCTGTGCTCCTGCTTTGATGTATCTGCAAAGGTGAATGCTTGTGGCAGATTCACTGCTGCTTGCTGCATTTGCAAATCTTGCTGCATTCTCAATGCTTTTGCCTGTGTCACTGTTTGATTCTAAGCAAACCCATCTCCACTCTGCTGTGAATGTGCAGGTGAGTTTGAAGTCCCCCCTCTTGAAAATTGACCATTCTGCACAAACCGTTGACTTCTACACATGCAAGCCAGATTACCTGTCATACCACATGTCCAACATATAGGCGGAGGTCTCCTCATCTGTCCTCCCTGCATGCCTTGATTATCATTCTGCATGTTCTCAAACTCACCTTGATTGTTCTGAAAATACCCTGATTATTCTGAAAACCTCTTCCTCTAAAACCTCCCCTTCCTTGTAGCATAAACACATTATTACCTTGGTCAAACTGCCTTTGATTATTCCCCTACGGCATGTTTGTTACCTGCTGTGAATTCGAGCCATCTGCACTAGTTAACATTGCCCCTTCAATAGCGTACTTAGATAACTTATTTTGCACTAACTTTGCCTCTTTGACTTTCCTGATAGCATCTTTTTAACGATTATTTTCCTGCAGGAGTCTGCAATAATGCCTGATGGTCAGCTGGATTTCTGACCATGGTTTTGCTTGCATACCCACCAACTTCTTGAGCTGCTTCTGTACCGGATCTGACAGCCCTTGGCATAGTATATGATACAACACAGGTATAGATTTTCCCAAAGCTTCGCGTGTGTCCAAGCTCCTCTGCTCTTGAAAATTCTGAATGTAAGCAAGCAGGTCTTCCCCTTCCTGCATCTATTTCGTCATTATAGCTCCCATATCGGATGTGTCTGGATACAGTACTCTAAGCGCTTTCCAGACTGCCGATCTACAGTTATTGAATGGTGCTCCATAATGAGCAGTGTTAACCATTTTAGCACCAGCGTATCCTGCTGTGGACCAAACATCATCAGCTCTTTCTCCAAGAATGGCAATCAGGAGACCCTTAATGTCCCATATAGCCAATGTATTTCCTCCTGTCATCTTTTCTAACTCATGTATCCATTTCCCAGCACCAGAAGTTAAACTCAGCGGTTTACACCTTAAATTATCCTTGTCCATCTGGGACCAAGGTATATACTGTGGTCTATCTCCCCTTTTTCTAACAAGGGAAACTGTGAAGCCCCAAACTCACTCTCATCTCCCATTGTGTGTCTATTCACAGCACGGACAACACTTCTGCAGTGCCTTCTTCCTTGCAACGACCTTAATCTGCTCACATAAGGTGGTGACTCCCCCCTCTCACTATGAGGTTGCCCTTTAGGTTGATCTAAATGCATCAATGAGTTTGATGCCCGAGGTATAGGTATGCCTAAATTTGACCATTTTACTTCCTTATCCAGTGTAAAACAACACTCAGGACTACATACATCACCCAATTCTTCTCTACAAAAGGTGTCTCTATCTTCATCTGACATTTCCTGTGCCCAACTCATATAACTTCTCTCCGCCTCATATCTGTGTAGAGTCAGTCTTTCTAAAGACAACCTAAAGACAACTCCTTGTGGGGCCTCGTGTTACATGAGGCTCCCTCTGTATCGTGCAACTGTGTACTCTCAAGTCGATCATTTTTTCCATTCCCTTTTAATTCCTTCTGGGCTCTCATGTCATGATAAATGTTATCAATCACTTCCCAAATGCTTCTAGAGTCAAACTCGTCCTCTAGATTTACTCTAGAAGAGCCTGGTAATTGTCATGATGCCTACCCCCGGAGCACCAGGCCAGGCCCAGCACCCCCGGGAGCAGGCATCATGCCCCCGGGTAAAAGCCCAGCCTCCCCTTATAGAGGCTCTTTGGACTCTGTCCAGGCGCCGTTGGCGCCAGGCTCATGTTGGACATCAGTCCTGGCGCCATAGGGGCCATAGGCGCCAGGCTCATAAAGGAAGGTGTTTTGTGCACTTACCTGATGCAGACCATGCTGCAAGATTCAGGCCTCCCTGAGACCTGAAAGGGACTATTTTTTCATTGGGACTATTTTGCCACTCGGGCGTGGCCAGGGAAGGATACTTACCTGGAACTACTTTGGGGGCTATTTAAGCCACGCCCAGACAGTAGTTCACGCTTCGCGTTGTTCTGCATCCAAGCAGCTGAACGCTCACCGTGTCTGCTCCTGCATCTGGTCTCCAGCCACGCCCGCCTCGATCCTGGAAAACCTGTAAGGAAAGAAGAGAAGAGAAAGGTGAAAACCAAGAATTTTATCAAACTTCTTACCTGCATCCGGAACCTTCACGCCAGCGTTCCTGAGAAAAGACTTTCATTTTAAAAGCACTGCATTGCTCGCTGCAGCGCCGCGCTTCACTCACCTGTCCTCGGGAGTTCTTCTGGCTCCACCGCGATGTCTGCACCGGTCGCCACATCTTTGCGCCTAGGGGAGAGAAGAAGAGGCAAAAGGTGAGCAGAAGGAACATATGAGGAAAGCCTAATTTTCCGCGATAACACTTAGCGGTCTTCTGTTGGTGGATCATTCCTCATTTCGGGTCGGCGCCGCTTCGTTGGCAGGTACCGCACCGCGGCCCCTATGGGGAAAGGACAAAAGACATTACTGGAGGAATATAAAGACATTAAGAGGGATCGCCCCCATCGCTAACTCACCTGAGTTTACCATCGGCAAGTCAATCCCTCAATGCATCGCCTTCATTCTGCACCTGAAATAAAGGACAGATCACAGGTTAGGAAGGCAACCGAAAAGGAGGCTCAACACTTGAACTTTTGTAATCTTCATACTTACGGCGTTCCGCTCGGAAAAGTCAAGTGGATTTTGCCAGCGCCATTCTGAAAACCAGTGAAGTAACTGGACAAACACGCGCCCCTGCACCAGAAGCAGGATGGAGAGTTCATCCTTTCAAACCATAAGGTGAGCTTCAACGGGGGATTTCGGAGGAAGTTAGAGAAGAACGAAGGGGGGAAGGGGGGAGCAAGCACACTATTCTGCAGACTGTTAATCCCCTTTCTCATCTGCAGAAGGATATTCCTATGGGCCAGACAAGCAAGATTTGAGGGTCCTGTTCAGTCGGTGTTCCGAGTTCTGCGCATCACGCTCGAAGAGGCCATAGCAACCCAGACTAGACCAGTGCCTCTGTGGGAGTCAGGTGAGCGTTACAGTAATGACTCGTATTACGGGAAGAACTCCTCTATGTCCTCCCATGCTACTTCTGGATCAGGATTCCTTACCGCCTTCTCCAGGCAATCGAGATCGCGTGTTATTTGCCTTCTTTTTCATTTTATGTCATCAAGCTCTCTGCGCTTTCTTGCTTCCTCCCTTAACCTGTCTTCCTCTTTTTTCTTCATAGCCATTATTTCATTTGCCCTCCATATCTCCTCATCCTTTCGTCTTTGCATTCTCTTATCCCTAACTTCTGTTCCTCATCTTCTATTATTTCCTTTTCTAACCTTTCCCTCTCTTTGATTGCCCTCTGTCTATTATCCCGTTTTCTTTGTTCCTCTGCTCTTTCCTGCCTCTTCAACTGTTTATCTTGATATAGCTGCTCTCATCTTTGTCTATCTTTCCTTTTAGTCTCTTCTTCATTTGATCGCTACTCCCTTTCTCGATCTTTTTTATCTTGCCCATCTTGATCTTCTCTTTGTCTTACATCCTTGATGTTTTTACCTTGGAGTTTAAGCAAAATCTGTCCACCTATCCATTTGTTCTCTAGAAGTGCTAACTTATCAGCTTTATCTATCTCTCTCTTTACGCAGTTAACTCATATGCCGGGTTACTATACCTGTTGCTGTCTTACGCTCCTTCAATAACCCATTGTCTTTCTTATTCTGGCTGTCTAGTACCAGCAGGGTGGGGGGAGCAGAAGGCTCCTCACCCCCCTCTTTGCATACATTAAGGATCCAATATATAGGAGGCGGCTCTTCTCTTTCCTTCTGATACATTTTCCAAAGTTCCAAAGTTCTGAGCTCCCTAGTTGCTTGTCTAGCTTTTTCCCTGTGTATGCTGCATACAAATACGTTGTCATATGCTGCAGGGCTACCTTCGACAGTGACCCTCCTTGTGGCCATGGCATAAACGTTCTATCTGCGGTTCCCTTAACCCAATTTGCACTATACTGTCTAAGCTTAGGTGCATGTTTCGGCAACTGCTTGCAGAGGTGCACAAGTGGAGTAACAGCCTCCATTTTTGACTAATTACCCTTGACTATCAATATTCATTTGACTTTGTCACAGATTAAAAAAAGAAAAAAATATGTTTCAGAAAAATAATATAATATGAGCATGCACCAATCGTTGCAGGCTCCAATCCCTTTAGATCCCTTTTTTTTACTTTAATCTTGCTAAAAACACCATCAATTTAATGTCGAACAACCAATATTCACTGTCTTTAAAATACTATTTTTTAAAAGAGGTCTGACGTCTTTCTTGTTTGTTCATGTCTTTTGTACAGGACTTTTGTTCTTTCCCACAATTTGTATCCAATGCTAGTTAATTTCATCCTGATAAAACTTCTTGGCTTGGCTTCATGGCTCATCCAGCCTCCTCACTTTTAATTCATGTGTTTTCTCACTGCACCATACTGAGAATGAAGCCTTCAGTTTTAAGTCCAACTCTGCTATAACACGTAGTGGAAACATCCATCCTTCACTCTTTATGCATATACATATATACATTGGCACATGCTGCAATCTATTCACTTTAAAGATAGCCTCAAGAATACTTTGTCTGCCTGCGTTTCATTTGCATCTGTACATGTATAAACTGATTTGATATCTTCATCCATTTTATGGCATAAGCTTCTACACCTTCATCCCAAGATGTCACTTATCCTTGATACTTTCTTGATGCCTTATAGAATATCTGCATTCTCTGGTCTCTGCATCGTTTCTAGGCATGTCAGCTCTGCTCTGTGTGACGTCACCATTCGCATTGACCATTCATTGTCTCTGCTTCTTCCGGGGTTTCATTCAAACGGCCATCATATTTTCTTGTATACAGGTATGGTTTTCTCAATGGGAACCTTGCCTCCAGGATTCTCCTAGCTATATGTATTAGAGGTGAGGTTTCACATCATATCATTAAAAATCATAACAGAATAGCAGTAGCTATTGGTTGGGAAGTAGAATCGCATAACCAGGTTTCTGTCACACAAAAAAAAAATATGCAGTATATTAACAGTACCAAAATCATAGATTTCTATATAGCATACTTCACTATAGAGCATGACTTAATTAAAGAGTTTTCAGACAGTTCCAATGCAAGTCCAAAGAGGTCTGGGGGAAAGCTCTGCCATAGGGGTGCCAAAAATGCAAACTCCCTTCATGTCTCAAGGTATTAGGGAAAGCACTGTCATTGTAATTGATTTTCCAATTTGCAGAGAAGATCGTGTCTCTCACAGAGTCTCCTCCAGCGCCAACTCATCCTGTCCATGGTCAGACAACCATGTTATCCACTTCTCGATCCCTCATCACAAAAACCCCGAAACAATAACTAACCTACTTCCTTCTGCTGTTACACAGAGCTCACAGAAGCTCACCAGAGACAACATCCTGCCTCTGCTCAACAATCCCTGCCTCCAGCACCCGTTCACCACCAATACCGAATCTCTAGTGAACTGTGCATCCTACCTGCAAGTCCAACAGTTCCTGGAGAACAATCAAATCCTTGGAATGCAACAATCCGGCTTTCGCCCAGCGCACGGTACTGAATCAGCCCTTCTCGATCTGAAAAAATCAGCTAGATGAGATCAGGGACGAGGGTAAATCTGCCCCGCTCCTCCTCTTAGACCTATCTGCTGCATTTGACCTGGTAAACCACTAAATCCTGTGCCTTCACCTCGCCACTCATGCTCACTTCTAGCCCTCAGCGACGGCCTAGATCACTTCCTTCCTGAAAGGAGAGTCATGAGAGTCTTCTCAGAGATCGCTAATGCCTCTCCCTCACCCATCATTTGCAGTGTACCTCAAGGATCCTGCATCACCCAACACTCTACAATATCTTTACTAGGCCCCTATTCAAAATCCTTGACTCCCTCAGCATATCCTACACCAACTATGCCGAGGAGACCCAAATCCAACGACGACACACACATCCTGATCCCTGCCACAGGCAACTACACTGATGACCCAAAACCCTTAAGAAGATCTACTCCATAATAAAGACCTGGATGGCAGCCAATCATCTGTGTCTCAATAGTGAAAAAATCTAAATCTTGATTGTCAGACCCCCTAGCTCCCTAAAAACCCTCAACAATCAATACACCGAATTCCAGATTGACAATTGTTCGATTCCCGCACCAAATCCTGTTAAAACTCTAGGGATCTACTTGGACACCTCACTCACTATGAACAGATAAGTAAGCGCTGTTACCTCCTCAGCAGCCTGCCCCACCAAGGTCCCAAATGTATCCAGACCCTTCCTCTCCAAAAACAACTGCCTAACCATTGTCCGCAGAATGATTGGCTCCAAGATCGATGACTGTAATGTCCTATTCAACAACACCTCATCCAGAAACTTTCACAAACTGCAAGACATCCAGAATAACACACTAACAGCAGCCCTGAACATCCCTAAGAGAGAGCACATCTCTTCAGCCAGAAGAGAAGCACACTGGCTTCCCATCCAGGAGCGCATCTCCATCAAAACACTCTCCATTGCCCTTAAGTGCCTCTGCAATACTGCGCCACCCTATCTCTCCCAAAGAATCTCCAAAGCCCGCTCATCTAGACCAACCAGGACCCCCTACACTGATCGACTAATGGTTTCCAAAGTAAAGAGATGCAAAGCCAGAGGTTCCAGCTTCCCATACCTTGCTGCCAAAGTTTGGAATGACCTCCCACCATCCCCGAGGGCAGATAAATCCTATTGGATCTTCCGTAAAGTGCTTAAAAATCAGCTTTTCAAGTAATCCTTATCTCCCATCTACTCACCAGAACTTTCCTCATGCCACATCTACTACTACCTGTTTTTGGTTGCTGTTCATGTATACTAACTGTTCCTTTATTACCATTGAACCTATATGATGAAAAATTATGTCTGTATGACTCTAGCTTGACTAGCTGTCTCTCACTGCAACAGTTCCTCAATGCCTTCGGGATGTATGCACTCTATACAAATGTAAAAATAAATACATATGATGACAAAGATCCTGCCACACATACTTTTATGCAGAAGGATCATGGTCTAAAAGTGCAATAGAGCATAACAAGATGTAACCCTTCATGAAATTCCAGGATGCAATTTCAACCCCGGTACACTTGTACTGTAAAGAGTTGGACTGTAGTGTTCTAATTATACATTAAAATAAAAATGACATTCAACCAAAAGAAACATGTGTGCTGCATGTAGTTGCAACTATGCCTGTACTGGTACATGGAGTATATGTGGGGGTTATTTCTCACTGCTAAGCCATCTGCGTACTAGTTTTATGTATGCCTGTTTCCCATAATGAGTGGGAATTCTATTCCCATGTATATGTGTAAATAAAATGAAACACTCATTCATCTATTGTGTGGCCTACACAGGGTTTCGTTATTGAGGAATTGCAAAATCTAGGTTAGTGGTACAGCTCCACTGCAGGGGGATTATAGGTGTTGCTGTGGGGAGATTTTCGTATTAGTTGATGGGTCTCCCCTGCGTGCATGGGAAACTTGGTAAGCATTAGGGTGAAGAAAAGCACACGCTGGTGTGGGCAGGAGAGCGAGTGGCAGGGATTTCAAAGGTGAAGGGTTTCACTGACCTTTTGAGGTTCCTGTCATCGCCAGAGGGCCTGTTTGGTCTTTTTTTGGTCTAATTTCCATCCCAGGTAAAGGTTTGGCTGAGGACGAGAGATGAACGCTATGAGAGGAGTGAAGACAGACTGCCAGCAGTGGTGTAGCACACAATTTAGTCCCACGCATGTCAGCCATGCTGAGGCCCCTTCCCCTCAGATCGGCAACAAATCACGGGTCACGCCACACTCTAGGCTGGTCTAGATTACCACACTTGTGCAAAACACATGAACGTGCTACTGCACTAGGAGAAAGATATATATATATATATATATATATATATATATATATATTTATATTACATGGCCACGGTAGTGGCCATGTAGTTATGGTTAAGTTGGTGTTTCCATAGGAAGAGCACTTTTTGGGCGGCTTATAACTTCGCTCGCCCTGGACGAATCCTCACCAAACTATGCAGAAAAAGTATTTGGGTCACTCTGAATTTTTTTGCAAAGTTTGGTGAGGATTCGTCCAGGGGGGGCAAAGTAATAGGGGGGTCCCAAAACTTTTTTATCCCCCATAGACATAATGGGAAAAAACTTTGCTCACGCCTACAGCCCAAACCGCTGGACGGATTTACACCAAATTTGCGGCAGCTTGGTCCCGAAAGCGTGCTTTGCTTTATTTGGTGTAAATCCGTCCATTAGTTTGTAAACAAATGACAAAAATGTAAGTGAAAGAAATTAGTGATATCTGTGTTCGCTTCGTGGACACACTTCCCTGTTCGCTCCGCGGACAGGACAGTGATTGGGCAAGCAGCTTGCATGATGTCCGCGGACATCTGACTTGCTCTCACATTGGATGCGGTGAAAGCGTGCAGTGTGTCTGGCTTCAGAGACGACCGCCATCTTTGTTCCTCGCCGCCTGCACAGTAAGTCTTGTGTCTGTCTCCTGTTCCTCCCACCCCCGCTCATGCCCCGTGTGTCCTTCTTGTCCCCACACCCCCACTCATGCTCCGTGAATCCCCTGTTCCTCCAGCCCCTGCTCACGCCATCGGCACACGATGGCCAGCGGAGTGTCGAGGAGCGGGATCTGCCGCCTGCACACGAACGCCGTGTGTCGCTCTCCCTCCCCCCATCCCCCGCTCATGCCCCGTGTGTCTCTCTCCCCTTCCCCCCACCCCCCGCTCATGCCCCGTGTGTCTCTCTCCCCTCACCCCCACTCATGCCCCGTGTGTCTCTCTCCCTACCCCCTACCCCCGCTCATGCCCCGTGTGTCTCTCGACCTCCCCCCACCCCCACTCATGCCCCGTGTGTCTCTCCCCCTCCTGCCCACCCCCCGCTCATGCCCCGTGTCTCTCTCCCCTTCCCCCCACCCCCCGCTCATGCCCCGTGTGTCGCTCTCCCTCCCCCCACCCCCGCGCATGCCCCGTGTGTCTCTCTCGCTCCCCCCACCCCCACTCATGCCCTGTGTGTCTCTCCCTCTCCTGCCCACCCCCCGCTCATGCCCCTTGTCTCTCTCCCCTTCCCCCCACCCCCCGCTCATGCCCCGTGTGTCTCTCTCCCTCCCCCCCACCCCCGCTCATGCCCCGTTCGTCTCTCTCCCTTCCCCCCACCCCCGCTCATGCCCCGTGTGTCTCTCTCCCTTCCATCCACCCCCTGCTCATGCCCCGTGTGTCTCTCTCCCTCCCCCCCACCCCCGCTCATGCCCTGTGTCTCTCTCCCCTTCCCCCCACCCCTCGCTCATGCCCCGTGTGTCTCTCTCCCTCCCCCCCACCCCCGCTCATGCCCCGTGTGTCTCTCTCCCTACCCCCAACCCCGCTCATGCCCCGTGTGTCTCTCCCCCTCCCGCCCACCCCCCGCTCATGCCCTGTGTCTCTCTCCCCTTCCCCCCACCCCCGCTCATGCCCCGTGTGTCTCCCTCCCCCCCACCCCCGCTCATGCCCCGTGTCTCTCTCCCCTTCCCCACCCCTCGCTCATGCCCCGTGTGTCTCTCTCCCTCCCCCCCGCTCATGCCCCGTGTGTCTCTCTCCCTCCCCCCAACCCCGCTCACGCCCCGTGTGTCTCTCCCCCTCCCGCCCACCCCCCGCTCATGCCCTGTGTGTCTCTCTCCCTCTCCCCCACCCCCGCTCATGCCCCATGTGTCTCTCTCCCTCCCATCCACCACCGCTCATGCCCCGTGTTTCTCTCCCCTTCCCCCACCCTCCGCTCATGGCTCGTGTGTCTCTCTCCCTCCCCCCAACACCCACTCATGCCCCATGTGTCTCTCCCCCTCCTGCCCACCCCTGCTCTTGCCCTGTGTGTCTTTCCCCCTCCCACCCCCGCTAATGCCTGTGTGTCTCTCCCCCTCCCGCCCACCCCCTGCTCATGCCCTGTGTGTCTCTCCCCTTCCCCCCACCCCCGCTCATGCCCCGTGTGTCTCTCCCCTTCCCCCCACCCCCCCGCTCATGCCTCGTGTGTCTCTCTCCCTCCCCCCCACCCCCGCTTGTGCCCCGTGTGTCTCTCTCCCTCCCCTGCACCCCCGCTCCTGCCCCGTGTGTCTCTCCCCCTCCCGCCCACCCCCCGCTCATGCCCCGTGTGGCTCTCCCCCTCCCGCCCACCCCCACTCATGCCCTGTGTGTCTCTCCCCCTCCCACCCCCCCGCTCATGCCCCGTTTGTCTCTCCCCCTCCCGCCCACCCCCGCTCATGCCCGGTGTGTCTCTCCCCCTCCCGCCCACCCCCAGATCATGCCCCGTGTGTCTCGCCCCCTCCCACCCACCCCCCGCTCATGCCCCGTGTGTCTCTCTCCCTCCTCCCCACCCCCCGCTCATGCCCCGTGTATCTCTCTCCCTCCCCTCATGCCCCGCTCATGCCCCGTGTGTCTCTCTCCCCGTCCCCCACCCCCGCTCATGCCCCGTGTGTCTCTCTCCCTCTCCCAACCCCCGCTCATGCCCTGTGTGTCCCTCTCCCTCCCCCACCCCTGCTGATGCCCCGTGTGTCTCTCCCCTTCCTGCCCACCCCCTGCTCATGCCCCGTGTGTCTCTCCCCATCCTGCCCACCCCCCGCCCATGCCTCGTGTCTCTCTCCCCTTCCCCCCACCCCCCGCTCATGCCCCGTGTGTCTCTCTCCCTCCCCCCCACCCCCGCTCATGCCCCGTGTGTCTCTCTCCCTCCTCCCAACCCCGCTCATGCCCTGTGTGTCTCTCTCCCTCCCGCCCACCCCCGGCTCATGCCCTGTGTGTCTCTCTAGCTCCCCCCCACCCGTGCTCATGCCCCATGTGTCTCTCTCCCTCCCGTCCACCCCTGCTCATGCCCCGTGTTTCTCTCGCCTTCCCCCACCCTCCGCTCATGCCTCGTGTGTCTCTCTCCCTCCCCCAACACTCGCTCATGCCCCGTGTGTCTCTCCCCCCTGCCCACCCCTGACCTTGCCCCGTGTGTCTTTCCCCGTCCCAACCCCGCTAATGCCTGTGTGTCTCTCGCCCTCCCGCCCACCCCCGCTCATGCCCCGTGTGTCTATCTCCCCCCCGCACCCTCGCTCATGCCTCGTGTGTCTCTCTCCCTCCCCCCACCCGTGCTCAATTACCCTGTGTGTCTCTCCGAATCCCACCACCCCCCGCTCATGCCTCGTGTGTCTCTCTCCCTCCCCGCACCCCCGCTCCTGCCCCGTGTGTCTCTCCCCCTCCCGCCAACCCCCCGCTCATGCCCTGTGTGTCTCTCTCCCTCTCCCCACCCCCGCTTATGCCCCGTGTGTCTCTCTCCCTCCCCCCACCCCCGCTGACGCCCCGTGTGTCTCTCCCCCTCCCGCTCACCCCCGATCACGCCCCGTGTGTCTCGCCCCCTCCCGCCCACCCCCTGCTCATGCCCCGCGTGTCTCTCTCCTTCCCCCCACCCCCCGCTCTTGCCCTGTGTATCTCTCTCCCTCCCCCCATGCCCCGCTCATGCCCCGTGTGTCTCTCTCCCTGTCCCCCACCCCCGCTCATGCCCCGTGTGTCTCTCTCCCTCTCCCCACCCCCGCTCATGCCCCGTGTGTCCCTCTCCCTCCCCCCACCCCCGCTGATGCCCCATGTGTCTCTCCCCCTCCCGCCCACCCCCTGCTCATGCCCCGTGTGTCTCTCCCCCTCCCGCCCACCCCCTGCTCATGCCCCATGTGTCTCTCTCCCTCCCGCCTACCCCCCGCTCATGCCCCGTGTGTCTCTCTCCCTCCCCTATCCCCCGCTCATGCCCCGTGTGTCTCTCTCTCTCCACCCACCCCGCTCATGCCCCGTGTGTCTCTCTCCCCTTCCCCCCACCCCCTGCTCATGCCCCGTGTCTGTCTTTTGTCCCCCCGCTCATGCCCCGTGTGTGTCTCCTGTTCTCCCCACCCCCCGCTCATGCCCGTATCTGTCTCCTGTTCCCCTCATGTGCTGTGTCTCTCTCCTGTTGCTCCCCATGCCCCCCGCTCATGCCCCGTGTATGTCTCCTGTCTCCTGTTCTCCCCACCCCCCCGCTCATGCCCCGTGTCTATCTCCTGTTGCCCCCCACCGCCCGCTCATGCCCCATGTGTCTCTCTCCCTCCCCCCCACCCCCGCTCATGCCCCGTGTGACTCTCCCCCTCCCGCCCACCCCCCGCTCATGCCCGTGTCTCTCTCCCCTTCCCTCCACCCCCCGCTCATGCCCCATGTGTCTCTCTCCCTTCCTCCCACCCCCGCTCATGCCCCGTTTGTCTCTCTAAAATCCCTCACCCCCACCCCCGCTCATGCCCCATGTCTCTCTCCCTCCCCCCACCCCCGCTCATGCCCTGTGTCTCTCTCCCCTTCCCCCCACCCCCACTCATGCCCCGTGTGTCTCTCAATCTCCCCCCCACCCCGCTCATGCCCCCTGTGTCTCTCCCCCTCCCGCCATCCCCCCGCTCATGCC
Organism: Ambystoma mexicanum; assembly: GCF_040938575.1. Classification (NCBI taxonomy): domain Eukaryota; kingdom Metazoa; phylum Chordata; class Amphibia; order Caudata; family Ambystomatidae; genus Ambystoma; species Ambystoma mexicanum. Next base: position 1,210,797,850 of record NC_090932.1, read on the forward strand.
CCGTGTGTCTCTCACCCTTTCCCCCCACCCCCTGCTCATGCCCCGTGTCTGTCTTCTGTTCCCCCCGCTCAGGCCCCGTGTCCGTCTCCTGTTCTCCCCACCCCCCACTCATGCCCGTATCTGTCTCCTGTTCCCCTCATGTGCTGTGTCTGTCTCCTGTTGCCCCCATGCACCCCGCTCATGCCCCGTGTGTCTGTGTCCTGTTCCCCCCACCCCCGCTCATGCCCCGTGTCTATATCCTGTTGCCCCCCACCCCCCGCTCATGCCCCGTGTGTCTCTTTCCCTCCCCCCCACCCCCGCTCATGACCCGTGTGTCTCTCTGTCTCGCCCCCACCCCCGCTCATGCCCCGTGTGTCTCTACCCCTCCCGCCCACCCCCCGCTCATGCCCCGTGTCTCTCTCCCCTTCCCTCCACCCCCCGCTCATGCCCCATGTGTCTCTCTCCCTTCCCCCCACCCCAGCTCATGCCCCGTGTGTCTCTCTCCCTCCCACCACCCCCGCTCATGCCCCGTGTCTCTCTCCCCTTCCCCCCACCCCCGCTCATGCCCCGTGTGTCTCTCCCCCTCCCGCCATCCCCCCGCTCATGCCCCGTGGGTCTCTCTCCCTCCCCTCCATCCCCCGCTCATGCCTCGTGTGTCTCTCTCCCTCCCCCCCACCCCAGCTCATGCCCCGTGTGTCTCTCCCCCTCCCGCCCACCCCCTGCTCACGCCCCGTGTGTCTCTCCCCCTCCCGCCCACCCCCCCGCTCATGCCCCGTGTGTCTCTCCCCCTCCCGCCCACCCCCGCTCATGCCTCGTGTGTCTCTCTACCTCCCCCCACCCCCTCTCATGCCCCGTGTGTCTCTCCCCCTCCCGCCCACCCCCGCTCTTGCCCCGTGTGTCTTTCCCCCTCCCACCCCCGCTAATGCCCGTGTGTCTCTCCCCCTCCCACCCACCCACTCCCCCCTCTCATCCCCTGTGTGTCTCTCCACTTTCCCCCACTCCCGGTCATTCCCCGTGTGTGTCTCCCCTTCCCCCTACCCCGCTCATGCCCCGTGTGTCTCTCCCCCTCCCGCTCATGCCCCGTGTGTCTCGCCATCATACGCCCACCACCCGCTCACACCCCGTGTGTCTCTCTCCCTCTCCCCCATCCCCGCTCATACCCCGTGTGTCTCTCCCTCCCCCCACCCCCGCTCATGCCCCGTGTGTCTCTCCCCCTCCCACCCACCCCCTGCTCATGCCCCGTGTGTCTCTCCCCATCCCGCCCACCCCCCGCTCATGCCCGGTGTGTCTCTCCCCCTCCTGCCCACCCCCCGCTCATGCCCCGTGTGTCTCTCCCCCTCCTGACCACCCCCTGCTTATGCCCCGTGTGTCTCTCCCCATACCGCCCACCCCCCCGCTCATGCCCCGTGTGTCTCTCTCCCTCCCCCATCCCCCGCTCATGCCCCGTGTGTCTCTCTCCCTCCCCCCACCACCACTCATGCCACGTGTGTCTCTCTCCCTTTCCCCCCACCCCCTGCTCATGCCCCGTGTCTGTCTTCTGTTCCCCCCGCTCATGCCCCGTGTCTGTCTCCTGTTCTCCCCACCCCCTGCTCATGCCCGTATCTGTCTCCTGTTCCCCTCATGTGCTGTGTCTGTCTCCTGTTGCCCCCCATGCCCCCCGCTCATGCCCCGTGTATGTCTCCTGTTCTCCCCACCCCCCTGCTCATGCCTCGTGTCTGTGTCCTGTTCCCCCCACCGCCCGCTCATGCCCCGTGTCTATCTCCTGTTGCCCCCCACCCCCCTCTCATGCCCCGTGTGTCTCTCCCCCTCCCGCCCAACCCCCGCTCATGCCCCGTGTCTCTCTCCCCTTCCCTCCACCCCCCGCTCATGCCCCATGTGTCTCTCTCCCTTCCCCCCACCCCTGCTTATGCCCCGTTTGTCTCTCTAAAATCCCTCACCCCCACCCCCGCTCATGCCCCGTGTCTCTCTCCCTCCCCCCACCCCCGCTCATGCCCCGTGTCTCTCTCCCCTTCCCCCCACCCCCGCTCATGTCCCGTGTGTCTCTCAATCTCCCCCCCACCCCTGCTCATGCCCCGTGTGTCTCTCCCCCTCCCGCCATCCCCCCGCTCATGCCCCGCTCGTGCCCCGTGTGTCTCTCTCCCTTTCCCCCCACCCCCTGCTCATGCCCCGTGTCTGTCTTCTGTTCCCCCGCTCATGCCCCGTGTCTGTCTCCTGTTCCCCTCATGTGCTGTGTCTGTCTCCTGTTGACCCCCATGCCCCCCGCTCATGCCCCGTGTATGTCTCCTGTTCTCCCCACCCCCCTGCTCATGCCCCGTGTCTGTGTCCTGTTCCCCCCACCCCCCGCTCATGCCCCGTGTCTATCTCCTGTTGCCCCCCACCCCCCGCTCATGCCCCGTGTGTCTCTCTCCCCCCCACCCCCGCTCATGACCCGTGTGTCTCTCTGTCTTCCCCCCACCCCCGCTCATGCCCCGTGTGTCTCTCCCCCTCCCGCCCACCCCCCACTCATGCCCCGTGTCTCTCTCCCCTTCACTCCACCCCCCACTCATGCCCCATGTGTCTCTCTCCCATCCCCCCACCCCCGCTCATGCCCCGTTTGTCTCTCTAAAATCCCTCACCCCAACCCCCGCTCATGCCCCGTGTGTCTCTCTCCCTCCCCCCACCCCCGCTCATGCCCCGTGTCTCTCTCCCCTTCCCCCCACCCCCGCTCATGCCCCGTGTGTCTCTCAATCTTCCCCCCACCCCCGCTCATGCTCCGTGTGTCTCTCCGCCTCCCGCCATCCCCCCGCTCATGCCCCGTGTGCCTCTCTCCCTCCCCCCACCCCCGCTCATGCCCTGTGTGTCTCTCTCCCTCCCCCAACCCCCGCTCATGCCCTGTGTGTCTCTCCCCCTTCCGCCCACCCCTCGCTCACGCCCCGTGTGTCTCTCCCCCTCCCGCCCACCCCCCGCTCATGCCCCGTGTGTCTCTCCCCCTCCCGCCCACCGCTCATGCCTCGTGTGTCTCTCTACCTCCCCCCCACCCCCTCTCATGCCCCGTGTGTCTCTCCCCCGCCCACCCCCCGCTCATGCCCCGTGTGTCTCTCTCCCTCCCCCCACCCCCGCTCATGCCCCGTGTGTCTCTCCCCCTCCCGCTCACCCCCTGCTCATGCCCCGTGTGTCTCTCCCCATCCCGCCCACCCCCCGCTCATGCCCCATGTCTGTCTCCTGTTCCCCCACCCCTCGCTCATGCCCCGTGTCTGTCTCCTGTTACCCCCACCCCCGCTCATGCCCCGTGTCTCTCCTGTTGCCCCCCATCCCCTGCTCAAGCCCTGTGTCTGTCTCCTGTAGCCCCCCCACCCCTCGCTCATGCCCCGTGTCTTTCTGCTGTTCTCCCCACCCCCCGCTCATGCTCCGTGTCTGTCTCCTGTTCCCCCACCCCCCGCTCATGCCCCGTGTCTCTCTCCTGCTGCCCCCCACCCCCCGCTCATGCCCCGTGTCTGTCTCCTGTTGCCCCCCGCTCATGCCCCGTGTTTGTCTCCTGTTGCCCCCCACCCCCCGCTTATGCCCCGTGTCTGTCTACTGTTGCCCCCCACCCCTCACTCATGCCCCGTGTCTGTCTCCTGTTCCCCCCACCCCCCGCTCATGCCCCGTGTCTCTCCTGTTGCCCCCATCCCCTGCTCAAGCCCTGTGTCTGTCTCCTGTAGCCCCCCACCCCCCGCTCATGCCCTGTGTCTCTCTCCTGTTGCCCCCCACCCCCCGCTCATGCCCCGTGTCTGTCTCCTGTTGCCCCCCTCTCATGCCCCGTGTTTGTCTCCTGTTCCCCCACCCCCCGCTCATGCCCCGTGTCTCTCTCCTGTTGCCCCCCACCCCCCGCTCATGCCCCGTGTCTGTCTCCTGTTGCCCCCCGCTCATGCCCCGTGTTTGTCTCCTGTTGCCCCCCACCCCCCGCTTATGCCCCGTGTCTGTCTACTGTTGCCCCCCACCCCCCGCTCATGCCCCGTGTCTGTCTCTGTTGTTTTTCCCGACCCCCCGCTCATGCCCCGTGTCTGTCTCCTGTTCCCCCCACCCCCGCTCATGCCCCATGTCTCTCTCCTGTTGCCCCCCACCCCCGCTCATTCCCCGTGTCTCTCACCTGTTGCCCCCCGCTCATGCCCCGTGTCTGTCTCCTGTTCCCCCACCAGCTCATGCCCCGTGTCTCTCTCCTGTTGCCCCCCACCCCCCGATCATGCCACGTGTCTGTCTCCTGTACCCCCTCCACCCCCCCGCTCATGCCCCGTGTCTCTCTCCTGTTGCCCCCCAACCCCCCGCTCATGCCCCGTGTCTGTCATCTGTTCCCCCACCCCTGCTCATGCCCCGTGTCTGTCTCCTGTTCCCCCACCCCCCGCTCATGCCCCGTATCTGTCTCCTGTTGCCCCCACCCATGCCCCGCATCTGTCTCCTGTACCCCCCCACTCCGTGCTCATGCCCCATGTCTCTCTCCTGTTGCCCCCCACCCCCCGCTCATGCCCTGTGTCTGTCTCCTGTTGCCCCACATCCCCCCGCTCATGCCCCTTATCTGTCTCCTGTTCCCTCCAACCCCCGCTCATGCCCCGTGTCTGTCTCCTGTTCTCCCCACCCCCCCGCTCATGCTCCGTGTCTGTCTCCTGTTCTCCCCACCCCCTGCTCATGCCTCATGTCTCTCTTCTGTTGGCCCCACCCCCTGCTCATGCCCCGTGTCTGTCTCCTGTTGCCCCCCACCCCCCACTCATGACCCGTGTCTCCCTCGTGTTCCCCCACCCCCCGCTCATGCCCCGTGTTTCCCTCGTGTTACCCCCCATGCCACCCGCACATGCCCCGTGTCTCCCTCATGTTCCCCCCACCCCCCGCTCATGCCCCTTGTCTCTCTCCTTTCCCCCCCACACCCGCTCATGTCCCGTGTGTGCCCTGTATCTCCGCGCTCATGCCCCGTGTCTCCCTCGTGTTCCTCCCCACCCTCCACTCATAACCTGTGTCTCCCTCATGTTCCTCCCCACCCGCTGCTCATGCCCCGTGTGTCTCTCTTGTTCCCCCCACCACCGCTCATGCCCTGTGTTTCCTTCCTTTCCGCCCCACCCCTTGCTCATGCCCCGTTTGTACCCTGTTCCCTCTCACCCCCCGCTCATGCCCATGTATCTCCCCTGTTCCCCCCAAGCCCCCGCTCATGCCCTGTTGTGTTCTTGATGTTAGTGGTCTTCATCTATTGAAAAGGATGTTATGGTGACGTTGCACTTATAAAAACCTTTAAAATTTAGTTAAAAAAAATGTTACAGGGACGTTATGGTTAAGTTGCACTAATAAAAATAAAAACCTATGAAATTCAATGAAAAAACTTTGTTAAAGGGACGTTATGGTTAAGTTGCGCTACTGAAAACCTATGAAATTCAGTGAAAAGACTTTGTCAAAGGGACGTTAGGGTTCCAAGTAAAACCGAAAAACCCTTGAAATTCGCCAGTTATGGTAAGCTAAGCAACCATAACTTTCGTCACCACCGTGCACTGCTAAGACTAACACCCAGGACATCAAAGATGACATCACAAATGGAGAAGGTTATGTGAAGATTTTAGGAGTAAAGTAAGAAAAAAAACAAGAAAAAAAATACAAAATAACAGGTGTCTGTCAAGCATCTGTAAAAAAAAAAAAAACGGCTCTTTTCAGAGCCAACTTCAAGGGGGAAATGGGGCACACTATTTAAATTTACTTTCACCACGCTCAGATTTTCGATGTGTCAATGGACATGGCGGTAGTCCGCGGACATGAAAATCACTACGAGGGGGTTAGTATGTTCTATGTTACATGTATATGAAGTCAGGGATATTATGGTTAAGTTGTGCTACTAAAAACCTATGAAATTCAGTGAAAAAACTTTGTTAAAGGGACGTTATGGTTAAGTTGCGCTACTAAAAACCTATGAAATTCAGTGAAAAAACTTTGTTAAAGGGACGTTATGGCTCAAAGTAAAACCGAAAAACCCCTGAAATTCGGCAGTTATGGTAACATAAGCAACCATAACTCGCGCCACCGTGCACTGCTAACACTAACACCCAGGACATCAAAGATGACATCACAAATGTCATTGATGACATCACTGATGACATCACATGGCTGGCTCTCCCTTTTTATCCTTTACTGACATATCGAAGCCACATAGTTTTCTTCAGTAACAGTCAGGAAGTAAAAATTGAAAAGGTACTATATTTGTAGACTTAGGGTCCAGTCACATCATATGAAACATATACAAAGCGGAAGATACAGGTTTGAAAGAGAGCAATCCTTTCTGTGCATGAAGATAATCATTATGGTTATCAGCACGTTCTCATAGTTTTATTTTTATTACTCTACCTTCCCTCTATATGCTCATATTTGTATACATTATACTCACTCTCCATAGAGTGAATGGGAAAAAAATGTTGCTCGCGCCTACAGCCCAAACCGCTGGATGGATTTCCACCAAATTTGGACCAGGAGCAGTGGCTTGGTCCTGAAAGCGTGCTTTTTCAAATTTGGTGAAAATCCGTCCAGTAGTTTTTTTTTAAATGACCAAAAAGTAGGTAAATAAAAATTAGTGATATCTATGTTCGGTTTGCGGACACACTTCCCTGTTCACTCCACGGAAAGTGTCCTGATTGGCCAATCGTCTTGCGTGATGTTCGCGGACATGCAAAGTGTTCGCTGATTGGACGGCGTGGAGCGTGAAGCGCGTCAGATTTTTCGGTAGCACCCGCCATCTTGGATTCGCGGACATCCCCGGACAGCGCGGTGAAACTTTGTTCAAAATTTGTATTTTGTAGAGTGTGTTGGTGTGTAGGAGTGTTTGGGGAGGGTGGGAGTGTATGAGATAGGATGAAAGTTGTGTTTTTTATGTGTTAGACGTTCTTTTTGTGTTCAATTTGTTTGCGGCCATCACGGGTGTTCTGCAATGTTCTAAATAAACTGACTAGGGGGTGTTCTAAGGAGTCAATATGTGTCCGTTTTGTTCGCAAGCAAAGTGAAACTGTTCTAAGAACACTCGCGGTGTCCGGGGAGTGTTCGTAGGGGGTGTCCTGAGGACGCTGTCCGTATTGTTCTCTGTCAAGTTGAATGTGTTCTAAGAACACACGCGGTGTCCTGAAATGTTTGCAAATAAACAAAATGGGGGTGTTCTGAAGACGCTTCTAAGAACACTTGCGGTGTCCGGGGAGTGTTCGTAGGGGGTGTCCTGAGGACGCTGTTCGTATTGTTCTCTGTCAAGTTGAATGTGTCCTAAGAACACTCGCGGTGTACTGAAATGTTCGCAAATAAACAAAATGAGGGTGTTCTGAAGACGCTTCTAAGAAACTCGCGGTGTCCAGGGAGTGTTCGTAGGGGGTGTCCTGAGGACGCTGTCCGTATTGTTCTTTGTCAAGTTGAATGTGTCCTAAGAACACTTGCGGTGTCCTGAAATGTTTGCAAATAAACAAGATGGTGGTGTTCTGAAGACGCTTCTAAGAACACTCCCGGTGTCCGGGGAGTGTTCGTAGGGGTGTCCTGAGGACGCTGTCCGTATTGTTCTTTGTCAAGTTGAATGTGTCCTAAGAACACTCGCGGTGTCCTCAAATGTTCGCAAATAAACAAGATGGTGGTGTTCTGGAGACACTTCTAAGAACACTCCCGGTGTCCTGGAATGTTCGTAGGGAGTGTCCTTAGGACGCTGTCCGTATTGTTCGTTGTTAAGTTGAAAGTGTTCTAAGAACTATCGCGTTTTTCTGAAATGTTCGTAAGGGGTGTCCTGAAAACGGTGTCCGTATTGTTCGCTGGCAAGTTCAAAGTGTTCTAAGAACACTCACATTCTTCGCGGACATTAAAAGTTTCCCATAGATCAAGTTGAAATGTTTGACTCTATGGATGTGATATGCTGCAGTGGTTGTTGCCAGGGCATAGAGTCTTGGGTGCATGGCCATTTGGCCATGCACCCAAGATTGTATGCCCTGGCAATAACCACCGCAGCATATCACATTCATATTTGCTTATAACTTTGGGTGAAAAACAAATGTATAAGGAACAAAGGTATTAGATACTATGGATGTGATATGTGCTATGGTTGTCCTTATTATTGTATACGTACTGTTTGGTCTAGTAATGGGAGTCCATGTTTTTCTTCTTCATTTCTGTGATAAAAGAAAATAGCATGTTAGTATTAGTATTTTGTAATGACTTATTGCATTGTATAAGCAATATACTTTTATTTTTTTTCGACCCTCATATTTAGTAGAGTACAAATCAGAGTACTGTGCAATTTGCTCAGTTTCTGTATTTGTTGCTAAAATCATTGGGTCTGTGGGAGAAAAAAAAATCCATGTTGGATTAAAAAAAAACCCTTTTTCTGTTATGCTATAGTTTATTTGCTTGTTTGTTTTCAGTGTTCACTTGTTGTTTCTGGCTAATGCTTTATACTTTGCTTTGTTGTATTTTTTTTGGAGCAGTAACAGATTCTTCATTTGTTTTGATATTATAAAATTTTGGAGCAGTTAGATACCAATTGGCGTATTCTAACTGTCTATTTTTTTAATATACTTTAGTGGTTTTGATTTATCTATTTGGATATTGTTAAATTTTGGGACAGTTAGATACCAATTGGCGTATTCTAACTGTGTATTTTTTGGCCTAATTTAGTGGTATTTATTTATTTATTTGATTAGTTGTTGTAGAATCTTTGAGCTGTTAGATAGCTTTTGGAGTATTCTAACAGTTTATATTATTTTAACACAAATTTATAATTTTGGGACAGTTAGATACCAATTGGCGTATTCTAACCGTGTATTCTTTGTTCTAATTTAGTGGTATTCATTTAGCTGATTAGTTGTTGTAGAATCTTTGAGCAGTTAGATAACTTTTGGAGTATTCTAACAGTTTATATTTTTTTAACACAAATTTATTTAAAGGTTTAAATACAGTTTATTTATCAAATTTTGTTTTTAAGAACATCAAATAAGAGTTTGTAAGATTTGCTGGTAATCTCTGCTTTAGAGTAATGGTACTATCATTACATTCAAACCATCCACATTTCTTTTTTATATATGCAGTGTAGTGCCCTGAATTGGTTGTGGCTCCTGTGTGGTAGATTATACCTATTGTTGTGAAGGTTTTCTTACCAAGTGATATTTGACCATGTGTGAATCCAGTCAGTTTACAGTTGTTTTTGGTACCATCTGCATTGTAACGTAGAAGCATTAGTATTACGTATTTACTATGTGTTTATATTACTAACGTGGAGCGATTATCTGAATTGCAGGTAGAGCATAATGTACCATGGTTTGCATTTTGTACAAGTTGCTGAAATGGAATGGATTCACAATTCGGTATTGATATATATATGAAGCGTTCATTGGGGATTTCTTCTTGTGTCACATTGTTGCAGAGAGTGCATGTATGTTTCCACGTGTATGAAATCTGAAAGATTTCATTTATAGGTATGTTTTTGTTTTCCAGTACTTGTAGTAAGTAAATTAGAAATTCTTGTGGATCTTCCTGTGAGTTTATAGTGAATGTCACCATTCTAGCACAGTAGTCCAATTGTCGTCTTATTCCAAAAACACTATTTGTGTTGTCAGGATTGTTTGCTGCATTTCTGTGAAGTACTAACATTTGCAAACACAATGGGTATGTACTGTGTAAGTAAATGTTGTCAACAATTGGTGGTAATTGAAATAGAATATTCATTGCTACATTTGCATGGCAACTTACACCAACTATATTTGAGAATTTAAATGGTCCAGGTAGTTCTGTATCTAACTGCTTTTTTTGGAGTTTGTCTTCCTTCTTTAAAGAAGTACCTGGTTTAATTTCTCTAATTGATTCTTTTTTGTTTGTGGTACTTGATGAAGTATTAGTTTCTTTTACTCTCTTTGGAGGATTTGCAGTGACGTCCTGTTGCATTTCTGTTTCATTTAGTTTTCTTTTATAACGTTTTACTTTTTGTGGAACAGAATATGTGTTTAGATGGGGAGTGTATAGTGAGCAAAGTGTATTATATTCTAAAATGCAAGGAATATCAGCGTTTACTTTACTTGCATCAAAGTTGATTAGAAATAGACCGTCAAGTGTACGTAAACGTGATAGTGCTACGTAGCACTATCACGCTTACGTACACTTGACGGTCTATTTCTAATCTTCTTTAAAGACTGTTACCAATATCTATCATTGCTTTGTCTAGGGTAAGACCTTGTGATTTATGAATCGTGACTGCGTATGCAAGAGTTAGAGAAAATTGTTCTCTGCGTACATACATATCTTTGAAGAGAAGGAATCTAGCTGTTGAGCGTCCTATCCGTTTTACTTCTGAAAGTTTGTCAAAGAGTATATTGACAAACTGAATTTTGTTGTCACGTGGGTATGTTTGAAAGCCAACAACTGTACCCAGTGCTCCATTAACTAGTCCTTGGTCCACGTCAAGGTTACGTTTAAGCATTACTCTGCAATTTAAGGATAATTTTAACATCTTTTCTAAGCCTGCTGTGTTTGAGATTGATTTTTCTAAATTATTTAGTCTTGTTGTGGCTTGGTCACACATGGGTAGTGTCATACCATGTACATCTAGTTTGTCTGTGGCGCTAATTTCCATTATTGGTTGCATTTCTTTACTTAGCATGATTTCATTGAATTTGAAACAGCTTGCAAGAGTTGGCATTAAGGCCATACAATTGACATTTTTGTGGGCTAATTGTTCCATAACATCTGCAGCACATGCATTATTGCCATAAAGTGCATTAATGTGCCGGGTTTTCAATGTTGCTTTTGCTTCTTTAGAAAGTATACCAACTCTCAAACTTTTTAAAATGTTGGTATAAGTTAGATCTGCAGATTGGCGCATGTTTTCTGTTAATTCTCTGTATTGGAAATGTTGCCAAAGGTTGACATTTCCAATGCTGCCAACAGTTTTACGGCAGAGTTTGTGCCCTAATGTTTTAAAAATAGGTTCACCTTTTACTGGTGTTAATTGAAGCAGATCTCCAAAAACAATAATGTGTTTTCCTGCAAAGAGCTCTTCATAGTCTGTTTTGAGTACTTCTTGTAATCTGAGGTGAATCAAAGCTAACATCAGGTTGGAGACCATGCTCACTTCATCTATTAGTAGCATTTTCATTTATTTCAATACTCTGCGTAATTCCATTGCAGCTTCTGCAGAAAGTTTGTAATAGTCTAATTTGTTCTGGTGTTCTACTGGTAATAGTAGTAATCGGTGTAATGTAACACCACGTATGTTGTAGGCAGCTAAACCTGTGGGGGCGGTGACAACAGCTGACAGTTTGTTGTTTGTCAATTGTTGAAGGAACTTACTAATGATTTTGATTAGGAATGTTTTGCCAGAACCAGCTTCACCACTGACGTACAGTAGTATAGGTTTATAATTATGGCAGGAACATTCTTTATTTTCATGTTTTACACCATGTGCAATTTGTTTTGTTACTTCTTGAAAAATGCTACTTTGCTCATTGTTTAGTTTTGTTTGTAGTATAGTTAAGTCTTCCTTATCTTCATACTGACACATGGTGTTTTCTACTTCTATCATAGCTAATTCTGCCTCATTTGTTATTAGTGGTTCTCCCAGTGGTTCTTGGCTTCCTGTTACAGAAGGTTGACTACTGTCAGGAGTATCCTTATCTAGTTGGGCCTGGAGTTCTTCTTCATGTTGCTGTTCATTGTGCAATATTGTTTTGTACTGTGTAAAGTTTACATCAGTTATAGTGCTTTCATTTGCTTTGAAAGCATCCTCATATGAGTCATAGTTATCTAGTAATTGTTCTTCTTTTCTCCATGGTTTGAAGAGTTGTAGTAGGGACATGTAATATACTTCTTTATGTTGAGGAGTCTTCAATGACAATTTGATATGATTAATTAAATTTGATTTAGTGAGTTTAACTTAGCTGCCTTCACAGTCTGTCACTCTATATTTACCTTTTTTTTCATCAGGTTTCATATTATTTTTGTATGTGTAGTTTTGGGCTATTTGGTATAGACACATGTTTTCCAAAGTATTACTTCTGTTTGGGTAGTATGTGTCCAATAAATTGTTTTTTAAAATGTCTTGGCTGTTGGGATCATGTTTGGCTATTGTTTCTATATCTTCATATGATTTTAGAACTCTTTTTCTAGATTTAGCTGGACCAAGACTTAGCCATACTATATTTTCAGATTTACCGTACAATGAAGTACCAGTTAAACGATCAGCTGCTTCATAAGATCCACATTCTCTATGGGTGAGCATTTTTATGCCTAAGCTGTATAATTTCTGAGATACTGTTTTATCTGATGACAGGTCATTCCAGAGGTCTTGGAGCTCTGTCTTTTCTGCTTTAGTTAAGTATGCTGTGACATATCGTGCAACTGCAGTAGAATTGTCTGCAATGTACTGCACATCTATGTTGGCATTCCATAAGTGGGCAATGATTGCATTATAATCATTGATATATTTTTCTTCTTCTTTTCTTTTTATGTAATATGTATTAACACTATGTCTAACTGAAGACATGAGGTTGTTTACTTGACCTGTATTTGTAACTGGTCTAGGGAAACCAAATCGGCATTTGGTGTATTATTTGCCTTTGTTTTTGTATTTGCGACGACAATATTTTCCACATTTGTGTCTTTGAAATTGTAAAATTTGTGCACGAAGATCACTATTTGTGGCTTCTGATGGAATTTCACAAGTGACATTTTTCAATAAACTGTAAAACAGTGGCATCACTGTCTTGACCAAATTTAGGAGCATCTTTAATCCATAAAAGCATGTAGATGTGTGGTGCTCCTCTGGCTTGGTATTCTTTTCTCCAAAAGAAGTGTTGCACTTCTCCAAGGGGAGGAACAGTTTTATTACAAATAAAACGTAGCATAGCAATGAAGCGATGGTGAAAATATCTTGAAACATTAACAGGATCCAAAGAACAAAGTTCTCCAGGTGTTAGAATATCTATGTTTGTTTTGTTTTTATTTGATATGCGTAGGAAATCATATAAATCTTCCCATGCATATTCTGCACAATTTAATGTAACAAACCAAGTGGGTGGGCCAAGGTTTCTGTCATACAACGTACATCTCCATGACGTTGAAACCAGTACTCTTTAGTACCACGCATATTTGCTAATAGATTTGTAATATTTGATTTTAAAACCTCATCCTTTTGTTGCACTTTCTCTAATAATTGTGTAGCTGTCATATTTTGAAAGTGTGATCCTGATTTTAATATGTGTGCAACTCCGTAACATAAAGTTGCTAGTTCACTTTCAAAGAGTAGGTGGAATATGTATTCTAAATCTGGGATCTTCAGAATACATCCGTAATGAGCGGTATTCTGAAGCTGATATTTGAATAGGTCTATCATCATACCTTCCTCCTTTGCCAGTTGGAAAGAGTAGAGGAAAAACACTTGCTTCTATACTTTTTTCCCATATACTGTTTGGCGATCCTTTTGTTTGACGCATTTGGTAAGTTTCTAGGACATCTTGTACGGTGTCATTACAGTGCAAAGGATGAATTGTATAATGGTCTAAAGTATTTGATATTGTAGCAGGATCTAGTAGCTCAAATTGACCAGCTTCTTGTGTTTCTTGAATTATTTCAGTTGTATCTTTCAAGTTTTCTTCAATATTAATTTCTTTGTAATATTCATTATTCTCTTTAAGATATTGGAAGGCTTGTCTAACTTTATATAAATCTACCAGCTGTTGCCATATTTTTTTGTCTTTTGTAGGTACTCCATTTACTAATATAATTAAAAATTGCTGCATTGGATGTTGCACTCCTAGAGTATGCACATTTTCTTTTAGATTTAATGGTAAATAAACTACTTTTCCACAAATGCCTTTTACCAATTCAGAGGGAGGTAATTTTGCTGTTTTTGGTTGAAGGCGTATTATTGCTTGAAATGGGTGTAGTGTTTGAATTATGATGCTCTCATATAAATTAAGTTGTTGTAGAGGTTTTGGTACTGGGTATAATTCCAAATTATTTGTGATAGAACGTGAAGGAGTTTGGTTGTTGTCAATTTTTGTAGTGCAATAACTGCAAAGTATTAAGGGCTCAGTTATTTCATATTTGTTTTCTGCTAGAAGGTAGAGAGCTAATTCAAACCATTTAGAATCTTCATTGTCTTCTATTTTGTATTATAGGTCCACAGTTTTTGTGTTACTTTTATTAAAAATTCTACGGCAACATACACATACATGGTTTGGTACTTCAGCTGATGTACTTTTAAATTTTAGTATTTCTTTTTTGTATGTGTTTAGCAAAAGGTTGCCATGTGTAGAATTGTTGCTTAATTGGTTTAAAGCTATTTCATTCTGTAAATGGCTTTCACTTCCAAAATATTTTTTCTGGATATAGTGAATTTCTTCAAGTAGGTCTTTTACTGTACCATGTAGAAGGATGTTATTTAACTTTGCTAGTGCTAAAGCAGGACTTTTAGCATAGTACAGTTTATAGACTAGATTTCTTATAGTTGAATGAAGTGTTGATATCCTTTTGATATCATGGAAAGTGGTTTTACAAGTAGGTCCTGTAATGCAGGCCAATGAATGTCCTTGTAGTCCTGTGTACTTGCGCACTGGACAGGTATCTATATTTTGCAGTAATTTAATTTTGATTTTGTCTTTGCTTTTTACATATTTATTGTGGAATTGGTGTAAAGATTTGAAACATTGTTTGGGAATTTTACACATTGACGTGCATGGCCATTTGTACACTAGACGTTCTGATTCAGTTGAATGGAGGGGTAATTCTAAGTTTTCAGGGCATATTTTTGTAAGGAGTACTTCTTGTTCCATTATGGTATTATTCACTTTTTCATAACCTCGGCCACTGCTATTTATGGCAATTGTATTAGTTTGCTTTTGTTTGTACTCTTCTTCATTATTCATGGTGCTGTGCTCGTAGTGTGATTCCATTCACCTCCGCAGATACTTAAGAAGTTCTTTCTGTTGACATTTCGCTTATTGAGAAGTCTTTTTTGTAATTTAGTTATTAGTTTTGTTAGTGGTTTCATTTTGTTTAACAGTAAAATAAATACATTTCTTTTGAGAAGAATTGCACTGTCCATCAATGCTTGTAAGATTAATTTCCTACGATAGGTTTTAAGCTTTGAACCTGATTTCTCTCCTGTTTTTATAAGATTTTGAAGGACTTTGTGACGGTATATTTTGGCTAAAATACTTTTCTTGGTATGCTTACTTTGCACTATATTAAAATTTGAAGAAGTAGTTTTATCTGTACTGATAGCTGATTTTCTGTTAATTGTTTTTTGGTTTGTTTTACATTTTGATAGAGGAAGCGAAGTTGTTGTAATTGAAACTTCTTGTGTTTCACTAAATGATTGTATTAGCGGTTTTGTTTCAACTTTTTTTACAAATTCTGCTAGAGATGGATGCTTATGTTGGACACCTTTATTTTCATTTGCTCTAATTTTGCGTTGCTTTCTACGGAGTTGTCTTTTGGTAGGCATTCTTTAGGGTCTGTTGAAAAAAATAAAGAAGATATGGGTTGGGGTGTTCTGGAATGTATGTGTGCTGTGTGCATGAGTGTTTGAGTAAGATGATAAAGATGTATGTAATGGTGTGTGATTGTGCATTGGGAACTAAAGCTAGTAGGGATAGGTATTCTTGAATTTATGTGTTACTAAACTGGGGTTCAGATGACAAAAAAAAAGTAAGCTAGTGGTGTGGAAAAGTACAAATAGTAAATCTAATGTATACAATTAAAACAGTTGTTTGTTCTATAATATGAAAATTGTAGTAGTTCAGTTGGCTAATTTGTGTGTACAAAAATAGAAATTTGTGGGCCGTTCTGGCTGTAAATCGCTGTTTAAGACATGGAAATTTTTGGACAAAATGGTACAAAATCTCTATTTTAAGAAACCAAAATAGCTCGTATTAATGTTATAGTATATTTATATTACTATTTATAATACATTACATATATTCATTTAAAAAATGTTAGTTTAACATGATTTGAGTGTGTGTGTATAAAGAAAGTAAAAAGTATAAAGGTGTATAAGTGATAGTTGATTTTAGGAAATTGAAAAAAGTACAGTAAATTCATTTTACAGATTTTACAAGGTAAAAGTCTGTTTGAAAATGTGTTAATCTACCATAGCTCTCAACTCACACGGTTTTGGCGGGTGTCACACGCCTTGTAAAGGGCAGACTCACCCGCCAAGACTCCTGCACGCCCATTCATTCCAATGGGCGTCTCACCCGCCAAAAACAAAATCGGGTGATTTCACCCACCTGTAAAACAAAAATGGTTGAGAGCTATGTCATCTAATATACAGAAAATATGCATACCTGAAGTTTGTGTTCATGCATATGGATATGCATGGAACTGCAAGTAGAAATCTTGAAGACTTGTACAGTATTTCTGGTAGATGCTGATTGCCAATGATATGACACTTGTACTCAGAGAGATTCAGAGTACATTTGCAGTGCTGATCTATGATGATGCAGTTAGATGTAGAGGTCTTGAATGTGATTGGTGCATGGTTATGTGATTTTTGAGGTACATGCAATGAGGGAATGGCAGAGAGAGTGTAGTGGAAATGGTAGAAGGGCTGTTCATGTTATGATATGTCCACGGACATGGCGGTAGTTCGCGGACATCGGGAGTTACATCCGGGGATTTTTGGGTTCAGAAGTCATGCAAATGAGAATAAGCACTGAAAGGGATTGGTCAGGAAAGTTTTGTGGGTGTGTTGTGCCAGGAGAGATTTTCTCAGATACTCTTTTTGCTGAGAGAACAAAAGATAGCTATGGCTGTGTGTTTCAGAAAACAGATTGTTTGGATTTTAGGAGATTTGTGGATACATTGGTTGAAGGTGCATGCAGAAAGCTGTGGAGTAGCTGTAGATCTTGGATTCCCACATGTGGAAGTACACTGGCATGGAGTACGTGGAATGAAGTGGTTGGACTTTCTACCTCTCTGTGCTACTTTGGAGACAGAGCAACATCCAGACATAATTGTAATTCATTGTGGAGGGAACAGTTTAGGACATGTGACTGGATTTTTTTTGCAATTTGCTATGAAAGAAGGACTGAGGAAGGTTATGGACATGTTTCCTAATTCTCAAGTGATATTTTCACGGATTGCGCAGAGACAAATGTGGCTTCGTTCTTCTTCATTTGGTCCACAAATGGAAAAAGCAAGGCGCAATGTTAATAAGGCTGTTTGTGGCTTTCTAAGAGATTTTGGCATGTCTTCTTTTCACAATGAAAATATTATGTTTTGTAGTACATACATTTTTCGCAGAGATGGAGTCCATCTTACTTATGCTGGCAATCAGATTTTTCTGAGAAATGTACAAAATGCATTGCGACCTTTTTTGGAATTACAACAACGATTGTGAAGTAGATGTTAAGCATTTACAATTTTTGACTTACAAACACCACCCAAAGGATCTTTTCAGAGCCACAACTTCTTTCCAGAGAAAATTACAATGTTTGTGATGGAGTAGCAACCCAATTTGTTTAATGTTCGCGAACTGTCCGCAGACTTCTAAAAAATACAAAGAGCCCTGCTTCATTTATTTTCACTTCTATTTTTTAACTGGGAAAGGCGGCTCTGAAAAGAGCCTTATTTTATTTTGATTTTTGTAATTTTGTATTTTTTTTGGTTTTTCAGACACGACACACTAGGAGAGGAGGGTAAAGGAGGGTAAAGGGGGGGGACACCAACCACAGGGATAAGAAAGGGCGAGCTGAGAGAGGAAGATGTAGAGTGGGTTTTATTTGGGTAGTGAGCAGGTCTTCTCGTGCTCTGAGACGATAGTCTCAAAAGCACTCCGAAGTCGCTCCCCCCTGCAGAGTACTGTGTCACAGTACATACATACAACTGTGACCCTCGAAAGATAAGGGTCATCAGCATTCTGTATGGCCTGTGAGGCAGCTTGAGAAAGACGCTGTCCCACAGAGGTGGTCCTTGTGGTGACAGGATCAGAAACAGAGGATGAAGTAGAGGAAATCAACCTGCTACGTTCTTCGCAAGGTACAACCCTGCGAATAGCCCCAGAGTGAAATGACCTCAGGTGTCGCTTCATAGTAGTGGTCCCAAAGCTGTAGTTACCGTGCTTCCCGCGACTGAGTATAATTTTGCACTCATTGCAGGTAACATGGTTCGCACGAGCCTTAGGACCATTCCCATGAATGGTAAATAACCGCCACATCCAAGACTCACGCCTAGTGCGGGTAGTAGGGATTTCCTCTACCTCATTCTCATCATCCTCTTCTTCCTCCTCCACATCCTCAGTCCTGTTCCCCTCTTCAGGCCCTTGGAGAGGTGGTGGTGGAGCGGGTGGTGGTGGTGCTGAAGCAGGTGCAGCCCCAAGTGGCAGTTCAGCAGCCAAGGATGCCATCTCGATGATGGTGTAGTCTGCAGGTGGCAGCAAAAATCACTGTGTTCTGAAGAATAGCCAGAAACACAATGGGAATAAGCTCTTGGGCGTGGTCTTTGATAGGGGTGCTTGTGCGCAGTCCGCGGACAGGCGCACTGTGCGCGGACAGATCGAACACAAAAAAAGGATCGGAAAGTTTCAAAAGGTATATAGAAACTCAAGATTGCTATGTGGGACTTGTGGCATGGTGAGATTTTATTGAAAAATATTATGGATTAACTGAAAATGTACTTTTAAATTGTTCGGGGACACGAACAGTGTCCGCATTTCAGGACACAAGATGAGCGTGGGTGCGGACATATGATCTGTTTGCGAACTGGTCTGCGAAGGAAGCGCCTGTCCGCAGGACAAGAAGTGCACGGAGATTGGTTAGCGCATGCGCATTGATGTCCTACGGACACTGTTCGGGTTCTAAAGTAATTAAAAGTGCGTCACACGTGAAACGAACATTTCAGGACACTGCGTGTGTTCTTAGAACAGTTTAAACTTGGTAGCGAACAGTAAGGACAGATATAGTGTTCTTCAGGACACGTGTAATTTAGTTTATGTATGAACATTTCAGGACAACAATTGTGTTCTTAGAACACTTTCAATTGGGTAGTGAACACTATGAACAGTTGTACTGTTGTTCAGGACACATCATTTTCGTTTATTTACGAACATTTCAGGACACCAATTGTGTTCTTAGGACAGTTTTAAGTTGATAGCGAACATTACGGACAGATATAGTGTTCTTTAGAACACTTTAATTTTTGTTTCTTTACGAACATTTCAGGACACCACGTGTGTTCTTAGAATAGTTTCATCTTGCTAGCGAACAGTACAAACAGGTATAGAGTTCTTCAGGACACCTCCATTTTCATTTATTTACGAACATTTCAGAACACCTGCACTGTCCGCAGACACCTACATTGTTTTTTGTTTTTTTAAAACAAAACTATTTACAACACAATATAAAAATTTAACTTTATTTAACATATATTAATAATTTATGACAGAGAAGGTGAGGCAGAAACAGAAACAAAAACAGGAGAATTTGGGGTTTCAACATGATTGGTATTAGGTGAAGAAGGGATGGAAATCTCATCAAAACGTTTTGGATTAGGGAGAGGGTTTGGGGATAATTGACTGGGATATGGTGAGGACGGACAAGTACATGTGGGGCAATGGTACGAGGTTTTTGGTTTAAAATGATCTTCCACAAAAGTTTTCAAATTATTAAAATTAGTCAACAATAAATCCATTTTTTCTTCTATACTGTGAAAAGTGTTATCCATAACAGGTTTTTCTGAAGTATTTTCTATTTTGGTATGCTCTGTACACAAAAATATATATATATGTTAAATGTATACAAAATAATATTTAAATGGTTTATATTATAAAGTGTTTACCATTAGTTTCACTATCTTGTGACATTTCTTCATGTGGGAAATTGTCCTCTAGCCATTCCAGAGTACTAGACATTTCTGTGAGCGAAAAAAAAAGATATTATATTGTTTTATCTAATACAGAAAGTTTATAAATATATGAATAAAATTAAGTACACTTACTATTTCAGGTATGATATGGCCTATGTACTCAGTGGGTCTGCTCTTGTTCTCAGTTCTGTCATGTTTGTGAGGTAATTATGTTGGAAGCCAATTTATCTTCTTGTGGTATATTCCATTTTTAGAACATTGTGCATTTAAATGAATGGTTAGTGTGTTGTATATATGGGTTACATTTCTTATGTATTAGTACATATAATGTATTTGTGTGCTCCTTTTCGAATTTGTTAAATGTTCCTATGTTATGATATAACAATCAAACATACCCCCCCCCAGAGTTTTTAGGTAGTGGTACTGTTCTTCGAACATGTCCGCGAACATTAAATGAGTTCACGGACATCAAGTACAGTAGAAGAGATTCAGTCAGTTCCATATGACATGTATATAAAGTCAAAGTCATTATTGTTAAGTTGCACTACTAAAAACCTATTAAATTCAGTGAAAACACTTTGTTAAAGGGACATTATGGTTAAGTTGCGCTGCTAAAAACCTTTCAAATTCAGTGAAAAAACTTTGTTAAAGGGACGTTATGGTTAAGTTGCGCTGATAAAAACCTATGAAATTCAGTGAAAACACTTTGTCAAAGGGACGTTATGGTTCCAAGTAAAACCGAAAAACCCTTGAAATTTGCCAGTTATGGTAAGCTAAGCAACCATAACTCGCGCCACCACCGTGCACTGCTAAGACTAACACCCAGGACATCAAAGATGGCATCACAAATGTCATTGATGACATCACTGATGACATGACATGTGTATGTACTTTTCATGAAATATGTGTACAAGGGATTCTTATTATAATGTTGCGAAACAATTGTCAAGGATCATTGCAATAAATATACCCTAATAAGTGCATTGAACGATGCATTGATATAAATAGCATCCTATTATGGGGTTCTATCTAGTATACTAAGCTACTCATACAGAAACATAACATTGTGTGCAGCGTACAAAATGAAGGTATGATATTTGTAATGTTAATATGTTGAATAATGAAATGATAATTGTTTTCTTAATAGATTTTTGTGTACTGTGAAATATGTAATAAGTAGCTAATAAAACCCATGTATTACATAATTGCATTACTATAGACAAAACACAAAGACACAAGAACACATACCAATATGGGTATATACAGGGAAAGTGAAGATAGCAAAAAAGCACAAGTAGTAGCAGAAACAATTCATAACTTAACTGATTAGTTTCATGCAAATAAATGATTGCTCCATTTCAAAGCTGCTATTTACCCTAGGTATATGTATCATTTGATGTGATTGGACCCTAAGGAAAGTAGTGCGAGTACAATGTATACAAATATGACCATATACAGGGAAAGTACAGCCATAAAAAAAAAAAACAGAACTATCAGAAAGTGCTCATAAGTCTATTGATTATCTTTATGCACAAAATGGATTGCTGTCTTTCAAGCTTGTGTCTTCCCGTATGTATATGTTACATATGATGTGCCTGGACTTTAAGGGAATTACTGTAAGAACCTACTTGAAGGATACGTCTACAAATAAAATAAAATGTTTAGTTTCTGACTGTTACTGAAGAAAACCATGTGGCCTAGATATGTCAGCAAAAGAAAAAAGAGTGAGCCAGACATGTGATGTCATCAGTGATGTCATCAATGACATTTGTGATGTCATCTTTGATGTCCTGGGTGTTAGTCTTAGCAGTGCACGGTGGTGGTGCGAGTTATGGTTGCTTAGCTTACCATGACTGGTGAATTTCAAGGGTTTTTCGGTTTTACTTGGAACCATAACGTCCCTTTGACAAAGTTTTTTCACTGAGTTTTATAGGTTTTTAGTAGCGCAACTTAACCATAACATCCCTTTAACAAAGTTTTTTCACTGAATATATATATATATATATATTGACTTTATATACATGTCATATGGAACTGACTTAATCTCTTCTACTGTACTTGATGTCCGTGAACTCATTTAATGTTCGCGGACATGTTCGAAGAACAGTACTACTACCTAAAAACTCTGGGGGGGTATGTTTGATTGTTATATCATAACATAGGAACATTTAACAAATTCGAAAAGGAGCACACAAACACATTATATGTACTAATACATAAGAAATGTAACCCATATATACAACACACTAACCATTCATTTAAATACAATATGTTCTGAAATGGAATATACCACAAGAACATAAATTGGCTTCCAACATAATTACCTCACAAACACGACAGAACTGAGAACAAGAGCAGACCCACTGAGTACATAGGCCATATCATACCTGAAATAGTAAGTGTACTTAATTTTATTCATATATTTATAAACTTTCTGTATTAGATAAAACAATATAATATCTTTTTTTCTCTCTCACAGAAATGTCTAGTACTCTGGAATAGCTAGAGGAGCATTTCCCACATGAAGAAATGTCACAAGATAGTGAAAATAATGGTAAACACTTTATAATATAAACCATTTAATTATTATTATTTTGTAAACATTTAACATATATATATTTTTTTGTGTACAGAGCATACCAAAATAGAAAATACTTCAGAAAAAAAAGAAAAAATTGATTTACTGTTGACCAATTTTAATAATTTGAAAACTTTTGTTGAAGATCATTTTAAAACAAAAACGTCATACCATTGCCCCACATGTACTTGTCCCTCCTCACCATATCCCAGTCAATTATCCCCAAACCCTCTCCATAATCCAAAACGTTTTGATGAGATTTCCATCCCTTCTTCACCTAATACCAATCATGTTAAAACCCCTAATTCTCCTGTTTTTGTTTCTGTTTCTGCCTCACCTTCTCTGTCATAAATTATTAATATATGTTAAATAAAGTTACATTTTTATATTGTGTTGTAAATAGTTTCGTTTTAAAAAAACAAAAAACAATGTAGGTGTCCGCGGACAGTGCGAGTGTTCTGTAATGTTCGTACATAAACGAAAATGGAGGTGTCCTGAAGAACACCACACCTGTTCGTACTGTTCGCTAGCAAGTTGGAACTGTTCTAAGAACACACGCTGTGTCCTGAAATGTTCGTAAAGAAACAAAAATTAAAGTGTCCTAAAGAACACTATCAGGGTAATTCATAGAATTTCGCACAAAAGTGGCGCACGCGGCTGGCGCACAGTGTCCCCGTGCGATACACTGCGCCAGCCGCGTGCGAAAAAATCCATTTCATCGCACAGCGTATTAATGGATTTTAGCCTCCAAAACCAGCCGTGGCGCAGAGTGGCGCAGCGACCCTGCAGCAGCGCCAGTTAAGCCCCCAAGAATGCCCTCGCGTAAGGAAAAGCCATCAAAATTTCCAATTCATCGCAAATGTCTGCGCTAACCCTGGACCAGTTCACACGGCTGCCAAACAGCAAACGCCAAGCGGGGAACGTGTATTCGCAGGAAGTTTCACAATTGTCCTGGGTACGTGTACATCAGGGGTGCGCGTGAAGTAATACACGAAAATCCATCAGGGGACGTGTATTCCAGGGGTGCGCGGGAAGTATCACACACAAATTCAGCAGGGTACGTGTATTTCCGGGGTGCGCGGGAAGTATCACACGCGATTCCATCAGGGCACGTGTATTTCAGGGGTGCGCGGGGAGTACTACACGTGAATTGGCCGTGTGGGTCCTCCCAGGTGTTCCCTCTACACCCTCCACAGCCCCTGCAGGCAGCCCACACCACAGGGGACTACTCTGCACCCCTACTCATGTCCCGCAGGCAGCCCATCCACCATGGGCATGCCCCCCAGCCAACCCACATGTCACCTTGCACCACTGATCAACAACGCATGTCTCCCAGTACCCTCACCCCCCAGCACTGTGGGGCACCTGCCAGCAGGCCCCCACACATGTCCAACTCATGTCCCCCTGCACCCCCACCCCCCAGCACTGTGGTGCACCCTCCACCATGCCCCAACTCATGTGTCCCAGCACCCCCATCCCCCCGCAGTGCAGGGCACCCTCCACCAGGCCCCACTCATGTCCAACTCATGTCCCCCTGCACCCCCACCCCCCTGCATCCAGGGGCACCCTCCACCAGGCCCCCACACATGTCCAACTCATGTCCCCCTGCACCCCCACCCCCCCAGAATCCAGGGGCACCCTTCACCAGGCCCCCACTCCTGTCTCCCTGCACCCCCATGCCCCAGCATCCAGGGGCACCCTCCACCAGGCCCCCACTCCTGTCTACCGCCCCCCCACCCCCCAGCAGTGCTATTCACCTGGGTATGTGTATTTCAGGGGTGCGCGTGTAGTCTGACACGTGAATTCATCAGGGTATGTGTATTATGGGACTGCGTGAACTTCCACACGCGATATCAGCAGGGTACGTGTATTTCGGGGTTCGTGGGAAGTTCCACATGCGATTACCCTGGGTACGTGTATTTCGGGGTGCGCGGGAAATTCCACATGCGATTGCCCTGGGTACGTGTATTTCGGGGTGCGCGGGAAGTTCCACACGCGATTGCCCTGGGTACGTGTATTTCGGGGTGTGCGGGAAGTTCCACACGCGATTGCCCTGGGTACGTGTATTTCGGGATGCGCGGGAAGTTCCACACGCGATTTCAGCAGGGTATGTGTATTCCAAGGTGCACGGGAAGTTCCACACGCGATTGTCTGTGGTGCGTGTATTTCTGGTTGCGTGAAGTTTCACACGCAATTTCAGCAGGGTACGTGTATTCCAAGGTGCGCGGGAAATTCCACACGCGAATCCAGCAGCCTACGTGTATTCCGGGGGTGCTGGGGAGTCCTACATGTGAATCGGCCGTGTGGGTCCTCCCAGATGTTCACTCTACACCCTCCACGGCCCCTGCAGGCGGCCCACACCACAGGGGACTACCCTGCACATGTCACGCAGGCAGCCCATCCACCATGGCCATGCCCCCCAGCCAACCCACATGTCACCTTGCACCACTGCCCACCAACGCATGTCTCCCAGCACCCCCAACCCCCAGCACTGTGGGGCACCCTCCACCAGGCCCCACTCATGTCCAACTCATGTCCCCCAGCACCCCCACCCCCCAGCACTGTGGGGCACCCTCCACCAGGCCCCTACTCATGTCCAACTCATGTCCGCCTGCACCCCCACCCCCCAGCACTGTGGGGCACCCTCCACCAGGCCCCCACTCAAGTCCAACACATGTCCCTCTTCACCCCCACCCCCCAGCACTGTGGGGCACCCTCCACCAGGCCCCTACTCATGTCCAACTCATGTCTCCCACTCCCAAACCCCCAGCAGTGCGATTTGCCTGGGTAGGTTTATTCCAGGGGTGCACGGATAGTCTCACACGTGATTTCATCAGGGTACGTGTACTCCAGGTGCGCGGGAAATTCGACACGCGAATCCAGCAGCCTACGTGTATTTCGGGGGTGCCGGGGAGTCCCACACATGAATTGGCCGTGTGGGTCCTCCCAGCTGTTCCCTCTACACCCTCCACAGCCTGTGCAGGCGGCCCACACCACAGGGGACTACCCTGCACCCCTGCACATGTCCCGCAGGCAGCCCATCCACCATGGCCATGCCCCCCAGCCAACCCACATGTCACCTTGCACCACTGCCCACCAATGCAAGTCTCCCTGCACCCCCACCCCCTGCATCCAGGGGCACCCTCCACCAGACCCCCACTCCTGTCTCCCAGCACCCCCACCCCCACCCCCCAGCACTGTGGGGCACCCTCCACCAGGCCCCCACTTAAGTCCAACTCATGTCCCCCTCCACCCCCACCCCCCTGCAACCAGGGGCACCCTCCACCAGGCCCCCACTCCTGTCTCCCAGCACCCCCACCCCCCACCAGTCAGGGGCACCTGCCAGCAGGCCCCCACACATGTCCCCCAGCCAACACGTCATCACAATATAGATCCCTGGCTTTTATGGGCAGCCTCCACATGCCAAACACCCACCCAAGTATTGCATCCACCCACTTAGAAATGCCAAGCACACACATGACTGCTAATGGCCAGAATCAGGGCAACTAAATCCACACATCGTTCTGAGCTAGAGGCGAGGTAGAGGCAGTCATCGGCAGTCTGCGGTCACGTCCGCGGTTCATAGCCTGCCTATGATGAAACCTCTCGGATCCAGCGAAGAGCCTACACTCTCTACATTCCAAGACCCTCAAGAACTGCAAGAAGTAAGTCCAGATTTCACTCCGTAGCAAAGACTCCTTAGAAGTAACTTCAAAATTCCTGGTGCGACGAAGACGGCGGTGGTGGCGAAACCACCTGGAATGAAACCAAAGGCATCAAGAATCATTACGTTGACACCGGTGGCTAGTGAAAGTCCCGGCGACACCAGGCTACCCCCGAAAACATGCTTCGACTTTAAAAACCCCTTCAGCAGGAGCAGGAGTGGGAGTGGGAGCAGTTTTTCATTACATTCGCCACATTCGCTACATGTATCCTCCGGCTCACCAATGAAGCCGGCTTCCAGTGCTTCCAGTGCTACCAAGGATTTAAAAACTTCAGAAGTAGACCATTTTCTACCGACCCCTCAGTGCCCCGCAATAAACCAAGATGCGCTTACCTTGGATTCTTGCGGTCTTGCGGATTCCTGCGGTCCACCAGCTGTGGGGGGTCGTGGCGTGGATGGTCCCACGGACTTGTCGGGACGCCAGGATGTGTCTCTTTCTCCAGTCCCTTCGCCTTTGGCCCTGCGGGGTCCGACTTCCTCCTCCCCTTCTCCTATCTGCATCCAGTCTGTCCAGCCTTCCCGCCAGGCCCCGACGGTGGCGAGAGGTGCGGTCGATTCGGCGGTCGGAGGACCGCCGGCGTCTACACTTGTGCTCGCAGGCTGGGTGATCGGTCGAGAGGGGGCGGGGCCACATGAGATCTTCCAGTCTGGCACCGATGGCACTGATGGCGACATCACAGACTCAGAGGCCCAGCCACAAGGTAGGCTGCCGATGACTTCTCCTCATGGCAATGCCCTGTCTTCATTGGCGACATCTTCCGTTACAGCAAAGGAGCCCACAATTGATTTAACGGAGCTCTATAAGAGCCCGCCAACAACCATGAAAACGCTTGATACACACCGGTTGCCGGTCTCAATTATAGCCCAAAGCCACGCCACCAGTGAACTTTCCCCTTTAAAGAGCCCACAAAGGAAAAACAACGTGGACACTTATTTAGGAACCAAAAATCCCTCGGCGCCTGGACCATCCAAAGCAGACAATACAACCACTTCAAATGAACACATCGAGGGAATAGCGGAAGTAATGGCCCCAGAATTCCCAGCACAAAAGTAATTACTAAGACCCCAAATCATGATGCCCAACCTAAAAAAATACCAAACCTTAAAAAGAAACATAAGAAAAAAGATTCAGGGAGAAAAACTCTACCTCGTCCATTGTTATCTTCAGCGCTAAAGGATTTTTTTAAAAAACAATGCAAAAGAAAACTGGATGAAGCCAACGAACTCTCAGATGCAGAAATCTTGGAAGCAATACAAGATCTCCCGCCTGCAACTAAAGCAAGAAAAACCTCTTCATATGCTATAAAAACAACGGATTCAGTAGACACCAGCAAAAAGGATCCTGACTTAGTCAATTCCCAAAATAAAGAAATTCCTTCTACAATAACCAAAGGAAGAAATACTCAACCAACCCTAAACGAAAGCATCCAAAATCCTATCTCCGACCTACGGAAACCTGTTCAATTATCGCCTCTAAGTTTGATCAACTTAGGCCCAACGGAGGCTCTAAATAATACCAAACCTCCTACACCTGCGAAAGGAAAAGAGCAAATTGGCGGATTGCTGCCCCAAACCATCAAACTATCTCCGGAAAAAAAAATCTGACAGTGGTAATGTACCACAATGTCCTCAAGTCCTAAGTAACAAACATCCAGCGGAACAGCAACCTGAGCCTCAATCCTCGTGGGAGAAACAAATACAAAAACCTAAAAACCAAGATCAGCTCACTCAAACAGATGAATGTATATTCTCTCTGGAACAATCTTCATTCTCATCCCCACGTCCTCGTTCGCCATTAAGGAACAGGAGACTTAGTGAAATAATCCCTCCTAACCCAAAAGATTCCCCTTCAAAAAAAATGACCTAGCAACTATTATGTCGGCGATCACAATAGCCCTAGCTCCTTTTGGGAAACTTTACGAAAACATTAACGATTCACTAAAAGACAGCATCACGGTGTCGGCAATGATGCACACAAAACTGATTTTCGCAGAAAGATTTATCACCGCCTTGGAGCAAACTAATAAGAATCACAGAGAAACTTGGGACCTGAAGCTATCAATTCTCGAGGAAAAACTACGGCTGTTACAAACGGCTAATCCTGGAAAAAGTCCACCGGCTGAGAAAGAAATCTTGACCTCAGCGCAAATACATCATACAAAAACAGCCCCGCTCTTCCTTAACGAAAAAATTAAATCTCCTCACAGAACAGCTGAGCCTGTTAAAACTGTTCTCACAAAAATAAATTCCAAAAAAACGCAATCCACATCTTCTAACCAACCTCTACTGAAGTTAACAAAAACTCCAGTATTAGACTCAGCCAAGAGACAGTTTGAACCAACAATAGAGCAACCATCTACTTCCAAGGAAACCTCTAAAGAGACAAAAATCCATACAATAGATAAAGAAATGGAATACGAAAATGGCTCTATTGACGTAAACCAGCCCATTCAATCGCCTCGCTCTGTCGAGGAGTTCATGTGCCAAAGTTCACTGATAGACATCTCTCAACATGAGGATTTAACAGAAATCACTGATTCTGATACCACGACGGGAGACTCCAACAGACATTCCGATAAAACCAAATCCCCATCAAAAAAAGAAGAAAGAAATATACCTATACTTAGCCATGTTGACAAGGGTAAGAACGATCCTAAACAGCCGAAGGATCTGAGTATCGAACAACTATACGAAAAACTAAAATCCACGAATTCTTCCATCTCAAGCAGATCGCCATCCAATAAGGAAAAACTAGCACAATCTAAAAACCAACAGGAAACTTCCGCAAGAGCTAATGAAAAGATCCTCGACTCAGTGCGACTCTTCAAGATTGAACAAAAACCAGCTGCAGACCACTACATTATCTTGAATAGGAGATCCGTCCTCAAAATCCTCAAACGGGTCGATATACTTAATACACTTAAATCTGACGATTTTACGCTCATTGAGCCGTACCACAGAAATAATCAAGCGAAGGCCTATCTCCATATTAGGAACTCAGCGCTTCAAACCGTCCCTCAAGTGGCCTACGCAAAAGTGGCACAAGAAGGTTTCATCCTCTCAGAGATCACACCGCAAAAAACCATCAAGAGCCAGTTGGAAAGTAACAAAACCCTGGCAGCAAAAAAAAAATACAGATATAAATCACAGACTGAAGACCTATACAGATCAAAAAGACGGGAAAGAACACCGTCCCGCTGGGAAAAACCAGTCTCCTATGAAACTAGAACGTTGGGGTCACATCAATCTAGATCTGCCCATCCAAGGCCTTACCACCATGCAAATGAGAGAAAGATGGACAGAAAGGACACAAAAAACTGGAAAGATTACAGAAGATCAACATCGCCAACGGACACAGCGCGCTACCGAAACCAACGACGTCCTTCTCCAAGACATACCTCACGACCCAAACAAGATGCAGCCCAGTCCGCTCCACATCGACATGGCACATCGACTAAGGACACGTGGTCTTGGCTTCGTAATGTTTTTACTCCGGGACAAAAGAAATAGCAGCAAAAAAGGGGAGCCTCCTCTTTTCTTCGGCGCCCCAAATTTATACATCAAGTTCAAACAAATGCTATAATATCCATAGCATCATGGAATACGAGAGGTCATACGCACCTTACTAAAATTGGCAGTTACAACTTGGGAATCCATGACATTATTTGCCTTCAAGAAACGTGGCTTTTTAATAAACCGGCACTTGATGGCTACACTATCGCGATCTCGCCAGCGCTACAAGGGCCTTTCGGCAGACCGTCCTCCGGCCTCTTGACCGCTATCTGGTCTGGGGTTAACCTCCAACTATTTAAGACAGTCGTTGCTACCTATGCCTTCTTGGGAGTGCTTGTAAGAACAACCTACGAAAATGACTCCGAGATCTGGGCAATTATCAACACATACTGGAACCCTCAAAGAATGTCCACCGCTAAATTCTGTGATGAAGCCACAAGGATCATCGATGAAATTATGATTGAATATAAAACCTCGAATATTCTCATCTGTGGCGATTTGAACTGTAATTGTCTAAAAACAACTGACTTAACGCCTCCATCAGAAAGAGGCACAAGGTGGCTCGAACTAATGATCTCCAAAAACTTACGCAATGTGGCGGACTCGTGTAACCATCCCACTATTCCTACATGGGAGCGGGAGCAATCTTCAGCAACCTTGGATTATATCTTTGTTGCAGAAAATATCTATTCGTCCATTGTTTCCTTTGAAGTAACCAGAACGGAAAAAAATGACCACAACCTGCTACATCTCACATGCAGAACGAAGAGATGTGACCAACAATTTTACTACTCAAAGGTTGAGCCAAATACCCAGCTTTCTCGTTTGCGCATGACTGCAAACGATGTTAAATGTTTGACTAAAGATTATGTTGCGCTCACTAGGGATACCAAAGCCAAAGAAGAAACATCCAAGAGCAGCTACATCCCTTTACTTCTGCAATACAAAAAACCTCGGAAAGGAGGGACCAATCGACCAGAGAACTCTA
The DNA here is from genome assembly GCF_040938575.1 of Ambystoma mexicanum. Classification (NCBI taxonomy): domain Eukaryota; kingdom Metazoa; phylum Chordata; class Amphibia; order Caudata; family Ambystomatidae; genus Ambystoma; species Ambystoma mexicanum. The sequence continues at coordinate 1,210,828,432 of NC_090932.1, forward strand.
CTCATATCTCTAATCGGGCTCTAGTGCTTAGACGGCGCCATTTAAGGAAACTAAAAAAAGAAGCATCTATGATGAACTCTCCTAACATATGGGAAGCTTACCGATTGGAGGTCTGATCGTATAAAAAGTGGCTTAGAAGTAACAGAGCGTCACTCTATCAAGCGGATGCGGAAAGCATGATTACAACCATGGCCAACAAAAAAACGAGGGAATTCTGGAAATTGATTAACGATACGAAATCTAACTCGAATTCTTCAATGATAAATGCTGTGTCGGAAGAGAGTTGGTTTAACCATTTCCACAAACTATTTGATCACCCTCCTTCTGATACTGAGAGGGTACTTCCACCACTTAAAGCCAAAGCCAACTGGGAGGATTTATCCGATATTGACGATATCAAGGAAATTATCGTGAAACTGAAACCCTCACGTGCACCGGGACCGGACGGGCTGGCAAATACCGACTTGAAGCAACATCCAAAAGAATGGTCTTCAGCCCTGAGCCTGATTTTCAATCAGTGTATGGAACAAAGGATAATTCCAAGCTCCTGGACGCGAACAATTATCGTACCAATATTTAAAAAGGGTACGAGGGAAGATCCATCCAATTACCGCCCAATCGCTTTATTGGATGTTATTGGAAAAGTCTTTGCCACTTCTCTGTTGAAACACTTTCGGAACTGGACAATAACATCGCCAGCTATGGATCCACTTCAAACCGGCTTCCAAAAAAACGCCAGCACTGCAGCCAATCTAATGATTCTTAACATCTTAAAAGAAAAAGTTCTGCTTGGTTCACAGAAAATCTACCTCGCCTTTGTTGATCTGTCTCAAGCGTTTGACAGAGTAGACAGAGACAAACTGTGGCTCAAACGGAACAAGTGGAATTGCCCAAGCCAGATCCTCGATCCCATCATGGCTTTGCATACGGACACCCAAATATCGATCAGGTTAAACAACAGTGGTCTTCTCTCCAAGCCTATAAATTCAAATCGAGGAGTCAAACAAGGCTGTCCTCTGACCCCAGCCCTTTTTATCTCTTTCCTCAGAGATTTTCAAAACTCACAAGAATCTATTAGATCGTTTCCGCCAAAAATAGGAATGACAATGGTTGCGAGACTTTTCTACGCAGACGACCTCATTATTCTAGACCAGACACAGGTGGGTCTCCAACGCCAACTGGACAACCTGCAAAAATCCATGGAAGAAAACAACTTGGAAATAAATAACTCTAAAACGAAAATTCTGACCCTTGAAAAGCTAGGTCGCAAGAAAAAGGTTCCGTCGAAGTGGTTTCTGAATCAATCACAAATTGAAACAGTATCCTCTTTTAAATACCTGGGAATAACCATTGACAGTTTAAAAAAATCTCTCAGCATGCAAAAAATGTATTGGTCTAAATCCAAAAACTTAACAGCACAACTATGCGCAGTAGATAGAAAGTATGGTAAATTCAGCCTTCTCCCTGCAATTCAATTCAAAAAATAGTGCCAGCCTTGACATACGGCATGGACGCTAATCTTTCCATTCCAACGACCCTCTGGGCAAAGTTAGAAGGTTTCATTTGGAGAACAACTTTAGGACTGCCCAAATCGACAGCAGTGGCGCTGATAAGGCGAGAACTCAGGCTGCTCTCCTTGGAGGCGGTTGTTGCACAGAGCACGATTCAGCTCTACAGAAAATTGCGGGATCAAGATAGCCTGGAAATTTATAAAATGATTTCTGAAGAAATATCGAAGGGAACCAACAAAGCCCTAACCAACTGGGCAGAGAAACAAAAACTTATGCTACAAGAAATAGCCTGCTCAGAAGAGGAACTAATTCGGAATCCCATGCGAATAAAATCTAAAATGGAATGGTTGGATTGGATAAGAACAAATGACAGCGCAATCGCTAATAAGCTATTATTCCATTTGCCACCAATTTGCAACAAACTAAAGCAGCCTATGGACTATTGTCTGAAATATGCGAACGAAAGTCTTATGAGAACCCTTCTTAAAGCCCGACACAAGAAGTTCTGGCAATTCGGACCGCATCCAAGGAAAAATCCTGCAGACTTTGTAAAGACCCAAAAACAATAGAAACTATTAAACATCTTCTGATGGCATGCCCTTCGATTAATCACGAAAGAGAAGCCTTCCTTGGCCATATAGTCAAATCATCTTCCTATGTCATCGATCACAATGTATGGTGGAACCGTTTGATCACGGGTGCTAAAACAAGCTGGCTAATAGCGGCCTCCATGCTAATAGACATTGACTTGGAAAAAATCCGGCAAAACGATGAATTCGAAACCTTCGACCAACATGACGTTGTTGTTTGTTGAACATTCTTCTTACATAGGAGATGGTAGACTATTTTTCTTCAGTTGATGACAAAGAAAGAAAGTTCCTCTTCTTCCACTTTTGTAAAAATCTAATTTTGATTAAATACAAAAAAAAAATAAAATAAAATAAAATGTCAATTACATGACACAACCCCAATGGCAAGTATGTAAATGAAGACATGTCCCTCACATACACACAATGGGTGTCAGTGAATGTCAAAACCCATATCATGACATGCATGAAACCAATGAGATGATACTACACATTGAAGTATGATGAAAAAATATGTATTAAAAGTAACATAAATGGAATCAAAAATAAACAAACGAAAATGGGAATTAAAAACAAAAAGCAGCATGTCCGTAAAATAATGTAAAACCACAAATCATAATCCAAAGGAAAGGTGTCCAAAGTCACAGTTCACAAAAATAAATCCAATGGAAAATTAAAACCAAAAACCATTGCTCCATGGGTAAAATCAAAATAAAAAATAAAAATTCCAACAGTCAACTATATACAGATAAACAATCCAGGTTCCATGATCCCAACAGAAGAAATGAAACCTATCTAATAACACTACCTAATAAAAATAACTATATACAAAAATGTGGTCCATTGTCCAAAAGGTCCATAAAATATAAAAAAGCAAAGGAAACCTAACACTAACTGCAGAACTATTTACAAGGGCAGCGGGCCAGTCCGACGGCTCACTTCGGGATGTTCCGGGCCAGGGCATCATCAAACTCCTGCTCAATGTCCCGGAGTCGGTCCTCCTCCATGGCCCGAGGGTCTGCAGGGCCGACGACATGTTCACCTCCAACTCCCTGCGGACTGCCTCGAGGCAGTAGGCCCGCCTCAGGGCCCTCTGCATGGAGTTCTCCGCCCTGACCATCGTGAGCCGTGCCTCTTCCCCCCGCTGCCGCTCCGCATCTATGGCATGGCCCAACCGCTGCCACATGGAAGACACTTCCCGTCCTGGGTCCTTCTGCCCTCCGGCCGATGCCTGCCCTCCGATGTCGAATGCCCCGAGCCATCATGGCTCCCACCTCGTTGCTGCTGCTGCTGTGCCTGTGCCCGTGCCCTGGCTCCTGCTGCCTGCACATCCTCCACCGGCTGGGGTGCAGTCGTTGATGTGGCCACCCCTGCTGGACGTCCAACTCCCGACTGTGGCAGGGATGCCTCCTCCACCAGCCTGGCCGCACCGTTAGAGGCAGCTCCACAGGGCACCCAGGTGACAAATGGGTGGGAAGATGGCACAGAGGACGACTGGTGCATAGGGTGTTCAGTTGAGGAGGGGGTCGGAGCAAGCTGCAGCAAACAGAGGAATGCGGCCTGGGTGACCTGTTCCAGTAGGCCGACGCGGTCAACGAGCCATTCGAGATGACGAGCAGTCTCCTCATGAAAAGACTGCAGGTCACCTCGCGTGGCCCGTTGACGCAACGCCACACCAGTCAGGACAGGCTCAACCCGTACCTGGATAGCCACGTCCGTCTGGACGTAGGCATTCCTGCTGGTGCAAGATGATGCAGTGACAGGATCAGGGACAGGATTGCACACAGGCACCTCCGCTGTGGCCTTTGCAACCTCCTGTCCCTGGTCCTGCACTGCACCACTAGCACCAGTGGAATCCCCCCTCCAGACCCCGTCTCTGTTGCTTGCACGGCCTCCTCCTCCACCAACCCCCCCACCAACCTGGATGACTCCGTGCCATCTTCCCTCGTTGGGCCCTGTGGTTTCCCAGCTGCCATTTCTGCTGCCGAGGAGTCCAACTCAGACCTCCGCCTCTTGGACCTCCCCCCTGGCAGCTGCGGCCTGGGACGCGGCACCGGACTCCTCACTCCCCGACGAGATCACAACCTGGGAGGGGAGCCGGGCTTTGCGTCTCTAGCTGGCGGTGCGATCCCCGCCGCTGTGCTCCACAGCACCTTCTCCGCCCTCTTCATCAGTTGACGCTGCATACAGGGAGAAATAAAACACAGGCATCAGGGCACTGTACAATGGACACATACACACATGACAGTTTTACATAAGTGGCATTGGCAAACCTCAGACATGGCATCACAATCGCCAACACACATGTCATTTCAACTCGCACACATGAGCCATACCACAGCCATATCGCTACAGCCAGCACCATCCTTACACATACAACAGCATGAGCAGGCAAAGGTGAGACAGACATCACATGCAACACAGGGAGTGCACTACACATGCACACACACCACCACACTTGCATGCATGGGTACACCTCTGCCAACTTTCGAAGTGTTCAGATTGGCATCCATGTCACATCTGCCAATCAGGCTTCCACATCCCGCTGTCACATGCATCCATGTTGCATCACTGTTGCACCCTTGTCAAATACACACACATGCACATGTACACAGTGCTGATACATGCAGCTGAAAAGAACATCCATGTGTGACATCACAAACATGCCTACTTACATACACATTCATCCAAACATGTGTGCCCACACAACTGCATTTGGCATGCAAGCCTACACACACAAGCACCATCCATGTCTCACACATGACAGCCCTTGCATGTGTTAGCCTCACGGCCCTTTACACACCCCCATACTTGACACCATTAAAACACATGTGCAACCTGCACACTACTGGCACATCACCACACGCACAGCTCACAATCATGATGCATGTACACTTACCGCTCGACTCCAGACGGGTCTGCCTCTCAAGGACCTGGACGTGGAGCACAGGGGATATGCATTCCAGGACCCTCATCTGATCGTCCGACAAGTGGCCCCGGTGCCCCTTAGCATCCGCTGCCTTCAAGAGGCGCTGGGCCTTGTTGAGGGTCCTGGACCTGAAGTCCTCCCAGCGCTTCTTGACATGATGGAATAGTCGGACTGCCACCCCCTCCGCGTTGATGGCAGTCACGATGTCCGTCCAGATCCGAGTCCGTCCTTCCTTGTCGGCGCGCAAACTTCCAAAGAGGGCATCATACTGCCGCAGGACTTGCTCCACCAGGACACCAACTTCGGTGGCAGTGAAGCTGATGCCCCTCTGCCTCTCTGGCCGGGGGTTGTCAGTTGTGCCAGATGTTGCAGTGCGCAACATGACAACCCCAGAGGCAGGAGTGGGTGGGCAACTGGGTCCTGGGGCTGGTCTGTGGAGCGATGGAATCCCAGTCAGGAGTCTTCGGTTCCAGCAGGGGTTTTCACAGCAACAGCACCCCTGGCTGATGTGCAGGCAGCAAATGGCAGAGCACGTGGGCAGCAGGCAATCAGGCAGCAGCAGATGGCAGGTGGGAGCGTGCTCGGGGCTCTGGGGGGCAGTAATTCGGCCTTCTGGGCAGGAGCGTGGTCTTCCGTGTGCTTACGCGTGGCCAGCTTGATACGGAGTGATTTGGCACGTGAAAATCCAGCACGTCTGCATGTAATTCGAGGAAAGGGCCTTAGCGCGTAAGCGCGTCAGCACACGTACGCAAATTCATTGGCCCAAAGGCCACCAGCACATATGCGCGTCTGTGACGTGCGTGCACGGGCGTTTCCCTGTACACGGGTGCATGTTACACGTCCAATGACTGCACGTCAGAGTGTCAGCCCGTGTAATTGGAGGATGGGGCCTACACGCGGAAATGACACTGGACGTGTGGGCATGTTTAAAAGGTACGTGTAGAACGCCATTTCCTTGTACGTGCTTTTCGTGGAGAGCGAGTGGGTGAAATCTGTACTTCTTGTCGGTTCACACGCGATTTACTTCACGGCGTTCCAAGTTCGTACTCCCTGTTACCTCTGACAGCTTTTTCTCTTCTTGTCTTTTTCCTGGGCCTGTTTCCTCAAACAGCGTTCACTTCTCCCGTTGTCCTGTCTCCTCAGACAGCATACAATTCTTCTTTTGGCGGGTTGTTGCCAACGCGCACACGTGCGTATTTTTCACGCGATATTTCCTGGCAGACGGTGAGTCGCGCACGTATTTGACATCTGTGCTTGCCCTGTGTGTTGCCTACCCCTTCAGAGGTCAGTCTAGGCTGCGTGTGACACGCATACGTTCATTTTTGTGTTTCTGGGTGCCACAGCGTAGTGCAGGTTTATTTTTCCACGCACGTGGTCTAGGAGGGGTTGCGTGCACATTATCTCCCTTTTTCGGGGTGCCTGTGTGTTGCGTGACCCGTCATCTTCCCCCAGGGGTCACATAAAGCCTTGCTAGAGCACTAGGGTATGAATTCCATCTAGTACCCTACCCCTTTGACCCCCAATTGCCCAGGACAATAGTTTACTGCAACTCCCATATGCACAACAACATCAGTGCAATGGTTGGGAGGCGAGCACGCAGTAAGGGTGGCAAAGGTGGGCGAGCCACGAGAGGTGGCCGTGGTGGATACAGTAGGGGACATGGCCGGGACTTGCAGGGTGCCCCTAGCCCCCCATGTGTAATTGACCAGTCAGGGACACCCATGCCCCCCCCCTGGTTGAGGGTAACGTGGCTGACACCATCCCTGCTCATCCCTTGTTGGACCAGCCCATTGTGGCACCAGACCTGGCACAGGGTGACTCCATGGCTGATTTCCAGGTCAGCAGGTCTAGGCCACATGTGGCAGGGCACGTTGGTGTCACCAGCCCACGTGGATCAGGGGCAGCTATGTCATCTGCTGCCCCGAGTAGGCAGGGTGGGGAGGCTGCAGGGGCAGCTGCGGCTCCATCCACCCCAGCTCTGAGTCTCCCAGCCAGGACAGTGTTGGTCCTAGTCCATCCTGCTGACGTTCCCCCTGACTACAACACACTTCAGCTAATGCCTGCACCAAGTCCCATGGTGAGTGTTCATTTCCACACTCCTAGTTCACAGTCCACCGGGGCTCCTGCCCCTAGTGTCCAGAGCGGCGTAGGACACTCAGTATCACCACCACCTTCCAAGCCAAAGAGGAAGAGTGCTCGTCCAGTACAGGCTGATGCCCCAGATACGGCTACACAGTCCGGCCCACCAAGGAAGCCCAGCTTCAATCAGGCCGAACTTGATGCACTTGTGGAGTATGTGTCCGCACATGACAGTGAAATGGTGATTACTGCAGGATGCAAGACCACACCTGCACAACGTCAGGCACACTGGCAGACCATCGCGGACCTCATAAGTGCCCTTGGATTCGTGAGGCGCGCAGCTAATGATTGCTACAAGCGCTGGAATGACCTGAAGCGCAGGACAAAGAAAAAGCTGGCCTCAAGTCATGCCGCAACTCTGACTGGAGGTGGTTCTCCAGCAGAGGACATAGAACTCACTCCACATGAGTATGCTGCTGGGACCTACGTCACGGAGGAACAGATCCAAGGCATGGGAGACCTGCCAGATTACGAGGCATTGTCCGGTGAGTGCACATGCATGTGTGTGTCATCCATGTGCATGGTGTGTGTGTGAGTGCTTCTGATTGAGTGCCAGGTGAGGGGGTGTGTGCCTGAGTGATTTGGGTCACCCATGTGCTTCATCCAATACATTCTGCGCACCAGTATTTGGGTGTTGCAGTATCCCTTCTGGCAACAGTGGACATTCAGCCCAACCTCACGCCAGTTGCCCTTGAAGTGTCATCTTGCAACAACATAGTTGCATATTATTCTGTGTTCATTCAGGCTGATTGTCTGCATTCCACCACTTTCACTAGGCATTTCTCAGTCCTATTGTCACATGTGTGACATGGCTAGGGTACATGCAATCTGTGTGATGGCATGTGTCATGTATGTGTATTGGACATGCCAATCACAGGCCAATGTGTGATGGCACTGCTAGCCAGCATGCATCAAATGTGTTGGTCTTCCATCTTGGTGTCATCAATGTGTGCCATTTGCCTCCCCTTCATACGCAGTGACAGTGCATGCATGGGAGGGTTATAGTCATGTGGGACATGTGTCAATAAAGTACTGTTTCTGTTGCTTCTCAGTCCTAATTGTGTGCCATGGTGCTAATGCCTGTTCCCATTTCTTTTCTTTCATGTCTTTGCAGGGGATGATGCACTTGATACTGCTGGGGTTGTGGAGATGGTGCAGACCCAGGAGGGGTCTCAGGCCTGACCGGGCACCAGTGAGGGACGTGGTGTGGTGGCGGGTGAGAACCCACACTTGCTGCAGACCATCATCTCAAGGGGTGTCTCTGGGTGCACCTCCCGCAAGCTCTATTCAGGTGTCGATTCGGATGATGAGACCTATGTGCCGTCGCAGGTAAGTGTTTCTGGGAGGGATTCTGTACTGTCCAACCCACCTGCACCAGGGGTAGAACCCTCAATTGGGATGTCACTGTTGGTAGGTCCGCCTTTGGTGGTTACGGATGCAGGGTCACACTCCGCTACATCTGATCCTGTTCCTGGGCCATCAGATCAGAGGAGGAATGTAGTCCTGCAGCCTCAGGCAGTTTCGGCACAGCAAGGCGCAGTTTGCCGTGCCCCAGACAGGTGTGGTGCCCGGCGACGCGGTGGCCGTACGCCACCTGGCAATACCCATGGGAGGAATCCATATACGGTATGGCAAACCAACAGGCAGCATCAACTGAGATGATGGCTCAGGCCATGGATAGGGTGGCTACTTCCATTGTCCCCCAAGAAAGGCTGATTGAACAACTACAGCAGGCAACAGACTCCATTAGCCAGTCATACAGGGAGGACATGTTGGTGTCCAACAGGGACAGGCGGGCGGCACTGGAGACTCTGTGGGAAGCCATTTCTATTGAGTCCCAGGGCCACAGGGAAGCCCTGAGGGTGGAACTCCGTCAGCTCAGGGTAACTCTGGTTGAGCTTGAGGCTTCAGCTAACACGAGGACAGAACAGCAGCTCAAGCGGCTCACATGTACGCTCTCAGCTGAGATGCAGGTAACTAGGGAGGAGGTCCGGGCATCCCGTGAGTTGTTGCATGGGGACCTCCGCACAATTATCCTCCAGAACCAGACCTTCCACACCCGCATGCTTGCTGCCATGGAGGACCGGACTAGGGCTTTGCGTGGGCTGCCTCCCATAGTGCCACCACCTCCTGCAGCGATTCTCCCACAATAGGGTAGCCGTGCAGGCCATGAGCCCATGGAGGTGTTTTTTTTCCGCAAAATCCACACAGGTGGCTTTTGGTGTGCACCCTGTCCTCGGACCTCCTGGGTGGCCTTCCCCACAACACCCCCCGGGCACATTCATGGCCATTTTTGATTTTTGATTTTTGATTTTTTGGACAGTGTGTTGCCTTGTGTGGCTCCCGTGAGCATACGCTGTATTGTGGCTGGGCACATGCAGGCTTGTCCTGAATTTGGGTCAGATGCTTGGGTTTGTGTGACACACACCCCTCCTGCTTCCCGTTTCCATGGGCTTGCAAAGGATGTGCCCAAGTGACATTGACTTACACGGTGACCTTGGACTCCCATTTGATGTGTGGGCAGTCTGTAGTCAATACTGTGTATACATTCCTAGTGCATATTGTTGTTGTATTGTACACTGCATGGTGTATTGATATGTGCCTCTGCATCCATCTCATCCTCCTTATTTGCAGGTCCATTTGTCATGTCTTCACAAGGCGGTCTACTTTGGAAATGGAGTCCATGTTGTAAGCAGTGCACCTACACTTTTGCATGGCGCTAACACTATACAGTTGGAAGTGTTCGAAGTGCTGGCATTATCAGGTAGTGAGGCTACCAATTTTTTAAGTCCGTACTGTCATGTTTATGGTTGGTTGGAGGTTGTGTAGGTGATTAGTATTATTGTTAAGTATTTGGTAATGTGTGTTGTTGGTCCTGCATTACTGTGAGCATTTCATGTGTGTCCAGTTTCCATTAGGGACACTGTAGTTTGTGACACTTGGGTCATGTTGTGGGGATTAATTTGTTTGCTCTCACATAGCATGACATGTCATGGTGTGTTGTGTGGCCGTGCCGGGGAGCGGTTGGGTGACATGGCACTGTTCTCATGTTGTATTTTGCAAGTGGGTATTCATTTTTGCTGCATTGGTGGTGTTTGTGTAGGTAGGGATGCACACATTGTGACACTTCCAGATGATCAATCTCAGGCTGCTATGGTTCTGACAGTTGACTGTCCCTTAATTCATCATAATTGTCAGATTGAGTCATCATTGATTGTCAGATGGTATGTGCCAGGGCTGTGTGCACTCCACAGGGGTGTGATTTCTATGTGAAGTAATTAGCCACCAGTTGCGTACGGGCTGCCTCACCCCGTGCCCTTTCCCCTCCCATGCGCAGCGGGCGTGCATGTGGTTGGGGATGTGGGGGCACCACCATGTCCACAGCCAGGCCCCGGCATGTTGCAACATTGCGCAGGACACATGCTGCCACTATGATCCTGCACACTACTGGGGGAGCGTATAACAGCTGCCAGCCAGAACGGTCAAGGGAGTGAAAGCGTGACTTGAGCACTCCGAATGTGCGCTCCACTATGCCCCGTCTTGCAATATGGGCTGTGTTGTATCTTAACTCGGGAGGCGTGATGGGGTTCTGAATTGGCGTCATCATGTAGGCGCTCACAGGGTAGGCACTGTCCCCTGGGGAGGTGGTGATGGGGATCATTAGTGGGGTATTGACATTACTCTGTATCTGTCATGCATGCGTGTGCTGTGGCATTTATACTCACCAAGCAGCCATGCATCGCCATGCCGCCCAACTTCCATGTCCCGGTTTAGGGTTGACATCCTGTAAATGAAGCTGTCGTGGGTGGACCCTGGATAGTTGGCATATACTGAGGTGATGATTCCCTTGGCATCACATACTACCTGGACGTTGATGGAATGCCAGTGCTTGCGGTTTCTATAGATGTGCTCAGATAGATGCCCTGGGGGGACGTAGAGCCACATGGGTGCAATCAATGGCACCTAGCACTTTGGGGAATTGGGCCACCCTGTTGAAATCCTGGCTGAGAGCCTGCCTTTCTGCAGGTGTTCTGGGCAGGTATATGTGCCTGCGGACTGATGGGCGTGCAGTGATGATGGCCAACACCTGGTGTAGGCACCGTGACTGCCTGGCCTGTGACACCCCCCCACTATGGCACTTGTCCGCTGAAAAGATCCGGTAGCCAAGAAGTGCAGTACATTGAGGACCTTCTCTAGGGGGCTGAGTGCTTGGGAACACAGGGTGGGTGATGTGAGGTCATCCTCCCACTCACTGACCAGGTCGAGTGTTATGTGTGGTGGAAACCTGTACCTCCCATACACCTGGTCATCAGGCATACCAAATAGGCTGGTTCTGGGTGTGAAGATACTGGCCCTGACTATCCTCCTCCTCATCCTGCGGTGTCCCACGGCCACTGCTGCTAGGAACGGTATATTCATCCTGGTGTCTGAGCTTGTTTGTTGTTTGTGCACTCTTTTATGCTGCGCGGGACGTGCGCCTGCTTCATGCTGGCGTATGTGTTTCCGGATTGGACCTTTTTTTTTGGCACGTAGTAGGCGACCGTGTAAATCTTCCTGCCCACCCCAGGAATACACGTAACACGCTCTCCCAGGCACAGTCGTGAGTAAATATTCCCGCCCACCCCTGGAATACACGTACCCCACTCTCACAGGCCCAGTTGCGTGTGGAACTTCACACGCACCCCGAAATACAGGTACCCTGCAAATTTGCGTGTGAAACGTCCCGCGCAGCCCGAAATACACGTACCCAGGGCAATCGCGTGTGGAACTTCCTGCGAACCCTGTAATACACGTACCCTGCTGATATCGCATGTGGAAGTTCACACGGACCCATAATACATGTGCCCTGATGAAATTGCGTGTAAGACTACCCGCGCACCCCTGGAATACACGTACCCAGGCAAATCGCACTGCTGAGGGGTGGGGGGGTGGGAGACATGTGTGGGGGCCTGGTGGAGGGTGCCCCTGGATGCTGGAGGGTGGGGGTGCTGGGAGACATGTGTGGGGGCCTGGTGGAGGGTGCCCTGCACTGCTGAGGGTGGGGGTGCAGGGAGACAGGAGTGGGGGCATGGTGGAGGGTGCCCCTGGATGCAAGGGGGTGGGGGTGCAGGGAGACAGGAGTGGGGGACTGGTGGAGGGTGCCCCTGGATGCTGGGGGGTGTGGGTGCTGGGAGACAGGAGTGGGGCCCTGGTGGAGGGTGCCCTACAGTGCTGGGGGGTGGGGTGCAGGGGGACATGAGTTGGACATGAGTGGGGGCCCGCTGGCAGGTGCCCCTGACTGGTGGGGGTGCTGGGAGACATGAGTTGGACATGAGTGGGGCCTGGTGGAGGATGCCCCACAGTGCTGGGGGGTGAGGGTGCAGGGGGACATGAGTTGGACATGAGTGGGGGCCTGGTGGAGGGTGCCCCTGGATGCTGGGGGGTGTGGTTGCTGGGAGACAGGAGTGGGGGCCTGGTGGAGGGTGCCCCTGGATGCAGGGGGGTGGGGGTGCTGGGGGGCATGAGTTGGACAGGAGTGGGGGCCTGGTGGAGGGTGCCCCTGGATGCTGGGGGGTGTGGGTGCTGGGAGACAGGAGTGGGGGCCTGGTGGAGGGTGCCCTACAGTGCTGGGGGTGGGGGTGCAGGGGGACATGAGTTGGACATGAGTGGGGGCCTGGTGGAGGGTGCCCCTGAATGCAGGGGGGTGGGGGTGCTGGGAGACAGGAGTGGGGGCATGGTGGAGGGTGCCCCTGGATGCAGGGGGGTGGAGTTGTAGGGGGACAGGAGTTGGGGCCTGGTGGAAGGTGCCCTACAGTGCTGGGGGGTGTGGGTGCTGGGAGACAGGAGTGGGGGCCTGGTGGAGGGTGCCCCTGGATGCAGAGGGGTGGGGGTGCAGGGGGACATGAGTGGGGGCCTGGTGGAGGGTGCCCCTGGATGCTGGGGGGTGGGGGTGCTGGGAGACATGCGTTGGTGGGCGGTAGTGCAAGGTGACATGTGGGTTGGCTGGGGGGCATGGCCATGGTGGATGGGCTGCCTGCAGGACATATGCAGGGGTGCAGGGTAGTCCCCTGTGGTGTGGGCCGCCTGCAGGGGCCGTGGAGGGTGTAGAGGGAACAGCTGGGAGGACCCACACGACCAATTCATGTGTGGGACTCCCCGGCACCCCCGAAATACACGTAGACTGCTGGATTTGCGTGTGGAACTTCACGCGCACACCGAAATACACGTACCCTGCAAATTCGCGTGTAAAACTTCCCGCGCACCCCAAAATACACGTACCCAGGGCAATCGCATGTGGAACTTCCCGCAAACCTCGTAATAAACGTACCCTGCTGATATCGCGTGTGGAACTTTCCACGAACCCCATAATACACGCACACGATATTTTTCACACAGCGGGTGTCCGTGTTTGTCGGTACCCGTTTGCACCTCATTTGTCCTAGAGGGCCACAGTATGGATCATTCATCATAGCTGTATATGGGTGCTTTTTGTTAGCGCACATTTTGGCTTACATTTATTTCAGGCGCAGGGACGCTACCGCCTGCTTTCTTGTGGCGTACTTGTTTGGCCCTGTGCGCGTCTTTGACCGTGCGCTGGTTTGCCCTATTCGATTCCATGAATACGAGTTGTAGGCGAGTGTGTGGGCGTTGCGCGCACTTCTCTCCTGTACTTCCCCCGTGACGCCGATATTTTCACGCGTTGTTCCCCATTCCGAGTGTTACACCCTGTGTTCCGCCTACTTTTGTAATGTGCGCCGCGCTATGTGCGATTTTGCAGCGGCCGTGGCACACGCCGTTCGATGACCTGTGCGCCGGCGTGCGCCGCGCACTTTTTCAGCGCACATCCAATATTTTTCTCGTGCACGGACTTCCATGAATCGATGTGCGCTGGTTTCCCTGTGATTTTCGCAGTTGCACTGCGATTTTCACACTTTTACTGCGAATCGCACGTTTTGGCACCTCTGCGCTGGAATTTTTGGCGCACATTAATTCCATGAATCAGCCTGATCATCTGTCCGTAGTGTTCGCTATCAAGTTTAAACTGTTCTAAGAACACAATTGGTGTCCTGAAATGTTCGTACGTAAACGAAAATGGAGGTGTCGTGAAGAACACTATACCTGTTCGTAGTGTTCGCAAGCAAGTTCAAACTGTTCTAAGAACACACGCAGTGTCCTGAATTGTTAGTAATTGAACGAAAATGGAGGTGTTTTAAAGAACACTATACCTGTCCGTACTGTTTGCTAGCAAGTTGAAACTGTTCTAAGAACACAATTGGTGTCTTGAAATGTTCGTACATAAACTAAATTGGACGTGTCCTGAAGAACACTATATCTGTCCTTACTGTTCGCTAGCAAGTTTAAACTGTTCTAAGAACACACGCAGTGTCCTTAAATGTTCGTTTTAAGTGTGACGCAATTTTAATTAGTTCCGGACCCGAACAGTGTCTGTAGAACATCAACGCGCATGCGCTAGCCAATCTCCGTGCATTTGGTGTCCTGCGGACATGCGCTTCCTTCGCGGACATGTTCGCAAACGGATCATATGACTGCGCCCACGCTGATGGCGTGTTCTGAATGCGGACACTGTTCGTGTCCCCGAACAAATTAAAAGTACATTTTCAATTATTCCATAATATTTTCCAATAAAATCTCACCATGGCACAAGTCCCACATAGTAATTCTGAGTTTCTACATACCTTTTCAAACTTTTCAAACTTTTTTTTGTGTTTGATCTGTCCGCGGACAGTGCGCATGTCCGTGGACCGCGCACAAGCACCCCTATAAAAGACCACGCCCTAGAGCTTATTCTCATTGTGTTTCTGGCTATTCTTCAGAACACAGCGATTTTTGCTGCAACCTGCAGATTACACCATCATCGAGATAGCATCCCTGGCTGCTGAACTGCCACCTGGTGCTGCACCTGCTTCAGCACCACCCCCACCCCCTCCACCACCACCACCTCCCCAAGGGCCTGA
Source organism: Ambystoma mexicanum (assembly GCF_040938575.1). Lineage (NCBI taxonomy): Eukaryota > Metazoa > Chordata > Amphibia > Caudata > Ambystomatidae > Ambystoma > Ambystoma mexicanum. Next base: position 1,210,843,553 of record NC_090932.1, read on the forward strand.
AGAGGGGAACAGGAGTGAGGATGCAGAGGAGGAAGAAGAGGATGATGAGAATGAGTTAGAGGAAATCCCTACTACCCGCACTAGGCGTGAGTCTTGGGTGTGGCGGTTATTTATCATTCATGGGAATGTTCCTAAGGCTCGTGCGAACCGTGTTACCTGCAATTAGTGCAAAATGATACTCAGTCGCGGGAAGCGCGGTAAGTACAGCTTTGGGACGACTACTATGAAGCGACACCTGAGGTCATTTCACTCTGGAGCTATTTGCAGGGTTTTACCTTGCGAAGAACGTAGCAGGTTGATTTCCTCTACTTCATACTCTGTTTCTGCTCCTGTCACCACAAGGACCACCTCTGTGGGACAGCGTCTTCCTCAAGCTGCCTCACAGGCCATACAGAATGCTGATGACCCTTACCTTTCGTGGGTCACAGTTGTATGTATGTACTGTGACACAGTACTCTGCTGGGGGGAGCGACTTCGTAGTGCTTTTGAGACTAGCGTCTCAGAGCATGAGAAGATCTGCTCACTACCCAAATAAAACCCACTCTACATCTTCCTCTCTCAGCTCGCCCATTCTTATCCCTGTGGTTGGTGCCCCCCCTTTACCTTCCTTTCCCCTCCTCTCCTAGTGTGTCATGTATAAAAAACCAAAAAAAATACAAAATATCAAAAATCAAAAAAAAATAAGGCTCTTTTCAGAGCCGCCTTTCACAGTTAAAAAATAGAAGTGAAAATAAATGAAGCAGGGCACTTTGTATTTTTTAGAAGTGCGTGGACAGTTCGCGAACATTTAAAAAATTGGGTTTCTACCTTATCACAAATATTGAAATTTTCTCTGGGAGGAAGTGGTGGCTCTGAAAAGAACCATTGGGAGTTGTTTGTAAGTCAAAAATTATAAATGCTTAACACCTACTTCAAAATGGATGTTGTAATTCCAAAAAAGGTCGCAATGCATTTTGTACATTTCTCAGAAAAATCTGATTGCCACCATAAGTAAGATGGACTCCATCTTTGCGAAAAATGTTCATACTACGAAACAGAATATTTTCATTGGGCCTCATTACAACTCAGGCATTAAGGGTTAACGCCGTTGTTAACCCTTAACGCCTGATTCCGATTTTAACGGCTGCTTTTAGCAGCCGTTAAAATCCATGGCCCTAAACCGCCTTGGTGCTAATTACGCCACCGTAATTTACGGTGGCGTAATTAGCGCCTTCCCCACTCCCATTATGCCCTATGGGGCAAAAATGGGAATGGGGAACGGTAAAATGGGAAATGGGGATTTACCGCCCCACTCACCTTGGAATGGGGCGGTAAATCCGCCATCCACCATGGTGTGGTAAAGTTGGCGTACTTACCGCCTGGGTCGTAATGACCCCCATTGTGAAAAGAAGACATGGCAAAATCTTTTAGAAAGGCACAAACAGCTTTATTGCGCTTTGCTTTTTCCATTTGTGGACCAAATGAAGAAGAACGAAGCCACATTTGTCTCTGCGCAATCCATGAAAATATCACTTGAGAATTAGGAAACAATGTACATAACCTTCCCAAGTCCTTCTTTCATAGCAAATTGCAAAAAAATTCCAGTCACATGTCCTAAACTGTTCCCTCCACAATGAATTACAATTATGTCTGGATGTTGCTCTGTCTCCAAAGTAGCACAGAGAGGAAGCAAGTCCAACCACTTCATTCCACGTACTCCATGCCAGTGTACTTCCACATGTGGGAATTCAAGATCTACAGCTACTCCACAGCTTTCTGCCTGCACCTTCAACCAATATATCCATGAATCTCCCAAAATCCATACTATCGTTTTCCTAAAACACACAGACATAGCTATCTGTTGTTCTCTCAGCAAAAACAGTATATGAGAAACTCTCTTCTGGCCCAAAACACCCACTAAACTTTCCTGACCAATCCCTTTCAGTACTCATTCTCATTTGCATGACTTCTGAACCCAAAAATCCCCGGATGTAACTCCCGATGTCCGCAAACTACCACCATGTCCGCGGACATATCGTAACATGAACAGCCCTTCTACAATTTCCACTTCACTCTCTCTGCCATTCCCTCATTGGATGTAGCTAAGAAGTCACATGACCATGCACCAATCACATTCAAGACCTCTACATCTAACTGCATCATCATAGATCAGCACTGCAAATGTACTGTGAATCTCTCTGAGTACAAGTGTCATATCATTGGCAAGCACCATCTACCAGAAATACTGTACAAGTCTCCAAGATTTCTACTTGCAGCTCCATGCATATCCATTATGCATGAACACAAACTTCAGGTATGTATATTTTCTGTACAGTAGATGAACACATTTTCAAACAGACTTTTAGCTTGTAAAATCTGTAAAATGAATTTACTGTATTGTTTTCAATTTCCTAAAATCAACCATCACTTATAAACCTTTATACAATTTACTTTCTTTATACACACACACTCAAATCATGTTAAACTAACATTTTTTAAATGAAATATATAGACTACATATAATCAAACAAAATTGTATGCAAGCACAATCTATGTTTAAATCTTTAAAAAAAATACTTATACAATTTCATATTTCTTTGTTTTTATTTATTTATTTACTTAATTACTTTAAGTTAGACATGACATTGAGGCGCTATTACCTAGAACAGCTTAGTTACAGAAATAGTGGTATTCAATGGTATATTATAAATTTCACAAGACATAGTAAGGATATTTTTTTTGCTACAGTTAGTCATTCAATACAATTTGTTCATTAAGAACATATCATATGTACTGAACTGATGCAATGTATCTTATGTAAATAAATTAGTTTAGTGGTTTTAAAGAAGGCAATGAGGATTTCAATTAAAAAATAAATATCTAAATTAAAAACAGTGCTATATACAAACAAAGTTACTAATTTGAAGCTTTTACAATTTCAGTGAAGACCAGTCTCCTGAAAAGAAGCAGCCGAATTCGAAGAACAAAGAAGAACTAAGAAGTTACCTGTTAATTTAAGAAAAAAAGTAAGTAGAATATCACCATAATATTTGTATTATTACTCAAACATACTGTAAAGTTAATATAAGCTATTTCTGTGCCTAAAAATAGAGATTGTGTACCATTTTGTCCAAACATCTCCATGTCTTAAACAGCGATTTACAGCTAGAATGGCCCACAAATTCCTATTTTTGGACACACAAATTACCCAACTGAACTGCTACAATTTTCATATTATAGAACAAACAACTGTTTTAATTGTATACATTAGATTTACTATTTGTACTTTTCCACACCACTAACTTACTTTTGTTTTGTCATCTGAACCCCAGTTTAGTAACACATGAATTCAAGAATACCTATCCCTACTAGTTGTAGTTCCCAATGCACAATCACACACCATTACATACATCTTTATCATCTTACTCAAACACTCATGCACACAGCACACATACATTGCAGAACACCCCAACCCAAACCGTCTTTATTTTTTTCAACAGACCCTAAAGAATGCCTAACAAAAGTCAAGTCCGTAGAAAGCAAGGCAAAAGTAGAGCAAATGAAAATAAAAGTGTCCAACATAAGCATCCATCTCTAGCAGAATTTGTAAAAAAAGTTGAAACAAAACAGCTAATACAGTCCTTTAGTGAAACACAAGAAGTTTCAAGTACAAAAGCTTTGCCTCCTCTATCAAAATGTAAAACAAACCAAAAAACCATTAACAGAAAATCAGCAAGCACTATGGATAAAACTACTTCTTTAAATTTTAATATAGTGCAAAGTAAGCATACCAAGAAAAGTATTTTAGCCAAAATGTACCGTCACAAAGTCCTTCAAAACCTTATAAAAACAGGAGAGAAATCAGGTTCAATGCTTAAAACCTATCGTAGGAAATTAATCTTAGAAGCGTTGATGGACAGTGCAATTCTTCTCAAAAGAAAGTTATTTATTTTACTGTTAAACAAAATGAAACCAGTAACAAAACTAATAACTAAATTACAAAAAAGACTTCTCAATAAGGGAAATGTCAACAGAAAGAACTTCTTAAGTATCTGCGGAGGTGAATGGAATCACACTACGAGCACAGAACCATATTTTAATGAAGAAGCGTACAAACAAAAGCAAACAAATACAATTGCCATACATAGCAGTGGTCGAGGTTATGAAAAAGTGAATAATACCATAATGGAACAAGAAGTACTCCTTACAAAAATATGCCCTGAAAACTTAGAATTACCCCTCCATTCAACTTAATCAGAAGGTCTAGTGTTCAAATGGCCATGCACGTCAATGTGTAACATTCTCAAACAATGTTTCAAATCTTTACGCCAATTCCTCAATAAATATGTAAAAAGCAAAGACAAAATCAAAATTAAATTACTGCAAAATATGGATACCTGTCCAGTGCGCAAATAAACAAGACTACAAGGACATTGATTGGCCTGCATTACAGGACCTACTTGTAAAACCACTTTCCATGATATCAAAAGGATATCAACACATCATTCAACTATACGAAATCTAGTCTATAAACTGTACTATGCTAAAAGTCCTGCTTTAGCACTAGCAAAGTTAGATAACATCCTTCTACATGGTACAGCGAAAGACCTACTTGAAGAAATTCACTATATCCAGAAAAAATATTTTGGAAGTGAAAGCCATTTACAGAATGAAATAGCTTTAAACCAATTAAGCAACAATTCTACACATGGCAACCTTTTGCTAAACACATACAAAAAAGAAATACTAACATTTAAAAGTACATCAGCTGAAGTACCAAACCATGCATGTGTATGTTGCCGTAGAACTTTTTATAAAAGTAACACAAAAACTGTAGACCTATCATACAAAATAGAACACAATGAAGATTCTAAATGGTTTGAATTAGCTCTATACCTTGTAGCAGAAAACAAATACGAAATAACTGAGCCCTTAATACTTTGCAGTTACTGCACTACAAAACTTGACAACAACCAAACTCCTTCACGTGCTATCACAAATAATTTGGAATTATACCCAGTACCAAAACCCCTACAACAACTTAATTTATATGAGAGCATCATAATTCAAACAGTACACCCATTTCAAGCAATAATACGCCTTCAACCAAAAACAGCAAAATTACCTCCCTCTGAATTGGTAAAAGGCTTCGTGGAAAAGTAGTTTATTTACCATTAGATCTAAGAGAAAATGTGCATACTCTAGGAGTGCAACGTCCAATGCAGCAATCTTTAATTATCTTAGTAAATGGAGTACCTACAAAAGACAAAAAAATATGGCAACAGCTGGTAGATTTACATAAAGTTAGACAAGCCTTCCAATATCTTGAAGAGAATAATAAATATTACAAAGAAATTAATATTGAAAAAACTTGAAAGATACAACTGAAATAATTCAAGAAACACAAGAAGCTTGTCAATTTGAGCTACTAGATCCTGCTACAATATCAAATACTTTAGACCATTATACAATTCATCCTTTGCACTCTAATGACACCGTAGAAGATGTACTGGAAATGTACCAAATGCGTCAAACAAAAGGATCGTCAATCAGCATATGGGAAAAAAGTATAGAAGCACATGCTTTTCCTCTACTCTTTCCTACTGGCAAAGGAGGAAGGTATAATGATAGACCTATTCAAATATCAGCTTCAGAATACCGCTCATTACGGATGTATTCTGAAGATCCCAGATTTAGACAAAATGTGGAATACATATTCCACCTACTCTTTGAAAGTGAACTAGCAACTTTATGTTACGGAGTTGCACACATATTAAAATCAGGACCACACTTTCAAAATATGACAGATACACAATTATTAGAAAAAGTGCAACAAAAGGATGAGGTTTTACAATCAAATATTACAAATCTATTAGCAAATATGCGTGGTACTAAAGAGTACTGGTTTCGACGTCATGGAGATGTACGTTGTATGATCAGAAACCTTGGCCTACCCACTTGATTTGTTACATTAAGTTGTACAGAATATGCATGGGAAGATTTACATGATTTCCTACGCATATCAAATAAAACCAAAGCAAACATAGATATAGTAACACCTGGAGAACTTTGTTCTTTGGATCCTGTCAATCTTTCAAGACATTTTCACCATCGTTTCATTGCTATGCTACATTTTATTTGTAATAAAACTGTTCCTCCCCTTGGAGAAGTGTAACACTTCTTTTGGAGAAAAGAATACCAAGCCAGAGGAGCACCACATATCCACATGCTTTTATGGATTAAAGATGCTCCTAAATTTGGTCAAGACAGTGATGCCACTGTTTTACAGTTTATTGAAAAATATGTCACTTGTGAAATTCCATCAGAAGCCACAAATAGTGATCTTCATGCACAAATTTTACAATTTCAAAGACACAAATGTGGAAAATATTGTCGTCGCAAATACAAAAACAAAGGCAAATACTACACCAAATGCCGATTTGGTTTCCCTAGACCAGTTACAAATACAGGTCAAGTGAACAACCTCATGTCTTCAGTTAGACATAGTGTTAAAGGTAAGTCACCTAAAAATACATATTACATAAAAAGAAAAGAAGAAGAAAAATATATCAATGATTCTAATGCAATCATTGCCCACTTATGGAATGCAAACATAGATGTGCAGTACATTGCAGACAATTCTACTGCAGTTGCACGATATGTCACAGCATTCTTAACTAAAGCAGAAAAGACAGAGCTCCAAGACCTCTGGAATGACCTGTCATCAGATAAAACAGTGTCTCAGAAATTATACAGCTTGGGCATAAAAATGCTCACCCATAGAGGATGTGGATCATATGAAGCAGCTGATCGTTTAACTGGTACTGCATTGCATGGTAAATCTGAAAATATAGTATGGCTAAGTCTTGGACCAGCTAAATCTAGAAAAAGAGTTCTAAAATCATATGAAGATATAGAAACAATAGCCAAACGTGATCCCAACAGCCAAGACATTTTAAAAAACAATGTATTAAACACATACTACCCAAACAGAAGTAATACTTTGGAAAACATGTGTCTATACCACATAGCCCAAAACTACACATACAAACATAATATGAAACCTGATGAAAAAAAGGTAAATATAGAGTGACAAACTGTGAAGGCAGCTTAGTTAAAATCACTAAACCTAATTTAATTAATCATATCAAATTGTCACTAAAGACTCCTCAACATAAAGAAGTATATTACATGTCCCAGCTATAACTCTTCAAACCATGGAGAAAAGAAGAACAAATACTAGATAACTATGACTCATATGAGGATGCTTTCAAAGCAAATGAAAGCACTATAACTGATGTAAACACAGTACAAAACAATGTTGCACAATGAACAGCAACATGCAGAAGAACTTCAAGCCCAACTAGATAAGTACACTCCTGACAGTAGTCAACCTTCTGTAACAGGAAGCGAAGAACCACTGGGAGAACCACTAATAGTAAATGAGGCAGAATTAGCTATGATAGAAGTAGAAAACACCATGTGTCAGTATGAAGATAAAGAAGACTTAACTATACTACCTTCAAAACTAAACAATGAGCAAAGTAGCATTTTTCAAGAAGTAACAAAACAAATTGCACATGGTGTAAAACATGAAAATAAAGAATGTTCCTGCCATAATTATAAACCTATACTACTGTACGTCAGTGGTGAAGCTGGTTCTGGCAAAACATTCCTAATCAAAATCATTAGTAAGTTCCTTCAACAATTGACAAACAACAAATTGTCAGCTGTTGTCACTGCCCCCACAGGTTTAGCTGCCTACAACATAGGTGGTGTTACATTACACCGATTACTACTATTACCAGTAGAACACCAGAAAAAATTAGACTATTACAAACTTTCTGCAGAAGCTGCAATGGAATTACGCAGAGTATTGAAACAAATGAAAATGCTACTAATAGATGAAGAGAGCATGGTCTCCAACCTGATGTTAGCTTTGATTCACCTCAGATTACAAAAAGTACTCAAAAAAGACTATGAAGAGCTCTTTGCAAGAAAACACATTATTGTTTTTGGAGATCTGCTTCAATTAACACCAGTAAAAGGTGAGCCTATTTTTAAAACATTAGGACACAAACTCTGCCATAAAACTGTTGGAAGCATTGGAAATGTCAACCTTTGGCAACATTTCCAATACAGAGAATTAACAGAAAACATGCGGCAATCTGCAGATCTCACTTATGCCAACATTTTAAAAAGTATCAGAGTTGGTATACTTTCTAAAGAAGCAGAAGCAATATTGAAAACCCGGCACATTAATTCACTTTATGGCGATAATGCATGTGCTACTGATGTTAAGGAACAATTAGCCCACACAAATGTCAATTGTATGGCCTTAATGCCAACTCTTGCAAGCTGTTTCAAATTCAATGAAATCATGCTAAGTAAAGAAATGCAACCAATCAAGGAAATTAGCGCCACAGACAAACTAGATGTACATGGTATGACACTACCCATGTGTGACCAAGCCACAACACAGCAGTCTTAGAAAAGATATTAAAATTATCCTTAAATTGCAGAGTAATGCTTAAACGTAACCTTAACGTGGACCAAGGACTTGTTAATGGAGCACTGGGTACAGTTGTTGGCTTTCAAAAATACCCACGCGACAACAAAATTCAGTTTGTCAATATACTCTTTGACAAACTTTCAGAAGTAAAAAGGATAGGATGCTCAACAGCTAGATTCCTTCTCTTCAAAGATATGTATGTAAGCAGAGAACTATTTTCTCTAACTCTTGCATACGCAGTCACGATTCATAAATCACAAGGTCTTACCCTAGACAAAGCAATGACAGATATTGGTAACACAGTCTTTAAAGAAGGCATGAGCTATGTAGCACGATCACGCTTACGTACACTTGACGGTCTATTTCTAATCAACTTTGATGCAAGTAAAATAAACGCTGATATTCCTTGCATTTTAGAATACAATAGACTTCGCTCACTATACACCCCCCACCTAAACACATATTCTGTTCCACAAAAAGTAAAACGTTATAAAAGAAAAATAAATCAAACAGAAATGCAACAGGATGTCACTGCAAATCCTCCAAAGAGAGTGAAAGAAACTAATACTTCATCAAGTACGACAAGCAAAAAAGAATCAATTAGGGAAAGTAAACCAGGTACTTCTTTAAAGAAGGAAGACAAACTCCAAAAAAAGCAGTTAGATACAGAACTACCTGGACCATTTAAATTCTCAAATATAGTTGGTTTGAGTTGCTACGCAAATGTAGCAATGAATATTCTATTTCAATTACCACCAATTGTTGACAACATTTACTTACACAGTACAGACCCATTGTGTTTGCAAATGTTAGTACTTCACAGAAATGCAGCAAACAATCCTGACAACACGTATAGTGTTTATGGAATAAGACAACACTTGGAATACTGTGCTGGAATGGTGAAATTCACTATAAACTCACAGGACGATCCACAAGAATTTCTAATGTACTTACTACAAGCACTGGAAAACAAAAACATACCTATAAATGAAATCTTTCAGATTTCATACATGTGGAAACATAGATGCACTCTCTGCAACAATGTGACACAAGAAGAAATCCCCAATGAACGCTTCATATATATATATATATATCAATACCAAATTGTGAATCCATTCCATTTCAGCGACTTGTACAAAATGCAAACCATGGCAGATTATGCTCTACCTGCAATTCAGATAATCGTTCCACGTTAGTAATACAAACACATAGTAAATACATAATACTAATGCTTCTACGTTACAATGCAGATGGTACCAAAAACAACTAAAAGCTGACTGGATTCACACATGGTCAAATATCACTTGGTAAGAAAACCTTCACAACAATAGGTATAATCTACCACGCAGGAGCCACAACCAATTCAGGGCACTACACTGCATATATAAAAAAGAAATGTGGATGGTTTGAATGTAATGATAGTACCATTACTCTAAAGCAGAGATTACCAGCAAATCTTACAAACGCTTATTTGATGTTCTTAAAACCAACATTTAATAACTAAACTGTATTTAAACCCTAAGTAAACTTGTGTTAAAAAAATATAAACTGTTAGAATACTCCAAAAGCTATCTAACTGCTCAAAGATTCGACAACAACTAATCAGATAAATGAGTACCACTAAATTAGACCAAAAAATACACAGTTAGAATATGCCAATTGGTATCTAACTGTCCCAAAATTTAACAATATCCAAATAGATAAATCAATACCACTAAAATATATTAAAAAAATAGACAGTTAGAATATGCCAATTGGTATCTAACTGCTCCAAAATTTTATAATATCCAAACAAATAAATAATGTTACTGCTCCAAAAAAATGCAACAAGCCAAAGTATAAAGCATTAGCCAGAAACAACAAGTGAACACTGAATACAAACAAACAAATAAACTGTAGCATAACAGAAAAAGTTTTTTTTTTAATCCAATATGGATTTTTTTTTCTCCCACAGACCCAATGATTTTAGCAACAAATACAGAAATTGAGCAAATTGCACAGTACTCTGATTTGTAATCTACTAAATATGAGGGTCCAAAAAAAAAAGTATGTTGATTATACAATGTAATAAGTCATTACAAAATACTAATACCAACATGCTATTTTCTTTTATCACCGAAATTAACAAGAAATACATGTACTCCGGTTACTAGACCAAACAGTAAGTATACAATAATAAGGAGAACCATAGCAGCATATCACATCCATAGTATGTAATACCTTTGTTCCTTATACGTTTGTTTTTCACCCAAAGTTATAAGCAAATATGAATGTGATATGCTGCGGTGGTTGTTGCCAGGGCATAGAGTCTTGGGTGCATGGCCAAATGGCCATGCACCCAAGACTCTATGCCCTGGCAACAACCACCGCAGCATATCACATCCATAGAGTCAAACATTTCAACTATGGTCTATGGAAACTTTTAATGTCTGCAGACATTATGAGTGTTCTTAGAACACGTTCAACTTTCCAGCGAACAATACGGACAGCGTTTTCAGGAAACCCCCTACGAACATTTCAGAAAAACGCGATAGTTCTTAGAACACTTTCAACTTTCCAGCGAACAATACGGACAGCGTCCTCAGGACACCCCCTACGAACATTCCCCAGACACCGCAAGTGTTCTTAGAAATGTCTTCAGAACACCCAAATTTTGTTTATTTGCGAACATTTCAGGTACCGCAAGTGTTCTTGTAACACATTCAACTTGCCAGCCACAACCCCCATTCATATTTGCGAACATTTCAGGACACAGTAAGTGTTCGACAACGTCTTCAGAACACCCCCATTTTGTGTATTTGCAAACATTTCAGGACACCGCGAGTGTTCTTAGAACACATTCAACTTGACAGAGAACAATACGGACAGCGTCTTCAGGACACCCACTACGAACATTCCGCGGACACCGCAAGTGTTCTTAGAAGCTTCTTCAGAACACCCCCATTTTGTTTATTTGCAAACATTTCAGGACACCGCAAGTGTTCTTAGAACACATTCAACGTGACAGAGAACAATACGGACAACGTCCTCAGAACACCCCCACTTTGTTTATTTGCGAACATTTCAGGACACCGCAAGTGTTCTTAGAACACATTCAACTTGCCAGCCACAACCCCCATTCATATTTGCGAACATTTCAGGACACAGTGAGTGTTCGACAACGTCTTCAGAACACCCCCATTTTGTGTATTTTCGAACATTTCAGGACACCGCGAGTGTTCTTAGAACACATTTAACTTGACAACGAACAATACGGACAGCCTCCTAAGGACACCCGCATTTTGTTTATTTGCGAACATTTGAGGACACCCCGAGTGTTCTTAGAAACGTCTTCAGAACACCCCCATTTTGTTTATTTGCGAACATTTCAGGACACCGCGAGTGTTCTTAGAACACATTCAACTTGCCAGCCACAACCCCCATTGATATTTGCGAACATTTCAGGACACAGCGAGTGTTCGACAACATCTTCAGAACACCCCCATTTTGTGTATTTGCAAACGTTTCAGGACACCGCGAGTGTTCTAAGAACACATTCAACTTGACAGAGAACAATACGGACAGGGTCCTCAGGACACCCCTACGAACATTCCCCAGACACCGCAAGTGTTCTTAGAAGCGTCTTCAGAACACCACCATCTTGTTTATTTGCGAACATTTGAGGACACTGCTAGTGTTCTTAGAACACATTCAACTTGACAGAGAACAATACGGACAGCGTCATCAGGACACCACCATTTTGTTTATTTGCGAACATTTCAGGACACCGCAAGTGTTCTTAGAAGACATTCAACTTGCCAGCCACAACCCCCCATTCATATTTGCGAACATTTCAGGACACAGCGAGTGTTCGACAACGTCTTCAGAACACCCCCATTTTGTGTATTTGCGAACATTTCAGGACACAGCAAGTGTTCTTAGAACACATTCAACTTGACAGAGAACAATACGGACAGCGTCCTCAGGACACCCCCTACGAACATTCCCCGGACACCGCGAGTGTTCTTAGAAGCGTATTCAGAACACCACCATCTTGTTTATTTGCGAACATTTCAGCACCCCGCAAGTGTTCTTAGAACACATTCAACTTGAAAGAGAATAATACGGACAGCGTCCTCAGGACACCCCCATTTTGTTTATTTGCGAACATTTCCGGACACCGCGAGTGTTCTTAGAACACATTCAACATGACAGAGAACAATACGGACAGCGTCCTCAGGACACCCCCTACGAACATTCCCCGGACACCGCAAGTGTTCTTAGAAGCGTCTTCAGAACACCCCCATTTTGTTTATTTGCGAACATTTCAGGACACCGCGAGTGTTCTTAGAACACATTCAACGTGACAGAGAACAATATGGACAGCGTCCTCAGAACACCCCCATTTTGTTTATTTGTGAACATTTCAGGACACCGTGAGTGTTCTTAGAACACATTCAACTTGCCAGCCACAACCCCCCATTCATATTTGCGAACATTTCAGGACACAACAAGTGTTCGACAACGTCTTCAGAACACCCCATTTTGTTTATTTGCGAACATTTCAGGACACCGCGAGTGTTCTTAGAACACATTCACCTTGACAACGAACACTACGGACAGCGTCCTCAGGACACCCCCACTTTGTTTATTTGCGAACATTTTAGGACACCGCGAGTGTTCTTAGAAACGTCTTCAGAACACCCCCATTTTTTTTATTTGCGAACATTCCCCGGACACCGCGAATGTTCTTAGAAGCGTCTTCAGAACACCACCATCTTGTTTATTTGCGAACATTTCAGGACACCGCAAGTGTTCTTAGAACACATTCAACTTGACAGCCACAACCCCCCATTCATATTTGCAAACATTTCAGGACAGAGCGAGTGTTCGACAATGTCTTCAGAACACCAACATTTTGTGTATTTGCGAACATTTCAGGACACTGCGAGTGTTCTTAGAACACATTCAACTTGACAGAGAACAATACGGACAGCGTCCTCAGGACACCCCCTACGAACATTCCCCGGACACCGCAAGTGTTCTTAAAAACGTCTTCAGAACACCCCCATTTTGTTTATTTGCGAACATTTCAGGTACTGCAAGTGTTCTTAGAACACATTCAACTTGCCAGCCACAACCCCCATTCATATTTGCGAACATATCAGGACACAGCGAGTGTTCGACAACGTCTTCAGAACACCCCCATTTTGTGTATTTGCGAACATTTCAGGACACCGCGAGTGTTCTTAGAACACATTCAACTTGACAGAGAACAATACGGACAGCGTCCTCAGAAGACCCCCACTTTGTTTATTTGCGAACATTTCAGGACACAGCAAGTGTTCTTAGAACACATTCAACTTGACAGAGAACAATACGGACAGCGTCCTCAGTACACCCCCTACGAACATTCCCCGGACACCGCGAGTGTTCTTAGAAGCGTCTTCAGAACACCACCATCTTGTTTATTTGCGAACATTTCAGCACCCCGCAAGTGTTCTTAGAACACATTCAACTTGACAGAGAATAATACGGACAGCGTCCTCAGGACACCCCCATTTTGTTTATTTGCGTACATTTCCGGACACCGCGAGTGTTCTTAGAACACATTCAACATGACAGAGAACAATACGGACAGCGTCCTCAGGACACCCCCTACGAACATTCCCCGGACACCGCAAGTGTTCTTAAAAACGTCTTCAGAACACCCCCATTTTGTTTATTTGCGAACATTTCAGGTACTGCGAGTGTTCTTAGAACACATTCAACTTGCCAGCCACAACCCCCATTCATATTTGCGAACATATCAGGACACAGCGAGTGTTCGACAACGTCTTCAGAACACCCCCATTTTGTGTATTTGCGAACATTTCAGGACACCGCGAGTGTTCTTAGAACACATTCAACTTGACAGAGAACAATACGGATAGCGTCCTCAGAAGACCCCAATTTTGTTTATTTGCGAACATTTCAGGACACCGCGAGTGTTCTTAGACCACATTCAACATGACAGAGAACAATACGCACAACGTCCTCAGGACACCCCCTACGAACATTCCCCGGACACCGCAAGTGTTCTTAGAAGCGTCTTCAGAACACCCCCATTTTGTTTATTTGCGAACATTTCAGGACACCGCGAGTGTTCTTAGAACACATTCAACTTGCCAGCCACAACCCCCATTCATATTTGCGAACATTTCAGGACACAATGAGTGTTCGACAACGTCTTCAGTACACCCCCATTTTGTGTATTTGCGAACATTTCAGGACACCGCGAGTGTTCTTAGAACACATTCAACTTGACAATGACCAATACGGACAGCCTCCTCAGGACACCCCCATTTTGTTTATTTGCGAATATTTCAGGACACCGTGAGTGTTCTTAGAAACGTCTTCAGAACACCCCCATTTTGTGTATTTGCGAACATTTCAGGACACCGCGAGTGTTCTTAGAACACATTCAACTTGACAGAGAACAATACGGACAGCGTCCTCAGGACACCCCCTACGAACATTCGCCGGACACCGCAAGTGTTCTTAGAAACGTCTTCAGAACACCCCATTTTGTTTATTTGCGAACATTTCAGGTACCGCAAGTGTTCTTAGAACACATTCAACTTGCCAGCCACAAACCCCCATTCATATTTGCGAACATTTCAGGACACAGCGAGTGTTCGACAAAGTCTTCAGAACACCCCCATTTTGTGTATTTGCGAACATTTCAGGACACCGCGAGTGTTCTTAGAACACATTCAACTTGACAGTGAACAATACGCACAGCGTCCTCAGGACACCCCCTACGAACATTCCCCGGACACCGCGAGTGTTCTTAGAAGCGTCTTCAGAACACCACCATCTTGTTTATTTGCAAACATTTCAGGACCCCGCGAGTGTTCTTAGAACACATTCAACTTGACAGAGAACAATACGGACAGTGTCCTCAGGACACCCCAATTTTGTTTATTTGCGAACATTTCAGGACACCGCGAGTGTTCTTAGACCACATTCAACATGACAGAGAACAATACGGAAAGCGTCTTCAGGACACCCCCATTTTGTTTATTTGCGACCATTTCAGGACACCACGAGAGTTCTTAGAACACATTCAACTTGCCAGCCACAACCCCCCATTCATATTTGCGAACATTTCAGGACACAGCAAGTGTTCGACAATGTCTTCAGAACACCCCCATTTTGTGTATTTGCGAACATTTCAGGACACTGCGAGTGTTCTTAGAACACATTCAACTTGACAGAGAACAATACGGACAGAGTCCTCAGGACACCCCCTACAAATATTCTCCGGACACCGCAAGTGTTCTTAGAAACGTCTTCAGAACACCCCCATTTTGTTTATTTGCGAACATTTCAGGTACCGCGAGTGTTCTTAGAACACATTCAACTTGCCAGCCACAACCCCCATTCATATTTGCGAACATTTCAGGACACAGCGAGTGTTCGACAACCTCTTCAGAACACCCCCATTTTGTGTATTTGCGAACATTTCAGGACACCGCGAGTGTTCTTAGAACACATTCAACTTGACAGAGAACAATACGGACAGCGTCCTCAGGACTCCCCCTACGAACATTCCCCAGACACCGCGAGTGTTCTTAGAAGCGTCTTCAGAACACCCCCATTTTGTTTATTTGCAAACATTTTAGGACACCGCAAGTGTTCTTAGAACACATTCAACGTGACAGAGAACAATACGGACAGCGTCCTCAGAACACCCCCACTTTGTTTATTTGCAAACATTTCAGGACACCGCGAGTGTTCTTAGAACACATTCAACTTGCCAGCCACAACCCCCATTCATATTTGCGAACATTTCAAAACAGTGAGTGTTCAACAATGTGTTCAGAATACCCCCATTTTGTGTATTTGCGAACATTTCAGGACACCGCGAGTGTTCTTAGAACACATTGAACTTGACAACGAACAATACTGACAGCCTCCTCAGGACACCCCCATTTTGTTTATTTGCGAACATTTCAGGACACCGCGAGTGTTCTTAGAAACGTCTTCAGAACACGCCCATTTTGTTTATTTGCAAACATTTCAGGACACCGCGAGTGTTCTTAGAACACATTCAACTTGCCAGCCACAACCCCCATTGATATTTGTGAACATTTCAGGACACAGCGAGTGTTCGACAACATCTTCAGAACACCCCCATTTTGTGTTTTTGCGAACATTTCAGGACACCGCGCGTGTTCTAAGAACACATTTAACTTGACAGAGAACAATACGGACAGCCTCCTCAGGACACCCCTACGAACATTCCCCGGACACCGCGAGTGTTCTTAGAAGCGTCTTCAGAACACCACCATCTTGTTTATTTGCGAACATTTCAGGACACTGCGAGTGTTCTTAGAACACATTAAACTTGACAGAGAACAATACGCACAGCGTCCTCAGGACACCCCCTACGAACATTCCCCGGACACCGCGAGTGTTCTTAGAAGCGTCTTCAGAACACCCCCATTTTGTTTATTTGCGAACATTTCAGGACACCGCAAGTGTTCTTAGAACACATTCAACTTGCTAGCCACAACCCCCCATTCATATTTGCGAACATTTCAGGACACAACGAGTGTTCGACAACGTCTTCAGAACACCCCCATTTTGTTTATTTGCGAGCATTTCAGGACACCGTGAGTGTTCTTAGAACACATTCAACTTGACAACGAACAATACGGACAGCATCCTCAGGACACCCCCATTTTGTTTATTTGCGAACATTTCAGGACACCGCGAGTGTTCTTAGAAACCTCTTCAGAACACCCCCATTTTGTTTATTTGTGAACATTTCAGGACACCGCGAGTGTTCTTAGAACACATTCAACTTGACAGAGAACAATACGGACAGCGTCCTCAGGACACCCCCTATGAACATTCCCCGGGCACCGCAAGTCTTCTTAGAAGCGTCTTCAGAACACCACCATCTTGTTTATTTGCGACCATTTCAGGACACCGCGAGTGTTCTTAGAACACATTCAACTTGACAGAGAACAATACGGAAAGCGTCTTAAGGACACCCCCATTTTGTTTATTTGCGACCATTTCAGGACACCACGAGAGTTCTTAGAACACATTCAACTTGCCAGCCACAACCCCCCATTCATATTTGCGAACATATCAGGACACAGCGAGTGTTCGACAACGTCTTCAGAACACCCCCATTTTGTGTATTTGCGAACATTTCAGGACACCGCGAGTGTTCTTAGAACACATTCAACTTGACAGAGAACAATACGGATAGCGTCCTCAGAAGACCCCAATTTTGTTTATTTGCGAACATTTCAGGACACCGCGAGTGTTCTTAGACCACATTCAACATGACAGAGAACAATACGCACAACGTCCTCAGGACACCCCCTACGAACATTCCCCGGACACCGCAAGTGTTCTTAGAAGCGTCTTCAGAACACCCCCATTTTGTTTATTTGCGAACATTTCAGGACACCGCGAGTGTTCTTAGAACACATTCAACTTGCCAGCCACAACCCCCATTCATATTTGCGAACATTTCAGGACACAGTGAGTGTTCGACAACGTCTTCAGAACACCCCCATTTTGTGTATTTTCGAACATTTCAGGACACCGCGAGTGTTCTTAGAACACATTTAACTTGACAACGAACAATACGGACAGCCTCCTAAGGACACCCGCATTTTGTTTATTTGCGAACATTTGAGGACACCCCGAGTGTTCTTAGAAACGTCTTCAGAACACCCCCATTTTGTTTATTTGCGAACATTTCAGGACACCGCGAGTGTTCTTAGAACACATTCAACTTGCCAGCCACAACCCCCATTGATATTTGCGAACATTTCAGGACACAGCGAGTGTTCGACAACATCTTCAGAACACCCCCATTTTGTGTATTTGCAAACGTTTCAGGACACCGCGAGTGTTCTAAGAACACATTCAACTTGACAGAGAACAATACGGACAGGGTCCTCAGGACACCCCTACGAACATTCCCCAGACACCGCAAGTGTTCTTAGAAGCGTCTTCAGAACACCACCATCTTGTTTATTTGCGAACATTTGAGGACACTGCTAGTGTTCTTAGAACACATTCAACTTGACAGAGAACAATACGGACAGCGTCATCAGGACACCACCATTTTGTTTATTTGCGAACATTTCAGGACACCGCAAGTGTTCTTAGAAGACATTCAACTTGCCAGCCACAACCCCCCATTCATATTTGCGAACATTTCAGGACACAGCGAGTGTTCGACAACGTCTTCAGAACACCCCCATTTTGTGTATTTGCGAACATTTCAGGACACAGCAAGTGTTCTTAGAACACATTCAACTTGACAGAGAACAATACGGACAGCGTCCTCAGGACACCCCCTACGAACATTCCCCGGACACCGCGAGTGTTCTTAGAAGCGTATTCAGAACACCACCATCTTGTTTATTTGCGAACATTTCAGCACCCCGCAAGTGTTCTTAGAACACATTCAACTTGAAAGAGAATAATACGGACAGCGTCCTCAGGACACCCCCATTTTGTTTATTTGCGAACATTTCCGGACACCGCGAGTGTTCTTAGAACACATTCAACATGACAGAGAACAATACGGACAGCGTCCTCAGGACACCCCCTACGAACATTCCCCGGACACCGCAAGTGTTCTTAGAAGCGTCTTCAGAACACCCCCATTTTGTTTATTTGCGAACATTTCAGGACACCGCGAGTGTTCTTAGAACACATTCAACGTGACAGAGAACAATATGGACAGCGTCCTCAGAACACCCCCATTTTGTTTATTTGTGAACATTTCAGGACACCGTGAGTGTTCTTAGAACACATTCAACTTGCCAGCCACAACCCCCCATTCATATTTGCGAACATTTCAGGACACAACAAGTGTTCGACAACGTCTTCAGAACACCCCATTTTGTTTATTTGCGAACATTTCAGGACACCGCGAGTGTTCTTAGAACACATTCACCTTGACAACGAACACTACGGACAGCGTCCTCAGGACACCCCCATTTTGTTTATTTGCGAACATTTTAGGACACCGCGAGTGTTCTTAGAAACGTCTTCAGAACACCCCCATTTTTTTTATTTGCGAACATTCCCCGGACACCGCGAATGTTCTTAGAAGCGTCTTCAGAACACCACCATCTTGTTTATTTGCGAACATTTCAGGACACCGCAAGTGTTCTTAGAACACATTCAACTTGACAGCCACAACCCCCCATTCATATTTGCAAACATTTCAGGACAGAGCGAGTGTTCGACAATGTCTTCAGAACACCAACATTTTGTGTATTTGCGAACATTTCAGGACACTGCGAGTGTTCTTAGAACACATTCAACTTGACAGAGAACAATACGGACAGCGTCCTCAGGACACCCCCTACGAACATTCCCCGGACACCGCAAGTGTTCTTAAAAACGTCTTCAGAACACCCCCATTTTGTTTATTTGCGAACATTTCAGGTACTGCAAGTGTTCTTAGAACACATTCAA
This sequence comes from Ambystoma mexicanum, assembly GCF_040938575.1. Classification (NCBI taxonomy): domain Eukaryota; kingdom Metazoa; phylum Chordata; class Amphibia; order Caudata; family Ambystomatidae; genus Ambystoma; species Ambystoma mexicanum. The sequence goes on from NC_090932.1 coordinate 1,210,863,528, forward strand.
CTTGCCAGCCACAACCCCCATTCATATTTGCGAACATATCAGGACACAGCGAGTGTTCGACAACGTCTTCAGAACACCCCCATTTTGTGTATTTGCGAACATTTCAGGACACCGCGAGTGTTCTTAGAACACATTCAACTTGACAGAGAACAATACGGACAGCGTCCTCAGAAGACCCCCACTTTGTTTATTTGCGAACATTTCAGGACACAGCAAGTGTTCTTAGAACACATTCAACTTGACAGAGAACAATACGGACAGCGTCCTCAGTACACCCCCTACGAACATTCCCCGGACACCGCGAGTGTTCTTAGAAGCGTCTTCAGAACACCACCATCTTGTTTATTTGCGAACATTTCAGCACCCCGCAAGTGTTCTTAGAACACATTCAACTTGACAGAGAATAATACGGACAGCGTCCTCAGGACACCCCCATTTTGTTTATTTGCGTACATTTCCGGACACCGCGAGTGTTCTTAGAACACATTCAACATGACAGAGAACAATACGGACAGCGTCCTCAGGACACCCCCTACGAACATTCCCCGGACACTGCAAGTGTTCTTAAAAACGTCTTCAGAACACCCCCATTTTGTTTATTTGCGAACATTTCAGGTACTGCGAGTGTTCTTAGAACACATTCAACTTGCCAGCCACAACCCCCATTCATATTTGCGAACATATCAGGACACAGCGAGTGTTCGACAACGTCTTCAGAACACCCCCATTTTGTGTATTTGCGAACATTTCAGGACACCGCGAGTGTTCTTAGAACACATTCAACTTGACAGAGAACAATACGGATAGCGTCCTCAGAAGACCCCAATTTTGTTTATTTGCGAACATTTCAGGACACCGCGAGTGTTCTTAGACCACATTCAACATGACAGAGAACAATACGCACAACGTCCTCAGGACACCCCCTACGAACATTCCCCGGACACCGCAAGTGTTCTTAGAAGCGTCTTCAGAACACCCCCATTTTGTTTATTTGCGAACATTTCAGGACACCGCGAGTGTTCTTAGAACACATTCAACTTGCCAGCCACAACCCCCATTCATATTTGCGAACATTTCAGGACACAATGAGTGTTCGACAACGTCTTCAGTACACCCCCATTTTGTGTATTTGCGAACATTTCAGGACACCGCGAGTGTTCTTAGAACACATTCAACTTGACAATGACCAATACGGACAGCCTCCTCAGGACACCCCCATTTTGTTTATTTGCGAATATTTCAGGACACCGTGAGTGTTCTTAGAAACGTCTTCAGAACACCCCCATTTTGTGTATTTGCGAACATTTCAGGACACCGCGAGTGTTCTTAGAACACATTCAACTTGACAGAGAACAATACGGACAGCGTCCTCAGGACACCCCCTACGAACATTCGCCGGACACCGCAAGTGTTCTTAGAAACGTCTTCAGAACACCCCATTTTGTTTATTTGCGAACATTTCAGGTACCGCAAGTGTTCTTAGAACACATTCAACTTGCCAGCCACAAACCCCCATTCATATTTGCGAACATTTCAGGACACAGCGAGTGTTCGACAAAGTCTTCAGAACACCCCCATTTTGTGTATTTGCGAACATTTCAGGACACCGCGAGTGTTCTTAGAACACATTCAACTTGACAGTGAACAATACGCACAGCGTCCTCAGGACACCCCCTACGAACATTCCCCGGACACCGCGAGTGTTCTTAGAAGCGTCTTCAGAACACCACCATCTTGTTTATTTGCAAACATTTCAGGACCCCGCGAGTGTTCTTAGAACACATTCAACTTGACAGAGAACAATACGGACAGTGTCCTCAGGACACCCCAATTTTGTTTATTTGCGAACATTTCAGGACACCGCGAGTGTTCTTAGACCACATTCAACATGACAGAGAACAATACGGAAAGCGTCTTCAGGACACCCCCATTTTGTTTATTTGCGACCATTTCAGGACACCACGAGAGTTCTTAGAACACATTCAACTTGCCAGCCACAACCCCCCATTCATATTTGCGAACATTTCAGGACACAGCAAGTGTTCGACAATGTCTTCAGAACACCCCCATTTTGTGTATTTGCGAACATTTCAGGACACTGCGAGTGTTCTTAGAACACATTCAACTTGACAGAGAACAATACGGACAGAGTCCTCAGGACACCCCCTACAAATATTCTCCGGACACCGCAAGTGTTCTTAGAAACGTCTTCAGAACACCCCCATTTTGTTTATTTGCGAACATTTCAGGTACCGCGAGTGTTCTTAGAACACATTCAACTTGCCAGCCACAACCCCCATTCATATTTGCGAACATTTCAGGACACAGCGAGTGTTCGACAACCTCTTCAGAACACCCCCATTTTGTGTATTTGCGAACATTTCAGGACACCGCGAGTGTTCTTAGAACACATTCAACTTGACAGAGAACAATACGGACAGCGTCCTCAGGACTCCCCCTACGAACATTCCCCAGACACCGCGAGTGTTCTTAGAAGCGTCTTCAGAACACCCCCATTTTGTTTATTTGCAAACATTTTAGGACACCGCAAGTGTTCTTAGAACACATTCAACGTGACAGAGAACAATACGGACAGCGTCCTCAGAACACCCCCACTTTGTTTATTTGCAAACATTTCAGGACACCGCGAGTGTTCTTAGAACACATTCAACTTGCCAGCCACAACCCCCATTCATATTTGCGAACATTTCAAAACAGTGAGTGTTCAACAATGTGTTCAGAATACCCCCATTTTGTGTATTTGCGAACATTTCAGGACACCGCGAGTGTTCTTAGAACACATTGAACTTGACAACGAACAATACTGACAGCCTCCTCAGGACACCCCCATTTTGTTTATTTGCGAACATTTCAGGACACCGCGAGTGTTCTTAGAAACGTCTTCAGAACACGCCCATTTTGTTTATTTGCAAACATTTCAGGACACCGCGAGTGTTCTTAGAACACATTCAACTTGCCAGCCACAACCCCCATTGATATTTGTGAACATTTCAGGACACAGCGAGTGTTCGACAACATCTTCAGAACACCCCCATTTTGTGTTTTTGCAAACATTTCAGGACACCGCGCGTGTTCTAAGAACACATTTAACTTGACAGAGAACAATACGGACAGCCTCCTCAGGACACCCCTACGAACATTCCCCGGACACCGCGAGTGTTCTTAGAAGCGTCTTCAGAACACCACCATCTTGTTTATTTGCGAACATTTCAGGACACTGCGAGTGTTCTTAGAACACATTAAACTTGACAGAGAACAATACGCACAGCGTCCTCAGGACACCCCCTACGAACATTCCCCGGACACCGCGAGTGTTCTTAGAAGCGTCTTCAGAACACCCCCATTTTGTTTATTTGCGAACATTTCAGGACACCGAAAGTGTTCTTAGAACACATTCAACTTGCTAGCCACAACCCCCCATTCATATTTGCGAACATTTCAGGACACAACGAGTGTTCGACAACGTCTTCAGAACACCCCCATTTTGTTTATTTGCGAGCATTTCAGGACACCGTGAGTGTTCTTAGAACACATTCAACTTGACAACGAACAATACGGACAGCATCCTCAGGACACCCCCATTTTGTTTATTTGCGAACATTTCAGGACACCGCGAGTGTTCTTAGAAACCTCTTCAGAACACCCCCATTTTGTTTATTTGCGAACATTTCAGGACACCGCGAGTGTTCTTAGAACACATTCAACTTGACAGAGAACAATACGGACAGCGTCCTCAGGACACCCCCTATGAACATTCCCCGGGCACCGCAAGTCTTCTTAGAAGCGTCTTCAGAACACCACCATCTTGTTTATTTGCGACCATTTCAGGACACCGCGAGTGTTCTTAGAACACATTCAACTTGACAGAGAACAATACGGAAAGCGTCTTAAGGACACCCCCATTTTGTTTATTTGCGACCATTTCAGGACACCACGAGAGTTCTTAGAACACATTCAACTTGCCAGCCACAACCCCCCATTCATATTTGCGAACATATCAGGACACAGCGAGTGTTCGACAACGTCTTCAGAACACCCCCATTTTGTGTATTTGCGAACATTTCAGGACACCGCGAGTGTTCTTAGAACACATTCAACTTGACAGAGAACAATACGGATAGCGTCCTCAGAAGACCCCAATTTTGTTTATTTGCGAACATTTCAGGACACCGCGAGTGTTCTTAGACCACATTCAACATGACAGAGAACAATACGCACAACGTCCTCAGGACACCCCCTACGAACATTCCCCGGACACCGCAAGTGTTCTTAGAAGCGTCTTCAGAACACCCCCATTTTGTTTATTTGCGAACATTTCAGGACACCGCGAGTGTTCTTAGAACACATTCAACTTGCCAGCCACAACCCCCATTCATATTTGCGAACATTTCAGGACACAATGAGTGTTCGACAACGTCTTCAGTACACCCCCATTTTGTGTATTTGCGAACATTTCAGGACACCGCGAGTGTTCTTAGAACACATTCAACTTGACAATGACCAATACGGACAGCCTCCTCAGGACACCCCCATTTTGTTTATTTGCGAATATTTCAGGACACCGTGAGTGTTCTTAGAAACGTCTTCAGAACACCCCCATTTTGTGTATTTGCGAACATTTCAGGACACCGCGAGTGTTCTTAGAACACATTCAACTTGACAGAGAACAATACGGACAGCGTCCTCAGGACACCCCCTACGAACATTCGCCGGACACCGCAAGTGTTCTTAGAAACGTCTTCAGAACACCCCATTTTGTTTATTTGCGAACATTTCAGGTACCGCAAGTGTTCTTAGAACACATTCAACTTGCCAGCCACAAACCCCCATTCATATTTGCGAACATTTCAGGACACAGCGAGTGTTCGACAAAGTCTTCAGAACACCCCCATTTTGTGTATTTGCGAACATTTCAGGACACCGCGAGTGTTCTTAGAACACATTCAACTTGACAGTGAACAATACGCACAGCGTCCTCAGGACACCCCCTACGAACATTCCCCGGACACCGCGAGTGTTCTTAGAAGCGTCTTCAGAACACCACCATCTTGTTTATTTGCAAACATTTCAGGACCCCGCGAGTGTTCTTAGAACACATTCAACTTGACAGAGAACAATACGGACAGTGTCCTCAGGACACCCCAATTTTGTTTATTTGCGAACATTTCAGGACACCGCGAGTGTTCTTAGACCACATTCAACATGACAGAGAACAATACGGAAAGCGTCTTCAGGACACCCCCATTTTGTTTATTTGCGACCATTTCAGGACACCACGAGAGTTCTTAGAACACATTCAACTTGCCAGCCACAACCCCCCATTCATATTTGCGAACATTTCAGGACACAGCAAGTGTTCGACAATGTCTTCAGAACACCCCCATTTTGTGTATTTGCGAACATTTCAGGACACTGCGAGTGTTCTTAGAACACATTCAACTTGACAGAGAACAATACGGACAGAGTCCTCAGGACACCCCCTACAAATATTCTCCGGACACCGCAAGTGTTCTTAGAAACGTCTTCAGAACACCCCCATTTTGTTTATTTGCGAACATTTCAGGTACCGCGAGTGTTCTTAGAACACATTCAACTTGCCAGCCACAACCCCCATTCATATTTGCGAACATTTCAGGACACAGCGAGTGTTCGACAACCTCTTCAGAACACCCCCATTTTGTGTATTTGCGAACATTTCAGGACACCGCGAGTGTTCTTAGAACACATTCAACTTGACAGAGAACAATACGGACAGCGTCCTCAGGACTCCCCCTACGAACATTCCCCAGACACCGCGAGTGTTCTTAGAAGCGTCTTCAGAACACCCCCATTTTGTTTATTTGCAAACATTTTAGGACAACGCAAGTGTTCTTAGAACACATTCAACGTGACAGAGAACAATACGGACAGCGTCCTCAGAACACCCCCACTTTGTTTATTTGCAAACATTTCAGGACACCGCGAGTGTTCTTAGAACACATTCAACTTGCCAGCCACAACCCCCATTCATATTTGCGAACATTTCAAAACAGTGAGTGTTCAACAATGTGTTCAGAATACCCCCATTTTGTGTATTTGCGAACATTTCAGGACACTGCGAGTGTTCTTAGAACACATTGAACTTGACAACGAACAATACTGACAGCCTCCTCAGGACACCCCCATTTTGTTTATTTGCGAACATTTCAGGACACCGCGAGTGTTCTTAGAAACGTCTTCAGAACACGCCCATTTTGTTTATTTGCAAACATTTCAGGACACCGCGAGTGTTCTTAGAACACATTCAACTTGCCAGCCACAACCCCCATTGATATTTGTGAACATTTCAGGACACAGCGAGTGTTCGACAACATCTTCAGAACACCCCCATTTTGTGTTTTTGCGAACATTTCAGGACACCGCGCGTGTTCTAAGAACACATTTAACTTGACAGAGAACAATACGGACAGCCTCCTCAGGACACCCCTACGAACATTCCCCGGACACCGCGAGTGTTCTTAGAAGCGTCTTCAGAACACCACCATCTTGTTTATTTGCGAACATTTCAGGACACTGCGAGTGTTCTTAGAACACATTAAACTTGACAGAGAACAATACGCACAGCGTCCTCAGGACACCCCCTACGAACATTCCCCGGACACCGCGAGTGTTCTTAGAAGCGTCTTCAGAACACCCCCATTTTGTTTATTTGCGAACATTTCAGGACACCGCAAGTGTTCTTAGAACACATTCAACTTGCTAGCCACAACCCCCCATTCATATTTGCGAACATTTCAGGACACAACGAGTGTTCGACAACGTCTTCAGAACACCCCAATTTTGTTTATTTGCGAGCATTTCAGGACACCGTGAGTGTTCTTAGAACACATTCAACTTGACAACGAACAATACGGACAGCATCCTCAGGACACCCCCATTTTGTTTATTTGCGAACATTTCAGGACACCGCGAGTGTTCTTAGAAACCTCTTCAGAACACCCCCATTTTGTTTATTTGCGAACATTTCAGGACACCGCGAGTGTTCTTAGAACACATTCAACTTGACAGAGAACAATACGGACAGCGTCCTCAGGACACCCCCTATGAACATTCCCCGGGCACCGCAAGTCTTCTTAGAAGCGTCTTCAGAACACCACCATCTTGTTTATTTGCGACCATTTCAGGACACCGCGAGTGTTCTTAGAACACATTCAACTTGACAGAGAACAATACGGAAAGCGTCTTAAGGACACCCCCATTTTGTTTATTTGCGACCATTTCAGGACACCACGAGAGTTCTTAGAACACATTCAACTTGCCAGCCACAACCCCCCATTCATATTTGCGAACATTTCAGGACACAGCAAGTGTTCGACAATGTCTTCAGAACACCCCCATTTTGTGTATTTGCGAACATTTCAGGACACTGCGAGTGTTCTTAGAACACATTCAACTTGACAGAGAACAATACAGACAGAGTCCTCAGGACACCCCCTACA